>NC_058091.1:300415000-301665000 GCF_020171115.1 Neogale vison
GTAAGAACAGAGCTCATGAGGGTTAGCTGGATATGTAAGAACAGAGCTCATGGGTATCTTGGCTTAGACTACTATAACCAAATAGTACAGACTAGGCTATTTATACAATGGAAATTTATTTCTTACCATTCCGGAGCCTACAAGTGTAAGATTGAGGTGCCAACCATTCAGTTTTCAAAGAAGGCCCTTTTCTTGTCTTGTAGGCCACTGCTTTTTCATTATGTGCGCACATGGCAGAGAGACATTTCTCCCTTGTTTTAGCTTATGGTCTGATCAGGGGACTTTACCCTCATAAACTAATCACTTCCCAAATGCCCTATTTCCAAATGCCATCATGCTGGGGGTTAGAGCTTCAACATTTTACTTCTGGAGGGATCTATTTCTTTCCTTAAATGAATAAGAGAAGGATAATTGACATTTTTGGTAGATAGTTCCATTTTATGAACCATACCTCCTTTTATTTATGGTCCTAAATAGTCTCCCCCCCTTTTTTTTTCCAACTTATTTATTTTCAGAAAAACAGTATTCATTATTTTTTCACCACACCCAGTGCTCCATGCAAGCCGTGCCCTCTATAATACCCACCACCTGGTACCCCAACCTCCCACCCCCCCGCCACTTCAAACCCCTCAGGTTGTTTTTCAGAGTCCATAGTCTCTCATGGTTCACCTCCCCTTCCAATTTACCCCAAAGCACATACCCTCCCCAATGTCCATAACCCTACCCCCCTTCAATAGTCTCCCCTTTTTGAATGTGGGCCAGTTTTGAGATTAACTTGTAATCAATACATTGTGGCCATTGTGATGGTACATGATTTTCAAGCCTATATGAAAAGTCTTACAGCTTCCACTTAGATTTATTGTAAGAATTGCTCCAGAGGAAGTCAGTTGCCATGGAAGAAGTTTGGCTAACTTGAGACTTTCATGTCCTGGGTAATGAAGAGAAGGGGATATCTGCACAGATATTCCCCAATACTTCCAGCCATACCAGCCCAGACTTCAAACATATGAGTGAAAAAGACATTTTGCATTAAGCCTTCAGGTGAAGCCAGTCCTATTAACTGCAACTGTATGAAAGATCTCAAATGACAATTTAGCTGAGTCCAGTCAGCTAGTCTGATCTGACAGTTATTAATACTACAACATTTTGAAGTGATTTGTTATATCCAAAAGTCATCAGCACACAGGTAATACATAAATCCTCCTGTGGTTCACTTTCCAAGAAAATGAATACAAGAAGAGACCATAAGTGAGCTAGGTGCAGAACTCCAAGTAATTTATCTGTAAGTTAGCAAAGAAGACAATTGGTAATAAATTAGGAATCCAGACTTTAGAATATTGAATGATTATTTTGTGTTTGAAAAATTGGTAGTCTTGAAAAGAATGTCAGAGGACTTAACATTTTTGGCTTAAAGGAAGATAAAAAAATCATTTAAAGAAAAAAAATTTCAAAGATTTTATTTATTTATTTGACAGAGTGAGATCACAAGTAGGCAGAGAGACAGGCAGAGAGAGAGGAGGAAGCAGGCTCCCCACCGAGCAGAGAGCCCGATGTGGGACTCGACCCCAGGACCCTGAGATCATGACCTGAGCCGAAGGCAGAGGCTCAACCCACTGAGCCACCCAGGCGCCCCAAAGGAAAAATTTAAAAAAATAGTTTTATAAACAAAGGATTAAATTGAAGTGATCTTAATGAGGGTTCTAGTACCATAGTTTAAATTGGATTCCAGGGTGCAAACAGGGATGCTGGAATATTCAGAGATCAACAATGGTAAAGTGCTATTAGTACTTCATGCCTGAAGGAGATAAGGGGGGAACGTGTCTACTTTAAGGCCAGAGTTAGGTGAAATCATCAGAGTCACCAGAAAAGTAAGGGCCAGTATGCAGAGAAGAAACAAGATAAAAATACTCAAATTCTCTCTCCTTTTACCCTCTGGTATCTCCTTTGACCAATTGTCCCATTGCAAAGTAGCCTGGCAGATGCTGTCTGTAGGGGCCAGGCTAACAGAGAGCAGGCCACGGGAGGTCTGGTCATGAAATGAAGCAAAAAAATTAATACAGGAAGACATGAGGATCAATGACAACAAACAAGATTCATACACATTTCAAGGAAAATACCTGATGTTGACTCTATATTATATCTAACTTGCTTTTAAAGCCCTTAGTTTTTAATGTCTGTTCTACAAATGTCATGAGATACAATTTTCAAATACCGCTGTGTGCATTCTTTTCCCTACTTTCTTACAGTGAACATCAATCATAAGAGTATGTGTTGCCACTTTGACAATTAAAAACGCTATGACAGAATGCAAATATAAAGTTACTGTTTGGTTTTCTTCAATTCCAAATTTGGAAAGTGCCTAAGGAGAGCAGGAAATTGTGCTTTTGCTATGGTAATATATTAGAATAGAAGGCAAGAAATAAATCTACCTAGGGAATCTGGAATTTGGGTTATGGGCCAAGTAGAAAGGAAGAAGGAGAAGAAATATAGATCAGTTACTCAAGGGAGGAGTTTTTATGACTGTATACATGTGTCAAGGATGTTGCAGACACAATGTTGCCTTTTATATAAATGCAACACATCAGCTGAATAGGGGAAGCATGTTTACTGAGATTTTCCATTAATAGATTTTAAATCATGGTCTGGGCTACTCAGTAGAAATAAGAAAAATGTCCAAGAATTTGGCGAGCCTTATTGAATGGTTTTAGTGGACCCCAACATTTTTATTGTACCTGCTGATTCATAAACACTCAGCCAAACACAGAGCGGGGATCTTCACAGTGATGTCAAATTCCATTCCTGTTAGTTAACCCTATGTGCTTCACTCTCATGCATAAAGTGAGTTACTGTTGACTTTTGCTTTGTTTTTCAATAGCAGAGAAACAGTAGTAGTAGTTTAAAAGGCTGTGTCTGTGTCTGCAACTTAGAAGAACGATTCCTAAGTTGGAATTGACTGATATATCCCCCTAAATAGAAAAGAGTATTTCCTTGACTTTTAAGAAAGAAAAAAACTTCTTTTCTACATACACACTTTAAAGGAATTTTAAGGAATTGGGAAAGTCTAAGTGAACAAAAATGAGATTAATGAGAACAAAAGTATTTTTTGTGTCAGATATTTTATAGTTTAAAGTCTGAACTGATCACATATTCTCAAGGTTCACACAAGCCAAAGATTTTTAAAAATAAACCTGTTTTAAAAGGACTGCCATTATAGGCAAGATTCCTTGACTTTATGTATTTTATAGTGTAAAATATGATGATATACAGCTACTTTAATGGTTTCCTAAACTCCACAGAGTTAAGACCATTATTAACATTAAATCAATTTGCCTGAGCTCAGGCCTTTACTGGTGTAATATTGAAACTTTTACAATTAAGTATGAGAACAACTATTTTTACTTAAGAGTGGATATCTTATATTTTAAAAAAAGAAAAACACAACAAAAAATAGAAGCTCAAGGATTGATTTTGTTTGTAGGAAAAGCAATATGCAGTTCCTCCAATGTTTCATTTTCTAACATGAACCACAATGCTCTCATCTCTTTAATGTATTATATTAAAATGAGAAAAGTTATATGTAATTTTCTTAATGTAAACTTTTTAATTTGCAAAATCCTCAGCTATAATTACATTAAGATGTTATATATTGACTAACTTGTTTAAAATACTTGTTGTCAGAAACCTCAGTACTGAAACCTAATACTATACCTAATCCTTATTACCCATAGAAAATTTTAAAAAATAATTTAAATAATAAGATAATGAATTAAATATATAAATAAATGTAAATTAAATAATAAGCACATCTTGCTCTCCCTTATTTGGAAATATTTTAATGTATAAAGAGCATATTCTTTAAAGAAAACAGTTTTTAGACAAAATCCCAGGAAGCTGATGGAGATATTGAAATTATAATTTTGCATCTTATGAATGGAACAGGGAAATACTAGAAAATCATGAAATATTATTATGCCAAACAGGGGGAAAAAAAAAGATCAAGCTCATGCCTAAGGTTTTAATGTCCCTATGATGACTTAAAATTCATTATTAGAGCTAAAATTATGTTTTATCAAATTCAAGGGTTATTTAACAAGGGTAAATTGTTAAGTTATCCATCTCTAGCCAGAAATGTTCTTACCTGCACTAGTGCTGATGCAATACTGAAAAACAGAATGTAAGAGAAAGGAGAAAAAAAGTGAAGCATATCAAAAATCACAGGTAATCATTGTTTTCAAAAAAGAAAAGTTTAGTTATTATATTTAGACATCTTTTTCCCTTTTCTGAAACTACTTATTTCAGGACTGTCAGTAATCTTTCAAAAGTCACTTAAACAAAATCTGTCAAATAACAATGTTAGTGTACATTTTACTTGACAGGCCAAAATTTATTGTAGGCTTTAAAAAACCCCAACTATTTACTGTTACAGTCCACATACAACTGTATTTGAATGCTCTATGACTGAGAAACAGTTATTCAAAAGTTTAAATAATTATGCTATGTGTCTAGAGTTCTAACATAGTATGTGATTCAAAATATGCACATTTTTAACATAGTGAGGATACCCCCTATCTTTACAACTTCTTCTTATTTTTTTTTAGGGATTATCAATTTCCCTTTTTATTAATTCTCTACAATTATAGTTCCTTAACATTAGTGCATATATGATAGCAGATAAAATTGGGTAGATACTGTTTTCTCTATTATGAGGTTAACCAGTTCTTGCAAATTGCTGAACACAATATTTGATTTGATTTAACTGTTTTGTTTAATTAGTGACATTGTAATGTTTCCTTAATGCAATTAGTGGATTTTTTTTAATTTCCAGTTTTCTCATTTACTTAATAATTTTTGAACATAAATATTGACCCAGTAATTCTAGGTTACAGATATAATGGGAAAATACTATTTTGACATACATGGATCAAAAACTTTTCACCAGAAGAATCATTAATCTGTTGAAAATGATTTAAAACATATTTGGAGTGGAGGGGTATCTTAGTGGCACAGTTGGTTGAGTATCCAGGTCTTGGTTTCCACTCAGGGCATGATCTCAGGATCATGAGGCAGAACCTTGAAATGAACTCAGCAGGTGGTCTGCTTGAGATTCTCTCTTTCTATGTCCTTCCCATTCGTGCTTGCTTTCTATCTCTCTAAAATAAATAAATAAGTACATCCTGAAAAAAAATCTTTGGAGTGGAAGGGGAACGTTTTAGAAAAAAAAAAAAAAAAGACCTCAAAAATAATGAAGAATCAAGTATATAAGAAGTGTAATAAAGGTGGAAAAATCTGGTAAATCAGGAAGAAATATTAGAAAAGATAGCATGGCATGCTAATATTTTTTAAGTCTATACACTAATACATAATCTATAAAATAAACACAACTAATAAGAATTCCATTATAGTCAATTTGATTTGTTTTGTATTACTGGGCACACAAAAGCAAACAGCTCTCGCTTTCGATGGCAAGATGCAATGAAAGGATATGGCGTATCTGATAACAGAATAGAACAGAAGGAATCTAAGTATGTGTCACGACAGCATGTGCTATGTAGACATCCAGGTGATGGAGACTTATGAAATGGCAACGTCTATCAAGATGAAAATAAGAGACAGAAAAAAAAATAAACCACAAGATCAAAGAAATAATTCTTTCATGTTCATGATCGAGATTGAATTAATTTACTGATGTCTTAAACCCTGAAACTTTTTGACAAAGTGACTGTTATGGAAATACAATGGAAAGTTTAAGTTATAAAAAAGCATATGCATGCTGAATGGTAAAACATAGGGTGATTTCAAATAAATAAAACTAACATATAGGCAAGGTACATTTGTGATGAGTGTTTTGCTTTCCTTGATTAGAATCTCAAGGGAATAATAAGTGAACAATGATGATGATGATGATGATGAAGGTGCATAATTGGAACTGGATCTGTGGAAAAAGTGCTGTTTTTATAGATGTGTTTCCTAAGCAAAAACATTTCCAAAATATTTTTTTAAAGATTATTTATTTATTTATTTACAGACAGAGATCACAAGTAGGCAGAGAGGCAGGGAGAGAGAGAGAGGAGGGAAGCAGGCTCCCCACTGAGCAGAGAGCCTGATATGGGGCTCGATCCCAGGACCCTGGGATCACGACCTGAGCCGAAGGCAGAGGCTTTAACCCACTGAGCCACCTAGGTGCCCCCAAAATATTATTTTTGACAATATGTTTTTAAATTGGCTTTAATATTTTAAAACTTTACACATTATATTTTTGTAACCATGTTATTCCCATGAATATATTTGATGATGGTGATCAAGATTTCTCTACATAGTCATCTTCCCATTACAGAATATAGTCTTTCAATTATTTTATTGTTTTTCTTAAGGAAATTGTTAATTAAACTCATTCTTGTATAGATTTTAGGAAATATCTTACAAGGATGTCCAGTGCAACAACCTTTAAAATGAGTCCATAAAATAGAAAAGTTCTGTAGTAATTCAGTTTCCTAAGAATATTGCTAGGAAGAAAGCTTGATTCTACTTACACTTGCAGTTCTGAGTGCCCGCAGAAGAAAAGGAGCAGTCAAACTAAAGGATAGGACTACTGAATTAATGTGAACATTTAGGCTAATCTGTAATTTTTTTTTTTTTTCTGTTTCTTTCTTTTCCGCTATCACCTGCAAATCACAGTTGTCTCTGAAATTGGTTTTGGTTTTCCCTCACTCCCCATGATCTTGCTTTGGGTATACATCACCCTAAGCTATCAAGTTTAAGAGTTTACCAAGAATAGTTTACCAGATGTTATTCATTGCTCTTCCCTTGGCTACTTGTGTTAATTTCTCAATTTGGAAGAAAGGAAGGGTAAATAACTTTCAATATCAAAATTACAACAAAAATAAACACTTTTGTTGGCATGTGCACATACACACGTACCAAAGGAGAAATATCTTCCTTAATGCCATCTGTGTCAATAAACAATATTTTGTGTGGCTCAGACTTAGGGAAAACATGAGTAAGTTAACTGAAAAATGCTAGAGAGAGTAGGATGGCATAAAGGAAAAGGGGAAGAGTAATCTGGATCCCAGCTGGAATTGTAATCTAAGAATTCAAATGCCCTAGTTTGCTTATCTCTCATGAGAACTATAACCAAGATTGGGTAGAGCATATTTTACTGAATATATGATTATTTTTAATGTCATTTCAAGGATATATGACAAACATTACTCTTTTTACCAGATTCAATTCTGTTTAACATGAGAGTCATGGGACTTTTTGAACATAAAGATATTTCTGTCTGTTAGACCTAGTAAAACTCTTTTATCTTCTAAAGTAATGGAGTTAAAATATAGAGCTGTATCTTGGATTTTCTTCCCTCTAAGAGTAGCTGGGGTTAAAAAGTCATTTCAAACCTAGCAAAAGGGTGACCCATACAGCAAGTTCATTTTAATAAACTTCCTTTTCTACTTTTCATTGAACCGAAAGTGTATTTAATTTGGAGTGCTGTTGAACTTGTGAGGGTAAAATCAGGTAAAGGGACACAAGCATTATGTGTGCAATGCTCACCCTTAATCACCAGGGGAAAGAAAAGGTTAAAATGGTTACAGAGGAACACACAGCATGGTTGGATTTCTGAAGCTATTTTCTGAAAACTCTATTTCTGGGAAAGAACTATTAGAGAAAGGTGGAGCAGGATATTTTCTTCACTTATAGGAAAAGCTGCCACTTGTCCAGTCATTCAGGGTTGTGTCTATTTCCCTATGATGGTATGATTGTGTTATGAATCTTCTCTGCTTTAGGATTATGGGGCTAAAGGGAAATTTACCAAGAGGGAATTTGTTGTTGTTATCAAGGTCTGTTTACTTTGCTTTGTGTTTAGGAAAGGTCATAGGCTAATTTGAATGGCAGTGGTCTTTCCATATTAAAGAAAGTAACCAAACATGCTCTTCTAAATATATTGGTGAATGTAGACATGATTCAATTTTTTAATCATGTAAGGTATTCATCTTACCTTCAGCCAGCTTCTAGTTAGTAGTGACACAAATCCTGATCATTAGCCAACTAACTGAATAAGTTACAAAAAAAGAAAAAGAAAAAGAAATGTGCACATAATGGAATGATCACTTGAGAGCTAAGAATTCTTATCTATTGTTGGGTTTTACTGATTAGAAATAGAAATAAATAAGGTAAATGATCTCCGGTAACTATAAAAAGGGAAAAATCTACCCCCCCCAAGAATTTTATATCATCTTGGAAAATTAGAGAGGAACAACAGGGTCATATGCATATAGTCACATAATTCTGGTTAAATCATGAAAAAAAAATCTTATTTTTTGAGAAAAAATTACAAAAGTTTTTTTTTTTTCCCTCACCTTCTTGGAATGAAACAGAAAAATGTTCAATATAAAGGTATTTATGAGGATTCTCTCCTTGACTAAACTCCAGTCAGGCTCCTCTCCCTCATCTTGACTGAGTCTCAACCTGGATTACCTAAGCAAACAGTAGCATAGTTTCTAAGGGCTCAAGTCTGTATCCCTGAAATGGCACCAGCCTGCCCGAGAACATTCAATCCTGCCAAAATAATGTACTCTTTGTTCCACCCAACAACTAATGATAACACCAGTGTCACATTTGTGAGGAGTATGAACTCATTTTATTAACTACTGGTTAGCAAACCCAGTTAGGTTTCACATGGACCAAGCTCTCCTTCTCACTTTTGGTAATTTTTACCCTCCCTGCCTCTATTCAAGTCTCTTCTACCCCTGGTCCCCACTGACTTTTTTTTTATTATTATTTTATTTTTAAGATTTTTGTTTATTTGAGAGAGAAAGAGCACACAAATGGAGGAAGGGAGAGAGGAAGTGGGGGATGCAGGCTCACCAGTGAGTGGGAAGCCCAATGTGGGGGTCCATCCCAGGACCCCAGGATAAGAACCTGAGCCAAAGACAGACACTTAATTGACTGAGCCACCCAGGCGTCCCTCCACTGACTCATTTGCTGTTTGTTTGTTATATAATTGTCATGTAACAATGTGTAAGTTAAGTACAGCCTGTTGATTTGACACACTTCTATATGGCAACTTGAATGCCATGGTAGCTTTAGTTTCATCTCTCACATTACATAGTAATTATCTCTTTTTTGTGGTTAGAACATTAAAGACCTATTCTCTTAGGAGTTTTGAATTATGTATTACAGTACTGTTGACTATAATCACTGTGCTGTACATTAGACCTCCAGGACAGATTAATCTTCTAGCAGCATATTTTACCTTTTAAAAACACCTTCCTAATTCCTCCACCCTCCAGGCCCTGGTAAGTACTATTCTACTGTCTCATTTATTCTTTAAAATGCCCAGTCTTCTACACACGAATCTAAATGGAGCTCAGTCCTTTCTTCTACTGTCAGTAGTTACTGAATAAAATCTACTTTCACCACTTTAGTTAATGTCCCACTGTATTTATCTTTTGGCAGTAGCCATTATTGAGAACACTTTGGAATACACAGAAAATAAAAGAATTAACAGTCTCTCTGACACAGTAAATGGTCAGGTTTCACCACCCTCACCATTTGGATGCCATCAGTCAGGAAGCATTGACATCACAATCTCCAAGCGATGGGGCTTGTGGCCCACTTAGCTTATGCCTTTAGGGTTGACTTGTTATAATGCTACTGTATTAGTGCAGCATTTTACAACTAGCTTAGAATAATTTTTAAAGTACTGAATGAAGTGAGTATAATTTTAGAACACTCTGTCCCTACAGTACAAACTCTTTTTAAAAAACAGTTTTATTAGAGTGTTCTACTATTAAAAATTATTCACTGCTCTTTCCTGAGGAAGAATACTTCCTTATTCTAATGGTTTCAGGATTGCCATGTATCTCATTTAGTCAATTAAATATCAGCAGAAATGTGACAATTCTGAACAGAAACTTGAAGTGCAGGGCAAAGTTTGTGATGTATTTCTTTCCTCTCTGGTTGAGCAGCCCCAGCAGGATGTGTTCTTAAGTGAAGACAAGATGAGATTGACTTCTGGTAGACATGAAGTGTAGCTGAAAAATACACCTTCATGTTGTTATTATAAGGAAAAAATTTGGAATTTGTTTATTATGCAGGCATAGCCTAGCCTATCATGACTAACACCCCAGGGAAATTAATGAGTTAAGAGGATATGTGTGTCCTTAGTATAGTCAGTACCACAAGGAGATTAAGAATAAACACATAATAGGAGAACTCTGAGATTGCTGTAAGTAAATATAATTGAACGCAGTATAGTTAAATCAATAAAACTAAAAAAATAGATTTGTCTCCCTGCTTCTTCATTTAATTCATTTTAGTTACATTTTTATTTCTTTTTTTTTTAAATTGATTCAACATGTGTTTATTTAAATATTATCTAGGTAGTCCTATTTAAACAAATTCAATTTCATCAATTTCATTTATTCCACATTTATGGGTGTAAAAATTTCTTCTAGTTTGATGTTCATCCTTCTAGGCAATTTATTATACATTTGCATACATATGTACCCATGATATATTGTTTTGTTATATAATTTAAAATCATCTATTGTTGATCTTCTGAAGCTTTCTATGTTAATACATACATATCTATTATATTCATTTTAACTACTAGATGTATTCCATAGTGATATATTTAATGTTTTTAATTGTTCATGTTGATGAACATCCATTTATTTATAATTATCACTTATTTTTAATTATCAGTTGGTTTGGTTTGTTTTAGAAAGAGAATGTCTATGTGTGAGTCAGGGGAGGGGCAGAAGAAAGGGAGAGAGAGAAATTTTTTAATTATTTTTATTAACATATAATAAATTATTTGCCCCAGGCATATAGGTCTGTGAATCATCAGTCTTACACATTTCACAGTGCTCACCACAGCATATACCCTCCTCAATGTCCATAACTCAGCCACACTACACCTACACCACCATCCACTAGCAACCCTCAGTTTGTTTTGTGAGATTGAGAGTCTTTTATGGTTTGTCTCCCTCCCATTACCATTTTGTTTCATTTGTTTCCTTCCCCAGCCCCCAAAACCCCCACCCTGTCTCTTAACTTCCTCACATCAGAGAGATCATATGATAATTATCTTTCTATGATTGACTTTTTTTGCTTAGCATAATACCCTCTTGTTCTATTCATGTTTGCAAATGGCAATACTTCAATTCTTTTGATGGCTGCATAGTATTCCATCACGTGTGTGTGTGTGTGTGTGTGTGTGTGTGTGTGTGTGTATTCCAACTCTTCTTTATCCATTCATCTGTTGATGGACATTTGGGATCTTTCTGTAGTTTGGCTGTTGTGGACATTGCTGCTTGAACACTTGTGTGCATGTCGCCCTTCGGATCACTGCATTTCTATCCTTAGGGTAGATACCCTGGAGTGTAATTGCTAAATCATAGGGCAGCTCTAATTTCAACTTTTTGAAGAACCTCCATGCTGTTTTCCAGAGTGACTGTACCAGCTTGAATTCCCACCAACAGTGCAAGAGGGTGTCCCTTTCTCCGCATCCTCACCAACATCTGTCATTTCCTGTCTTGTTAATTTTAGTCATTCTGAATGGTGTGAGGTGGTATCTCATTGTGATTTTGATTTGTATTTCGCTGATGCTGAGTGACGTGGAACAGTTTTTCATGTGTCTGTTGGCCATCTGGATGTCTTCTTTGCAGAAATGTCTGTTCATGTCCTCTGCCCATTTTTTGATTGGATTATTTATTCTTTGGGTGTTGAGTTTGATAAGTTCTTTATAGATTTTGGATACTAGTCCTTTATCTGCTATGTCGTTTGTGAATATCTTCTCCCATACTGTCCATTGTCTTGTGGTTTTGCTGACTCTTTCCTTTGCTGTGCAAAAGCTTTTGATCTTGGTGAACTCCCAATTGTTCATTTTTGCCCTTTCTTCCCTTGCCTTTGGCGATGTTTCTAGGAAGAAGTTGCTGTGGCTGAGGTCAAAGAGGTTGCTCCCTGTGTTCTCCTCAAGGATTTTGATGGAGTCCTGTCTCACATTGAGGTCTTTCATCCACTCTGAGTCTATTTTTGTGTGTGGAGTAAGGAAATGGTCCAGTTTCATTTTTCTGCATGTGGCTGTCCAATTTTCCCAACACCACTTGTTGAAGAGACTGTCTTTTATCCATTGGGCATTCTTTCCTGCTTTGTCAAAGATTAGTTGACCATAGAGTTTAGGGTCTATTTCTGGACCCTCTATTCTGTGCCACTGATCTGTGTGTCTGTTTTTGTGCCAGTACCATCATGTCTTGATGATGACAGCTTTGTAATAGAGCTTGAAGTCTGGAATTGTGATGCCTCCAACTCTTGCTTTCTTTTTCAACATTCCTCTGGCTATTCTGGGTCTTTCCTGGTTCCGTATAAATTTTAGGATGATTTGTTCCAGTTCTTTGTAAAAGAAAAATGATGGTATTTTGATAGGGATTGCATTAAATGCATAGATTGCTTTAGGTAGCATAGGCATTTTCACAATATTTGTTCTTCCAATCCATGAGCATGGAACGTTTTTCCATTTCTTTGTGTCTTCCTCAGTTTCTTTCATGAATACTTTATAGTTTTCTGAGTAGAGATTCTTTGCTTCTTTGGTTAGTCTTATTCCTAGGTATCTTATGGTTTTAGGTACAATTATAAATGGGATTGACTCCTCAATTTCTCTTTCTTCTGTGTTGTTGGAATACAGAAATGCAACTGATTTTTGGACATTGATTTTATATCCTGACACTTCTCTGAATTCCTGTATGAGTTCTAGAAGATTTGGAGTGGAGTCTTTTGGGATTTCCAAATAAAGAATCATATCATCTGCAAAGAGTGAGAGTTTGACTTCTTCTTTAATGATTCAGCTGCCTTTTATTTCTTTTTGTTGTCTGAATGCCGAGGATAGGACTTCTAGTTCTATGTTGAATAGCAGTGGGGATAGTGGACATCCCTGCCATATTCCAGACCTTACTGGAAAAGCTCTCAGTTTTTCTCAATTGAGAATGGTATTTGTGATGGGTTTTGCATAGATAGTTTTGACGATGTTGAGGTATGCACCTTCTATCCCTATAAGGTGAAGAGCTTTGATCAAGAAAGATGCTGTACTTTTTCAAATGCTTTTTCAGCATCTATTGATGGTATCATATTGTTCTTGTTCTTTCTTTTATTAATGTAGTATATCAGATTGATTAATTTGCAGATATTGAACCAAACTTTGATTATATGAATAAATCCTCTTGGTCATGGTGAAGAAACCTTTTAATGTACTGTTGGAACCTATTGGCTAGTATTTTGGTGAGAATTTTTGCATCTGTGTTCATCAAGGATACTGGTCTGTAGTTCTCTTTTTTGATGAGATCTTTGTCTGGTTTTGGGATCAAGGTAATGCTGGTCTCATAACATGAGTTTGGAAGTTTCCCTTACATTTCTATTTTTTGGAACAGATACAGGAGACTAGGTATTGATTCTTCTTTAAATGCTTGGTAGAATTCCCCTGGGAGGTATCTGGCCCTGGGCTCTTGTTTGATGGGAGATTTTTGATGACTGTTTCAATCTCCTTATTGATATGGGTGTGTTCAGGTTTTCTGTTTCATCCTGGTTCACTTGTGGTAGTTTATATGTCTCTAAGAATGCATCCATTTCTTCCAGATTATCAAATTTGCTGGCGTATAGTTGCTCATAATATGTTTTTATAGGGACGCCTGGGTGGCTCAGTTGGTTGGACGACTGCCTTCGGCTCAGGGCGTGATCCTGGAGTCCCAGGATCAAGTCCCGCATCAGGCTCCCAGCTCCATGGGGAGTCTGCTTCGCTCTCTGACCTTCTCCTCGCTCATGCTCTCTCTCACTGTCTCTCTCTCTCAAATAAATAAATAAATAATCTTTAAAAAAAAAATAATATGTTTTTATAATCGTTCATATTTCTTTGGTGTTGGTTATGATATCTCCCTTTCACTGATGATTTTATTAATTTGTGTCCTTTCTCTTTTCTTTTTGATAAGCCTGGCCAGGGGTTTATCAATCTTATTAATTCTCTCAAACCACCAACTCCTAGTTTTGTTGATTTGTTCTACTGTTCTTTTGGCTTCTATTTCATTGATTTCTGCTCTGATCTTTATGATTTCTCTTCTCCTGCTGGGTTTAGGTTTTCTTTGTTGTTCCTTCTCCAGCTCCTTCAGGTGCAGGGTTAGGTTGTGTATTTGAGACCTTTCTTGTTTCTCAAGAAAGGCTTCTATCACTATATATTTTCCTTTCCAGACCGCCTTTGCTGTGTCCCACAAATTTTGAACCATTGTGCTCTCATTTTCATTTGTTTCCACGAATTTTTTCAGTTCTTCTTTTATTTCCTGGTTGACCCATTCATTCTTTAGAAGGATGTTTTTTAGCCTCCATGTATTTGGGTTCTTTCCAAATTTCCTCTTGTGATTGAGTTCTAGCTTCAGAACATTGTGGTCTGAAAATATGCAAGATAGGATCCCAATCTTTTGGTGCCAGTTGAGACCTGATTTGTGACCCAGGATGTGATCTACTCTGGAGAATGTCACATGTGCACTAGAGAAGAATGTGTACTCTGTTGCTTTGGGATGAAATTTTCTGAATATATCTGTGATGTCCATCTAGTCCCGTGTGTTATTTAAGGACTTTACTTCCTTATTGCCTTTTGCTTGGATGATCTGTCCATTTCAGTAAGGGGCGTGTTAAAGTTCCCTACTGTTACTGTATTATTGTTGATGTGTTTCTTTGATTTTTTTATTAATTGGTTTATGCAGTTGGCTGCTCCCATATTAGGGGCATAGATATTTAAAATTATTAGAACTTCTTGTTAGACAGATCCTTTGAGTATGATGTAGTGTCCTTCCCCATCTCTTATTATAGTCTTTGGTTTAAAATCTAGTTTATCTCATATAAAAATTGCAACCCCAGCTTTCTTTTGATGTCCAATAGCATGGTAAATTGTTTTCCAACCCTTCACTTTAAATCTGGAGGTGTCTCTCAGTCTAAAATGAGTTTCTTGTAGATAGCATATTGATGGGTCTTGTTTTTTTTTAATCCATTCTGATATCCTGTGTCTTTTGATTGGGGCATTTACCCATTTACATTCAAGTTAACTATTGAGAGATATGAATTAAGTGCCATTGTATTGCCTGTAAGGTGACTGATACTGTATATTGTCTCTGTTCCTTTCTGGTCTACTAATTTTAGGATCTCTCTCTTTGCTTAGTGGACCTCTTTCAATATTTCCTGTAGAGCTGGCTTGGTATTTACAAACTCTTTTAATTTTTGTTTGTCCTGGAAGTTTTTAATCTCTCCTTATATTTTCAATAATAATCTAGCTGAATTTAGTATTCTTGGCTGCATGTTTTTCTCGTTTAGTGCTCTGAATATATCATGCCAGTTCTTTCTTGCCTGTCAGGTCTCTGTGGCTAAGTCTGCTGCCAACCTAATATTTTTACCATTGTATGTTACATACTTCTTGTCCCAAGCTGCTTTCAGGTTTTTCTCTTTGTCACTAAGACTTGTAAGTTTTGCTATTAGATGACAGGGTGTGGACCTATTATTGATTTTGAGGGGGGTTCTCTGCACTTCCTTGATTTTGATGCTTGTTCCCTTTGCCATATTAGGGAAATTCTGTGCTATAATTCACTCCAATATACCTTCTTCCCCCTTCTCTCTTTATTCTTCTGGAATCCCAACTATTCTAATATTGTTTCATCTTATTTATCACCTATCCCTCAAATGCTCCCCTCTTGGTCCAGCAGTCATTTGTCTCTCTTTTGCACAGATTCTTTATTCTCTGTCATTTAGTCCTCTATATCACTAATTCTCTCTTCTGCCTCATTTATCCTAGCACTAAGAGCCTCCATTTTTAATTGCACCTCATTAGTAGCTTTATTGATTTTAGTTTGGTTAGATTTTAGTTTTGGTTTCTTTTTTTTTTTTCCTCCAGACAAGTTTCCTCTAATACCTTCCTTGCTTTTTTTTTTTAGCCCAACTAGTACTTTGGGAATCGTCATTCTGAACTCTAGATCTGACATATTTCCAAGATCCATACTGATTATTTCCCTAGCCTTTAGCCCTGCCTCTTGTTCTTTTTTCTTTTTTTTTTTTTTTTTTTTTTTTGGTGAGTTTTTCCACCTTGTCATTTTATCCAGATAAGAATATATGAACAAGAGAATAAAATACTAAAAGGATGGCAAAGACCCTAGAAAAATCTGTGTTAACCCAATTAGAAGAGACCCGAATCATGGGAAAAAGAAAGGGGGTAAAAATAAGTTCCAAAAGAAAAAACAAAATGGGACGCCTGGGTGGCTCAGTTGGTTGGACGACTGCCTTCGGCTCAGGGCGTGATCCTGGAGTCCCGGGATCGAGTCCCACATCAGGCTCCCAGCTCCATGGGGAGTCTGCTTCGCTCTCTGACCTTCTCCTCGCTCATGCTCTCTCTCACTGTCTCTCTCTCTCAAATAAATAAATAAAATCTTTAAAAAAAAATAAAAAAAGAAAAAACAAAAAAGATAGAAAGAAAGAAAATATATATATTATACTGGTGAATAGAACAGAGCCACCCACTTGATTTTAGGAGTATTTTTTTTAAAGGTTTTATTTATTTATTTGACAGACAGAGATCACAAATAGGTGAAGAGGCAGGCAGAGAGAGAGAGAGAGAGAGAGAGAGAGAAGCAAGCTCCCTGCTGAGCAGAGAGCATGATGTAGGGTTTGATCCCAGGACCCTGAGATCATAAGATCATGACCTGATCCAAAGGCAGAGGCTTAACCCACTGAGCCACCCAGGCACCCCAGCGAGTATTTTGATCTTAGAAGAAACTACCTCCCAAAATATTAAGGAATGAAAATATATATATATATATATATATACACACACATACACATATACACGAAAATAAGAGTAAACATGATAAAGGGATGGAATATGACTGTAAAGATGAAAATTAAAAAAAAAATTTAAAATGGAGTTGATAAGATAAATTGGTTGGGAAAAGAAAGAAAAAGAAAGTGGAGAAAATTTGCTCAGGCTGGAGACTAGAATAAACCCTGTGCTAGATTTAGGGTATATTTTGATCTATTAGAAGTTGTGTCCCAAAATTTTTTAGAAGAAAAAACCCTGTGTGTACACAAAAGATGAAGTTAGATACAATGAAGGATAAAATATGACTATAATAATAAAGGTTCAAAAAGTTTTGTTTTTTTTTTTTTAAGAAAGGTATTATAAAGATAAACTAGTTAAAAAACGTTAAGAGAAAAGAGTAGAAGTTATAAAAATTAGAATAAGAAAAAATAAATTAAAAAAAAATTAACTTTTGGGCGCCTGGGTGGCTCAGTGGGTTAAGCTGCTGTCTTCGGCTCAGGTCATGATCCCAGGGTCCTGGGATCGAGTCCCGCATCGGGCTCTCTGCTCAGCAGGGAGCCTGCTTCCTCCTCTCTCTCTCTGCCTGCCTCTCTGCCTACTTGTGATCTCTCTCTGTCAAATAAATAAATAAAATCTTTAAAAAAAAAATTAACTTTGCAATACTAAAGAATCATGGGGAGAAAGCCATGAATTCAATGTTTTGCTTTCCCCTCTTCTGGATTTCTGCTGTTCTCCTTGATCAATGAGCTTGGTTTTAGCTGGGTTTCTTGCTGATCTTCTGGGGGAGGGGCCTGTTGTAGATCAGTGAGCTTGGTCTTGGCTGGATTTCTTGCTGATATTCTGGGGGATGGGCCTGTTGTAGTGATTCTCAAGTGTCTTTGCCTGAGGTAGAATTGCACACCTTTGCCAAGGGCCGGGCTGAATAATCTGTTCTGGTTCACTCTCAGGAGGTTTTGTTCCCTGAATGCTTTCCATAGAGCTTTGGAGGACAAGAATGAAAATGGCTGCCTTCCAATCTCTGGCCCAGAGGAGCTGAGAGCTCAGGACCGCATTCCCCAGTACACCCTCAGAGAAAAGCCTGAATCACTCCCGTCTCCCTGGTCTCTGGCCACACTCTGAGTTCACTCAGCCTGTGACTGAACATTTCTGTCTCTGGCACACAGCCCCGCCTGGAGTCTCCAAACCCAGCAGATGCCTGCTGCTCTTCCAGGGAGGTTTCCCTGGATCTGCCACTTGTGGGGTCCCTGCTCAAAGAGCAATGGCCTAATGGTGCCATGGATCACAGTTTAAACTAACCCTGAGCTGAGAGCTCACTCCTATACTGTATTTAGAGCCAGCTTCCCTGCTATAATACCTGTCAGTTCTGCTACATTCAGACACCACGGACCCTTCTGTGACCCCGCAGGACCTGACACCACGCTGTCCCTGTGACGGCTCCACCCTGCTTATCCTCTGGAGCAATGCACCTCAGTGGAGCAGACTTCTAAAAGTTCTGATTTTGTGCTCCATTGCTCCGCCACTTGCCAGGAGCCAGCCCCTCCCCCTGCGATCTATCTTCCAGTAGCTTCAGATTCATTTCTCTGCAGGTCCTACCTTTCAATAAGTGGTTGATTTTCTGTTTCTAGAATTGCTGCTCTTCTTCTCTTTGATCTCCTATTGGATTTGTAGGCATTCAGAATGGCTTGATAACTATCTAGCTGAAATCCTGCTACCTGATGTCATTGCAGTATGACAGATTTAATGGGACTAAGTTTAATGGCAGAGGAAACTGGGTTGGAGATATATATATATATATATACCTTAGAATTATATATCACCTAAAAGCAATAAAGTGAAAGTACATGCAGTACAATCTATTCACTTTTAAAAATGTAGTTCCATGAAACATGAAAGACTAAATATTTAACAGACTAAATATCTAAACAGTCTGTGTGTTTGTTGGAACATGGATACTCCAAATAGCATTATATGAAGATACACACATATCAAATTATCTCTCAAATGTAGTAGTATGAAAGTCTAAGGGAATAAAGAAAACAAACCAAAAATAAGGGATCTTGCAATGATCTATGATAATAATTTGCTAGGAAAATTAATCAATAAACTTGAGGCCTCTAACAAAATAAATTGTGAACAAAGGAAAATGATGACTACCCAATAAAATACATAATTTAATCCATATGGGAAAATCACGGAAATAGAAACACAATGCCCAGGGATGTATTAAGGAATTCTCAAATCACTACTTATTAGAGCAATGCAAATAAAAATAAGATTAACTTTTACCCTTACATTTGTTAAATAATAAATATATGAAGTATTGCATGTTTGATAAGATAACTGTGAAATAACTTATATCCCTTTCTGCTTCTGGAACTGTAAACTGCTAAAGTCTTTTTGGAGGAAAAATATTGAAAGAATTAACAGGCAATCCCATTACTAGTTCCTATCATAAATATATACATTGGAAGGAAGTAGAAGAATACCCATTGTAATTTTGATTATAATAATAAAGGGACACCTGGATGGCTCCATCAGTTAAGCATCCCACTCTTGATTTCAGCTCTTTTCATGATCTCAGGGTGATTTCAGCTCTTTTCATGATCTCAGGGTTGTGAGATCTTAGAGTTGTGAGATCTCAGGATTGTGCTGGACATGAAGCCTGTGTAAGATTCTGTCTCTGGGGGAGCAAGATGGGAAAAGAGTAGGAGATTGAAATATCCTTAGGTTCCAGGAGCTCAGCTAGATAGTTATCAAACCATTTCAAACACCTACAAACTCAAGAGAATATAAAAGAGAAGAAAAGCAGTAATTCTAAGAACAGAAAATAGACCACTTTCTGGAAGGTAGGACATTCAGAGAAGTGAATATGAAGCAATGGGAAGACAGAGCAGGGGGGAAGGGGCCAGCTCCTAGCAAGCGTTGGAGTAGCAGAACACAAAATCAGAACATTTGGAAGTCTGCTTCATTGAGGGATCTCGCTCCAGAGGATTAGTAGGAATGGAGCCCTAATGGGGACAAAGTGGTATCAAGACCCGTGAGGTCACAGAAAAACCAGGGGTGTCTGAGTGTGGCAGAGCTCCCAGGTATTGTAATGGGGAAGCCAGCTACAGAGACATAGCCAAGGAGTGCACTTTCTCCTTGGGGTTACCTTAAACCATGATCCTACGCACAGTCGGACCACTGATCTTCAAGCTGGACCTCACAGGTGGCAGATCCAGAGAGACCCCCTTCTTCCTGCTCCAGGAGGAGTATCACAGGAGCACAAGGCAGGAATCTGCTGGGTTTGAAGACTCCAAACGGGGCTGTGCAGCAGAGATAGAAACACTCGGTCACGGGCTGGGTAAGTAGAGTGCAGCAGGAGACTAGGGAGACAGGGGGGATTGACTGCTTATCTCTGAGGGTGAACTGAGGACTAGGGCTCTGAGATCTTGGCTCCTCCAGGCCAGAGATTGGGAGATAGCCATCTTCATTCCTGTCCTCCAAAGCTCCATGGAATGTGTTCAGGGAACAAAAGCTACCAAAAGTGAACCAGAGTGAGGGTGGTGCAAATCTGCCTTGGACAAATACATTTGAGAATCACTGCAACAGGCCCCTCCCCCAAGATCAGCAAGAATATCCAGCCCAGAACAAGTTCACCGATCATCAAGAACTGAGGAATTCCAGAGCTAGGGGAAAGCAATGCATAGAATTCATGGCTTTTTTTCCCATGATTCTTTAGTCTTGCAATTATATTTTTTTTAATTTTATTTTTTTCTCATTGTATTATTTTAACTTTTCCTCTTTACTCTTTAAATGTTTTTTAACTATTCTCTTATCAATACATTTTATAAAATATCTTTTTAAATTTTTCATTGTTATAGTCATATTTTATCCCTTCATTATATTTAACCTTATGTTTTGTATACATATAATATTTTTTTTCATTAAAATTTTGGAATAAAATTTCTTCCAATAGATCAAAATATACCCTAAAACTAGCACGTGACTTTGTTCTAGTCTCCAACCTGATCACATTCTCTTCTTTTTTTTTTTCTTTTTCCAACCAACTTATCTCCTCAATTCCTTTTTGAGAATCTTTTCTAACATTCATTGTTATAGTCATATTCCATCCCTTCATTGAGTTTACCCTTATTTTTGTGTATATATATATATATATATATATATCAGATTTTCTTTCTTTAAAATTTTGGGAGTTAGTTTCTTCTAAGAGACCAGAATACACCCAAAATCAAGTGGGTGTGTTTGTTCTATTCACCAATCTTATAGTCTAATATATATATATTTTCATTTTTCCTGTCTTTCTTCTCCCCTTGCTTTTAGATCTAGTCTGATTTGGTTAGTGCATTTTTGGGGGGTCTTTGCCAGCCTTCTAATATTTTATTCTCTCACCCATATATTATTATCTAAATAAAATGACAAGACAGAAAAACTCATCACAAAAAAAAAGAACAAGAGGAAGTACCAATTAGTAGGGAAATATTCAATACAGACATTGTTTATATGACAGAACCAGAGTTCAGAATGACAATTCTCAAGGTGCTAGCAGTACTCGAAATAGAGGATATTAGGGAAGCCCTTTCTGGAGAAATAAAAACCCTTTCTGGAGAAATAAAAGAACTAAAATCTAACCAACTTGAAATTTTAAAAAAATTTATTAATGAGGTGAAATTAAAAATGGAGGCTTTTACTGCTCAGAAAAGAGAAAAAGAGAATTAGTGGTGTAGAAGAACAAATGATGGAGAATAAAGAAGCTGAGCAAAAGAGAAACAAATAACTACTGGATAATGAGGGGAAATTTTGAGAGATAAGTGACACCATAAGATGAAACAATATTAGAATTATTGCAGAAGAAGAAGAGAGAGAGGGGCAGAAGGTATAGTGGAATGAATAATAGTAGAGAATTTCCCTAATATGGCAAAGAGAACAAGCATTAAAATCCATGAGACGCAGAGAACCCCCCTCAAAATAAATAAAAATAGGTCCACTCCCCATCATCTAATAGCAAAACTCTCAAGTCTTAGTGACAAAGAGAAAATCCTGAAAGCAGCTTGGACAAGACCTTTAACATACAATAGTAGAAATATTAGATTGGTAGCAGAATTATCTACAGAGACATGGCAGGCTAGAAAGAACTGGCATAATATATTCAGAGCACTAAATGAGAAAAATATACAGTCAAAAATTCTATATCCAGTTAAAGTGTTATTGAAAATAGAAGGAGAGATAAAAAGCTTCCAGGACAAACAAAAATTAAAAGAATTTTCAAACACCCAGATCTATAGAAAATATTCAAAGGGGTTCTCTAAGTAAAGGAAAGCCAGAATAAGTAGATCAGAAGGGAACAGAGATGATATACGGTAACATTCACCTTACAGGCAATACAATGACACTAAATTTATATCTTTGAATAGTTACCCGGAATGTAAATGGACTAAATGTCCCAATTAAAAGACACAGAGTATCAAAATGGATTTTAAAAAAAAAGAAAAAAAAACGGAAAACAAGACCCATCAATATGCTGTCTATAAGAAACTTATTTTAGAGCAAAAGTCACATTCAGATTTAAAGTGAGGTGGTGGTAAACATTTTACCATGCTAATGGACATCAAAAGAGAGCTGGGTGGTAATTCTTATATCAGATAAATTAGACTTTAATCCAAGGACTATAATAAGAGATGAGAAAGGACACTATATCATACTTAAAGGGTCTGTCCGACAAGAAGATCTAATAATTTTAAATATCTATGACCCAAACATGGGAGCCACCAACTATATAAACAAATTAATAACAAAATCAAAGAAACACATGAACAATAATACAATAATAATAGGGAACTTTAACACCCCCCTCACTGAAATGGACAGATCATCCAAGCAAAAGAGCAACAAGGAAATGAAGGCCTTAAATGACACACTGGACCAGATGAATATCACAGATATTTTCAGAACATTCCATCCCAAAGCAACAGAATACCCATTCTTCTCTAGCACAGATGGAACATTCTCCAGAATAGATCACATCCTGGGTCACAAATCAAGGCTCAACTGGTACCAAAAGATTGGGATCATTCCCTTCATATTTTTAGGCCACTGTGCTCTGATTCTAGAACTCAAATACAAGGGGAAAGATGGAAATAACTCAAATACATGGAGGCTAAAGAACATAAAGGCTAAAGAAAAAATGGGTCAATAGGAAATTAAGATTTTTAAAAAAATCATGGAAACAAATGAAAGTGAGAACACAACTGTTCAAAATCTGTGGGACACAGCAAAAATGGTCCTGAGAGGAAAGTATATAGTGATACAAGACTTTCTCAAGGAAGAAGAAAGGTCTTAAGTGCACATCCTAACCCTACACCTAAAGGAGCTGGAGAAAAAATGGCAAAGAAAGCCTAAACCCAGTAGGAGAAGAGAAATCATAAATATCAGAGCAGAAGTCAATGAAATAGAAACCAAAAGAACAGTAGAACAAATCAATGAAACTAGGAGCTGCTTCTTTGAAAGATTTAATAAGATTAATAAACCCCTGGCCAGACTTATCAAAAAGGAAAGAGAAAGCACCCAAATTAATAAAATCATGAATGAAAGAGGAGAGATCAAAACTGACACCAATGAAATACAAACAATTATAAGAACATATTATAAGCAAGTATATGCCAGCAAATTTGTCAAACTGAAGAAATGGATGTATTCCCTGAGACCTGTAAACTACCACAACTGAACCAGGAAGAAATGGAAAACCTGAACAGAACAGTAAGGAAATGGAAGCAGTTATCAAAAATCTCCCATCAAACAAGAGCCCAGGGCCAGGTAGCTTCCCAGGAGAATTCTACCCAACATATAAGAAGAATTAATATATAGTCTCCTGAAACTGTTCCAAAAAATAGAAATGGAAGTAAAACTTCCAAACTCATTTTATGAGGCCAGCATCACCCGAAACCAGACAAAGACCCCATCAGAAAGAAGAATTATAGACCAATATCCCTGATGAACATGAATGCAAAAATTCTCACCAAAATGCTAGCCAATAGGATTCAAAAGTATGTTAAAAGGATTATTCACCATGACCAAGTAAGATTTCTTCCTGGGATGCAAGTTTGCTTTAACATCTGAAAATCAATGTGATACACTACATTAATAAAAGAAAGAACAAGAAACATATGATGCTCTCAATAGATGCTGAAAAAGCTTTTGACAAAACAGCCTCTTTTTAAAAAAATATTTTTTTTTAATTTTTTTATAAACATATAATGTATTATTAGCCCCAGGGGCCCAGGTCTGTGAATCACCAGGTTTGCACGCTTCACAGCACTCACCATAGCACATACCCTCCCCAATGTCCATGACCCCACCATCCTCTCCCACTCCCCTCCCCATGGCAACCCTCAGTTGGTTTTGTGAATTTAAGAGTCTCTTATGATTTATCTCCCTCCCGATCCCATCTTGTTTCATTTATTCTTTTCCTACCCCAAATCCCCCACATTGCATCTCTACTTCCTCATATCAGGGAGATCATATGATAGTTGTCTTTCTCCAACTGACTTATTTTGCTAAGCATAATACCCTCTAGTTCCATCCACATCATCACAAATGGCAAGATTTCATTTATTTTGATGTAGAGCATCCTTTCTTGATCAAAGCTCTTCACCTTGTAGGGATAGAAGGTGCATACCTCAACATCGTCAAAACTATCTATGCAAAACCCATCACAAATACCATTCTCAATTGAGAAAAACTGAGAGCTTTTCCAGTAAGGTCTGGAATATGGCAGGGATGTCCACTATCCCCACTGCTATTCAACATAGAACTAGAAGTCCTATCCTCGGCATTCAGACAACAAAAAGAAATAAAAGGCAGCTGAATCATTAAAGAAGAAGTCAAACTCTCACTCTTTGCAGATGATATGATTCTTTACTTGGAAATCCCAAAAGACTCCACTCCAAATCTTCTAGAAATCACACAGGAATTCAGTGAAGTGTCAGGATATAAAATCAATGTCCAAAAATCAGTTGCATTTCTGTATTCCAACAACACAGAAGAAAGAGAAATTGAGGAGTCAATCCCATTTAAAATTGTACCTAAAACCATAAGAGACCTAGGAATAAGACTAACCAAAGAAGCAAAGAATCTCTACTCAGAAAACTATAAAGTGGGCGCCTGGGTGGCTCAGTGGGTTAAGCCGCTGCCTTCGGCTCAGGTCATGATCTCAGGATCCTGGGATCGAGTCCCGCATCAGGCTCTCTGCTCAGCAGGGAGCCTGCTTCCTCCTCTCTCTCTCTCTGTCTGCCTCTCTGCCTACTTGTGATCTCTCTCTGTCAAATAAATAAATAAAATCTTTAAAAAAAAAAAGGAGAAAACTATAAAGTATTCATGAAAGAAACTGAGGAAGACACAAAGAAATGGAAAAACGTTCCATGCTCATGGATTGGAAGAACAAATATTGTGAAAATGCCTATGCTACCTAAAGCAATCTATGCATTTAATGCAATCCCTATCAAAATACCATCATTTTTCTTTTACAAAGAACTGGAACAAATCATCCTAAAATTTATACGGAACCAGGAAAGACCCAGAATAGCCAGAGGAATGTTGAAAAAGAAAGCAAGAGTTGGAGGCATCACAATTCCAGACTTCAAGCTCTATTACAAAGCTGTCATCATCAAGACATGATGGTACTGGCACAAAAACAGACACACAGATCAGTGGCACAGAATAGAGGGTCCAGAAATAGACCCTAAACTCTATGGTCAACTAATCTTTGACAAAGCAGGAAAGAATGCCCAATGGATAAAAGACAGTCTCTTCAACAAGTGGTGTTGGGAAAATTGGACAGCCACATGCAGAAAAATGAAACTGGACCATTTCCTTACTCCACACACAAAAATAGACTCAGAGTGGATGAAAGACCTCAATGTGAGACAGGACTCCATCAAAATCCTTGAGGAGAACACAGGGAGCAACCTCTTTGACCTCAGCCACAGCAACTTCTTCCTAGAAACATCGCCAAAGGCAAGGGAAGAAAGGGCAAAAATGAACAATTGGGAGTTCACCAAGATCAAAAGCTTTTGCACAGCAAAGGAAAGAGTCAGCAAAACCACAAGACAATGGACAGTATGGGAGAAGATATTCACAAACGACATAGCAGATAAAGGACTAGTATCCAAAATCTATAAAGAACTTATCAAACTCAACACCCAAAGAATAAATAATCCAATCAAAAAATGGGCAGAGGACATGAACAGACATTTCTGCAAAGAAGACATCCAGATGGCCAACAGACACATGAAAAACTGTTCCACGTCACTCAGCATCAGCGAAATACAAATCAAAATCACAATGAGATACCACCTCACACCATTCAGAATGACTAAAATTAACAAGACAGGAAATGACAGATGTTGGTGAGGATGCGGAGAAAGGGACACCCTCTTGCACTGTTGGTGGGAATTCAAGCTGGTACAGTCACTCTGGAAAACAGCATGGAGCTTCCTCAAAAAGTTGAAACTAGAGCTACCCTATGACTTAGCAGTTACACTCCCAGGTATCTACCCTAAGGATAGAAATGCAGTGATCCGAAGGGCGACATGCACACAAGTGTTCAAGCAGCAATGTCCACAACAGCCAAACTACAGAAAGAACCTAAATGTTCATCAACAGATGAATGAATAAAGAAGATGTGGTATAAATATACAATGGAATACTATGTAGTCATCAGAAGAAATCAAATATTGCCATTTACAATGACTTGGAACCAGAGAGTATTACGCTAAGTGAAATAAGTCAGTCAGAGGAAGACAATTATCATATGATCTCCCTGATATGAGGAAGTTGAGAGGCAATGTGCAGGGTTTGGTGGGTCAGGAAGGAAAAAATGAAACAAGGTGGGATGGGGAGGGAGACAAATCACAAGAGACTCTTAGTCCCACAAAACAAACTGAGGGTTGTCAGGGGGAGGGAGGTAAGGTGAGGGAGGTGGGGTTATGGGCATTGGGGAAGGTATGTGCTATGGTGAGTGCTGTGAAGTGTGTAAACCTGGCGATTCACAGACCTGTACCTCTGGGGATAATAATACATTATCTGTTAATAAAAAATTTAACATTTAAAAAAAAATCTGTCATACTGCTGTCCAGTGTCAACAAACAGCTGGTTTGACTTTCAGACACTCACAACAATTTACATTATTTGGCTCTCCTTTGCCAAAATTACATATTTTATTGTATTAACTACTGGATTAGTCTTGGTATTATGATATTAAGTCATGCTCTTTTTAAATTTTGATTTGTATGCATTTCTTTTCCTGCCTTTTTTTTTTTTTTTTTCCCTCTTGATTTCTGTGAAAAAGTAATTTCCTCACCAAACACTTTTCTGGCCTCTTTCCACCCCATTATCTCTTAACTTGGGAAAGTAGAGTAGCTGATTTTATTAAATTTAGGGAAAAAGTGAAAGGACACCTGAACCCATCATATTGGAACAAAGAGGAAGAGAATATTGAAAGGCAAGTTCAGTCTTATTCCCGTACAGGGCTTTCAGTCATCAAGTTGATATTTTTAATTTCACTTACCACTCCACAGTTTTCTATTACAGATTGGGTAGGGAAGATGGTTTCTGATAGCTGAAAATCCTTAGCATTCTCCACATATGGGGGGGGGGGACAAAGAAACAAATAAAAACAAAATGGAAAAAACAAAACAAAAACAAAAAACCTGTGGTATTCAGACGAGGCCCATATTTGCACAGAGAATTTAATGGAGAGTGGAGCATGATACAACTGGTATTACAGATTCCCCCTCCCTTTAGGTATTCTGAGAGGCTTATTTTAGGCCTAATAGATTCTGAAATTTGTGGCTCCCCCCCCCCACAAATTAGGGTGAGGGCCTTTAACCTAACCACAGGATGTATTGAACTTGGTAGCTCATAAGAGACCAAAGAGGCTTTGTCCACAATTGATTGTATCTTTATAAAGAGGTAGAAACATAAATTAAGGTCTAACAAACATAGGTACCTTAACAAGGCAAGTGTCCCCCAAAGCAGGAAGGATCTCAGGGTACAGCCTGTCACAGCTCATTACTCAGGCACAGCCTTTCCTGAATATGTTTGGCTGACGCAAAGCTTTATTGTCCTAAAAGAAAAAGAAAGAAAGAAGGAAAGAAAGAAAGAAAGACGGACCTCCTGTGCCTTACAGTGTCAGTGGGGAAAATGATATTTGATGCTATTATATACAGTTTTCTTTCTTGTGTTAAAGAGTAAAAGAGAAGTTCTTTTAAAATATACATACCAATTTAAAAGAATAAAAGAAAAACCTTTCATGTCAAACTTCTACTAAAATGAACATTGGAGTGGGACAGAAGATTTTGTTAGCACATTAAACCACCCTTAAAGACTGATCACAGCTATACCAAGCATTTATGGAAAATCTACACAAGTTTCAGATGAAGGTTAGTATAAAATAATTAAGATAATATTACGTGTTGTCAAGGTGATAGAGTTACCCAAGTTGTCAACACTAGTATATTGGTTGGGTTCTGAGTGATGCTGGAGAAATGAACAAGCCTTTTAAATAGGCAAAATAGATGAGAGATATTAAAGGGGGTTCAGGCAAGATACTTGCATATGAAGTGTATGCCTGGAAGGATCAATGAAAAAAATGTTGCGCTGGTGAAATTATTAACAGAGAAAAAAGAAGGTAAGTTTTGTTTGAATAATGGGTGCTTCAGGGAGCAGCATGAGGATTTGATTTCATATTTCTGTGATAAGAGATACCAAAATATCAAATGTACAAGAAAATGCTAGAAAAAAATGTATGGATCAGATAGAAAAGGTAAAAAGAAAAAAGTCCTTCAATTTCAGAAAACTCTGGGGTATCTGGGAAACGTCTATCACAGCTTCAGCTCAGCAACCTTCTGAGGACAGTTCTACAATTCTAGTAGAAATAAGTGTGAGGATGAGGAAGAAACATTCCTTGGTTTTATAAAAATAACAATTCTATAGCAACAGGCAGTGGGAATATGACTGTGGACACAAGACTCAAATGTGTTATCTCAAGAGGTGGCAGGGGAGCTATCACCAGTTGGAGCCAGCATGGAGCAGACCTGGGTCCCAGAAACATAGAATATAAGAGAAAATAAAAACTGTGAGGTTCTGATAATGAAAGATAGGAAAGAGAAGTCTCTCAAGAAGGAATGGGTGATAATACTAATTTTTAAAATTTGCTGGATGGCATAGGCATGTGACATTGCTGTGACTGACCTCAGAAAAGAATTTGCTTAGATAATACCATTACATTTTTTGTGTGTAATATTTTCTTCAGTATCTATCTATCATCTATCTATCTATCTATCTATCTATCATCTCTCTCTCTCTCTCTCTCTCTCCCCCTAATCTATCCATCCATGCATATTTATATTTCTTAGAGATAAACCCACTATATGCAACTCTATCATTCCCAGAATCAGAATGGATTACTGAATGTAACCATTAATATCATCAAGACTGACATGGATGAGAATAGAAATAATAAATTTTTTGAGATTTCAGTAAATTCTAATTCCATTTCTGGGGAGGCTGTGTCTGATTCACAGAAAATAACAGAGAAGTCTCTGGAAGATTGGAAGGTGATATTTTAACAGTTAAGAGGTAGGATTCACAGTTCTTTACATGGTAGGACTGTAAGGGGGATTCCTTCATTTCTTCCAAAATGTTCAGAAATATTCAGATATTGAGATGGAGAAAAACAAAACACCAACCAAAAAGCCTAATTAGCTGGTTAGATAGTAAATGTAATGGAAGTTGTAATTTGAGAACTCAACTAATTTCAACTTTCCACTTAATTTTACTATTGCGACCCAGCTTCTCCATATAACAAATGGTCTTTTGTACAGTTGTAAATGCCCCTAGGCTTCAACCATTGTCTTGATGAATATATTTAGGAAATTTACCTTTATTTCTTTTGTAACCTATTCAATACTATTGCAAGAATTCCTTCACCCCATAGTCCTTAAATATTTTATGTGTGCAAACTGGTCTATGTGAGTGGTCAGTCTCTTAAATCTTTCTTTTATTATACCTTTTCTAGGTGATCACAGTTTACTTTTTTTTTTCTTCTGCACACCAAGAAGCTTGGAAATCATCCAATAAGACTAGCAGAACTTAAAATCCTTCATCATTTTTCCTTTTATTAAAAAAATTGAGGCATATTGATGTGTTATATTAGGTTCAGGTATACAACATAATGATTTGATGTTCATATATATTGTGAAATGATCATGACAGTCCAATTAACATAACCATAAATAGTTACATATTTTTTTTACTTGTGATGAGAACTTTTAAGATTTGTTTTTGCAACTTTGAAATATATAACAAGATATTATTTTCTATAGTTGCCATGGTGCATGTTACAGCTCTATGAATTATTTTATAACTGGAATTTTATACCTTTTGACCGCCTTCACTCTTTCTAAGCCCTCCTGCCCCCACTTCTGGCAACCATCAATCTGTTTTCTGTATCAATGAGCTTGGTAAAGTGTTTTCATCTTTAATTGTGGCCAATTAATACTGGATTGTTTCCATTTCCCTGAATGATTGACCATAGTTCCCCTATTGACAATATTTTATGTCATTGGCATTTATTTGAAAGGCACAGAAAATGACTAGGTGATTTAAGCACAGAACTGTTGGTTAGCTCACAGAAATTCATAGGATCCTAGATATGGAAGAATAGAGGCTACATGGAAGCAGGAGCTGCAGTCAAAACCATACCACAGAAGCTGCAGAGACCTTACTTCTTATAAAAACAAGCAAAAAACAGCTTCCACTCTTGCTTCATTAAGCATTAAGCTATAGATGCTTTTTCTCCTGGAAAATGCACACAGCTAACTTACCTCCCTCTGCCAACAGAATATGTTCTCCACTTGTTCTCCATCTTTGTCCCTAACTCCTACTTCATGGGTGTTTGCAGTAGGTTGGTGTTATGTGACATGTCCATATACTAAGTGAGACAAAGTGTGTCGGACAGCGTCCTTTAGATTATGCTGCAACACATATATAACTTCAATTTAACAAAATAATATGTATCTTATTTTACACTCTTGTTTTATATTACCTGAGATTCTATTTATTTGTTCTTCCAAGACCTAGGGGGAAGAGCAGAATGGTGTGATATCTATGAAAGCTTCTCTCTGACATTGCAAATAATCACTTCTACTAACATTTCACTGATGAAGTTATATGGCCAAGTATGATGTAAAAAATGGAATAGGAGATTAAACTCTTCTTCAAGAGGCACTTAAAATAATGTGGCAAAAGGTAAAGGTGTAAAATCCTTTTGTAGTGAAGGCAGTGGATAATTGGAAACACTAATAAAACCTACTAAATTATCATATTTTTCTTCTATAGAGTGAGGTGAGACTCATCAAACCTTTTTTGGCAGAAATTCACCAAACATAGGAAAAGGTTTCAGATGCTTGACAGGTACATTATGATAATTATTCACTATAATTTTTGTGACACATTATTTTAGTGTTGCATAATGTTTTAACTTGTTTGGCCTCTTTTTAATACCTTTAGGATTATTAGTCAGAAAAGCAGCATCTCCAGAGGACAGCGACTTATCATTTCTACCTGCTCAGATAATACATTAATAGGCATGATGAAGGTTACATACTAAGGGCCCTACCCTATCCCCTTAGAAATATTTCATTTTTAGAATTTTTATGGAAGTACCCCCATGGATTTGGCAAATAGTTCCCTACTACACAAAAGTGTCTAATTAGAGGTAGATTAGATATGAACTGATTAAGAAGCGTGTGATCTAAATATAACCCGCCCTTGTGACTGAAATTAAGATAACATAATATTTGAAAAACTGGCAGAATTTCTCAAATAGACTATGAAAATAACTGTGATCAGACTATCACCGTTAATTGTTTGGAGAATAATAATATATTTTGTTGAAATTTAGCAATACACTCAAAGGAAAAAAAAATGTCCTAGAAACTAAATGAATGCTCTTTAGAGGAAACTCGATAAAATTCTATCAAAGTTGGATCTACCCGAAGAGAGGATCTGTCTGTAGGGATGATATGGATTAACTTTCACATCTTCCCACTGATGTGATATAGAAGAGAGTTTAATATGTCCAGACAAATTACCAGCCAGGATAGCTTTTATCTAGATTGGGAAACTGGGAAATGAGTAAGAGAGGGAAATTTAGCGGTATTTTTTTTTAAATGAAATTCTAAAATTCTGTTTTGCAATCTCTCCTTGCAATTCAATAACAAAAACATAAACACTTTGTATTTTGAAAAAATAAAAAAATGAGGATTGTTTTAAAACAAATTTGTGGAGTGCCTGGGTGTTTCAGTCACTTAAGTGTCTGCCTTTGGCTCAGATCATGATCCCAGGGTCCTGAGACTGAGCCCACTGTCTGGCTCCCTACTAACTGAGAGTCTGCTTCTCCCTCTACCTTCCCCCTGCTTTAGCTCGTTCTCTCACTTGCTCACTCGCTTGCTTAGTCTCTCTCTCAAATAAAAAAGTAAATTCTTTAAAAAAAAATCAAAATTAAAAGCAGAAGACATTGATAATTATGAAAAAATAAAGATAGTAAAATAATTACCCTAAAAAGATCTCAAGGTCAATTTCTTTTTCCAGTGAAAGACAGGATAATATAGGATGATTTGCTTTAAGATACATTAACATGTAAAGTAAAGAGATAATTTAAACAATGTTGAAGTTGTACACAAAAAGACAATTTAGAAGAACAAAAAGCAAGCACAAGATAGTTAAGTGAAAAATAAGTGTCTTTACAATGTAATGGTAAAACACTTGAACATTCAGTAATTTTATCACTGAATAAATTTGTTGACTACTTGAGGAAAAAAACTCAAACAGGAAACATATTTAGAAAGTCAAAAGAAAAACAACACAAATCAAAAACTGATGATCTAGGAGACTTCTGGGGGATAGAAACCATATCAGTAAAGGGAACAGAAAACTTTTATTTAAAATATTTATATAAATATAAACCTAAATTATGTGTGTATGAATATATATGTACATATATATACACATATATATGTAAAAGGTTGTATAAAGTAAAAGGTTTACTAATATATATGTAAGTATATGTATATACATATACACACATGAATATATGTATATGTGTGTATATGTATATACATATACATACATACATATATATATATGTAAAAGTTTGAAAGAGAGCTTTATGGAATACAGAAGTTGGAATTTTACAAGATAGTTACTATTTCTAAGTTGATGGAGAATGAAGAAGGATAGGATGTGCAATTCAAGGTAGGGGAACCAACTCAACACTTAGGCATTGAAGGAGAAGTATAAGTCCAGCTTATCCATGAGAGAAGTCCACAGTCTGATAATGGAGACACAGGCTGTGAAACACAGCAGGTTTGAGGAGCTGCCTACCCTCTAGCTGGTGGAGAACCTTGCTTGTAAGTACTGATCACAGTTATCTGTCAGGGCCACTGCAAAGAAATCCACCCATGTGCCCACCTATACCAGCTGAGTTTCTGGCTACTGTGAGAAAACAGCCCATCTCAAGAAGGAAAGGAAGAAAAAAAAAAAATGTTTTCCTCCTTTCTGGTCTTAACATGTCCTTCCAGCACCCTCTATTGGCAAAGCAAAACATCAAGGCAGTTAATGTAGAAAATATCTTGAGTCCATCTTTAACATTTCTGTACATTTCTTACAAGTTTGTAAGTTTGAAATTATTGGAAAAATAAACATTTCAAACTATTACTCATAAATGGTTTAATGAATATGTGAACAGATATCAATCACTTTAATTGAAAAAATGAAAATCTAAGGTATTCATTTATATTATAAGATATTCATTAATGATTGAATAATATTCAGTCATATTATTTATGATTGTTATTTTTAAGAAATTTCTACTATAGAAATTCTATAGTAGAAATCCCTATATTTCTACTATAGAGTTTATTGTGAGTTTATTTCCTGACCCCAGGAAAAAATGAGATTGAACATATAGCTATTTAGAACTAAAATGGCACAGAAATTTGAGAGCAAAATTTAAAGCATAACTATAATTTGAATCTGCCATTCTACATTTAAGAATACATCCCAAAGAAAGTACACATGTGTGCAAAAAAAGGAACAAAAATTTCCATGGAAATGCTTTGCAATATCTAAAAGTAGAAAACAACTTAAATATGTATCAAGTCAGATTTGGTTAAGTAGAATATAACCTAGACATGCTCTGGAATACTATAAATATAGTCATTGAAGTCAATGTATTAACAAGCAAGGAAAGAAATCAATGACAAGACATGAAAATGACCAGTTGAATAAATAGTAAAGTATGCGAACAGACACATGAAAAAGTGATCCACATTACACAGCATCATGGAAATACAAATCAAAACCACAATGAGATACCACCTCATACCAGTCAGAATGGCTAAAATTAACAAGTCAAGAAATGACAGATGTTTAAGAGGATGCAGAGAAAGGGGAAACTTCTTACACTGTTGGTGGGAATACAAGCTGATGAAACCACTCTGGAAAACAGCATGGAGTTTCCTCAAAAAGTTGAAAATAGAGCTACCCTATGACCCAGCAATTGCACTACAGGGTATTTACCCTAAAGATACAAATATAGTGATCCAAAGGAGCACATGCACCCCAATGTTTATAGCAGCAATGTCCACACTAGCCAAATTATGGAAAGAACCTAGATGTCCATCAACAGGTGAATGGATAAAGATTATACACACACACACACACACACACACACACACAAGAATACTATGCAGCCATCAAAATAAATGAAAGCTTGCCGTTTGCAATGGTGTGGATGGAACCTGAGGGTATTATGCTGAGCGAAATAAGCCAATCAGAGAAAGACATTATCACATAATCTCCCTGATATGAGGATTTGAGAGGCAGAGTTGGAGGTTTGGGGGGTAGGAAAGGAAACAAAATGGGATCAGGAGGAAGGCAAACCTTAAGAGATTCTTAATCTCACAGAACAAACTGAGGGTTCCTGGGGAATGAGGGGCTAGGGATAGGGTGGTTGGGCTGTGGACATTGGGAAGGGTATATGCTATGGTGAGTGCTGTGAAATGCATAAGCCTGATGATTCACAAACCTGTACCCTTGGGGCAAAGAATACATCATATGTTAAGAAAAATATTTAATAAAAAAATGGATCATAGAAAAAAAATAAAGCATGTTGTTACAATAAAAAGTAGGGATGTATGTTTGTTGAGTAAGGTTTAGAAGAATCCATCCTGAACCATTAAAATAGTTAGATACAGAGATGGACTGGAAACTTGTCTTTTTACTTTGTAGCTGGTTATTTTGTGATTATCATTTATTATATCTCAAATATTAAAAATAAATGCAATGTAATTAATATATAATGCAATAAAAAGCACATATATACTTAAAACACATTTATATATACAATATAACAAGTAAAACTAATGGTATGAAGCTATAAAATTTAAATGTTGTATCACAGTAAATATGTATTAAATATTTATTTTAAATAAAATGAAGTTACATTTGAGTGCTTTTTATCTTGTTTACTAGCATGCAAATTACTTTGCAGTAGTAATAAATAAAATACAGTCACATTCATATCAATAAATCAAAAATGATCCAAAAATTAATAGTTTAATACATGCATTTACTTTGGCAAAAAATGTAATTCTACATTTTATATTTAGCTATAATAATATAATAATAGGTTGAAAATGCTGTATAAACCCATAGAAGTTGTTATTGTGCTGATTTAAGATTGGGAGATAAAAAGTGACTGATATAAAACCAATGTTCCTATGAATCACCTTGTAAAGTTTGATATAGAATTTTTAATATAATGTCAAAAAACACAAAAACAAAACACTACAGTCTAAGAAATAAACTTAATAAAAAATAATAGATTTAGACTGTGAATCATAAAATCCAGTAGAATTTCACTTTGCATAATATTTTTAATGAAATCTCTTCCCAAGATGCATTAGAAAATAGAATTAACCTCATTACACATTTTATTAGGAAAAAGCAAGCATGCAAATGTGATTAGTGGCAAATGAAAATAAACAGGAAAGGATGTATTTTTTTTATAATGAATTGATTTTCAATCATTTCCTCGGCATTCTACGAGTGGATGGTTTTAGATTCCACATTCCTCTGTACACATTCCTACTTCTAGTCATTAATTTCCACTGACTTTTTTTTTTCTTCACACTATCTTTCCAATTATTCTTTTTAAAAAAGATTTATTTGTTTGAGAGAGAGAAATAGAGTGAGAGAGCATGAGCAGGAGGAGCAGAAGGAGAGAGAGAGAGAATCTCAAGAAAACTCCCTGCTGAGTGGGGGGCTCACACAGGGCTTGATCTCAATTTCACATCCCTGAGCTGAAACTAAGAGTTCAGAGGCTTAACTGACTGCACCACCCAAGGGCCCCCCACTCTTGTGGCTTTTTGTTTTGTTTTGTTTAACCATTACCTTTTACTCTTCCACATTCAGTTTTCATAGCCTGTTTAATTTTTGCTAGTACTCTCTTTTCCCCATCTGGTTTCATTAGTTTAATTTTGCCCACAAAATACCATGAGCCAGAGGAGATTACATTTACACTTAAGGGAAGTAACTGCTCATATTTCAAATTTTAAATGCTATAGGCACGTGTGGCTTCTGGCTACTGTATAGGACAGTTTAGATTTATGAACATTTCCATCATGGCAGAAAATTCTTGACAATACTGGTATATATCTCTATTAGCATTCTTTTTGCTAAATGTATGTTTCCCCTTTGCTTAAGAATTTGTTAATGGTTTCCCATTGTTTTATCTTACATTCTAATCATGGGAAGCAATATGCTATAAAGAAAAGTGTAGGGGTGTCTGGGTGGCTCAGTCATTAAGTGTTTGCCTTCACTTCAGGTCCCAGTGTCCTGAGATCGAGTCCCACATCAGGCTCCCTGCTCAGCAGGAACCCTGCTTCTCCCTCTCCCACTCCCCTGGCTTGTGCTCCCTCTCTCACTATGTCTTTCTCTGTCAAATAAATAAATAAAATCTTGAAAGAAAGAAAGAAAAGAAAAGAATAAAAGCTCGAGAATAGAAATCACTAACTTTGGATTTATACTAAATATGTAAATTGTAGTTGAGGGGAATTTATATATTTTTATTTATTTTTTAGACAAAGGGTGTGAGTACATGCGAGGAGGTAAGTGAGAGGCGGGGGTGGCGGGGAGAGAATCTGAGCAGGCTACCTGCCCAGCATAGAGCCCCAGTTGGGCTCATTCTCAGGACCCTGAGATCATGATCTGAGCTGAACTAAAGAGTTGGTCACTTAACTTACTGAGCCACCCAGGCACCACAGGAATGTATTTTTTAAATACAATTTTGAAACTTGAAAAATACAATACCTTATACTTGAAATATACAATATACAATATAATGCATTAATATTTGTTTTTTATTTAAAGATTTTATTTATTTATTTATTTGAAAAAATGAGAGAGAAAAAACATGATTAGGGGCAAAGGCAGACTCCCTGCTGAGCAGGGAGCCTCATGTGGGACTCTACCCCAGGACTTGGGGATCATGAGCTGAGCTGAACGAAGAAGCTTGACCACCTAGGTGCCTTCTTTTGTCCCTTTTCTACACTTGGCATTCCAGTCCATTTAAAACCTTTGAAATACTTAATATTTGTGGTATCCTGAAAAAATGAGCAGATGCCTGAAACTCACTCACTTGCAGTATCAATGAATTCTCCTTATTTCAAAATAGACACCAACTTCAATCGTAACAGTATAATGATATTTATTATATATAATACATAGTGGAATTATTATGCATCAAATCAGTAGTCTTTTTTTTTTAATTTTATTTATCCATCCGACAGAGAGAGATCACAAGTAGGCAGAGAGTTAGGCAGAGAGAGAAGGGGAAGCAGGTTCCCTGCTGAGCAGAGGGCCCAATGCGGGGCTCGATCCCAGGACACTGAGAACATGACCTGAGCCGAAGGCAGCGGCTTAATCCACTGAGCCAGCCAGGCGCCCCCAAATCAGTAGTCTTTATGAGAATAGTTAATTAAGAAAATATTTTTGCCACAATATTAAGTAAAAGCTTTGACATACAGTGACAAATTGGATGTGTATGTTAATCTTGGTTGTAACAAAAACATTGAAAAAGTCTAACATAAGAAACTGAACTCTAGGAAAAAAACCTGAGTGTTGCTGGAGGAGAGGTGGATGGGGAGAAGGGTTAACTGGGTGATGGGCATTAAGAAGGCACATGATATAATGAACACTGGGTATTATATACAACTGATGAATCCCTGAACTCTTTGAAAATGATAATATGCTATATGTTAATTGAATTAAAATAAACTAAAATTGAAAAAGAAGTCTAAGGGAAATAAGCTGTTGGCATTGCAAGTTTTTTTTCTTTAGTTCACTCATGCTATTACATGTTTTTCAAATATTTCTTACAGGAGCATGTTACTTTCATCCCAAAAACTAAAGCAAAAGCCAAGCCTTTTTTTTTTTTTTACTTAATGTTATATTGATAAAAAATACTACAAAAAATTATAGTATTTAACATTCAGAATTTGCAGTAATATAAACATTTTTAATAGTATAAACCTGTATTCTCTTCATTACAGTGTTCTACCCTTAGAGCCTTGATCAAGCTCTTTAAGGCTCTTTAACCACTTCCTAATTCTGAAATCATATTTACTATATCAAGGCCTTGCATTGATTAAGAAATATGCACCTAACATACCACTCAGAGCAAAATAGTTTTGTTATAGATGTTAGCTAACTGCCACTTTACATTCTCTTGTGTGTAGTCTCTTAATCAAATTGTCATTGTGTATGAGCTTAGCTTTCCTATGTTTTGTGTATCATTGGTACTCAATACATATTAAAAAATAAAAATCTCTGAAAAATACAGCTGACCCAGTAAATATCAATTGATTTATTCTAATTTCAAACGGCTACCAGAGCAACTCAAATTTCAGCTAGCATTTGACATTACCATATCAACTGCATCTCCAAAGTTACTTTGATATTGATTATAAACATTTAAATAAATGTTCCTTACAAATCAAATATTTATTTAACATTGAGTTTTAGATCTAATGAGCATTATGGAAGAATATGTTACGCCTCTTTCATAAGCATACTATCAGGAGAGCTGGGCTGATGAATTTTGGAGATCTATGAATCACACATTATGTAAGAATGTGGAAATAAAATACTTTTCTTTTTAGTTTCCCCTTATTCATATTCCCTATCCAATAATTTGTTAATATATAAGTCAAAGTTGAACCAACTGAATTTGAAACCAGTCGAAAGTTGAACTTACTAAGGACAAGTAGAAAAAAAATAGAAATAAAATCAACTCTAGCTTATTAGTATCTAATGATCTCCTTGGAGTATGTATTTATGAATTTATATATATATTTATATATTCATAAATACAAATGAAAAATTATAGAACAAATAATAGATGACAACATCTGGAATTATCAATTTTACTTAAATTTAGAACCTCTTGAAGTTCAGAGGACAAATATGGCAACTTCTATTTTAAATAGATGTGATTTCATGGGGTAGGATTACAATTTAATAGCAGAACAGGACATTATTGGAAATTTCTAGAGGAATTTTATATCTTATGTTCCTACATGTTCCATGAATAATGCAGTCTAGTCCCTCTAAGAGTAATTTTGACTCTTAATGGAACATTATTGAAAGCTATTTTTAACCTATTTCAAATGAAACCTTGTCTAATATGTTTGCGAGTACAAAGAATGAACACAGCTCCTGAAATGATGTATGCACCAGGCTTCTTGTTGTACCAGAGCAGTGGCAGAGTTTTAGAAAAATATGAACAATTTGGGAGATTTTCTCATATTTTTGAATACATAAATTTCCTGAGTATTTGAAAACTCACACCTTAAAAAGTCAGTTTCTATTGCTTATTCCTCAGTAGAACTTGGAAAAACATGCCCATCCATCCTAGACTCTTTATAATATGTTATAACTAGTGAAACGGAATTTTTTTCCTTACACTTGCAAAATCTAACATGTGATCATTTCTCATAATCTAAAATCACAACATGTGATCATCTCTCAAAATCTAACATGTGATCATCTCTCATTCCTTAGATTTTTAAAATAGTAACAGTAGTAGTGACAAGGACTATTTGTAGTATACATATTCTATGTACCTGAGTTGCTACTAACTGCTTTCTCTGAACCTCACTGAAAATAAGCTTATGAAGTACATATTACTATTACTCATTTTTGCTAAGCCATGCACGGTTCTGCAGCATCTTCTGCATCTTAGTGCCTTGCCAAGCGGTGAGTTTCGTATTTTGCTCATGCCACATATGATCTGTGGCTCTATCTATCATGATTTCTTAATTCTGAGACTCAGACTTAAGGGTCAGTTTCTATCTGAGACATGTTGTCCTTATGCAAGAATGGTGTAGGTGAAGGCAAAACTTCATTATCTTTTTTTTTTTTTTAAATATATTTATTTATTTATTTATTTGAGACAGAGATAATGAGAGAGAGCATGAATGTGGAGGAAAGGGAGAAGCAAACTCCCCAATGAGCATGGAGTCAAATGCTTGGCTCCATCCCAGACCCTGGGATCATGACCTGAGATGAAGGCAGGTGCTTAACCGAATGAGCCACCCAGGAGCCCAAAACTTCATGATCTTCATAGTCTCTGCTATAGAATAGTATATGCCACTCTATTCACATTTTATTTGGCCAAAAACAATTGACTTAATTAATCCTGATGTCCACAGTATAGAGGTTTGTATTCCTTCCATGCAGAGGGGCATTGCAAGCACTGTGACCCTCAGAGGTGTTGGATGAGTCTCTTGTGGAAAAGAGAAAACAATTTGAAAGAATAATACAATTGACCACTGGAACTTTTCCTGTTGCACTGAAAGAAAGTAAATAATTTGATCAATGTCATACAGCTACTCAGGGGCATAACTGGAACACACCTCAAGCAATGTAGTTTGCAAGTCTGCTTTGTTATGTCCTACTCTATTTTGAGCTGTGACACTTCTTTATTCAAATATACATAATCTTATATCCCAGAGACAAGACCCTAATTACTCACTACATTTGCATTTAACTAATGAGCAAGCAGAAAGGATCTTGCTTTCTGCTGGTTCGGATTTCCTAAGTGATTCATACTGAATGTTCAATTATGATAAGAAGCAAGTATGGCCAGGCAGATCTGTAAGAAAGTATTTGCATTTCAAAATACATACAAGTATTTTCTATTTTTGGAAGTATCATTCCAAAATCAAATTACAACAGCTTCACTCCCTAGGAACAAGTAATGGAGACTCATTTGGTCCTTCTAAGAAACGTGTAGTCTAATGAGCTGAAATACAAGGGATGGGCAATCCTACAGCATAGTATATCTATAATTGCTACATTTTTGTATTCGTTTATTGCTTTAAGTCAGCAGGTTGTCTTGCAACAACCTGCTACTTAACAGAAAATTTAAATATATGCATTGATGTTCTAGCTGTAGCTTTTACCAAGGGCAATGAAGTGCCAGTGTTTTAAAATATAAATAGAATATTTCATTTTATAATTAAATAATCTTCTTAAGTGATAATCGCATGATAAGCCATTTACTGAATGCCTGAAAATAGAATGTAAATAAGTCTAATAGTCTAGGGAGAAAGCACTGTTATTCTAAAGAGAATCTACATGTTGTCTGAATATCAGACAATATCATGCAGACTCTAATGTACCTTAAATGATATTTGAGAATTATGAAAAATTTATTATTGATATTCTTTAATTATTTTAATGGTTAAGATAAGATCATGCTTTAATTGGAAGCGGTAACTTTTGGAATCTGTGAGGTAATTGCAAAATTTTAATAAAATTAAATAAATGAAGCTTCTTTTTGGAAAGTTATAGTAAATATGTGTAGTGGTAATTTGTGTAGTAGGTTGAGTAATGTCCTTCAAAGATATCATGCTCTAATGCCCAGAACCTGTAAACGTCTATCTAGGAAAAAAAAAAAAAATATTAACAGTCTTTTTGCGCATGTGGTGAAGGATTTCAAGTGATAGATCCTAAACACAATCACATTTATCTTTATAAGATGGAGACAGAAGGAGATTTGAAATATGCACAGAGGAGAAGGCAGTGTGAAGATAAGACTCAGAGACTGGAATGACATGGCACAAGCCAAGGAATTCTGGCAGCCAGTAGAATCTGGAAGAGGCAAATAACAAATTTTCCCCTAGAGCGTTTGGATGGTGTAAAGCCCTGCCAACACCTTGTTTTTGGCTTAGTAACACGGATTTTGGACTTCTGGACTCCAAAACTATGAGACAATCAATTTGTGTTCTTCTAAGCCACCAAATGAGAGCCACCAAATGGTTTGATACATGAGCCACAAGAAACTAATATAGATTTTGATACAGGGATATGGAATACCATGTAATAAAAGCATGAAAATGTGGAATACTGAGTAAAGGAAGGAAGGATTTTAAGTTACATAATAGGAAATACCTAGATTTGCAAGTGATCCTGGGTGGTTCCGTTGGCTAAGTGTCTGGCTCTTAGTTTCAGCTTAGGGCATGATCTCAGGGTCCTGAGATCAGGCCTCACATTGGGCTTCAAGCTGGGTGTGGAGCCTGCTTGAGATTCTTTTTCTCCCTCTCCCTTAGCCTCTCCTCTCCTCATGCTTTTTCTAAATAAATAAATAAAAATACCTAGATTTGCAGAAACATTTTGTGGGTGGAAATATAAATTAAAGACACTTTGGCGAGGGCTTAGAAGGAAATAAGGAACCTATCCCAGAAACAAGGGTGGGGGGGAAGACATACAGATGGCTAACAGACATGTAAAGAGATGCTCCGCTTCACTCAGCATCAGGGAAATACAAATCAAAACCACAGTGAGGTACTACCTCACGCCTGTCAGAATAGCTAAAATGAGCAACACAGGAAACAATAATGTTGGCGAGGATACAGAGAAAGGGGAACCCTCCCACACTGTTGGTGGAAATGCAGACCAGGCAGCCACTCTGGAAAACAGTATGGGGGTTCCTGGAAAAGTGAAAAATAGAGCTACCTTATGATCCAGCAATTGCTCTATTAGGTATTTACCCAAAGGATACAAAAATAGTGATTTGAAACAGCATGTGCACCTAGATGTTTATAGTAGCATTATCAACAATAGTCCAATTGTGGGAAGAAACCAAATATCCATCGACTGATGAATGGATAAAAAGTGGTACACACACACACACACACACACACACTGGAATACTGAACGAAAAGAATTAAATCTTACCTTTTCCAGTGACGTGGATGGAGTTAGAGTATATTATGCTAAGAGAAGTCAAAGAAAATATGACAAATGCCATATATGGAATTTAAGAAGCAAAACAGATGAACATAGGGGATGGGGGGAAAAAAGAGAGAGAGAAAGAGGCAAACCATAAGAGACTCATAACAATAGAAAATAAACTGAGGGTTGCTGGAGGGAATGTTGGGGTGGGGGATGGGCTAAATGAGTGATGGGTATAAAGGAGGGCACTTGTGATGAGCACTGGGTATTATATGTAAATAAGGAATCCTTAATTCTACTCCTGAGACCAATATTACACTATATGTTAACTAACTATAATTTAAATAAAAACTAACAAAACAAAACAAAACCCTGAAAGAAAGACAGTTCTTGTTATACAGCAGCAGAAAACTTAGCTATATTGTGCCTTATAGTTGTTTGGAGAAGCAGAACTTGCAAGCAAAGGACTGGATTAGTTAGCTGAGTTTTCCAAATAAAGCATTGAAGGTGTAGCCTGCTTGTAGCAAAATGCAACCAGACAGAGATACACTAGGGAAGAAACTGAAGTGAAAAGGATCCCACACTTGATAGTTTGAGAAACTCAGCCCACTCAGATGATAAAAAAAAAAAAAAATGCTACAATTGGAGTAAATGTTAGGAAAGCATGCTTTGGAGAGAAGACAAACCATGTGGCTGGGTACTCTTTTAACAGTGCTGAAGAGATTCACTCAACTATCTCAGCAGAAGCCTGAAATGGAGATGGGACTATCCAGAAAATAACTGTGGCAGATGCTTTATCTAAAAGTATGAAAACCTGGGATATTCCTGGGCAATCCACAGGGTTTTAGAGAATAGTATGCTACCATAAATACTAACAGTTTGCACAGGAATGGTTAGGCCCAGGACTAAAAAAAAAAAAGATATAAACCCTAGCCTTTGAACTATAAAAACTCTCCAGGCAAGAAATAGTATGATAAAACTACTAAGCAGCATACATATGTTACCCCTCAGGATAAAAACCAGGTGATTCTGAGGGCAGAAACTTGGGCCCAGAGGTCATGGCAATGGGCTCAGAGGAAGGGGTATAAGCCATAAGCACAGTAGCAGAAGTTGAGGCTGTGTTGCTGATGGTAAGTCTTAACCCACCAAGGTTTATTCCCAGGCCTTAAAATCTAATGGAATCTGCTCTGATTGATTCCAAAACTTCTGGAATTTATGAATCCTTTCTTCCTTCCATTTCTCCCTTTTGGAATGGGAATGTCTATAAATCTGTTATACCTGTCCCATATTTGTATTTTGACAACAAATACTTTTTTAAGTTTTAAAGGTATATGGATGGGAAAAAAATTTTTGCCTCAGGGTCTTATACATGCCTGGTTCAAATGTCTGCGAAGATGAGATTTGGGACTTTTGAACTGAAGGTATTTAGATGACCTTTTAGACTTGTGTAGATGACTGAATGTGTGGAGACCTTTGGGGGATATTAAGATGGAGTAAATATATTTAGTGTGTATTATGGACATGAATCATTGAAGGCCAAGAGGAACACTAGAGTAGGCTGAACAATGTCTCAAAGAAAAAGGGACTTAATCCCTTGAACATATACCTATAATGTGTATGTTACTTTATCTGAGAAACAAAAGCCTTTGTAAGGTCTTTGTAGAACTGACTACAATAAACCTGCTGTGATGAGTTAATTACCCAGGACTATCTAGGTGTTACCAAAATGCAGTCACGTACACCCCTATCAGAAGGAGCAGAGAAGGATTAGACACAGACACAGGGAAGGCAATGTCACTGTGGAGCAGTGGGGTGGCACAGGCCAAGGGGTGCTAGCAGCCTCCAAAGCTGGAAGAGGCAAGGGACACTGTCTGCTCTGAGCCTTCAGGGGGACAATGACCCTGCCAACATGTTGTGATTTTAGCCTCAAGGTACTGATGTCAAGTTTTGGTCTCCTAAACTATGAGAGAATAAATGTTTATTATTCAAGCCACCAAGTTTGTGGTAATTTGTTATAGCAATCATAGGAAACTCATAGAATATGAAAGCCGTCATCTAAATTATATTAATTTTTAAATAAATTTAAGATATTATATAAATTGCCCACATTTTTATAGATACTTGTACCTATTTCATTAGTAAAATCAAATATCTCTCTGAACAAAGATGGTACGATATGGAATTTATTATCAGATTCTAAAGGAGTAAAGGGGGACAAAATAGGGCAGGTAAAGGATTTGAATAAATGTAGGTTTATAGTTTGGTGCATCATGAATCTTTTTGGCATGAGATCCAGTTTCTTATCAAGTCCGTTTCCCCCTGTCTACCTCACGAGAGTCATGAGGACCAAATATATATTGCAATGTATATAGAAAATACACATTCAAGTGGTTTCAGTTCTTAAGTGACATGTAAATACAGAAGGGCAACTATTTTTCTCCATTCTTTTGTTAGTTCACTAGAGTCTAGTAGACTACCCTGTCCTCTGCAGACGTGCAGCTCTCCCCAAATGTTCCTTACTTTTCCAGTCCTTTAGATTTCACTAAGAATTGTCCACAACTCTATTTTCACCTATTTTTCAAACTGAACACAACTGAAAATATTTTCAGTCTGAAAGTTAAGTTCCTTCTTATGGGGTAAAATAAGTGACTTAAAGTAAGACAGTCTCAGAATTTATAATTTCATCTCTGCCCGTTATATTTGAGGATGATTGCATGGATGGTGATGGCTGTAGTGTGTGTGTGTGTGTGTGCATGCATGTATATGAAGAATGTGCACTATATGCAGTATAGCTTGTAGCCCTGGGATAGGATGACTAGAGCATGACACTCTATAGTCAAGTTATCCATTAGGCTGGTATAATGCAAATCATACAATACATATTTTTTGTTTATATTCCCTCATAGTTACTTATCTAAGGACCAGCCCATATCTAATGATTTCACTCTTGCCTTATTCTTACTATGAATAAATCAATATTTTCCGTTTTAAATCTCCTTAGTGGGACATTCAAAGCTCCCAACTCCATAATGTTTTTGTGGCTTCATTACCCACTCAAGTCACATAGAATATGCCATTTCCTGAAGTAATTGGTCTTTTACAGTTCCATGCTTTAGAAGGTATTTCTCTCTATTCCTGAAATAAATTTACTCTTATCTTTGGATAAACCTTCACATACTTCAAGTTGAAAAATTAACATTCTATACATAATTTCCCATCCCACCAGGAAAATTTATCTGTGCTTCATGCTGTTTGTCTACTGGCCTTTATATATCTTCATTACACAATTTACTATGTAATTGTGCCATATATTTCAGTGCCTGCTTCAGGAGACCAAAACTGTTCATGGAAAGTAACTTTGGTAAAAATCCTCATATTGCTAAAGTTTTATAATCAAATATCTTTGTAATAATACAATTTATATACTTGTATATACACATTTCAGAAAAAAAAGATGATATAGGCTATTTTGCAAAGAAAAAATAATTTTAGACCAAAAACTACAAACATAGACCCATAAATCAGAATTTGATTTTTAAAATTCTTTAGATGTTTCTTTTCAGAAACATCTTCAAACAAGTCCAACAAGACCTATCTATTTTTATCCATAAATAGAATTTCAACTTGACTAATTCCAAGTGAGATTTTCTAATTCAACTCCAACACAAATTCTTCTATAAAATTAAAAGATTCTCTAGTTAAGACACATGTTTTCTTGACTTGAAATGAAATAATATTGGGCGCCTGGGTGGCTCAGTGGGTTAAGCTGCTGCCTTCGGCTCAGGTCATGATCTCAGAGTCCTGGGATCGAGTCCCGCATCGGGCTCTCTGCTCAGCAGGGAGCCTGCTTCCCTCTCTCTCTCTCTGCCTGCCTCTCCACCTACTTGTGATTTCTTTCTGTCAAATAAATAAATAAAATCTTTAAAAAAAAAAGAAATGAAATAATATTTAATAAAACACAGTAGTATTTATATTTAGAAGATAAGGGAGTAACCAAAATTCCTTATAATAGTTAATTAACTTGACAATACTGAGTATTTTTTACTAGTAGCTAGTTTATATTAAAGCAACCATGCTAGAATAAAAACTACTACATATTTATATGTAGTGCTTTGTTTCATTTTTAATTTTTTTATTTTACTTTATTATTTTGTTAAGATTTTGTTTATTTATTTGAGAGAGAACACAAGCAGGGAGAGCAGCAGGCGGAGGAAGAGGGAGAAGCAGGCACCCTGCTGAACAGAGAGCCTGATGTGAGAGAGCCTCATGACCTGAGAAAAAGGCAATGCTGGACTTAATGAGTCACACAGGCACCCCTTAATTTTTATTAAAAAATTATTTAAATTCCAGTTAATTAACATACAATGTAATATTAGTTTCAGGAAGGCACACATTTTCTTAATTTTTCAAAAGAATATTAGAAAATGATCAAATCCTTTAATTTATAGAGAGGAAAACTGAGACATAGTAGAATTGTCGGTGTATGTACAGCAAATTAATGAAAATAAAATAATAAAGAGATGAACCCGATATAATCGCTCCTGTGTTTTATTCCTTCATGCAATTTGTGTTGCCTTCAAACTTCCTGCCAATCACTTTGACATCTTTACAAACATTTTCTTAATATTATTTAAAATATCTTTAATAGATTTTGACTGAGAAGTGTCACAATATTGTAGAAAATTGGCATGGGATAGTCTTTTATTGTAACTTTCCTTTTTGACAATGGTGTCCTAAAGATTATCAGTAAAAGTTGTGAGAAAGGCTGTAAGCAATAATGTAGATATGAATTCAGTATTTGGGATTATTTGTGAAGTATACAGCCATCATCTATGTTTTCTTGACAGATGGTGAGATTTATTTATTTATTTATTTATTTTTAAAGATTTTATTTATTTATTTGACACAGAGAGATCACAGTAGGAGAGAGGAAGGGAAGAGATCACAGAGAGAGAGGAAGGGAAGCAGGCCCCCTGCTGAGCAGAGAGCCCGAGAGATTTATTTATTTTTTAATTTACTTTTATTTTTTATTTTTTTGAATATTTTATTTATTTGACAAAGAGAAACACAGTGAGAGAGGGAACACAAGCAGAGGGAATGGGAGAAGGAGAAATCGGCTTCCCGCTGAGCCAGGAGCCCAATGCGGGCTGAACCCAGGATGCTGGGATCATCACCTGCGTCAAAGGTAGATGCTTAACGACTGAGCCACCCAGCCACCCCAGATGATGAGATTTAAAATATGATTTTCAACAGGGAATTTAAGATATATTTTTTAAAACCCATACACAAAGGCAGAAATGTCAGGGTTTCTGAAGTCAGTGAGAAGAGAATGATGGTATTTGCTTCTGGTAATACATAGCACCCTGGAAAAAAATTGGGAGTCCTGCATGTTTCTTATTCTGCAAAGCAACTCCAGGCCTAGAGGTTCTGGTCAATTTTTTTTTTTTTTTTTTTTAACTATCTCTCAGGGGAAATATCAGAAAGGTCACAGCGGAAGGAAATGTTTCTCAATATCCACATTACATCCAACAGCCCGATTGATCCAGAAATTGGAGAATATATAGAGATAAAGATCACAAAACACATACAATACTGCCTTTTGATGCTACCCCCCAAGGGTGAACTATCAGGAAACTGAGTGGTTGAAAAGTGTTAGAGCCTTGAAATAGGATATGCTCACCTGATACCATTTTGCAACAAAGCACTGATTCACATTTTAAACCAAAGTAAGTGGAAAGATTACACATCTTAAAAAAGTCTGATTTTCAAGCAAACACAGTCATAATGCACGGTAGGAATAAATTATTCCTTTTTCCCCCCTAGTTCATAATAGGAAGTACACTAAAGTCACAGAAATAATGCTAACATTCAGAGTTTTTTTTTTTTTTTTTAAAGATTTTATTTATTTATTTGACAGAGAGAGATGACAAGCAGGCAGAGAGGCAGGCAGAGAGAGAGAGAGGAGGAAGCAGGCTCCCTGCTAGGCAGAGAGCCCGATGCCGGACTCGATCCCAGGACCCTGAGATCATGACCTGAGCCGAAGGCAGTGGCTTAACCCACTGAGCCACCCAGGCGCCCCACATTCAGAGTTTTTGAAAGCATGGTGAGGTGGCCCATGTTTCAAATCTAATTGAAGTATTAATGTACATTTGATTTTTCTACCAGGTGAAGATTAATAATTCTTACCTAACTGAATTTAATTTGGATTAAATACTAATACAAAATGGGCAACTGAGAAACATTCTCCTCCTCTCAATTATTTAGGCCAAAGATAATTTTCCTAAGCCTCATTTCAGTTCTAACAGTGACTCTCTTATATTTAACTATTATCTACACACTCAGCAAAATTTTGTGTATCATCAGCTTGACATATATAAAATTAACTTTATTATATGTCCTTATAGTAAGGCAGCAAAGAATTGAAAACAATAAAGTTTGCTATAAACAAAAGGCCAGAGACAGAGAAGCTACAAACCCAATAAAATGATGACATTTTACAAACTCATAAAAAAGTATAATCATATATACATCCTTAATGACATGAAGGGAGCTTCACAATTTATTGATAATTCAAAATAAGCAGACTGAAATTTTATTGCATAATGTCTTCAAATTCATTTTGGAATACAGATATTTTTTCTATATTCTATTGTTTCAGTGCATAGACAAAATATTAAATAAGACATTATAGATATCTTCTTGATGGCATACACAGTCTTATTACTTTCCACCTCAATAGTCCTGAATAGTACAAGTTTTTGTTCTTGCCCTTTCTCTTTTTAATCTTGGAAAATTTCGAGGGTTTTAGATTGCTTTTCTGAAACAGAGCCCCTCTCTTAGGATTGCTGTGCCTAACTTGGGGTTACTATTGCAGCTGCACTGTTCTGAATTTGGATGCTGCTATTCCAATAATATTAGTTCCTATACATTTCTCCATTTTCTGTCCTGTGGTTCTCATGATACCATGATACAGCTCTGGGCTTTCAGTAACATCAACTCACAGATGATTCTGCTGCCTTTATTTCTGAGCAGTCTACAGGAAAATAATAAAACATTTAACTACAGAAAAAGATAACATTTTTCCCCAATGAGAGACACCAATGACTAAGGTAAAGGACAGAGAAAAGAGATAGCCTCCTTTAATTCCCTCCCCACCCCCACGTCTTCCTTTTTTTCTAGGATATTTTAGGTAGCATATGGTAGCAGCTCTGGATTCTGGATTGGTTGTTTAGTTTTTGTTTCCGTTTTTTTGTTTTTTTGTTTGTTTGTTTTGCACTGTATGATCCCATTTTTTAAAAATTTTTAAATTAACATATAATGTATTATTTGTTTTGGGGTACAGGTCTGTGAATCATCAGTCTTATACAATTCACAGCACTCACCATAGCACATACACTCCTCAGTGTCCATCATCCAGCCTCCCTATTCCCTCCTCCCACCCCCCCGCAGCCCTCCGTTTGTTTCCTGAGATTAAGAGTCTTTTATGATTTATCTCCCTCCCTGGTTTCATCTGGATTAATTTTATTAATTTTATTATGTGTTTATAATTTTCCTGAACTTAGTCTATGAGAAATCTGTCCTACTCTGTGAGCTACTAATATCTCTGCTCCCTTTTTAATTAATTTATTATTATTTCTTTTTAGCTTTCACTCCTAGGAGTTGCTCATGTATCTGTTTAGATTAGTGGTCAGCCAATGAGCAAAAGTTGTGTGTGAACAAGGCAAGTGTGTATGCCAATAGATCTGAGTGTGGGTTTTATAGAAATTCAGGGGCCAGGAGGATCTAAATTGTGTTTCAAATTTAGCTTTCCTCTGTTCACTCATTTCTTCTCTGTGTGTGTCTAAGTCAGTCAGAGATGTGTACAGAGTTTTGTTTTTGTTTTGTTTTGCTTTGGTTTGGTTTGTTTTTTTTTTTAATTTCTGTATCTCTCTTCATTTCCAAGATTTCCATTAAATTTCTGGCTGGTCTCCTCTAATAACCAGAACACTGAACTGAGGCTTCTGAAGTTTTTATTTTTCTCCCTCAAATTCCAACTAAGTTTGTTATTTTACTGGTAGTGTCATTGGACATGGGTGAGATTTTGTCTTTTTATTTTTCCTTTTTTTAAGTTAAAAAAATTTTATTTATTTATTCCAGAGATAGTGAGAAAGAGAAGGCATGCACAGAGTTGGGGGGTGGAGCAGAGGAAGAAGAATAGGTGACCCACTACTCAGTGTTCAATCCATGACCCTGAGATCATGACCCAAGCTGAAACCAAGACTTAGATGCTCAACACACTGATCCACCCAGGCGCCCTGCTGTTCTTTCTAAAAGATGGCTACTGCACTGCACAGACAACCCTGAACAGACAACAGACAACAGACAACCCTGAACTAGTAAATCAATTGCCAATGGTCCAAAATGTAACCATGAGGCATTTTGCAAAACTTTCACATGCATGTTAGTAAAACCATGCCCTATCAAAATTAATGTTATTCAGCCAAAGCTATGCTAAAAGGAAGTGTATAGTTCTTATGTGTATAGTTCTTAGATTTGAAAGGTGAATCCTTAAGATTTGTAAGATACATTTCTGTTTTAGAAAAGTAGAGACGAAAAATTAAAAACAAGTAAACACATAGAAGCAAATACATATTCAAGCAAAACAAAATGAATTAGATATCCAGTGACAAATACAAAAAAAAAATTAAGAGCCAATGTTATATTTTTGAATAAATTAATACATGTGATAGTCCTCTGCAGTGATTAGAGATTTCATAATATCATTAAATCATACAAAAATAAAGATAAGGCGGTATTGAAGCATCTGGGTTTTTCCTGGCTAATTGTGGATTAGAAGTTGAGGATTAAGTGTAGAATTGAAGCTGAATATCTGGAATAATCTGTTTTCTAGGATAACTGGAAAAATGTAACCAATACAATTAAAATATAGATAATAAATTATAGAATGACTACTTGATTAGTGCCCAACAAATGGTCTTAATATAAATGTTTCATCTTATTTGCTGTGAATCTTATGATAAGTTTAGTTCATTAGACTCAAAAAAGAAGGAGGCCAAGAAATGAGTGAAAGCTAACTAGTTGAGCATAAGGGGAAATAATTGGAATTCAATGAAGCCAAATATCCCTGCGTATAAAGTTATGCCTTAAACATAAATTAAACTAATTAGCTAGAAAGAGTTAATGCAGCTTCCAAAGACACTGTTCTTAATAGCGAAGAACAGTTTATGAACTGAGTGACTCTGGGTCATAAAGCCTAAGAGACTTAATATAGTCCAACCCACACTTCTTTTTTTACAGTTTTGGATCTTAAGGCATGGAAAATTTGTACAAGTTTCTGAAGTTTATACCAGTAGTTCTAGTAGCGTAATTCACCCAACTCAGCATCCATTCTACTATAGCATAATATTTTAAAGCCATTTTAATAAAATGTATTTAATTTATTCAAATGTAAACATCTTTAATATATAGTTTACTATGTAATTTTCCAGAGGGTGCCTCCGTGGCTGAGTCAGTTAAGCATCTAGCTTTTGGTTTCAGCTCAAGTCCTGATCTCAAGGGCTGTGATATTAAGCCCGGTATTGGGCTCTAAGCTAAATGCGGAGTCTGCTTGAAGACTCTCTCCCTCTGCCTCACCCCTCTCCCTCTCACGTGTTCTCTCTCTTTCATTCTCTTAAATAATAAATATTTTTTAAAGTCATTTTCTGACGTTAAAAACAGATCAACTCTTAGAGTTATTTGTGCTCCATTTATGTATACCATATCGCTTTCTTATCTTTGATGTCTGAGAGAAAATACATGTTTTTACTGGTGTTTATTATATTTACCTTTATAGGAAGAAATAAGAGTAGAACAGAAATCTATTTTTTTCTCAAACTCTACTTGGAAATTATTATTAATTAATATCATATATTCTATAACATTTTGTATAATTGATTGATTTGTTTTACAGCAGGTATTTTTAAAAAGTGAAATAGAATTTTAGTATTTTCTCATACTGGAAGCCTGGCTAAATCTAAAATTCAAGTGTAAATATGATGAATGTCATAATATGGACACCCTCTATTTAGGATTACCATGTATTCTTACAAATTATTTTCCAAAAATGTCTCTATGAATAAAATTATGATTGCACGAAGGCTGCTACTCTACCTATGTTCTAACTTTCTATTAATGCACAAATTAAGATCAATCTTTTACCTCTAGTTTTACCACTATTTTGTTAATTTTATCATGTATCTATGATATGCCTAAATTTGTTTGATATTATGCTAGATCATGAAGATATAATGAAGGCAAATATAGCTTCATCCCTCCAGGATATATATATTCTCGTGGGAATTATTTTATTTTCTGAATTCCTATAGAAGCCATATATTTGACATATGCTACTATTTATTCTGTTGCTCTTGTCATAAGTCTACCAATAGATTGTATGCATTCTCAGCAGAATAACGATATGAATGGCCTTTATTATGTTGAGGTGCATTCCATCTACACACAGTTTGTTTGAGAGTTTTTATCATAAACAGATAAACTGAATTTCTTAAATTATTTTTCTCCCTCAGTTGAGACGATTGTTTTTTATCCTTCATTTTGTTAATGTGATATACCACACTTATTGACTTGCAGATATTGAACTATCCTTTCATCCTTAGAATGAATCCCACTTGATCATGGTGAATGATCCTTTTGGTAGAATTCAGTTCACTAATATTTTGTTGAGGATATTTGTATCTATGTTCGTCAGGGGTATTAGCCTGTAATTTTCTTTCTTGGTGGTGCCTTAATCTGGTTTTGGTACCAGGGTAATGCTGGTCCCATAAAGTGTGTTTGGAAGCATTCCAAACTTTTTTTTTTTTTTTCCCTCTTTTTGGAAGAATTTAAGGAGGATAGGTGTTAAATCTTTTAATGTTTGGTAGAATTTACCTATGAAGTTGTCTGGTCCTGGAGTTTTGTTAATTGAGAATTTTTGATTACTGGTTTAATCTCCATACTAGAAATCTGTCTATTTAGTAGGTTTTTTGTTTTGTTTTGTTTTGTTTTTTTTTATGTTTTTTTTTTGTTTGTTTTTTTATTTCTTCATGATTCAGTCTTGGGAGATTGGTATTTCTAGGAATTTATCCATCTTCTAAAAGGTTGTCCAGTCTGTTGGTTTATATCTGATTGTAGTAGTCTTTTGTGATCCTTTTTCTTTGATATCAGCTGTAACTTCTCTTTTATTTCTGCCTTTATTTATTTAAGCCTTCTCTCTAGATATTTTTTCTGAGTCTAGGGTTTGTCAATTTTGTTTACCTTTTCAGAGGACCAGTTCTAGGTTTGATTGATCTTTTCTGTTGTCATTTTAGTCTCTGTATTATTTATTTCTGCTCCAATCTTTATTATTTCCCTTCTTTTACTGACTTTGGGCTTCATTTGCTTTTCTTTTTCTTGTTATCATAAGTGTAAAGTTAGATTGTTTGAGATTGTTCTTGTTTCTTGAGGTAGGTTTGCATTGCTATAAATTTCTTTCTTGGAATTGCTTTTTTTGCATACCATTGATTTGGGTCTGTTGTATTTCTGCTTTCAGTTGAAAGTATATTTTAATTTCTCCTTTGGTTCCTTCATTGACTTATCATTTGTTTAGTAACATGTTGTTTATTTTCCATATATTTGTTATTTTTCCAGTTTTCTTCTTGTAACTGATCTTTAGTTTCATACTATTTTGGTCATAAAAGATCTTTAAAGTGATTTCAATCTTTTAAAATTTATTGATATTTGTTTTGTGGCCTAACATAACACAGTATCCTAGAGAATGCTCTGTGTGTACTTGAGGAGAATGCATATTCAGCTGCTTTTGTATAGTATGTTTTGTATGCATCTATTAAGTCCATCTAGTCTAATATGCCATTTATGGCCAATGTTTCCTTATTGATTTTTGATCTGGATGATCTATTTATTCAAGTCAGTGGGATTTTCCTTACTTGTTACTGTATTGCTATCAGTTTCTCCTTTAGGTCTGTTAATATTTGCTTAATATATTTTGATGCTCTTATGTTGGGTACATAAATATTTATTAATGTTTTATCTTCTTATTGGATTGGCCCCATTATCATTGTGTAATACTCATCTTTGTCTTTTATGAGAGTCTTTGTTTTAGAAATTATTTTGACTAATATAAGTATAGCTACTCCAATTTTCTTTTGATTTTCATTTGTATGAAACATCTTTTTCCATCTTTTTATTCTCAGTCTGTGTATGTTCTTAGATCTGAAGTAGGTTTCTTATAGGCAGGCAATAGATAGGTTATTATTATTTTTTGTTCCTTCACTGATTCTATGTTTTTAATGGAGAATTTAGTACATTTATGTATAAAGTAATTATTAATATGTACCTATTTAGTGCCAATTGATTGTTTTGAAGTTTTTCTATGTTCCTTTCACCTTTCTCTGGCTTTTTTTTCTTATGATTTGATGATTTACTATCGTGTTATAATGGGATTTCTTTCTCACTATCTTTTGTGTTTCTACTATAGTTTTTTGTTTGTTTAGTTGGTTGTTATTTTGTTTTTGTTTTTTTGCTTTTTGGTTACTACAAGGCTCACATACAACAACCTGCATGTAGAATAGTTCATTTTAGTTTATAATGAATTAAATTTGTGCAAATTTCTAGAATTTAGTCTTCTCAACAGTGTTTTGTGGTTTTGATGTCATTTTTACATCTTTTCATGTATCTTGCCTCTCAGTCAAAGCTTTAGGACAAGTAAATAGGCCTTTTCTCAGAAAGACTGGTGTTGTGTTTTTGTTTGCTCTCTGTCCAGAGCCCTGGAGGTAATAGCTTGTTGAAATCTTTATCACTGATTGTTTTAGACCTTTGAGATGCTGAATGAATACCTCTTGGACAGAAATATGTGATGCTCAGTGGTCATCCCTTAGGTTGGCTATGTGTATAGCTTTGGTAGGGCATCAAGAATGGGGTAGGGCTCTCTCTCTGCCTGCCTCTATTGCCTACTTGTGATCTCTCTGTCAAATAAATTAAAAAGGGGGGGGCACCTGGGTGGCTCAGTGGGTTAAGCCTCTGCTTTCGGCTCAGGTCATGATCTCAGGGTTCTGGGATCGAGTCCCGCATCAGGCTCTCTGCTCAGTGGAGAGCCTGCTTCCTTCTCTCTCTCTCTCTCTCTGCCTGCCTCTCTGCTTACTTGTGATCTCTCTCTGTCAAATAAATAAATAAAATAAAATAAAATAAAAAGAATGGGGTATGGGTGGAGTGCTCTCCCTCCCCAATCTCTAGCAGTTTAGAAGGAGAGTGCAAAAATATGGTCTCCAACACTGGCCCTAGCAAGGCAGAGGGAGAATCCAAAAATGATGACAGTGCCTCAGCTCTTGAAGAAAGTTCACAAGAGCTTCTGCTTCTCCAGAAGGAAATTTACAATTCAAATGAACCTCTTTTTCATATGATTTAGGCATTTTTCAAATTGTTGCTTTTGCCATGGGTCCCAAGGTGAGCATATTTGCACATGAACCCCTTAAGAGTGGTATTTCTGTTCCCTGTGGCCTTATGGTTCTCCTTGACATAAGCCCTATTGGTTAGAAAGCCAGGTATTTGAGCTTATCTCTCTGATGCAGGGTCCAAAGTTTGGTGTGCCTGATGTGGTGCATGAACCCCTCATTCCTCACAGTGAAACTGTATTTCTGAGATCTCTCCAAATGTGGGTTACTGCATCCAGGGTTGAGGTTTTGGTGAGACTGTGTCTCAGGCTCACCTAACTGTCTCAATGCAGCTCTTTTTTTCTTTCAATGTGGAAAAGGTATGCAGCTAGTTTTCAGGTTTTATTCAGAGACTTGTTGTATGTGTAACTATAGTTTCGTTTTGTTCATGGGTGCAGGTAAATAGAGGATCTCCTTATCTTACCAACTTGAACCACCTGCTATTATTATTTTTCCTTTAAGAACATTTTTGTTGAATTTGAGAAAAGCTATACCAGCTTTTTCAGGTTCTATGACTGTAGTGCAATACATGTAAAATTTAATATCAATAATAAAAATAATAAATTTGTCAACTCTTAGATGAAAGTAAAAATATCTACCTTACATGCTTTGGGAAAAAAACATGGAAACAAAGGTCAAATTTGTAGAATGGTATATGAATAAATATAACACAGATATTTATGTCCATAAAATATGTAAATTAAAACTATTGTTATGTACATATGGTGGTTTTAAAACAATGATTCTTGGTCTTACACAAAAGCAAAATAAACTATTAGAAAAATAGAAGGCCAATCAAGATTATTGTAAAAATTAATAAAACACAGTAGGATATCCAAAAAAATTAAATATGTAAATGTAATCAGTAAAATGATTGTAAATTAACATTTAAACTTAAAAATAGAGATACAGGAGTGAGAAGCAAGATGGTGGAGGAGTAGCAGACTGAAATGACATCAGATCCCAGGAATTCAGCTAGATAAATATCAAACCATTCCAAACACCTACAAACTCAACAGGAGATAGAAGTGCAGCAATTCTAGGAGCAGAAAATTGACCACTTTCTGAAAGGTAGAACATGCAATGAAGTGAATCCAAAGTGATGGGAAGAGAGACCGCAGGAGGAGGGGCCATCTCCCAGCAAGTGGCAAAACAGTGTAAAACAAAATCAGAATTTTTAAAAGTCTGCTCCACTGATTGACATTGCTCCAGAGGCTAAGCAGGGATGAAGCCCAATCGGCACAGTGTGGTCTAAGGTCCCATGGGGGTCACAGAATGATCAGGGGTGTCTGAGTGTGGCAGAGCTGCCAGGTATCAGAGCGGGGACCTGACTACAGAGATAGAGCTGAAGAATGAGCTTTCAGATCAGGGTTACCTTAAACAATGATCCAAGGCACTATCAGACCACTATTCTTTGAGCAGGGATCCCACAAGTGGCAGATCCAGGGAGATTCACCTTCCTCCTCCAAGAGGAGCAGTGCAGCAGGAATCTGCTGGGTTTGGGAACTCCAAATGGAGCCATGCACCAGAGATAGGAATGCTTGGTCACAGGCCAGGTGAGCTTGGAATGTGGCCGGAGACCAGGGAGACAGGGGTGATTGCTTATCTCTGAGAATGCACTGAGGAGTCAGGCCCTCAGCTCTTGGCTCCTCCAGGCCAGAGATTGGGAAGCCATCATTTTCATTCCCATCTTGCAAAGCTGTACGAAAAGTGTCCAGGGAATAAAAGCTCCAAGAGGGAACCTGAGCAGATTACTTAGCCTGGTCACTGGCAAGGGTGGTGCAATTCCACCACAGGCAAAGACATTTGAGAATCACTGCAATGGGCTCCTCCCACAGAAGATCAGCAAGAATATCGAGCTAAGACCAAGTTCACTGATCAAGGAGAACAGCGGAACTCCAGAGCTAGGGCAAAGCAACACATAGAATTCATGGCTTTTTCCCATAATAGCTTATTCTTGCAAAGTTAAATCAAATTTTTCAATTTTATTTTTTTCTTATTCTAATTTGTTAACTTTTCTTCTTTCCTCTTTTAACATTTTTAACTAGGTTATCTTAAAAATAACTTTCTAAAAAAGAAAAAAAATTAAACCTTCATTGTTACAGTCATATTTTATCCCTTCATTGTATTTAACTTCATTTTTTGTATACACATAGTTTTTTTTTTAAACTAAGAAATTTTGGGATACAATTTCTTCTAATGGATTGAAATATAACTAATCTAGCACATGGCTTTTTCTAGTCTCCAGCCTGAACACATTCCGTCCTCATTTTTTTTTCCACAAACCAATTTATCTTATCAGTTCCTTTTTAGAATTTTTTGTTTAAATTTTCAACTTTACCATCATAATTCTATCCCTTCATCATGCTTACTGTTATTTCTGTGTGTATATATATATATATATATATATAAGTTTTTCTTTCTTTAAAATTTTGGGAGTTAGTTTCTTCTAAGAGATCAAAGTACACCCTAAATTAAATAGATGTCTCTATTCTATTCACTAGTCCAAAATGTATGTATGCATATATATATGTATATATATACATATACACACATATACAAATATATGTATATAAAATATATGTACATATATACATAATATGTAATATACATTATGCATAATATATGTATATACATACATATATATACAAAACATATATATATAGAGAGAGAGATTTTGGATCTCTTCTGATTTGGTTAGTGTACATTTTTCTGGGGTCTTTGCCACCCATTTAGTATTTTATTCTCTTGTTCATATATTCTTATCTGGATAAAATGACAAGGTGGAAAAACTCACCATAAAATAAAAGAACAAGAGGCAGTACCAATGGCTAGGAACTTAATCAATATGGACATTGGCAATATGTCAGAACTAAAGTTCAGAATGACAATTCTCAAGGTGCTAGCTGGGCTCAAAAAGGCATGGAAGATATTAGAGAAACCCTGTCTGGAGAAATAAAATCCCTTTCTGGAGAAATAAATGAACGAAAATCTAACCAAGTTGAAATTTAAAAAGCTATTAATGAGGTGTAATAAAAATTGGAGGCTCTTACTGCTCAGATAAATGAGGCAGAAGAGAGAATTAGTGATATAGAAGACCAAATGACAGAGAATAAAGAAGCTGAGCAAAAAAGAGACAAACAACTACTGGACCACAAGGGGGGAATTCGAGATATAAGTGATACCGTAAGATGAAAAAATATTAGAATAATTAGGATTCCAGAAAAAGAAGAAAGAAAGAGAAGGGCAGAATGTACATTGGAGTGAATTATAGTAGAGAATTTCCTTAACAAGACAAAGGGAACAAACATCGAAAGCCAGGAGGCACAGAGAACCCTCCCTCAAAATCATAAAAATAAGTGCACACCCCATCATCTAATAATAAAACTTACAAGTCTTAGTGACAAAGAGAAAATCCTGAAAGCAGCTAGGGATCAGAAGTCTGCAACATAAAATGGTAGAAATATTAGATTGGCAGAAGACATAGCCACAGAGACCTGACAGGCCTGATAGAACTGGCATGATATATTTAGAGTGTGAAATGAGAAAAATATGCAGCCAAGAATACTATATCCAGCTAGGTTTCATTGAAAATAGAAGAGATAAAAATCTTCCAGGACAAACAAAAATTAAAAGAATTTGCAAACACCAAACGAGCCCTACAGGAAATATTGTAAAGGGTCCTCTAAGCAAAGAGAGAGAGCCTAAAAGTAGTAGACCAGAAAGGAACAGAGACAATATACTATAACAATCACCCTACAGGCAGTACAATGGCACTAAATTCATATCTTTCAATAGTTACCCTGAATGTAAATGGGTTAAATGCCCCCAATTAAAAGATGCAAGATATTGGATTGAATAAAAAACCAAAACCCATTGATAGGCTATCTAAAAGAAACTCATGTTAGACCCAAAGACATGTCCAGATTTAAAGTAAGGGGGTGGAAAACAATTTAACATTCCAATGGACATCAAAAGAAAGCTGGAGTGATGGTGCTGGCATAACAACAGACACATAGACCAGTGGAACAGAGTAGAGAGCCCAGATATGGACCCTCAACTCTATGGTCAAATAATCTTCGACAAAACAGGAAAAAAATATACAGTGGAAAAGACAGTCTCTTCAAGAAATGGTGCTGGAAAACCTGGACAGCTATATGTAGAAGAATGAAACTCGACCATTCTCTTACACCATACACAAAGATAAACTCAAAATGGATAAAAGACCTCAACATGAGACAGGAATCCATCAGAACCCTAGAGGAGAATATAGGCAGTAACCTCTTCAATATCAGCCACAGCAACTTCTTTCGAGATATGTCTCCAAAGGCAAAGGAAACAAAAGCGAAGATGAACTTTTGGGACTTCATCAAGATCAAAACCTTCTGCACAACAAAGGAAACAGTCAACAAAACAAAGAGGCAACCCACAGAATGGGAGAAGATATTTGCAAATGACAGTACAGACACAAGGTTGATATCCAGGATCTATAAAGAACTCCTCAAACTCAACACACACAAAACAGACAATCATATCAAAAAATGGGCAGAAGATATGAACAGACATTTCTCCGATGAAGACATACAAATGGCTATCAGACACATGAAAAAATGTTCATCATCATCACTAGCCATCAGGGAGATTCAAATTAAAACCACATTGAGATACCACCTTACACAAGTTAGAATGGCCAAAATTAACAAGACAGGAAACAACATGTGTTGGAGAGGATGTGGAGAAAGGGGAGCCCTCTTACACTGTTGGTGGGAATGCAAGTTGGTGCAGGCACTTTGGAGAACAGTGTGGAGATTCCTCAAGAAATTAAAAATAGAGCTTCCCTATGACCCTGCAATTGCACTACTGGGTATTTACACCAAAGATACAGATGTAGTGAAAAGAAGAGCCATCTGTACCCCAGTGTTTATAGCAGCAATGGCCACGGTTACCAAACTGTTGAAAGAACCAAGATACTCTTCAATGGATGAATGGATAAGGAAGATGTGGTCCATATACACTATGGAGTATTATGCCTCCATCAGAAAGGATGAATACCCAAATTTTGTAGCAACATGCACAGGACTGGAAGAGATTATGCTGAGTGAAATAAGTCGAGCAGAGAGAGTCAATTATCATATGGTTTCACTTATTTGTGGAGCATAACAAATAGCATGGAGGACAAGGGGAGATGGAGAGGAGAAAGTAGTTGAGGGAAATTGGAAGGAGAGGTGAACCATGAGAGACTATGGACTCTGAAAAACAATCTGAGGGTTTTGAAGGGGCGAGGGGTGGGAGGTTGGGGGAACCAGGTGGTGGGTCTTAGAGAGGGCAGGTAATGGAGCACTGGGTTTGGTGCAAAAACTATGAATACTCTCATGCTGAAAAAAATAAATTAATTAAAAAAAAAAGAAAGCTGGGGTGACAATCCATATATCAGATAAATTAGACTTTAAGCCAAAGATTATAATAAGAGATGAGGAAGGAAACTATATCATACCTAAAGGGTCTGTCCAACAAGAAGATCCAACAATTTTAAATAATTTTAAATCTTATTTTAAATCTTAATAATTTAAATAATTATTAAATAATTTAATCATTTAATTAATATTATTATATTTAATAATTAATTAATATAAATTATTTAATTAATATTATTAATATTTAACAATTATTTAATAATTTTAAATAATTTTAAATTTTAAATCTATGCCCCTAACATTGGAGCAGCCAACTGTATAAACCAATTAATAACAAAATCAAAGAAACACATTAACAATACTACAATAATAGTAGGGGACTTTAACACCCCCTTTATTGAAATGGACACATCACTCAAGCAAAAGATCAACAAGGAAATAAGGGTTTTAAATGACACACTGAACCAGATAGAATCACAGATATATTCAGAATATTCCATCCCAAAGCAACAGATTATACATTCTTCTTTAGTGCACATGGAACATTCTCCAGAAGAGATTACATCCTGGGTCATAAATGAGGTCTCAACCAGTACCAAAAGATTGGGATCATTTGTTGCATATTTTCAGACCACAATGCTCTGAAGCTAGAACTCAATCACAAGAGGAAATTTAGAAAGAACTCAAATACATGGAGACTAAAGAACATCCTACTAAAGAATGAATGGGTCAACCAGGAAATTAAAGAAGAATTGAAACAATTCATGGAAACAAATGAAAATGAAAACACAAATGTTCAAAAGTCTGTAGGACACAGCAAAGATGGTTCTGAGAGGAAAGTATATAATGATACAAGCCTTTCTCAAGAAACACTACACCTATGGGATCTGGAGAAAAAATGGCAAAGAAAGCCTAAAACCAGCAGGAGAAAAGATATCATAAAGATCAGAGCAGAAATCAATGAAATAGAAACCAAAAGAACAGTAGAACAAATCAATTAAAGTAGGAGCTGGCTCTTTGAAAGAATTAATCATATTGATAAACCCCTGGCCAGACTTATCAAAAAGAAAAGAGAAAGGACCCAAATTTAAAAAATCATGAATGAAAGAGGAGAGATCACAACCAACACCAAAGAAATACAAACAATTTAAGAACACATTATGCGTAACTATGTGCCAGAGAATTTGACAATCTGGAAGAAATGGATGCATTTCTAAGACATATAAACTACCACAACTGAACTAGAAAAATTAGAAAACCTGAACACACCCATACCCAGTAAGGAAATCAAAGCAGACATCAAAAATCTCCCAACAAATAAAAGCCCAAAACTAATGGCTTCCCAGGCAAATTCTATTAAACGTTTAAACAAGAATTAATATATATTCTCTGAAACTGTTCTAAAAAATAGAAATGGAAGTATAACTTCCAAACTCATTTTATGAGGTTAGCATTACCTTGATCTCAGAACCAGACAAAGACCCCACAAAAAAGGAAGATTATGGAACAGTATCCTTGATGAACACAGATGTGAAAATTCTCACCAAAATACTAGTCAATAGGATCCAACAGTACATTAAAAGGATTAGTCACCATGGCCAAGTGGGATTTATTCATGGAATCCAAGGTTGGTTCAACATCTGTAAATCAATTGGTGTGATACAATACATTAATAAAGAAAGAACAAGAACCATATGGTACTCTCAATAGATGCTAAAAAGGCATTTGATAAAGTACAACATCTTTTCTTGATCAAAGCTCCTTATAGTGTAGGGATAGAGTATGCATACCTCAATATCATTAGGGCCATCTATGAAAAACCCACAGCAAATATCATTCTTAATGGGGAAAAATGAGACCTTTTCCCCTAACGTCAAGAACACAGCAGGGATGCCCACTATCACTACTTCTATTCAACATAGTACTAAAAGTTGAAAATAGAGCTACCCTACAACCCAGCAATCACACTACTAGGTATTTACCCTAAAGATACAGATGTAGTAATCTGAAGTAGCATGTGCAGCTGAATGTTTATAGTAGCAATGTCCACAATAGCCAAACTATGGAAAGAACCTAGATGCCCATCAATGTATGAATGGATAAAGGAGAAGTGCTATCTATCTATCTATCTATCTACGCACACACATACATACAATGGAATACTATGCAGCTATCAAAAGAAATGAAATCTTACCATTTGCAATGATGTGGATCGAACTAGAGGGTATTATGCTGAGCAAAATAAGTCAATCAGAGAAAGACAATTATCATATCCTCTCCCTGATATGAGGGTTTTGAGATGCAGAGTGATAGGATTTGTGGGGTAGGGAAGGAAAAAAATGAAACAAGATAGATCGAGATTGTGACAAACCACAAGAGAATCTCAAAAAACAAACTGAGGTGAGGGTTGCTTTCAGGAGTGGGGGTACGGAGAGTGTGGTTGGGTTATGGACCTTGGGGAGGGTACGTGCTATGGTGAGTGCTGTGAAGTGTGTAAGCCTGACGATTCACAGACCTGTACCCCGGGACAAATAATACATTATATGTTAATAAAAATAATTAATATAAAAAGAGATATAAATAATGTTAAAGAATATTGAACATGTTTGTAAAACTCTATGTAAATTACTTGAAGATATACATTCCCAAGGTAGAACACATTTCTTTATTAGTATACTTTTTATGCAGTAAAAGAACACAAATCATATGTTTTGTGGTTCATTATACTATTTTTAGCAAATATAGTGGGGATTTCTGTTAATTATTTTAAGGGGTTTAAGGGTTTAGAATGGTTAATGATTAATTTTTAATATATGGGCACTTAAAAAGATATGTTCTTTTTTAATCTTGGAGTAATTTAAAATGTGTGTATTTACTTAGAGACATTACAAATATTATCCAGTTCTTTTTTTTCTCCTTCCACTATTTTATTTTAGTGTTCTGATATAGATCATGAGTCTTGTATTTATTGTGCCTTTTTCCTTTTATTCGAATATTTTAATTTTGTGTATGTATTTTGCTCTTATTAAGATTGTTTGGTATATAAATATCATGTCAGTTATATCCTCATAGAATCAATTATATAACATTTGACAATTTGAATGTTTTATATTAAAATGTTTTCTCCTTAAATCAACATTATGTGAAATTAAGAATCTCTATTCCCATACTTGAGTTTTTCTGGCTTACTTTTACTCATTCCTCTACTTTCTTCTATATGTACTTATGAAATTTCTAATTATAAAACTGCCTTTTCATTCTACTAAATGGGTGTCTCTCACTAAAAATGATTTAAGATGTATATTTAGTAATGCTATTGTGTTATTATTTTTCTTGGATGGTTAGTTTTGATATATCCTTTATATTCTACCTTTGGTAGAATATTTCATATTCTGTCTTTTGTGTGCTGTTCTTCCAGTCTGTCTTGTTTCACATTCCACTCATTATGGTTCACTGTATCTCCCTCTAGACCTTCATTTTTCAGGGAGTTACTGGTGTCTGTTTTTCTACTTTTCTGTGTTCTCATGGCTTTGGAAAGTAGGCTCAGCTGGGCCATTGGTAGTATAAATTGTTGGATTGCTCTCTACATTTTTTCAGTTATTGAATTGAAAGTACTGTGCAAGGATTTATTCTATTCGATAAAAGAGTGCTGGATAATCCCTCAATTCAGGATGGACTCCTGAGCCTTTGCCAATGCTAGAGGCAATTTGATATTTATATCCTCCTGTAGCCAACATGTAACCAGAAACTGCTCTTCTCTTCTCACTCACTAAAGCAGACACAGATAGGAGGGGAAAAAATACTATTTTTGGTTTCAATGACAACAAAGGCAATTACCTAGATCTTTGGAGGAAAATTTTGTTTTAATGCTATACTTTCATTAGGGATTATTGTTATTTTTGTTTAGGTTTGTTTTATTTTTTGTGTAATCAATATATCTGTATAATTTTACTACACAAGAGAGAGTAGGCTATAACAGACATGCTTCCAAGCATGAGTGGATTAGCAGAGCAAAATGTTATTTCCTATTCTTATCACAGTCTGATGCAGGCCAGTCCTTTCCTCTTTGGTGACTTGGGAACCAGGACATTCCATTCTGTAGCTGTAAATCTGAAACACCCAAACACCAAGGTCCCTGCTGAAGGGCAAAAGGATACAGGGAAATACTGTACAATGGGCCAATGCTTATGGGCCAAATCTGGAAGTGTTTTATATCACATATGTCTACATTCTACTAGTCAGAATTCAATCAGATGGTCTCCAGCCTGCTGCGGGAAAGATTTGGAAGGTCGGATTTCTGTGTGCCCCAAGAGATAGTGGTTTGAATGCATCTTACTATCTTTGACAGAACATTTGTGTTACCAAAGCATTTTATTCTACTTTCACACATAGAACATTCTCACCCCTCCCTGGGAGAGAGCATATCAAGTCCCATCTGGTCACTGATTATTGTTCAGAGTGTATGTCTCTAGGTGTAATCAGATCCAGATGTGACTCCCTTTAGTCTATAGACTAAATTTAAAAGGCAAATTATATTTCCCCCTCTAGCACTAACACCCAATATGCAGTGATGGAACCAGGCACAGTACCCACACAATAATTGCTCCCATCTGGTGTAAAGGCAAAGAGTAGGGGACATACAATATCAACTGGAAAACAACAATTTAAATCTCACCAGGAAGAGAATTTAATAAAGTTTCCTGCCTTACACTCTGGGGGTGAAGGACTCACCTTGATAAAACTCTGATTCTGCTCACTGAAGTAATGAAACTCTGTTTTGTTTTGTTTTTTTGTTTTTGGTTTTTTTTTTGTTTTGTTTTTTGTTTTTTTTGGTGAACTCTGTATCTATCCTCTGCGAACTCTTTGTTCATTACTATCCTTGGTTATATCTGATCTGGGGAATGGAGACCCATTTACTCCTTGAGGGGTATGTAATGAATGAGCTTTTCTCTCCTAAAAGAAGGTTGGGCCCAATGCTTTAAAAAGTCTTGAAAATTGAAAGTATTTTCTGGATAAACTAATGGGTTTTTTTTTGGTAAGCTTGCAAAAACTTAATAAACTTCTGATCTGTTCCTGCCATCTAAAATTCCTTTCTGGGCACATATATCAAGTATATTTACTTTCTGGCCCTATTGACCCTTTCATTTTCTTGCTAGCTTCTGGAAAAACACTAGCAGCTATTTGAAAAAAAAAAAAAAAAAAAGATGGAGAGGGCATCTTTAATTTGTGTTTTTGTTTGTTTGTTTATTTGTTTGTTTTTCTGGGCCACATTTTTAAATCAAAATTCTTGTATTGGCCTCTTTCCATAAAACTTTTATAAAATTCTATTTCAGAAACCTGTCCCACTTTTGGAAAAGCTTGAATTTCTAGAGATTCTCTTCTCATTCTTCTCAGATCTTTAAAAAATTTGCCAATGGCTTCAAGCACATCTGCCTTCGTTAATCCTCTAAGGCTTGTAAGCATTAAGTCTGCCTCCAGCTTTAGAATGGGTGGTTTTTAGATTTTCAGTCTCTTACATGTGTTATATTACAGTTGTTACCTTGCTGCCTGATCATGAGAAATAATGCTTTGAGATGTATTTGAAGTTTTTAATAGGGCAGCACTCTATCTATGTATAAATTTATATAAATCAGAATTTTCACTGATTAGAATATACTTTCCTAGGGACATGAACTGCCCAGTCTTCGTATCTTAATTCATTAAAGTTTAATTTATCGACAACCTCATTTTTTCCATAGCTTCTCTGTCTTAAATGATTATTTTGTGACTTTTCCCTACTTTTTTTTTTTTTAAAGATTTTATTTATTTATTTGACAGAAAGAGATCACAAGTAGGCAGAGAGGCAGGCAGAGAGAGAGGAGGAAGCAGGCTCCCTGCTGAGCAGAGAGCCCGATGCGGGACTCGATCCCAGGACCCTGAGATCATGACCCGAGCTGAAGGCAGCGGCTTAACCCACTGAGCCACCCAGGCGCCCCTGACTTTTCCCTTCTTGTAGTTGTGCCACATAACCCAGTGCTTCAAGGAGCCATGGAAGGGAAAAAGGGAGCAGAAGCAGCACATACAATGTTTTCTAAATGCCCACTGTTAAGTTTCATACTTACTGTATCCCTTTTCCAAAAACTCAGTTGCATGGCCTGCAACCTGACTTCAAAAAAGACTTGGGAATGTGATTTTTCTGTGTTCTTAAGAGAATATCATGATGAATTCTCTGCCATACCTGCATATTGTTATAGTCAGTTATCATCGGGTGATCATAACAACTTTTATAACCTTATTTGCTTTAACCTAAGTTAATGAAAACAAAATCCTGTGCATGTTTTTTAAATAAGACTTTATGGTGGTCATTATTCGTCCATATATGAGAAGATACACTTCCTACTATTGAAGTAAATTACATATCTGTATTTCTAGATCAACTATCCATACATATTCCTTTTAAAAAGTATGTGTTTTCATAATTTCCTTTCTTTTCTTTCTTTCTTTCTTTCTTTCTTTCTTTCTTTCTTTCTTTCTTTCCTTTGGTTATTTGTTCACATCCATGCTTTTTTAAATAATAGTAACAATTATTATTATTATTTTTAACCTCACGTTGCCTTTTGTAGAATAGGAAGCATCAGTACAGAGACTTTATATTAGGGAGAATGAGCAAATCTATAACTTTGTAAATCCTAAATAATCATCAACCTGTGTTAGAGAATATATATGGAATATAAATAAAGCAAAACATGAAAATAAGAATCTTATCACTTATGTCTCTAATCAAATCTCATCCATTTTTTTTCTCATTGTGACAATTGTCAAGTGTAACTGTATTATTCTGCTATTCATCCATGATAAGACCCACAAGGTTTATTCAACTTTTCTTCTATCACAGGTCATCACCCTCCTTCTCGTCTGCTTCTCTCTCTCCCTCCACCTGCTGCTCCACCCTTGTATTCTTGCACTCTCTCTCTCAAAATAAATGAATAAAATCTTATTTTTTTATCAGTTAGTTTCTTTAACTGTCCTCAAAAATATATTTATGGCTGTTAGGGACCAAATTCATTGATATTCTTTCTTTAAAGTTTGACCCAACTGGGTTTAAAACTATGCTTTCTCTAACTAATTAAGACTGGCCAGTTCAGAAGTGTGGTCACTTAATTAAGTGTCCGAGATAATGACCTCTTCTCATTGGTAGTTGTGAGATATTTCCACTGCTTGTATGGCTTGTTAGCTCATTTTAAATATCTTCTGTATCTGCAAGAATTGTCACTTTTCTTCTTGTCTTTGAGATTTTATCTGAAGATATTCACACAATAAAGGACACTAAGTAAGATTCTTTGAAGGTCAATGCATATATGTCCTAAATCTTTACTCTATCACCAAAAAAAAAAAAAAAATCTTATCACTCCTCTAACAATCTTATCACATAAGGTAACAAACACATTCAACTTTAAAACAAGATTGGTTATTGTCATATACTTAGTGACAACATCTTTACGTAAACTTTTATCTGTTGGGAGTTAAGGTGAGAGAAGATCATATTCCTTTCTGAATCTAGAATATAAGTCTCTTACTTATATAACTGTATATATTTTTAGTCAGAACATGAAACATCTATTAATTTGATTTGAGGGTCATAACAGGATGGTAAATACAGGTTGCTTATTCATCTTTTTTATGACTGTTGACATATATGGCAGATTTATCTGAATACTATTCAAATAACCCAGACTCAACTTATTAACTTAGATGTATTTTCCAAATGTAAGTGACACATTAGAATCTCATTTTGGGTAAGTAATAATAAAATATAATTTAATTAGGTATTTTTTGTCATTTTCAGGCATTGCAATTTTTTAAAAAGTAATACCTTTGTGCTTTCTACATAACCCTATGCAGGTTCTATGCTTAGCTACTTTATAATCTCATAATAAAATCAACTGCTTTTTAGTTTGCTGAAACTGACTTTTCTCAATTAGAAGTATATTATTTTGAATCTGTACAATTTCTTTCAAGTTTTAAAATATGACTACATGGCAATTCAGGTTTAGTATTATGATTTGTAAGATCCTATGTAAAATGGAAGTTTGAAGCTCCTTCAAAAAGTAGGAAAACACCAAGAAAAAAATGTCATTAAAGGTACAAAAAAGGTATTTCTTGCATCATCTCAGCTTGTAATGGTAATTTTTACTTACTAGTTAATGTTATTTTAAGTAAAGAAAAATGTTTAAATTGTAGCAATAATTTTGCCATTCATTTTTATAGTACAATATAATTTTTAAATAGAATGAGTTTAATTCCATGATCAGTAGAAACTGTACATAACTATCTCAGGTTCTTTTGATTTCACTTCCTGAGAGATTCTGGGAATTTCACTTCCTGGGAATAGTCTACTAGAACTTTCTGTGTTTGATTTACTGATGAGTTAGGAAAAAATGAAGGGGAAAGGAACCAAGCACAGGGCCGTTTTTAAGTGTCCCTGTTGACATTGCACACTTTGCATATCCCTGAATGGAGAAATTAAAACATCAATTGTGCAAATTATTTACATTGGTAATATGAACAAATTTGCTCTTTCATTTCTAATACAGAGAATCTCATAAATGAGTAAGAAAACAAAAGGAGGGAAGGAAAAGGTTCATAAATATTTCCTAGGACTAATCTTGTCAAACACTTCATGTCTGAAGAATATTTCTAGAGCAAAAAGTTGACTTTAAATCAAATGTTTTATGAATATGTACCTATTATTTTGGTAATTTTTAACTAATAGTGTAGAGGGCATGAATCTCATCCAATATACTCGGTCAGCAGAAATGGATTGTGTGTCTGAACTTAAATTCAATTTTAAAGACCATTTTCCACATTCTGAGCCATGTAATATTAATTAACTTAGTGTCTCATCATCTTTCTTTGGTTTTCTGTATGAGTTCTGGAGAACAAATGCTTATCAGATAGAGGAACAATCTAATCTGTGTTCATGGGATTATATTTCCTCTAGACATTCTTCTTCTGGACTCATGGTAATTCACTTGTCCGTGTCAGGCACTGCTGATTTTCTCTCTCTCCTCTTCTTTAGGCATGTGGTCTCTCTGCATTGTCTTTGGCATCTCTAATTGCACTGAATGTTTTCTGAGGTATCTTTTTCTTTGGGGCTACCAGAAAATATGTGATCATATCTCAGGCATCCCTTGCCAGGCAAACCGTGTAGATGCTCATTCTGTCATATGACCACAGATAACTAGTAAATTCCCCAGATTTACTGGGGTTCAGGGAACTCTGCTCTTCAGATGTCCACTTACCTAGGTCTGTCACAGGATACTCTCCACAGATTAACCAATACTGTAGATTCTTGCCTCTTCCCTGTATAGTTTTCTAGTTGTATCTAGACTTGGGCAGAAAATAACTTACATAACATGCCTTTTCCGTATCTTTTACCTTAAGTAAAAGTTAGGATTATAAAAGTCAGAATCCCCAAACTATTCTATGGACTTCCTTGTGTTATTTTCCTATGGCCATAAATGTGACATACAGAGAGAAAAATTTACAGACTACAAAGTATAGCATAAAGAAGGAAGAAAACAGTTGCTATCTAGAAATATTTATATACACAAATAATTGCTCTAGAGCTTAGCTCTAAGAAATCAATGCAATGGAAGAAAAAATCCTTTGTTTTCTTTCATTTTTGTAAAGCAATCAGATAGAGGTGAGAGAAATTCAGCCAGTAAAACCACCAGATTATTTTCTTTACATGAGGAAAAATAAAGTATGAAAGGTCTTCAGAGATAATACCATTTCCCTCAATTAAAAAAAAAAAAACATGGTGTAGTTCATTCTGTGAAATCTAAATTGCAGAAAATAATGGGCATAATAAGAACATATTTCCAAAGACACAAATTTCTGTTACCTAAATTTAGAGTTTTATTTTTCAAATTTTTGTATCTATTATCAAATTATTCAAAAACAATGCAGCGATTCCAGCATAAAATTACCTATAATAGCTTTACTGTTAATACACATGACATATATACTTTGAAGTGGGGATATAAGTTCATCATGCCTTAACCTCTAGGTGGGTGACTGAAGTGCATCTTTGGCCACCTCTAAGTGTGAATGATCTCTGTCTCTCTCTCTCCCCATTGGCTTCTCTCACTCTCACTGGGAATTAGATCAAGGAAGAGCCTCTAGCAGAAAGAGGTTCAGCCATCAACTCTTTAGAGCGTACAAGGGCATCAAGCATCTCAGCAACAGATCCGTGTGCCTTGCAGTTATTTTAACAGTTTCCTCCCTACACCTTCTTCTTCCAACATATAGAATGAATCTTTTAAATTCAGTGTATCCTTTATGTCCCTAAAAGTGTTTGGATGGTGCCTTACTTGCCTGTTTTTGAAATACAGTCATCAAATTTAACTGATTTGTTGTTGTTGTTGCTATTCTTTTCCCTCTCCAATCTGTCTGTATTATAGTGACTAGCTGTCTTTCAAGAACTCTTCTTTTTTCAAGATTAACAGCCTGTTCACAAAAATACTGGTGACTCCTGTTGCTTACTGAATAGACTATATAAAACAGAGACCTTATGGAACAGAATTACTCTAGGAGAATTGATCCTGAATATAGAAAAATGTTGGAGTTTATTAATTGATTCATCATGGGTCTCCACAAAGAGGAATATATGAAAAATGCAATAAGTTGCTGATGTGGTTGGCTTGGGCTTTGGGGTGGAATGTTTACTGTGGTTGTTTTTCTGTTGTTTTGTTTTTGGTTTTGGTTTTGCTTATCTGTCCCATTGGTACTGGGAAATGCAGATGCAATCTATAAATCCACATGGTTGTTAAACAGCTTCTAGGGTGAAAGATTCCAAAGGTGAAATTGTTGGATTGCTCCATGGTTGCTTTTGTGCAGGTTCATATAGTAAAATACTAAACAGAGTTCTGGGAAAATGTGGAAGGTTATTCCAAGGAAAGACTTGAAGCTATAGTTACACTATTTAAATTGGAAACAGAGATTTACATGGAAGAGACAAGTAACATATTTGAAGGAATTATGTTCACGTTACAACATGATTGGAAACACGACTTTTCTCTCCAACAAAAACTCCAAATCTCTATCCTTATCTTCCGACATGGGCTTTTTCTATGGATATAAACCAAACAAAAAACAAACAAATAGAAACATTGGATTATATTAGAAATAGATTTCTTCTCTTGGAAAAATAAAAAGCAATTGGCTTACGATATATAGGAGATTTTATGTAAAATCTACCATTACATAACCACTCTGAATTTTAGGGAATTATAAATACAATCCAAGTATTGTTTTCACCTAATTTATTTAATTTATTTACACCTTATTTATCAGGTCCTTACTGAATCCTAGAGCTATTCTGAAGATACATTGAATTTTCTTGCATTTTGTCTCCCTATAAACTACGCATTCTACTATATGTCATGTTCAAACTGTCCATAGAACAACTGTGACTATTTATCACTCCTGCTTTCAGAATATTACTATTTTAGTCCCCTTTTTGTTTGCTTTGATTTGTTTTGCCTCCTTTTGAACATAAAGCCTTTTTTTTTCTAAATTCTTAGCCATGGTTAAAACTTTTTTTTTTTTTTTAATTTTTTAAAGAGAGAGAGAGCATAGGCAGGCAGAGTGGCAGGCAGAGGCAAAGGGAGAAGCAGGCTCCCAGCCAAGCAAGGAGCCAGATGTAGGACTTGATCCCAGAATTCTGGGATCATGACCTGAGCTGAAGGCTTAATCAACTGAGCCACCCAGGTGTCCCCCTGGTTAAAATATTATTTTGATGTCCTTGTTGCTTCATCCAAAACTCTCCTTTCTTTTTTTCCCCCTCCAAATATTTCAATAATCCTAAAATGTTTCAATCTCAACTGAAATGACACATTTCCAAAATTAGGTGGATTAATTTAGATTATTCTTGAATGATTTTCATCTGTACTCCCTTTTTATTTTTACAGTTGCTCCCAAAAGTTGCTCTTCTAAGCAACCAAAGGCCTTCTACCTCAAAAATATTAATTGTAAACACTCCACTCTCTCAGCCTAGACACTGTGTTTTGCAGTATCTCACATTCTCAATAAAAATATTGCTTGCCTAATTGTCTTCTGAGATTTTAGTTATGTATGAATTTCTTTGGGATGTCAAACATGAACATGCTGTTTCTCAATCCATATTTTCCACCCATTGGAAAAGTATATCTTTTTCAATCATTACGAAAGTCTGTAATTATATTAATTAACTTCAAGGGTATTTTCATACAGTGACACAAGGATCAATGCAATATTGTAGGTAGTTATTTTGAACTAATTTGATGCCTGAATTTGTTATTTAACTAAAAAAAATAATGCCTTAAATGTCCCTTGATTTGCAGAAGTAACGGTTTCATTTGATTATTTGAGAATGAGAGTTTCCTTGTCTCTCTGAGCTTTATACTTCACTGCCTGAAATATTTGAATTTGTCTTAAAATTCTGTTCTAGATATATAAACCTGACTGCAAGTTTCTGAATACAAACAACAATGAAGTCTGTTACCTTCTCTACATACAACACAACTTCTATATTTAGCCAAAGCTTACCTGTCAATCTGTAAAAATCTGTATAAAAAAATTATTATATATTTCAGAATGAAATACACACACACACACACACACACATAATCAGTACCCCAAGTGGGTTGCTGTTTCTAGAATTTTATAAAAATGGAATAACACAGTATGTACTCTTTTGTGTACAATTTCTCTTAGTATAATGATTCTAAAAATCTTCCATGCTATCATGTGTTCACCAGTCCATATTTTATTTCATTTTTAATTGCTTAGTGTGTGTGTGTGTGTGTGTGTGCACATGCATGTATGTGATTTATTTTAAGGTTTTGTCTATTGTAAGTCAAGTTGCTTCAAATATTTGTCTATAAATCTTTGCGTGAATCTATTTTTCATCTGTCTTGGAGGAACACGTCAGCATAGAAAGTCAACATTTAAGGGTAGATTAATATATAAATCATTAGTAGACTGAAAATTACTTTTCCAAAGAGGTAGTGTTTATATCTCCACCTCCCTCCCCAGAGTACATGAAAGTTACAGTGCTTTAGCATTGTTAACACGTAATATTGCCAGTCTATTAATTTGACACATATAAAAGTTATTAAATAATATATTATTGTTTGAATTTGTTTGACAAATAATGCTTTCATGTATATATTTGTCCATTCATGTATCTCATTTTGTGAGATATCTGTTCATATGTTTGGTGGAAAAGTGGGGAGGCTTTTTGTTATTTTCTTTCTAAGTCATAATAGTTGTTCATATATTCTGGATCCAAAACTTTGCCAGACATAAGTATTGCAAATATTTTTACTGATTCTGTGGATTGCTTTTTTATGTTAATAACTATGTACTTTGAAAATAATATGAAAGAACAATTTATTATTAGTTTCATTATGATCAATAAATAAAATCATTATTTAGGGGTGCCTGGGTGGCTCAGTGGGTTAAGCCTCCACCTTTGGCTCAGGTCATGATCCCAGGGTCCTGGGATGGAGCCTTCCTTTGGGCTCTCTGCTCAGTGGGGAACCTGCTTCCCTCTCTCCTTCTGCTTACCTTTCTGCCTGTTTGTTCTCTCTCTTTGTCAAATAATTTTTTTTTAATCTTAAAAAATTTAAAAAATAAAACCCTTATTTATTGATCATGTAAACCATTTTATCGTCTATTTTCTTCTTGGAGATTCATATTTTTAAATTTTACGTTTAGGCTTATAATCCATTTCAAGTTATTTTTTCTGTATGGTGCTTTTTTTTTTTATTTTTGTTTTTGTTTTACATAGGAATATATAGTTGTTTTCATGCACCATTTGTTGAAAACACCTTTCTGTCCTAATTCAATTGACTCAATATCTGTGTCCATCTGTTTGGGGACTGCTTTTTTATTGTATTGATCGAAATGTTAAACCTTATGACAACAGTTAATGTCTTGGTTACTACAGTAAACCTTGAAATCAAACACTGTACTTTCACAAACAAAATCGTGAGGTTTTTAAGATCGGTTTTGGTTATTCTAAGCCAGATGTATTTCAAAATAAAATATATAGTCAATTTATCAATGAAAAATTGCCATCTTAGATATACATAGTCTTTCCAATGCTTGAAAATCTCTATTCATTTAAGTTTCCTTTAGTTACTATCAACATCTTTTATAGTGTTCAGTAAAGAAGTTCATACATATTTTGATAAATTATTTCTAAGAATTTTATGTTTTTGTAACTATTATAAGTGGAATTAAAAAAATCATTTTCAAATGATTTGATGCTAGTATGTATATAAGCACATGTAATATGCTTCTTAACTTTGAATTCTATAATCCTACAAAATTTAGATATTATTTTTTGAAATGTTTTGGGAAGAATATTTAAGTTATTCTATAGATAGACACACCATCTGCAAATAGACAAATTTTCTTTCTTTCTGACATCTATTTCAACAACTTTTTTTAATTTTACTGTAATTACTATCATCAATAGCATAGTTTAAATATAAATAGTGACAAAAAGCATTTTTGATTTTTTACTTCTTTCAAAGTATAAATATTCAATAATTCCATGTTAAGTATGATTTCTGCTATATACTTCATATACTATAAGGGCAACTTAATTTTAAATGTTGATTCTGTACCATATAATTTTTCAAAATTTGTTCATTGTTTGTATTTTTTATTATTTTAGTTTGTAAAACAATATGTGGCCTCTACAATAGGAATATTTTTATATCTTTTGTCTATTTTATAATAATCACTTACTCATGTAACATTCCATTGGCTAATAATTCTACCCATATTGCAAGATTTTAATATGCTTTTAATGTCATTAAATTAATTATTTAATAAGATACTGCCTTCTGTGATGAAGTGCACACGTGCACATTCTTACATTTATTTTAAGAAGATAATCTAGAAGTCCATTTCCAAGGAATTTTTTTAAAATGTATGATGGATATTGAATTTTCTCAAGTGCCCTCATTTTAACTCTTAATTTAATAATGATTCTTACACTTACCTCTACCAATATTATTAAAAGTTTAGGTGGACTTTCATATATTACACATGCATTTCTAACATCTATAATAAAATTTTTGAATCATTATTTATATGTAAAATTGATTAGTAATATGGATTTGGTGACAATATTTTTAGGTTTTAGAAATCCATATTTAATGTGCTTCATGAAATAATATTGTAAGTTTCCTTTATACTCTGAAATAATTTAAGTGGTGCACTGAAATCATCATATCTTTTTTTAAAAGATTTATTTATTTATTTGAGAGAGAGAAAGAGCGCATGCACAAGCACACATTGGGGCAAGGGGGAGTTGAGGAGGGAAAGGCAGAGAAAATCTTAAGCAGATTCTGCACAGAGAGCTGGGACTGATACAAGAGCTTGATCCCACAACAGGGAGAATGACTTGTGCCAAATTCAAAATTTGGGTGCTCAACCGACTGCACTACCTAGATAACTCCATCACATCTTTAAAGATTTAATATGAATCTTGTGCGAAACAATCTGGAAGAAAGTGTTTTGTGGAAGCTCTTTATATAGTGAACAAATCATAAGTAGTTTTTTAGAGCGTTTCTTTTCTGAGGTCAATACAGTGAGTTACATTTTTTAATTTTCCAAAAAGAGTTAAAATCCAATTGCATTTTATAGTTTTTTATTTTAAAGAGGTACGTAAACTTTTTTAAAATTTCATGCAACTGTATCTTCTTTACTTTGAATTAGATTATGTAGTACTTGGAGCTTTGTTTGATGTTGCAAGAATCTAGCTATTAAAATGTACTTTTGTTCATTACATTCTACATCCTAAATTGATTAACTTTTGCTTATACGTTCTTTCTGCTGCCTTTGTCTTGATATTAATTTTCCTCATATATTTTTGAAATGTGTTCTAATTCCTTTATTAGGATTTTATATTTATATGTATTTTTAAAATATTTTATTTATTTATTTGAGATAGAGCAAGTGAGAAAGAGAACACAAGTAGGGGGAGAGGCAGAGGGAGAATAAGAAGCAGGCTCTTCACTGAGCTGGGAGCATGATGCTGGGCCCCATGTCAGGACCCTGAGATCATGACTTGAGCTAAAGGTAAATGCTTAACCAACTAAGCCACCAGGCACCCTCATTTTATATTTATATTTATTTAATGATATAATATTCCTATTTTAACTGTTCTATCAGATTCACCATATGCCATAATTTTAAAGAAATTCTGAAATTTTATATTTTCCATTGACCAAAAAACATCCTATAAGTGTTAAAAATAATATTACAGTATTATTTATAAGTTATTATTTTTTTTAACTTGGGGAAGAGCTTTTTTTTTTTTTAAAGATTTTATTTATTTATTTGACAGACAGAGATTACAAGTAGGCAGAAAGGCAGGCAGAGAGAGAGAGAGGAGGAAGCAGGCTCCCCGCTGAGCAGAGAGCCTGATACAGGGCTCAATGCCAGAACCCTGGGATCATGACCTGAGCTGAAGGCAGAGGCTTTAAGCCACTGAGCAACCCAGGGGCCCCGGGGAAGAGCTTTTTATTGAAATATTTTAGTGTTATTTAGGGACATTGAAAAATAGTTTTTGAGATCTGTGTTATTTTTCCTTGAGGTAAATTCTTCCTTATCTCTAATGTCATACCTCCACTTCAATGTATGTTTACATGTATTTTGGAATATAGTGTTTCACTGGAAGGAGAAAATTACTATTGGTTTTAGAAAGTTATGTAAAATATAAATAACATCCTGCTGTCTCATAAATGGCCATTTTAGATGTCATCTCAATGTGAATGAACATTGAATCATGGAAGGTATTACTTTTACATATTCTAATGTGGAAGGATTGAGTTTTTATACTTAAATCTTTATCAATAAATTTGTAATACATTAATAATATGTATATTATAATAACATTTATAATAATAAATGTTAAATAGGAAACAAGTAGTTCATCCTAAACAAAGGGCAATACAAATATGCTGTTGTTGTTGTTGGTTTTTTTTTGCACATTACTTTTCCACAAAATAATTTTTATTCTTTAATTAGGTAAAAAAGAAACCATAAATAAATATATACATATATAGCATATGGCCAGTTTTTCATTAAGAAATTGAAAATTAAAAGTACACGAGATGGCACTTTATACACATTACATGGCTAAAATTAACTGCCTGACATAACCATGCATTGGCAAGGATGTGAGACAACTAAAATTCTCCTAAATTCCTGGTGGAATGTTAAGTAGTATAACATTTTATACTATTTATTATTTATACAATGTTTAAAAGTATAACTTTGCAAAATTTTTCAGCAGTTTCTTAAAATGTTAAATGTGCATCTGCCATATAACCCAACATTTGCTTACCTAGGTATTTAGCCAAGAGAAATAAAAACTTATGTCCACAAAAAAAGATGCATACAAATATTCACAGTGACTTTATTCATAATAGTAAAGAGTTAAAAACAACTTGAGTACCTGTCAAATGTTGAAAGTTTAAGCAAATTACAATCATATAGTAGTGATAAAAAAGGAATGAACTACTCATGCATACACTGACATGACTGAATTTAAAATCATTTTGCTTGGTGAAGGAAGTCAGAAAAAACAGAGAAATTTGTGTGAGAAAAAAAATAGTAATATAAGTGGATGCCAGTCTATGGTGACATCAGTGATTACTTGGGCAAGAACTGGAGGAACAAAGGGATGTGAGAATACTTTTGGGTTCTTGAAAGTTTTCCGTATCTCGACTATGGAACTACCTTTTACGATATGTGAAATCCAACTCCTCTTTACTATATCTCTCACTTAATGTGAATTTTCTAATTTTATAATGAGTCATTACTTACTAGGAAGGATTTATGTTGAGTAGGTGTTACATGTGCTGAACAAACCACAACTCAAGGTTTCAAAGGGACTGTTTTCATTGCCCTACAATGTAAAACTACTATACCTTTCTCTTTGTAATCTTGCTCAATAGGTAATTTTCAGCCAAATATTTACCAAAATCCCATGAGAGCAACTTCCCAGTCTTATAAGGCTTCTGAAGAAACAAAATAAGATTTATGAATACATATTCATTTCAAACATATTCATGGTATTCTAATTTAAGAGCTTCCATTCTAATTCAATCAGATCCTTCAAACTCAGCTCTAGTTAAGCTAATGTGAGTGATAATTACTGTAATTTTTAAACTTTTATTACTTCCCAAACCTACTAAACATGAACATATTTAGAATTATAGAAAATAAATTCATAATGACTAATCGTAATTACAATTGTGAACAATTTCTTATAGATACTTTCAACATGAGCAGTAAAAATTCTTCCATTTTAGGTATAGATTACCCACATGAGGTCATGAAGAAACTTCTGGTTTCTTTTTTTTTTTTTTTTTTAAAGATTTTATTTATTTATTTGACAGAGATCACAAGTAGGCAGAGAGGCAGGCAGAGAGAGAGAGAGAGGAGGAAGCAGGCTCCCTGCCGAGCAGAGAGCCCGATACGGGACTCGATCCCAGGACCCTGAGATCATGACCTGAGCCGAAGGCAGTGGCTTAACCCACTGAGCCACCCAGGCGCCCAGAAACTTCTGGTTTCGGAGTCTAGATTTATAGTGTCATATTAAAGCACATTATGTGGCCTTTGGTTCATTAATGGTATTATCTGCATAATGTGCATATTGATCTGTCAGCTGGATGGATGAATTTTCAGGAGGATTATATGGTGATCCCAGTTGCAGAGAACCTAGGAAAACAGAATTAGTGATAATAAAGCTGAATTTTATCGTGAAAATTCAGGATATCCACAGTAGCCTTTGGTATTAGATGTAGGCATATATATTGCATGTGAGTGTTTCTGCCTTATTCTGATTCTCAGTCTTCCATATAAGGAAGAAGCAGTAAAGCTAATGTATGAATGAACTGAATGAAACATAATAGAGAACTATATGGCCTGTAGCAAATCAGAGAACTGATGCCTTTTTAATGACATTCTTATTTATTGTTTCTATCAAAACTGTGTAGATTGAATTCAGTCCTCAGTGTGTCAGGTTGCAAACTCTGTTGCATTGCTATAATGAGGAATGAAAAAAATGTCTAATTCTATCACAAATGTATAATGCATTAGGGAAACAGTGCCTTCTCCTATGTCCCCAAAAAATATTGTAGTAAGCAACTGGTTCTTCATGGTCTGATTTTGACTCCAGTCAGCATAAAGTTTTGTTATTATTAATATATTCATTTGTCTTAATTTTAAATTTCAGTCATCTATTATCTATCAGAAAAATAACTGTGATATAAGACCACAGGAAGTTATAATAATTTCTCTTGTAATTGTGGTAGGAACATGAGACCTGCCAACCTCTGCATCACCTTCTCTCTTCTCTCCTTTTCCCTTTTTTCATTCCCTAAGGACCCTCTGCCATTTCTTTCAGTCCAGCCATTAATCTGGAGGCAAGGATGGGTTTCCTATTGATCCTTTTGCCACCTTTTTAAAAATTACATTTTGTGCTGTGGTTCTTCTAACCTTTCTCTGACCTCTGTGTTTTGTCTCTTGAAATGTTGAGGGTACCAAAAACCTGGTGCTGTGCTGTGTCTCATTTTGGAGGATGAAAGAGGGACTAGCTGCAGGTAAAGAACTGAGTTGTTAGTTCAGAAATACAGCAATTGTGTGTACATGCCTTAGAGAGGGCATAATTGATCTTTTGATGCCATTCCCGTTATATTTCACAATTAATCTTGGTTCTGTAAGTGCAAATAAATTCATTAACAACCACCACCTACAAAAACAAATTAAAAAAAATCACATGAGCTGGATCATTTTAAAATAAGCAATGCAGTATTATCAGCTATAGACACAAGTTGTACACAGATCTCTTGAACTTATTCATCATGTATAACTGAAACATATTCATCAAATAATAACTCCTTATTTTCCCCTACCTTAGCCCCTGGCAACACTACTCTATTCTCTGGTTCTGTGAGTTTCACTATTGTAAATACCTCATAGAGGGGAATCATGCATTATTTGTCCCTCTGTGACTGGCTCATTTCCTTAGCATAATGTCATCAGGTTAATCTATGTTGCTGCATATGGTAGAATTTCCTTAATTTTTATGCCAATAAAATTAATAATAAAAATACAATAATATTTCATTATATGCATATACCAAATGTCCTTTATCTATCCATGGAAATTTAGGTTGTTTCCATAGCTTTGCTATTGTGAATAAAGCTTCAATAAGCTCAGGAGTATAAATATCACTTAAAGCTTCTGATTTCAATATTTTGGATATATTCCTATAAATAGAATTTCTAGATCATAACAGTTGTATTTTTAATTTTTGAGGATTCTCAAAATGTTTTCCGTAATGGCTGCACCAATTGGCAATTGACAGTTCCTAGCAACAGTGTACAAGGCTTTCCTTTTCTTCCTTCACATTTTTGTCAACTCTTGTTACCTTATTTTTTTAATATGTTTTTTTTGGGGGGGTATGGCCACCCTGACTGGTATAAGATGATTTGCTGACTAGGTTTATAGTTCCCTGATGATGAGTGATATGGAATATCTCTTCTTTTATCTATCGGCCATTTGTGTGTCTTATTTGGAGAAATGTCTTTTCAAGTCCTTTACACTTTTTTACATGTTTATTTGTATTTTTGTTATTGAATTCTAAGAGTTCCTTATATATTATGGATTTTAACCTCTTTTATCAGATACATGGCTAGCAAATATTTTCTTCCATTCTGTAGTTTGCTTTTTAACTCCCCTTTGCTGAGGAGAAGTATTTTTAGTTTGATATAGTCCCACGTTTTTTCTGATGTAGTTTTTTTCACTTTTTTTTTTTAATGTAGTTCCACTTTCTTTTTCCTTTGTTGTCTGTGATTTTGATGTCCTATCAAAAAATTGTTGCCAAGATCAATATCAGAAGTCCTCCCCCCATTTCTTTTATGAGTTTCAGGGTTTCTAGTCTAACATTCATAAATATTTAATTCATTTCAAGTTGATTTTTATGTGTATAGTGTGAGATGAGTGTCAACTTTTATTCTTTAGCATGTGGATATCTAGTCTCCTCAATATCATTTGTTGAAGAGACTATTCTTTCCCCCATATGTATGATAGATACCCTTGTTGGAGATATATATGGTTATTTCTGTGCTCTTTCTTCTGTTCCATTGGTCTACACATCTGTTTTAATGCCAATATTATGCTATTTTGATTACAGTAATTTTGTAATAATATATTTTGAAATGAAGAAGCATGACACTTCCAACTTTGTTGTTCTTTCTCAAGTTTGTCTTGCCTATTTTAGGTCTTGTTTTTTCTAGTTCTTTACAAATTTTAGGATTAAAAAATTATTAAAAAAGAATTTAAATCAGGACCTTGAAGAGTTATAAACACTCCCACGTTTCTTGTAGCGTTCTTCACAATAGGCTGGGTATGGAAATCACCCAAGATGGAAGGATAAAGAAGATATGGTAGATAATTATGATGGATTATTATTTAACCTTGGAAATAATAATAATATTATTAACCTTGGAAATAAAGGAAATTCTGCCATTTTCAGCAGCACAGGTGAATGTTGAGAACATTTCCTAAGCTGGTCACAGAAGAGAGTGCATGATTCTAGTTATATGAGGGATCTAAAGTAATCAAATTCACAGAAACAGATTAGAGTTATACTTGCAGGGACTGAGGGGTGAGGAAATGGGGAGTTTTTCAATAGGTATATAGTTTTTATTATGCTAGAGGAGCAATTTCTAGATATCTGCTGTACAACATAGTGTTTTAGGATTAAAATATAATATTCATTTCTAAATTTAAGAGGGTAAATTCCATTTAGTGTTCTTACCACAAAAACAAAGCAAAATCAAAATCAGAGATTCAAGGAAACTTTGGGGCTGTTTAATATGTCTACTACCTTGATGCTAGTGATGATACCATGGGTGTTTGCATATGGTCAAACTCATCAAATTAAATATGTACAGTTCTTTGTATGTTAATTATACCTCATAAAGCTTTAAAAATAATTATCTAGGAAGTGTTACTTACCATATTTTAATAACAATATATAAACAAAAGAGCTTGATAAGAGTCCAGGGTATAGAAAAATTTTAGTGTATTAAATACATTTTTACTTTTCTTCTTTATAAATACATGCTGTTTTTAAGAAAATGGAAATTTAAATTATAATCAAGCAACCTCCAATTATATTCGAATTCCACCTTCTAAAAACAACTGGACTTTATTTTAGGACAAATATATCTCTACTTCTCAGAAGTATGTGGTTATCTTATTTTTAGCTCTAATAAAATGGCTTTGTTTAATTGCCTTGAGTCTTATAAATTTCAAGAAAAATGTTGTCATTCATGCTGTGCTCTTTCTCTTAAAATAATTCAAAACTGACTGAGTATTTTGGCAATCTATTCATTATATTGGACAATAAAGCACATGGGTTAACATTTTAAAATGTCAGACACTTTTGCTTAATTGAACTGGTTTCTTCCACGATGTTAGTATGCAATATCAATAAATGAGAAATACAATTTTGACCTTCCAAATGGTCAAATTAACATTTAAAATAAATCTATACATATTGAGACACAACTTTCTTTTTTTGCAAATATTACATTACTCATTAACTCATGGAAGATTAAAAAATCATCTTGAGAGGACAAAATAAAAATAAAACATAACTCATTTTGTACTTCAACATTGAAATATCAATTTCTAAATTACTTCTCAACATATAGCTATATTACTTAGCAGCCATAAAAGAATGTTTAATTAATATGTCATTGAAAAATAGTCACTGATTTGTTAATAATAAACAGTCTATGGCATTTATTATTGTCAGTCACTGCTCTAAGTACTTCAGCAATACTAATTCATTTTTTCATCTTACTACAACTCTTTGAGGGAGCTATTCCTTATTATTGTCACATTTTAGATGTGGAAACTGATATATGCCATGTTTAAATAGCTAACATACACCAATAGAAAATGATAGTCCTTATGTCTTGGCAACACTGAATTGCCACATGTATATGAGTTTTAGCACAGTTTCATTGAGGATCTTTAATCTCTGCCAATAAACTCACACACATGTATAGAATCATAGATATACATGTATACATGTGCATATATATATATGAATCATTTTTTGTGTGTATTTCTTGCTTTTACTACTACACAACAAACAGACTTTAGTTTTGTAATTCACTATGTTGCCTCCTTAGCATCTCTCCTCAATTTCTAAAATACTGCAAGTGTAGAAGTGAGAAATAAATAAAAATGAGGTTGTGGTCATTCTATTTGAGCCACTATCTTGTTTAATTCTAAATCCAATTCTGTGTTTCCCAACCAGGTAAAGATATACATCTTTTTTATATTTTAATATAATTACAATTGTATCCAATTATATATCTGTTATTTATAGCAAATATTTGCTAACAGATGCATTGTATTTCATTAATCTGAGGTGTCCATTACAGTGCAAACTGTATTGTAAGAATATCCTTATCATCATTGCCTATAACAATTCATGACCAATTGCAGTGCTTATGTGTATTTTAGTCAAAGAGATACAATTTATCAAGAGAAGTATGAAAATCTTATTTTATAAAATATCTTTTGATAACCTACATAATTAATAATCTAAAAAAATGAAAACTTAATCCCAAACTTCTAAAATCTCGTGCTTTGTTAGTTCACAAGCTTGAGCTAAATAAATATAAGGTGTGGGGTTTTTTTCTCTTTAATTTCAAAAATCATTCACAGTTAATGCATTTTAAAACTTTTTGAAATGCAATTTACTTTCTGTCTCTCGAAAGATTTGCATATAGCTTTTGTGGTGGGAAGACATAGAAGAATGCAGGAATGTCTATTGTCTGAATCAGAGAGAAAATGAATACTCTTCACCCTCCCCAATGTTCTTTGTGATCTCTTGGATAGAATTCCCTTCTCTCCGCTTCAGATGCTGGTGGGGTTTTTTTGTTTGTTTGTTTTTGTTTTTGTTTTTTCATTGAAAGAGTATTATTGTTTTGTCACTTATCAATAGGACATTTATCTCAAGCAAATATGCACACATTAGACCCAAATACTTAAGAAGAGTTTCAATTATAAATACCTTAGATCCTCCTTATATTCAGCAGTATAAACAGCAGATAATCATGGCCTTTAGTCATACAGACCAATTCTAATTTAGATAAAGAAATGCAGTATTAATCATAATACAGTATTAATCGTATAATAGAATTAGCCTTTAATAGAATACCTTTAATAAGAAACAAAAAATTCAAGGAAATAATCTTGCTAAATATAACTTTTTTTATTTTAATGAGAAATGTGCATTTGCTTTTATGTTATTTCTCAATTAACTTTGTCATGGAGCAGGGATAATTAGAAACTGAAAGACAATCTCAAAAACTATGTGTTTTACTGATTTGGGTTCATGCCATTTTCTTAAATTATTAATACATATTATTTCACAATATAGTAATCAAATTCCTTTAAATGCTCCTCAATTAATACATTACATGTATAACTAAATTTTAATTTTTTCAAAGACGTAATTGGATAAACATAAGGACACCTTTTGATTTTCAATAAGGTCACATTTTCAATAAGCGCACACATTTGGATATAATTTCTGAGACTTGTAGAGCCATTTTCTTAGAAACAGGTCATATTTTCAAGTAAAATTGGCATATTAAATTATATGACTTTAGTCATTATTTACTTTTCCCATACCTGAGGTTTGATTCCAAAAATTAACAGAGGTACCAATTTTGTGGATTTCTTATTTGGATATTTAATTTCCATAAACTATGTTGTACAAGAACTAGTTACTTAAAAGTATCTATGTATCACAATGTATACTATCTATTCTGAGCTCTAAACAATGACACAAATATTGAGAATGGTGCTAGAAAGTCTACTACTGAAGAGATTACAAGCAATAATCTATGTAGTTTCTCATCTTCCTTAGAGTGATTTAAAGTTTCAGTAGATTTGGGTGAGTAATGATGATGAAATTCCTGGGAGAATAAATATCATGTCTATGTTGAAAAAATGGAATAGCATCTAATTTATAGTATTCTTTGAAATAAGATATTCTATATGGCATATTTTATAAGCAAATTATTTATATCTTGGTAAATTTTTATATAATTTGACTTTATTGTCTTTAGTTCTGTCGGGAAAAGAAAAGTGTTTGACAAGGTGCAGGACTCAACCTTAAGAGGCAAGTTTCCCCCCAGCTTATCTTCCATTCTGTGTGTTTTCCAGACAGATAAGAAAAAGCAATAACTTACCTGGATTGGATGAGTTAGCAAATGTAATTACTTTATAAATATAGTCAGAGTACTATTTTAGAATGTCAAAATTGTGTATTTTATAATCTTGGAGTTTTAGTTGAAAGTGAGGACAATGAGAAAAGATTATACCCAGTTTCTAATGACAAAATAATATCTTTTTCTGGATAGCAAATCTCTCCAGCATTCTTAAACCTTTAATATGTCTACGTAACATAATAATAGAAATTTCAAAGATATATTTATGAAAGAAGGAATTTGTAGCAGTAACACGTACCTTCTAAATTGGATAATTCCATTCTCCATTAAAGTAAATGAGGTGGAGAAGAGAATTACCAGCAGAAATTGGAGTTGTTTCCTTTTGTTTGCCCATGAGCTGCCTTGACTGCCATAATGGATGATACAAAAAGAGTAGGAAAAAACAGCAATAACAATGTTTATTTGGAATGGCTCTAATGTATTAACCATAAAAGGCAGCCTTAAGAAAATCTTTTAAGACTAAGAGCAAAGCCATCTGACTTCTTTGAAGTATAAATTAAATACATTTTCTGAGGTTCCATCTTAAATCTTGTTAGGATGGGGAACATTTGACATTTTAATCCTTGATGGGATCTTCCTTGCTACACTAATTAAGGAGAGCCTAGAATTAGTATACTCTTTCTAAGATAATCTGGAGTCCTGCTACACATGCTGTGTATGGCGCATAATACTGTATTATCCTGTGGAGATTAATTATTCAATTATCTGTATTGACTAATAAAAGTTATTGAAAGTAATTTGAAAGTAGTTTGACTATATGCAATTGTATTAGGCAATGAAAGGTATAAAAGCAGAAGGTACCTTCAAGTGTTTTTTATGTCTTCCCAGAGCTGAGCTGATCTACCTTTGACCATATACATCTTAGTGCAGAAGCTCATGTCTCCCACCAGGCTACCATTACACAAGCATTATCCCTATTTCTCTACTCTTTAGCTAAACAAATTTGGTGCTCAGTAAACCCTATTTTGTCTTATGAATTTGATCATGAATTGATGTCCAAAAACACTGTTGCTGGTCCAGCTGAGTTGATAAAACATCTCATGATACACCTAGTTTACCTTGACAACTTTCTTGGCATTCCCAATGCAACACTTAAACTGATCCTTTCAAGGTATAATGTCATGCCACTCTTTGGCTCTAAATTCTCTAATTGTTTCCTATTCCATAAAAAGAAAAGAAAAAAAAAAAAAAAAGTAACACTTTCGCACTGGCCAGAAAGGCATTAAACCATTTGACTTTCCTTCACTTATCTCTTTCCAACTGCTCTCTCTCTCCATGTGAGTCACATGGGCCTCAGCTCTGTTCATAGAGCACACATCACTTCTTCCTAGCCCAGGGCCTTTGTTTTTGCTTATCCTTTTGCCTGGAATATCCTTGATCCAAAGGCTCATAGTTTTTTCTTCTTTCTTTTCTTCTTTCAAATCTCTGCATGAAATCACCTTTAAATGAAGACATCCCTATCCTTTCCATTAAAAATCAAACCACTTCCCCCAGAATTTACTTGTCTTTTATTTTATTCTCCATAACACTTTCCGCCTTAACTTATCATATGTGTTATTATTTTATTATCTGCTTTTATCACTTGTTAATGGGTGACCCTTGTGGACAGGCGTTGTGGAAATACATGCTGTTACTAAAGAAAAAGGCAGGCAGCAGATATAAATATATATTATATAAGACTTTCTTTTTATATGTAAAATATTTAAGCCACATTATTTTTAAAAAGGTTACTTATCCACTTTTGAGAGAAAGAGAGAGAGAGTCTGCACACATGAGTAGAGGGAAAGGCAGAGGGAGAGGAAGCAGGAATATTCAGCAGACTCCCTGCTGAGCACAGAGTCCCATGTGAGGCTCAGTCTCAGTGATAAACTGATATCATGACCTGAGCCAGGATCAAGAGTCAGATGCTTAACTGAGTCACCAAGGTACCCCATTTCAGCTACATTATTGAGTAGTTTAGCCAGATTTATGTTTGGTCCTCTTCCTTCTTAACAATATAACCTTGTTACATATGTAAAAATAGCTCATTTCAGGAAATTGATATAAACTTTCTTTTCTTAAAACGTCATTGAGAAGACTATATTTTACTCGAATCGATATTGCTTATACCAATGATTGGTTTAAAAATTAAAATTATAATCATTATTCTATTAAGATGGTATTATTTTCAGTTGAGGACAATAAAACAGGAAGGTAAAAACTCTGAGTTGAGAAAAATGACCAGAGAAAGAATGTGAAAATATCAATAAATTGGGGGGGGGGGCTTAAAATTTTAAATGTATGCTTGGAGATAAATTCATGCAGGGACTTATCTGGTCATAGTGGGTTTTGCTGATGATATTCATACCAAGCAGTAGAATCAAAAGCGTTCAGTGATGTAGAAAAATCTCATAAAGACACACATTTCATCTTCCTTACATTTGTATCTGAGAATGATTATTGATTTTTTCTTTTATTTTTCATCTTTATCAAATGATAAGTGTGAAGTTGACAGGCACAGAGACGAAGCATTATGTAAATCCTAACAGAAAGATAGCAAGAACTCAGGACACAATTCTTTTATTGTAAAACTGATCAATTGTTTGAAGAAAGAACTAAACAAACAAGGCACTTACTGATGCTATGCCAGACTTTTCTATGACTTAGAAACACGTCCTCCAAATAACATTGTATATCTATATGTAAATTTATAATACATATATATGTTTTATATAATTAATATGGATTATATGTATGAAATTAAATGGTAGACGTGAAAGAATAGGGAAAAATGCCATCCATATGGAAATACCTGAACTATTGATAAAATAACTTCAATCTATCCCAAAGGAAGCAAGAAAAATAAAGCATCTAGGGACCAGATCATAGTATGATCTTAAATCCTAGACTAGTAGAGCACCAAAGAGCAACACTGTGACCCAGGATTACTATGTAGTTACATAAGTCTGTACCCAGATGCCTTCTTAGGGAGATACAAGAATTTGCCTCAATAGACAATTTGAACTCTGATTAACTAGATATGCACCACCTTCCCAACACAAACACAACTGCATGGCACATTGTATTAACATCCACTGCCTAGAATGTCTTCTCTTTTATTCCTTTTTTTTCTTCTTCTTTTTAATTTATTTTTACTATTTGCCTCTACCCTGCCATGGTTTTACCCTTCTAAAATGTAATATTACAGGTTCTAATGAAGAGTCATTTTTTCCAGATAATTTCTGGTTTTAAATTGATCCATAAAACTTGCCTTATAATATCACTCTCTATCCTGAAACTATCTCCACAAATATTTTGTGTTAAATATAAGTCTGTGCACCACCTGAATACATGTTGCTCTAGTGAGAGCTAAGTTACGTAGAAGTTCTAATTGGGGTGACTTGCTTACACTCATAACTCAGTAGATGGCAAAGCAAGAAATGTCATCAAGCTGTATCCCTGAAAACCAGTCCAGTGTTTTTTCCATTAGGAAACTCTGATTTTTTTTTTTTTACAAGAACATTATGCATAACACATCTGCATTTTTTAAAAGATTTTATGTATTCACTTGTCAGAGAGAGAGAGCACAGGAAGGCAGAGTGGCAGGCAGAGGCAGAGGGAGAAGCAGGCTCCCTGCCAAGCAAGGAGTCTGATGAGGGACTCAATCCCAGGACTCTGGGATCAAGACCCGAGCTTAAGGCAGCTGCTTAACCAACTGAGCCAGCCAGGCATTTCAACATATATGCATTTTAATTTATTTTCGTAAATAATTTTCTACCTTGGAAAAGATAAGAGCTCTTAGTATATTATACCATTTTTAATTTTGTAGTTTAATATACACAGGTGGAAACATAATTTTTATACATTGATACATCACCCAAAATTATTTTATTGTCACCAATATCTCAAGTTCCTTTTTATTTTTAGTTAAAGACATAATTTGATGTTAGGCTTCCAATATATCTAAGAATGTCGTATGTGTCTAAGTGTCTTTCTATAACATTATATTAGTGCAGTGCATGAAATAGCATTTGGTTTCTCAAGTAATATATTTTCTAAAATTAATTTATTGTTATAGTTGAATTTTTCCCCATAATAGTTTGATTTACTTTTTTGAAACTGGATAGCAGGATCTCTCAAAATGTATTCAGTGAAAAATTATTAGATTGTTGTGCTCTAACCAGAGTTTCTGGTCCCAGAGGCTTTGGATGAGAACTGAGAATTTGCATTTCAAACAAACTGTTTGGTACAGGTATACTACTGATTCAGGCTCTATTAACTGGTCGTGTTAAGTATAGCCATAAATCACATGATTACTCTTCTAAATAAAAAAACTAATCGTGTTGATGTCCCTTATTAAATCACCTACAGAGTAATTTCTTATATTGATTCATGTGTTTGTAAGAAAATACTAATTTGAATTGCTCATATTTTATTATTGAATCAATCTTTTGTAGATGAATCCATCACAAATAGTATATAGATATGTAAGTATAATTTTATGTGTACATAGGTATACATAAAATCAAAAAAATCTTATACATGTGACTGTGTGTTTATATCATTTTAAAATGGGTGGTTGGGTGATGGACATTGGGAAGGGTGTGTGCTATGGTGAGTGCTATGAATTGTGTAAGACTGATGAACCACAGACCTGTACCCCTGAAACAAATAATACATTATATGATAATAAAAAATAAATAAATAAGATAAAATGAATTGTAGACACCTTCAAGGAATATTTTTCCAATGCAATGATATAACCTTAGGCAAAGTACATGAATTAAAGAAAAATACCTAGATATTGTACAAAACATCGACTTGATTGTGAGCTCCTTGATATCAAGAGTGCTGTCAGTACTTTTGTCTAGAATATATTTCAAGGATCCAATTCTATTTTTACTGGAAAAAGTTCCATTTGCTCCTATGGTACCAGCATCTTCAATTTTTCTTTGGAATCATATTATCCCTCATTATATACTAAACATGTTGGAAGAATTAATTATATTTCTATACTTCCCACATCAGGTTTAAGAGAAAATAGCTTTTATTTTAAATTTTTTTTTTAGTTGACTTTATTTTTTTAGGACAAGTTTGTGTTCACAGAAAAAAAGGAGGGGATGGTACAGAGATTTCCCATCTATCCCCTCTCCCCACACATTCTCCATTATCAATATCCCCTACCAGTGATACATGTGTTGCATATGATAAACCTATATTGATACATTATAGTCACCCAAAATCTATTATTTACATTACAGTTCACTCTTAGTGTTATATATTCTATGAGTTTGGACAAAGGTATAATATGTATCTCTAACTATGGTATCATACAGAGTATTTCCACTGCCTTAAAAAATTGCCTATTTATCTGCTTATATATTCTTTCTACCAATGAGCCCCTGACAACCACTGATCTTTTTACTGTATCTATAATTTTGCTTTTTCCACAATGTCATATTGTTGGAATCATATAGTAAATAGACTGTTAGAACTCGTTTCTTCACTTAGTAATATTTAAGCTTTCTCTATGTTTTTTTCTTAGCCAATAGGTTGTTTCTTAGTGCTGAATAATATTTCATTGCCTGAATGTACCACAATTTATTAATCCATTCATTACTAAAGAATATCTTGGTTCTTCCAAGTCTGGGCAATTATGAATAAAGCTGCTTAAAACATTCATTGGTAGGTTTTTGTGTAGACATTGAATTTCAGCTGTTTGGGATAAATATCTAGGAAAGTGATTGTTGGATTATATTGTAAAAGTATGTTTTGTTTTGTGAGAAACCTGCCAAAGGTCTTCCAAAATGTACCATTTTGCATTCCAGCAGCAATGAATGAATTTTATTGTTCCACATCCTTGCCAGCATTTGTTACTGTTAGTGTTCTAGATTTTGGCTGTTTCGACAGATGTATAGTGGTAAGAATACATTTTTATTGTGGTAGAATATACACAATATTAAATTTACTATTTAACTTTATAAGTGTACAATGCATTCACACTCTTGTGTATCCATCACCACTATCTGTCTCCAGAACTTTTCCATCATTCCAAACTGAAACTATGTATTCATCAAACAATAATTCTCTAATCCTCTCTTTCCTACCCCCTGGCAGCCATTACTCTACTTTCTTTATCTATAAATTTAACTCTCTCAGATAGCTCATACAAATGGAATCAGGCAGTATTTGTCTTTTGCATCTGTTATTTCACTTAGCATAATATCTTCAAGACTCAACCTCATTGTACCATGTGTCAGAATTTTGTAATATTCCACTGTGTGTGTGTGTGTGTGTGTGTACACACACACACATACACACATACACACACACTATTTTTGTTTATCCATTCATCCATTACTGGGCATTTGGTTATTTCCACTTTTTGGCTAATGGAAATAATGCTATTACAAACATTGCTGAGCAAATATTTGTTTGAGTCCCAGTTATTTTTTATTATACCTAGAAATGGGACTTATCTTGTAAATATTCTTCCTTTTTTTAAAGATTTATTTATTTTACACAGAGAGGGAGTGAGAGGGAGAGCGGGTGTTAAGGCAGAGGTAGAGGAAGAGAGAGAATCCAAGCAGATTCTGCTTGGATTCTCTCTCTTCCTCTACCTCTGCCTTAACACCCTTGGATTCTCTCTCTTCCTCTACCTCTGCCATAACACCCCCTAATTACTAATTACCCATCTTAACTGACTAAGCCACCCAGGTGCCCCTAATTTCTAATTACAAATTAGAAAATTTGTAAATTTTCTAATTCTGATATGTTCACTTCAAGCCATGAAACTCATGAAGTAAGTAATCAGTACAAATTAATCTTGAGGGTTTTTTTTAATTTTTTGTTTAGTTTATTTAGAAATATCAGATAATATTTCTAAAGTCCTCTTTTGCTACTAGGTACAGATAAATTCCAAAGAAGAGGTAGAATTCCATTATATTTTATTTTTCACCCTCTAAGTGAGTAAGACTGAATAAGACATTTAGTTAAACTGATTTAAGTATTAAAAAACTTTTAAGACATTGGTGTCAACATATTTTCTCTATAAATAAATTATGACATTGAATGGACTACATTTGTCCACATAAAATAATGATAATGCCAAAATATTCTAAAAAGCTGGCTACATGTGATATTTTAACTTGCCTTTTTTCATGCAATTGCACATAAAACACTATATTGGCTATTGTTCAGAAATAAAATGGTTCAATTATAGCCAAACTTTTGAGAAATTGTAAGAAAAGCAGACTCTCAGTAAAAGTTTCCTTTTCAAGTTATTTTTTTATCAAACTTCTTTTATGTTCTTTGTCCTATTATTGCAATGAGTCAAATAGCAGATTTTTTTAATCCATAAAGAATATGTAAGATTTCTACATCTGGTAATGATGGGTGAGGTCATTGAGACCAATTTTTCTACTAAAGGCAATTAAGAAAACTGGACAATACAGATATTTTAAAAATCTGATTGTGGACATCAGACAACTAATAAAATTGCCAAGAATTTCTGGGCTAACTTCCAGGGAAAAAGACAAAACATATTCTGAGTTCTGAATCTAGCATTTGAAAGTATTTTTGTTCCCCTAGTGCACATTTGCCTTTTATGAAAGAGGCAGCAGACAACTTGAGGTGATGTACTTTTGAGAGGCTCATATAGATATGAAAAGAGAATTTCTTTTTTTTTTTTAAGATTTTATTTATTTATTTGACAGAGAGAGATTACAAGTAGGCAGAGAGGCAGACAGAGAGAGAGAGAGGAAGGGAAGCAGGCCCCCTGCTGAGCAGAGAGCCCAATGTGGGACTCCATCCCAGGACCCTGAGATCATGACCTGAGCTGAAGGCAGCAGCTTAACCCACTGAGCCACCCAGGCGCCCCAAAAAGAGAATTTCAAGGCAAGACTTGCCCATGCAGTGGAGTTCTGCTAACCAGAATCTTGAGACCCTGACATAGCCAGTCACACATTTTCTGGCACTGAACCAAAAACCAACTCTGAAACTTGTTAACTCTTGAAACTGAAATATCAGCATGGGTTTTCAATGGTCTGAGATGTCTGGGCAAACAAAGCATTCAATAGGAGGGAATATATCCTCTTATTCATAGTAAATATTTGAACACATGGTTTAAATGAAGTTTCCACACCTGATCAAAGTCAATCAAACTTGTGAAGAGAAAAGACAATGTAAATAACAACCAGAAATCAAGATACAGTAGAAATAGAACTAAAGGGGTTTCAGAAACTGGAATTTTTAAGGAGATAAAATATGAGATGATTTTAAGATGACTAAAATGTAAAAGAGCATGGGAATATCTTAAAAAGAAACATTCTTTTACTAATAAAATAAAAAAAAAATTCTTATATTGAAATAAAGATGTTATAGAAAGAAAACCTGTAAAGTTGAGGGCATATCAGTCCCAGGAAGAATACCAAAAGGAGAGGAATAGAGGGAAAAAGAGAAGGTTACTGAGACAATGTAAGGTAAAAACAAAACCACAGACTCAAGTTAATAACAATGGAAATGGTAACTATGTCATTAAGTTAAAATTAATTGCGATTGCATAATATCCTGTGGAAATTAAATACAATATTTAGTATTAAAATATAGAATGACAGTACCATGCAATTTAATAGATTGGGGTAGACATACACTTTCTTATGGTCCTTCCATTGTCCTGGAAAAAAGTGAATGCACCAGCAAGTATTGGGTTTGGGAACAAACTAGAAATACATACTTACAAATAATAATAAGAAACAAATTCTGAAAGGATATGTAAGTTACAAGTCAATGGAGGGGACATGGGATAACAGGAAATATTAATAGCTTATAGTCGGTACAAACTATAGAAACAAGACATATTTGTTCTATTGGATTACATCTGTATCCTTATGCATTACAAAATTAAAAAGATATACAAATTTAGAATTATCACTGCTTTTTCCAGAACTAACCAAATAGACAATGACACAAAAAACTTTTTAAGCCCATTTTAAACTGTTTAAGGAAAAAACAAAGTTATTATTTTTCCTAGCTATAACTTAGCCCAAACTAGGTGATTATATTCCATATTTTGCCCACACATATATGCATGTAGGTTATACAGCATCTAATATGTATACATATTTCCATACAATAAAGTATATGTGATATGTGATATATGCAATGTAAATATTTAATATAATCAAGATCAATTATATTTATAAACTATCTACATTCATATTCTTTTGAGAAAAGCTGGCTTGCCAAAATAACTGCAGAACACAGAAATCAAGTCAAGTTTCTGTTTCTATTAATTTTGCTGGACACTGGAATAAAAAATATCAAGGAATCAATATGCTGTTTGCCATAATAAAACTCAAAACTGCTTTCTGTATTTATACAACATAAAAGTCGACACACTGAATGATATCATAGCCTTCATCAATTGTTATGAAGGAGAGTTGAACCTGAATCACTAAAATGATAAAGCAATTGCTAAACATCATTTCAGGGCAAACTGGAGTCTAGGATACCTTATTCCAAGCTGGAGTTAGTGCCATTTTCTCTAGCATTTGAGACCAACATATATTCAAGTATTATATGTATCAAGAAGTTGAGAGGAACAATAGGATTTTTTCGTCTTTCACTGTGAGTCTAGTGAGCACCTCCACTTCCTTGACTAGATATTCCAACCTTCAAAGGTGTAATTTAACAAAGCATACTATGAGTTATAGCTGCCAGTATAAAGTCCTCAAGTCTTGGACTATCACAGTGTAGATGCTACATTGTCTTTCCTGTGTCTCTGACAACCTAAGTATCTTTTTTTTTTCTTTTTGGATGACAAAAATATTTCCCTCTCAGTCAATATTTTCTCTAATTGTAATTCTTAGGACAGTGTGTCCAGACCCACAATGTTCTAAATACATACATACATACATACATACATACATACATACATACAGTAGTTTCTGAATGAATGAACAAGTGAATAAATGAATGAATTAATGAATGAATGTAAGTAACTCTTTGAAATCTACTTTTGGATAAGTGGCAGATATCCTCAAAGTCCAAAAATATATGGCAATCATGCTTTGTAAACCATGACAAGTCTTCTTTAAGTAATACAAATGCCACAAAACATTCAAATTCTTTTTTAAATTAATTTAATTTTCTTAGTGCTCCAGGATTCGTTGTCTATGCAGCACACCCAGTGCTCCATGCGATATGTGCCCTCCTTAATACCCACTACCACACACACCCATTTCCCCACCCTCCTTCTTCCAATACCCTCAATTTGTTTCTCAGAGTCTATAGTCTCCCATGCTTCTCTTTCCCTCCCATTTCCCTCAATTCATTTTTCCTTTCTTTCTCCTAAGGTCTTCTGTGTTATTCCTTATACTCCACAAGTAAGCAAAACCATATGATAATTAACTTTCTCAGCTTGACTTATTTCACTCAGCATAATCTCCTTCAGTACCATCCATGTTGATACAAATTTTAGGTATTTATCCTTTCTGATGGCTGCACAATATTCCATTGTATATATGGGCCATGTCTTCTTTATCCATTCATCTGTTGAAGGACATCTTGGCTATTTCCACAGTTTGGCGATTGTGGACAGTGCTGCTATGAACATTGGGATACATATGACCCTTCTTTTCAGTACATCTATATCTTTGGGGTAAATACACTGACCCAGCAGTGTAATTGCAGGGTCATAGGGTAACTCTATTTTTAATTTCTTAAGGGATCACCACATTGTTTTCCAAAGTGGCTGCACCAACTTACATTCCCACCAACATTATAAGAGGGTTCTGTTTCTCCACATCCTCTCCAACACGTGTTGTTTACTCTCTTGTTAATTTTTGTTATTCTAACTGGTGTAAGGTGGTATCTTGGTGTGATTTTGATTTGAATCTCCCTGATGGCTAATGGTGATCAACATTTTTTCATGTGTCTGTTAGTCATTTGTATGTCTTCTTTGGAGAAGTGTCTGTTCATGTCTTTTGCCCATTTTTTGATATGATTTCCTGTTTTTTGAATGTTAATTTTGAGGAGTTCTTTATAGATCTTGGATATCAGCCCTTTGTCTGTAGTGTCACTTGTGAATATCTACTCCCATTTCATGGGTTGCCTCTTTGTTTTTTTGGCTGTTTCCGTTGCTGTGCAGAAGCTTTTGATGTTGAGGAGGTCCCAATAGTTCATTTTCACTTTTGTTTCTTTTGCCTTTGGAGACCTGTCTTGAAAGAAGTTGCTACGGCCGATGTCAAAGACGTTACTGCCTATCTTCTCCTCTAGAATTTTGAAGATTCCTGCCTCACATTGAGGTCTTATTTTTTTTTAAGATTTTATTTATTTATTTGATAGACAGAGATCACAAACAGGCAGAGAGGCAGGCAGAGAGAGAGGAGGAAGCAGGCTCCCTGCTGAGCAGAGAGCCTGATGTGGGGCTCGATCCCAGGACCCTGGGACCATGGCCTGAGCCAAAAGCAGAGGCTTTTAACCCACTGAGCCACCCAGGTGCCCCACATTGAGGTCTTTTATCCATTTTGAGTTTATCTTTGATCACGGTGTAAGAAAATGGTTGAGTTTCATTCTTCTATACATAGATGTCCAATTTTCCCAGCACCACTTATTGAAGAGACTGTCTTTTTTCCATTGTATATTTTTTCTTGCTTTGTCAAAGACTATTTGACCATAGAGTTGCAGGTCCATATCTGGACTCTCTGTTCCACTGGTCTCTGTGTCTGTTTTTGTGCCAGTACCATGCTGTCTCGGTGATCACAGCTTTGTAGTGAAGTTTGAAATCAGTTTTGTGCCAGTAAGTTAAGCAACCTAGATGAAATGGATGCATTCCTGGAAACCTATAAACATCCAAGACTGAAACAGAAAGGAAATTAGAGAATCGAGCCCATTTACTATAACACCAAGAACCATAAGATACCTGGGAATAAACCTGATCAAAGAGGTAAAGGATCTGTAATCGAGGAACTACAGAACCCTCATGAACAAAATTGAAGAAGACTCAAATTCTTAATCAAAAAATGAGTCATATCTTATTCCTTTTTGTCCATGATACCTCCACACTTACCCTCGAATGAAATACATAGTCAACCTAATGTAGATTATTTTTCAATGCTTATTTTTGTAAATTTACTGAATACTTTGCTATTAGAGTAAGAGCATTTAATATGATATCTAACCTTCTAACAAATTTTTAATTCTACAAAATGTTATTGTTAAATAGAGCCCTGATTTTGTATAACAGATCTCTAGGATTTATTCATCGTGCACAACTGAAACTTTATGTTTGTTGAAGAACAACTCATTTCCCTCTCCTCTCAAGCCTTGTCAACCACCATTCCACTCTTTGCATCTATAATTTTGACTATTTTAAACATTTCATATAAGTGTAATCATACTATATTTGCCCTGTGTGACTGGCTAATTTCATTAAGCATAGTGTCCTCAAGGTCTATTCATGTTGATAAAACTCTAGGTTTATTAATATTGCAGGGTTTGTTTATATCTTATGACTCAATAATATTTTAATGTATGTATCTCCTACATTTCCTTTTTCCATTCATCTGTCCAGGGACACTTGGGTTTTTTCCATGTCGTGGCTATTGTGAATAATCCTGCAGTAAACATAGGAGTGCAGATGACTCAAGACTCTGGTTTCAGTTAGTTTGACTACTAGGAAGTGGGATTATTAGGTCATACTGTAGTTCTATTTTTATTTTTTGAGAAAAATTCATACTGTTTTCTTTAGTGGCTGTACTATTTTACATTCCTTTCAACAATATACAAGGATTTTAAGTTTTCTTTATTCTCTCCGCACATTTTTTTTTTTTTCCTTTTGGTACTGGTCATCCAAACAAGTAGAATGTGGTATCTCACTGTGGTTTCAATCTGCATTCACTGATGATTAGTAATTCTGAGCCTTTTTTAATCTGTTGGCAATTTAGATGTTTTCCTGGAAAAATATCTAGTCCATTGCTCATTTTTAAATCATATTATTTTATATAAATAGTTATATAATAATACATATTTGTTTTTATATATTTATATATTATATATAGATATGTGATATATATTTATAATAAAATTATATATATGTGTGTGTATTTATATATATATGTATATATGCTTTGAGTTGTAGGAGTTCCTTATGTATTTTGAATGTTAACCTGTTATCAAATATATACTGTGCAAATATATTCTCCTGTTTTGTAGGTTGTCTTTTGACTGTTCATTTTTCTCTTTGTTGTACAGAAGCTTTGTACAACAAAGAGAGTTAGTCTGATATCATCCTAGTTGTTTATTTTTCTTTGCTTGCCTGCCATTACTTAACATGTTTTTAACATGTATACATTTTGTTTCACCTACATACTATATTGCAAGATCTGTGTTTTTAGAGTAAAAATAACTTGCTTCTTTTTCATTTTACAAGATGAACTTCACCTTAGACAATTTCACAGTTTCAAATAAAACCTAAAACAGAGATATGAAGAGTAGTGCTTACAATATACTCTTTATTTTGTAACTAATCATCTATGTCTTACTTACTTCCAATGTGTACACTGGCATACCAGGTACCATTTTTTTTTAATAGGGTATGGTAGGGTGACTTAGTAATACATTCAATAGTACTTATCATGCTTCAAATTGTAAGCATCTTACACTGAACCAGAAACAATGTCATCTCTGTCATTAAAGTACTTCTTTTCTACACTTGTTGAGCAGTAAGATACATAATAAATACTGCTATCCAGTTTTCACCAGAAACTCCCATTGGATAAATTTAGCTGTCATGCTATCCTTAAAACAGACTTGAAATAATGTAGTTGAATAGTGACAGCGCAGATATGGTTCCAATTCACAATTTCATTGTGTGATCCAGAGCTATCATTGCTGCCACCGGACTTTGTATGGAACCCCAGAAGTCATTCTGTAAAGGATTCAATTATCTCTGCATTATGAGGTCCCAAATAATTAATGTGCCTTCTAACCAAAGAATTTTGATCATTTTCCATGAAAAAATTAGATGCTCTTGGCAGGGTATGCTGCCTGCAATGGGCTTTGTATATATCTATATATTTTTATATCTATATCTATCTATCTATCTACATATAGATAGATAGATAATATCTATATTTATATATCTCTCTATATATAGAGATATATATTAGTTTATGGCTAACATCCACGTTACCAGGCAAGACATCTAGCCAATACTTTCAAGTGAAAAATTCCCTAATCAGCTTCATGTAATGAAGCCAACATTTTCACAACTTTTCTGGAATAAAAATGTGTTTGCTCCATGAAAATAACCCCTTTTAGGAAAACTCTGACTACTGATGATATGTTAATATCTTAAATACATCAGACAGTTTTCCTCTTGATCATAGTCCTGAATATCCAGTTTGAGACCAAGAGTTCATCTCTATTATCTTCACTTAGTCATGGAAGTTAATAATTTTGATAAATGGATTAAGTGATTTTTGAATCATTATTTTCAGTGTATTAACACCAACATAAAATTTTGTAATTTTTTCTAACTTTTGATAAAAGCTAACAATGCCACAAATTATAAGAAAATGCATTGTCCTTCTAACATCTCTGGAGATTGGTTGCATTGTTGTTTTGATTACTCAATGATGACATGGCACTATCACCTCTAATCATTCTTTTAAAGCATTCTTCAAAAAAAAAAGTAGTTTATCTTCACTTTAATGTTTATAATTGTAAGAAAAGGCAGAGTATTAAGTTGACCACCTTTAAAGCTTTGCCTTGAGAAACATATTTTCAATGGATAATAAATATTCTACAGCTGATTTTTCCTCATGAATAGCACTATAAGTATACTTTATACTAAGCACTATAAAAGTGGAGTGATTATTACTATTTTCAACTAAACATTATTCATCACTTGGGACTCTGGCAGGTTATTATCTTCTTTGAGATCTAAGTATTTCATGTATTTTTTAAATAAAAGAGAATACCATTGCCTGGTAAAAACTAAAGGGAGGGCAAGTGAGGATAATAGATATAGAACAGTATTTTCCACAAGCATAAAATGTAGGACTGGCTAAAAGCCTTGGGCATTTCTCCTCCAGGCTAAAGAAAAGTGAAAGTGATTATAACCTGAAGGACTACTTCAGATGTTATATAATTAAGACTACGACGTTTTTTTTTTTCCCTGTAAAGAGGCTTGGAGTTAGTATAAATGTTAAAGTTAAAATACACAGATAGTTGTGGAAATTTGTAATTCTTTTTTTAAAAGATATTATTTATTTATTTATTTATTTATTTGAGAGAGAAAGGGAGCACAAGAAGGGGGAGCAGCAGGTAGAGGGAGAAGCAGGCTCTTGGAGGAGCAGAGAGTCTAATGTGGGGCTCTATCCCATGAACCATGGGATCATGACCTGAGCCTAAGGGAGATGCTTAACCAACTGAGCCACCGAGGCACTTCTGAAAATTTGTAATTTTTTAAAAGATTTATTTTATTTTATTGGAGAGAGGAAGAGAGAGAGAGAGAGCATGAGAAGGGAGAGGTCAGAGGGAGAAACACTCCCCACTGAGCCGGAGGCCCAATGTGGGACTCGATTCCCAGACTCCAGGATTATGACCTGAGCCAAAGGCAGTTGATTAACCAACAAATCCACCCAGGTGCCTGAAAATTTTTAATTCTTAAGATTAGTGAATAATGGGGTGCCTGGGTGGCTCAGTGGGTTAAGCCTCTGCCTTCAGCTCAGGTCATGATTTTAGGGTCCTGGGATTGAGTCCCACATCGAGTTTTCTGCTCAGTAGGGAGCCTGCTTCCACTTCTCTGCCTGCCTCTCTGCCTACTCTACACAGAGATCTATGATCTCTCTCCTCTGTCAAATAATAAAAAAAATCTTAAAAAAAAAAAAAAAAAGACTAGCAAATAATATCATTCCCCAGGTTGGCAAACTTTTGTTTATAGATTATATAGGTTAAAAGTATTAAACACCAGGCTTCTACATTTTTACCTCAGCACTATAAAAATAAATAAAATGAGGTATTGATTTCAAGTGCAATATTTTATGTTTATTTGGATCTACTTATTGATTTTTGGATTTTACTTTGGATTTTATCTTTGGATTTCCTGAAGTCTTTCAAGTTTACCTCATGTTACTTGCTTGCCCAAGAATAGCCAGTTTGTAATGTTCATCTTTCAAGTTTACTTGAAACTTTCAAGTTTACCTCATGTTGCTCTACTTGCCCAAGAATAGCCGGTTTGTAATGTTTGTAACTATAGTTATTCACGATTCATTAAATTTTTATACTTTTTTTCTTTATGCAAACTAAAATTTCCCATAAATAAAAAAGTGTGCAAAAGGTAAGAATACTTACTATTCCCATTGATGAGTCTGAAAACCACCATTTTCTCTAGTAGTAATAAAGATGAGTATCCAAAATCTATAAAGAACTTATCAAACTCAACACTCAAAGAACAAGTACTCCAATCAAGAATTGGGCAGAAGACATGAACAGACATTTTTGCAAAGAAGACATCCAAATGGTTAATAGAAACATAAAAAAGTACTCAACATCACTTGGCATCAGGGAAATAAATATCAAAAACCACAGTGAGATACCACCTCACACCAGTCAGAATGGCTAAAGTTAACAAGTCAGGAAACAACAGATGTTGGTGAGAATGAAGAGAAAGGGGAACCCTTCTACACTGTTGGTTGGAATGCAAGCTGGTACAGCCACTCTGGAAAACAGTGTAAAGTTTCCTCAAAAAATTGAAAATAGAGCTACCCTATGACACAGCAATTGTACTACTAGGTATTTACCCCAAAAATACAGATGTAGTGATCTGAAAGGGCATGTGCACCCCAGTGTTTATAGCAGCAATGTCCAAAATAGCCATTTATGGAAAAAGCCTAGATGTCCTTCAAGAGATGAATGGATAAAGAATATGTGGTGTGCATATATATAATGGAATATTATGCAGCTATAAAAAGTAATAAAATCTTGCCATTTACAATGACATGGATGAAACTAGAGGGTATTATGCTGAGTGAAATAAGACAATCAGAGACACATGATTATCATATGATCTCCCTGATTTGAGGAATTTGAGAAACCAACTGAGCATTGCTGGAGTGGAGGGAGGTGGGAAGGATGGGGTGGCTGGAAGGTGAGGAGGTTATGTCCTATGGTGAGTCTGTGAATTGCATAAGACTGATGAATCACAGAGCTGTACCCCTGAAGCAAATAATACATTATATGTTAATTTAAAAATAAAGAGGATAATCACATTTGAAGAAATACTAAATGAGAATGGTTATTTAAAGAAATCTCAATACAGTTGTATCTTTTAAAATAACTATGTATTTTCTTTTTTTAATGCACCCCTATGTTTACCATAGCATTAATACAATAGCTAAGGTATGGAAGACATCCAAGGGTTCAGTATCTAAGTATTGTAAACACTGACGGACATTCATTGGTATTAGGAATTTTTTAAAAGTCTTGCAATCTGAAACTCCAGAAACAGGCAGGCATGACAGGGAACTGTAGATCAAATATACTACTTCAATGTTTCAGTGACATCCCCCTTATAAAAGAAGTGAAAGCAAATGATAGACTTCTGCTTATTAGCTGATCCTTGAGACTTCCAAGATATTAAAAGAAACTTGGCTTCAAGGATATGGTTGCAGTCTAATTATGCGTTTTCATGGACTATGCATCATCATTGTTTTATGATAGTCTCCTCCATCTCATATTTTAATGCACAAAATTAAATGGGATGGTTGTTAAAAATGTGAAATCTGGGCATCACTAGCAGAGTTTATAATTCAGTAGATCTAGGATAGGAATATGGAATTTGGCCTCTTTAATTAGTCTTTCTACTAAAAACCATTTCAGTCAATTTGTTGTTTTGTATTCTTGGTCAACTGCTGCATCAAAGCTATGGAAGATTACCTGAAGTATTTCAAGTTTATCTCATGTTACTCCTACTTCTCATGTATCATTTAAATATGACACTAATTACCCCCCATCCCATATATCCACTCCTCCCCAACAGAAGCTATGTAAGAAGGAAAGGTTTTTTTGTTTGCTTGTTTGTTTTTTTTTATATCAGAGGGTATATGTTTGCTGCTGTGTTTTAAGACTCCAGATAACCAAGTCAGCATATGCTATTTCATAGGGAACAAAGTGAGAATGAATCTAGATAGAACCTCATTTATAAAATGAGTAAAATTCCATTGGGATTTGGAAATAAGGTTTTTCAGTTCTTTAAAAGAGAAAAATAGGAAGTAATACCTGGACCATATCACCTTCAGTTCTGGCTAAGAAGTAGGCACTAATTGAAGGCAGACATTTTGAGATCACAGGGGACCAGTGTTAGAATGCAGATTGAAGCAAAAGTGATCACCACCATAACTACAGTTTTTCAATTGCATAAACTAATAAATTCTCTTACTGCTTGTCATTTTGAATAGTACTTTCTATTACATGTGGTTAAAACCATCTTATCTGATTGACTATCCAGAGGATTCTATGTACTATGCTCTGTGATAGTTTTCGCAAGTCCAGTCTTTGTATTTTGCATATTGTATAATATATACATCCTGAATGGCTAATAGGTGCCCCGAAAACAGTATGTCCAAAGCCATGCTTCATTCCCAAAGTCTACTCTTCCTTACATATCCTCATGATAACAAATGAATCCACTGAGGAATTAAAGCCAGACATTTGTAAGTCATTTTCAATACACTTGGATTTTATTCTCTATACCCCGTGTCATTCTAATAAATGTTTAGCAACTAGTTCTACAGATAAAGGAAGGTTTTGATTTGAATCTTTTTTTTTTCAAATTTGTATGATGTAAATACTCCCACAGTGGCTGATTTCAATCTACCAACATTGTCAATTTTCTTTTCTGTCAACTGTAACCAAAACACTTAAAGATAGTGCAGGGATTCTCAGAAGGTGATCCCTGAATCAACAATATCAGAATCTTCTGTGAACTCCTAAATACAAATTTTTCATCCTGACCTGACTTACTGAAAAATCAAAAAAAACAAATCAAACCAAACCGGAACAAACAAACAAACAAAAAATGCCCTCTCTGGTTGGTATCTGGTAACCTGTGCTTTAGAAAGCTTTTTCTTTTTCTTTTTCTTTTTTTTTTTTTTATTAACATATAATGTATTATTAGCCCCAGGGGTACAGGTCTGTGAATCGCCAGGTTTACACATTTCACAGCACTCACCATAGCACATACCCTCCCCAGTGTCCTAGGAAGCTCTTCTGATGATTTTTCTTTGTGATCCCATTACTCTCTGAAAAGATTTAATTGTTACAGTAGTATATATCAGTAAGAGTTTTCCAGAGAAACAGATCCAGTAAAGGGTGTGCATGTATGTGCACGTGTGTGTGTGTGTGTGTGTGTGTGTCTGTGTGAGAGAGATTTTTTAAAGATTTTATGGTTATCTGAGAAAGAGTGTGTGCACATGAAGAGGAGAAGGGGCAGAGAGCAAGAGAGAATCTCAAGTAGACTCTGCACTGAGCATGGAGCCTGATGGTGCTGGCTTGATCTCATCACCCTATGATTATGACCTGAGCCTAAATCAGTCACCTGGGTGCCCCAAGACAGATTTATTTTAATGAACTGGCTCATACAATTGTGGGAGTTGGCAAGTCTTAAGCAGGTAGGGCAGGCCAGCAGGCTGGATTCTTAGGAAGGATTGTGATGCAGTCTTGAAGCTGAATTTCTCTTTCCTGGGAAAATTCAGCAGTTGCTTATGAGACTTCAACCAATTGGATGAAGCCCACTCATCTACAAAGAGTAATGTCTTACTTAAAGTCAACTGACTGGAGATGTTGACCTTATCTACGAAATACCTTGCAAAACCATGTGGATTTGGTTTTGTTTCAATAACTGGGTCCTCTAGCCTAGACAAGCTGACAGCTAAGATTAACCATCACAACCAGCCAACGTTAAGAAGTAGAATCATTCTACTCTTGTGCTCCTCACAAGGTATATATGTATGTACTTTTGTTCCTAGAATGTGTTAAGCTCTTTTGTGTGTTAAGATGTTATATATGGTTCACTTGCAATAGTTTCCTTCTTAATTCTTTACCTAATTCCCATTCAACTCCTATTTCTTCTTAAGTGTTATTTGCTCAGAGAAGTTTTCGTAACTCTCCACTTAATTAGACACTTCATTTTATTTTTATTAAGAATACTTTAATTATGTAGTTATATATATGTTTATGTATTTAATGTTTAATTTTATAACTACTCTGGAGGCTGAGTGAGAGCAGGAAACACATCTCTTTATATGGCTTACATTTATTATCACCTTTAATTGTTGTACTTAATGGGGAGATATCATCCTTTTTTTATCTGAGTGAGAAGACTAGCTCTTCTGGGACTACATAGCACAATTAGCTGAGGTGCTTGCTGTGGGAATTGGGAATACCCAATGGGTAGTGGAAGAAATGCCAGCTATCACCACATGACCAGTTATAGAAATGAAGACAGTAATAGCTATGAGTATTTCTTACTTATTTTATTACTAATATATTTGTGTGTACATATTAATCAAATACCTTACCTTTGTTTTCTTTCCTCTCTTTTCCCACCATCATGTAACATATGATGTCTTGACTTTATATGATAATATTTAGGTTCTGTTAGTATCATTTCAGCTGTGTACAGGATAGCTATAACCTTGTGATAGCTATAGCATGTTAGTGAAATATGACAAGGTATAACATTATTGTCTTTATTTGGAGTTTAAACATGGTTGAGGAAGCTGCATATGGATAACAACAAGACAAGGGATGGACTCAATGGTGGTTAATTTTATGTGACAACTTGGCAGGGCCATGATGCCCAGATATTTGGTCAATCATCATTCTGGATATTTTTAAAGATTTATTTATTTGAGAGAGAAAAAGAGAGAGTACACAAGCAGAGGGAGGGGCAGAAGGAGAGGGACAGAATGTCAAGCAGAGTTCCAACTCCTGCTGAGCACAGAGGCTGAAGGCAGGGCTGGATCTCACTACCCTGAGATCATGACCCAAGCCAAAATCAAGAGTGGGCCACTTATCTGACTGAGCCACCCAGCAACCCTAATTCTGGATGTTTCTTGAAACTATTTTTGAATGTGATTAACATTTAAATTAATGAACTCAAGTAAAGTAGACTGTCCTCCATAATATGGGTAGGCCTCATCCAATCAGTTGAGTGCCTGAATAGAACAAAAATACCTCCACCAACTATGAAGGAATTCTGTACCAGGTGGCCTTCAGATAAGAAGTTCAACGTCAGCTCTAGGTCTCTGGCCTGTTGGCTGTCTTGAAAATTTTGAACGCTCCAGGATCCAAAATCACATGTTTCAAACACTCAGAATAAATCTCATAATATTTTCTATTTCTTGGGAGACCCTGACTAATACAAATTTTGTAATGCAGAGTTTTGTAAAATGCCTGAAATGACATATATGATCAGATGTGTAAATAACTAGGAAGATGGGAATAGTTTCTTCATTTACTCAAAGTGGTTTGTGATCTAATGAAGTCTAAGAACCTCAGCTAGGATACCTCTCTATTTAACAATCTATTATGTCAATAACCCTTGAAGGCAAGTTGCTATGTGCCAGAATATATAATCTCCAGTGTGTGATTTATTTAATTGCAACTTTGGTTATTTTTTTTTTAATTGAAACTTTTGGCTTCTTAATTTTTAAGACCAGTATAAAGTCTTTCTTCATTGTGGTTTTAAAAGTGCATGAGGCCTGCACCTCATTCAGTTGCAGAACACTTTTGACCTCAATTTCCTGAGGTGAAACACTTGGAAAAGAAATGATTCACCTACTCACATAGCTATGTTGACTTTTCAAGTATGAAAAATATTTTTAATGTATGGGACATGTGAAAGCCATAATCATGGAAAAAATCTCTAAATCTGCAAAATGAGTATGTAGGTGCATAGAACCCACATTAAAGTAAAATTATAATATTTATCTATGAAAGGTAAGCATGCTGGTGAATCACCAATATTTTCTCTCTCTCTTTTTTTTTTCTTTTGGTTCCAAAAATTCAGAACACAAACTTCGTAGGCATCCATTAAAGATAAAAGTAAAGGAAGAAATGAAAGAAGAGAGACATGTAAATTTGCACATATCTACTATAGCTATTTTTCATATATAGTACCTATAATAACTATGAAAATTAGCTACAGCATCCCAAAAAGGCTCAGATCTCTATCAATCTGATAGATAGAAAATGGTTCTCCTATCAAGTCCACAGAGTTCTTTCAGAATAGTTCCCAAGGCAATAGCTCAAGGGTACTGCAGACTAAGCCCTATTAGGTTCTTTAAGTCCCACTTTATCACGCCCTCCTTGTATTAAAGCACTTCACTCCCACCACATGCTAAAAATAAGTTGTAATCTGTGATCTAGTAAAAACAAGCATGTGTGGTTAGACTCTTCCATGGAGACAATTTAAAATTGACAGACAGACATATTATTACCCCTTCTCATGATGAGATTTGTATAAATTTTCCTCTCATATTTTCTTTTTTTGAAAAACTTCTGAAGTATAAGTGTGTCCTTGCTCTTTTCATATGGGAAATAATGCATCTATGCAGAAAATAATATCTCCTTCTTGCCTATTCAAACCACAAATTAAAGGAATAGCCCCATATTTTGTTCCATGTGTTATAAATAAACCATTTATAACAAGCTCATTTTTCCTTTTTTTATAGAAATAATTCAAATGAAAACACAAATTTACAAGTATCTTCATTTCCCTTGTTCATTTTGACAAGCCATTATTCACCTGCACTTGTAATTTCTTTTCCTTTGTCTGTCACATGGAATCCAAAAAAAGGGAGGTTGGCTTTAATATGATATTGTTGAGTTTTTCCTCGGCTATAGTCTTTCATAATCAATCAAAAATTCATATTTCTTCCAGAGTCAAAAGACAAAATTTCTATTAAGTTAAAAGAAGAGAAGGAAAAGAAGCCAACTACAGTATTACAAAAATGAACCTGATAATTTATCAAAGTTTTTCAAACCTTTGCACCCATGCATAGGCTTTCTGCTTGTTCAGTATAAACACAACTTCAATCAGAATACACTTGAATACACTTATTGGTCTTGGGCCAATTAAAAATGTCTATTATGTATTTCTTTATTGAGTTGTTTTATTCTCTCTGTATATATTTAAGTGGGAGTTAAACCCAATTAATATGTTTGTTACTCTTCATAACAAAAATGTTATAGTTTAAAATGTGTCTTTCTGTTCTTCACCTTACTCTTATTCATAAACATTTCCTGGAGATTCTAAATAATGATCACATTTCTCGAATAAACTTGATGATTTTTGTTTGATTGAGAGACAATTTTCATGGATCTCTGACTTATTTGGATAGCAACATGATTATGATAAAAATGTTGATTCTGGAAACATTCCAAAGAGAGGGCTTTTCCATTATTTACATTTCTGAAATGTAGCCATAATGCAAAAAAATTTGCAGTGGAAATTAACAGATACAAAAGAAACACACACAAAAAGTTTAAATTAGTAGATGTAGTATATAAATCTAATTAAAGGAAATAACTGAATTATTAGCTTTCGATCAAAGTGAGTGAATATCAGACAATATAGGAAAGATTTTAGGGATGCGTGAGTGGCTCAGTAGATTAAGCATCTGTCTTTGATTCAGGTCATGGTCTCAGGTACCAGATCAAGTCCAGCATCAGGCTCCTTGCTTGGTGGGGAGCCTGCTTCTCCCTCTGCCTGCTTCTCCCTCTGCCTGCCACTCCCCCAGCTTGTGTTCTCTCTCTGACAAATAAATAAATAAAATATTAAAAAATAAAAAAGAGCTTAATGATTTTCTTGTTTAATGGTCAGAATTTCCTTAAAGTGATGATAATAATTTCGATATGATTTATTATGAACTATACTTATATTTCTATATTACTCTCATTTTCACTTCTCTCAAATTTAAATCTAACTATATCATAATGAAAACTTTAATAAGATACTTACATACCCATTTTTAGAATATATCTGTTTTAAATCTCATCACATCTGAGTTATATATTCCAGACTGAAAAAAATTTTAAATACGTCCATCTTCCTTTCTTATTTTATCTTTTGTTTGGGGGGAGTATTACATTGGATGAAGGTCTGTTTTTCTCATATGGAGTGATTTTCTTGAACCTATATTTATTTGGTGTTTTAACATGTAGCATTATTTACTTGTTTTTCTTCATGTTGGGTAAAACATTTTTGAGCTTGATGGTGTATTGTAATTCTATATACCTAGGAAATCACTGTGTCCTTCAAGATGCATACGATTTCCATAAAAAAAGATTATTTCATATTGCTTTTTAGTTAAATTTCCCCAGAGATTTATCACCAGAGATTCATTTTATTATATTTGAAGTTCATATAAATTATATCATGCAATATGTATCTCATTTTGTTGCTCAAAAGTTTTAGAAATACTGAAAAACAGTTTTCCAAAATATTTCTACAATTTTTACTCTCACCAGGAATGTTTAAAATAACATCTATATCTTTCATAAGATCAGTGTGTTCAGCCTTTTTAATTTCAATTTGATGTGTGGGGAGGGTACAGTAGAATAATACTGCGTTTGCAATTTTATTATCCTTGATGGCTAATAATGTCAAATATATTTCACTGATTTGGCATCTAAATATTTTGGAGGTTTTGTTGCTGTTGTTTCTTTATTTTTTACTAATGCATTTTAAATTACTTATTAGGTTAATTATATTTTTCTTATTGATTTGCATGAATAGCTTACCTATCATGGGTACAGCATTTCAGATATAAATATTGGGAAATCTTCCACCAGTCTGTGGCTTGGCTTACACACTCATCACTTGAGTTTTGTTTTTTTTGGGAAATAGGAATTCTTAAATTTAGTGTAGTTTAATTTATCTTTTAAAAATGTAGTTACATTTTAACAGCTTTATTTGGGTCTCATTTACATAAAATAAAATTAATCTATTTAAAATATACAGCTTGTTTTGTCCTTTTAAAAGTTTTTATTTAAATCCAGTTAGTTAGCAGAGTAATATTTATAGCTTTTGAGTCTTTGCCAGTTAGACATATAACTCAGATCACTATGAGGATCAGTATCACTCACAATCACTCAACAACGTTTCCTATACTCCATGGCAGCCAATTCATTACAAACACCTACAGTCTAGGCAAACACCCATTTGTTTTCTATTGATGAAGCTGTATTTTGTTTAGAAAGCAAACAAAATTTTGTTTGGGTGGTGTTTATGAATAATTCTACCAAAATACATTCATCAGAAGTTTTCTGTGTCACATAATTTTATTTTTTCTGAAAGGATGTCAAAAAGTTGCAGGGATTTTCTAATCATATAATAATGTATATACTCAGCTTTATAAAGAACTGCCAAAGTCATTTCCAGAGTGCTTGTACCAATTTGCATTCTCAGGAAAAATGCACAAAATTTCCCACATCCTTGCCATTACTTTTAATTTTAACCATTATTCTAAGGTGCAGTGGTTATCGCAATGAAGTTTTAATTTCAATTTCCTGGAATACTAATGATCTTATATATATATGGATATATATATAGAGATCCAGATAGATATAGATATAGATAGGTATATATATATATAGATGATACATAGAGATAGAGATAAATATAGAACAGAACAAGATTAGGACTAAAGGAATTATTTGGCATTAACTTTTTTTATTTCAATAAAAGTGTTTATTTTGAATTAAAAAGTAAAAAAGAGTGGACAATTTTTTTAATCTTCTGAATTGTTCAAAAACTGCATTTGACTGTAAATCCCATACCAGAAAGTTTTTTCTAAGATAACATGCTTCTGAGATAACGTATTTCTTAGATAACATTCAGTTTGTCATGAGGTATAATTATTTTTGCATACTGTTAGATTTGATGTGCTCATATAGTGGTAAGGACTTTTGTAACTATGTTTATAAGTGGTATTGCATAGCAGTTTCCTTTTCCAGTAATATATTTCTTGGGTTTTGGTATCAAAGTAACATCTACTGTGTAAAATGTAGTGGGGGATGCTTCTACTTTCTCTGTCCTCTGGCATAGTTTGGGTAGATTTGGTATTATTTATTCTTTAAAGTTTGATAGAATTCACCAGTGAAGACCTGGAAGGCCTAGAGATTTTATCGTGAGAAGGTATATAATTATTAATTTATTTAATTGATCTGCGGCAATACACGTTTTCTATTTCTTCTTCTTTTTTTTTTTAAGATTTTACTTATTTATTTGACAGACAGAGATCACAAGTAGGCAGAGAGGCAGACAGAGAGAGAGAAGAGCAGAGAGCCTGCTGAGCAGAGAGCCTGATGCGGGGCTTGATCCTAGGACCCTGAGATCATGACCCCAGCCGAAGGCAGAGGTTTTAACCCACTGAACCACCCAGGTGCCCCTCTATTTCTTCTTGAGTCCATTATAGCACACTGTCACTTTCATTGTCTTTTGTGACTTGCATAGGGGATTCCACCCCACAGAGCAGTTTCCTTCATCCAGAACATGAGAGGAATTAAGTTCGATATATCACAACCCTCAAATTTCTCTACCATTACTTTGTGCGTGTAGTGGGTACTAGTTCGGTATTTTTGTTTTCAATATTGAGGGATTTTTTTTTCCCCACTTTTCTTAGTCAATCCTTAGCATTAGGCCTTCTATGAATTCCACTATCTTGGGGAATCTCTCTGTGCTCTTGTCCTTCCCAGGTGCCAACTGTGATGGCTCCATCCTTGGCGCTTACCAGTCTGGACATGGTGGGCAGTGTGCTTGGTCTTTGCTCTGCTGGTGCAGCCTCAGTCTTAGGTAGACTGTGTCTCTGTATCTCAAGAGGGGAAATTTTCCCATCCTAAAGTGATGGGAAATCTGTAAGCCATCTAGGCTCAAGGATTTTTCTTTCTTCTTCCAAGACATAAGAAAGGTTATTTTGTTTTTGTTTTTGTTTTCCTTTCCTTTCTTGTACCTGCAGTAAATCTTCAGTGCTGCTCTGGGAACTGCAGTGTTCACTATTTTTTTCCCTGGGGTTTTAAATATCGTGTTTTTTGGTCTTTTCTGTGGTCATTTCTTTTTCCTTTACCCTGCCAAAGATGTTTATCTATGTGCCCCATGTGTCCTCGAAGAGTTTGTATATCCTTGGATTTCAGGCTTCTCGGTTCCCTTTCAAACTCAACCCTAATAGTTTCAAGGAAAGCCATTATATTGTAAATCACCCCAAATTTTCTTGCTGGCAGAATAACTGTGATGCTTTTCCTAGCTTTCTACTTCCTAGGGGGAAGCAGGAGTCTTTATATTTTAAATGTAGGTCCTTATAAAGTATATAAATGATTCTTGATTTTGTTATATATTTTGTTTTATAGCTGTCTTACCTCATATTTTAATTCTGTTGTTTCCCCTTTTATGCCTTATTTTTATTATACAAATGTTTTAATATACCATTTTAATTCCATTGACTTTTGTCATTTTTTTTGCTTTAATTTTGTTGTCGATCCAGGGATTGCAACATGCATCTTTATATTATTATAATTCAACTGATTTCAACATAGAACTACTTTTGGTAAAATATAAGAACTTTGCAGTAACATATTTCAATTAGCACTCTCTCAATGCTATTTGTGGTACATATATATTTCATGTGTGTATAAAACAAACATGGTGTTACAATTTTTGTTTTACATTATCATTTCCTTTACACAATTTAACAGGATTATATATTTATAATAAATAGATTTTATGTAATGTGTAACTGAAAATTATATAATTATTTGTGTGTATATGTAATCTACCATATATTTATCATATTTACTGTTTTTCATATATTCCTGTATATTGAATTTACCTTTCGGTATACTCTCCTTTTGGCCTCAAGCATTTTACCTATTTTTAAAGTATAGCTTAGTAATAAATTATGAAAATGTCAATATTTCAATTTCTCTTTTGAAAAATAAGGATACTAAAATATAGAAATCTTTATTGGAAGTAATTTATTTTCAGCATTTTGAAGTACAAATTTTTTGGCTTTCTTTGTTTCTGAAGACAAGTAAACTTTTAATCTGTCCTTTGTTTCCTTGTATGTATAATGTGTCATTTTTGATTCAGTGAGATTCCTGTTTACTTGCTAACTTCTCTGTGACTCTGAACTCCATCATTTGCTCCTCCAATTGATAACATTGCTCTTTTTTGCTATCTGAGCTGTGGATTAATAGATGAAGAGTGGCAGGCGGAGGTTAAATGAATTATCAACTTTCAATTCTAAGTAGATGTAGTAACACTCTTTTCAGAATAAAATTTTCTCAAGTTTCTATCTACATTGACCCTTTTTAATGTGTTTTTCAGATATTTAAAAAATTTTTTTTGTCTAGTGTTTAATGTACTTTTCTGAGGGGGAAATTGCATAATATATCATATTACTATTAGTTGAATATCCCAAATTTGCTTATATTTTAATTTAATTTTGCTTTTTTGGTCTCCTCAAGCATTAGATAATGATGGTAAACAAAACCTAGAAGAGTTCCCTCAAAAAATAATAGATTCCTATGAATTATAGTCATATCAAAATTTCTGATAAATTATGTTGGAGCAATGCATTTGAGTTTATCACGATTCTCCAGAGAAACAGAATGAGCCAACTAACAAAATAAAAATATATGATGTATATTGGCTTATATGGACAGAGATAGATTAGTCCAAATCTGCAGAGTGGGCAGGCTGACTCAAGACCCAAGAGAGTCAGTGGTGCAGATGGAGACTGAGGCAATCTGCTGGAATTCTCTCTTGCTCAGGAAGATGAGTCTTTTTGTTTTATTCAGGCCTTCTACTAATTAGATGAGGCCCACTGACATTATAAAGGGCAATCTGCTTACTCAGTTTGCCAGTTTAAATGTTGATTTAATCAAAAAACACCCTCCAAATTAACACATTAAATTAACCATCATAGCATCCTGATATATGGAATCTATGTCATCTAAAATTTGTTATTATAATTGAGAGAGCCAGGAAGGTTAGATGCAAGAGAAGGGCTAGTTCTGTTCCAGGAAGGTTCCACTTTCCTTTGATAAAAATGGTCTCTACTCTGTTCATATAGTCCATGATCTTTAGCTTATGATGTTGTAAACTTTTGTTACTTCTGGGGGAAAGTATTACTTTAGAATTTTCAAAGGGCTCATAAAATTTTATGAGTCATATGAGTAGAATTTAGCAACTCACCCCCTCAGTGGAAGGAGGGATTTGGGTAATTAAATAGGTATGTATCATTTGCCAGTTACTTTTGAATGAAGAATTGCAAAACAGACAATTGAAACTGGAACAATTTGATGTTTAAATTAAAATGAATATAAGTCAAAATCTCCTGGATTTGAATCTCAAAAATAAAACCCCAAATTAGAACTATTAATGAATAGCTCTAATTTGGGGTTCAAATCACTTTAAAGGATAAAATAAAGGAGGAATGTCCTAATTTGGACTCAGAAAAAAAAAACGGAATAGGTAATAAGTCACAGTAATTTGTAATAAGTCATATGAATATAACTATAAAATCAAACAAGATGTTGAATCAATTTTCTGAGTTACATTTTTGAAATGTGATATTTTAAATTTTATGTGAATTATCTAGTTAATTAATATCAAGATATAATAAATATTTTAAGAATGAAAAATTTTAAATATGTTCTCAGAACATAAAAATTCAAAGTTGCAATGACAGAAAGTTTTTTTTTTTTAGTACTTGGTGATACTTAATTAAGTTTTTATATGATAGTAATAAATTATAGTAAAGATATGACAAATAAATATTTAACTAATGTCGAGTTAACTTATTTGAAAATTATTGAAGTCAAAAATCTCAAACTCAGAAATTCTTCTAAATTTGTTTATATAGCTTTAGACTATTAAAATTATTTCTAGTCCATCAATTTTAGCCATAAATGATTTCTATATATCAGAGAAGGATTCATTTAGAATGAATATAATAATAAAACCCCAGTTATAATGCTATGGAAAATATATATTGAATTTGTATAAATTGAAAAGATATTCTATATTAGATACAGTGTTAGGAAGAATAGTAAATTGCATTTTTAAGAATTAGCTACGTGAATACACACACACACACTCTATACATATAATATTCTGAGATTATTTGAAATGCCCTCCCTTTTGTTCTAACATATGTAAGCATATTTCATTTTGACTAATGGGATTTGAACATTTGAAACAAAATAAATTCTTTTTTCCTTTCTATCTGAAAAATTTCACACAACATTAAACACATATTGCTATAAATTAATTTTTCTGCTCCTGAATTTTGTGTCTCCAAGTATCTATGGATGTTAACCACCTCATCTTAAATGATTCTTCCATGCACTTGCTCAATTTTCCTGGCCTAGATACCTTCAAGGGAAGCAATTTTGCATTCCATCCTTTATGTCTTTATTGGAATAGAGAATACTGACAGTGATTTTATGGCTTTCTTACCACTTTCTCTTTCTCTCATTGTATGTATGTGCATACACACACAAGTGCATGACTCTGTATGTATGTGTAATGGAATGTTTTTATTCCCCTAAATTTATATGCTGAACCATTATCCCCTGTGATGTCAGTAGGAGGTGGGTCTAGGAGATGTGACTACAAGTAGATGAGGTTATGAGTCTCTGCTCTTACCAATGGGATTAATGTCCCAATAAAGGTCACTAGAGAGCCTGCTGCTCTCTACTCTCTACCACATGAAGATTAAACCAGAAGTCTGTAGTCTGCAACTTGGAAGAGGGTTCACCTCAGAACCCAACCATAGTGGCCCTCTGATTTTGGACTTCAGCACTGCGAGAAATAAATTCCTGTGGTTTATAAGACACTTAGTTTATACTATTTTGTTAGAGCAGCCCAAACAGACTAAGCATATACAATGCATTTAAAACTTAAACCAAAATATGAAAGGGTAGAGAATTTACTAGTATTTATTTTTATAGGTCTCTATTAATTTTTTTTAAGATTTTATTTATTTATTTGACAGATAGAGATCACAAGTAGGCAGAGAGGCAAGCAGAGAGGGAGAGAGGAGGAAACAGGCTCACTGTTGAGAAGAGAGCCCAATGTGGGGCTCAATCCCAGGACCCTGAGATCATGACCTGAGTTGAAGACAGAGGCTTTAACCCAGTGAGCCACCCAGGCACCCCTATAGGTCTCTATTTCTTAATCATCTATGCCCAGATTCTTTTGTCTACCTAAAATGGACAAGGTAATTAAAAATAAGTTTTAAGTAACAAAAAATTACAGCAATGTTGGACATCTTGCCCCAGAAATTAATTTAAATCAACCACAGAAAGATACTGTTTTTTCCTCACTGATTTTGAGAAGAAATTGTATATATTAAAAAGGCATCTGTGACCAAAAACAATAAAATGATAAGCTTTTTAATAAGATTTTTAAAACTTGGGAAAAACAAAACAAAACAGACACTAGGAAATAAAATCAAACTGTCATAAAGCAGGGAGAGTAAAGATGGGTACCAAACTCCCATTCAGAACACTGAGTGTGAAATGTTTTCACATCATGAAGTCAGTGAATTTTAAAGTAGATCCCTATATACAACCTAAGAATACATGTGATGGTGGAATAGAGACAAAATACTATTTTATAATATGCAAACATTAGAAAATACATCTCTAAGACCTTGTTTGTGGCAGATTGAGATGGTGTCTTAGTCTAAGCTGCTTTAAAAAATTACCATAAACTGGGTGGTTTATGAGTAGAAAGCCTTTGTTTCTCACAGTACTGGAGCTTGGAAAGTCTGTGATCAAGGCACTGGCAGATCTGGTGTTTAATGAGAATGAAGTTCTTTATAGACAGTAGCCATCTCACTATAAATTTACATGGTAGACAGGACCAAGGATATGTCCAGGGTCTCTTTTAGAAGGACACTATCTTATTTGTGAGGGCCTCACCCTCATAACCTAATCACTCACCAGAGGCCCCAAATCCTATTAAAATCACCATGACGATTGGATTTCAGCATGTAAATGTGGAGGGCATGTAAATTTGGGGGAGCATAAGCATTCAGTCTATTGCAAGAAGCAGGAACATACGAGGCCCAGGAAGAAAACATTCAAATGACCTGAGAATTTTATATCCGTGTAGAGAGAAGTTCCTGAATAGATGGGAATGCTGGATGAGAAACCTAGCATTTCCTATCTAGAATGGAGGGAAATTCAGAAAGATACATTAAAAACAAGGAATTACAGAGGTCATGATCTGGTTGCTACCACAAATTACCTGAACAAAATTTTAAAAGTCTATTTAGCTTTGACTGTCATGGTCAGAACATCTCTCAGAAGGTATAAAGAGGGTTAAAAGCAGGTGTAGGCAGCAGACCATGTGCACATACTAATGGCAAGCAAAGGAGTTCAAATACCAGGAAGATGTTTCCAAATGTGCACAGAATGTAGTCTGGGTCTACATGGTGATGTTTACATACAACTATGTAAAAATTAGTGCTGAGATATTAAATTGCCTTCACTGATTAAGGGAGGGAATGTATTCTCTGAGCAAGATACTCTTCTCAACACCCTGAAGAAACTCACAATAGAAGATGGAAATACTATCTAGAAATTCTATTTCAATGTAGAGTGTGTGAAAAATATATAAGTAATTTTATAGTTCATTGCAGTCCGTGTTATTCTAGGTTTTGTTCTTAAAGAATTATTTGTTTGAGAGGGAGAATGCAAGTGCGCATGCACACAACTGGGGGGAAGGGGTAGAGGGAAACGGGGAGGGAGAGAATCTTTTTTTTTTTTAAGATTTTATTTATTTATTTGATGGAGAGAGATCACAAGTAGGCAGAGAGAGAGAGAGAGAGAGAGGGAATCAGGCTCCCCACCGAGCAGAGAGCCCAACGTGGGACTCGATCCCAAGACCCTGAGATCATGACCCGAGCCGAAGGCAGCGGCTTAACCCACTGAGCCACCCAGGTACCCCGAGAGAATCTTAAGCAGACATTCCACTGAGTGCAGAGCATGACCTGGGGCTTGATCCCACAACCTATGAGATCATGACCTGAGCTGAAATCACAAGTTGAGCACTCAAGTGACTGAGCCACCCAGGTGCCTCTCTGTTTGTTGTTGTTGTTGTTATTTACTTGTTTGTTTGTTTGTTTTTGTTGTGCTTTGTTTTGTTTTACAGCAATTATATTATAGGTACAATAGCTGAATTTGTTTCTGCATTTAAAACTGTTGGTAGACAGAAGCAAATGTAGCTTCAGTCTTGCCTCATTCCACAGGTCTTTGGGAGGGTCTCTCAGGGATGGGATATTACTCTCTACCACCTCCTCCAGAAATGTCAGTCATCACAGCATATTTCTCTTTCTCCGTAGGGGTCTCCTGATTCTTATCATCTTGACACAGATTGATTTTTTTTAAAGTCAAAACTTCCATTATTCCTCCCTACCTTTTCCCATCTTCTAACACCAGAGCTGCCAAATATGATTGGCAATGTTCATGAAAACATGAGTTGTTCAAGTTTTCTAACCTCGGCTGGACCTTCACTGCTGCCGCACAACACTTAATTAATCCCTATCATATATTCTGGAGCAATGTTTTTCTCTACTGAAATCAAGGGCTTTCCCCTTGTTCTATTATGATTCAGGATGACTAAAAAGATCTTCCTCAATCTTAACCTTTCCACAGTCTCCTTCCCACTCCAGAGAAAGAGAGAGAATCTTCTTTTCCAATTTAAATCTGTATAATCTGAGCCAATCCAAACCTATCTGCTCTGAGACCTAGTCTATCAATTATTCTCTGCTTCTTGGAATACCTTTCATTATTTTTGCAGCAAGTGTTACAGGTGTACTCAATTGCTATTAAGTTAAAAAAAAAACTAAAGCATATAACATTTCTCTACCATTGTAACTTGTTTTTCCTTACAGTTTTTAATAAATAGCTAATGGGCCAATTTGCGTAATTAACATAATGTTCTCTAATAAATCCCACCCTAAACTTTTTCTGTTCCTCTGGGTTAGTTTTTGACACTCCATTACCAAGACACTGATTTTTTTCTACTTATAATTACTTATGACTATAATTTTTTTTTTTCAAATTGAAGGGCCTTATATTGTCACTTTTCATTTTTCTCAAACTCTTCTGAATATTTAGTTGCAAGTATCTCCGTCCTGAAATGTCTTTTCAAAGTATCACTGTTTGCTTATTCTTCACTGTCTTTCTAAACTCATATTTTTTAAAAAAATCTGCTAACATTTCTGCTTTTATCTGTATTAATTACCTCTCATAACTTAGATTTAATATGATTATTTACTGGACTCCTATTTTTATTCATTAATGTATACATATATTTGTTGAGCATATACTGTGCTTTAGACACTGGCCTATGCAAAATAATTAAAGAAGTGAACTAAGAAAAATTCCTTGCTATAGTAGTTTACAGTATAGTTCTCCACTCTCCAAGGTAATAGCCACTGGCCATATGCCATACATGGTTATTTAAATTGCAATTTAAAGTAAGCAAGTTAAGTAAAATCAAAGCCCATATTCTCACTCTATCCATACTTCATGTTAACAAAATTCATATATGATAGTAACTACCAAATTGGAAAGCCCAGATATAGACTTTTTCTATAATGCAGAAAGTTCCATTGGATGGTACTGCTCAAACCAGAGGGGACAGATAAGTAAATAAAGCAGTAAAAAATAAAACTATACATTGTATTGTATACTACCATGGGGAGAAATAATCATGCTAAAATTATAGGAAGTGTGGAAGTGAGACATAATGTTTTTTATAATGGTGTTCAGGGAGAATTTTGTTAAAAATATTTCTCTGCAGAGACTTCAAGAAAAGAGAGCAAACTTCATGGGTAGGATTGGTAAGGGTATTCTAAAAGGAAAGAAGCAAATGTAAAGGAACTAAGTATGAGCATGCTTAGTTTATATCAAAAAAAGAGCATGGTGGGCTACAGGTATGAAGAAGAGAAATAATGGGAGAAATAAAGAAAAAGTTTTGTAGCAGTAGCAGCAGAGAAAAGTGGTCAGATGATGAAATGGATGTGAAGTGCAACTCACGACTTCAAGATCATGGCCTGAAGAACAAGAAGCTGCAGGGTGGGGTGGGAGTGTTACTAATGAGTTTAGGAAAGGAAGACTGCAAGTTTAGCAGGTTCTTACTGGAAGACGCCATTTAGGAGCTGGATTTGGATCATGTTAATTTTGAGAAATCTATTTGATTTTCAAGCAAAGTCAAATGGTTTTAAACAGATATATTGTTAGAGTTCAGGTTTAAGATACTAATGTAGGAGCTGCTAGCCTACAGATACTGCATCAAGTTTTTAATAGAAAATATCACCCAGGAAGTTAGAAAAATGGAGGAACCCAAGAACTGAGCCCTGGATTTCTGCGAAATTTTGCCAAGAAATCAGAAAAGGATCATAATCCCTTTGGAAAGTTCAGAAGAGTGTTTCCTAAAGCCAGATGGAGAAAGGATTTTTAAGGACTGAAAACTCATATTAAATGCTGCTAACTGTTCCAAGGAAAATGAAATTAGAAGACTGATCATCAGACTTAGCAATGTGGAAGTCATTAGTGAACTTCATAAGAACAAATTTTTGAAGTGAAGGTGATGATAAAATTTTAATTGCCGTTACTCAGCTTATCTGTAATAGTCATCATTCCTCTGAATCATTTCATCATTTACTTTCAGACACAAAAGACTGTATCCTTGACATTCTCTTTAATTGCCACAAATCTCTCCAATTTCCAGGTAAAAATATCTACCAGTGGCAATTGATGCCATTTTTCAAAACTATTACATCAATGCCCTTATTTTTCTATTTCTATCTCTTTGCCATCAATACACATCAACTCTGAAAGTTCACAGGTACACATGAGTGCGTCAGCTCTTTTTTCTTTTGCCTCTTTCAAGAGGGGTTTAACTCATCATTTTACTTTGGGTGTATTAACTTTCAAAGGAGATTTTGTCATTTTTTAAGGAAAAAAATAATATTTTATGCCATGTCCTAAGTGGAATGATCCCATTTCTCTTCAACTCCATTTTTTCCTGCTGAATATACTCAATAGTCCAATTTTTAAAAATCCTCCATTTTAATTGTATGTTTCTCCAATTATAGACTTGTCACCCCCTGTGTAGACCAATACTTGAAATAGTACCTATAAACACTGGCTCCATTTTCTCATTTGCCCCTTTCTCCTTAACCCAGAACAATCACTTGTCTAGACCATATCAACCCTGAAGCAGTGTTTCTAACATCTTCATTGATTTCTCCACCTGGAAAGCTAGTGGTCAATAGTCTTTTACTTACTGTCTCAGCATTTACTGCTCTTGTTGAGTCTTTCTTGAAACAGTACTGTGACATCACACTCTTGATGTTTTCTTAACACTCATTTATCCTTTTCTAATCTCCTTTCACCTTTTTCCCCACCCTACTTAGTCAGCATTTTGGGGTACATTTTTACATATTTCTTGTTCCCTAGCAGTGTTCATTTACTGCTCCAAACCCAATAATTAATTACCTGTGCAAAGATTATGTGCTGAATTCTATATCCAACCCCAGAATCACTCTTTGCAATCTTCATTTTTGCTTGGATGCCTATTTCAAAGGAACCCCATAACTACTGAAGCTGAGTTTGTTGACTTCTTCCTTTAAAGGATTTTATTTGTCAGTTTCATCTGGATTATCCATCACAATGAATATAACCATCATTCCACAAAACATATTATCATCCAGTGCGAGGAATAAATTTGGATAACTCTATTTCTCTAATTTCTAATTTTCCACGATGTACTTTCCATTTTCAATCTAAGTATTTCTTAAATAGTACACATGTATCTATCTCTGAAACACTTATATGGTACAATCATTATCTCTCAACTAGTCCACTGCGGTGACATTTTCATTTCCCTTCCTCCAAACCCCTTGTCTTTCCCAACTTTTCTTCACTCATAAGACTCATAACTTCACTCATAACACTTCAGTGAGTGTTATGTTTTTAAAAAGAAGTTTCGATAATACACATCTTCCTCTTATTATTCACTTAAATAGTAAGAATGAAGAACAAATAAAAGATCCTACAGCATCTGAAAATTGCTTATCTTTCCCACCTCCCATATAACAGAACAATTATCTATCTTTGATAAGCCTGCATTGACCTTTTATTATACACATATATTTTCACATGCGTGTAATACTCTGTTGTCCTCCTCCTACCTTTATCCTTCTGAACTCAAACCTTATTCTTTGTATAATTCTTTGGTCCATCTGAAGGAGTCAGATATATCATATATCCCCAAGTACTGTGCACCTCTCTACCATAGCGTTCTGAGAATCATATAATTGTATTTAGGTATATTCTTGTAATTACGCCATGTTTCTGTTTTCCTCTAAGACAGCATACTCCTGAAGTCTGATGTTTCTTTTAATGTGAAGTATGTGTTCTTAATGTGATATGGCCTCTGAAATTGTAGTCTAAAATAAATTATTTATTGAGTTAGTCAATAAAGTTCTGGCAATCAAATTAGTCTACGATATGATTCTAAACTACTTTTCCATTTTTATACACTATTATTCCTTTACATGTGCTCACTCTAGAATAACACTTTTCTGACTTGCTCTTTCTAAGCATGTTTCTTACTTTTGCCCATTTCCCCCTTCCTCCCCTGCTGTTTCCCTGACTGCTGTGCCCTTTGACTCACTCTCCATTTCTGCCTTTTGAAATTCTATATAAATTTGGAATTCCACCTTAAATGCTATCTCATCACTATGATATTTACCTCCTTTTTAGTTTTCTAATTTTAAACAATCTCTTCAAAGGCCTGTATAGCCTATGCTGTATTATGATAGTTTCCAGAGTTTCTTACTTTCATCTATACCTGAAAGGAGTGATGAGCTCCTTAAGTGCAAAGACAGTGTTTACTTTGGACTTCTATCCCTGCAACATCTGACTCAATGCTTTGATAGTTAAAATCATTTTTTTTTATTAAGTTGAAATGCTTAAAGTCACAAAGAAAAGACAGGTATCAGAATCCATGTCACCTCACATCAGTATACAAAGCAGTTAAATCTTGCATGAAAATTTGCTGGTCGTCTAAGGAACACACCCTATTATTTAAAACCAAAGTTCAAGTGGATATAAAAACAAAAGGGGCACTATGAATTTGTTGTATATTAAAATTTATTACTCAATTAAATGAATAAAAACCTAAATACAGTGTCATCTATTGGGCTTTGATTTGGCCAGTTACCTAATGCTTTTCCATATGGTTCTGATCTGATCTTGGTACATAACATAACAAATACTTCAGTTTGCTAAATAATTTTAAGTGATGATACTCTTTAGAACTGAAGCCTTACGGTCTTAAAGGAAATGCTTAAAATGGCAACGCAGTTCACTAGATGATAATATTAATGCTTCTCACTGTTTGCGTATAGTTATTAGCCATAAGTAATAATGCATTTATTGATTTAAATTTTCTATGAATATCAAGATTAATTATTTTTCAAGTTGCCTGGATAAAGATATACACTGTGGTCAATAAATTTCCATGTTCATTTTATAAAGTCAATATCTACTTATAAATTATATAATTTTCATGATATTTATAACTGAAAAAGCAATTTCTTCTTTCAACTGAACATACCATTAAAAAGAATCCTTGTCTTTGAGTAACACTGCTTGGAAAATATAACTGTAATTTGATGAAGTAAATATAAACTGGTTGTTATTTTTGAGTCTAAATTTTTATTTTTGAAGAAACACTTTGGAATGGACAAAGTTAATTCAAATAGAAAAAAATAAAAATCAAATGTATAGCAGTTCTCATACATAAAGCAAAATATCATTAGTGGATTGAAAGGGTAGGGAGAAAGCTACAAGATGAGAACATATAATACATGGAAGATGTGTTCTAGTGACAAAATCCCCAGTAGGTAAGGAGACACCCATTTACACATACAGATATATTTCCGAGAAAGTAAAAAAAGAGTCTTTGAGGCTAAAAAAAGTCAAAAAAATATGAAGTGTAAACACGAAATGATAGGAAACACCATGACTATGTACTGCATTGTGTGTTCCTTAATTTTATATGTTAAAGTCATTTAACTCCAGATGGGATGGCAATTAGAGATGTGACCTTTGAGAGATAACTGAGGTTAGATGAGGTCATGGAGGTGAGGCCCTCATGATGGGATCAGAACCCTAATAAGAAGAGATTCCAGGGACTTTCTCCCTCACTTCTCCCCACCAGAGGCAGAAACGCAGCAAGAAGACTGCCATCTGAAAGCTAGAAACAGAGGCCGCACCAGAAACTGACCATGTTGGTATGTTGAGCTTGGACTTCTAGACTCCAGAACTGTGAGAAAATACCTTGCTGTCCTTCAGTCCCTCTAGCTTATATTATTTTGTTATGGCAGCCCAAAATGACTAATATTAACTACCAAATCTCACATACAAAAATCAGAAATTCTCATGCTGTGAAGGCAGGTTTAGAACCTGGGTACTACTATAATTTGTTATGATGGGATGCTTACCCAAGTATAAATAATTTAAATTGTATAAAATTTATAATTATAAATTATAACCAATAATCTCTAAGAAAGAGATTTTTTTTTTTTAGATTTTATTTATTTGACACAGAGAGAGAGATCACAAGTAGACAGAGAGACAGGCAGAGAGAAGGAGGGAAGCAGGCTCCCCGCCAAGCAGAGAGCCCAAAGTGGGGCTCGAACCCAGGACCCTGAGATCACCACCTGAGCTGAAGCTTGGTCCCAGGACCCTAAAAACATCACCTGAGCTGAAGGCAGAGGCCTAACCCACTGAGCCACCCAGGTGCCCCAATAAAGGACTTTTAAATTGAAAACAAAACGAAATTTCTGTAGCCTCAGTAACTGGATATCTTCTACTCTCGGGCCATTATGTGAGCTTCTTTTAAAGGTGTGCTCTAAAAGTTAAATTTATGTGATATCATTTTACTTCTGGCAATATTGATATTTCTTTGGATCACTAAGATTCATCTTCCTGCCCTGCTTCACTAGTAGAATTTTTCAGAGTAAAAATGACCAATGAGGCAGTGAAAATACATTGGGAATATTTCAAAATGTTAACTACTTAGATCGAAGCTCATATAATTATATAACAGAAGAGATTACTTCATTCTTTTCCTTTATATATTACAGATGAGAAAGCAGTGGTTCAAAATCATTTATAAACCAATTTATAGGTCCAGGAGAGGTAACTCTGTGTTCTAACATCCCATTAAGTGTCCTTATAATATTTGTTTTATGTGTATATTATTTTATACATTTTTTTTAAATTTCTAAGTCTTTGGCAATTTAAAATCAAATGTGTATATGAAAATCTATGAAGTCTTTTGCAAAGGAAAACAATTAAGTCTGTTCATTTGAACATTAAATGTAGATTTTTTTTTTAAAAAACAAAAGTAAAGTACTAAGGTAGTTTTATCAGTATTCTCTTGTTTGAACTAGGTACCCTGCTGATTGTCTAACAAATGACAGCATATTTTAAACTGCTGTTATAATAATTTGCAAATTCAGTTGACACTATGTAAACTTTATCCACACAATTAAGTAGCTAGTGATTTGAATTATGTATAATATATAATCTGGCATTTAACAAGACAATCAACACTAATGAAAAGCATTTATAAGCATTGCTTATAAAATTTAGGTACCTGAAAACATTGAAGAAATTGTATATGTCTTGAATAAGTAAGTAAAGTGATAAAATATTTTCTACTTTTTTAAAAATTATTTTGTGTTTAGGAACAAAAATATAGGTTAATAAAACATTTTATCTACACATTTTAATAAATGCACAAATGTAACCATGCAGTATTCATTTTAATTTATTATGAATGTAAGCGTTCACTGAAATATTACATATTTTTAGACATTTTATTTTATTTTTTTTAAGATTTTATTTATTTATTTGACAGAGAGAATGAACACAGGTAGATAGAGTGGCAGGCAGAGGCAGAGGGAGAAGCAGGCTCCCCGCTGAGCAAGGAGCCTGATGTGGGACTCCATCCCAGGAGGCTGGGATCATGACCTGAGCTGAAGGCAGCTGCTTAACCAACTGAGCCACCCAGGCATCCATATTTTTAGACATTTTAGATCATTATTTAATAACTGGAGTCTTGGGACACCAAGAGTGGCTAAGTTGATTAAGTGTCTGCCTTCAGCTCAAGTCATGAGCCTTCAGCTCAGGTCATCTGCCTTCAGCTTCAGCTCATAATCCCAGGATCCTGGGATCTAACCCCACATCAGGCTCTCTGCTCAGCAGGGACCCTGGTTCTTCCTCTTCCTCTGCCTGTGGTTCTGCCTCTCTCTCTGTCAAATAAATAAATAAAATCTTAAAAAAAAAAGCTACTGAAGTCTCTACTCCTCCACATAAAATCCATAATGAGTATGCCTATTTAAAAGTAAATTCTTAAGAGAAATAGAACTCATGGCATAATTATGACAGAGAAAATGTAAGGTTAATATAAGATAATATAAATTTATATTTGAATTTATAAAAATTCATACCAATAATTATTTCTCACTTAGATATCTTTTTCAGATAGTCCATTCCTTAATATTTTTATTCACAAAATGACTATCTTTATATATATTACTGCTGACATAAAACAAAAACAAAATACAGTCTTGAATTTAATTTTAATATTCTGTAGCCATTATGTACATGTGAGAAGTGGCAATAAATAAAAATCCCTGAATATTTCAACATATATAGTCATATAAATGTTGTGTTAAAAAATGACAGAAATTTCATTACTACTGTTAAGTGCAGAACTTTAAAGAGTCAATATGGCATGATGAATAAAATAATGGATTCTGGAAACAGACTTCCTGGATTTACATCCTAGCTCTACCATCCATTAGCTTTTTAATATTAAAAAAAATGCAAATTACTTCCATTTCCTATTTTACTTATTTAAAAACTAGAGATCATCATAATTCCTTCTGTATCAGCAAAGGTTAACTAATGGAAATGGAACCGCAATGCATTGTGTGAGAAGTAATTTATTATAGGAATTAAAGCTTGTGCAATTGTGAAAAGAGAAAGGAGAATGAATATCAGAACACAGGTGAGAGGGACTCAGCTGAGTCACATGTTGTCAGTCTGAGGAGCACAGAACAGCTACAGAAAAGGAAGTGCAAAGATAGACCTAGGAGAGGAGGGTTGTGAACCCATGGCTTCTGTGAGTCTCTATCCAAAGCCCAGTGGTGAACCAGGATTTATTGTTAGACAGTAGAACTGGTACTCAGAAAGTACTGGACAAGGAGTTGAGTCAGTGGGACACTCTGAAAGCTCTCAGCGCCTCACATCTCTCATCAGATCTAACCACAACTACATTCAGGGAGGAAGGGCCAGTTTCATCACACCCCCTGTGAAAGTTCCTGATTTAGTTAACATAACCTATGAATAGACAGGAAACTGGATTTTGGAAAAATCTTGTTCCCAGTTTAACCAAGTTGACAATAGAATAATTTGATACAATTTTCTTCTTGGTCCTGTGAGGATTACATAAATTAATGTATGTAAAGGCACTGTATGAATTCCTTCTTCTGTCTATGGAAAATTCACTACTACAGTAATTATGTCCCTTCTACCATCACCACATATGCCAGGAAATCCAAACATGTCTGATCAGTATCAGACATGGGGAAACAGCAGCACCGGACTGTGATACCTGAGACAAGTGAATCCACAAGAACCCTGTGATTTTCCTTGCTTACTCTGTGGATAAATTTTCTGGACTCAAGCGAGGGAGAGGCATTCAAAGAAAGCCTGGCATTCTTGCTGAGTTGAAGAGACACAGATAAGATTTTGAAGATGTCAAGATAGTTAAAATTGGCAAGGCATAACATCAGATAAAAACGGAGATACAGCAAGAAACCTTTGGAGATCTTCAAAAGAGTCTCTTCACTTCTTTGAGAAGAGCTCATGCTCTTGTTAGCTCTCTTGCTCACTCTCTCTCAAATGAATGAATAAAAAAATCTTTAAAAAAGTGTAAGGAAGCTTAAAGAGCAAAAGAATCTTCAGCAAATGTCTCTGGCACTGTTAGAAAACCTTTACAATGGAAGATCTACACCTTTTGCTCAATTTTGCTATGAATTGAAGTGGCTCTAAAAAAGTATTAATAATAATGTGTGTGTGTGTGTGTGTGTGTGTGTGTTTAAAATTCTTTGACCCATTCCTTTTGTACTTCATATATATATATATACATGAAGGTTTATATATAATAGTTTTTAAAAATGGACTGTAGACTTAAATGTAGAAGTCAAATTAAAGCTAAACATAAAATCTTTAGTGGAAAGTATCTGTTAAAATAAACATAACAGTGCCAGTCATAAAGAAAAAATTCAAAAATTAACTTTTTTTTAGAACTAACTTTTTAATTAAAAAAAACTCTATAGATCACTGAGAGATATTTCAAAATGATCTGTTTCAAAAATAAACACCCTTGAACAAGGAAAATATAAATCTGACAAAGAATTACATTTCATCCTATATAAAAATATCAGATTGAAAATGAACATACAAGCAATCTAATAAAAAATTAACAAAGGTAAACAAATACTTCAGCAAGGAAAATGTACAAATTATTTAAAAAAGGATATGAAGAGATGGTCAACATAATTTTCATAGGAAAATGAGTATTAAAATGATAATGAGAATTTACAACAAATTTAACGAAATGACTACCATGAAAAACACTGACAGTACCGAGGTTTTGAGGCTATGTGAGACAACTGAAAATCCCATTGTTGCTGATGGCTATATCAGCAGTGGTATAACCACTCTGGAAAAACATTTGATAGTTTCATATATAGTTAAATATTTGATTACCATGTTATCCACCAATTCTACTCCTAGATATTTGTTCATGACAAATGAAATCATGAGTCCACACAAAGATTTTTACACAGATTTATTCATAAGAATCCTGTTTTCAAACACAAAATAATGAATATATTAATTAATAGGATAATGTACCAATGGCATTGTATCCATAAAGTACACTATTATTTAAAGAAGTAATGGACAGATGATGCAGGCAGTGAAGCTTGAACTTCAAAATCATAATGGTAAGAGAAAGAAGGCGGGCTCAAAAGTCTCTGGACTTTACAATACCGCTTATATGACACTCCAGAAAATGGAAGAACATGGAGAAGGAAATGGATCAGTGGATGCCAGGGGCTGGGCTTGGGGAGAAAATTGACTTCAAAGTGACCATAGTAATGGAAGGTTGGTAAAAATGCTTCATATATTGAAGTAGATCCTGAATACATAAGTGTTGACATTTGTCAAAACTCACCAAAATATGTACTTACAATTGGGGAATTTTATCACATATTGATTGCACTGTAAGAAAGTCTGATTTATTTAAAATGTGGTACAGGGTCACCTGGGTGGCTCAGTGGGTTAAAGCCTCTGCCTTCAGCTCAGGTCATGATCCCAGGGTCTTGGCATCTGCATCAGGCTCTCTGTTCAGCAGGGAGCCTGCTTCCTCCTCTCTCTGCCTGCCTCTCTGCCTATTTGTGATCTCTGTCTGTCAAATAAATAAATAAAATCTTAAAAAATAATAAAATAAAATGTGGTACAAATGACATAAAAACTTTTTGGTATATATCAGCTACTGTGAAATTGTTTGAAATTGAGTAACTTTTTATTTAAACATTCTCTCTGCTTGCATTTTGGTATATTTTTTAAGATTTTTTTTATTTGACAGAGACAGAGATAATCAAGAGAGAGCATGTGCAGGAAGGAGAGGGGAAGAGAGAGAAGCAGGGTCCCCATTGAGTAGGGAGTCAGATGTGGGACTGAATCCCAGGATCTGGAGATCCTGTCCTCAGCTGAAGGTAGATGCTTAACTAACTGAGCCACCCAGGAACACTTTAGTAGTATTTCCAACTTGATTTTTTGTTTGTATTCCCTACACTCTGCTTTTTATTCCCATGTCTTACTCATTCCATAACTGGAAGCCTGTATATCCTTCTCCCCTTCACCCATGTTATCCAATCCACACACCTCTCCCCAATCCACACACCTCTCCCCTCTGAGAACTGTTTGTTCTCAGTATATATAGTTCTGATAATATTTTTATTTACCTCTTTTTTTTCTAGATTTCACTACTGAGTGGAATCATATGGTATATGTTTTTCTCAGACTAACTTATCTCACCTAGCATGATACCCTGAAGGCTCTTTCATATCTCAAATGCCATGATCTCATACTTTTTATGGTTTTGCATTATTTATATATATATATATATAATATATATACACATATACATGCATGCACATACACATATGGGTGTGTGTGTGTGTGTGTATCTCTGTATATATATCTTCTTTATTCAGTCATCTTTTGATAGACACTTAGGTTGCTTCTATGTCTTGACAAATGTAACAATAAAAACATTGTAAGTGTTGTCAGAGTAAGAATATTATTGAGTATTGACAAAAATATTTGTTAAAAAAATCACAGTAGTTGTGTTAGTAGAAGATGTATTAATAAAGTTATGGAAAAACCACAACTGTCTTTGTGCGGGAGCAAAATAATTTCTCTATCATGAGATATACAAGTTATATCAATTTCAAATCCAGATTCAAACAATTAATTGTGTTGTTGATTTTAGCCATTCTGGAAGGTGTGAGGTGATATCTCATTGTTGTTTTGATTTGTATTTCCTTGTTGAGCATCTTTTCATGTCTATTGGCCATCTGTATGTCTCCTTTGAAAAAATGTCTATTCATGTCTTCTGCCATTTTTTAATGGGATTATTTGGCTTTTGGTTGTTGAGTTTTATAAGTTCTTTTTGCATTTTGGATACTAACCCTTTATCATATAGGTCATTTACAAATATATTCTCCTATTCCATGAATTTCCTTTTAGTTATATTGATTGTTTCCTTCACTGTGCAGAATTTTTTTTATCTTGATGAGCTCCAAATATTTTATTTTTGCTTTTGTTTTCCTTGCCTCAGGAGTCATATCTACAAGGAAGTTGCTATGGTCAATGTATAAGAGGTTACTGTCTGCCTGTGTTCTCCTCTAGGATTTTTATGGTTTCAGGTCTCACATTGAGATCTTTAATTCATTATGAATTTATTTTTGTATTTGGTGTAAGAAAGTGGCCCAGTTTCTTTCTTTTGCTTGATGCTGCTCAGTTTTCCCAACACCATGTGTTGAAGAGATCGTTCCTCCCTCCACTGGATAATCTTTCCTGCTTTGTCAAAGACTAATTGACCAAATAGTTTTGGGTTCATTTCCGAGTTCTCTATTCTGTTCCATTGTTGTAGGTGTCTATTTTTGTGCTAGTACCATACTATTTTGATCACTACAGCATTAATAATATAACTTGAAGTCTGGAATTGTGATGCATCTAGCTTTGCTTTGCTTTTCCAAGCTTGCTTTTGCTCCTTGGGGTCTTTTGTGGTTCCTTTTTTTTTTTTTTTTTTTAAATATTTTATTTATTTGACAGAGATCACAAGTAGGCAGAGAGGCAGGCAGAGAGAGAGGGGGAAGCAGGCTCCCTGCTGAGCAGAGAGCCCATGCGGGGCTCGATCCCAGGACCCTGGGATCATGACCTGAGGTGAAGGCAGAGGCTTAACCCACTGAGCCACCCAGGCGCCCCTGTGGTTCCTTTTTTTATTATTATTATTAAAGATTAATTAATTTATTTGACAGACAGATATCACAAGTAGTCAGAGAGGCAGGCAGAGAGAGGGGAAGGGAAGCAGGCTCCCCGTTGAGCAGAGAACCAGATGTGGGGCTAGGTCCCAGGACCCCAGGGTCATGATCCAAGCTAAAAGCAGAGGCTTTAACCCACTGAGCCACCCAGGCATCCCATGTGGTTCTATACATATTTTAGAATTGTTTATTTTACGTGTGTGAAAAATGTTCTTGATATCTTGATAAGTATTACATTAAATGTGTAGATTGCTTTGGTTAGTATAGACATTTTAACAATATTTATTATTCTATTTCATGAGCATGGAATGTCTTTCCATTGCTTTGTGTTATCTTCAATTTATTTCATCAGTATTTTTTAGTTTTCAGAGTATAGGTCTTTCACCTCTTTGAAAACAACACTTTTAGAGTCTCCTGAAGCAAACAATCCTGCTGATATCTCCATTTCATACTCTAATCTCTTGAACTGTGATAGAATAAATTCCTGTTATTTTAAACCATGAGGTCTGTGGCTATTTTTTTAATGAAAGCTCTAGGAAACTATTATATATACTTATTATAACACTGTTATTATTGTTCAAAAATAATTTTGTGATTTCCCATATAAATTGCATCAGTTAGCATTATATTCTCAGTACTATTCTCTATGAACACTATGAATGCTAGAAAAGCCTTTGTGTTTTCAGGGTGGAATTGATGAACTAAATAATCAAAACTGAGTATAGTGACCTACACTGATTAAGATTCATCAAGAAAGTTCTGAAAATATTTTTAAGCCATAGTAAAGAATGCTCCCACTTATTGAAAGTTTGCAATGTGTTGTGTATTCTGAATTGCTTTATGTTCAATATCTCATTTAATAATAAATCTGTGCTTTATACACTTTATTATTTCTACTTCACAAAAATTTACAAGAAATTGAGAAGTTAGGTAATGTGGTCAAATGTAAATGGATCTGCTAATTTCATTAACACAGTGTTTCTTTTGTTTTGAAATTATTTATTTATTTATTTGTGAAAGAGAGAGAGAGAGTGTGTGAGAGGAGAGAAATTCAGAAGGAGAAGCAGACTCCTCTTGGAGCTGGGATCCTGGTGCAGAACTTGATTCTGGGACTCCAGGATCATGACCTGAGCCAAAGGCAGTTGCTTAACCAACTGAGCTACCCAGTTGCCCAACACAGTGTTTCTTAAGTACTTGCTCTGTGCCAAGTAATCTTTAAGAAGTAAAACAGTGAATAGTAACTGTAACAAACATGAGATATGAAAATAAATATGGTATGTATATTATTCTCTAAATTACAAGAAATGACTTAAAGTACACTGTGACTCACATGAAAAATTTTATTACAAAGATAAAACTATTCTGAAATATCCTTAGCTGGAAGTTCAGAAAAAATTATTTTCCTTGGAAATAAAATAACCAGCTTTTATTTAGATGTGAAATTTTTAAATGAAATAATACCATTTTCATGTAGATAACCTAAAAAATCAGACAGAAAGGACTCTACAATTTACTTACATCCCCTGGTGTCTTTTTAAGACTGATATTTAATACTAACTCTCTAGGCTCTGACACAAACAATGTAGTATGATCACAAGGGAATTTGAGCAGAAATATTGCTGAGTATCCATATTGAAATAAGTTCCCTGTTGTCATTCTAAGTCTGCTCTAAAGTAATCTCAAATGACTTTTGAAAAATGTGATTTTTAAAAATTATTTCTAAAAGAACAAGACATGTATTAGAGCACAGACAATGATTAGATGGAGAATGCAATATTTTATGATTACATATTATCCTATCTTAATCAGTTACTTATACAAGTTTTCAGAAGACTTGCAACTAGGAAGAAAAACAATTATAAGTTGTGTTTTAGAGAAAAATAATTTTTATGTGGTAAGTAGTTATTAAATGTGGTAAGTAGATATTAAAAATGAAGATACTTACTTCTTAAGTATGAGACAATGATTTAAGGAGAATTTTTCCTTACTACTATAAGGATATTATTTAATTCAATGTCATAGTCTAACTACACCACTGTATTAAGGCTTAAGTTAATAAGATAAGGCTCAATCAAATCTTGGAAGACTCTATCTAAATGCCAGACATTCAATTACTACTGAAGGGTTTTATGCGGGTTATTCTCATGAAGGTATTTAAAGGTAAATAGATTTATCTTTGTAAAAGATATGTCTATTAACCTTGTATAGGATGGCTGTGAAGGAAGATAGAGGAAAGTCGCATGGAGCAGTTAGCATGAAAATGAAATTATGGAGATGTGAGGTGACAAAGTAAGAAATAAATGTAAAAGGAAAAATAAATAACTGGGCTATATCAGAGGTAGAATTTTTCCTAGTCAAAGAAAAAAATAGTAATACACAAAATTTTTATTAAGATAATAAAAAAGAATGTTATCCAGAGTTTTTAAAAAGGAATTAAAAAACTAAAACCAAAAAGCATTAGTATTGAGTCTACGGTGCACCCCTTACTAAATTTTTGATCTTCATGAATCTCAGTCTGAGAGTAGTGAAAAGACAAATGTAATGGGGTTGACATGAGAAATAAGAGATGGGATATATGAAAACATGCTCTAATCATATTAAAGTTGAATTTTATAATGTAAAAAAAAAATCATAACGCAGGTCACAGAAGTGTTGGAGACAAAACATTGGGTAGGTAAAACAAACAAACAAAAAAAACCCAAAACAAGGAAACATCCATCCTAGAAATTGACTTAAAGATTTTGATGAAAAGTAATATATGAAAGATTGAGTGTAGTGTCCTTTGAAGATTAAATTGAAAACATGAAGCAAGAATTCATGGCCAAATGATAGTGGAGATTTTGTGTGTGTGTGTGTGTGTGTGTGTGTGTAAAAATATTTCTTAACATGGGATTTTTGCCCCAGAAACATTGAATTAATGTATTGTCATGACTTAAGAGATATTTCAAGGAAATAGCATCAAGATGACCTTTCAATAGTCTTCTATGTCTTTCATCTTTCTCAACTCTTAGCATTTCTCTGGATTAACATACATGCATAAATATTAGAGAACTATGTTCTAAGCTACTTAATAATGTAGATATAAAATACATCCACACTGATATATGTGTGTATATAATGATGAATATTTCCTGAATATATAAACAACATCCATAAAGCAATAAAATGTAAGGTACTCTAAAACAATTAGCTAAAGAGTCAAATGATCTCTTTATAAAAACTAATATTCAAATGGACATAAAACATAATAAAAAATACTTTATTTCATTAGTCATAAGTTAGTGAATGCAGATTGAAACAGGAATGTGATCCCACTAGAAGAATAAGTGAAAATAATAGAAAATCCCATATATTGGAAGAACATGGAGCAACTGGTGTTTTCACATACTGTTGTTAGATATGTAAATTAATAAAACTTTACAAAGGTGATTGGTAGTATTTATTATAGCTAACCTACTAATTTTGACCAATTCACTTCACTTCTGTGTGTATCCCAACCATATATGACCAGCCAAGTACATTAACAAGTCCATTCATATTAGGCAATATTTGTAACAGTTAACATTTGGAAAGTAGCCAAAGGTCCATCTGCAGTAGAACTGATTAATGAACTGTGATACATACATGCAAGGAAATCCTATTCAGTAAAGAGAATGAACAAATGATAATCAAATGTAGTAATATGGATGAATATCATGTGCAATATATTAATAAAAATAAGCTAGAAAGAAATAGTACATATTGGTTGATTCCTTTGATATTAAGTGCAAACATGGCAAAAGCATTATATAATTGTAAATTCTGAGATTGTTATTCATTTTGGGAGAAGGGTAATAGTAGTCACCAACAAAAAGGATATGAAGGAAACTTTGAGGTATCTGATAATATATCTGTTATATATATCTGGTAGTAGTCTGTTTCTCCCTGTAGGTGCTGGTCTTATATGCATGTTTAATTCATGTAAATGCATCACCACAGCAATTATGTTTTTGTACTGCTCTGGACTTAACTTATAAATTTAATTTTAAAAGTTTATTATAAAAAGGTTACCTGAAAAATACACTGAGAAACTATAAAGCATATAGGGGTAAGTCTAGAACTGCTAAGCAGGGATTGAAAATATGCATGTTTCATTAAAATCCATGAATAACTTGCTATTACCTCTGTGTATGAAAGAAATATAAATATAATTATTAGTTCTCCTTGAAAGAACACTTACACGTTATTATTTGAAATAAGTCTGTAGGTGAAAAGATTGTAATTTTCATTATTACAGGTAGCATGACCACCCTGGCTTTTTTGTAAAACTATTATAAATATTCAAAGTCTGCTTATCATCTATTTAGTCAAGCATTTTGCCTCTGCAAAGTCAAAAAGGACACTCTCTTCCTTAGTGCCATAGTACTCTCTCTTCCTTGAAACCTAACTTATTTCTGCTATTCAGTTTCAATGAAAAGTTTAATGATCCACACACTCTAACTATCTAAATTAATTTTGAACAACTTTTGTTGGATTTGAAAGAAACTTGGCTAAAGTCCTCTTAAAAAGATATTTGTCATAGGACAAATATCAGTATGCCAACAGATTGCCTCTGACCCCCATTCAAAGTCTTAGATTAACTGGAAACTTCTAGGGGGGAAAAAATATGTGAAAGTCTCAAAAGTGTCTCTCTCTGGATGGGAGATGAAAGTAGAGTTGTAAAAATGAAGCATCTAGATGGATACGTTTGTATATCTGTATATCTGTGTGTATATACCTATAAGGAAACCTCACTGACAATGAACAATTCAGAGTCCATTCTTCTTTTTCTTCATATTGCTCTTTGGAAATAATTATAACATTATTGACTTAATCAAGAATGGTCACATATGTGGATTTATGATTTTTTTAGCATGAAACTTAGTCAAATATCCATATTTTTATATGACTATAAGAAATAGAATGAGAAGAAAAATGTGGCTATGTTACCCATTAGTAAGAGTGCAAACCAAGCAAATTTTGTACTTAACACCATACATCTTTCTAAAATTACGTTTTGAAATTAAAGAGTAAAATCTCTTTTTTTTTGGCATAAAACAGAAAAAGCAGCCAAAAACAAACAAACAAACAAACCCTCTATGTCACAAATGGGAACAAGTCTTATCAAGACCACAAGAATATCTGGTGAAAAAAATTCCAATGGCTAACATGTTTTTCTGAGTAAAGATGGTACATAAAGGGCTTCATCTAAGATATCAATGGAAAGTAGACTTAGCTATTATAAAATTAATTTGGATGAGATGACATAAATTTTAATGAATTATTAAATACCAAAATGGCTAGCATGATAATTTAGAATCTCTGCAAACCTGAGGCTTAAGAGATTTCCATCCATTTGTCAAACCTTTTCATAGTTCAAGTACTCATGGAGGAAATGAGAAATTGAGGGTAGAAATATTCCCTGCATAGCAGGCATGTACTGCCAATGATTGATGGTGAAGGAGAACTAAAGCAATCTGCCTATTTTCCAAGATCTGTATGTCTATAAGGTAATAGTCATTTGCACTGAACAGTATTCAGGAAAACTACACATACACCCTGGGCCCTGGGCCTTAAGAGTAGAAAAACTGCCTTAACCCAAGGAAAAAGCTCTGTGCTGCTCTGGAAAATACAGAAAAATTACCTACCACAGACTCTTTAATTCCATGCCTTTAAGCTATCTGCCCCTTGGGCTGAGCAGAATATATAATAATCTCTGACTATGCATTGGTATGTGGCAAAGGCTTGCTACAACTGAGAGAGTGTCAGGAAAACAAAAACAAAAACAAAACCAGAAAATACAAGCAAACAAACAAACAAAAAACCTCTTTGGGTTTAGACTTTGCTCTGAATAGGAAGAAGTTCTGTTGGAGGGACAGGGATGCTGAGCAAGCTTAAGACTCAAACCTCAGGGAAACAGGACCCTCTTCAGGTTGAATTAGGAGCAGGGAAACTGAAAACTTGTTCTCCCATTTTAACTTTTACATTGGGTGGTAAGTGTAACCTTCTTCTGAGAGAAGTGTAAAAGCACAAAGAGAAACCCATATTTACTAAAGTATTGCTGGGCCTGCCAAAAGCTAATGTTGGACCAGGAACACACAAAAAGAAAGCCTAAGGCAGTCCAGACTTGCACTAAGCTAAACAGAGCAACAATTTATCACTAGAGGTTTTTAAAATCTATCTTGTGCTGAATATAGCTAAACTATCCAACCAGCCAAACCCATCCAACTATAAAGTAGATTGACATATTCCCTCATGGTAAGTGTTGTGCCCATGTTGGGGTATAAATATTATTATCTCAGTTTCTCTCTTCTTTTTTCACACAGTGTCTGAAAATCAATCAAATAGTATGAGACATGCAAAAAAGCAAGGATATACAAGCTACCATGAAGTGAGAATAGTTAAGAGAACTAGATCAGACTCAGAATTCTTAGGGACCTAAAAATAATAGAAACTTAAAATTAACTATGGCATATAGGTAATATTAGAAAACTGAGCAACATGAATGAACTATTTGGGGATTTAAATTAATTAAGTAGTTAATTATTAATTAATTAATTTTTGGGGGGATTTTAGGAAGTAAAAGTCATGAGCAAGCCAAATAGAAAGCATAGGAATTAATATATCCGCATCTGTCTATATAGATAATATGCACATGCCCTCCCAGCCATTATTGGCATAAAGTCAGAATAGACACAACTGAAGAAAGAATTAGTGAACTTGAAGTTGTAACTATGTAAATTATCCTAACTGAAGTACAAAAATGAGGGAGAAAAATGAAATAGATCACATGAAACCTATGGGATAATACAAAGCATTCAACTATCCAGATGTTTGAGACTAGGTGGAGAAGGAGAAAGAGAGACTAGGTCACAGCAAATATTTTAAGGGATTAGGGTTGAGAATTTTATAAATGTTTGGAAACAAACAAGGAAGTCCACAGACTCAACAAGTTCATATAACCTGAAGTGTGATAAATATAAATAAAAATACAGCCAGAGATATCATAATCAAATTAATGATATCAAAGATAAATTATTTCTTATAAACATGCACTATCAAAAATGTTTAAAATTTTATAATTTGGCATAGATATTATGAGAGAATAAATAGGTTATTAAATACAAAGAATTTCTTTAAAAAATCCTGTTTTTATACAAATATATCATTCAATTTTCCAAATTAAAAATGAATAACAAGAGTTTAGGGAGTAGTATTAGAGCTCCAGTAAAGTGGCTGTTGAGTGAGGTTGTGCCAGTTAAAAGTTATGTTAGGGCCTCATAGCCCCTGAAGATTTGCAGATGAGGCCATGACACCCACAGTATGGCCAAAAAAATGTTGAAAGAAAAAAATATCTTGGAAGTTTTGAGAATTAATAAGTTTGGAGAAAGACTAGATTTGTGAAACAAATTCTCTGACAACTATTCTTTAGTGATAATCAACAAATGAATGGTGGATATTTTGTTAACAACCTTTAGTAAAAGCTCAGAAGATTGATGCTAACTGCTTGTCATCATCCACATAAAAGAACAGGTAAATGATAAAAGAAGCAAGAATATACAATGGGGAAAGGGCAGTCTCGTCAATAAATCATGCTAGGAAAACTGGATAGACACGTGCAAAAAAATGAAATTCAACTATCACACACACACACACATACACATTCACACACACACTAACTCAAAATGGATTAAAAACTCCAACATAAAACCTGAAACCACAAAACTCTTAGGAGAAAAGATTTATAGTAAACTCCTTGACATAGGTCTTAGTGACAATTTTTTAGTCTGATATCAAAACAAAAATAAATAAGTGGGACTCTATCATGGTAAAAAAAAAAAAAAGCCTCTACACAGCAAAAGAAACCATCAACAAAATGAAAAGGTGATCTATGAAATGGCAGACAATGCTCAATGTTTTCAAATTATATATCTAATAAGGGGTTAATATCTAAAATATATAAAAACTATACAACTCAATAACAAAAAGAACCAATTTTATTTTAAAAATGGCAGAATATCTGAATAGACATTTTTTCCAAAAAAATAAAAAATTTAAAAAAAAAGCAATAGAGACCACCAATAAGTACATGCTCAGCATCATTCATCATCAAGGAAATATAAATAAGACCACAATAAGGTATCAGCTCACCCCTGTTAGAATGGCTGTTATCAAACATACAAAAAGTAACAAGCGTCAGGATGTGGAGAAAAGAAAACCCTTGTTTACTGTTAGTAGGAATGTTCATTTCTGCAGCCATTCTGAAAGTTTCCTCAAAGAAACAAAAAAGCCAATATAGAGCTTCCTCAAATAATTAAAAATGGAACTACCATATCATCCAACAATTCCACTTCTGAGTATTTATCTGAAGAAAACAAAAACACTGACTTGAAAAGATACATGCACCCTTGTGCTCATTGCAACATTATTCACAATAGACACACTATAGAAACAACCTAAGTGCCCATCAATTAATAAATGGATAAAGAAGATATATCTATATATCTATATAAATATTATGCAACCACAAAATGGAAGAGATTGTCTGCTTGTGGTATTGAGGATGGACTTTGAGGACATTATGCTACATGAAATAGGTCAGAGAAAGACAAATATCTTATGACCCCTCATATATGGAATCTAAAACAAAACAAAACAAACAACAACAACAACAACAAAACTCATGGATACAAAGAAAAGATTTGTTGTTGCCAAAGGCAGGTGTTAAAGAATGGGAGAAATGGGTGAAGTGAGCCAAAAATAAATAAATAAATAAGAAAGTTTTAACAAAGAGATATAATTTTAAAATATAGCAAAACATCCAAAGATATCATGAGAAATGTTACTATAAGTGTGGAATTAAAAAAATGAAAGCACTTATACGAGCAGTGTTACTTTTTATTGATAAAAATTATGATCCATGGTGGGATTGAACTTTAATATAGCTTTATACAATAATATCAAAGAAGAGAAATACAATATCTCACAATACATTTTAGCATAATTAATGTTTTTGTTAATTTTTAAATTTTTATTTAAATTCTAGTTAATGTACAGTGCAATACTGGTTTCAGGAATAGAATTCAGTGATTCATAATTTACATGAAATACCCAGTGTTCATCATAGCAAGTGCCGTACACAATAGCCATCACCCATCCAGCCCATCCCCCACTGACAACCAACCATCAATCCTCAGTTTGTTCTCTATCATTAGGAGTCTCTTATGGTTTCTTTCCCTCTCTTTCTTCCCCCTTCTTCCCCTATGTTTATCTCTTTTGTTTCTTAAATTCTACATTTGAGTGAAATCATATGGTGGTGTCTTTATTCTGAATGACTTATTTCACTTAGAATAATATACTCTAGGGGCATCTGGGTGGCTCAGTTGGTTAAGCAACTGCCTTCGGCTCAGGTCTCGATCCCAGGGTCCTGGGATTGAGACCCACATCAGGCTCACCGCTCAGCAGAGAACCTGCTATATATAGTATATTATATTTACTTGTATTTACTATAAGAAACCTCCCAAGTACATGATAAAAAGGAGCTAAAATAAAAAAGAACATGTAAACTGAAAGTAAAAGAAAAAATATATAAAAAACAAATAAAAAAATAAATAAATAACAGCATAAATCAGAGAACTAAAAGACCAACAAGACAAAGAAAATCAATAAGGTAAGAAGTTGTTTTTCTTCAGAAATATCAATAAAATCTATGACCCCTAGCAGAATGATGAAGAAAAAAGGAGAAGGAAAAACACATTACTAAAATCAAAATGAAAGGGGAGCCACCACCACACAGTATTAAAATGATAACCCATGTATTTTTCGAAGAACTCTATACCAATAAATTTGACAACCTAAATGGAAAAAGTACTATAAAAGACAATATAACCAACACTATTGAAAAAAGAATGGATAACCTAACTATTTCTACGTCTATATACAACGTTTAATTCATGAATAGTTTCCCACAATATAATACCAGTTCCAGATTGCTTCACTGATTAAATCAATCAGACATTTAGGAAGCAAAAATACCAATTTTTCCAATAGTATAGGAGTAAAATCTTTCCAACTCATTTTAAGAAAGTACTGCAATTGTGTTAGCAAAGCCAGACATTGCCAAAAAAAGAAAAGAGAGAAAATTGCAGAACAATCTGTCTTATGAAAATAGATGCAAAACTCATTAAAATATTAGCAAATCAAATCCATTATTATAGGAAAAGGAAAACAGCATTATCATGTGAGAGTTATATCAAAAAATCTAAGATAAGTTTATCATTTAAAAACTTCTGTGTTTTAGAGGTACCTGAGTGGCTCAGTTGATTAAGTGTCTGACTTTTGATTTTGGTGCAAGTCATGATTTCAGGGGTGTGAGATAGAGCCCCACACCTGGGCTCTGTGCTGGGCTTGAAGATTAACTCTCTTCAAGTCATGATTTCAGGGGTGTGAGATAGAGCCCCACACCTGGGCTCTGTGCTGGGCTTGAAGATTAACTCTCTTTCTCTCCTACTATTCCTCGCACCTCTCTAAAAAACAAACAAAACAAAACAAAATTACCGTGTTTTAATATGAATAGCTTAAGAGAGGATATTACTTGATTATTTCAATAAAGAAAATGAAAGCATTTGACAAGGTAGAACACCCATTTTTTTATTAAATATCTCAGTAAATTATGAATAGAGAGAGGTTTCTTCAACTTGATAAAGGAAATCCATGAAAAACTCACAACTAATATTTTAATGTGAAGTTGGAAAATTAAATTAAATCCATAGATCAATTTCAAGAGAATTGACATCTTAATAATATTAAATCTTTCAGTCCGTAGGTCTGGTATATTTCTACAGTTATTTAAATCTTCAAATTTATATCATCAAAGATTTATAACTTATAGCTTATAAAATTCTGCACTCATTTGTTAAATTTATATTTCAGTATTCAGTAATTTTTATTCTATTTTAAACAGTATTTTTTAAATGTCAGCTTTAATATTTTGTTAATATACAGAAATATAACTTAGCTTAATGTTAACTTTGTATTCTGAAACATTACTAATCCCTTATTATATCTTATACTTTTCTTGTAAATTCTTTCAATTTTCCATGAATATAATGTCATCTCAGAATTCATAGTTTTGTTTCTTTCTTTTTAATCACTAGCCTTTTATTCCTTTTTCCTACCTTTTTGAACTAACACATGTAGTATGAAATTGAATAAAAGTGATATGAATTGAGCAGGAAAGACCAAGAGGGAAATTTCTGGGGTACTGTAAGTATTTTGCCTTATACATTCATGAAAACTGATTGCATAATGTTTATTGTATGAGGGTTCACCTTATGTAAAGTATACCTTAGAGTATGCTTTTTAAATTCTTCAATAAGAAAAAAATAAGTGAGCAGAACAAAAGAATTTAATTTTTGAGAGTTAATTCCATTTTACTTTTTTAATTTGCTACTATTTGTATCCTAAATCATATATCTATTTCTTTCAATAGTAAATGAATACTTATTGCTACAATAAATTGTATCACTGACCTCAAATTTTTACTTCTCTATATTCATGACATTGGCCTTATAGTATCCTTATACTCTGATTCTACACTTATCCATGTGCATTTCTTCAGAAAATAGGAGGTGGGAAATACATGGAATTTATATAAAAATAAGACAGATGGTTAAATAGAAGAAAGGTGTGTGTCAGTGTATGCCTAGTTCTTAACAGGATTTGTGTGTTCCAATTTTGTTCTAGTTGGTTTTTGTATTCCCATCAGAACTTGTCCATACTAGCAGATTGGAGGATGAGGAACATGTGGAGCAGATAAGAGCATCCTAAGCCATCTGTATCTGGACTGGCTAGACTGGAGGGGAACCATGAGAGCCTATGGACTCTGAAAAACAATCTGAGGGGTTTGAAGCGGTGGGGGGTGGGAGGTTGGGGGAATCAGGTGGTGGGTATTAGAGAGGGCACGGATTGCATGGACCACTGGGTGTGGTGCAAAACCAATGAATACTGTTAGGCTGAAAAGAAATTAAAAAAAAAAAAAAAAAAAAAAGACTGGCTAGACTGGGGCACCTGGGTGGCTCAGTTGTTAAGCTTCTGCTTTCAGCTCGGGTCATGATCCCAAGGTCTTGGGATCAAGCCCCACATGGAGCCCAGCATCAGGCTCCCTGCTCAGTGGGAAGCCTGCATCTCCCACTCTCACTCCCCCTGCTTGTGTTCTCTCTCTGTGTCTCTCTCTTGTCTAATAAATAAAATCTTAAAAAAAAAAAATGACTAGCTAGACTGATTGAAAGCTATCTGACCTCAGACATGTCAACTTGTGGTTTATTAAGGTCAGGTGAATCACTTCACTGAATCCCCCAGCTGAATCCAAATATCAAAATAACAAATGCATATTATTTTTGAGTTGATATGAAGAATATTGAGTCACTGATTAACACTGCTATTTTTTTTCTTTATTTGTAAGTAGTTTCCCTTTCCCAACATGACACTGGTTTTTAGAATGCTAATAAAAATTATATTTCAGTTATAAACCTATTGACGCTTCTTAACATCTCACATATCTAGTAATTAAGAACAGAAAAAAGCGGGGTGCCTGGGTGGCTCAGTGGGTTAAAGCCTCTGCCTTTGGTTCAGGTCATGGTCTCAGGGTCCTGGGATCGAGCCCTGTATCAAGCCCTGTATAGAGCTCTCCGCTCAGTGGGGAGCCTGCTTCCTCCTCTCTCCCTGCCTGCCTCTCTCTGACTATTTGTGGTCACTGTCTGTCAAATAAATAGATAAAATCTTTAAAAAAAAAAAAAAAAAGAACAGAAAAAGTTCCAAGAAAAATTAAGAAAACAAAATTATAAACATTAATCACTTATGACATTCAATAAAACATTTTTATACTGTAAAATGTTTTCTACTTATATTTCATTTTATATCTATGCTTTATTTTATGATACTATAAGTAGGTAATATGTTATTTAGATTTTGATTCCATTCAGCCCTATAAAAGTCTTAAATCTAAAATAACTTCTGATTGAAATGTGTTGATCTAGGTATCAGTCTCAGTAGAAATGAATCTTTTGCTTAACTATTATGGGAAAAGATTTGCCTATGAATATGAAACTAACTTCAAGAGTTTAAAAAAAAAAAAAAAGGAAGTGAATCCCTGGCCCAAGTGAAGACAAGTAATGAAAACAAAGAAAGAAGGGATAAAAATATTTTTAAACATATGTTGACTAGAGAATTCAGAGAATTTTTTTTCATGTTTCATTTAAATTCCAGTTGGTTAACATATAGCATAATATTAGTTTTAATAGTAGAATTTTGTGATTCATCACTTACAAACAATACACAGTGCTTATCACAAGAAGTGCCTTCCTTAACACCCATCATCCATTTAACTCATCTCTCTCCCACCCTCCTCCAGCAACCCCCATTTGCTATCTATAGTTAAATCTATTTTATAGTTTGTCTTTTTTTCCCCCTCCATGTTCATGTGTTTCATTTATTAAATTCCACGTATGAGTGAAATCATACGGTATTTGCCTTTCTCTGACTGACTTATTTCACTCAGCATAATATACTCTAGCTCCTCCACATCATCGCAATTTGCAAGATTTCATTCTTTTTTATGGCTGAGTTAATTTCATTATAATATGTATGAATAATTCTTACTTAACCATAATGCTTTCAAAATGGATTAATACATTTCAATATTAAAACAACAAAAATATTTTATTTAGTAGGGATTTATTGGTAAGAATGCTATGTATATATATAAAAATGATTATGGCCTTGTTCTAATAAAACTATAAAAACAGTCCATATACAGGACAAATTTTGTCCAATAGGCTATAATTTGTGGGCCACAGATTTAGAATATATCACATCTGATTTTCTTAATTCCTTATAGACCAACAACTTTTATGTAATACAATTAAATTTGAGTATGGGAGAAATTAAATTATAAATACTAAATACAAGTGTGAATTTGCATTTTGGGGGTCATTAGAAAATACATTGCTCCCTCAATCTGAGATTAATGTCAGTGCTCACTCTTAGTCTCCTTCTCTCTGGGCAGAGCAGTGACAGGTTTTGGACCAGCACTGATTAGTGGGCCACACTTTGAGAAGCTCCATTCAGAGCTAAAAAGACAATGGCTTACATCTCTCCATTCGGAGCCTATTGTGTTTACAACATTGGATGAGTACCCCTCACTTTTGGAACTGTTAACCTTTCCAAACATATATATTTCAGTGAAATACACTCACAAACTCAGCATAGTCAACTCATTTTGAGGTACTGAGCCTTTCATGATACATTGAAAGGCATAGTTATTATAACTGGGCTTGCCTAAAGATTGAGTTTATCTCTGTCCTTCATACAATAACCACAAGCTCTTGTTTGTTCGTCTGTTTTTAAGCTTAGAATAATACTATCGTTCATCTTAGATATCTCTGAACATATTTTATTTTCTTTGTATCTCTATCTATAGTTTAGCTTCTTACCCAACACAAGGTAGAAACTCACAATACAAAATAGTGAGTAGAAATGTTAAGCATGGGGCTCCTGGGTGGCTCAGTGGGTTAAGCCTCTGCCTTCGGCTCAGATCATGATCTCAGGGTCCTAGAATCGAACTGAACCCTGTATCAAGTTCTCTACTCCATGGAGACCCTGCTTACCTCTCTCTCTCTGCCTGCCTCTCTGTCTACTTGTGATCTTTCTCTCTGTCAAATAAATAAATAAAATCTTTATTAAAAAAAAAAAAAAAAGAAATGTTAAGCAGTTGGACATAGCATCTTTTCTTCCCCCAAATAAATAGACTAATCCTATAGGTGAATATATATTTTTTTAAAAACCCAAGTATAAGGACTCAAACACTAAAATTCCACTTGGTATTCCATCCCACAACTTTATAATTATATTTGACCTTTGTGTGTACCATCACTGAGCTGACTGATTGGCTAACTTCTCTTCTATTATTTTCTTCCTTTTGACCTTCAAAAACTAGACAGCCTGATTAGTGATAGCTGGAAACTGGCATTTTCTGCAATTATTATTTTTTTTTGTTAATCAAATCATGAGCGATACTCAGTTTTTTCTTATGTTAATATCTAATTCCTTCTTTGAACTAAGTAGTTATGCTATAAAATATATTCTTTTCTAGGCAGAATTAATGAAAATTTTATTTTTTTTAAATTTATTTGACAGACAGAGATCACAAGCAGGCAGAGAGGCAGGCAGAGAGAGAGAAGGGAAAGCAAGCTCCCCACTGAGCAGAGAGCCCCATGTGGGTCTCGATCCCAGGACGCTGGGGTCATGACCTGAGCCGAAGGCAGAGGCTTTAACCCACTGAGCCACCCAGGCACCCCTAATGCAATTTATTTTTATTGTGATGATGTAGGAATGAGAAAATCTGCATTAAAAGGGAAATAGACTCATAAAATTAAACTATCTGCAAAACTAAAGATTATATTTAACTTTGACATCATTTTCTTTTCTCTAAATTCTTATTTAATTTGATTATTTGAAATAATAAATCTATAGCACTTTATACATTATTTAAAATTTTAATTAGACAGTAAGTAAGATGTTTACTAAAAAATTCCAGGTCAATAAACTGACCACAGAATGAAAATCAGTGAGTTGTGTAAGAGTTATAAACAAGAAAGTATACATTTACAAGAGACTAAAGACATAAACGTTTTAATAAACATATAGAAAAAAAGAATTTAGCAATTTGAATTAAGTAAAATTAGAGAACAATAATTTATATAATTAAATTTAAAAGAGAATTACTGATGTGGAATCTTTTCATTAAAAGAAGTCCATTTTTGGCTTTGTAAGTAATCCCAATGACCTAGAGTGGGCCAACCTCCTTAGTATCAGTATTGTGGAATGATATTCAATGAATTCTACTGCTCATATTTTTATCAGTAATGCTATTTTCCATTAAAAATATCTAGACCTCAACTGAGAGTGCTGCTTCCATGAATTGGGATGCAGAAAACACTAGATAACTTTTAAACATATAGATCTCCCACTGAGAAATTGGATAATGTGACTATCAAAAAGGGAAATAATTATAGTAAGTTTTAAAACTTGAGTTTGCATGTAAAAAGCCATGAGAATATTACTACTAACAAGAAAATTAATGTTACTATTCAATTTACAAAAAAAAAAGGTAGTTGACAATATTAGCAGTGAAGAAGTTGGGCACACTAAAACCTTGTACAGTTTTATTAATTGTAATAAATTAGGAAGTGTTGAGATATGTGGGTCTTCCTTTTCATCTGCTATCTACATGTGTGTTTATGAAACAAGGGATGTGGTTTCCACTATCTATCATAGTGGAAACAGATGGATCCGGAGAATCTCAAGCAAGCCAAGCAGTTAATAGGTTTCATTGGGCACTTATCTTTTGTTTTCAAACCAGAAATTGAGTGCAGGACTTATTATAAAACTTAATTAGCTGTATATTTTCCAACTTTCTCTAAAACCACAGAGTTCTAACGTTTTCACTGTTGAGCTAGCAGTTGGAGTCTGTAGCTGGTTGACTCAGTATTTCCCTTATCCTTTCTTTAGTGCAGTTCCAGGAGTCTCTGAAACCTAGTTTGGAAACAGAGTTGTAGATATTAGCAAACTAGTCTTGTGGCTCCAAGGTGTTTGCCAGGGTTGAGTGCTTCATGGTCATCAATACTTACTATTATCCTCTTAAGTTAACATTATCAGTTAAAACATCATCCATTGTTCTTGGATGGTTCGTTAGAATCTTGTAACACTCAAAGATGTCTTTGCTATCACCTAAGATAATGTGATTTTCAAAGAATACGGCTCTAAATAGAAAAATCATAGCAATGAACTAGTGGGAAAGTTATTCTATGAATGGTAATATTGAAAATCACAATATCACTTCAAAAAGCAAAACAAAACAAAAAATCAAGTAGCAAGTAAAATTAAAGTTCAGCAATAGCCCAAGCAATACCTTTGTATTGCCTTTGTATCTTACCTTTTATTTAAAAAATAGGTAAGATACAATAAAGAAAGTCTCTGACTGACTAGAACCTTCAATAACAAGAACAGAGGAATTGCTTTATGGTCTAGTGGCAGCTCTTCAGTAACACTTGTATGTTGAATATTTGTAGAAACAATGCCCTTATTCAAGTACCACATGGAAAGGATTAAGAAAGTTCTAATAGGGATGCCTGGGTGGCTCAATCAGTTAAGAAAGTTCTAATAAACAATTATATAGTTAATAGTCATATATTTATTGGCCTTTCAATCTATCTTGTAGTGTTCAGAGGTACTATTTCTGATTGTGACCATATCTGTTTTCTTCAATTCAACATGTTTTCCATTTCCTTAAAATCTCTTGTATTGGAGCTAACTTTTTTATTGTTTCTGAATAAAATGTAGATCACTGCCTTATTTTAAACCAGAAATTTATATTACTTTCTTCAGCGTGGAGGGGCCAAGGACAGACAGTACCTAAATGTACCACTGGGACATGTTGATTATTTAAAGAAAGAGGACATATGATGTGATGAGCACTGGGTGTTATACGCAACTAATGAATCATTGAACCCTACATCAAAAACTGATGATGTACTATATGCTGGCTAATTGAGTTTAAATTAAAAAAAATATATGGAAATGTTAGGGGTGGGAGAAAGAGTATTTTTAAAAATAAAAGGTAAGATACAATGCTTATAAAAAATAAATTTACTTAAGAGACTATCTAAGCAAGAAGGACACCAGATGCTCTGCTTCCCCCTGAAAGCAGAAAATAAATCTCCTTTGTGATAAGTACCCTCCCTGTAGAATGAGGTAAAGACACATCCTTATCACCAAATAGGGCACTTAGAGTCAAGGAGGCTGTATAAAAACCCTTCTTATTTTTTACTAATTTATTACCACACACCAAATTCTGTTTAGAATCCCTTACTAATTGGAGCTCCCAAAGTTAGGTTTTCTTTGTTCTGTCAGTTTTTCACAGGGTTACTGTTTCTTTAAACATATAAAAACTTCCTCTATTGGTCATTTCTTTAGATCTCAGATTATGGAACCTGCATGCACATGAATATTTTTTTTTCCTCCAACTATTCTGCTTTCTGTAAATTTAATTCTTAGCCCTGCTGGAAGAACTTGGAGGAATTTTTTTTCGTTTATTGTAAGTTTTTACATTAGGGAATATCACTTAATAATCATGCTTTAATAATTCTATTAGGTAGTCAACGGATTTTTAAGAAATTAAGTCAAGTAAAAAGGAACTCATAATGTAAATAAAATTAAATGTAACTTCTGAAATTAAACTTTTGAAATTCTATTTTGTACTAATGTTCTGTGTGTTTCTTCTTATAAGTGAATGTGTGTGCAGATTGAGTATATAACCCCCAAAAGTTAATTGTATGATTCACTGACTTGTAGTAAAACACAATATTCAGATATTTTAAGTATGTATGTTTTTGTATAATCAAGAAACCAAACAATATTATTGGGAGAAAACTATGAAATTAATCAAGATCCAGGAAATTACCTTTGAGTACAAGTCACAGAAGTCATCTTCATTCACACTTCAGTAAGGACTGTTTTAATAGTTAAATATTCATATTTACTACCTATTATGCATATAATGCTGGTTGGGATGTGGAGAATTTTAATGTCCAAAATGATGACAAGAGACCAACAATATAACAATGGAGAGGATATATTTATCATGCTGATTTGTTTTTAATAAAAGTCTTTATGCAGAGAGTGGCACTTAGGGATGAGATCTTAAATCAGAAAAAGAAGAGAGGAAGATCATCAACAAAGATAGCCCCTGGATAGAAAGAGATCCATGAAACCAACACAGAGTTCTCTGGCAGAGGCATGCAGGAAAAACTGGAACAATGGACATGAAGTCAACCACATGTAAGATCCCTGGGATTTGGTGCTAGCCATATACAAAGTGATAATAAGCGTGAAAGGAAATAAAGAGATAGGTAAGCAAATAAATATAAATAAATAAATAGCTTTGAGTGTGAGTTATATTTAATGTTTAAGAATAAAACAAATTCCTTAAAGCAAGAAAGAGCAAATAAAAGATGAGGTTCAGAAGTGGATTTTCCTACGGGAAAATGATCTCTAGGCAATTTAGCAGTATTTATTAGCTTTGCATTTTTTTTTTATTACTGAGGCTAGCATTGTAGTGAATCACCACATATAAAACAAATCATTTGTTATTTAAAAATAATATAAATATATATTAATCAAATTGATATTTTAAAATATTTAAAGAAGAATGTCCAAGGTAGAAGAATTGAAGGGTCAATTCTTTCCCACTAACCTTCCTAGAAGTAAGTAGTTAGGACACTTTTTACTGTGCCTTATGAGTCTCCTCTTATACCCCCTCATACTTTTAATTTATATGTTTATACCATAATAATGATTAATCATTTTTAAATACCTATTAATTTCCTATTATCAGAAATGAGTTACTTCTCTTATGTCATACCTTTTTCTTTCTTTCTTTTCCTTTTTCTTTTTCTTCCTTCCTTCTTTTTTCCTTTCTTTCTTTCTCTTTCTTTCTTATCTTTCTTTCTTTCACATGCTTTGTTTTAGTTTTATTTTATTTTACTTGCTTGTTTGTTGAAATATTCATGCCAAAAAATGTTTTCATTGGGTTTCCAATGTGTCTGATAATTTGCTTAAGTATAGGATTCTAGATTAAAAATTATTTTTCTGTACATTGTGATAATATTATTCCTTTGAAATAAAAACCTACCCTTTCCTTATGCTACTATTTCTTCCTTTCCCAACTGTTCTTTCATGTTCCACCCAAATGTCCATCAGCTGATGAATGGATAAATAAAATATAGTATATCCAATAAATAGAACATCATTGCTTTGCTCTTTCCTTGTCCTTTTACTTTCTTCTTTGATTGATATATCTTGTTAATTATTTAACTCGGCAGTTTCAGAGAGTTGACAACTGGCAAGATCAGACCTCATAAATGGTTTATCCAGTACAATTTAAGGGATCATTAGTGATAACTTGGCAATATTTGCTACTACTTGACATATGAATAAGAGACAATTTTACTTAGTGCCATTTACTTCACACCTCCTAAAATTACTGTAATCAAAAAGATATCAAAATGTGGTGGGGAGAATGTGAAGAAGTGTAACCCTCTTACTTAGGAGAAGTCTGGAAGTTTCTCAAAGATTAAACATAGAATTATCATATGACCCCACAATTTTTATTCTAGGTATATACCTGATAAACACATATGTAGACAAAATTCATATCAGCATTATTCATAAAAAAATCAAGGAATGGAAACAAACCAAACATCCATTAACTGATGAATAAGTAAAGTATAATATCTCTATGCAGTGGAATATGGTCTGTCACTAAAAAGGAATGACATACTAATACATTCAAGGATATGAATGAATATTGAAAGTATGTTAAATGAAAGAAGTCATGAAAGACAGACCTATTGTATGGTTTTATTTATATGAAATGTCCAAACTGGCAAATCTTTAGAGATAGAAAACATATTGGTGATTGCCTAACTCTGGGGGTTGGGGTTGATCTACTAACTTGCTATGGTTATAATGTTCCCATTGAATGTAGATCAACATAATTCTGATATTTCATTGTAATAATTGTGAGCTATATTCTTTCATAAATCATGCAAGGCCTTGGTTTCTCCTTCTATCTAGAAAGAAAAGAAATTAATTAGTTTGAACCAAGTGAAAAACATCTATTTCTGTTTCCCAGAAATGTGACTGGGACTACTAATTGGTATAAAATTTCCCCTTTGGGGTAATGAAACTATCCTAAAGTAGTTTGTGGTAATGATTGTACAAATCTGTGAATATACTAAAAAAATTTAATTTTACACTATAAATAAATGAATTATATGATATGTGAATCATACTTCAAAATATATGAAGACAAAGTTTAGAGCAGCATTATTTATAAAAGCCAGAAACATGGAAACAAACTAAATGCCCATCTGTGTGTGTGTGTGTATTAGGATTTGGAATATGTATATATCTATATATCTATATCCACCTATCTGTCATCTATCTTTCTTTTTTTAGTATTTATTTATTTATTCAACAGAGAGAGACAGAGTAAGAGAGAGAACTCAAGCAGGGGAGTGGGAGAAGCAGGCTTTCTGCCGAGCAAGGAGCCCCATGCAGGGATTCTATCCCAAGACTCTGGGATCATGATCTGAGCTGAAAGCAGATGCTTAATGACTGAGCCACCCAGGTGCCCCTATCATCTATCTTTCTGTTTTTGGGATATGGTTTAATTCTGGAAATACATCAAAAAATCATTATTAATTATTATTCATTTGAGATATACCCAAACTTACTTGGAAATAGCAGCTTTGCATAGCCTTGCATCACTTTTTCTTAATTTATACATTGTTTTACCTGGGATAAAAATCAGTAAGTTTATCAGAAATAACCTATTTGTTATATTTGTGAACAATAAGCCAAATTAATAAGCTCACTTTTATACTCAAACATGTGCCAGAACTGACCTTTCCTTCTGGGTTGCCAATTTAAACAAAAGTATATCCTTTTATTACTGGAATTCTGTGCAGTAATTGGAACAAACTTCTCACCTTGATTCTACCTAGAAATGATCTGTCACTATATCTTCATACTGTGAACACTGTGATGAAAGTAACTCTCATGAACCACAATGCAGCAATTTTTACATTTAAATAATTTATGAAAACACCAGTGGCACACTATTCCAAAATGTAGTTAATCTGTACCACAAAACAGTTATAATTTACTGAAAGATAATGAGCAATGGAAACATTTGAGAAACTTTTAGACTAGCATAATTAAAACAACTTTATTCAAAGTCTAGTTAGAATTTAAGAACACTGATCTACTAGCATGCTATGGTTATAATGTTTCCATTGAATGTAGATCAACATAATTCTGATATTTCATTGTAATAATTGTGAGCTATATTCTTTCATAAATCATGCAAGCCCCTGTTTTCTCCTTCTATCTAGAAAGAAAAGAAATTAATTAGTTTGAACCAAGTGAAAAACATCTATTTCTGTTTCTCATAATGTTAGAAACTGTGTTTGTTTCTCAGAGTAAAATTAGACATTGTGAATTGCTAGGGTCATGACAAATAAATTGGCAGTGATACACCAGTGTATAATGTAAAAGGATTTTTTAACTTCTGAATGTTTTTAATGTGGTGTGTAAGTAACTCAGCTAGAAATTTTGTTAGTTTGGGTGAGCAACTTATATATACATACATTTTAATTCTTTAGTGTAAAATTTAGGGTAAATGTACATGAACATGACTTTTATATAATTTTATAATGACTATGAGAATACAAGTTGTCCTAATCTCTTTGTAAAATTAAAAACAAAATACATATTTTTCCCTCCTACATATTTTGTAGGAGGGAAGATTTATGGGCTAAACTGTGCCCCGACCAGAATTCAGATGTTGAAATTTGACCTCCAATACCCTAGAATGTGATTGTATTAAAGAAAGGGCCTTTAAATCGGTGATAGAGTTAAAATGAGGCCATCTGTGTGGGCCATAACTTAATACAACTGGCATCTTTATAAGAAGAGAATATTAGGATCCATACAGAGATACCAGGATTGCACGCCCCAAGAAAATGCAAGGACAGAGTGAGAAGGTGACCATGTGCAAGCCATGAAGAGAGACCCTAAGAGAAATCAAATATGTCAACACCTTGATCTGGGACTTCAAGCCTCAGTTTCGAGGAAAATAAAATCTACTGTTTAAGCCACCTAGCTGTGGCATTTTGTTATGGCTGTTCCAGGACATTAAAATAGGAGACAGTTGCCAAGAATTCACAACATGTTTTTTTTTTTTTTTTTCCAGGTTTAAATGCCTCCTTATTAGTGCATTTACCTATGTGTAAGAGAAGATGGTGTTTGAATTCCTTTACAAACTCTCCTCATCTGTGTTCTTTGTTTAAGATGCTTTCTGCTGACATAACATCTATCCTCAGTCCTTTCTAAGATCACTCTTTCATGACTGAGAATGGAAGATCAAAATCTACATTTAGAGACTTGCATGCAGCCAGAGGACTGAGTACAATTCAGACCGTGTCTTCTTGAAACAGTTGTGTGGGATTCAGAAGGCAGAAGAACAGAGAGGGCAACATTTCATTAGCAATCTCAACTTAAACAGGGGATCTTTAGTAGATTATCCTACACTTGCAGTGGGCAGAATCTCCTAGTGCAGTCACAACCTCCATGAGTGTGGTGGCTTTGTGTCCACAGCAATGGGATTAGGGGCAAGCACCTGGGTGGCAGCAGTGATGTTCTGTTATAGACAATGGATCTAACTTCCATTCATCTAGACTCACTAATGATTTAGCAAACATACAGTTTCTGCATTGTCAATTTCAGCTTGAAATACCCAGAATTATTTCTGTTTCCTATGCTGAATTCTGAATTTTTTTTTTGTCTAATTTATTGTTGACTGTAAAAAGAATTTTTACCAGCAAAGAACTGAAGAAACCCTAGAAAAATGTTTTAGCACTATCAGGCTGGATTGGGAGAAGGAAAAAAATATATTCAGCAGCTTCTACCAGATTCTTTGAGGATCCCCTAAACAGATGATTGATTGCCTCCTGGTTTCCTATGATATTAAACATGCATCAAAATGAATGAATTAGGTTAAGGCTAAAAAAAAAACACACCTAGAAATGGACACTGGATAATGTAGTGGATAATAAAACAAAGTAACACTGACAGTGATTACAACAATGTGAATTTTCTGTATTGTTTACCTTGCAAGAACAAGTTTATGAAAAAGCTAATGTATGTGTGTATGCAAATTCTCAACCTGGGATGTGCTTTTGCTTATTATTCCTGCCCAAGTGGGATTTCATATACTGGGATTCCTGTTCCTGTCAGTTTCCAAGGTAAAGAATTTACAAAACACGTATTCAACTACTTCATGACAGAGCATCCCCTTCAAAATAAAGAGTTGCATCTTAGAGCTTCCAAGAAAAAGGCATAATTGCTGGCTGGACTCTTCAAGTTTAGTACATATCATATTTAATGCTTGATAATACTGTCCCAACCAATTTATCACAGGATACATGAGGTTTCTAATTCTGCATGGGTGGTAGAATAACAAAGGGCTCATGTCTAGCTTGTATTGAAAGCAGCCCTGCCTCATAGACCATATGGCCTAACAGTTAGTATGGTTCTAGAAGTTTCTGTCATAAAGACAATGGGTGGATCTTCCAGCAAATCCAACTGAGAGATGCAGTACATTTCCCCCATGTTTAGGATCAAGGGAATTCTATCTACAACTGAGCAGTGAACACCATTCAAAACATAGCTCTTGGAATGATACTGAATCCAGGTGAAAAGCTAAGTGCTAAATGTGGATCATCAAGAACATGTATCCCAAACTTTTCATCAGGAAATAATTATCATCAAGCCACCAAAATTGGAAAGTGCCTATATTAGTGATAACTAAAAACTGTATCATCAGTGATTAGGAGAGATCCTTCTAGGGATCAAATTTATTAAAACTTGCTTTTTCATTTATATTGGATGGAAGAGAAATTTAATGAGTTAAATATATGCATGAGTTCATAAGCAGTGGCATAGGGCATGCTAGTTGGTCAGTTGCCTGGAAGTAGCAATTCCAGAAATCTGATGAAAAGGAATTCTGGAGAAGAGGCATGTGGGTGGTATAATAGGAATAAGCACAAAATATGAGAATATCAGAGTCATATATTACTGTTCATCAGAAATCATCATTTGTAGAAGAGGTAATAACCCAGTAGACAGAATGCCTCAGCCAATAGGTAAAGTCAGCTTCTATCCTGACACACCATTGCTTTCACAATACACTATGCAGTAGTTAGAGATAGAGGCTCCAAATGGACCAGTGACATGAATTACATCTCTGCAAGGATTTTCTAGCTACTGGTGCTGTGGAATATCTGACTAATCTACAACAGAGATAGAGGCTGAGCTCCTGATATAGAATCCTTTAAGGATTTCTGTAAGTCACTTAGCTGCCATAAACCAAGCCATCCAGAGGATAGAATGTTATGTACCTGGATTTCTAAATTGAAACTTTATTACTATGCCTCCCAGAGATCTGGAATGAAGAGGCAAGAAATCAAAATGGGAAAATAAATCTAATATTATTTATTATAATATATAATAATTCACAGAAAAAATAATTCACAAGCAAAATGAGCAGTAAGACAATTTTTTTTGTAAGACAAATTTTGCAAACAGCATTAGGAAACTCAATTACCTGAACAATCAGTAAATTCAATAATATTTTATTTCATTTTATATATATATATAAAATCTCAGAGATAAAAGACAGAATTTAATCTTTACAATAAGAGTAAACTTTTACTTACAAGAGGAAATGGCTACATAAAGCAGTAATTAAAGGATTTGTTGTGAAAAATACATAATTTCTAACTCTTTATGTAAAAAGGATGGAAAATCTGTTGAATAGAGAATTAGAAAAAAGTTAACCTAGAATTAAAATGATAATTAGAATTAAAACAATAAAGAAAGGAAAACTGAAAACAGGAGAAGTTAAGAATATTCAAAATAACTTGAGAAAAAGCAATGTCTTTTTATAGAGGGTTCCAGAAGAACAAGCAAACAGAATGAGAAATGCAAAATATTTGATAAGGAAAAAAATTAATGTAGAAGGAAGTAGCCAAAAAGCTAAGGTAGCAAAAGGAAAAAAAAAAAAAAAGAGAGAGAGAGAGAAAGAGAGAGAGAGAAAATTAAACATGCCAAGTCTAAATGAATTCTGATATAAAAACAAAACAATACCATCCATTTGAAAACAAAAGAAGAAAGATACATAAGAAATATAGGGAATATCAGGTACATTAACATTCAATACTGAAAGTAAAATAATAGAGATAGTGATTGAAGAACAAAATTAATAAGATTATTTAAACTTATAGACACCTGGGTGCCTATGTGGCACAGTCCATTAAACTCTGACTCTTGGTTTGGGCTCAGGTCGCAAACCCATGGTCTTGGGGTCAATCAAGCCCCAAGTGGAGCTCCACGCTCGGTGGAGAGTTTCTCTCCCCCTCCTTCTGCCCCTCCACACTGTGTGCCCTCTCTTTCTCTCTTTCACTCTCTCTCTCTAAGACAAATAAATACTAACAAAGTAAACTTATAGACACCTAAAAATATAGTCTTCAAAAGTATAAAGCAGGGGCGCCTGGGTGGCTCAGTGGGTTAAACCCTCTGCCTTTGGCTCAGGTCATGATCCCAGGGCCCCGGGACTGAGTCAGTAGGGAGCCTGCTTCCCTCTCTCTCTCTCTCGGCCTGCCTCTCTGCCTACTTGTGTCTGTCAAATAAATAAATAAAATCTTTTTAAAAAAGTATAAAGCAAAGACTGATAAAATTACAAGCAAATACACAATTAAATTGGAAGATTTTAACACAATATGAGTAACTTACAGCTCAAGCAATCAAAATTTAAAAATTTTAAAAATTTTTAATTTTTTAAAAAATTAAAATACAGATCTAACTATCATAGGTAACTATCTAAATAAATATTTTAAAATTGACTATGTCCTGTGCTGTAAGAGAATTCTCAAAATACTGCAAAAAATAGATAAAATACAGGCTATATCATTGGAATCCATAAAATTCAAAATTAACAATAAAAGCGTACATACACAAACACAAATACTTGAACCCTACTATTGGAAATGAAACAGCTTCTAACCCTGATGGAAATAAGGAATAATAAAAATCATGAATGAAGCAGATAATAGCATGCAGAATTTTAAATAGTTATAACGGCACTTGAAATTATAAACTATTATCACGTAAATTATCACGTAAAGGTGACATACAGTGAATATGTGGCAAGAAAAAGAATTGAGATACCAGGAAAAGCAATTGCGGAATGGTTAATGAAGTCAGAGCAAAAGGTAAAAGCATTCGTTGTCAAAAATGCATGTGCTTTCCCTTGAACTAACATAGAATCGATAGGAAGGTCCTTCCTTACCTTAGAGTAGCTAAAATTCTGCTTCAGGCACAACTTCACATCTTTACTATTCTATTGTACTTGTGACTGGGGATTTTTATAAATGATTTACTTTTCTTTTTTTAGGTATGTAAGAATAGCAGTGTCAATAGTAGATATCAACAGAGCAATTTGGTCCATTCTGACAAAGATACATGGATGTCTACTCTATTTTGTAAGCTTTCTGATGCTGGAAATTATAGCTTGTATAAAATATAAACTATTCCAGAATTTTATTACTTTTGATACTTCTACCTGTGAATGCCAGCAACAGCCAGTAAAATGGGATTCTTAACACTTTTTGCTTTATGCATGACTGTATAAATTCACTTTAAATTCCATTTCAGGATATATATTTTTTCTGATGTCCTGCCATTTATGCTACATCTGATGATTTTAAACACTGTTCTTAAAAAATTAGAATTTTATATTATTTATCCAACACTAAACTTGAATTCTTCCAACCAATAAACATTGATTTAACATAAAATCAATTGATATTCTTGGTCCTTTGTACTTCTCACTAGGTTTGGCTAACACTCATGAACAGAAATCTGAAAGCTTTCCTTTTTATAAATAATGGTGTAATTCTACATGGTTTGTCTGAGAAGATAGTCAACAAATGCAAATTTCCATAAAGCTCAAAAGACTATTCAATGTGCATTTTATAAATAATAGTATGATTGTGTTATTTTTTAATGATTTCTATACTATTTTAATAGGATGATCTACATTATAAAAAGTGAGCTGATAATAATTATAAAAATTTATGGAGAGCAACACTACATGCAAAAAGGCTGAGCTTCTCTTGGCAAGGTAGGTACAATTCGTTTATGTCATAAAATAACAAATAAATTTCCAATTATTTGGTCAGCTATATATATCCATGCACAGAAACCTTTACCCAATCATATAATTAAGTCACAGATAAATTTTGATCACCTGCAAATGTACTCAGTTCACCTCTGCCTCCAAATTAGAAATGCAACCAACATCACCTGCATCTACATCAACAAATTTCATTAACCTTTCCATGACTTGGAGTTGCCACTCAACACAAAGCTGCTTCCCATAGTTCCTTGAGTCTGTAATTTATCACAAAACTCATCCAAACTCCCTAATGGATTACTCGCCACTTGAGAAAATTCTGTTTAAAATACTATTAAATCTGGTAGTTCTCACTTGTCTAAATTACATTCGGATTTTTTTTTAAGATTTTATTTATTTATTTATTTATTTATTTATTTTCAATTTATTTATTTTCAGAAAAACAGTATTCATTATTTTTTCACCACACCCAATGCTCCATGCAATCCGTGCCCTCTATAATACCCACCACCTGGTACCCCAACCTCCCACACCCCCTCCACTTCAAACCCCTCAGATTGTTTTCAGAGTCCATAGTCTCTCATGATTCACCTCCCCTTCCAATTTACCCCAACTCCCTTCTCCTCTCTAACACCCCTTGTCCTCCATGCTATTTGTTATGCTCCACAAATAAGTGAAACCATATGATAATTGACTCTCTCTGCTTGACTTATTTCACTCAGCATAATCTCTTCCAGTCCCGTCCATGTTGCTACAAAAGTTGGGTATTCAACCTTTCTGATGGAGGCATAAACTCCATAGTGTATATGGACCACATCTTCCTTATTCATTCGTCCTTGAAGGGCATCTTGGTTCTTTCCATAGTTTGGCGACTGTGGCCATTCCTGCTATAAACATTGGGGTACAGATGGCCCTTCTTTTCACTACATCTGTATCTTTGGGGTAAATACCCAGGAGTGCAATTGCAGGGTCATAGGGAAGTTCTATTTTTAATTTCTTGAGGAATCTCCACACTGTTCTCCAAAGAGGCTGCACCAACTTGCATTCCCACCAACAGTGGAAGAGGGTTCCCCTTTCTCCACATCCTCTCCAACACATGTTGTTTCCTGTTTTGTTAATTTGGGCCATTCTAACTGGTGTAAGGTGATATCTCAATGTGGTTTTAATTTGAATCTCCCCGAGGGCTAATGATGATAAACATTTTTTTCATGTGTCTGATAGCCATTTGTATGTCTTGATTGGAGAAGTGTCTGTTCATATCTTCTGCCCATTTTTTGATGTGTTTGCCTGTTTCGTGTGTGTTGAGTTTGAGGAGTTCATTATAGATCCTGGATATCAACAGAAAGGGAAATTAGAGAATCAATTCCATTTACTATAGCGCCAAGAACCATAAGATACCTGGGAATAAACCTAACCAAAGAGGTAAAGGATCTGTACTCGAGGAACTACAGAACACTCATGAAAGAAATTGAAGAAGACACAAAAAGATGGAAGACCATTCCATGCTCTTGGATCAGAAGAATAAACATTGTTAAAATGTCTATACTGCCTAGAGCAATATATACTTTTAATGCCATTCCGATCAAAATTCCACCGACATTCTTCAAAGAGCTGGAGCAAATAATCCTAAAATTTGTATGGAATCAGAAGAGACCCTGAATCGCTAAGGAAATGTTGAAAAACAAAAATAAAGCTGGGGGCATCATGTTACCTGATTTCAAACTTTGTTACAAAGCTGTGATCACCAAGACAGCATGGTACTGGCATCAAAACAGACACATAGACCAGTGGAACAGAGTAGAGAGCCTAGATGTGGACCCTCAACTTTATGGTCAATTAATCTTCGACAAAACAGGAAAAAATATACAGTGGAAAAAAGACAGTCTCTTCAATAAATGGTGCTGGGAAAACTGGACAGCTATATGTAGAAGAATGAAACTCGACCATTCTCTTACACCGTACACAAAGATAAACTCAAAATGGATAAAAGACCTCAACGTGAGACAGGAATCCATCAGAATCCTAGAGGAGAACATAGGCAGTAATCTCTTCGATAGCCACAGCAACTTCTTTCAAGATATGTCTCCAAAGGCAAAGGAAACAAAAGCAAAAATAAACTTTTGGGACTTCATCAAAATCAAAAGCTTCTGCACAGCAAAGGAAACAGTCAAAAAACCAAAGAGGCAACCCACAGAATGGGAGAAGATATTTGCAAATGACAGTACAGACAAAAGGTTGATATCCAGGATCTATAATGAACTCCTCAAACTCATTCGGATTTTTGTTCCAATGCCAAATCTGGATAAAGGACTTTAGTGATAACTGAATCTAAAATTGCATTGTTTTTGGTAAAAAACATTAAACAATTATCTACTTTACTTGGTTTACTTTTCAACAAATCACTTGAATGACCTTACATTATATCATCTAACACATATTTGTTTATTATCTGTGTTCTCCGTTAGAATAGAAGATCATTTATTGGAACAGGGGTTTTATTTACTTTGTAAACTACCTTATTTTCTGTATCACAAAAGTGATTGGTCATAATAGGGGCTCCACAAATATTTATTGAATGAACAAATGAAAGGGCCACTGTAGAGAGAGAAAAATCTGTCCACTAACCTTGCATGAATCTCTATGATATAAAAATCTTTTTGTATTTTATTTTGTCATAATTTAGAACGTAGAGATTATCCTTGGGAAAATAAGAAATACCTCCACAAAGGAGAAATGATAAAATATGTTGAGAAAAAAGCAAAACCTGATCTTTAACTGAACAAAGTAATAGAAAAAGGAATTTGAGGAATGAGAGGATATAATATCACTGGTGGATATTTATCTACATACAAGTAGGTGAAATAGAATAGGTAGCATAATAAGAAATGGAAATTCTTGGGGCGCTTGCATGGCTCAATGGATTAAGCCTCTGCCTTCAGCTCAGGTCATGATTTCAGGGTTTTGGGATCAAGCCCCACTTCAAGCTCTCTGCTCAGTGGGAAGTCGTTACTCCTGTCTGCCTGCCTCTCTGCCTACTTGTGATCTCTCTCTCTGTCAAAAAAATAAATAAAATCTTGAAACACACACACACACACACACACACACACGAGAAATGGAAATTCTTATGAAGAATCCATTCAAACATTATTATGAAAATAATTATGCAAATATTCAATTAACAATAATCATATTGAAGAATGTTCAAATGACAAACAGAAATATGTATCAGACAGAGCAGCATCTTGGCTCTATCAGTGTATAGGTTAGCCATATAATTTTTTAACTTTCATCTTCTTTATTCACAAATCAACATATAATATGGTTGTTGAAACAGTTAAATGGGGTCACTCACAGAAAACACTTGTAAAAGAGACTTGTGACAACTATGCAAAATCAATGATCTCTCCCTATTACTGGATACAATGTAGCCTACATTACCTATTCACTTTTACTTACATGACCTGTGACTAAGTTCTAGTCAATTAAACTGCCAATTGAATGTCAGCCCAAGTGAAGAACTCCACTTGCGGATGTGGTTTCTTCTTCCATCTTGATAGAGAGAAAAGGGCATAAGCCTTAGGGTAACATTGAAAGCCATGTGTTAAATATCCTCTGTTAGCTTGGATCCCTGAAAGACACTGCATGGAGCAAGGCAGTCCTGCCGACATTTTGGCCCACTCATTACTATTATAAAAGCAAGAAAACAACTTAAAATGTTTTTAGTCCACTTTATCTTTTGGGAATTTTTTTCCAGCAAATAGTAAATCTTAACATAAGCCATAAAAATATGATATATTTAATGTAATAAAAACTGGTCAGCTCTGTTGTTTTAGCAGCTACTTTATTCCAGGACACGTTGAATTTTCTAAATTATATAACTAATTAATGAGTCATTACGTATTTCATGGGCAGAGATGATATGAACATCTTTGAAAATGACAAAATCAATGTCCAGGTCCTGTCAAAAACTCTTGTACTATAAAATATAATCATTATTTCACATGTAAAGTTTATATTAAAAACTACCACTGATATGTGGATTTTTTTAATGATTAGTTAGAAATTGGTTCATTTGTTAGTCAAATGACTTATTATTAAGCAACAATTTTAGATTTCATGTCATCCAAGTTCCTGGTACAGCACAGTTTTATTTAGTTTATTTACAGCCATAGTAGAATAGATTTTAAACAAATGATAAAACTAGTTTGTGTTGTATTCATCTGTTATAAATAATACACCACTAAACATCTCCCAACTATGTGAATGATCTGTAAAGTTTTATATTAGTTACTTTTATGATAGGAGGAAACTGAGATATTAACTGAGATGAAACTGAGATATTAACTTGGATTGTATTATTTAATACCTGAGCCTTCTTAATCATTTATATGCTTGCTTTCTTTACATATATTTAAAGATTTTAAGGGAAAAAAAACTTTTTAAATTTTTTTTATTCTACAAAATGTCAATGAAAATAGTGTTTAAGTGGAATGAATTTTTTAAATAATTGAATAATTGTAAGGCTTACATGAAAACTTATGTGTTAGAGGAACTAGGGATCAGGAGCACCGTAGGACTTATTAACTGAATTTTGGTTTTCCAAAAATAATCTGTCTTTAATACTGAAGGACACTGAAACACTATAAGAAATTTATTTTATTCTACAGTATTGGATTCAGGTAAAAATCATTCAATCTTTTGCAAAAGACTGTCAGATGGTGTTCTGTCCTTCAAATAGCTGCAGAGGCTCAAAGTCATGGGTTGATAACAAATTTGTCAATAAGCATTAGTGATAGTAAATACATTTAGAGTGAAATGAATTTGTGGATATTCAATTACAGAGCAATCAACATTGTTGATTTGTTTTAATACTTAAAAGACAGCCCAACTCTCGCAGATTAAGAACGCACCATCTGTATCCAAGCTTGACACTAATTGCCGGTAAAACAAACATGAAAGCTTATTGTCCAAAGCTGCAAATCGCAACTTGTAATCAAATTCAAGGTGGTCATTTTCTCAAAATTTGTACACGATCCTATAAGTAAAGTAAACTGAAAATTTATCATTTTTTTTTCTCTTTTGAGTTTTCTCCTTTAGCATTTTGGACTATAGTTGATAATAAACTTTCTGTGTTGCATTTTTATTTTGAATCTCAATTATTTGTTTTTGTTTTAGTTTTTTGTTTTGTTTTTTTTTAAAGATTTTTTTTATTTATTTATTTATTTATTTATTTATTTATTTGACAGACAGAGATCACAAGAAGATGGAGAGGCAGGCAGAGAGAGAGAGAAGGAAGCAGGCTCCCGCTGAGCAGAAAGCCCAATGCGGGGCTCGATCCCAGGACCCTGAGATCATGACCTGAGCCGTTGGCAGAGGCTTTAACCCACTGAGCCACCCAGGCGCCCCTGTTTTAGTTTTTTTTAAGTACTAGAAGATTCTATTTATTTCAAGATCAAATACAGGCAAAAGTAATCAATGGCGATAGAGATCAGAATAGTGATGACCTCTGACAAGTGTAGGTAGGGTATGGAAAGCTTAAAGGCAGGGGTGTGGAGGATATTGTCCAGGAAGGGATAAATTGGGGGGTTGCTGGCAGTTATTTGTTTATGTGTGTTATACTATACCTCTTCTAAGTTCAGTAAGGAAGAATTAATACCTGGTTCTCCTGCTAATAGTAATTCCTAATTGTCTCCTTATTTCCATAAATAACCTCGAATTTCCACATGACTACTACAATGGCAATATCAGGTATCACCTTATTATATTTCAGATGTGAGGACGCTGCATTTTATCAGAGTAGAAAATGTATAACCATTGAGGAAGAATAGGCTTCTTATTTTAAAAATCAACTTTAAATAATGGATGAAGGGAGGAATCTATGATGGTAGAACAGGTGAGTCTTAGCACCCAAGTTTTCAGGTAGGTTTGGGATAGTGGCAGCCATCTTTAGCCAGGGCTATTGTTACCTTTGGTAACTGTAATAATCATCTACCAAGTGCTAAATAAGAGCAAAGCATGATTCTTATCTTGGAAGAAAGCAATCTTGCAGTGAAAATAAAAAGGGGGAATGCTGAAATTCTAGGCCATTGGAATAGAAAAGTAACAAATTATGGAAGAGAGATTACTGAGAAAGAAAGAGGACAAGTACTCAAGGTTGGATGGAAAGCTATTGTCATATTACCTTCTAGACTCTCTACTTTCCATTTCCTAGGATGATTGAGGGGTCTTGAATCTTGATTTGGAAGAGCTCGAGGGCAGAAACTAGTTTATAACATATTCCCTGGACTTTCTCATTTGATGAGATGACTGATTATAATTAAAGATTTATATCACTTACTCAATATCCATTTTTAAAATGCAAATGAAGTATGATAGTTAAAAGGGATTCACTTGCTGCAAATTAATTTGATCCACCTAAATTTCTAACAAGGAATAAAATTAGAGATACAATATGTGTGACCATTAAACTTAAAATTAAAAGAGAATTGGGGAGCAGATAGATAGAAATTGGAAGTCTAGAAAATTTCAAATGGGAGAAGATGTCTAAAAGAGTCACAACAGAAAAAATAAAAAATCTGGGGCAATTTAGTTCATAGTACACTTTCAGAGACATCAATTTAAAAATTAGGACACAAATCATGTAAGTGAATAAACAACTTAAAATGCATTTTCTCTCTTGAAATTTTGCCTAAAATTCAAATTGAAAAGTTTTACATTCACAGATATTAGGTGTCACCAAATTCTTTCCTTTGAGAAGTATCATGTGAAAGAACAAGACTCTGTCTATCCTGTGGTTAGAGCCATCTTGCCCCCTTAGGAGCACTAGCAGTTGTGCAAGTGGGAAGTAATGAGCATTTGATGGTTTGTTGCCGTCTTCATCATGGCCTTCCATTATGAAACTATAAATGGTCTTGTATGTAATCTAAATTGACTATAAATTATGCTAAATGTACATTTAGCATTAGATAGAAGAATCTAGCATAAAGCAAAGTTGGGTCAATTCCTAGTATTTAGAAGAGCTCAAAAGAGATCTGTGAACTGACTGAGTGGTAATTGAAGTTTCAATGTTGTTGAAAAACTGAAGACTTTATTTAAAAGTCCTCCTAAAATAACTGTATAAAGCATGATAAGTTTGTCCAATAACTATTAGTTTTTGTGTTAACTGAGAGAAATTTTGAATAGAGTATGTTGTCTGGCAACTCAGTTTGTCCCTAAAATCCTTCCATTGTCAGAGGAAGAAGAGTAGAAAGAAAAGAGTGGTGGAGAATTAGAGGTAAAAATACAAAGAGGGCTTTTTTTAATTATGATTTTTAGCTAAGTTTTCTTTCTTACAGTGTGATTTTATTAACTATCTAGAAAATATGTAATTTGAACAATACTAATTTAAGATAGAAAAACAGCATTGTTCAAACAATACCGCAGTATCTTGACATCTCTAGGGCACTAGTTATTGCAAAAAAAAAAAAAAAAAAAAAGGTGATGATTCCTAGCAGAGAAAAACGGGGACAATTGAATTTGCAGTGATGATAGAGTATGTGGAGCATGCACAGGTGTTCACTAAAGGAAAGCTGAGGCAGAAATACTGATGGAAGTTATGTGGTAACTCACCAGACGTATCTGGTGATGCATTCAACAGAGTGAATCTGCCAGAAATATTTAAGCATTTCTCAGAAGTGCTATAAGATTTATATCAGACATACTAAGATAAGGACCCAGAAGCAGATTTCATTATGGGAAGTTCCCGCTTAAGACTTAACCAAGATCGTGGTACAGGAGACCTCACCCTTTATCTCCTACAAAGATCAACAATTCCAAAATTATCAAACAACAACAACAAAAAAGCTCTGAGAGAGTGGGGTGTCCACCTAAGAAACTTCAGGAACATCACACAAGAACAACTACACAAAAAGATGTTCAGGGAGGGAGAGAACTTCAGTTTGTCTACATTGTCCCATGTCCCAAGAGGGAACTGCCTAGCTAGAAAGAGCTCCCCTCCCTGGGAAAGAAAATAAAACAGTGTGAATGACTAGCTTTCCAAGTATTTGGAAGCACCGCCACAGGGGTCCCACTTCTATTTTACTCCACCTAGACTGGCAAAACCGACATGTCTAGGAACAGGAAGAAAAAGAGGGTTACCAACAGCACCCACACAGCAGGAGCCATTGTTGACCACAGTGACCTGCACCACAAACAAACTCAGCTGGGTTTTTTCCCCACCGAAGAAGGAATCAACAGTTCCTATGAATCCCTTGCAGATTTCCTCAGCTTTTGCTCCAGGTATTTGCATTTGCTTGACCAGCTGCTTGAGTCTTGCCTCTGCCCAGGTCAGAGCCTGGGGAACTGAACCGGCAGCCAGCCTGGGCCTCTGGAGGGGCATGAGTGTGAGATGTCAATAAAACCTCCGTGGTGATCTCTATCACCAGGTGCACCTGGGGCTAGCTCCTCCAGGATCACCTATATGATCCTAGCCTGACCATCACCTGTGTTCACCGCCATGAAACCATGGCAAGACTCAGCAGGCATCACAGTACACAAGAACAACCAGGGCACTCACAGCTATCCACCCCACAGAAGGACCTGGTCCTTGCTGACTTCCCTGGCCCTCACCACTATGTGTGTGTGTTCAACTAGCATCTGCCCCTACTCAGGCACCTGCAGTCACTCCCCCAGTCACATGTGCATATGACTGGCTCTGGCCATCAGCATTTCCTGCCCTGATTCCTAGCTTCTGGACATCAGGATGCTGCTGAGAACCCCAACATTTCTTGCAGCCACTAAGTATTCTCCACAGTGCTCAAGGACCACACAGTTGTTGATGCCAAAGGATCCAGCAGTCTGAGCTGAAGAGACTTGATGCCACCCTGAACCCAGTGCCAGCATGTGCCCATGTATGTGGGGTCCTGCACCTATACACCCAAGGTAATAGCATCTTCCATCATGTCCCCACTTGCAAATCAAAGTCTTCCCATATTAAGTCAGTCCCAAAGGTCCAGAAGAGGGGTCTGCTTCTTTAAATGTACAAATACCCATGGTTGGCCACAGGGATTATGAAGAATCAGCGAAACATGACTTTACAAAAAGAATTCAATAAAATTCTAGTGACTGACCACCAAAATTTAGAGATCCAGCAGACAATGGATTCAAAATAATTGTTCTACATAAGCTCAGCAGTCCCATTTCTGTGTATATATACAGAAAATGGACTTGGGGTTTTGAAGAGCTAACTGCCATCCCATGTTCATGGCAGCATTATTCACAATAACAAGATAAGGAGAGATATTAGTTGTCCTTCAATGGATGAATGGGTATAGGTATTGTGTGAGATATGTGTGTGTGTGTGTGTGTGTGTGTGTGCACCCACGCATGCACACACATACATGCAGGTACAATGGAGCCTTAATCAACCATGAGAGAGAAGGAACTCCTATCATTTGCGACAACATGGATGGCCTTATGAACTTTGAGGGCATCATGTTAAATGAAATACATCAGAGAAAAACAAATATTGTATGATATCACTTACACGTGGAGCCTCAAAATGCCAATCTCATACAGGCAAGAGAATAGAAGAGTGGTCACCAGGGTCTGTAGGAAAAGAGAAAATGCCAGTCAAAGAGTATACACTGTACACTGAATTTCAGAAAAAGAGCCAGGGAATACATTATATCAAGGTCATGAGACTTACTCTCAAGTTAATCTAAAGGGCATTTTTAATGATGAAATTATTTATTGATAGCATGTGTGCATGGCCTCTCTACTGTAAATTTTTTGTGCCAACTGGAGCTGAAAGTTTTTAGTTCTAATTCCTCCAATATTATATTAACATCCTTATTACATCCCTCAATCTCTCTGTGGCTTATTCCTTTTTTTGTCAAAAATTATATTGGCTCAAGAAAATAGCTTCTAATATCCATTACAGCGTTTTATTTTTTGTTTATAACTTAGAACAAAAAAAATATTGACATATACTTTAAGAGTCAGATTGCATTTTGTCTATAATCTGTTAATCAGATTCTAACTAATAATGACATCTCCAGAATTAAAACTTATAGTGGAAGAAAACTCTACTTCTTTGTTATGTGAGAGGAATACCACAGAAAAGTACGTATGTATGTATGGTGATACAACCTGATATATATTTACAATTGTATATCAAATAATACATTTATAAATTTGTTAAACAGTCTGATTGTCCCAAAGACAAAAACAACATGGATGATTAAGAATGTGAAGGAAGATCATGTGTTTAACTGTCTAAAAATTTCATACGAAGGGGACAGAGATTTAATTTTATGTGAAAGGGAAAAATCACCTTAAATGCACATTTCCTAGACTAAACAGTTTGCCTGACAGGGGATTAATTTATAAACACAAGAGATTAAATTATCCATTTGTATAATGTTTTTCAGAAAATGCAGCTTGATAAGTTAAACTCCATTATTATTTCTTTAAAAGATTTTTTTTATTTATTTGTCAGAGAGAGAGAGGGAGAAAGAGCGAGCACAGGCAGACAGAATGGCAGGCAGAGGCAGAGGGAGAAGCAGACTCCCTGCCGAGCAAGGAGCCCGATGTGGGACTCCATCCCAGGACACTGGGATCATGACCTGAGCCGAAGGCAGCTGTTTAACCAACTGAGCCACCCAGGCGTCCTAAATTCAATATTTTTTTGATAATACATTCTTTTATCTTGTTCTCCAAAAAGAATTGTCAAAATGGCATCCATTTCCCAAAGCAAAATTCAGGAATGGGTGTATATTTTTTAAATTCTCATTTGGATCTATGTTTCAATAGAAGTACTCTTTCACCTAAAGCATTTCATAAATTTCAAAAAAAATTTTGAGGAATTTATGGATTTTCCTTAACAAATGAAATAAATATCATGTACACTTCAAAAATTCAGTCATATTTCTATGACCAGAGTGTATTATATTTCATTTATTTACTTGGTGGAGAAGATAATATCTAAGCTATGTAGAAAACATGACTATCTTTGTAATTTTGGCCATAGAATTTCAAGTTTCCAGACACTGCTCAGTTATTTTTTTTTTTAAGATTTTATTTATTTATTTGACAGAGAGACAGAGACATCAAGAGAGGGAATGAAAGTGGGGGAAGGGGAGAGGGGGAAATGGGCTTCTCACTGAGGAGGGAGCCCAATGTGGGGCTCAATCCCAGAACCCTGGGATCCTGACCTGAGCCAAAGGCATATATTTAATGACTGAGCCACGCAGGTGTCCCCACTGCTCAGTTATTTAAAATATGAAGGAACTCTGCTGGCCACAGATTTCAAGGACATGTATGTTCATGAAGATACCACATTTAATAAAACACACTCATCATTTTAGGGTCAGCTACTCTAACATTTATATTGGTAACAGCATCACTAAGCTTCTGTGTTGACATCTCTTTAAAGTTACTATTGATGACAATGGCTTACCACCACCATGACACATCCCTGTCAGGATGGTATTCCCGATGTTGACTTCAACAGGATAGATCTTTATTATTTTATTATTTTTTTTATTAATTTATAATGTATTTTTTGCCCCAGGGGCTCAGGTTTATGAATCGTCAGGCTTACACACCTCATAGCACGCACCATATCACATACCCTCCACAATGTTCCTAAACCATCCACCCTCTCCACACTCCCCCTTTCCCCCAGCAACCCTCAATTTGTTTTGTGAGAGGGCGCCTGGGTGGCTCGGTGGGTTAGGCCACTGCCTTCGGCTCAGGTCGTGATCTCAGGGTCCTGGGATCGGGTCCCGCATCGTGCTCTCTGCTCAGCAGGGAGCCTGCTTCCTCCTCTCTCTCTGCCTGCCTTTCTGCCTACTTGTGATCTCTCTCTGTCAAATAAATAAATAAAATCTTTAAAAAAAAAAAAAAAGAGTCTTTTGTAGTTTGTCTCCCCCGCCCCGATCCCATGTTTCATTTTTTCCTTCCTTACCCACCAAACACCCCACTCTCCCTGTCAAATTCCTCATATAGGGAGATCATATAATAATTGATGTTCTCCAATTGACTTATTACACTCAGCATAATATCTTCTAGTTCCATACACATCATTGCAAATGTCAAGATTTCATTTCTTTTCATGTTTGCATAGTATTCCATAGCATTCCAGTGTGTGTGTGTGTGTGTGTGTGTGTGTGTGTGTATACACACACACTGCATCTTTTTTATCTATTCTTCTGTAGAGGAAATCTAGGTTCTTTCCATAGTTTGGATATTGTGGACATTGCTGTTATAAATATTTGGGTGCACGTGCCCCTTCTGATCACTACATTTGTATCTTTAGGGTAAATACCCAGTAGTGCAATTTCTGGGTTGTAGGGTAGCTCTATTTTCAAATTTTGAGGACTCTTTATGCTGTTTTCCAGAGTGGCTTCACCAGTTTGCATTCCCACCAAGAGTGTATAAGGGTTCCCCTTTCTCTACATCCTCTCCAGCATCTGTCATTTCCTGATTTGTTAATTTTAGCCATTCTGAATGGTGTGATGTGGTATCTCATTGTGATTTTGATTTGTATTTCCCTGATGCTGGGTGATGTGGAACAGTTTTTCATGTGTCTGTTGGCCATCTGGATATCTTCTCTGCAGAAATGTCTGTTCATGTCCTCTGCCCATTTCTTGTTTGGGTCATTTGTTCTTTGAGTGTTGAGTTTGATAAATTCTTTATAGATTTTGGACACTAGCCCTTTATCTGATATGTCATTTGCAGATATCTTCTCTCATTCTGTCAGTAGTCTTTGGTTTTATTGACTGTTTCCTTTGCTATGCAAAATCTTTTGATCTTGATGAAGTCCCAATAGTTCACTTTTGTCCTTGCTTCCCTTGCCTTTGGTGATGTTTCTCAGAAGAAGTTACTTCAGCTGAGATCGAAGAGGTTGCTGCCTGTGTTCTCTGCAAGGATTTTGATGGAGTCCTGTCTCACATTGATGTCTTTCATCAATTCTGATTCTACTTTTGTGTGTGGTATAAGGAAATGGTCCAGTTTCATTTTTCTGCATGTGGCTGTCCAATTTTCCCAACACCATTTGTTGAAGAGACTGTCTTTTATTCATTGGACATTCTTTCCTGCTTTGTCAAAGATTAGTTGACCATAGAGTTGAGGGTCTATTTCTGGACTCTCTATTCTATTCCCTTGACCTATGTGTCTTTTTCTGTGCCAGTACCATCATGTCTTGATGATGACAGCTTTGTAATAAAACTTGAAGTTTGGAATTGTGAAGCCACCAACTTTGGCTTTCTTTTTCAAAATTCCTCTGGCTATTATGGTCTTTTCTGGTTCCATATAAATTTTAGAATTATTTGTTCTATTTCTTTGAAAAGAAATTGAAGGCATTTTGACTGGGATTTCATTAATGCATAGATTGCTTTAGATAGCGTAGATGTTTTCACAATATTTGTTCTTCCAATCCATGAGCATGGAACTTTTTCCCATTTCTTTGTGTCGTCCTCAGTTTGTTTCATGAGTACTTTACAGATTGCTGAGTACAGATTCTTTGCTTCTTTGGTTAGGTTTATTTCCAGGTATCTTATGGTTTTAGGTGCAATTGTGAATGAGATTGACTCCTTAATTTCTCTTTCTTCTGTCTTGCTGTTGGTATATAGAAATGCAACTGATTTCTAGGCATTTTATATTCTGACACTTTCTGAATTCCTATATGAGTTCTAGCAGTTTTGGAGTGGAGCCTTCTGAGTTTTCCACATAAAGTATCATATCGTCTTCAAAGAGTGAGAATTTGACTTCTTCTTTGTTGATTTGGATGCCTTTTATTTCTTTTCGTTGTCTGATTGCCGAAATTCGGACTTCTAGTACTATGCTGATTAGAAATAGTGTTAGTGAATATCCCTGCCATGTTTCTGACCTTAGGAGAAAAGCTTTCAGTTTTTCTCCATTGAGAATGATATTCATGGTGGATTTTTCATAGATGGCTTTGATGATATTGAAGTATGTACTTTCTATCTCTACACTTTGAAAAGTTTTATTCAATAAAGTATGCTGTACTTTGTCAAATGTTTTTCAGCATCTATTGATGGTATCATATGGTTCTTGCTCTTTCTTTTATTAATGTATTGTATCACATTGATTGATTTGTAGATGTTGAACCAAACTTGCACTCCAGGAATAAATCCCACTTAATGGTGGTGAATACTTTTGGATGTACTTTTAATGTACTTTTGGATCCTATTGGCTAATATTTTGGTAAAAATCTTTGCATCTGTGTTCATCAAAGATATTAGTCTGTAATTCTCCTCTTAGGAGAGTACTGTTAAGATAAACTAGTTAAAAATGTTAAAAGAAGAAAGAGGAAAAGTTTAAAAAATGGAATAAAAAATAAAATTAAATTAAAAAAAATAAATTTGTAAGACTAAAAAGATCATGGGAAAAAGCCATGAGTTCTATGTCTTTCATTTCCCTATCTCTGGAGTTCCACTGTTCTTGTTCGATGAGTTTGGTTTTGGCTGGGTGTTCTTGCTGATCTTCTGGGAGAGGAGCCTATTGCAGTGATTCTCAAATGTCTTTTCCCAAGGCAGAATTGCACCACCCTTGCCAGGGACTGGACTAAGTAATCTGCTTGGGTTCACTCTGGAAGATTTTGTTCCCTGAATGCTTTCTTTACCATTTTGGAGGATGGGAATGAAAATGGTGGCCTCCCAATCTCCAGCCTGGAGGAGTAGAGAGCTTGGGATCCCACTCTTCAGTGCGTCCTCAAAGATAAGTAGTCAATCACTCCTGTTTCCCTGGTCTCCAGCCACACTTTGAGCTCACCCTGCCTGTGACTGAGCATTTCTATCTCTGGCTCCGACCCCTTTTGGAGTCTCCAAACCTAGCAGATTCCTGCCACACTGCTACTCCCAGGGGAGGAAGGTGAGTCTCCCAAAATCTGCCACTTGTGGGGTCCCTGCTCAAAGAGCAGTGGTCTTACTGTGCCTTGGATCATGATTTAAGGTAACCCCAATCTGAAAGCTCACTCTTCAGTTCTCTCTCTGTAGTCGGCTTCCCTGCTCTGATACTTAGAAACTTTGTCACACTCAGACACCCCTGATCTTTCTCTGACCCTGTGTGAGACCACACTGTTCCCATGAGGGCTCCACCCCTGCTTAGCCTCTGGAATGATGTTCCTCAGTGAAGCAGACTTCTAAAAGTTCGATGTTGTGCTCCACTGTTCCGTGACTTGCTGGGAGGCAACCCCTCCCTCACGGTCTGTCTTCCCATCACTTTGGATTCATTTCTCCAAAAGTCCTACCTTTCAGAAAGTGTTGGATCTTCTGTTCCTAGAATTGCTGCTCTTCTTCTCTTCTATCTCCTGTTGTGTTTGTAGGTGTTTAGAATGGTTAGATACCTATCTAGCTGAACTCCTGGGATCTGATGTCATTTCAGTCTGCTACTACTCTGCCATCTTGCCTCTCCTCTAAACTTACCAATCTCTTAAGTCATTCCTGATATAGTTTTGGAATATAGGTGAGGTTCAGTGGGGTGGAATCTGGAGCTGATGACCAAGAACAAATTCTTGAGATGTTGTTGGTGCAAAATAGTGGCCTGTTAAAGCATGAGGACAGGACCCATGGGCAGAAAGAGCTGCTCAACTGGGTAGATCTTGAAAACCATTTAGCACCATCAATATACAAGCCAGTCACAGATGGGTTTATGCAAACTAAACTTCATTTATGGCAAGAATCACACATTGAGATGTCTTGCATAATGGAGTTGAGAATAGCTAAGAAACTACCCTAATATCAGAGGGCTTCTGGGCCTCTGTCAAGCAACACTTGACATTAACCTAATTACAACTATTTACACATCTAAAAAGATGTGTGAATGTTACTCAGAAGGGGGCTCAGCTAAATTTAGATATAAATAAAATAAAATAAAAGAGTTGTGTAGTATTGAGTATTATATAAATATATTTAACCTCTTTCAAAAGAGCAAGTGCTTAGATATTGATCATTGACTATATTGTTACAAGTTCCAATTTTAAGGCTTTACCTGATGTGAGGATAAATGCATCACAGGACAAAATGGACATGTCTGGTTATTTGATACTGTGTGGCTAAAATCTATTTGCTGAGTTGGTAAGACCCAACCCCTGGAATTTCACTGATGTCTGCTTTAATGCATAACTACTACAACATAATTTTTGTTCCCATTTGGTTTGTCAAAGGTCCACTGATCCCCCCATTCATTTATCTCCACCTGATGCCCAGTAGTGATGATCTGCCTCTCTCCGGGTGGGTTGGCCATCCTACATATTTCACCTAAAGAATCATAGGTACTATTTTCACATGTCTCATCTTTCCAAAGTCTTTTGTAGCTTGCCTTCTATCATCAGCTACCTCCCACCTCTACCCACAGGAAAGAGCTAGATTCTTTTTATACATATGTGATGAGAGAGGCTAAGAAGAGCAAACCCCTACTCCCTTCTGCCCAGGGATGTTGCTGAAAACCCTTTAAGATTGTCTTCTCCCAGGACCCCAAAGGAAAACTGAGGTCTCTTTTCTGCCTGTATACATCTATTATTTCTTCACACTGAACAAGACTTGGTTTTCTGATCTCCCCTACATCTGTCCACCATTTTCTTCCAAAAATCTTTCAACCTGGATAGAGTGAGTGGTCCATTACCTTTAGAGCCTAAAATATAACACTATGATTTAAACCATTAAGCTTGACTCTTGATATACAAAACAGGAACTAACAGAGCCTAAAAATATATATTTCCTCTCTGAAAAAAAATTATATTTCAAATCTTGGCAAAAATAATAAATGACATTTTGTTTTTTTGTCTTATTTCTACTACAACAGTCCTTATCTACTATTCTCTAGATCAGCTGGGAGATGATCAGATACATAAAATTGCAGAAGAGAATACATTACATATTTAGAAAGTAGTACTTTCATTTCATTAATGATATTTAATGATTTTTATGCTATGCACTTACTATGTGTACAAAGTTATTTTTAAATTCTACTTAAAATTAGTAACCTTATTAACAATGTACCATGTGTAATTATCTATGCAAAGCAGAATACACATTAGTTCAGTTAATCTTTACTATTATGGTCCCATGCTTAGAGACCAGAAGACTATGGCTTACACGAATCACCTCACCCCAGATTGAAGAGCATCTAAGTAGTGTGAAGCTAATATTTAATGCCAATGAGTCTGTCTCCAGAGTTTGTGTTTTAGCCATTATTTTATATGTAGCATTTATATTCATATTGATTCAAATCTATCCATTAAGAATTTCCTTTGGAAAAACATTTTGCTAGATATGTGTGCTAAGATACCTCTAAAGTTATTTTAACAGACCTCCAAACAGCTGTTAGTGTAAGAAGTAGTACAAATAATACATTTTCAGGTGCCTATGAATACTCCCCAAAGAGCTATAGATATATCATAAAATATACTTCTATCTTTCTTCCTTTTTGATTTATATGTTCTTCCTTTTTTCACTTCCTCATATGTTTTACGTATGTGGCCTGTGGAAAATCCATGATTCTTTTCATCTTCTATTATCAGCAAAGAGAGAACCAGAACATGCTGATGCAAATGTGTCCACACAATTGAAGATGTCAAGATAATTGTTTCCAGGTATGAATAAGTGATGCATATGACACCCTTTGGACCTACATTGTCTGGAGAAAATAAACGTTCAGTATCTTTTTGTATTCTTTTCCTTGCATTGACACTCAATTTGGGGATTTTTCATAATACTTGTTAAAACGACACTCAGGACTATCATGTTAGGTATAGAAACTGCTGCAATGCAGTTTTTCAGTAGGGGAGAAAAATTGGGCTTAACTCCAAATACAATATGGAAACATGAAAATGTACAGCCAAGGACCAAAGTGTGGTATTTGTCAGATAGAAAATTACTGAGAGGAGACATCAAGGATAAACAGGGATTCTGCTTGAATCTGTCTAATGGGATTCTTGTTGAAGTCAGACCAGCATGATTAGGTGTCAACTGAGGATGTGGGGGATGAATAGATATTGAGGGTGACTCTGGCTAAACTGACTTAACATGATTCTTACTAAAAGTGGGCTTCTGAGGATATTCCCTAGAATGGAACCCAGCTGAAAAGGAGCTCAGAGGAGCCAAATAGAATCCAGTCAAGGAGAGAATCTTTGTCATGACCAAATGGCCAGTATACTAGAGTGAATGGGCCATGCTCTAGATCAGTCTGATATAGTGAGTAAGAAGAGCACACTGTCTTCCCAGGTTCTAATTTTTTTTTTTTTTATGATTTTGTTTATTTATTGACAGAGAGGGAGATACAGCAAGAGAGGGAATACAAGTAGGGCAATGGGAGAGGGAGAAGCAAGCTTTCCACTGAGCAGGGAGTCTTTGCAGGGCTTGATCTCAGGACCCTGGGATCAGGGCCCAAGCCAAAGGTTGACGCTTAATGACTGAGTCACCCAGGCATGACCCCAACCTACCCTCCTCAGGTTCTAATCCTGATGGCCCCTTAGCAACCTGTAACCATGGAAAAGGTATCTGACCTCTCTATGCCAGTATCTTAATTTGTGAATGAGGATAACCATACTTTCTACTTGGGTCAAAAAAGACAAAAGCATGTAATTTGTATACTGTATGCACCACCTAAAAGGCAGGAGACATATTAGCATTGTTTTGTTATTATTAGAAATAAGCAACTTTATTTATTTATTTATTTATTTATTTTTAAAGATTTTATTTATTTATTTGACGGAGAGAGATTACAAGTAGGCAGAGAGGCAGGTAGAGAGAGAAGGAGGAGGAAGCAGGCTCCCTGCTGAGCAGAGAGCCCGATGCGGGACGCGATCCCAGGACCCCGAGATCATGACCTGAGCCGAAGGCAGCAGCTTAACCCACTGAGCCACCCAGGCACCCAGAAATAAGCAACTTTAAATAAAATGTTGGAAAAATGTACTGTATATCCAATAATTATATTGAGGAATCCTATTATAATATAATGCAATTGTAAATGAACTGAAAAATCTATTTCTATTGAGGCAGGGATGCTTATTTAAAATAAACAAAAAAATAAGCAAAACAAACAAATAAATAAATAAACAAAAGTCCTGATTTTGAATTAGGTCATGATCCCAGGATCCAGGGATCGAGCCCTGCATCAGGCTCCCTGCTCAGTGGGGAGTCTGTTTCTCCCTCTCCCTCTGTCTGCTGCTCCCCTGCTCATGATCTCTCTTTCTCTCTTTCAAATAAATGAAATCTTAAAAAATAAAAAATTACTAAATGAGCATGAAGTCTTGCCATTTATAACAACATGGGTGGATCTAGAGAGTATAATGCTAACTGAAATAAGTCAGTCAGAGAAAGATAAATTAGCCATATGATTTCATTCATATGTAGAATTTAAGAAACAAAATGAGTGAAGAAAGAAAAACAAGGGAAACAAATTAAAGGGAAAAAAAAAAAGGCTCTTAACTATAGAGATCAAACTGATGGTTACCAGGGGGATGGGTGAAAAATGTGAGGTTGATGAAAAATACACTTATTGTGATGAGCATTGAATAATGTACAAAATTGTTGAATCACTATATTAAACAACTGAAACTAATGTAACACTGTATATAATTTACACTTTAATTAATAAAATAAAATAAAACAAAATTCCCTAAGGGCAAAAGAAAAAAAGAATTGCCAAATGAAATTTTGTACTCTCTATATATAATTGGCTTATTCAACAGAGATATATCAGTGCAAATTTTCTTACACAAAAGTTTTCCAGATGTATCTAGATGTTCCTTTCTTTTTGGCAACCAAAATTTGAATCAACCAAGAATAAAATATGTAGGTAATTGTCCCAATATGAGCTATCAATTCAGCTAGCCAATGCCATTTGTAAATGTTCACAGGGATCTGAACTAAAGTGGAAGAAAAAATAATAATAAACACAGAAGGAAATTGAACTGTAAGACATTTTAGGAGCCTAAAATTCCCCTACTGTAGTTCTTCAAGTCTTCATTGTTTTTTATAACAAAAGTTCTTAATCTAGGGGTACCTGGGTGACTCAGTCAGTTGCGCATCTGCCTTTGGCTCAGATTATGATCTCTGAGTCCTTGGATCAAACCCTATGTTATGTTTCCTGCTCAGCAGGGGAAACTGCTTCTCCCTTTACCCTTTGCTTGTGCTCTCTCTTGCTATCTCTCTCTCTCAAATAAGTAACTAAAATCTTAAAACAAAAAATTCTCAATCTAGCTTCTATGATGCTATCTTTAATAGAGCAAAAGAATCATAAAATATTTTCAAAATATTAATAAACTACACATATGTATTAAAACACCACATAACCACATGTTTATCTTAACATAATTTCCAATTAATAATAAAAATGTAAGTAGACCAAAATGTTAAAGATTATTCAGAAAGAATTGATTTTTGTTGAGTGAAATAGTCATGTGGCTTCTGCTACGTCCCAAAATTGTTTTTAACCCGTGTAAATAGAAATCTGAGTCACTTTGACCTTTTGTAATAAGGGGCAAATTATGCTAGAAACACAACTGTTCCATCTACTTCCGCATTCAGTTTTAATCAGAGCTCCATTTAAATTTTTGTTCTCGGCAATCATGGCATTGCAAAACAACGAAAGAGCAGAAATAAATGAGATGTTGCTTTGCCCTGGTTGATTAAATCATGATTCAAGGTAACATTCAGGTGACATTACAAGTTGTCAGAACAGCAGTGTGCTATACCTTGGGAGGGAAAAAAAAATGTGTGAAGGATGTTTATTTCCCCATCCAATATAAGTGACAAGGTTGAAATGAGAATGCTCGTGTGTCTATGAAAATATATTACCATTTAAGGAATCCTATTATTAGGCACAGTGGAAGATCTATCTGGGAGAAGCTTCCCTTACTGCGGGTAATTATCACAATCCAGCATGCTAATTGCTTTTCGATCTGCAGGCTGTGCTTTCAGGGAGTCTTGTGGAACACCACTGCATTGCATCTAGACTGCTCCTTAATGAGAACAGCCCTTATCAAGGACGGCCGCAACTTGGACTTTGCAATCGATAGGGAAGCATTATCCCTGGCTTTAACGTTTGGAAACAATCTAGTCAGTAGACTTTTGTTCAAATACTATGTATTTCAGGATCATTCTAGAAACCATCACATTCATTCCCTAAGTCTACGAATCAACAGCGCATAGAACTCATGGGGAAGCAATGAGCAAGGGTAAGCCAAGATCTTCTTTCCGTTGGAAGTTATGGAAATGCAGTTACACACAAAGTGCCCTTTCAAGTTTCAATGTTTAACGAGATATTTTCTCACGACTTAGTTAGTGGATCTTTCAGAAAACTGGGCCTGTATATTAAAATATTATGATTTTATTTCTTTATGTATCCATGTACATATAGGTGCAATTCATATTTACTGCATGTAATATTTTGTGCTTTGTACTGTGCATAAATCTAATTTAATTTACAAGCCCTATATATGTGTGATTATTTCATATTTAATATAATAATACTGATATTGAATAAAAATAAAAGAAAAACAAATTTTCTGAGTGTCAGTACGAAGACTTGGATTCAGCCCTCTATGGTATCAATACTCATACTTAGTACAAATTTTAAAATTGTTATATGTTATATATAATATATATGTTCTATGATATATATAATTATCTTTCTCCCTTTCTCTTCTCTCTCTTTATACACACACACACACATACACATATATATATAAAGATATATATTTATACCTTATTTTATATATAATTTTATATATTTACATATGAAGAGAAGGGGAGAGAGAGAGAGCAGGAGATACTTAACCAATACAGAATTATGTAAAAGACTGGAGCTCAAATTTACCAGACTGAAATGCTTCTTTTAACATGCCAAAATTCAATACGTAGAAAATAGTCAGACTTACAATTAATTAATAAAAAATTAATCCTGCCATTGGAAAATAAGAAGTTAAAACATACTATATAATAATACCTATTCTGATATATAAAATTTCAGGCACGGAAAGGCAGGAACCATAATGAGGCAAACATATACCACATAGAACCAACATGACTATAGCAATTTAGATGGATAACAAATTTGAGTGACATTTGGATAAACAAAATATAGTCTTGATTTATTAGGCAATTGTATTCCTAAAATAGATATGTCGTGTCTATATGAAAACCACATATTCACATGAAACATCACATGAAACACAAAATTGTAAACACTCAGATTTTAGGATTAAATGCTAAAAATAAATTGCTTACCTACATGAACATACAAAAGGACATTCTGGTAATTATGCAGAGCTTGGAACATTCTTTTATGTGAGGGAATTGCTCAGCCACCATTAGCCATCAAATAAACCAAGCCACTAAGGGCCGATGGTTAACTCCTATTCATTAGGAAAGCAAACCTTTTCCACTTCCAAAACACTTCAAAAATCATAGTGGATTATTTTATTTACATGCATGCATATATATGTGTATGAGCGTACACACATACACACACATATATATGCATATACAAATTACAATACAGCTGGAGTCATTCTATTTGAATTGCTATGTGACTAACTTTTCACCTAATGCATTTTAAAGAGATTTCCAATCCTGTAACACTTAAAAATCAGCCTCAGTATTTTTAACATCTGTATAGTATTCTATGAAATGTGTTGCCATAATTTAGCTATTCCCTATCGGCTCTTATACTATTTCCATCTTTCTAAAATCCTATGGTCTTACCCCTATTTTAGGATTGTGTTTCAGAGTCCTTATAACTAACTTACTCAGATTATTATCAAGTTAATGCCATACCAGACTTTTTATGTTCTAAGCATTAGTAATTGCATCAATCGCGGCAGCTAGGGTTTGACAATGGTACCTAGTAGAGGCATTTACACAACATAAGTATTTGTGAAATTAGCTATTTTAGTGGGGATGTTGGGGCCCGTTCTTCCTGGATCCCCGGCATTCCTGAAAAGGCCAGTTCCCTGAGCACAGGTGCGTACAGGTGACTTAGGAAGGCTTGTATACTGAGCTGTTTTGTGTAAGGTTTGGAAGTATCTCCCTGTTTGAAGCTGTTCTAGGCTAATAAGGATAAATACATGTCTATGTCCTCCTTGGAAAAAAAAATTTGCTTACATCCCAGGGTAAAGAAGAAGGCACTCTGCCTGTCTATCTCTGAGAAGAGGAGTGTGGACATGTCACCAGTGACCCCATATCTGATCAAAATTTCTCACTCAGGGGTTGCTCCCCTGTACCGCACCCCACTCCATGTACAGGTACCCACAGAGCCTCGCTGCTTCACCCTAAGGAGATTGGGACTTGGGGAACGGACACAAGATGTTGCTCTGGCTTCTGCTTTTCCGAAAATAATAGAATTCTCTTTCTGTCTGACCCAGTGATTTCACGGATCTGTCACTGTGTGTGTGTGTGTGTGTATAGCTACACATATATACCGTATGTATGAGTATAGGTGTGCGTGTGTGTGTACGTGTGTATGTGTGTATATATACTGTGTGTGTGAATATATATGTAATGTGTGTATATATACTATGTGTGTATATATACATTTATACACACAGTGTATATATGTATACACATAAACTCTTACTGACTAAATTGTTGGCTTGTAAGTATGATAAAATCTCAGATATTGTTTCCAACTTAGTAGAGGATGGGTTAGGTTATGTTGCTAAAACAACAAAACAAAAAATGAAACCTTAGTGGCTTAAGACAAAAATATGCAAGAAATAAGCTTTTATTGATATTATTGATATAAACCAATAAGATATGTGTGTGTGTGTGTGTGTGTGTGCAACATAAACTGTTCCTAGGGTGGGAGAAGCAATCAAATAAGCAAATGCAAAATACTGCACTGAACACACAAAGTGGATTTTCGTATGACACTGGATGAGTCAATTAGCTATGCCCTCAGATTTACATTTCTAAAACAATAAAAATAATTATATGGACATTACCACTCCCATAGTCAATAAATATTCTAAAGTTTTTTGAAAATATTTATATGCAATAAAACAATTCTTTCAAAATTCATTAGATACTGGCTATCCGAAGCAGTGGGGTGTCTATCGATGTTGCTTAGTACAAGGTCAGAGGACAGAAGATATATCAAAATACAATATATGGTCCTTAAAAGCTTCTGTCCAGCATGTTGTTGGTCAAATTTTGTTATTTCACCGGGCCTGTTTTCAAAGGCAATGTAAGTACAATCCTATCTTAATGTCTTCAATTGTGGGAGCTAATATTCTGAAACCCCACACTACTCCTCTGAGGCATAATCTTGACATGATCGCATGAATTAAAATCGTATTATTCCAGAATATAGATTACCTTGACATTTTAAATAATAAATTCACAAATGAAAAAAAGAGTTACATGTACAAGGACTATCTGATTAATACCTGTTTATTATTAAGCCTAAGCAGAGTATTTAATAGTGGCCAAAAGAAGTTATTTTATCCAATACCATAGACTCACTCAAAAAGCCAGAACTACTTTTTTTGTTTTTGGACAAAAATTCAATTGTATAGGGGTGCCTAGGTGGCTCAGTGGGTTGAGCCTCTGCCTTCTGTTCAGGTCATGATCTCACGGTCCTGGGATCAATCCGAACCCTGCATCGGGCTCTCTGCTAGGCGGGGAATTTCCACCCCTCTCCCACTCTGCCTGCTTCTCTGCCTACTTGTGATTTACGATTTTCTCTCTCTGTCAAATAAATAAATAAAATCTTTTTAAAAAATCCAATTGTATAAGAACATTTTTGGTAACCATGACCAAGCAATGGCTAAAGCCTTCAGTAAGAATCCTCTTCATTACTTAAAAAATAATCAGATCTCTAGATTCTGATATGAAGTCAGTGAAATTGTCTGCATGCATTTCTATGTATTGTACTGTCTTTTGCATCATCTTGCTAAAAGCATAGTTCTCTGAGTAATTAACTCATAAAATGTTAAGCAAATGATCTTTAGTGAGATGGTTGTTGAAGCTTTAAAGCTAAATAGTTTGTGCTAAACATGGTGCTTATCAAGCAATTGTTACTTTCACAATTTTCTAGATTTGCTGCATTGAAATAATCGTGTAGCAGATGGGTTAGGCCTTCTCTGTAGTCCATGCTCGTGTTATTCCCATTTGGTCCAAGTTCTTGAGGAATTCTTCACGAGGTAAGAAATCCATTCACATTCTCAGCTCTTCCATGAGTCTACTCTGCCTCCTCCCTCTGTATTTCATATTAATCTAATGTAGTTTCATTAAAGGAGACAAAATATATCTGTATTATTTAGTAAAGTCCCTAAAATTTTATGAGCAACTATAATATTTTACATAATCTACAATGCTTTGCTGTATCAGTAATGTTGAGCTTATAATAGTATTTGTATCTTAATTATCTGTAATTTATATTTATAGATAAAAATCCTGTGATTAATAGATATGACATAATGTTTCATATATATAAAATATTCCATAAACAACCAATGTAAAGATTAAAGTGGCTCAGGATTTTTAAAAAAAAAATATGATTTTTTTGTAATTCACTTTTCCCACATTTGACATTAAAGCTTATTTTTTAAATCTCTCAGAAAATCACATTTTTAAATTTATTTTTATTATTATGTCCAATTAGCCAGTATATAGTACATCATTAATTTTTAAGGTAGCGTTCAACAATTTATTAGTTGCACATAACACCCAATGCTCATCACCATTTTTTTTCTCTAAAACTGGGTCTTTGTTTTTTTTTGTTTTTGCTTTTGTTTTTTGTTGTTTTTGTTTTTTTCCTGATATACCAAATGTACCACATCTGGGTATTAATTACATGGGCAGAATTGCCTCAGAGTAACTTCTACATCAAATGTAATAGTTTGCTTTTATGTTTCCATTGTTTTGTATATACTGTTTGTTCATTCTGGAGCACTTTGTAAGTCGACTTTCCTGGAAAACCCATTCTGAAATGTCTTAAAGCACTTAGAGCCTTAGATGTCTAAAGTGCTCCTGGCATCAACACCTGTTGGAGGCAAGAAGCAGGAACAGAGGAGGGAAATGTTGGGCTGTGATACAGTCTTAAGGGACTCCCTGCTGATACCGTGGGGAGTTCTGAGGCAGGAATATCTCTGCAGGGTTGAGGTTAGTAAGTGGGCTGGTGCAGAGAAAAGAAAAAAGAAAAAAAAACACAAAACTCGAAGCTTAATTGAATAAGGAAATTAAATTGCAAACTCACAGATACGAAATGTCTAGCAATCTAGACGATGCAACTGTCAGACAACCAAATCTACTTGTTTGGTAGAAATTTCAAAATATTTTCCTGTAAGACCTGGATAAATTGATATAATGAGAACAGTTAAGCCACTTCACCCACGGTCAGACCTGGTTGATTCTCTATAAACACTAGAATTTCTTATTTCACAGAGTCGATATCATGATTTTTAACCTGTGTTGATTCTTATGACGATCATTATGGTCAGGGTTATTACCATTTTTCTATTCTAAATACTATTATCCGACAGTTTAGCTTTTATGAAAATCGTAGGTACCTTAAATTCCTTGTAAAACAGACATAGTGTCAGGCAAGGGTAAAGTTACAACACAGCTGTAGACGCGCAATTTAGCTGTGAAAACAGTCCAGCTGTTAATCATACAACTCAATTAACTACACGATAGCATTAAAAGTGAATGTTAACTGAAATCAGTAATTCATCACTTAAAATAATTTTATGATACCAGCCTGGAATGGAAAAACAAAATACTGCACTTGCAAAAAGTGCTTGTAACACTACAAAATGCAATTAAAGGTAGTAAAAATTGCCAAATCCCTTGTGAACAGATCTTAAAAGTTATGTTAGTTGACTTTTAAAAAATACTGCCTCCTTCATTCTGTTATTTCATTCTGAAACCTCTCATGGACAGAAGGAAGGATTTCCAGATCTTTACTATTTTCTCTCGCTTCATAATCTATATGCTTATATGTTACCAAGCTTTTAAGAAAAATTCCTATGTTCAGTCTTTTGACTCACTCTTTTCCTTTAAAGCTGTCAGTTCTGCCATTCAACCCATCTGTTGTATTATTTTAATTGAGAGGGTGAAATTTTTAAATTCCAAGATCTCCAGAGGTGTTTTTAATTAAGTTAATACTCAAAAATTTTTATTGTAATTAACATTAATTTATTTGTTGTAACTAAGTTATTCATTTACTATACCCATTCTGTTTACTTACTTTTTTCCTGCTTATTGATTCATTTCCTCTGTTCGATGGTGGTAGATTTTCTGATTTTATTTATCTTTTTATTTATGAAATTTAAGATCTGATCCTTTGTGAATTGTTGGAGGAGCAGATCTTGCTTCTCTGAGTGTGGTCCTGGTCCTGTACTGCAAGGGGCGATGCTTTCCTGTCCCCTCCGCACTGAGTTTGGTGAGTTTGGGGAGAGCTGAATCTCCTACACAGGGATGGGCTGTTCTGCTCTGGCTGAGTGTCGCAAACGAGAGAGAAATGGGCTGACCGACACGTTGGTCTGGGGCAGGTGAGCAATTAATCACCCTGAGACTCTACAGGGGTTTCTACCTCCTATGGACAGCTGCTGCCTCAGCGGAGATCTTTTTTTTTTTTTTTCATTTTTTGTAATCTTTATTAAATTTGCTGATCATTCCCTAGGGTCGCAACTGCTAGTCTTTTAAACAAATTTCAAAGGCAATTTTGAGTGCTCTTCTGAATGACCCTGACTTCCATTTAACACTTAACCTCCTCCTTGATCGGAATGCTGTTCCCTTTCTTTGTTTTGTCATTATTTTGTTTTGTTTTTTTTTGTTTTTCCTTCTGCCTGGACCTGTAACTTTTTTTTTCTATTATTTATATACTCTTCCAACTTTAAGGACCTCTTTCTGACACTTTTGTTCTTTTTTTTTTTTTGAATAATCTTAGGGATTTAGATTTTTTCAAATGTTTGTTACTTCGTGAAATTTATGCAAATGTGTTTTACCTTCTATTAGTAACCATTTTTTTTTTAAGATTTTATTTATTTATTTGACAGAGAGAGAGAGATCACAAGTAGGCAGAGAGGCAGGCAGAGAGAGGAAGAAGCAGGCTCCCTGCTGAGCAAAACCCTGATGCAGGGCTCGATTCCAGGACCCTGAGATCATGACCTGAGCTGAAGGCAGAGGCTTAACCCAGTGAGCCACCCAGATGCCCCAGTAAGTAACCATCTTACTAAATCTTTATCTGATGTATCTAATAGTAAAATCAGATCTTATTATGTAAACTGATTTGGGGCCTTCTGTTTCTTTTAAGATGACAATGACTTTATTCTATAGCATTATTTTAATACCGCATTGTGCCATTTATGAATATAACAATTTATTCTTCCAAATTTATAATATGGGTGTAAATGAATAACACTAGTTCAGTTGACAAATACTTGAATAGGATTAGATTTTGTAATTATTTGTTATATATGCAAATTTGAACTATGGGAAGATCATCACTCAATATTTAATGTTAAACCATCTTCTTGACCTAAAGCATTTTGTTTTCAAAACAGTAGTTTATTCAATCACAGACATTAAGAATACAAGATACACAAAAAATATATTGTACGGTGCTGATCAATAGCCTGACAATCTAAGACTAGTAGCTATTGAGCTCTTTGAGGACAGAAATATACTATTTATAGTCCCATTGAAATTGGATTTTGCCATAAATCATCATCACTACTCAAAATTTATTTACCTTAAAAAATTTATGTTTATGTTACTATATTTGCACCTTTTACCTACCTCTCTTAAGATAATTCAAGAAAATTTTTAGAAATAAATTTAACATAACTCTTCAAAATGGATATTTGATATAATTAGAGCAATTTTCTAAATAATTGCATTGTAGCAAGGTAATATCAAATAATATATTCACGGTATTGTAAGAGAAACAAAAAAAATGCACACTGCTCAAATCTTGTTCACAAGTACCTTCATCTGCATCTCTAAATACATTCTCTAATACATAATTTATAATATATTTAACAATTTGTACAAGTATTTGTTTCAATATATTTAACCCTTTCAGCAGAAAATTAATTTCCAAATTATGGTCATTAGTAATTTTCTATCATGTCCTATGATTTTCAAATAATTAGCCTATGAAATCATTTATTTTTACCATAATCTTATCAGGTTTGTGTATTGTGTTAGTTCTTACTGACCTGGATGTTTTAATATAATGACTACTGGGATCTACAACAAGGTTTGCCTTTTCACATCTTAAAACAGGAATCCAGCAAGTTCCTTACAAATTTTATTAATTTGCTACTGTTTCAAGAGTGTCTTGGGGTGTCTGGATGACTTAGTCAGAAGAGTACACGACTTTTGATCTCTGAGTCATGAGTTCAAGCCCCATGTTTGGTGTAGAGATTACTAAAATAAATAAATAATCTTACAAAAATGTGGGGCCCTGGGTAGCTGCTTAAGCATCTACCTTAGGCTCAGGTCAGGATCTCAGGGTACTGGGATTGAGCCCTGCAATCAGGCTCCTTGCTCAGTGGGGAGACTGCTTTTCCCTTTCACTCTGCCTCTGCCCCCAACTTGGGCTCCCTCTGTCAAATAAATAAATAAATAGAAACTCGGGAAGGGGGGGAAAAAAGAGTGTCTCCTCATGAAAACTATTAGAAATACTGTGTCCAATTTACTTTTATGGCAGTGAAATTTCCCCCGATTTTCCTAGAAGGTGAATCTGTTGTTGCTGATGTTTTCACTGAGCCTTGGAAACAATATGTTTAAGTTGCCAACATGCTGTTTAAATCATATTTGTGAGAGGAAAAAAATAATGTAGAATAAAATATATTCAAGCTTTAGAAATTCAATATGTAAGTTCTTGCTGATATACTGGTATTACTAAATTAATCTCCTTCTGTTATATGCAAATTATTCTTTGAATATAGAGTTACACAAGTGTTCATTTCTTAGACAAATATAATTTGACACATTAGGGAAATACAACTATTTTTTACATACATGCACCATGAAAAAATAATTTACTTGGGTTATTTTGGAAATTGCTACTATGGCTAGACATAATTACAATCTTGTCTTTGAAATAATGTTTTGACATCCCAACTGCCAAAATAATCCCATTTATTATCTGTCTGTTGTGACCTCCATCCCTGCAGGTTGCTTATGAATCCAAACACTGAGATCAATTCTTAGTTTAAACAACGTAACTATAAACCACAGTCTTGCTTTCCTATAACACATCTCTATAGACTTTTTCAGCTTGATTTTTCTCGGGTTAATTTTACTTCCTTCATTTCCTTAAATATGCTTTGGGAAATATCACCAGTGATGTCCTGATTTTCAAATCCAATGGACATACTTGGTTCTTACAGGTTTTGGTCTTTATGAAATATTGAACACTGTCAATCAAGGAGGCAGCATTCTCCAAGGATGCTGAGAATGTCTCCTTTATCAAAAGCAAGAGCCTTTGTGGTTCATCTAAATGGAAGGCCCCTAAGAGGTTATTACATGTAATTAGGAGGTTTGGCTTCTCCTATTTTTCAAATTTGCTTATCACCTATTGTGTCATAATGGGATCATCCAAAAGTAAAATATACTTTGATATGCTGATTGATGGCACAGGAACTTCTCTGAATGCCCTGAGTCCTCTCTGCTAGAGAAAACCCAATAAGAATGATTTCTGATTTCAAAAATGGCCATATCTGGTTTTGGCAAAGCTGCCGGTAATACAGCTGTGAGCTCCAGGCTTCATGTGAATTATTTAACACCTAAAATCTCTTTGTGTTTTGTGAAAGATAAATTGAATAGAATGTCTTTGTACCCATGTGGAGAGTAACAAAACACTAAGAAAAATAATTAAAATAGGGCAAGTTTCATGAATGTTTTCTGGAACACAGAGAGTAATATAAATGTTAATTTTCTGCTTGCATTTGTGATTTCTGATTGCCTTTTTTTTTTTTTTACTAATTCCTACCTTCTATAACGTTTTAAAATTGTGCACTCAATAGATGACATAGACCATGTCTGTATGCATGTTAAATGTTGTATCTATGGTATTACAGCGTGTTTTTCTTTTTTTTTTTGTCTGAAACTTTTTAAGGTAAGTAGGTAAAAAAAATTATAAAGGATTGTACTGATAGATATTTGAAGAACAAGTGCAATAGTTTATCAGAACTTTTTAGTGATAAATGTTAATGAGATTTTATTTTCAAGAATCATTCTTGACTGGCATAGAGTAAAAGCCATTTAGAATTCTTAGCAAGATTTCCTTCACAACAGAGCTGAATGAATTGAAATATTCATAGAAGTTCCCCAGAAATGAGTAGTGAGTAGAAAATTCTTAATATAAGAGAAATGTCATTAATGTTATTTTTTCAGAATTATTAATCAAAGAAGGACTAAGAAGGAAAATGGAAATAATTATGGTCATTTATAGGTTATATCTAGGAGCTGTATGGAGGGATTTTTAGCAGGAGGAGATAAAGAAAAAGAGAGACTCATGTTGCATATTTGTTTAATGCTCATGTGATGATTTTCCCTCATATGTCAATCATTTGGAGATGTTGGATAGTCCATTTTTATTATTTAGTATTTAGTATTATTTATTATTTGAAATGTTTATTAATTTTATACTACTTTTCTTTGTAGCACTTCAAGAAAAATCTTACCTTTTTTGCATATTTGTTTATTGTATACCTTGTTATTTGAATGCATACTCAAGGGTATTAGGAATTTGGACTCATTTATTATTCTATCCCCAGGACCTATAAAGTGCAGCACAGAAAACACTTAATGAACACTTAACTGAATGGAGAAGTAAAGTGAAGTACTGACAGCCTTGGATAGAACTTGCAGGATTTTCTTGGTCTTAGGAGTTGCAGAAGGAGTCATAGCATCTCTTGGTTTTCAATACTGGTAAGCATGGGCATTTATCTCAAACCTAAAGCAGAAGCTTAATTAACTGTGTGTGTGTGTGTGTGTGTGTGTGTCCAAGAATACTGAGAGAATAAGAACTGTATTTGAAGGGTTATTTTTCACAAAAAAATAGGAATAATTCCACAACTACTTGAATGAACAGATCCAAAGGGCAGAGATAGCCATAAATTCCAACTTAGACTAAGTTTAATTGCTGGCCCAATGAGCCTACTGTGCTGGTGTTTCTTAACTATTCTGTTTCTTATACAGAATACTGCTTGTCTGTGTGTTACTCTACAAATACCAAGCTTCAACATATACTAGACTGATCACAAAATAAAAAGAACTAATGAGAGAGCTCAGAAAAACCCATTACAGATATAGACAGGATCCAAAAACCAACTGTTAAGTAAACTTTCTTCTCCTAAGAACAATGGGAAGCTATTTTGAGATTTAATTGAAGATGTAATAAAGCATGATATATATTTTTAAAAATTTGTATTTTTTTTTACATTTTGATTATAGTGTAGTAATTAAACTAGAAGTAGACAAACAGATTAGGGGATCACCACAGTCCAGGTTAGGGATGATGATTGTCTAATCATCACCCCAACTGTGATGGTTGGGGTGACTGTTATCTAGGATGTACAACTGACCGGAATTGGTAAGGGATTGAGTGATGGAAGAGATGAAAGTGTCTAAGATAAATTTCAATGCCATTTCACAAAGTGAATACCTCCATAATATAAATAGATTTAGTGAAGAAATGTGATAGATTTTTACTCTGGACCATTGAGTTTGACTTGCTTGGATGATAACCATTTAGAGTGACCCTAGGAAAAGAAGGAAAGAGGAGGGAACAAAGAAGGAAGGCAAGTTAATATTTAGGGTGAATACAGAAGATCTTATGACCAGGAAATCATCATCTTACTTAGGGTGATACGGAACGACCGAGAAGAAAGAAGTCTGATCTACTGAAATTCTAGGTAACAACCCCAGTTGGAAGGATGAAACATGAGGATATCAGTTACTAGATTGAGATAAAATCTATATTTGAAAGGGTTTCATCTTTCTGAGATTGGAAAATTAACATAACTGTGTTCAAGCGAACCTTGTGTCAGAAAACACTTTTGATGATCAAAGCAAGGTTCCTGACATCTGCTTTAAAAAAAAAATGAATAGAGACTGCATAAAACTTATATTTTAATTGGTAGAAAGGAAAAAGATCACATTTTCCAAATATCATGTGTTCATATCTACTTGTTACTTTTTGTTTTGAGAACCTTAATCGAAACCCCCTCATCACCATATTTAACATTTATGTTTCGCTAACACTGTTCCAGACACACACAGTAATGTGCATTCTTAACATTAAATCTCCTTCTAAGAACTTCAGTAACTAGGTCATATTATAATCCACACTTTATAGGTGAAGGAAATTTGGAACAAAGAGGTAAGTAAACTCCTGAATAAATTCTGGATCTTATTCTGAGCCCAGTCTGGCACCATGGCCTGTGCTACTGTGCTATGCTCTCGCTATAAGATCACACCTTATACACTAATCTACAAGTTGTACGTTATTTTATTTTAGAAAAGCATACTTACTTCCCTCTGGTCTGTAGCTCACCTCCCAAATCAAACCCTTGTTATATCTGAATGTTTACAAGTCTGCATTTTAAAATAAACCCATTCTGAACAAGGAGTCTACTGTCTTATTAGGTTCATACTTTAGTAATATGGAAGATTAACATCTTCAGAAGCATCCGTCTTCACCCTGCTATTAATTTACTGAAAAAAAATCACAGGCACTTGCAGGAGAAAGGAGGTTTAAGGAAGTAGTATCCATCACAGTCCCCATTATTCTGAATTGAAGGATCCCCACTGGAGTTATTTATGTCTACCTTGGATCTGCTGCCCATGAAAAGGAGTTTGGGAGTATTAGGAAGGATGTCATAGGTTGGTAGTTATGGAGTTAGGGTTAAAATAAATTTAGAATTTTTAATTTAATGAGTTTCGTCATCTACTTTATAAACTTATGGTGTGAGAAGTGGAAGAATAACATATATGCAATGGTGCACAGAATATAGCACATTTCATACAGAAATCATGAATATTTTTAATTAAATATTAAATACTAATATTTTTTATTAAAATAAGATAGAGAAGTTTCATTTCATAGGTCATTTCCTCATATTTTGCTGAACTTAAAATTGAATTAGAACAGTTCACTCTGCTCTAGATTCACCTTGAAGAACATGCAAAGCCTCACTTGTTATGTAGTACAAGGACATGTCACATGATCTGAGGAGCGCTAGTCATTCAAATCCTTCCCTACCATCTGCCTTCTCTAGTCTTCATTAATTTTAACCACTAGTCCTAACAGGGTTTGGACAAGACTAAAGCACAGGCAGATCTAAAAACTGGACCTGCTAAAGGATGTTCCTGGAAAACAGACATATATGTCACCTAGTTTCATAATAAATGATCAGACCTGGGCTGAGAATTTTATTTGTATTTCTACTGTGTACCTTGATCTTCTGAGGGGAGTCGGCACAAAGCCAAAGTCCCCAAAATAGTAAGGCAAGGTGAATGGGGATAGAAGCTCTCACGGTCAAGGGCAGGGAGCTTTTCCTTTCTAATGATATCCTCAGATAGGGTGGATGGGATCACCCAGAGGTGACAGTTCCGAGGAGCTATGGGACTCTGAGGAATACATGCTTTGCTATTTCCTTATGTATATATTGTTCTCAGTAAACTTACATATCATTTTCTACAAAAGAAAATGCGCTTCTTATCTTTTTGGTACTACTCCATTGTCCCATTTTGTTAAACATGCATTTTGAAAAACACTGTTCATTTCCATAAGGGAGCATATGCACATATGTTCTGTTATCAAAAATTAAATTGAACATGTTTTAGTTCATTTTATGTCTTCAATAAACACGCTCATTGGAAATTTGACACATATAGTATTTATTCCAAATAAGTTAACAAACCCTGTCTGTTTTTTAGATGTGACTATTGCATGGCAGAAAAAGATCTGCAAATTGAATGACTCTGAGAAGTTGCAAAATTTTAATGCTCTACAATTAAGATTTAGCTTGTTAAGTACTTTCATCAAATTGTTTTTTAATGAAGTAAAATTAGATGTTATTAACATATAAAAATAACACAGACATCATAACTTTAACAAATGCCCTATTATATTGCGCAAACTATGCTAGTGTATCCATCAACATACTTACTTACAAAACATGACATATACCACATCACTGAAGATTTTACTTTTTTAAAAATGGTAGAATAATCTTAAATTAATCTTTAAATCTTTAAATTATTTTTAATAATTTAATAACTCAAATAACTTAAATTATTTTTAATAATTTAATAACTCAACTTTTTAAAATTATCTTTAAACTTTAAAGGTAATATGCAGTCACATTTAATTGCTTATATAACAGTCTTGGTAAATTTCAAAAGCTTCTCTTATGAAAAGAGTATCACATAATAACAAAAGCATAAGAATTGAGATTGGAGGGTCAGTTCCTTAACTATCTGCCTTCAGCTCAGGTCATGATCCCAGGGTCCTGGGATTAAGGCCCCCATCAGGCTTCCTACTCCATGCGAACCCACTTCTCCCTCTGCCTCTGCCTGCCGCTCCCCTTGCTTGTGCACTCTCTCACTCTCTGTCAAGTAAATAAAATCTTACAAAAACAAACAAAAAAAGAATTGATTGGACTCATTTATGTGAATACCAGTGATAAAAGTAAGCATCTCTATTAATTTTAACAAATGACTTTAAATATTTATAATTCATTGTATCCATCAATACAATGGGAATAACATTAGCATATGTTCAGAACATTGTCATGGTGATACATCTACACAAGTAAGATGTTTAACATGGTGACGAAAATAAATAAAATAAAAAAAAATAATTAGGTGATTAGGAACCTAATTATTAAGACTCATAAAACTTCAGCAGTGCCTGGGTGGCTCAGTTGGTTAGGTGGCTGACTCTTGATTTCAGATCAGGTCAGAATGTTGGGGTCCTGGGATAGAACCCCACTTTGGGCTCTGCACTCAGTGGGGAGTCAACCTGAGGATTCTCTCTCTCTACCCCTTCCCCCCTGCATGTTCTCTCTTTCTCTAAAATAAATAAATAACAAGTAGTAAAATTTCATGTTGGCCTTTTCCTTCTACTAGAAGTAATTTTGTGCTTATTTCCCGTGCATATGGAGACAGATTAATCTCCATAATAGAGTAAGTATTGTAAGAAACCCTCCTGTCACAGGAATTGTGGATTCCAAGTTATAGTCTGATCTAGAATAAAATTAATTAATGGTTGAGCCATATATACATGGCTCAGCCTTAAATGGATGCAGGTGACTGCCGGGGACTCAAAGAAATTTCTTCTCAAAATGATGAGTATCTCCCTATTTTCTAGTCAATCCAACCAACAAGTTCAGAATTTAGGGGTAGAAAATATGAGTGTATCAAAGTGTTCTTCAGTTATTTGGGAATATATTTGTTTAGGATCCATTGAAATTACTTCAGTGCAGAGTATGTAGTAGGTGAAATGTAGTCCAAGAATGTATTTTCTAATCTTTTTCACTGATACTGAATTAATCATATCTCTTGTTTTTTGCAGTAACCAATTTCTGCATCTTGGCATATTGTCCTCTCTCCTCTATAAATTAAAAGACAGAAGTACTTTCTATGTTTTTGCCTTATCTTCATAAATGATTAAAGGAAAAATTTTAGCAGATTTTTCAAGCACTGGCAATTGGATGTCCAAGATAACAAAATACAGGTTATATTTTAGTAGAATTTGTTTCTATTGAATATTTGTTTTTTTAGTCAAATGACATTAACTACATTATTTTCATAATGTAAGAAAAATATTTATTATATTTATATTTATCCTTTTTATCAAACAGGACGGTGATACAAATAAACTTCATTTAACCAACGTTAGTTAGCTTAAAAGGAGGAAGAAGAAAAAAAGGAGAAAAAGAAGAAGAAGAACAACAGCAGCAGCAACAACAATAACCAATTAAAATACAGGTAAGTTTTTCTCGAGAACTTCAGAGAAATTACACTTCCCTAAATTTCCAAGAGAGTTCTATTTTACTTCATTTTTCTCTCCCTATCTCCCTATTATGGTAGCATTTGATTTAAGTAACTTAAATAACATGTTAAGAGTTGTTGCCAGAATGGATAAGGAAGATGTGGTCCATATACACTATGGAGTATGATGCCTCCATCAGGAAGGATAAATACCCAACTTTTATAGCAACATGGACAGGACTGGAAGACATTATGCTGAGTGAAATAAGTCAAGCAGAGAGAGTCCATTATCATATGGCTTCACTTACTTGTGGAGCGTAAGGAATAACATGGAGGACATGGGAAGATGGAGAGGAGAAGGGAGCTGAGGGAAATTGGAAGGGGAGGTGAACCATGAGAGACTATGGACCCTGAGAAACAATCTGAGGGTTTTGAAGGGGCGGGGGATGGAAGGTTGGGGGAACCAGGTGGTGGGTATTGGGGAGGGCACGTATTGCATGGAGCACTGGGTGTGTGCAAAAACAATGAATACTGTTACGCTGAAAAGAAATTAAAAAAAAAAATAATAAGAGTTTGTTGCCAAAGACAGCTGATTCTTATGGATGATTAGGAAGAAAAAATCATCTAATTTAATAATGAAGTACCCTGCTATAATAAGGGGAAAACCTGTTCTATAAACCACTGTAATATGATTTGTGAAGAAGTGATTGTACTTAACTTGGAAAAGTAAATGGACTTATAAAGGGCGAAAGTAAAATTATAAGCCACTTCCCATCTCTTTAACAACAGCTCACTTTATGTGAACATGCAGAAGAGCCTGGGTTTGTATTAAGAATAGTTAACTGTATTATCATTTCTTTCCTCTTTTGTAGTAATTGTTTTCCCTCTTTTAATTTGCTTCTTTTTCTAGGCTGTTTGTTTTATAGTTCTTCAACATTCACAATATGTATATATTTTTTAAAATCTTAAGATTATTGTTGATTATCTCCATAGTGAGCACACATAAATATAGCTAAAATTGTATGAAATGTGTCCTACGGTATCATATTGAATATAAATTAAAATTAGAGATGGCCCAGTTACAATTTTCTAATTTAGACCAACTCAACAGAACTTGACAGTTTCAGGTTAATTGTTGCTAGAAAAACATCCATGCTAGATAATACAGAATAACGTTTACATTAATTGTTGCCTTTATTGTAGGATTCTGCATAGAATTGAATTTATTTTATTATAAATAGCTGTAATATTTTTTACATATTTTGAATAATGAAAACTCTACATAATAACCATATGTAAAGGCTAAATATTTCAGTACATTCCTTGTAACAAGGGTCATTGCTAAAAATAATGATTATGTATATGGAGATGTCATGCTTCCATGACACTCTGAGAGGAGAAATGCTGAATACATCTGTAAAGAAAAATGAAGGTGTAAATCCAGGAATATGAGCTCAATAAATTTAAAGAACAGTATTCCTACTTCATAGTGCTTTTACTATGACAAAAATATTACATTAAAAATATAGTGCTCCACTTTCGGAAAAGTCCCCTTGTCCCACTTGTAATATATTATAAATTGAGACAATTTGATTCTCAGCTCTTAAGATACAACAGTGTAATATTGCCTATGTGGAATGCACATGTGGTCTTTTACACGGTTAGAACTGACGATTATAATTATCTTTGTGTTTAACTGATCGATTAATAATAATATTAATGATAAAATAACAATGTTGACAACTAACATTTTTTCATTATTCTAGTAAATCTAAAATATGATTTAGGATCTGAACAAAAGATAAAACGTTAGTATTCATAGGTTATAATAATTAAGAAAAATATTACAGTATGACTGGGACTAGTGGAAGAGCATGATTTAAGAAGATACAGAAAACATCTATATAAATACTGCTACAGTAACAGATGAGTACCTATTTTTTTTAAGATTTTATTTATTTATTTGATAGACAGAGATCACAAGTAGGCAGAGAGGCAGGCAGAGAGAGAGAGAGAGAGGAGGAAGCAGACTCTCACTGAGCAGAGAGCCCGATGCGGGGCTCGATCCCAGGACCCTGAGATCATGACCCGCGCTGAAAGCAGAGGCTTAACCCTCTGAGCCACCCAGGCACCCCTGAGTACCTATTTTTTTTTTAATCAACTTCTTCCATTGGTTTATTGTCATAATTCACAGTCCATTTCCTCCCTGTAAATTGTCCCACTGGCCAATTCTCTACCTTGTTACTTAATTCTTGAGTGTCCCATTTCCCCCCCATCAAGAAAACATTCAAGAATCAATACTTCATTTTCATTTTTCCATTTCACTTTGAATCAGTACTAGAATGCATCAGGACAAATAGCTGGTCTATAATCCTACTAAAATTTATCTTCTTTGCTTTTCTATTCCTTTTGTATTTTTTTTAAATTTTCATCATTACACATTAAAGTGAACCAAATATCATGCAGTAACTTGTACTGAGAAAAAAAAAAGGAAAACAAAAAGAGAGCAATTGAGATTTGAGCTTTTCCTTCCATGACAAATAATCTAGTCTGTCATTGATTTTATATGTCAGAAGATCTAGCCTAGATCTTGAAAATGTTACATGATTTTTGTTATGATTCTATCATTAATTTTATCATATCATATCATATCATATCATATCATATCATATCCTGTCATATCATTTCTTCTCCCAAACCCAATTCTCTCTTAAAATTATTATTGATTTTATCATTGACTTTTTTGGAATTCCATGTACAACTGAAATCCTTTAGAGAAAGAAAGCTCTTCCATACAAATAGACTATGAAAATTCTTTGTTTCCCATATTTGTTTTCACTGAGAAACAAGATAAAGTAGATTGATATTTTGTACTCCTTCAGTGTTGAAAATTCAAGTATATAAGAAATATTGTGGAGGAAGGGAGGAAAATTAGAATGGGAAGACGTCAGAGAGGGAGACAAACCATAAGAGACTGGACCCTGAGAAGCAATCTGAGAGTTACAGAACAGAGGCAGTTGGGGAGATGGGGTAACCAGGTGATGGGTATTAATGAAGGCTTGTGTTGTGTTTAAGTATGTAGAGAAACAGAAATATACTTGAGATATCTATTGTTTTCTCTGTATGCCCTATTTTGTCTCAGTATTATATCTACCTTACAGAAGACAAAGTATTAATTTTTTAATTCCAACTGCTAGAATTATAAGAGAATAAATTTGTGTTGATTTAAGTCACTACATTTAAGGTAATTTGTGATAGCAGCCATAGGAAAAAACACAAGGACAGATACTACATCTGACTTGTTTGCTGTGGCAGCAAGAACATTATATGGATGTAATAGGGTGTCAACGCGTATTTCGTGAATGAATGAATGAATATGTGAATGAATAGTTGCCAACTATGTATTACGTAATAAATGATCATCGTAAGGCACGGGGTATAGATTAGTGTGCGGACAAAATTGTTTCCCAAACCTCTGTCAATAGCAGTCAGGCTACAAATGCTTACTCTATATTTGATATCTCAAAATTCAGTGAGTGCAATAAGATAGACACTTATTTCTTGCTTTTAAAGTTCAGGAAGAAGGAAAGTAGTCCAAAGTTATAGGCAGTGGAAAGAACCAAGATGCCCTTCAACAGACGAATGGATAAGGAAGATGTGGTCCATATACACTATGGAGTATTATGCCTTCATCAGAAAGGATGAATACCCAACTTTTGTATCAACATGGATGGGACTGGAAGAGATTATGCTGAGTGAAATAAGTCAAGCAGAGAGAGTCAATTATCATATGGTTTCACTTATTTGTGGAGCATAACAAATAACGTGGAGGGCATGGGGAGATGGAGAGGAGAAGGGAATTGAGGGGAATTGGAAGGGGAGATGACCCATGAGAGACTATGGACTCTGAAAAACAATCTGAGGGTTTTGAAGGGGCGGGGGTGGGAGGATGGGTGAGCCAGGTGGTGGGTGTTACAGAGGGAATGTATTGCATGGAGCACTGGGTGTGGTGCAGAAACAATGAATTCTGTTACACTGAAAAGAAATAAATTTAAAAAATTAAAAAAAAAAAAAAAAGTAATAGGCATTTCTGCTCCACAGGTCATACAGGTTCAAATTCCTTTCTTTCTTATTCCAACATTGCCTCATGAGGGTCTTGAATTCTCTGAGGTTTTGTTCATATATATAACTGGCAATTGATTCAGAGTGTCCTTTGAGAACTTGGCTAGGACTATTGAAAAGAACAGCAATGTATGGTCTTTCCATGTGCTCTGAACTTTCCGACAGCATGGTGGTTAGGTTCTAAAACTGGAACATCCAGACAAAAACTAAAAGCCAAGTGGATACAATTTCTCTCTCTCTCTCTCTCACTCTCGCTCTCGCTCTCTCTCTTTTTTAGGCGTTCATATACCATTATGTCAGGATAATCACACATCTCAAATCAGGTTCCTAAGGAGGAAACATAGAATCCAGCAAGCATTGGGAGAGTTGTCAATCAAACTGTAAGAAGACCATGAGTGACGGGTCGTTTATCCATGTGCCATATATGAAAGATACAATGTAACAGATCCAACAGAAGGGGAAGAAGAGAATTTGAAGAACAAACAACCTTTTTATGGAAGAGACATGATGTAGAGTTTGCACACTTCACATCTGCATTTATCCCTTTAACTGGAATTCAGTAAAATATTCACAGATGACACATACCAACTAAAACCCCAGGTCAGGGTTAGTTATTAGTAAAAGGGGGAATAAGTAGTGGTCTCTGTCACAATCTGCCACACAAGTATCCATGCACATCCCTCACTGAAGTGTGAGAAGACATCACACCCTTCACAAGAGAGACAACCTATTGTTGCATTCAGTCATTGTGTCCAGATCAGATATTAACATACTTGGGTGCAGTCCTCTCATCAAATACCTATTGTTCATAACAACAGTATCACTTACCTGGAGTAAAAAATACCATCATTATAATAAAACTTTCCTTTCATGTGGAAAAGGGAAGGATGGCCAGACAGTCACTAGTCAGAGCAATAATATTTTGTATTATTATACAAAGAGACTCCTATGAGTGGAGTAAATTTCTTTCTCAGAACTCATTTCTGCTTATTGGAAAGAATTTCCTGTGCTCTGTCCTTTGGGGCCCTTGGCTTCTTTGAAAAATGTGTTCTTATTGTATCTCTTCCCTGGCCACATCTGCATGGATATTAAAGAGATTGCTTTTCTCAGGAGCACAGCAGTTTTTATAGCCTGCTTCTGCTCCTACTGATATGGGTGCTAGAGATTTTTTGAAGGCTAAACATGGTTTTCTTGGTAAAACAATTCCTTAGGAAGCTCAGAAGGCTTCTGGTCTAATTGCTTCCAGCTATTTCCTTGTGCTTGAAACCACATCCCAGGTTATTTTCTGGAAACAAGAATTAAACCTGCTCACGTGAAGTGGCTTTCTTATTCAGCCAGCATCATGCACTCTCATTTTAATGATGGCTCCCCTGAGAGCATAAAACCATGTGAAAGAATACGCTTGCTTGGAAAGCAACACCCTTCATCTGATCATGGGCACAGATCATGTATAGATTCATTTGTTGGGCTGAGAATTCTTAATGGGCACTGTTCAGAAAGGCTTTGAGCAGCAGGGTTATCTCCTACTGTTGGGATGGTAAAGCAACTGGCTTTTCCAACCTTACCAGATCCCACATTTATGAACTCTTTCTATTCTCTTCAATCTCTGCTTGAAAATTGACTAGTTCTTGCTTGAGGTAATTAATTCTTGAAATAAGCTAGCTAAATGTAGCAATAAATAGCTAACACATGGTAACATTCTGGCTCATTCCAACAGCTTCTCTTAGAACTGTAGTCTCTTTAGGCAAGTGTTTTTCTCTTCCAGTTACCAGATGTGAATAAATACTCTACCTTCACGCTGCCTGCAATGTCAGTTCCATTTTTTTTTTTTTTTTTTTTTAGGTTTTTATGTCAGGCAACAGGTCTTTGAATACACTACTTCTTTATTGCCTAGAGTAAAAGCGAAGTTGCTACAGCTAATAAACTCCACCATTTCTGTGACTAAACACAATGCTAGTGTATTCCCCACTCACATTATCAGTCCCAAGAAGTCTATATTCCATAATACAGACCAGGACCCCAACAAATTGGCTTTGCTGACTACAACACAGACCTGTGAATGTTGTGGGGTCATCACTATTTCCATTTGGAAGCAAGATAAAAGAAAGAGTAAGTCACAGGCAATCACATTTAAGATGCATTTGATGTTTGCCTATAACACTTCTACTCACAACCCTTTTACTAAGAACTTAGTCACATGGCACACCCGGCCACAAGGAAGGTTGAGAAATACAGTCTCTATTTTGATGGCCACGAACCTGGACAGAAGAACATAACTGGTTTGGATGAGAGCTGAGAGGTTGCTACTGGTAGTGGATGCAACATATTGTATCTGATCGTTGCCATTGAGCCATCTCACATTATCTGTCTGAGAACATTCAATGGGAGGTTCTTGTAAAGGGGACCAAATGATAGTTGTTTCTCCTGTTATTTGGAGTACATCAATAGTTGATTTTTCCAACATTGTAAGACCTCAAATTATTGAAAATTTAAGCAATTTAGATTACAGGGTATAGATGGAGCATTTGTCATCAGTTGTATTCCCTTCTTTGTTTCCACACTGATTATTCACCCAGTATCATAATTATTTTATATACTTTTACTGAAGGAACTGAAGAATGAGTAGCCAATACACACCCATATTCTGGTCTTTGAAAATTACTTTCCCTTAAGTTACAGGTTTTGTATACCAAACGGTTTACTCATCAAATGCCTTTTGACAGTAAATGATCAATATCTTTCTAGCTTGCATTATCTCCCATACTGCTGAGAGTAGCCATACAATAGAACTCTGCTCAGTGAAAAGTAAGTAGAAATCTCCTAGTTTTGCTTTTCTGTTGAAAACTACTTGGCTCACAGAACCATTTTGTTCCCTTTACAGCTTTTCCACCTGGAATAAAGGCTTGATGCATAAAGATAAATCAGCCTTATGGCAATCATTAGGTAGTGAGAATGAGGATAAAAGCCAGTCTGCTGAGAATTACTGAATGGAAAGACAAACTGGATCCATGAATTATCACGGAGACTCTACGCCAAGCCTATACGGTCTCCCTCTGGCCCTTTCTTGTTATATAAGGTGAACTTTTAGTTTAACTATCATTAATTGGTTTTCAGTAAATTGCACTCTTTCCCAATATATTGTGGCAGTAGTGTATTATATTCAAAGTCCCCACGACTGGTGAACATTAGGATTTGCCTATGATTGGATGTTGTCTGCAGTTTTTATCTAAATTAACCATGTCCCCTGATATTTGTGATTTGTTTAGTTCCTTCTGCCTAAATGTGGGCTGACCCCGGGTATTAACCAAGAAGGTGATAAAAATGATACTGTGCCAGTCTTGACCTTACCCTTAAGAATTCCTGTCAGCTTCTATTTTCCTGCTTCAGGGAAATCAAAACTTCTATGTAAGAGGTCCTCCAGCTCTCATGGAGGATCCGCATGGAGAAAGCAATCTCTTTTTCCACTCACGTGGAAAAAGAGATGACCTGCGATTACGTGGAAAGAAAGCCTAATCCCTCCAACTGGCAAAAGCAATGCTGCCACACAAGTGACCACTGGCAAGAGGAGAAGAAGAACTGCCCAGATGAGCCCAGCCAGTATTATTTAATTGTGAAAAATTATAAAATGGTTGTTATTTTAAGTCACCAGATGTTGGTATGGTGTGTTTCCCTGTAAAAGATCACAATAGAAATCGGTACCTGGAAGGGAGATGCTTCTGTAACAAAAACCTGACATTATATGACATTGGTTTTGAAACTGGATAGTGAACAGGGATCTGAAAAGCCTCGTGGAAACAGCTAATAAATTCTGAAAAGACAGTGAGAAAATTTGCTATTGCAGACCTTAATTAAGTGGACCCGAGTTAAGTGCAGAAGAATCACCAAAACTACTTGCCTACATTAATGTTGAAGATAGAAAGTCCTCAGATTGAACCAGTGGATGTGGCTATACAATTTCTAGACAGAATGTGGAAAGTATCAATGGGCTTCTTTTCATTACCTAGAATTAAAGACTAAAGGAGTGTGACAAGCTCAAGAAAGAAGCATTCATTTTTAAAGCACAATTTCGAGGAAATATGAAGAAGCTAGGGCTTACTGGGCTTAAAAATAAACTATTTGTTGCCCACAGTCTCTCTTAACACTGGAGCCTCAAAGTAAGACACGTCATTAAGACAATATTAAATCCAGAGCCCCACCATTAAAAGTAGCCTCCAGTCAGGGGGTGGTTCTTAGACTCTTTGTTGTTAATCAGAAAATGACAACTGGATGCTTCATGGATACTCTCAACAAGAAAAAAAAAATGACCCATAAAAATCTTAAAGGTGTTCATCCTAGACACTCGCTGACAGATAATAGTGACCTAAGAAGCTTGATGGCCTTGTACAATGGCACCATGATTCTCAGTTCAAAGAAGGGTGTGACTTGAAACATATTACATGGTGTTGCTTTTGTGTAATGGAGTAAATTATTCGTTGAAACCTAAGAGATACATAATTTTATAAAAGAATTATATAGGTTTAAGAAAACAAGTAGTAACATAAATTCCCAAGTTAAAGAGGCTCCAGAGCCCCAAATTTCTCAGGCAAGAAACAAGCTGAAAAAGTGGAAGATTTTTTAAGAAAAAGGAAAGATGATTCAGAGTGTTTAAGAAACCTGGGGCAGAGTTGGGTGGGCCTTAATCAAGCAACTGGCAACATAGACCAATTTGATTTCAGAATTGTAAGTGACAAGTCCCTGCTCTATGTCTCATTTTCTCCCTTTGGGAAAGTGTCTTGGTTTTCCTGCCCTAGTCTCAATGCTACATGCTGCATGGGTGTGTGGATGTGAGTTAACTTGTCTAGTTAGTTTAAAGGACTTCAGATGGAGGTTCTCTAACAGCTAACGATCCTTACTAACAAGTGGATGTGATGAAATCCCAATTTTCAACCCTGGTCCTGATTCCATGATGGAATGAGGCATCTGGTGGTCAAGGGTACTGGGTGGAATAAAACTATATTTTAAAAAGGGGAGAAATATAAATTGTTAGTGGCCAGAAGACATATACCATGATTATATGCTAACTGATAGCCCCAAATGAACTTTGCTTTCAGGGATATTAGATTCTCGTATAGTCTCCTTCTTTGGAATCTGAGTTGGGCTTGGGATTACTTTTAGGAGTAGAAAGTGCCAGAATTGATAACAAACCAAAACCCTTAAAGGACCTGACAGTTACTTGGAAAACCTCAATGACTACATAAAGGTTTCTTTCCACCAGGCAGAAGAGATAAAGAGGTTGGGTCACATGGATTGCAGAGTGGGGGAGGGGAGAGAGGACTATGGAGGAGGAGAAGAAGAGAGCAGGAGGGAGGTGTCGTTCAGGTGAGTCTCCAACTGACTCTCCAGTTTTCAAGAACAGCAGATCTTTGCCGGTGAGCTTAGCATGGATTGCAGTATCCTGAGAAATCAGCCATTATTTTTTTTTTAATAATAATTATAATATAATGACAATAAGCCATTAAATTTTAGTCAACTCATTGGACAAGGCAGTAGGTAGAGACACTTGACCCTTTTGTTAGTGGGGCCGGACGTGATAGATGGTGATCCAAGAGTTTAACGTAACCAGGAGGCAGCGTGAGTGTGAATGAAGTTGGCACGTTGAGAATTAAAGCAAGGTCAGACAGAGCACCCGTTTCTGCTTTACTCCTCTACTTCTCTTGCCCTTTAAGGGAAAACTCCTTTCTGCTGAAGCCATATTAGGTCATATTTTCAGTAGATCACTTTCCTTGCTAATAAATTATGCATGGAGCACTGGGTGTGGTGAAAAAATAATGAATACTGTTTTTCTGAAAATAAACAAATTGGGAAAAAATAAATAAATAAATAAATAAATAGATTATGCCTATGCTGTGTTCTATTTAAAGTTCCTGCTATTGGTGAACATTAAGTTATGCCTCACTTTTGCCAGTGAATATAACCTTCATAGCTTACTTCAAATCAAACTCCAGGAGTAGGTTGTAAAACAGCAATCAAAGCTTTGGGCTTCATGAGTCTATCTTTCGAAACCTTCCCCAGTAAAGCAGAAGAGTATAAAATGCCTTTTGGTCCCTAGGCAGATTTGGTGCACAAGCACATCGAAATGTCACACTGGCCCTATAAGGACTTAGTAGAAGCTTTTGGAACTGTCATTCTTCTTTTCTGTGGATGGGAATTAAGTCAGAACAATATCGGTTTTCCTTTTGTTTCTTTTCTTGCTGTTGTTGCTGTTGTTAAGCTTTCTATTGTCGCTGCTCTGAATACAGTAGCATTGTAAATGCAAGACAATTTTAAAAGTTAATGAATACTAAAACAGTTCCAGCTAAATATGAAAAAACACATAAAAATATGACCATATTATATAGAGAAAACTAGAAACAAATTTTCAAAATAAAGTTCTTTCCATTATAGTTTTGCTTAATAGCAAAATAAAGTACTATGAGCAGATACTCAATTTCAAAAATCTGGGTAATTAGAACATAACCTAAAAAGCACTGGTTTGGTATATGGATAATATGGGTCAAGATATTTTATGTTTTTTAATTGTAAATTATGTTCTTGTAAGTAGATTTGAAAAAGCTTGGGAAGTCTGGAACAGTTTATTAAATTAAAGCATGCAAATCACAAGGACCATTAACATTCACCAGTATCTGAGAGAAATGTATCGATCGCCATCACATTCAGAAAAGAAATTTCTTGTGATTAGGCTTTGTGATCTTCAATGGAAATTTTTAGGGCCATTGAAAAATTGCACACACTTTTTTCTGTGTCATTCTAAATTCTTCAGAGAGTAAATAAGGAAAGTGAATGGCTCTGTTAGACATTTCTCAATCATCTTTAAGTGGGTCATGGTTTTAAATAGGATGTGTCAAATTAGAACGATGTGAACTGAATTATACCTAAGTTTCACTGTACCATCTGCTTAATGAATTCTTTGCAGGGGGGTCAGCGAGTCATCAAATACTAATTGCAATTCATCTTTCAGAGTCAAAATCAATGTATGATTTTCACTAAAGTGGAAGTAAAAAATGAGCTTCAAAAAATACTGAATAAGAGGTAACCGAATAAAGCCATAGGTATTCAGTGTCTGTAGCAAACAAAAAATTCCATTAGTGTCTGATACATAATTTATTGCTAAATTCAGCTCCTTTTTGATTTATTTTTATGAACCCAGATATTGAGCAAGGATACATGATTAAAATAATCAGGCCACTGAGGCATCTTTGACTTCTCATCATGACCTACCACGACTTATGTTTTTGTATGTGCATAAAACATGTGTTTCATATGTTATGTTACAGAGTTGAAGTTCCTTTTTTATCATGATTAAGTTTTGTCTTAATTTTGGTTTTTCATTTTCATTTTACTCTGTGCTGACATAAAGTGGTACAGTCTATTTTAAAAATTCAGTTTCCTACTTAAGAGTTTAACATGTACATTTGACTGAACAGGTTCCACAATAATAAACTTCTGCTCTTTGTTAGAAATATTATTAATATTTCATGTCCTCTAGGCCATCTTTCTTCTAACATGGCATTGTGCTCTGTATTTTAATTCCATCTTCTTTGCCCCAAAACCTCCAGTATCCAAGTTATGATTTATTATTAACACTTGTTTAGATTCACCATCCATTTTACCAATTTCTAGGCTCACCAATCTTTCTGCTACATCACAAGAGGATCTATGCCTATTTTCTGAAAGGTATCATGTAAAAAAAAATTCTTTACTAAAGACCTGTCCATATGGGGTTCTCTGATCTTTTATTTAATATTTAATCAAAAATTTTAATTAATATTTTATTTTTTTAATATTTACTTTGTATTTTATTTAATATTTTTTATTTTTCCCTCAAGCTTTTATTTATTTGGATGGATAATTGTAGGCTGAGAATTATTTTCTTCCAGTATTTCTTCTAGGATGTTGTCATTAAACCATTTTTAGTAGCACTGCTTTTTCTTTGGACGGGAGGGTGTTGAAGCAAAGACCGAAGTTACCTACAATATGGTTGTTTTGTTTTTGTTTTTGTTTTTTCTTAGCCAATGCTGCCTCATAGTTTTTGAAGAGATAGATTCTTGCTGAATGTGGGGTGGGTGTGGAGTGGGGGTAGTGAGACCCTCTGACTATACCACGTCACACAGAAACAACCACTTGCTCTGTGGAGTCTGGCAGGGCATCCACTTATTCCCAAGGTCAACTTCTAGTATCCAACTACTTTGGTTGATGATGTTGTTGCTTTTTATTTTATTTTATTTTATTCAGAGGCTTGGTGGAACTATCTCTGGGTCTATTTCCTTTGCTGAGGGCTGCCTCAGATGTCCCTGCTTAGATAATTGCTTTTCCTGTTTTTTTTGTTTTTTGTTTTTTTTTGTTTTCCAATTTATTTATTTTCAGAAAAACAGTATTCATTATTTTTTCACCACACCCAGTGCTCCATGCAAGCCGTGCCCTCTATAATACCCACCACCTGGTACCCAACCTCCCACCCCCCCCCGCCACTTCAAACCCCTCAGACTGTTTTTTAGCTTTAACCTGGCTACTTAGGGCGTCATCACTGGGTTAGCATATGCCCCCTGTTGATCAAAAATTGAACTAGTTAAGATTTTTACTCTTTACTGTTGGTTGTTTGTGTGGCTTAGAGGCTGCTACCTCTGTCCAGGGAGTTTATTTTTGTTGTTGTTGCTGTTTCATGCTCAGATAGTGAATTAGAGTTTGGAGATTTGTTCTCTGGTCATATTCCTTTGGTGAACTTTGAACATGCAGAATCTTCCTACTAGAGATATGTGCAATTTTATTTTTAAGTCTGGCTTTCTAAGAGCTATTCTTGGATTAAGAGAAATGTATTGTTCAGATATTGTTTTATTAGTGGTTCTGCTTGAGGTCCTTGTGATCTTTGTTTTCTTGGGAGATGCTTTCTGGTCTGAAAGCTGATTACTTTCTCTGATTACTGCTTGCTCATGGGGTCAGCCTATACCAAGCACAGTTTTCTCAAACCCCAGTGGTGGGGGTTTCTTTGATTTCCACCCAATATTTTTCTTTTTTTTCCTTGACTGTCTTGGTTCTCTCTGTTGAGCTTCTGGCTGCTCTGTCCTCCACTTGTTGCCGCTGGTATTATGACACTACCTCATGCTTGTTCCTCATACTTCTTCCTCATACTTGCTTTTCACCAAGCTCTCTTATTGCTATTGACAATGTCCTTAGGCACAGCATTCTTCATACTTTGTTCCAAACCAAGTCACCTCTGGCAGAGTTGTGGATCTCTTCATCCTGCTGACTCACTGCTGGAGTGATTCCCATACTCGGTGTGCAGACGTTATGGGGCTGAGCAGACCCTCGCCTCAGCAGTTTGCCCTTGTCAGTGTCATAACTGTCCCTGAAAGTGAGCTGGGGTAGGGGCCATCAGGGCTCCAGGACTCTTGCCCTTCAGGGCTTGGGAATGGAGCTTCTCCTCTTTAATACAGCCTGAGTGGGAAAAAGAGCAGTTGTCTTTTAGTTCCACCCACACCAGATGGATCTTCTACAACAGGGACTGGAGGAGAGCAATGGCCTGAAAGGAGGTAAGAGGTGAACTTCCTGTCACTTCTAGGGTAAAACTCTGGTCTCTGGCTGGAAAAGAGAGGGAGAGGGCCCCATCCTTATTGACTATTCCCACCCAGATCAGAGCATCTGGACGAGAGGTTGGATAATATACACAAGTGGACAGGGAACAGGTTGTGGCTGACAACCTCTACTCACCAAGATTTAGTAGATTTTTTTTTTTTTTAATGTTTCTCCTTAGGTCAATTTCCAGAAACTTTAATCAGTGTACTTTATATAAATAAATAATGAAGAGCTGTTTTGCTTGGGGAAAGGTCTACTGGACTCTTCACTCTATCCGTCCAGAAGGCCTGCATCAATATTCTTTAATGTAAATTTTTCACCTTGGGGACACCAGGTCCTTCTGGGAAATATATTTTTCTATGAGCTTCTGGGAGTGATTTTAAGTTCTGAAGTACTGAAAAGAAGATACTCATACTTTTTTGATGTCCTCTTTTTTATTAGGCCTGTGTTCTATTTACCTTTGCAATGACTTCTCAAGGGTCCCATCTTTATGTGGTACTCTTGGTTTCAATTTGTCCCACTTGAAATGAACTCAGTACCTATTTGACCTTCCTTATGCAGCTACAAATATCATATTCCTTGATTTCTGGGAGATTGCTGTCTATTACACAAAAAGCATCAAACCTTCATGCAACTTCAGTTTTTGGTTTCTTTTTGTTCTTTACTTTCCTGAAATTACAAGCATTGGTTTAAGAAGGATATATATTAAAATTTGTCCATCATTTTACTGTTCTGTTGTCTGAGGATTTTCTGATTACCCAGTGCTCCATTTAGATTACCTATCCCTTCATTAATCAGCACAACAAAGAAGTTAAAAATATTGTTAAAATATATGGTATGCAGTAAGTCAATATATAACTGTAATATAGTATTCCTAAAATACAAAAAACTCTTTTACTCAATTTTTCAATTTTCCAACATGGTTACTCTTTGGCATTTTATTTTAGTAAATTTTCAAACCTAAAAAAATTTATAATACTTACTTAATTCATAAATGTATTACAATAATTATGAATTACTTTATATTTTAATAACATAAACATATTTTATGGTTTATGTTTCATGCATATAAACATTTAACATTAATTTTCTTTAACCAAATTTATTTAACCCATATTTTATAGTAGAAAAAAGCTCAATGTTTCCATGTCCAACTACATGCAGAATTCTGGTTTCAAATTTATTTGTGTTCAATCAACCCACAATGAAATTCATACACACACACACATGCTCTTCTTTCCTTCATCCTATTGGAAAAGATCCTTAGGCATTATTTCATGGCATTCTGAGAAGGTCGGCTAGATCTTGTTACCTCTCTGCTGTCCTCAATGTTGATATCAGTGAAAATGTTCTGGGATATAAGGTAATGGCAAGACGAGGATGGGCAGTTTGTCCTCTAGCTGCTATAGGCTCACTACTGATTCTTTCCCCCTAGGACTGAGAAACACCAGCATCTGGCTTGGGCTCCTACCAGAGAATCAGCTGTGGGTTTCAACCCCTTCACACTACAATTGCACCCTTAGAAAATGAAACAAATATCTCTCCATTCTTAGTACCTTCCAAACTCCAGTCTAGTGGGTAGGAATACACAGAATCTCCCCTATGTCCCACAGAACAAGAAAAGGAACATCATAAATGTAGGAGAGGGAGCTATTTCAAGTTTTCTCAGCCTCAGTCTAGATCTGTCTAATGCCATTCCATTCAGGGACAACTTCATGGGTGTACAACTTTCACAGGGTCCTATGCTCAGAAGAGCATCACACTTGTTTAGTGTACTTCTGTTACTGTCTTCAAATTCTTAATAATTTTTGAACAAAGAGACTATTGTCCTTAGCCACAGGTTGTGGCAATCTCTTATAGCTGCAAAAAATATTTTGTTTTGAACTGACTTTGAAAATTATGTAGCCAATATTGATTCTATTTGCAGCTGGGTTATATCACTGAAGGTTTTCGGTAAGTCTACTTTCTGGAAACTTCTTAGATTCCAGAGGTCATGCCCTCTCTCCACCACAAAAGTCAGTCATGGCCTGTTAATTCTTCTTCTAGAGAGGAAGACAAAAAATAATGATAGCTCCATGGTCTTGGTCTCCTAAATGTTATCCAGGAGTTCTATCACCATTCCTATGGGATTTGGCCCAACCAGGTTTGAAATTATCTCCCATACCTGCAGCCTCTTCTATTCTCCTTCCTTACCTTCAAAATCCCATCTATGGAAGTATAATTTCTTAGTCACAGGGGAACTGCTTTCCATTCTATTATTTATTACTTCTAGCTATAATTATCCTGCTCGCACCCACAAACACACTTGTACATACACAGTCACATACATATACAAATATATTTGTAAACAGTCAGTGAATTTAAATAACTCATGTGGAATTTAGAGCAACAGAAACAGAACCCCATAAAAATTGGATGTGTAAGTTTTTATCACTACTATATTCTCTCTTCAAAAAAAAATTGAAATGATATGTCTGTTTCTGATCTACATTGTGTGCCATCTGGATTATTTGAGAATGTACTTTAAAAATCAATAATTAAAGCTCTTAGAATTTGATCAATATGTTAAGTCTTCTAGTGTTACTCTCCTGAGGGATCAATGTTAGTCTATCTTACAATGCTAAAATGCCACGATTTTTGATATCAAAAGCCACCACATCTTTCTAAGGAAGAGAATAATTCCAATGATATGTCAAGATTTTCTCATTTTGCCATTCTGTGTTGCTTTAAAAATTTGATGTTGGAAAGACTGTAGCACAGAGGTTTCTCCATCCCTTTTCCTCCACCCAAACACAAGCAGCTCTCTATATCATACTGTGCTTGGAGAGATACCTCCATTTGATCAATACTGTATTAGTTTTCTATTGCTTCTACAAGAAATTACTACAACCTGTGGCTTAAAACTACAAAATTTACTCCTTTATATTTATGGAGTCAAAAGTACCATAGGGGTCTCACTTGGCTAAAACTAAGATGTCCACAGAGCTGCATTTATTTTTGGAGGTTCCATGGTAGAAGGCCTTTTCTTGCCTTTTCTAGCTTCTGGAAGCCTGATGAATTCTGTGGGTCATGGTCTACTCCTATCATGAAAGTCAATGTTGGCCAATCAGTTCTTTCACACAAGGCATTCTGCTGATACTGACTGTCCTACCTTCCTCCTCCATCTTTTGAGAACCCTTGTGACCACACTGTACCCAACCAGATAATCCAGGATAATCTTCCTATTTTAAAGCTAGTTGATTAGCAACCTTAATTTTCTCTTCTACCTTAATGCCTTGTGCCATGAAACCTAATATATTCACAAGTTCTAGGGGTTAAGAGGTGGACTTCTTTCACAGAGGGTTGTGTTATTTGGCCTACCAGAGTACTTTTAACTTTTTTCCCACATATATGTCTGAATATAAACATTGGGATTGAATTAAATTTGGAGAATGGATTGATTCTAATCTTCATGCTATATCAGGTGAGGATCTTATTAAAGAAACTAAGTAATTTTGCCATGCAGAACAGGCAGCCATGTTTTGTTTTCAAGCTACAATATTAAGGAATTTTAAAAAGTCTAGTCTTGTTTAATATTTCCTCCACTGCTATTTTTATACAAGATAATGTCAAATTTATTTGATGATTTTTTAGTTATAACCATCTATAGTCTCTGAATCTTCTAAATTACCTTTTTCAGAATGGAAAGCAAAATATAAATATTTGAAAATAAAATGTTTTTAAAAAGTGACATGGAAATTTGACACTGCATACATTTAGAAGAGAAAATAACAGTAAGTCATATATATTTCCATAATATCCCTTTTTCTTTCAAGTGTATGTGTTTTTAGTTTATGTGATATAGAAAGAGGAAAGAATAAACATGTGGTTCCCACATCTTGCTTGAGAAATTTCTTTGAATTTCCATATTCACCTAATTTTTACTAAAGCCAGTAATTCTATAAAAGTTTGAAATAATCTCCACCAGTGTAATTAAAATCTAGAACTTTTTCTATCTCCTTTAGTGATTGTGTTCTGATAAATGTTACCACTTTAGACAGGCTTTGGGGTGTTGTGTGTGTGTGTGAATCCAAATTTTAAGATTGGCAGATTCAAGAGGTGATTTGAAATTTTCATTTAATTTTATATTTTCATATTAACATGTCTTGTTTGAAGGAATAAATGTCAGGCAAGTGCTATAATTTCAGAGTCGTGTGTGCTTTTTTTTAACAAATAGATTTATATTTGTGAAGATTTGCATTGGCAGCATAAGGAAGATATATATTCCATATATATATGGAATATATATATATGATATATATATATGGAAAGTTAACTGTTAAATGCACTGTCAACTACTATATTAATCAAACTGCATAAGAAAATAAGAAAATAACTTTAAAACCTCAATGACATAAAACAGTGAACATCTGGGTTCATAGGTCAGTTGAGGTAGTTTTTCTTCTGCTTCTAGTTTGACAAGTGTTGGTCTATGCATATTCCATATACATTTCAATATACATATACTGAAATGTATGTATTTGCTGTTTATTGTTGTATTTGTTGTTTATTGCTTAATGTTTTAAATAATTTATTTTTATAACTAATGTACAGTGTTATAGACATATCTTGTCATTTTCCTATGAGCTCAGGTTAGTGAGGGTGGGCATGCTTTTCTAAGAGCTATGGGAGAGGCTGGAATGGACATGACCAAATTCATAAGCACATTTCAAAACTCTACTTGAGTAGGCAGCCTCCCTTTTATTGGACAAAGGAAATCTTGAGACTGATTCAAAGGGAGTTCACTTGACTCTCTAGGTTACTAAGGAGACTGTAAAGTCTCATGGCAAAGAATACGAATAGAGAAGCACATAAAGGATTAGAACCAATAATTTATTGTAATCCAATTTCATTTTGTCTCTTTAATTACCAACTTAAAGAATTCAGTGGTGACTGAATTGTACTGTACCACTGAAACCAAAATTTGTTTCATTGAAAAATACTACTACTAATGACAGCTATCTAATTTATTATTCCTTTAAAAAACACATCTGCATTTTACCATAACTTTTGTGGTGATTATCAAATAGCTACAGAAAGTCACTGACCAATTTTTGTACAGCAAGTAAATTCTTAAGTGCTTCAGATTAGTTATAATCTCTTCAAAGACCTCATATTTTCTCCAACAGATATAGATTCCAAGACTTCTATAATATATTTACTTGCTCAATGATACCCATTTATTATGTACTGGTGTTGAATATAAATCTATGTCTGTATTGATGACTGGATATTTAAAATAATATTTAAAAATACTTTACTTAAAATATTTATATGATTTCTGTATTATGAGGTATTTCCTTTTTAAAAATTCTGTTCTGGTGTTCTCTCTTTTAGCTGTGTAGAGAGGAAGAGAAGAAAACATAGAGTATAATAGAATATCTTGGGATAAGACCTTTGCAGACCAGTGAGAAATAGACAGCAATTATTGTTGGAAAAATTGACTTTTGAAATGTGCAGACAAGCCTTCTGTTTAATGTGAGAGCTTTTTGCCATTTTTCTTTGTGGAATTTAATAATTCAAAAATATACTTTTTGCTTAACACTGTCTTTTGCTTCAGAATAGTCAAATATAGTTCAAGAAAAATCTAAGGTTTTGTTTTCTCCTTTTGTTCATTTTCCATTTCCCATATCAGATACCTGTACTTAATATTAATTGCATAATATAATACTTATTTCTAAATAATAATAATAATACTTATTGAGTGCCACTCTTTTAAGAACACTAATATGTTAGCTTTTGTGTACCTCCCTTCGCAGCAAATGTGTAAGGTACTATAGCTAAAACTGAAGCCCATGAATTAAATAATTTTCTCAAATATGCCCCCTGGAAAGCCTGCTTCCAAATGCAGGTAGTTTAATTCTATAGACCAAGAGATTAGCTACTGTGCAGTAACCCTTGTAGAAAATGAAACTTTGTAGAAATGACAGGATGTTCAGCTCCATCATCTTCTACCAGTTGTCAGGCAAAAACATGATATTACAAATTCTTGACACTATTATTTTTTTTCAGATTGCTTAGTAAAACTATATTCAACATGCCCAAAGTTTTAAATGGTAGAAATTCCTGGCATCTATTGAGTGGATACTTTCAAGCTATTTCAATGATAACAATGGATATCAAAACTGCATTTCTGAAATGTGAAGAAAATCTGTATTATTTAAAAAAAAAAAGGCATTAAAACACTAGGTAGAATATAAGTTTGAATGGCCATAAAAATGGGGTCAGTATTAATAATTATTCATGCTAACATTTAAGAAATGCTCAGATATTGTATAATACTCCGATCAGCGATGACATAGATTATCCCCCCAGGAGCTGGGGGCAACACCAGACCTCTCATTGAAAAAGGCCAAATGTTTTACTACACACATAGGAAAGACAAAATTAGTTCCATTTGTTCTTTTGCCATACTTTCTCTTTTCCCACTCTGGGTAGTGATCCTCTACTATGATGAAGTTTATTATACTATATATTTTATATGATAGAATATTTAGAAAGTTGCAGTTATAACAGTTTTGCCCATTTTTGCCTTTAATGATAATATTTGAAATTTTGTAAGGGCTAAAATATACCATTACTATAGTCTCTATTTTGTTTTTTTGTGGTAATCACACAATTACCATGATGAAAAGCAATATGGCATTTTAAATAAGTTAATCTTATAAAAACACATTTCACCATTCCAAGCAGAAAAGTACCTAAAAGCAAAACACTAAAATGTCTGTCTCTATAACTTGCTTTTTTATTTTCTTTTAAATTGAGAACACCAAAATTCTTGAAATCTGCAAATATATATATAATATAATATAAATATATATATATACACATGCACATACATATTCCCATATATATGAAAATAATATACATTTTGTAGTAAATATATCATGTTTATATTTTAGATTTTTACATTTCATCTCAGAAATTGGGACTACAGGTGCACCTGGGTGGCTCAGTACTTAAGCATCTGCCTTAGGCTCAGTTCATGATCCCAGGGTCCTGGGATCAAGCCCCTCATCAGGTTCCCTGCTCAGCCAGAAGCCTGCTTCTCCCTCTCCCACTCCCCCTGCTTGTGTTCTCTCTCTTGATGTATGTCTCTCTGTCAAATAAATAAATAAAATATTAAAAAAAAGAAATTAGGACAATAGAAATCATTTAATAGCTGGTTTTCTATCCTTTTCAATTTTTATTCTCAGAAAAATATTTTAACTACCCAACCCCTGGTCAATATGCTTGGCATGTTTTCAGTGATTATGTTGCTGTGCTGCCAAATTCCAGGACAGTAGAAGAGACATGTCTTTTTTTCTCCCCTTTTGTTTTAAGTGCTAAAAATTAAAATTACTGGTTTAAAACAGTAATCACATTTGGGCTTTGTCAGAATAACAAACAGCTTCAAATTGATGCCACAACGTTTTCAGTTTTTTCATACTTAACACAAGTCTCATTCTGCCTATAATTTTATTCTTGAAATATTTATTTTTGAAAGAATAAATTTAGAAAGTCAGATGTATCAGTATATGTGAGTGTGTGTTTATTTTTTTCCCAAAGGAAGACCTGTGTTTCAATTAATTGTTTTTCATTTTGTGCTTGATATATGGAAATAAATGTTTTGAATCAGGCACCTAATCTAAAACTCTGAAAAAAACATGTGTCCTTTTTTTTAACCCAAATCACTTTATAATACCTTTGATTATACCATGCTGCTAAAGGTGTTAGCATTTTTATAGAAATATGGGTACGTTAATATCAAGACAGAAAGAAGCATTCTCATACATTAACAAAGAATTACTGCATGTAATATAATTCCCACACAAACATCAAAACAGGATTCTTATGATTAGCTATCCTGCAACTAATTATTTTTTCCTTCTGCGGCACCTGGGTGGCTCAGTGGGTTAAGCCACTGACTCTTGATTTCAGCTCAGATCATGATTTCAGGTCGTAGGATGGAGCCCCTCCCTGGTCCCCTCCTGGAGCCTGGAGCGCTGAGACCAACACAGAGTGTGCTTGTCCCTGTCCCCTTGCTCCTCCCCCACCCTCTCTGTGCTCTTTCTCTCTTTCAAGAAAATAAATAAATAAAATCTTTTTTAAAAAATTAGTTTTTCCTTCATACAGAGATAGCTAGAACCCTGGATGGTTCATGAACTTTTTAGAACCATTTCAACTATTGTCATATTCAACAGGGCTGTCGATAAGAGGTGATCGGGAGGAAGGGGAGGGGCAAGCAGGCAATTAAGACAAAGTTTCTCTACCTGTAAGTCATTTTGAAACCCCAGAAGGAGTAATTCAACTACCTTCATTGGCCGAATGCGGTGGCTGACGACAGGAGATTTACTAAGCGTCCTTCTCACCAACCATACTTGCAAGCTGCCCAGCTCCCGCCGGCTCTCCATGCTGGGACCCGTGCTCCGTCCTCATGATCCAATGCAGTTTTATAGTTTTTCTGCATTGACTTCCTATGACTTTATCAGCAAGTTATATTAGGTACCTGTTAAAGGCAAAGATAATTTTTGTTATTTTAAAATAATTAACAATTTTGTTATTTTTAAATAATTAACCATGTATACATTTTAAGAAACCAAGAGATCAAAAAATAATTAATTGAAATATCTATTTCTGTACTCAATAATGACATTAATTTTAACACATTAACTTCAGCTTTTCTCTCTTTCTCTCTTTCTTTTTTGGTGAAAATTTCCTTTCTAATATCCATAAGAAATTTTGAATACTCCACCTTTGGGGGGCAGATGATCCTGGTTTTTCCCACAACCTTTAATCTGCTGCAAAAGTATATGTTGTCTGTACATCTATAACTTTTCGGGAATCAAAAATCCTGGGCAGGGGCGCCTGGGTGGCTCAGTCATTAAGCGTCTGCCTTCAGCTCAGGTCATGATCCCAGGGTCCTAGGATTGAGCCCCGCATTGGGCTCCCTGCTCAGCGGGAAGCCTGCTTCTCTCTCTCCCGCTCCCCCTCCTTGTGTTCCCTCTCTCACTGTGTTTCTCCCTGTCAAATAATAAATAAAACCTAAAAAACAAACAAACAAACAAAAAAAAAACATCCTGGGCAATGTTGACATCTTTTATTTATTTTTTTAAATCTCTTAAGGTGGCTTCTGCCTTAATAATAACATTAACCATTAAGCAGGTAAGTTTTTAAAATGTCTCATAAGAGAGTGCTAAGCATCATGCATTTTACATTTTTAGTAAATAAAATATATCTCTTAATAATGATATTTGTGTGACTTTCTTGAGACCCAAAGAAACTCTCAACTTTCTTTACTATTTTATTTTATTTTATTTATTTGTCACAGAGACAGCACAAACAAAGGGAGAAGCAGACGCCTCACTGAGCAGGGAGCCTGATGTGGGTCCTGATCCCAGCACCCTGGGATCATGACCTGAGCCAAAGGCAGATGCTTAACCAACTGACCCACCCAGGCATCCCTATTTACTTTTTATTCTAGGCTTTTTTTTTTTTTTTTTCCCTACCAAAAGAGGAAAGATTTATGAAGTTACTAGTGAGTCTTATAAGACTTCAGCCTTATACATGGTAATTATCTAACTTAGTTTCTCTTTATTTTTTTCTAGGAATGTTTTACATGGAATCAGGAATATCTTGATAACAAAAACGTGGAAACTTTTTTTTTGTACATGCAAACCATGACATGAAGTCATCTCCCTTGCCTGGGAGAAATGTTCTACTCTGGCAGAAAGTAAATGTTTATCTAAAATATATCGTATTTAGAAATGGATTGAATATAAAACTAGAAATTTACATTTCTATAAATTGTCCATATGAAGCCCCAACATCTACTTTTTACGCTGCATTTCTGGGGCAACAGGAAACACATACAAACAAAAGTAATGCTCATTGAGACTTATTTTCAGCTCTGCAGTCTTACCTTATTGAGCTAAATCCTGCATGAGAATCTTAATGACAATAGACATATAATGACCATCTGATCCAAATATTAAATTACTATACTAGATGGGAGAGGTTTTATTTCTTTAACTCAGAATTAATATATTTGCAAATATGTACAATGTACCTGTTCAGATGTCAATGAAACTGCATTCTGAACTGAAAACTAAATATTTCACCAGAAAAATTATATATATATATATAATGAGATACAAATGCTACACTGGGCCTTCTAATATCACTCTCTAGCTCTCCGCTGGCTAAAAAATCGGTGTTAATTAGAGTGCCTAATGAAATGACACTTGGCCAGTTAATACTTTCCTGGACACATAATTTTCTTGTATCTTCTGAGGTCCTGTTTTCATTCAAAATATTTTTGCTAAATTTTGGTTATCTCACATGCATTTATTTGTTCTATGTGTATTTAAAAGTATCTATCTTAGCTTCTGATTTCTATTGAAAATTTTTATTTCTCTCCAAAAGGTCACTTGGAGTTTAAATTATTTCTTTCTTTCCTTATTGCTTTCTGACTTCATTCATCCTTTTTTTCTGATCACTACACTTGTTTTTGTTTTTGTTTTTGTTTTTTTCCAGCATGGCATTAATTCAGTGTCATTTCATGAATAGAGAAAGGAGTTTCTAGGTTTAAATACTTTTTATAAAAAGAGTAATTTTTCCCATTGAATATAAGCTAAAACATGATCCCTCTGTTTTGTAGCCCATTATACTTCCAATATAGCCAAATTAAGTTGCAGTAATTCCATGGTATTAAGTAAGTAACAGTGGTATTTATTTAAGAAAGTAACACCATGAACTTGAGCTAGAGAATGACTTGCCCTGGACCCTGGGCTTCAGAGGGCTCACCTCTTCCCTACCATGCTCCTCCTCATAGATCAAGGAGTTCACAAGGACAAGGCAACGGGGTTAGTTGGAGTTGATGGCATCCAGTTTACTTCTACCTTGTAGTTAATGCAGAGTCAGATGGAGACCAAGAATTCCATCCTCAAAGGGCTCTGAGCCTGCTTCTAGGGCTCACATTTCTGTCCTTCAGTTCTATCTTTCGTGTGAACCACAAGTAACTTGTACGTAAGAGAGGCCATCCGGGTAATGGGAAGTTATTTACAGGACCCACAGTAGTGGACTAAGCTTGGATATGCCAGCTAAGATGCCCAATACATGCAATGAAGGACAATGGCAGAAGGCCACTTTTCCCTATTCCCATATTCCCAAGGATCCAGGAATCCTAAAATTTAAGCCTGGCCTTCATGAAGAAGGTATATTTGTCAAAGTCAGAAAATAAAGCAAATTCCATTTACCATTTTAATATGACTTACAAATTTTCAATATCAAAACATATTGGGACACCTGGGTGGCTCTGTTGGTTAAGCGGCTGCCTTCAGCTCGGGTCATGATCCCAGCGTCCTGGGATCGAGTCCCACATCGGGCTCCTTGCTCGGCAGGGATCCTGCTTCTCCCTCTGCCTCTGCCTGCCTCTCTGTCTGCCTGTGCTCGCTCTCTCTCCCTCTCTCCCTCACAAAAAAATAAATAAAATCTTTAAAAAAAAAAAAAACATATATTATATGGGTCTTGATTACTGTTGTTCCCTAGGTCTTAAAAATGTTCAAGCCTGATTTAAATATTTCACTCGAAATAAGAAAACAAGCACATACATTCATAAAAACAAATATAAACCTCAAACTAGCCTCTACTTTGTTTAGTCATTGGTTTAAAAATATGACACATTGCATGAAACATCTTATTTAAGGTGGAGCCCTTGTCATATCTTTGATGATTTAGTTACAGTCCCTAGTTCTCCCCAAAGTATTCTGTTTGCATATCAAAGCTTTATTTTTCAAACTTCCTTAGTTTTAAAACTAAAACTAAACTGGGGCAAATATGTTCTACCCATATTTTAAAAAATTTAGTTTACATTAAAGGCAGATTACTAGTCATGGGTAAAAACTTAATGTTTTAGCTCAACCTTTTCTACAACTATGTAGCTTTAACCCAATATATGCTTAACACACACACACACACACACACACTTATTTCAAATACAGGCTATAATAAGTGACTAGAAAATAAATAATTGAAACAGAATTGAGTGATAACTTGATAATACCCCTTTGAGTATTAACATCAGGATACCTGAACCCAATTAAAAATTTGCAAACCCTTTATGTGTTTCCTCTGTCTAAACAATTCAAACCTGAGTACAGATAATCAAGCTGGTGCCATTTTTTACATGGACTCCTCTCTACTTCTTCCAAAATGTGTCAACAGTTGCCATTCAGATGATATTACACTTTACTTGCCAAGTCAGAACCTTATATTTTCTTTTTTTTTCTTTTTTCTTTTTTTTAAGCTATATAATAATAATAATAAGCTAAAAATAATAATTTTTAGAGGAAAAGTTTTAAGATGTCAATGATACATTCCCCCTCCCCTACCCCGGGCTATGGATCTATAACTGTTATGTTCGGAAATAATCTGGAACACCCAAGGTCCTTCCTTCACAACCTTCCACAAGAGACAGAATCATAATGAGACACATTAATGAATCCCAGTTATCATCTGATAATACTGTCATTAACACTTATTATCACATAATTAGATTGGACATTGGCCATCTCAGAGCCAATTTAAAAGAAGAAAAAAATACTGTATCTTAAGGAAATCTATGCAAATAAAACACTGCAAGGAATATTTGAAAAATGATACAGTTTCAGAGAGAATGAGATGTCTAATCATCTGGTCTATTAGCAGTTTGAAGTGGCAGGAATCAAACCCCCCTCCCCTTCTCCCCAAATCTTTTACATATCAGTTACTTGTTAAATCCTCTACTTTCTCAAACTTGAGCAGTTATCTCAGCAATGACATTTTTAGTGATGGCAGAAAATCATAATAGCTGTGGGTAATTTTTAGGAAGAATCAACACAGCTCTGAACTTTATAGGTCATGATATCCCTGTAGCTTGTGGGTATAGCTGCATTTTGAAAGAGATAACTGTGTCTCCTTTAGCATCTTCCTTTTTCCTATTTTTTCTTGTGTGTAAGTTTACAAAGGTCAGATGCCAACATGATCTAGAATAAGAGCTTTTGTGGCTGACTTTGAAAGGTTACTTTAGAGAAAATCTCATGAAGCAGCAGTACCCCAAAATGCTGCAGGGAATGTAGCTTAAAGCTTATTTCTTCCTAAATAGAGCTTCTAACGCATTAGAAGTATGGAGTGTTGGACTCCTGAATGTGTAAAGGGCTTTGGTCTCTATTTACTAAATAGAAATGAAGACACATGTCAAGGTCATTGTTAGACTTCTGAGGTCATGTCCACAAGACATCAAAACAATGTGATAATCAATTCTACCATAGTACCAAACCCTGAAATACCCCTTTAATGATCTATTAAAATAATAATTGGAAAGCAACAGATTTGTTATAATGAAGAATATGTCGCAGCCCTAGGATACTATAGTGTATTGGCCCTTCTAAAACCCAGAAAATTTTTATTGGCTATTTGTCGCAGGAAACCAGAACTATTCTGGCATGTATTTTCAGGAAAATAGTAAAGTTCAGAATTAAATTAAGGAAATCTTTATGATACATTTTTTTCTTTAACATAGTTGACAACTGAGCAAGTAGCTGGTGACTAATAGAAATATCTACAAGAACTATTCCATGTATTTTAGACTTAGGGTAGTTATAATTAAAGCAATGTGAATGTTCCTTGTTTGAATGTGACCTAATGATATTTACTATTTCCCATTTAATAAAGGAATATATTTTTAGTAAAGCATGGACTGGTCCTATTTCTGAAATATGCTCATATTTTAGGTTTTCAGTTCTAGAGACTTGCTGCAGTTGATCGGTTTCTTTCTTCCTATTTTCTCACATATTTATTTATTTTTTAAGGTAAGAATAGGATTTGGCCACAGAGATGATTTGTGATATACACTGTGTACCTATTGGTGTTTTTACTTTTAGGACATGATGATTGCATAAGATATATTTTTTTAATATTTATTGATTTATTTTTAAACAGAGAAGGAGAGAGAAGACACACATGAACTGGGGGAGAAGCAGAAGGAGAGGGAGAAAGAGAGAATCTCAAGATGACTCCCCACTGAGTGTGGAGCCTGACATGAGACTCAATCTCATGAGATCATGAGGTCATGACCTGAGCCAAAATCAAGACTCGGAGGCTTAACACACTGAGCTACCCACGTGCTCCAGATAACATAAGATACCTTTTAAATTAGGTGTTCTGAGTTGATAGTATGTGAGAGAGAGAGGGACCGAGACATAAACAAAGATTAAGAGACAGAGATTTCTGGTAGACATACACATTAAATGTGCTTAGCCTGTAGATTTCTTAGAGAAAATTACACGTGCTAGAGATTCTTTTCTCTTTTACAATTCCTTTGTTTTCATTGGGGAACGTTAAAAATGTGACTAAAAAGATACATTGTTTTTTAATCATTGTAGAGGAAAAATACATGTAAAAGGGCTGTTATAGGTTTCAGTGTAGAGGTTATTTTCTAGGTATTGGTCTATCTGCAAGTCTAGTAAACTCACACACGTGTGTGTATATATACATATATACATATAGATACATATACATATATTTATATATCACTTAAGTATCCAGATTACAATAAATCCGAGCCCTAATCATCACTTGTCATTTTTTAATAATTCTCTGCAAGACATTTCTGAGAATTTCTGTATGATATTTGTACAGCCGTGGTATCTACCCAGGTGCTTGCTTGTTTCTCCTGCCAGAAAGTCTTATTTCGTTGCTGCTTTGACACACTGGAGGTCAACACACATATTTTTATAGATTCACAGATGGTGCTATTTTGCCTCATACCCTCTTTTCACCAAAATTGGATACAAGTCTCTTCTGTCACTGATTAGAACTTAACCTATACCTGGCTGCAATTTTTAACAAAACTCTTCTGGAGCTTAAGTAATAAGCAAAGTATAACACAAAAAGTGACTTCCCCTGGTAACAAAAGTGATTTCTCTTTGGGCCCAAAGGCCCAAGACAAATATCAGGATCTCTGGAAGTTTTCATATTTTCAGGTTCTACTTGATAACAATCCATCATCTTTTTTTTTTTTTTGACTTATATTAAGTTTGGAGTCTAGATCCACCAGATTATTCGTTTCTGCATCCTGCTTTTAATAAATAGGGAAATCCTTTTAACATTATATAAGGACTCTGTCTCTATGACAGCTTTGGACTGAACGTCTATTTTGTCTGATACAAGTATAGCTATCCCTGTTCTCTTATTCATTATCTGCCTGTAGTACCTTCATCTATCCCTACATTTCTTGCCCATGTGTGTCCTTATATCTAAAGCGATCTGGGGTGTTACCCTGATTGTGCTAATGGTCTTACAGTTATATGCATATCTCCAAACTCATCAAATTGTATACATTAAATATTTCCAGGTTTTCTATCAATTATACTTCAACATAAACTGTTTACAAAATAATGTGGGAGAGTATCTTCTTCTATCAAATTCAAAGCTGTTGTTAACTATAAAGGTGGATGGGAGCACAAATATCCATTTACTACTGTGTCACACTCTCTTAATCCAGACCACCATGTCTGGAAGAAAATATTATAGCACAGAACAGAATCTGAAATAATTAATCCTAAATAACACCATATGTGAGCCACTGGAAGTCTGGTCTAATTCCATTTTGAAGTAATAAAATGGTTTTCTGACTTGCTGAAAGACAATTTTCTTAGTACACAAAGGCACATGAGTTTAGATATACACTGATTTAATAGATTTTATTTTAAATATGCATACATGTCAGTACAAGGATAAGCAAAGATATGTTACATTTTTATAAATACAGTACCATTCTACTGATTTTTCATTTAAAAAAATGAAGACTTCAAATTGAATTGATACTTTCTGTGCTAGAAAACAAACAAAAAGTAATGTATTATGGACTGGTTTGTGCTCCCTCTTCATCTGTTGAAGCTTTAACCCTGGTGTGTGACCATATTTGGAAACAGAATTTTTGAAGAGATAATTAAATTAAAATAGACTCATTAAAGTGGGCCCTAGGGGCACCAGGGTGGCTCAGTTGGTTAAGCAATTGCCTTTGGCTCAGGTCATGATCCTGGAGTCCTGGAATCAAGTCCTGCAAAGGGCTCCCTGCTCATTGGGAAGTCTGCTTCTCCCTCTGAACTCTCCACTCTCATGTTTTCTAGCTCTCTCTCATTTTCTCTCTCTCAAATAAATAAATAAAATATTTTTTTAAAAAAAGGGGGACCCTAATCTGATCTGTCTTGTATCCCTGTAAGTAGAGGAGATTAGGACACAGACAGAAACACCAGAGAAAATGCACACAAAGGAACAACCCTGTGAGAACAGAGAAGGTAGATAGGCAAGCCAAGGAGCAAAGTCTCAAAAAACAAACAACAACAACAACAACAACAAAAAAAAAAACCCACAAACCTGTTGACACCTTGAATTCTGACTTCTAGCTTCTAGAACTGTAAGAAAACACATCTGCATTATTTAAGCAACCTAGTCCATGGTATTTTGTTATGGAAGGCCTATCAAATTCATATACTATGTTTAAAAGATATTGAATTGCAATTCTCTCATGAAATAACAATAAAAACAGAAATATAAACATCATTCTGTTTCCAGCTGGCCCCCTGTTACCCTATGTATAAAAAATTATATAAGAGGATATATGAGAATTATTCTCCAAATTAGTAAGATTTTAATGGTATTATCATTGACTCATACACTTTAAAATCTGAATAAATATTTATACTGTACTTTTTTTTATTATGTTAGTTGGCCAGTGTATATAGTACACCATTAGTTTTTGATGTAGTGTCCATTGATTCATCAGTTGCATATAACATCCAGTGTTAATCATAACAGGTGCCCTTCTTAGTACCCATCACCCTCTTACCCTATCCCCCCATTTCCCTCCCCTCTGAAATGCTCAGTTTGTTTCCCAGGCTCCACAGTCTCCATGGCTCATCTCTCTCTCTGATTTCTCCCCCTTCAGTTTTCCCTCCCTTCCCCTATGGTTCTCCGTGCTATTATAGTACTTTTTTCTGTAGGTATGATAGAAACTTGAAACAAAGAATGGTTGAATATTGGCTTTTGAAACATTTTAAAATTTAATTTACATCCTAGAGTTCAAAGTGATGCTTAATATGGCATAACTAATTTCTCACTTGACTTTTATGATGTTGGCAAAGATTATTTTTCCATTATAGATATTTTATAAATAAATAAATATACATATATGTGCATAAATAAATAAAACTACCAAAGACAAAACTGAGAAAAATATCTACAAAATCCTATCTCTGAAGTATTCTAGTCAATTTAATTATACCTTATAAAGTGCATATTAAATATGTACAATACATAATTTTGAAAGAAAATAACATTCTTCAGCATTTGCTGTGTATAAAGTATCATACTGGTCATTATGCAAACATCATTATATTTAAACATCATCACAAAAATGTGCTATGGATATGTCTCCTCAATTACAGATGTGGCAAAAATGGTTCAGAAAAGAGTACATAACAAGTAATAAAGCCAATATTAGAATCTGTTAAATTCTAACCCCATGCCTCTAAGTAGTACACAATATTTTTTTGAAGAATTTGCCTGAAGATGATTGCCAAATGATAAATTTTAAACATATTGTATATATTCATTTATAAATATTTATGTATGTACATATTGTGCCCATGTATAGTGTTTAGATAAAGACTTATATATACATGTAGGAATATATGTGTATATATTCAAACATATATGTGTGTATATCTGAATATTCATGTACTTATGTTACATTAATGGGCTTCTTTATCTGTGTAAATCTGATGTGTTTTGGAGACTTGAGATATGTTAAAAGAAAAAGTTCTAGAAAATAAAAAATAAAAGTCAATTCAATTATTTCAGTTACATTTCTTGAAGTACCTTTTAGGGGATGCTTCATAAAATAATGCAACATTACATCGCTCTTTCCTCCACTCTCAAAATTAGTAGAACATTTAAATTCCTCTTAAGACCTTCCTAAATAGCCCAGGAAATAATATACTTTATCAATTCAATTAACTAAAAGAAAAAAATTAATAAAATTCCACATAGATTTTGGTGTAAAATTTCCTCGATTGCAAGAGATAGAACAAAATATTTTTAGTTTGACAAAAGGCATTCACTAAAACCTATACCTCTTAGAAGTGAAATGATAGAAGTATTTCGGTCAAGTTAAATAGTATAATACATTTACCTAATGTTTTTCTTTCAGCATTGTCTGGGAGTGGCTAAGCAACAAAAATTAAAAGGAATTAGCAAGATCTGATAGTCCACTTATATATTAGATGTTGTTGACCTGGGTTATCATAAAAGGAATATGTGACCCTGAGGTACCTTTATATTTGTGTCAAGAAAATAGACGAATCACAGAGGTGTCTACGTGGGGTAAACTGATGCCACAGAGCATAACTGGGACATAAATCTAGTAGAACAAATTGTCGACATCCATTACCGGGTGTAGTGTAACCTGGGGGTACCAATGCCCTGCCATTTCATTTTGTTTTCAGTGCACCAGCATGACCGAAGAATTGAGGGCACACTGTCCCTGTACAATTTATTCCTGTAGAAAATGTGAGCCAATTTCTCTGACCCAGAAGAAAGTTGAGGTGTTGAGGAAAGTTCATTTGGGAAACACAGAGGTGGATGAAATGGAAGAAATAAAAATGTCTCACAGAAGAAAAGAATAGAATCTTCATTCTAGGATTGGCAGAATGTGTTAGAAATTCACGAATGTTATTTAGGACATTAGCATGTTTCACGTGTGAGCCAGATGTGATATCATTTTCTTTTTTAAAGGAATACTACTCCACCATCTTGAGGGTAAATCATGAGGACTTTGGGTCCTTACAAAGCCAAAGACAATTTAAAAGCATTATGATAATCCCCTTTCATTCAAGAATGTAGAGATGTTAATTCTAAATTATTATGTCAGCCTACCACATCGAGAATGGAATTTGTTCAAGATGATTAGTTACTGGGGCGCCTGGGTGGCTCAGTGGGTTGAGCTGCTGCCTTCGGCTCAGGTCATGATCTCAGGGTCCTGGGATCGAGTCCCGCATCGGGCCCTCTGCTCAGCAGGGAGCCTGCTTCCTCCTCTCTCTCTGCCTGCCTTTCTGCCTACTTGTGACCTCTCTCTGTCAAATAAATTTTAAAATCTTAAAAAAAAAAAAAAAAGATGATTAGTTACTGAGAGATAGTCAGATGGGAAATTTGTCACACCATTAAAGATGATACGCGAAGATGTTTATGTCTGTTGGTCAAAATCTTGTCAAACACTTGTCTTTATGGACAATTTTATTTGGTGATCTCATTAATTCCCTAGAGATTAGGAAGTTTCCATTTTGAATGGGAAGTAAAAAAGAAAAGAAATCCTTCTGTCTATCTAGCCATTCATCCATTCATCCATCCATCCATTCATCTAGTTAAAGTGCCTCAAATAACTTTAGTATGTCTCCTGGTTGACACTTACAATGCCATCAGTTCCACATCCCTGGTCTCCATATACCTCCATTTTCAGCTAAAGGATAAAGGAAGCTAAACGATTTTTATCACCTAATGCAATTCATTTGTTAGGACTGCCATAACAAAGTATCACAATGCAAGTGGCTTAAATGGCAGAAATTTGTCTCTAGATTCTGGAGACTAGAAGTATGAATGAGATCAAAGTATTAGCAGGGTGAATTCCTTCTGAGGTCTGCAATGAAGAATTTGTTTCATTCCTCTCCCCTAGCTTCTGATGGTCTGCTGTCAGTCTGGTGTTGCTTGGCTTTCAGACACACTGCTGTAGTCTCTGTCTCCATCTTTATGTAACATTCTCACTGCGTGCATGTCTGTCTCCAATTTTCTCCCTTTTGCAAGGACATCAGCCATGCTGGATTAGAGCCGACTCTACAAGCCACATCTTACTGCGTTTATCTCTATAAAGACTCTATCTCCTTCTGAGTATAGTGTATTAGGATTTCAAAATATGAATTTTTGGAGAACACAATTCAACCCATAATACATGGGTCCACGTCATGTTGTGTGGCTACAGTGGGGAAAGAGCAGTGTAATGAAAGAGATAGGAAAAACACCCAGTCAGTTGAATGGAGTTCCACGATAAAAAGATAGGAGACTCAGACCCTTTAAAGGGAACCAAGTTAACTAATAGAGCAGTACTGAATTCACCAAAACTAAAACAAACATATCTCCATCTTTCATTTTTTCTCCCATTCTGAATGTCTTTCGAATTCACCTGCCACATAGCCTACGCCTTCATAATTCATCCACCAATCTCTCTGTCCTGAGGGCTCTTAACTGGGCTCTCTGAAAAGACTCTTGGGCCACCAAAACTACTTGTTTCATTTCATGATTTTTGATCCTCTGAATGACTCGTCTAGGTGATATTTGCCCTTTGTTAGGGATGAAGACTGAAGTCTCAAAAATGCATGAATGTATACGATCCAACTGCTAAGTTATAACAAATATTAGAATCAACTTAATCTTCTTAGTTCAAGTTTAAATGCTTTCCACAAGTCCTTCTCTATTTCGTATCATTTCTCTTGTTACTTAACGACATTTCTGATTAGGAAGTACTTCACAAAAATATACATTTTGTAGATTCAGATACAACAATGTCAGCTATTACTGAATTATGAAAATGTCACTTGGTATAAGTAATGTAAGACAGCAATGGTAATAGTTTTAAGTCCAGAATCGTTTTTCAATTATTATGAAATCCTTCCTTCCTCCATTGTGAAGCAGGACTTATCATGTGAGATTAAAATTTTCTAATTTTTTTTTTCATTTTTAAACCTGTTTTGGAAATGGAAAGCATTACAATTTTTACCCTTTCTAACTCATCACAACACTGAACCTGGGATGAGTAAGAACACATGTTTGTTTATTTATTTAAACAATAAAGATTTTTAAATAGACATCAGTCCTCTTTCCATGAAGATCTTGGTCTAGTGGGATATATTCATTCTTCTTGCTATTCATTGGATTAAATAAATGCTCTCTCTTTGCCCTTGTCTCAAAATGCCACCTCCGTTTACAACATTAGAGGAAATGCTAGAAATGCTGTTAAAATGCTAGAAACCAGTTTTCAGTTAAATGGATCAACCACTGCCTTTTATGCCCACTGATCCTTCATTCTCTCTGTTTGGTCCGTTTTCACCTTGACCACTGGTTTGCAAAGTTGGCTGCATATTTGTATCATCTGGGTAGTAACAGAGCAGGGGAAGGTGGAGAACAATTTCTGGTAAGACACAAATATCTGTATCTTTCAAAACCTTGCCAGGCTATTCTGATTAGCAGTTGAGAACCGGTATGTGGCTTGAACAACCTTTAGCAATTTAAATGAAATTCTGTAATTGCATGTCACCTGACGTATGAGTATGACCATATGCTTCCTGGTTATCATGTACAGCTGCTAGTGATTGTTTTTATCTACCTAATACAGATATCATGAGAATTATTGAAAGTGCTTGTGAAGTTACAGGTAGAACATTTCTTTAAAGTTACAACACATAGCTTGGCTGTAACCATCAAGATAAAAATTAAAAAGGGGAAATAAAAACAAATTATGGTTTGGTCTTGTAATTGGCTCTATAATAGCAGAAGATTGATTCTGCATGTACACAGTACCAGGGAACAGGAAATGAGAATGTAAAACAGGCACTCTTTGATCGAGACAGTTTTTAAGGAATAATACAATCTATCTGCAGGTACCACACTACTTCTGGAGAATAAATAACCTACAAATAATTCTAATCCCAAACCATACTGGCAAGCACCTTTGACCTTCATATCAGCTCTAAAGTGAATAGCAAATTGGTTTACACGGCTGGGCATATTTATAGTAGCATTTGATTTTAACTACACAGAAAGCACCTGTTTATTCAGACATGCTCTTAATATCAGAGTATCTGTGGAAGGCTTAATACAAATCCTTTTAAGAATTCTATTGACAGAATTTCCCTGTGGATAAGTTAGTTCAAAAATAACAAGTCAGCAGAGCAATAACTACATCACTATGCCTGGATTGGAAAAGGGAGCGAAAGATACTGAATTATTCATAGGAAGGTCTTAAAAAACTCCAAAAAATTTTCTAAACATAAGAAAGGGGCAGGTTTTTATTTAATCATCAAGTCATTGAGGATGCTACAAATATCCTGATTTGGTCTTTTCAGATTAATATGGTACAGTAGGCTAAAATATTAAATTATAATAACAAATACAGCTCCTAAGTGATCATTAAGAAGACATAAAATTAGAGATGAGTAGACATATGTATTAAACTACTGTTAAATATATGATAATAAAATCAAACAAATTTAAGCTACTCTTTGCCTTTTGACATTGTAAAAAAAAAAAAAAAAACTTCACATTTCTCTAACATTTGAATTCCTCCACAAGGTTATCATGACTCTGCATCTGCTTATTATGATAGCTTTATTATACCATAAGGAATTGGATTTCTTCAAATCTTACATGATTATAATAGCCCTTCATAATAAATCTGAGGAATAAATTTTAGCATTTATACTGTGATCAATTTTTTAATCACTTTGTACTCTCAAATGTGGAAAAAAGACCAATTAATGCAGTCACGCATCTAATACCATATATTCAATTGATCCTTCTCCCAGTGTAATTATATTATGTGAAAGCACCCTATATAATAAATTTTAAAGACTTATGGAAACCTAAGCACTTTGTTCACACACTTAGCACTGCCTGGATTCTAAATATGAATATCAGCTTAATATAAAATATTCACATTTCAATGTTACTATAAATTTTATGTTGTATAGGAAAGTGCTTGGTAATTAATCACAAAAGTAAAACAGTTAATAAAGCTGGCGAAGAAGGAATTGAGAGAGGACAAAAACTATTAGTACCTGATCTTTGTCAGTTTTCGGTACTATTTCTTCCTGAACTGTTTGAGGAAAGCAGTAATATCCCTAGCCTGGGGATCTCACTCTGTGAGCCGGTTCTGGATGCAGTGGTTAACGGATTTGTTTATGGTCATAATTTTGGAAAGTGGCAAGTTTGGAATTCTGCCCAGTTTCATTCCCTTTCCAAACCTCCTTCTGCTACAATCCTGTCTCTTATCTACATAAAAGCTTTAAAATTTGACCATAGTATATATGGTATACATTGTTTATGACCACTGGGATGAGTTAGGTTTATCACAGATAATTATTCCATTCCCAGGAATAGGATTTTGGTGTATTTTATATAGATGTTTTATATCTTGGATCAGTGCAATATACTCTCAGGAATTCACGAAGGTCACTCACGGCACAGGTGTGCACACCCCCAGCAGCTGCCGCTGACCTTCCTGCTAGTTGCCACAACCCACATACTATATGGCTAGCAAGCTAAAACACACACCTAATTTTCCTAACCATGATTAAATAATTAATTTCTCTGACTTTTCTCTTTTAGGAAAAGCAATATTTTAAAATATCATTATTGAGAAAGATCTTGGTTGAGAATCTATAATTAATATTACTGACATGGCCCACTGTGGTAGGCAGAAGGATGCCTCCCCAAAAAATGTCTATATAGATATCTATCCCCAGAACGTTGCCTTATATGTCTAAAGGGACTCTGCAGATGTGATTGAATATGTTGAGATGGGGAGATTATCCTGGATTATTCAAGTGGATGGAACCTAATCACACATGTCTTTTAAAGCAGAGATTCACATTCATAGACCTGTACCCCTGGGGCAAATAATACATTCTATGTTAATAAGTTTTTTTTTAAAAAAAGGATACAAAAAATAAATAAAATAAAATATAAAATAAAATAAAATGGCAGAGATCCTCTCCTTGTTGTGGTCAGAAAGGGAGATGTGACCATGGAGAATGGTCAGACATGCAACTTTGTTGACTTTCATGGAAGAAGGGGACCGAGAGCTAAGGAATGCAGGTAGTCTCTGGAAGCCAGAGAAGTTGAGGAAGTAAATTTTCCTTTATAGACTCCAGAGAGAAATACAGCTTTGCCAACATCTTAATTTTAGTTCAGTGAGACCCATGTCAGAATTCTAGCCTGAGGATTGTAAGACAATCTGTGTTATTTTACCTGTTATATTTGTGGTAATCCATTATTGCAGCAATAAAACATGCATACGTAAAAGACTCAACCATTTAAAATTATTTCTGTTTACATTCTAATTTACTATTGCCTTTCAGGATCCAGATTCCCAGTGGGCTTTATGATCAATATCCCCTCCATCTCCTCCGGTTCTGATGAAACAAGGTATGGGATCTAATCTATTTAACAATCAACTCAATCTGGGCAAAGCCTGTTTTTTGGTCATACAGTCAAGGTCATTTTGAAATATAATGGGATTTCTTTTATTTTTTTACAAACATAAATTTTGCACTCATGACATTGTTATCTAATTTAAGAAAAAGTTTGCTTTCTGTAAAGCTATGTTTCTTATGAGGTGACCATTTATGCATAAAATTACATCCTTAAATATAATAACCATTGTATAGGGTCCTAGAGCCAATACAGATTCTCACAAAATAATTTTTTTTGAGAGGACATTACACATGCAAATAGGGAAAAAATACAAAACCTGAATATTCTGGAATATCTTTCATGAGAACAACAATGTAAATTATCGTGACACATTCAAGTAATAATTAATTTTGTCCAAAGATTCTTTGGGTTGCTCTAATGTAAAACAAAAGATAGTATATGAAATAACTGCAATCCTAGATTTTACACACAAGCAATGTATGAATGTTCACCTCTCAACACTATACTACACAAGAAATAAAGAGAAGGCAGAAGGAATTAAGAGAAATATATATGTATAAAATGTGTGTATATTTATAAACATATGGATATGTATAATACATGTGTAATATATAAAGAGTAATTTTATTAGTCACACTTTTACACACTTCATAACCCCAATCAAGTCATTCTGTGCTTTCTGTATCTCTTCACAATTTTTGTTTTGTTGGTTTGAATATCGAAGAACTCTATATTTTAGTTTCAAGTTATTAAATCAATGACTACTATCTGACCATTTCTATTTAAGAAGTTCCAAGCATTTGAATGGCAAAATAATCAATAATTACTATTATTTAATACTTATTAATGACTAATATAAAAACAATTATTTTATAATAAAAATATTTAGAAACTTGTAGAGACATGCAAGTCATTCAAGAAGAAATAGATTTGTTTTTCCTCAAGAAACTAATTTTAATGTCCTCGTTTTTACCAAATTTTACAAATAACAGATTTGTTATATGCAAATAAGTGATTAAAATAACATGACAAAAATCATAATGACCTCTAAAAATTATGACAAGCTGCAAACAAGAATACTCATTAAAGAGCTTGTACAATTAATTTTGTAAAAATGTTCCAAACACAATTTGGCAGAAGAAAGATGTAAGGATTCCAAGGACAATTTATAGTGTTCATTTAAACTTGTATTCTTTCCAATTAAAGTCCAGTAGTGAAATTTTGAAAATTTAACTTCTGAATTTTTTTTCTGTTTGATTCCTTAATTCTGGTCCTCAAAAATAACACTGCGAAATTTGGGAATTTGCCAGGTAATATGCTGTGATAGTAAAAAATATAGGGATTTTTCTCTGTACTTTTCTATGTAAATAGCCAAGACAATGCAGATATATAAAAAACTATAATTTAAATATTAATCATTTAGAGATTTAAATAAAAAATAAAATAAAACACAAATATAAGCGTAGAAACAGTGCCAGAATTGTCTAAGAGAGATTGTAAATAACACACTTGGGAATATAGTAACAAGAAATACCAGATATTACATAAGGCCTTCTAAACAAAAGACCATTGTTACACATAAAAGTAAGGGTCAGGAGGTTAGACTTATGTTGGCATCTGTACATATAAAGATTAGAACCCACTGTCCATGACAGAAGACCATAAACAAGGAACCAGGGGGGTGTAGATTAAACAAAACTTACTACAGATCCTCAGAGTTGTACTAACTTGGTAGACTGGTGAAAAAGACAGAATAAGTATCTAACAGAATTTACCACTCCCAATTTATTCTTTTGCTTTTTGTTTAAAATCCTTAGGGCATTGCCACAATATCTCTGTAAAGGAATCATCTCAACATTACATACCTGGATTGCATTAAATTGCATAAAAATCTAAATTATGTCCATTTATATTATCCTTATACGTAGAATTATAATTTGCCAAACTACTCTGTGCCTGAAGATTTGAAATGGAGATGTGATCGGCATCTCGATGGACCATCGGAGAGCTGGTGATATGTCCATCTGTGCACCAATACCAGACTCCCTCAATTTTAAGAGGAGGCAGTGTCAATTAGCAGTGAGGAGTTTGGAGACAGCCCAGATTTAAGTCTCAAATCTACTCTTTACTAAATATGTGATCTTGGGCCCTTATCCCTATTGTCTAAATTCCAGATATACACCCTCGGTTGAAAAGACAGAAGTAAGATGATGGGATCTACCTGCGGAAATCACTGTGAGAATTTAATAAAATAATTTCTGACAGATGATAGACTGACAATAAATGTTAGCTGTGAGAGAGAAAGAGAGGCAGAAAAGGGAGAGACAGACAGAGACAGAAAGAGAAGTAAAACAAAAATCTGTGGCACCAGAGAAGAGAAACACCACTGGCAACAAAACCCACAACCATTATAAGGAAAACAGAGAAAAGGTGGGAAAAATGTCGGGGGGCGGGGGAGAAAAACACTGCTTATTTTTCTTAATAAGGGCTCAAAGGTTGGGTTTCCTAGAAGCAGAACTTAAAAAAGGGATTGATTTCAGACATTTTGTCTAGCACAGGCTGTCGTTAGATTAGGGCAATTCCTTGGAGTAAACTCTTAATAGCCAACACTTAGGCAGCGGAAATAAACTCACCGGCTCCGAACAACGCCTCCGCCTCTCACCACCCAATCCTTTCAATTCTCAGATCTACCTGCTTCTTGCATGAAGTTCACCATGAGAGGGTGCGAAGAGCTGCCCACCCTTGGCTGGGGAGGAGGAAACTGCAATATAATCTATGCTTCAGAGTCTAACCTTATGAGATTACATTTTGTGTAACCAAATCTTCCACTGAAAGTGTGAAATAAGGAAAAAAAATGAATAAAACTAAAAAATATTGGGTTTATGAGGAAATTTTACATGAGCTAACTGATCACAGAGAAGATTTTAGAGTGCAAATGGAAATCCATAACATGGTATAGTTTTTCAGTGATTAAGAAATTAAATAGGGACGCCTGGGTGGCTCAGTTGGTTAAGCGGCTGCCTTCGGCTCAGGTCATGATCCCAGCGTCCTGAGATCGAGTCCTGCATCCGGCTCCTTGCTCGGCAGGGAGCCTGCTTCTCCCTCCACCTCTGCCTGCCTCTCTGTCTGCCTGTGCTCGCTCTCTCTCCCTCTCTCTCTGACAAATAAATAAAATCTTTAAAGAAAAAAAAAAGAAATTAAATAAAATTTTAAGAAAAATCATTTCTTAAACTCAGAAAAATATGTATGAGAAAAATCACTCTTTTTTCCTCCATTAATTTAAAGACATTAAATTCTGGCAAAATTGATCTGAAAATTCTTGATATAAATTACATATATTGGAAGTTTTTTGAAAAATGGATATACTGTAATTATTTATCAATCTGTTGGACATTTTATTCTTCTTCAAGTGGACCATCTGAATTCAGCTACCAAGACAATATTCTTTTGGGTTTCTGTAGGAGCTATTACTCCATGGATCTTTTACATGGTTGGCTTAAATAAAAATAAAATGTATGAGACGAGATGTAAAGAGTTCTATAAATGATCTATAGTTCCAAAGTTTCAGATGATATTATTGAAAATATTACTGCATATTTCTGCTTTGCTATTTAAATACAAAGGTCATAGTCAATGAGGTTTTTCTTTTTTATTTATTTATTTTTTAATTTCTTTTCAGTGTACCAGAATTCATTGTTTATGTACCACACGCACCCAGTGTTCCATGCAATACTCCATAATACTCACCACCAGGCTCCCCCAACCTCCTACCCCATCACCCCTCCAAAACCCTCAGATTGTTTTTCAGAGTCCATAGTCTCTCATGGTTCGAGTCAGTGAGGTTTTTTCAACCAAAATATGTATTAAATCTCTTCTCAGTATGACTTTTTGAAATTTTCTAGGGTTTTCTTCTAAACAATAAACACCTTTTTACTAATTTGGTCTCTTCTTTTCACCTCTTCATTACAGAAAGGCAGCTTAATTTTGGATTGGTTTTCCCTACATTACCAGCCTCAGGTAGCTTGAGAGATAAACACTGTATTATTTTTCTTCATATTGCACATCAGACATATAAGAAAATTATCTGATTTCAGCTTTGAATAAACAAAAATGGTAAGAAATTATTTTCATAGTTTAGATGTCAAATTTAGAGCATATTAAATTAAAAACATGCTTGTATATGCATGTTCTTTTATAAATTTAAAGTTATTTATTTATTTATTTTAAAGATTTATTTATTTATTTGACAGAGAGAGAGAGAGATCACAAGTAGGCAGAGGCAGGCAGAGAGAGAGGGGGAAGCAGGCTCCCCGCTAAGCAGAGAGCCCAATGTGGGGCTCCATCCCAAGACCCTGAAATCATGACCTGAGCTGAAGGCAGAGGCTTAACCCACTGAGCCACCCAGGCACCCCTAAAGTAATTTATTTAGATATCAGTGAAGGGGGATCAGAAAATTACAGAGCTTTATTTTGGATTTATAATTAGTGAAGTTCAAAGCTTGTAATAGTTTTTCTGTGGGCGGTAATCCACCATAAGTTCACCTCTTACTAAATCCATATGTGGGACACATAATAAAAGAGATTTTAAAAGAAATAATAAATATTTATGGGAAGTTGGCTCTTATTCTGATCTTTGGATTCACTTGGATTTCTAAGCTGTTTTAATTGGGGAAAATTAACATTGCTCTGACTTCCTTGTTTTTTTTCTTTGTAGCTTAAATTTCTGTGTCATACAGGGCAGAGAATGAGAGGAAGCGTTGTTGTTTTTTTTTTGGTTTTTTGTTTTGTTTTTTTTCTTTTCATCTTAATATGCCTCTTTGAAATTCCTTTAACTCACTGCTGCATAATCAAAATAAGAAAACTGTTCCAAATCACTGGTCATCCCACTGTGTGTGTAGTCATGTGGATTAAAACCTATAATAATTTCTGTACAAATTTTCCTGACAGCTCCTTTGTCTTCAATTTGTCTTACATTTGAAGAGATGAATACGTGTGCATTTCCATTTTAAACATTTATTTGCAATTTCAGATTTCTAGTCCATCACCAGGGAAATAATGTAGCTAAAGAAACAAAGGAAAAAAGAAAACAAAAAATTCTTTCTCCAAAATTAAAGCCAGTGTTTCTTCCTTTACTGATGATCAGAGGAATTGCTCCTCTATTTTTGATCTATTATATTTTATTTTTATATTTTATTATTATGATCATATATTTTAATGATTTTATAGTTTTATTTTTATTACATATCTGAGTAGACTGAGATTCGGTAATTTATGTTTATCCTGCACACCCAAAGAATGAAGAGATGTTATGAACCTGTAGAAAGAATACTTGGATCCATTGTAATTTGTTTAAAATCACTAGGTTTTAATTTTAAGACAGAGAGTCGAAAAGACATAGATAATATATGCCGGAAATTTTGCATGACAGTATTGGTGTGATCTTAACACTTTTCAGTAGTTTGAAAGGACAATTAAGCTTAACTATAAAAAGAAAAAAAATATTTATTCCATTAAAAGGACTGATTTGGTGATGGGGCAAGTTTGGTGGGGGCTCAGCAAATGCCCTTTTATGAACCAAAAGGCAGTTAAGAAAATTCAGGCAAGATGGCAGACCAGAGAGTTCTACAGGAATAGCCAGCACATTACTGGGAATAAGATGGTTAGGGGGTGGGCTAAGAATCTGTCAGAGATTGTTTTCCAGAGTCCATAGTCTCTCATGGTTCATCTCCCCTTCCAATTTACCCAAAAGCACATACCCTCCCCAATGTCCATAACCCTACCCCCCTTCTCCCAACCCCCCTCCCCCCAGCAACCCACAGTTTGTTTCGTGAGATTAAGAGTCACTTATGGTTTGTCTCCCTCCCTATCCCATCTTGTTTCATGGATTCTTCTCCTACCCACTTAAGCCCCCATGTTGTATCACCACTCCCTCATATCAGGGAGATCATATGATAGTTGTCTTTCTCCGCTTGACTTATTTCGCTAAGCATGATACGCTCTAGTTCCATCCATGTTGTCGCAAATGGCAAGATTTCGTTTCTTTTGATGGCTGCATAGTATTCCATTGTGTATATATACCAAATCTTCTTGATCCATTCATCGGTTGATGGACATCTAGGTTCTTTCCATAGTTTGGCTATTGTGGACATTGCTGCTATAAACATTCGGGTGCACGTGCCCCTTTGGATCACTACGTTTGTATCTTTAGGGTAAATTCCCAGTAGTGCAAACAATCTGAGGGGTTTGAAGTGGCGGGGTTGGGGTACCAGGTGGTGGGTATTATAGAGGGCACAGCTTGCATGGAGCACTGGGTGTGGTGAAAAAATAATACTGTTTTTCTGAAAATAAATAAATTGGAAAAAAAAAACACTTTTTCGAGGTCACACACACACACACACACACACACAAAAAGAATCTGTCAGAGAAATGGTCACTGATATGAAGTAGAAAGAATCATTGGGGATATTTTCCACCCAAATTTGAAGATAAAGTGACACTTTCTAAAGAAGCAACAGAAACACTATCCTTTTCCTCAGCTTTTGATGGCAATGTCTCCTCAAGAGTTCAAAGAGAATAGTGATTTAAGTTTTAGAAAAAGCTGCCCAGTGAAGCAAGCAGACAAAATACTTGCCATATTTACAAATTCAACCAGTACGCCACGTATGGCTGAGTATATGGTAGAAGAGAAAAATCTCTTCAAATTTACAAAGTGAAGATTCCGCAAGCATCCTAGAGAGCTTCAAATGAAAATCAACATATATTTTGCTAATCATAAAACAGTGATTATGGATAAGAAAACATAAGGTGCTCAGAATGGAAAGAAAACAGTCTGGACTGAGAAAGATCATTGCCTTTGGACCATTGACAAGACATCCCTATTAAATTTTAAATTTAAAAATAGTAGTTACAATTGCATACATTCATTCTGTGAATGTCTATTTTCATTTTCTATGTGTTTTCTGTTTTTCAATTTAGTTTCTTTTTGTTGAGACTGACTCTTGTCAGTAGAAGTAGTAGCCTTTTAAAAGTAACTAATTTGACCATCATGAGCCTTCTTCTTCAAGCTCTTCCGCCATGTCTTGGCCATTTCCCATATCTGATTCTAGAACACCAGTCACCACAGTCTATCTTCTCTCTCATCTGCAGAGCCCTGCCTCATATTAATGACACAGTTGTTTGCTGGTGAGTTTGCTTATGGTGATAGAATATCTCTCACTAAATTCAGTACATAAGAATTAGATTTTAATGTTTTTAGTACCCGATGCAGTTAATGATACTATTCAACCAATTGGTTAGCTTTTTTTATGTTAATGTGTTTATAAACTGAGTTGGAATTCAAAGCTTTTTAGACGATTTTCTCACTTGTTGCAGGAATTACATGTCTGATGGTTTCTTTTCATCTTCTGCTTGATCTCTCCCAGGTAACAAGATCCCTATAACTTATGAGGCACTATTTTATTATTAGCTATTTGACTGTTTAAATGCATGTCATTGTATGGAGGTAAATAATATCTCATTTTATTTTTATGATTTTTTTCCTTCTAAATATTGAAAAACAAAACAAAAGCAAAACAAGTCTACTCTGTTTATTTGTCTTCAACAATATTCCTCTAAGTAGTGGAAGACGGGGTACCCTATACTTCTTTCCTCAAATTGAACACTCCACTTTTTCCATGTTTCCTTTATTTAAAATGGTTTCCAATTACCCTACTCTCCCAAAAATCCTTTTATTTTAAGATTACAATCTTCCAATGTTACTCTCAAGTTTTTAAACTTGTACCTAGATACAAAAACTACATTTAAATATATCTAGTTGGCTTCTTGCTTGTATAAGTCTGAATTATTTAGAGTTAGAGCCTCAGATTTCCACCAAGATGTTTTCATTAACACACATCCTAAAACGGGCTTCTCTCACTGAAATCTTTACAAAAAGGTGTGTGTGTGTGTGTGTGTGTGTGTGTGTGTGTGTTTCTTTTTAAATCTCAAGTGCAGAGGGACACTAGGGTGGCTCAGTCATTTAAGCATCTGCCTTTGGCTCAGATCATGAGCCCTTGGTCCTGGAATCAATCCCCACATTAGGTTCTCTGCTCAGCTGGCAGTCTGCTTCTCCCTCTCTCTCTGCCTCTCTCCCCAGCTGGCACTCTCTCTCTCAAATAATAAATAAAACTCTTTAAAATATATAAAAATAGTAAATCTCATGTGCAAAGCTTTCCATAAGCCCTTGATCAAGTTCATTAAAATTATATTATTGTGAATCCCTAATTTCAAATGCTACTTTTATCATATACTGTATTATCTCCTTTTCCTTAGTAAGGGTCTCCATGTATTTGTATACCAAACATTCTATTCTGTCATGTGTATCAGTTAAGATGGGCCCTACTATACTGTAGAAATAAATACTCCCAAATATATATATTAAAAAAAATCAGTACCTAACATAGTTCAGCAGGGGAGACTTCCAGTCACATAAGGAGATAATAGGGAAAGCTCCTTCATTACTCATGCCAGCACAGATCAGAGGAGCCTCTTTGGGTACCTTGCATAAATCACTTCTCCTCAAATGCTATTGGTCAAAATTACTGACAGCCTCATCTGAATTGAACCACGATGGGATACTGTCCTCTTTTTATTTTGATGCACTGAAAAAAAATAAAAAATAAAAAGACTGAAGTATTTGTGAGCAGCCTTAATATTTCCATCATTGACAAAATTCTTACTCAAAATAGTATCCGTTCTAGAATGCAGAAGTACATTACTTTCCCTTTTAAAGGAAATAACCATTATAGGTATATTTATTCAACCAACTACAAAACACCTAATACTTCTCTCTGGTTTGACTTTTCCTATTTTGTGCATTAAAATGAGACTTTGCCAAATGTGATAAAATCAATAAACTCAAAGCCTGCAGCATTTAATTATTTAAAATAGAGAAGTCATGAGGCTTAGGGATTGTATTAAATGCTATCTTCAAATGACCTCCAGGTCCTTTTCAAAGTTTTCAAAATTCTAATTTTGTAGTGGCTTCACTATTCACTGCTACTGTGACTTTAGGCAAATTACTCAACCTTTCTGTGACTCAGCTTCCTTGGTTTTATAAAGAGAATGTTAAAAATCCTCTATCACATGACCAACCTGAGGATTAAATTAGGTAATGCATGTAAGTCTCTGAGATATGCTTAAACATGTTAGCTAATACTCCATTAAAATGGAATCATATCACTTACATTATTTTGCAACTTCTTTTGCCAAAAGTGTGCACTAAACAGAGCTTTAGGTTAACACAGGCAAACTATTAAAAATTTTCACAGGGATGACTTCTAGATGAAAATTATACTGAAATTACTTAAGTAAAGAGAGAAATTCCTATGTATAACAATGAATTATATACTTTGGTTCATCCACATGTCATGTAGCAAAATATCATGAAAGGAATACCCACACATTTATATATTTAAATATATATATTTAAGATTATAGATACATCTATCGATAGGTATATCTACATATAGACTCTATAGATATATCCAGAGATACATCTATAGAGAGATATATATCTATTTAATTATATATATATAATTCCAAGATATATAGGTAAATATATTTTAGAACACATGATCAAATGCTATCATGATTTGGTGCTAAAATTATCAAAATGTTAATGATTTCTTATTTTACAGAATTTATTTTGAGCAAATATTTATATACATGTGAGCTATCAAAATACACAATATTTATTCTACAGAAAAAAGGAAACTCAATTTTTCAGTATCCTCTTCCCCACTTTTGGATTAGTTTTTCAGCCAGCTGCTTCCAGATGTCATTATGATGATCAGAACTTAATTGTTGGCTAAGTACTCAAATAATTCAAAACATTAGTGGTTTTTGTTTTTTTTTTTCCCTAGAAGCAAGACAGTAGTATTAGTTGGCCAGCCCCTACTCTCTACCAAAAGGAGACTATATCAGAAAAGAGCTCACCCACACTTGTGTATGAGGACATTATAAGCTGATTGATGTTGCTGGATCAATACTTGATACTATATGCTTCCAATTACCTTTAGATTTGATTGAAACTTACCTCAAGGTATATACCATGAATTTCATCAAATGAAGTTATTGACATAATTTGATCATGCCAATCATGCTATTTGGATGATTCCTTAATATGTTTAGGACTTAGTTGGGAAAACAAGGTTTTGGTTGAAAATGAAAAGGGCCTAAATAAACTATTAAATATGATAAAAACAGATTAGTAGTTAAAAGCAAGATGGAAGTTTAATTCCATCCCACATCAGCAAAGTCTAATGGTCAACCATGTGGCAATTATAGAACAATAACACCAACACCAAAGACACCACTTCTTTGTATCATGTTGTTGTCCCTCACTCACAGATGTTACCTCATGATCCAAAAATTTCTGCATACCCAAGCTCCTTCATTGTGCCTACATCCTGGAGAAATTAGGAAGGGCAAAATAAGGAGACACCAGCTCCCTTATAAAGAAACTTCCTGGAAGTCATACATGTCACTTTCAAGGGAAACATGGAAATTTAATCTTCATTTTTTATTAAGATTTTATTTATTTATTTGACAGAGATCACAAGTAGGCAGAGAAAAAGAGATGGAAGCAGGCTCCCTGCTGAGCAGAAAGCCCGATGCAGGACTAGATCCCAGGACCCTGAGATCATGACCTAAGCCGAAGGCAGTGCAGCCTAACCCACTGAGCCACCCAGGCACCCTTTAATCTTCATTCTTAAGTGAACATTTGTTGAGCTTAGTATTATGGAATTTATCACTAAGTAAAGTGGGGGGCAGAGTAGACATTTGAGGACTTCCAGCAGCCTACAACAGGTATTTAAGGATATACTCCAGAATAGAATAATACATTAGGGATTTTTTTTTAAATAATAAAGCAGGGACAATAAAAGGAAAATTAGAAAGTAATCTAAAGTAGAGGGAAAATGAAAGTCAGTATTCTGTGGCTAGAAGCATGAGGCAGGTACTTGAAAATATTATAAGAATTAAAATCCTGAGTGTTTCAAAATCTGAGCTGTGGTTCTGCTAGTGTTCTGACTGTATGTACAATATCAGGCACAAAAAATAACCGCTCTGTAATTGTGTTCTGATATGTAAAATAGGTGTGTCAAATTCTGCAATGTTTAGAGGCAGTTTGAATTGTTTAATAAGTCAATGTCTTTGAGATCAAACAGACTCCTATTTGAGTTTCTGATCATAAATAAATTCTTCATTACAAATATTAGTAAGGTCAAGCTCTGATGTTGATGTTGTAGAAAGAGGTAATTATTCAGTATTCCTGATTTCATGTCAAAATGATATTTTCAACTACTATGTAGTTAGAGTAATGATGTTATGGAAGTTGTAGATTTTCAAGACTATGAATTTGTTTTGTAGCATCTCTTTCCATTATGAAAATTTGATTATTGATTACTGAATTCTAGGTAACTATAATGTTTACTCACACTAAGGGAGTCAAAATCATGGGAAATGTGTACAAGGGGACTAGAACCATGAAAGGTAAGGACCAGATATCATAATAAAGGCAAGGATTACCCAAAGTCTTTGAAAAGACCTATCTAGGGTTTTTCAATTTTGATATGAACACAGTACAGTTTTTGGATGATATTGAATATAGAGTAGAAATTTCCTTATGAAGTTAGCTAAGTCAAATCAATTACTTTGTTCAATGGCCCTAGATAATTCACTTTCAATATCACCAGACACATTCTGCTTTAGAGCATTTGACTAGAAATAAAAGTGCTGCAAACATATTCAGTATGTTTAAGGTGAAATTTTCTGGATATGTATTTTATGGACATGACCTTATGATGAAAATGAACTTTTTAAACACAGTTCTTTTGAAACACATTTTGTACTAAAGGGAATTATTACCATTTTGTTCCTTCTCATTGGCTATCTTTTCACAGTGGCATTTTGTTAATGACAGAATCAAAGTGAAAACTGACCTGATAAAACATCTATTCCCTGTTTCCATAGAAGTCTACTCCACCAGATCCCCAAGATAAGAAAAAATGAGCCTCCAAGATTTAAGAAGCCATTGAATGTAAGAGTTAATATAATTTTTTTTTCCAAATGGGTTATTTTTCACTGAAAAGTGTATTTGACAGCTGTGTCAGTTCAAGTTCCTTGAACTATTAGATACAACATTACAGAAAATGTTGGAAAATAAGACTATTAAATCTCATAGAGGTAATACTTCAAAATTTCTTAAAGCAGTATATAGTTCAAATCCTAAAAATATACACGACCTCATCTTAAAACATTTTTAGGTAAAAATATGTAACTTCCATAATTAGCATTTGTTAACTTCTGGTAGCAAAATAAATCATTTTCTTGCCTTTTCTATAGGAGTTTACTACTTGGGTAAGAACCACCAATTAGCCATTAGACCAGGTTCCCTACAAAATTAAAAACTGGGGGAAATTAAACAACAAAAATTTAAAAGTCTAGAAATTGATATACAAAATAATTTTTCTCTATCTCAGAAATGGAATGGAATGAACTACCCCCTAAATAAAGGAAGATCAATTCAGTGTATAATATGTTCTATTAAATAATTGCATTCTGTTGTTCCTTGGCAGGAAAATGGTATACTTTGTCTACGTGAGGCAGACGTTACTTTTGCACAAAATATCCTGTGCCGTATCCTGATAGTCCACATTTCCAGGCTTGGCTTACAATCCTATAAAATATTAATACTATTTACCCCTCACTTTTATAATCATATATTTCCAGCATAAACTGTACCAAAATCCAACCTACGTCATAGTCAGTGAAAAACTAGGGAAAAGTATTGGAATAACTGAACTGCCTCCGAAATGGAAAAGGACAGGCCTGCAAGTATCATACTCTAATGTGATGTTTTTCTTTATATAACAGAATTACTTGGAGCTTTCTGTCTTCCCAATATGGATATCAAACAATTATGCTTCTCAAAGCATGTTGCAAATTCTGTTAGAAGTCAGAAACCAATATAAATAGCGTCATGCTTTTTTGTGTGTGTTAACATTTTGGGTGCATAATAGCTTGGTATTGCTTCTTTAATCATTTTACTTCAATTAAGTTTGCAAATTGTTGATTATTTATCTACTATTATCCTGTATCTGTATATAGGTATGTAAGTATGTATGTATAAATAGAGGCTTTCATTAAAAAGAATTGGTTTGGGGTGCCTTGGGTGGCTCAGTGGGTTAAGCCTCTGCCTTCGGCTCAGGTCATGATCTCAGGGTTCTGGGATTGAGCCCCGCATCAGGCTCTCTGCTCAGCGGGGAGCCTGCTTCCCCTCTCTGTCTCTGCCTGACTCTCTGCCTGCTTGTGTCCTCCCTCTGTGTCAAATAAATAAATAAAATCTTAAAAAAAAAAGAAAGAAAAAAGAATTGGTTTACACAATTACAGAGGCTAGCTGATCATGTTAGAAGTGTCTAGAATTTTCACTAAGGAAAAGGAAGACAGGAGCAAACTGAAACCATGAGCTAAACTAGTTTTTTGCAGGCAGGATGGGAAGATACCAGAAAGGGCCAACAGCTGTTTTGGTGTCTGTACCTCACAGAAGACCTGAGACTTCTTTTGAAGTCCTTCTGACTTAATTTAGGCCAACCCATGAGAAACTCTCTTTTATTTAATGTAAAGTGATTAGAGATTTTATTCATATTTGCAAAATCCTTTCCCAGCTGTGCCCAGATTAGCTGGACTGTGTATTACTGGAAGAAGGTGAATGTATGGTACAAAATGACCTCCTCTTGGCTTCCATCCTTCAATTTTCACAAGAGAATATCACTTATTGCTTGTTCTGGCCAGAAACAAACTAGAGAGGGGGTGGCTCAGTGGGTTGAGCCGCTGCCTTCAGCTCAGGTCATGATCTCAGGGTCCTGGGATCGAGTCCCGCATCGGGCTCTCTGCTCAGCGGGGAGCCTGCCTCCCTCTCTCTCTCTCTGCCTGCCTCTCCGTCTACTTGTGATTTCTCTCTGTCAAATAAATAAATAAAATCTTTAAAAAAAAAAAAAAAAAAAAAAAAACTTTAGAGAGGGAATCCTAGGATTGCTCTCAGCTTCTGTAAGCCGCCCACATTTCCTGCCACTGCCTCTTCAGAGCCAGTGATGAAGAATCTCTTTTGAATCAGATCCTTCTCACATTCATTAGACCGCCTTATTAGTTCATGTCCAGTGATATAATCTCCCTTTCTAAGGTCAACTGTGTCATCTCAAGGAGCTGAATCACTGGCGTGAACTTCACGTTCCCAGTCCATGGGATTATACAGGTTTGTACACAGTAAGTGGGAATCTTGAGGGTAATCTTAGAGTTTTGTGAACCACTTACTTGGGATGAATGTTTGTGCCCCTCAAAATTTGTATGTTGAAACTCTAATTCCCATTGTTGCAGCATTTGGAGATGGGGCCTTTGGGAGGTAATTAAGTAATGAAGGTGTAGCCGCCAGGATGAGATTAGTGTTCTGAATAGAACAGATAAAAGAGTTTCTTCCTCTCTTTGCTCTACACCCTGGGAGCACTGGACAAGAAGACCCGTGTAAACCAGAAGTCCCTCATCTGACATGAATCTGCCAGTGCTTATTTAATCTTGGGCTTCCCAGCCTCCAGAACTGTGAGCATTAAATGTTTGTTGTTTAAGTCAATAGTAATTTGTTACAGTAACCTGAGTTAACTGTGACACCACAGATGGCAAGGGTGTGAAGACACTGAATCACTAATATATTAGCTGTTGATGAGAAAGTACAAAATTACAATTACTTTGTTAGATAATTTGGCAGTATCTTGTATCAGTGAACATGCATCTAAAGGTATTTACCCTAAAAGGACAAAGGAACATGCTCAATTTTTTATAGATATATGTTTATAGAGCTTTATGTATAGATGCCTTCAAACTAAAAACTCAAATATCTATAAACAGGTAAATAGATTAAAAAAAAAAAAAAACTGGGGGCGCCTGGGTGGCTCTGTGAGTTAAGCCGCTGCCTTCGGCTCGGGTCATGATCTCAGGGTCCTGGGATCGAGTCCCGCATCGGGCTCTCTGCTCGGCAGGGAGCCTGCTTCCTCCTCTCTCTCTCTGCCTGCCTCTCTGCCCGCTTGTGGTCTCTCTCTCTGTCAAATAAATAAATAAAAATCTTTAAAAAAAAAAAAAAAAACTATTGAATAGCCCTATAATGGAACACTATTCAGGAATAAAAAAAAAATAATGAGGCACTAATGCAGATAATAACATGGATGATTCCCGAAAGCATTATGTCAAGAAAAAACCATGACATAAGATAAAGTATAATGTTTCCCTGTGTTTTATGGAATGTTGCAGAATTTAAAATAGTCTATATTGACAGAAAGTAGGCTATGAGGCTAAGAGATGGCACAGTTTCCCCAATTAAGCATGATGAAATTTTGTTAGGAGTAGAAATGTTATTTAACTTCATTGTTTTTGTGATTCCTTGAGTTTAAAAAATCAAAAAAAGACTTATGATATTATATAGATAAAATAGGTGCAGTTAATTTTAATTTTAATTTAAGTCTGACCAAATATTGATTATGAATATTCATCTGACATCCTAAATGGATTTAAGAACATAAGTTTCCATTCAGAGATTCAACCCCCTTCTTGGTTTCCTTTTTCTTTTTTTTTTTTAATTTATTTATTTTCAGAAAAACAGTATTCATTATTTTTCACCACACCCAGTGCTCCATGCAATCCATGCCCTCTATAATACCCACCACCTGGTACCCCAACCTCCCACACCCCCGCCACTTCAAACCCCTCAGATTGTTTTTCAGAGTCCATAGTCTCTCGTGGTTCACCTCCCCTTCCAATTTACCCCAATTCCCTTCTCCTCTCTAACACCCCTTGTCCTCCATGCTATTTGTTATGCTCCACAAATAAGTGAAACCATATGATAATTGACTCTCTCTGCTTGACTTATTTCACTCAGCATAATCTCTTCCAGTCCAGTCCATGTTGCTACAAAAGTTGGGTATTCATCCTTTCTGATGGAGGCATAATACTCCATAGTGTATATGGACCCACATCTTCCTTATCCATTCATCCGTTGAAGGGCATCTTGGTTCTTTCCATAGTTTGGGGACCGTGGCCATTGCTGCTATAAACATTGGGGTACAGATGGCCCTACTTTTCATGACATCTGTATCCTTGGGGTAAATACCCAGGAGTGCAATGGCAGGGTCATAGGGAAGTTCTATTTTTAATTTCTTGAGGAATCTCCACACTGTTCTCCAAAGAGGCTGCACCAACTTGCATTCCCACCAACAGTGTAAGAGGGTTCCCCTTTCTCCACATTCTCCAACACATGTTGTTTCCTGTTTTGTTAATTTGGGCCATTCTAACTGGTGTAAGGTGATATCTCAATGTGGTTTTAATTTGAATCTCCCTGAGGGCTAATGATGATGAACATTTATTCATGTGTCTCATAGCCATTTGTATGTCTTGATTGGAGAAGTGTCTGTTCATATCTTCTGCCCATTTTTTGATATGTTTGCCTGCTTCGTGTGTGTTGAGTTTGAAAAGACAGTCTCTTCAATAAATGGTGCTGGGAAAACTGGACAGTTATATGTAGAAGAATGAAGCTCGACCATTCTCTTACACCGTACACAAAGATAAACCCAAAATGGATAAAAGACCTCAACGTGAGACAGGAATCCATCAGAATCCTAGAGGAGAACATAGGCAGTAATCTCTTCGATATCAGCCACAGCAACTTCTTTCAAGATATGTCTCCAAAGGCAAAGGAAACAAAAGCAAAAATAAACTTTTGGGACTTCATCAAAATCAAAAGCTTCTGCACAGCAAAGGAAACAGTCAAAAAATCAAAGAGGCAACCCACGGAATGGGAGAAGATATTTGCAAATGACAGTACAGACAAAAGGTTGATATCCAGGATCTATAATGAACTCCTTTTTCTTTTGTAACTACTTTATTTTTCAGTTAAGATTGACCAACTTCAAGAAAATTCTCTTATATTGAATATTTCATCACATTCATATAGTTAGAAAGATATATTTCAATGTCTTTAAGATCTTATATATTATAAAGTTAACAAATACTTTATTTAGAAGTAAAGAAATGTCTTGTTTTTTTCCATATTTCTTCTTCTAATGATTTGCCAAAACTTATATTTACAGCCTTCCTTTCATGATTTAACAAAATAATTCTTTCCTGAATATTCTTATCTATTTTTTTGAAAATAGACTTAAAAGTTGTATAATTTTTATTCAGATCATCTTTTAAATTTAATGAATCCTAATATAATTTTCCTATTTGTAAGTCCTTATTTCAAGTAGATTTATAGTATATAAGCATATAGATATGCTAAGAAATGTACTAAACCTGTAAGCAAACTTGATCCTAGACTTAATAAATCATGTAATATACAGAACAGTTACAAAGATCAATAACAAATTATAACAAGGGAATAACATCAAACCACCTACTAGAGCTTCAAATAATGTGTGTATAAAGAATGTAGGGGTTTGCTGATATTAATTATAACTGGAGAAATACTTTTTAAAATTTCTTCAGGAAAGGAAATCCAGTCAAATTTAAGTACTAGGATGGGGTGCCTGGGTGGCTCAGTGGTTTAATACTCTGCCTTCGGCTCAGGTCATGATCTCAGGATCCTGGGATTGAGCCCCACGGGGCTCTCTGCTCAGCAGGGAGCCTGCTTCCCCCTCTTTCTCTCTCTGCTTACCTCTCTGCCTACTTGCAATCTCTCTCTCTCTCTCTCTCAAATAAATAAATAAAAATCTTAAAAAAAAATTTTTAAGTACTAGGTGGTAATATATTTAGTCTACAACAGTAAAATCAATGATGAAAAACAACTTAGCGTCAAAGAGTGACCAGTTATTACATTAGATGAAATCCAAAGTCATGTTCGTCTGTTTATAATTTGGGTTATGTGTTCATTATCTTCAATTTGTATATTCTTAAATACTTAAATTCTTAAATACTTACATACAATTCTTGTAGAGGTCAATATAAATTATAAGATCAGATCTTTATTTGGTGTAAAGGGAGATAGACTCTACCTTTTGATGAGAAGACTAGCATGTGTTTACTAGAAGGGATGAAATGGTTGGTCCCCAAAATTTCAGGCAACACATCACCAAAACCTTTTATTCTCCATTATTCTAGTATATAGTCCATTTCTCAACTTCTCTAAAAATTAAAATATTTTATTATTTGTCTATATGTTTATTTTTTTCATCCATTTAAGCCATCATTTGTCTGTAGAATGCCAGGTAATATTATTCTGCTTTAAATTATGTTTCATTTCTACTTCCCCCTTTTTTTTTGCTCTTCTTTTAATTCACTTTAAAAAAGCTTTTTGCTTGTTTTTACAAAAGCGTCTCAACAATCTTCTGTTCCTTTAGTATCATCCCTTTGACGCATTCTTCCCCATCACTTCAAGAATTGCTTTCTGAAACAAAAATTTGATTAATCAATTATCATTACATTTTATGATGTTTCTTGACCTAAGTTCAAACTCTTTTGTTTATCACAAAGAGTCTTTATAAATCTGGTTGCAAATGACTCTTCCACCTGTGCTTTCCACTCTATGTACCAGTTCCAAAACACAGCTTGATTTCCTGTATATCAAAACCTATGTGACTCCTTGACAGTTTAACAACTATTGAATCTTCTTAAAAACACTCATCTTCTCCTTCCAACACGTTGATTCTTTAAACCATAGCTCAACTTTGCTTAGTCAGAGATAGTTATTTCCTAATCTCCAGATCCAAGCAGAATTAAACAAATGTCTTCTTTGCTTACATGGCACCTTGGAGAGTCACCATTAGAACATTCATCATGTTGTACAGTGGATTTCAATTGATATTTGTCTCTCCACAGAAACATTGGGCATCATATGCTCACACACTGACCAGTACCTAGTATTCTATACCTTATACAGGAAGCATTCAATCCATGTTTATTGGCTGCTGAGTATTTGACCAACAGTTCTAAGGCAATGTAGAACATATTTCATATTGAATATGCATTTATTGTATTAGTCATGATGCTTTGTGTATCTCTTAATCAAAATACACAGTAATACATAAAGACTATGTACTTCGTAAAGCAATTCCACTGAAATTTTACTTATAGATTGAGAGAGTATGAACATGATGCTTTTAGTGTTTTATTTATTTTACATGCTAAATGTAAATATACATGCTAAATGTATATTTCTAATGAAAATTTTAATTCCACAAGCTGGTAACAATACCTTAGGAGTATCCCTGCTATGTAAATTCTGTATCTCTATAGGACAGAATCATTTTTCCCTCAAGATTTTGTTTTTGTTTTTTTAGCAGTTATTGAGCTCACTGGACTGCAAAATGCAATAAAGGTCTTCATTTCACTGCCAAGTTATTCATCTGTTCTAGAGTGGGAAGAGTGGTGTGCTAATTTCTTGATAGCCCAACTGCTTTGTCAAAAAGTGCAAAGTACTGCCAAATTTGCATTACAAAATAAAATTCAGTTCCACTGATCTATTGCTGGAGAAAAGAATTTGTTTTCACAAATATTTATGTTTCAACAAGTCTTAAAAGGAAAAGTAGTATATTTTGAGAAGAAAAAAACCCCACAAAGTTTATAATATCTTTTTTCCACTTATTTTCTATTTTATCTTTAAAGCAAATCTTCATTACAGGGTATTAGTGCTCTGGAGTTGATCCTTTGTTGGTTGGGCTGCACAGACTGGAATTGACCCATGTCCCTTGATAGTGAAGGAGTAATAAATACTGTGCCTTTTGGGGGCCCCTAGGTGGCTAAGTCAGTTAAGTGTCCAACCCTTGGTTTCAGCTTAAGTCATGATCTCAGGGTCATGAGATGGAGCCCTGAGTCAGGTTCCATGCACAGCGGGAAGTCCACTTGAAGATTCTATCCCCTCCCCCTCCACCCCTCTCCTCTCAAATAAATAAATAAAACTTTATTTAAAAAAGAGGCATGCCTGGATGATTCCGTTAGTTAAGCTTCTGACTTTGGCTTGGGTCATGATCTCAGGATTCTGGGATCAGCCCCTCAGTGGGATCCACACTAAGTGGTGAGTCTGTTTCTCCCTTTCCTTTCCCTCTGCTCCTTCCCCTGCTCATGGTTTGCTCTCTCTCTCTCTCAGTCTCTCTCTTTCTAATATAAATTGATAAATTATTTTTTTAAAGAAATACTGTGCATTTTAGAAAATGATACCACACAAGATTAGAAAACTTGGCAAACCATTACATGAGAAATCAATGAAAAAAAATTAGTCAAGGTGGGTGAAAAACACATCCTTGAGGAAATGGGAAAGAAACCATAGAATACAATAGAGTTTAGAGAACTGAAACAGGGTCATGAGTAATTTCCTCAACTGTTTTAAGATTACACAGGTGCCACCCACAGAAGATATACAACTTGTATCATGGACAGTAAGAAAATTACAAAGGACAAAAACTGACCTGGACAATTGGCAAAATGCTAAATATTCACAAGTTTTGAATTTAATAGGAGAGAGAGAGGTAACAATTTAAGAGCTAAATGACTGAGATAAATCATTTTTTCTTTTGAAGTTGAAATATAATTTCCTGTATTTGCCAATGTATTTTTCATGGCATGGACATTTTCTAGAAATGTTAAATATTGTTAAATATATATATATATATATATTTTTTTAAATTTAGTTGAATGAAGAGTTGAAACTTACCTGTGCAATGTATATTTTTTAAAGATTTGAAATACAATTTCTTTTTTTTTTAAGATTTTATTTATTTATTTGACAGAGAGAGATCACAAGTAGGCAGAGAGGCAGGCAGAGAGAGAGGAGGAAGCAGGCTCCCTGCTGAGCAGAGAGCCCGATGTGGGACTCGATCCCAGGACCCTGAGATCATGACCTGAGCCGAAGGCAGCGGCCCAACCCACTGAGCCACCCAGGTGCCCCTGAAATACAATTTCTAAATCTGTACAATTTTAAAGATTTGAAACGTAGTTTCTATAACAGCAAATGTTAAGCACTTAATGCATTAGTCAGTCATAAGCCTAATTAGATCATACTATGACTGTTTCCAAGAGAGCAACTCCTATAATGTCATCAAAAACAAAAAAATGTACAGAAAAAAAATAGGACTTTGTATAGAATATCCAATAAATGCTTTAAGAACTTTTCCTCTCCTGCTGAAACCTATCACCATTTATTATGTACCAATGATTATGCTAAACTGCGTGCTCAGTTCTGTGAGTGTCTTTTAGCCAAGGAGGACCTAGACCCATGAACCAGCAAGGTATGACACAGTTGTGACTGTCAACACTTCAGAACCTGTGAAGCCTTAATGGACCCTGGGTTGCAGAGGAAGCAATAGTTTTCCTGCAATCTAGTAATCCTCAGTATAGTGTGCATAGGAAGCATCCAGATAACCATTATCAATGCAGACTTACAGGCCAGAACTCTTCTCCAGTTATTCTTAGTCTGTAGGTAGAGTGGTACTCAGGGATCTGCTAATGTGAAAAAGCACATCAGAGAATTCTCATGAAATCATCCAGAGATCATATTCATATTATGAAAATTCTAATTATTCTTAATTTTCTATATGTTTTTTAATTGTGATTCCTAATAGTCACGCAGATTTTGAAACCTGTCATTTCCATAAATATGTCTTCTTGGCAAGGGACAGAATGTGTCATTTTGTGCCCACACTGATTCTGAATTGAATAAGCCATCTGAGGCAAGATAGGGCCATTTGTTTGATTTTGAACAGAGCCAGTGATTGAGTAATGACACATGTGTTTGCATTACAGTTTTGTTTCTGATGAAAATTGCATATGTAGAAATAGCTGTGAAAATAAATCAAGCCAAAATTTCCTTAAGATATAATGGTTGATGAGATTCCAGACTTTTGCTCTCATTCTTACATTAATTTTTTAGTCATCATGAGAGTACATGTAATACACCAGTATATCAATAAAATAACAATGTCAATCTTTCCTAAGGGATTACCCTTCTGAAAGTAATTCAGGCCCTGGTGGGTGGATCCAGAGAAGACACTGTATTAGGAGGAGAAGGATTGCTCACAAAGAGAAGGGAAGGGAAGGGAAAGAAAGGGAGGGAAGGGAGAGAGAAAGAAATCAAGCAAAATTAATAGGAAAGAAATTGGCAGAGTGGTGAGTTCTATAGTCAGGAAGTTATCATGTGTGCTAGATCACACTGATATGGATCTTACTCAGGTTCCATTTTATTTTTTAAATGGAAAGATTATGAATGTTATACTGAGTGTTCTGCTTTGTCCAGTGGATATTCATGTAGTGGAAATAGCTCTGGTCTTCTAATAAGACTACATTCAGTAATGGGCTCTCTTCTACATTAGAAAATATATTAGGTAGTTCTACATGTTTCCTACAGCATGAAAGACATTGTGAAGAGATTTCAGAGATTTCATAGGCTTAGTCTGTCTATATCAGGCTGATCCTTCTCTACATTTCATGGTCTTACCCCAACGGATCTCTAAGGTATAGGTTGTATTAGCTTTGAGTGAAACATCTGTGAAATAGCACTTAGTCAATCATTTGGCATGACCATCCCGTGATGGCCCACTTTGTGAGTAATGGCAGAACACAAGACTTATTTCTTACCAATGAAATTTCTTCTGTGAGTTTGATCACCTATCATGCTGACTGTAAATTCAGTCATGAGTAAGTCACAGATGATATTATTTCTTCTTTGTGTATTCATGTAAGTTTATTGTTTCAAATTTCTTAGCAAGAGATGTAAAAATTCCCTTTTATTTGTTTCTTATTATCAGTTTCTGATATGGGACATCTCCCTATCTCAAAGCAAGGCCTTCTTGAAAATCATGCTAAAATATTTTGAAGGATGAATAAGTGAATATATATGAATCATTGAGAAAAAATGAGAAACATTAGCTTAAGTCAAGATATATAACACGGATAGTAATCATACACTGGTAGAGATCAGATAGTTTATACTACTTACGGCACTAGACATATTTAGCTTCTGCTGAATTTGTGACCAGATATTCCAAAACGGTACTTGTGTTTATAAGAGTAAGATTACATATATATCCCCAACCTTATATAGGTAGATATATGTGAAAGTAACATTAAATGAAAATTTCTTACACAAAAACAGCAATACTTCAATTGACCACAGCCCTGTGGATGGGTATTTTCAAAATCATCATTTCCTGTTTCTCATTACCACTGTTGAATTATAGATCACTTAATGGTCTAAGAGTTCTGCTGTACTGATCGGTGTTTTGTTGCTGAGTTTCAAATATATATTCCCATGCCTGAAGTAAAATAGGGAAAATATAATGAGTTTGTCATATATATATAAATACATTCAATTTACAAAATAGCTGATTGTTTTGACATTGTGACCTTCTAATCTTTTTCTTTTAATCATCAGGCTGACTTTTAGATAGAGATTTTTAGTTCACTTTTGTGTTTCTTTTGTGATTTAGTATGTTCTTTCCAAGTAAAAATCGAAAGTAGTAATTGCATGTTACATTTTGAAATTTATTTTTTAAATCACACTGACCCCATAAAGAAATCCTGGCAGCACTAACCTGCTCTATTCTTCTCCTTAAGGAAATGAAAGACAGTGACTGGCAATCTCTGACCCGCCGTTATTTATTTTTCTTTATTAAACCATTTGTTGCAACTGAAGGGAACAAGTAGATACCCTGGTCTCACTTATCTTTGTGACATTTTGCCTGCTAATTTTAATTAACATAGATTTGATTTGATGTCAAGTTGCTCTGGTTCCTTTAAAATGTCAAATTTTAAAATGCTGACATTTTCTTGGAAAGAGCAAGGACCTGAATGAGTTAATTAGGAAGGGACTGGTCACTCAGAGATTCCAGGGTAAAATGCAGTTTATTTCTGCAGATAAGAAATTGCCCCTGAAGGTGACAGAGTCTTTTTTTCAACTCAATGCTAAAATTACCTTCCATGGGACACCTGATTCTACATTGCCTCCACCTCCTGCTGGAGAATTCACTGTATTCTCTTCTATAATCTGAATCCATGTAAATAATCTGTTACATTCTTGAGAACAGGGATTGTTATATTCATTTTTTGTCTAACACTTAAAACTCTGCTTGAAACATACAAGGCCCTGAATAGATTTTTCTTGAACTAATATTGAAGGAGGCAGTGACAAGGAAATATTAATTAATATTTTATTACTATATTAATTAGTTAATGTAGTATTAATATTAATATTAAGGGAGATTTTGATTCAGAGTAAGGGTGAAAAAGCAGTTGAGAATTTTACAGAGAATATTTACCCTTAAAAAATTTAGGCTTGGATTTGACGTAATAGACTAGCTGAAAATTTGTTGCTGTTAAGTAATTCTGAAGATAAATCCATGTAGCAACTAAAATTTAAGCATCTGAAGATTATGAAGTGTGAGACAGATTATCTAAAGACCTGGAAAATAGTCTAAAGCAGCTTGTTGATATGAAAGGATAAAAGTAAATAGATTGTGACCTTTATCATAGTTAGATAATCATATATATTTTGCCTTTCTTAAGTAGAAAATTTCTTTCTTAAATTGTTTTATATGATTTCTATGGTAAAATATATTCTATAGTGAATTTAAAATACTTGATTTAGCTTTTTTAATGAATTTATATAAATTTAGAAGGCCAAAGTGAGTAAGAAGTGCTAGTTCTAACTTCCCCCACCCCTGTCTTAATTTTCAGTGCTTTGTGGAGATATAAACCTAGCTAGCAATTGTGCCTATTAGAGGTTCCATGAAATTAATATGTATTTACCCTTACCTCCCCAAAAGAGGAAAGGTAGTTCAAATTAAATCACCTTTATATTTATTTAGTCCTTTAAATATAAATAGGAACTTAATAGTATATAGAGGTGTGTATTAATAGTGTATTTATCATAAATGTGTGTTTAATTTTGTTACCCTAATTTTCATATGATTTGGAAAGCAGTAGAGAAAAAGAAAAAAGAAAGAAGAGAAGGGCATTTGTCCCAAGGGCTATAACCCTAATCACAAACTTATTAAACAAGAAAAATAATCAAAATCTCATGGCTGTTAACATTTTGTTAAGTTTATGCTTAAGATGTCAAACCATGGGCGCCTGGGTGGCTCAGTGGTTAGGCCACTGCCTTCAGCTCGGGTCATGGTCTCAGGGTCCTGGAATCGAGTCCCACGTTGGGCTCTCTGCTCAGCAGGGAGCCTGCTTCCCTCTCTCTCTCTCTCTCTGCCTGCCTCGATGTCTACTGTGATCTCTCTCCGTCGAATAAATAAATAAACAAAATCTTTAAAAAAAAAAAAAGATGTCAAACCATTAACATATACTGCGGGAGAATTTGTGGGTGATATAGCCAGTAATGGATTGTCCTCTTCAGTTTAATAATATAGACCATGGAAGTCTACCCCATCTCCTAGTCTCCCCCCCACCGCCCCTCCAGCTGAGCCTGATGGGAGGTAATGCTACAAACCAGTCCTACTAAAAGTAAGTTTGAGATAGTTCCAGGATTACACTATGATCATTAAAATTGAGTACAACGTGTGACCTTACTGTGAATCCTAATTTAAATGTAATCAGAAATGTGTAAAGCTTTGATTTCCAAAGTTGCCAACATGTGAAACTTACCTGATTTCCAGTCACTGCATTTTTCAAACCAGCTGGGCTACAGTGAAATTATTTTGTGTCCCTGCTGGGCCATAATGAAATGATTTTTCACCTGGTTTGAAACTCATGCAGATCCAAATGAAATGGAAACTGAAGTGAAATGTACTAGGTATCAACCATGGGAACCAGTGCCAATGTTTTTTTTTGTTTTTTTTTTTTCTTCCCAAAGTGATTACTAACTGAAGCAGCAGGCTTCACACTATATAATCTCAACAGATTTAAAGCATGAATTCATCTCATGAAGACAAGTGGGCGCTGTGTTAAAAAAAGGGGGGGCTGGTACTAATTGTGTCGAATTAAGAAGACGTCAGCTATCAATGTTTTAGGTTACAATTAGTGTTGATGGTAGATATAACAAAAATGAGTCACACTATCACATTCAGTTTTCTTCTTTATTCTTTTCTGTTTTATCAATTTACATGCTAGATGTTTATAAACTGACAAATTAAGATCCTTGAATGAATATATTAAAGTTAGCAGCAATTTTATAGTTTAGTTGAAATCTGAAACAGACATAATATCTAAGACTATTTGCTTCTACACTTTGAAAAACAATGAGCACCAGAAATTACAACACTCCTGTTCTAGACATGTTAATCATTGAGAAAATTATTTTGAGCTAATGTTATAAATGTTATTTAAGAAAAAATAAATGATAGTTCTAAATGTATATCATGACTTCAATTTATTGAAGTATGTTTGCATATAATTTCTATCCCAATTTTAAACAAAATGGTGCAATTTATTTACCTTAGCATTCTTCACCATGCTAGCTGATAGAAAATTATAAAATGAGTGTTTAATTATGAAGATGTGGCTGACTTCTGCATCCCAATGTCTATGAAAGATTATTACTTTGGAATGTGCCCCTGCCTCACTAGGTCAGATCCTCTCAGCTTTACCTTAGCAGAAGCAATCACTTTGAGTTAATATCCACTCATAATATCTCTTTTCCAAACAATGGTGGTTGCTTTGTACAAGTATATCAACATTCTTTTCACCATCCTTTTTGTATGATGAATTCAACTTATTTTGCTATAACAGCTGTTTCGAAAAATGATTTTTTACCAATTAGTGTACCAGCAATTTTAGCATTTGCATTCTTGAATTTCTTTTTTTAAAGATTTTATTCATTTATTTGACTGAGAGGGAACACAAGCAGGGGAATTGGGAGAGGGAAAAGCAGGCTTCCCGCAGAGCAGGCAGCCCAGTGAGGGGCTCAATCCCAGGACCTCAATCCCAGGACCCTGGGGTCATAACCTGAGCGGAAGGCAGATCCTTAATGGCTGAGCCACCCAGGCGCCCCTATCATTTTGCGTTTTTATATGTGATTTCATCTATGAGAGACACTAGGTGAGTGAAGAAAACTAGCCCCAGTGGAAATGAGACAAGTAGAAACACACACACACACACACACACACACAGGTCTTGGAAGGATGAGTCTTACTGATCCACATCTGGTGTTAAGATTACCTATCAGCTTTCAGAGACTCTGCTTTCCACCACTTTACAACAACTCAGAAGCTACAAATTTTCTGGCAGCCATGCTGAACTCCAAACCCTCCCCTATGTTCTATTTCTCCCTTGTCCTCCCTGAATCTTATGTATAGTTTTACTCTATCAAATGCCTCTTCATAAAATGTCTAGGAATCTGAGACACTTGTAGAGAATGTTCTCCCCCATCATTTTCCTCCCAACGGCAAGTATTGCCTTTTTCACCAGGCTTTCCTAGCAGACAGTCCAGTGGAATGTCTCCTAGAGTGTGGTATTTGGTTGCTCTAAGAATCTTCAGAGCAGGGAGGTGTCTGAGTGATTGCCTGTCTTGACCTCTTCCTCCAAGGGGACATTTATCGTGATAAATCAAGCCTACACTGAGTTAAGCTCTCAGCTACTGACTCACAGGATTAATCCTAGCAGTGGCATTGAATTTCTTAGACATGAGGTTCTAGTATGCCAATGAGTCTCACTAGGATACTCCTCCTGAGAATGTCAATTTAATGATTTGCCAGAATAACTCTTGAACATACTAGATAGTGGTACCAGCTCAATAAGGCATTTCACCCCATGTAGACATTCTGGATGTGTCATCTAATTTGATTGCAGATTATAAATTGAATATGGATTCAAATTAATATGACCTGATTTTACGGGCAAAATTCTGATATTTTCATAACTTGAACTAGAAAAGATTTAAACATGTCAGGTACACAGGGCATCATTTTCTCCTTAGGACGATTTGTATTGATACTACCAAAATTTGGCTCTCTAAATCCTTGTTTTTTTGTTTTTTTTTCCCCCTTTTAATAGCTAAGTGGCCACTTTTTAAATTTAATAACTCTCCTCTTTATATATATAAATACATTCAATACAAACTAAGTACAACTGTTTGTTTATCATTTTAAAGCTATAACTGTTGGGACTATTATCTCTTAGCATTTTAGTTCAGTATTCTAAAATTATCTTATTTCTCATATTTTCAGTATCTTGAGAGAATTCTACTTTATCTCCCATCATACTGGTGAAATTTTTTTATGTTAATTTGGCATATTTCTGCATCTCTGTGTCCATAAAATTAGGTGATTTTTCTATTGGGGAATATAATGTATTTTTTAAGGTTAAATAAACACACACACATATATACATATATATAACTTATATATGTGTGTGAAAATAAATATTATATACATGTGAGTTATATATATGTAACTTGTCTCTCCTAAAGTATAATTTGTTTTTATGCTTATTATGTTTCATTTAATATAAAATGTATTTTCAACATTAAGTTTTCAGATCGGCAGTGTATTTCCTGTCTTGTCCATTATCTTACGCTTGGCAACCACTTTCTACTCAGAGATCCTATTAGCATATATATTTGCTTTAATATTTATATTTATCATTTAATTTCAATAATTTATATTGGAATGTGCATAAAAAGGTAAAAATATCAGCTGATTTTCCACATGTATTTTAACTCATGGTCTACCAATATTAACTTATTGTTTCTCTGTTACCTTAACACCCTAATAGCAATTAATCAATCAATTATTCCATCAAATCAAATCCAAGAGTGCCTGGGTGACTCATTCAGTTAAGCGTCCAACTCGTGATTTCTGCTCAGGTCATGATCTCGGGGTTGTGACACCTAGCCCTATGTAGAGTGATGTGGTGGACATGAAACCTGCTTAAGATTCTCCATTCCCTCTCCGTCCGCCCCTCTCCCCTACAGCATGCAGGCATGCTCACTCTCTCTCTCTCTGTGTGTAAAAAACAAATCAAACAAAACAAAACCCCCTCCATCCTGATAAATCACAATATGCATCATATATGTGAAATAACTAAGATGATTTTGATAAGTGGCTTTAATCTCATATTTTACAATACCATTTAATTATACTTTATTTGGCCTGCAATATTTCGTCATAGTAGCTTTCAATACATTGATCTGAATAATTAATCCAAGATATACAAAAATAATAAGGAAAGATTTTAAAATAGAAATCAAAATGGGAAGTAAAAAGGAATGAAAATAAGTGATTGTGATGTTGTACAAATTGCTTCAAATTGCCCAAAATGTTATCATTTTGAACCCATCAATTCTAAAAAGTATTAAGATTTTAATCCTTATGAATAATGATAATTTAATTTTTGAAATAATTTCCAATGCTTTTCTTTTTTTGGCAAAAGTTTCCGTTTTTGGAGCCTTTGGACCCTTTTTGCCCAAGGCAAGCATAGGCAGACACCACTAGGGAAGGGGAAGGATATGATGTAGTGGTCTTTCCCATGAAGAAGGAACTGGGGATAAAATGTCTTTCTGGAGGAATTGGTAGGGGAGAGAAAATTGGAAAGGGAAAACAAAGGTCCTTTCCAATGATTCAACATTTGCATTTGCTAGATATTCAGCTTGGTTAAAGGGAAAGACATGGGGAAATATGAACACACTTGCTGGTTATTGGTGGGGAGGTGGTGAAAGCAGAGGAACTTTGGTTCTACTTCCTACTTGGGGGAGAACTTGGGGGAAAATACCTTAAATCAATGTGCTTAATACCTCCTTGTTTTCTCATGGTCTACAAAAAGCATAGAACATGATATACACTTTCTTATATGATATACTTGGGGGGAGGGGTCATGAGGGATAGGGATTAAATCATCTTGGAATAAAGAGCCTAAGGATTGATTTTGGGATTACTGCAGTGCATAGTGAGGTGATTTTACAGATAAGGGCAGATGGATCAAAGCTGGGGACCAATATGGAGACTGTGCCTCAATCCTAGAGGGTCCACATTTCCCATTGACACTTGATAAACTCAGGGAACAGAATGCCTGGGGGCTATCCCGAAGCAACCAGGAAAGTCTTCAGTAGCTGATATACTGAAGACATTGGTCAGTTCTCAGACACCATGGAGCTGAGCTGATCACAACATGTCAGTAAAGTAAATCAGAGCAAGATTATAATATTCATTATTGTCTATAAAATTCTCTGGAAAAAATATCATAATTTATAAGATTCTTCATCTATCTTTTTATTCTCTCTTTTTAAATGTGCATTTTATCTGATTCTCAGGGAGCTATTAATCTCAATGTAGATAGTGATTCAAGTGAAATACCATATAAACACAATAATTTTGTTGTTGAAAATTTATTGTAGATCAGAAAATTTTGCTTTATCATTATCTGTACAAGTAATCACTAAAGAAAGATTTTCCTTGCTATTATCAAGCTGTATTTTAAAACTGAATAATCAAAATAGTGTTGGAGCACTATGGCTCAGTTGGTTATGTGTCTAACTCTTGATTTTGGCTCAGGTCATGATCTCAGGGTTGTGAGATCAAACCCCTCATCAGGCTCTGTGCTAAGCACACAGTCTGCTTGTCCCTTTCCCTCTGCTCCTTCCCCCGCTTGCTCCCTCTTTTTCCCTCAAATAAATAAATAAGTAAAAATATTTTAAAAAATAATTGAAATAGTGTTGAAGCTCAGACGCAAATACCTGTGTTGATGGGAAATACATATAAAATAGATATGGTAACTTCATATCAATAATATATTCAATAAATTTTAAAGGTTAAAATGTCTATATGCTTAAGAAAATTAAGTATCTGCCCCATGTTACACACTCAAACAAAACAGTTCTAGGGTATTAAAGTGTTAAAAACAAAACCAAAATATATTGATACTTAGAATATAGCATGTGTTAAAATGAGAACATATCCACCCATGTTCACATTAATGGACAATTTTCAGTTGCCTCTGTGCTGTCCCATCTGGCTCATGAAGTGACACTTTCCTTTTGCTGCTGTTGTTGCTCAATTATCAAAATATCCACACAAATGGTAAAGACTTAATGTCAAACAAAGCAAAAGCTTAATAAGTAATGAGATTTCTATGGGAATTTTATTGATCAGAAATAAAGAGGTTGTCTATGCAGGGTCACTGGATATGATCCAGTTACAGTGATATGATCGGTCACTGGATAGATATCTCATTGCAACGAGCTGGGTATTGGTCATTGAGGTTTCTTATTTGGTGACTCTTGGTGCTGAGTCTACTTTCACTCAGCAACCTGATCCTTGAAATGGAAGGTAATCTATTCCCAGTTATAGAACCCCAGCCACTCCACTCCTTTATCTATAGTTTCAGGCATCTCTTGAACTTTTCCTTTTCTAAATCCGCTTCAATAATTGTTTCAATAGAGAAAACTCTCTATCATGAAATTTTCTGTATATTGTGCGCTTTTAATAATACTGGAAATATAATTTTAATTTTCATAGAAAGATGAGATTAATTTTTTTTCTTAGAGATTTGAAGACATTTCTCCATATACTTTTGGCATATTATGTTAAAAATATAAAGCAAATTTAATTATAGATGTAGTGTGCATTTTATAACTCTATTAATGCTTTAGATAATTTAAATTATTTTTATTCTAAAATAAAAATAGAATTTTAAATATATTTATATATAATTCTATGTATTTTATTTAAAATATAACTTATTTAATATTTTATATTATACTTTTATATATGTTTGTATATAATTTTTATGTATAACAATATATTCCCCTAGAATATATTGGTTTTGTAATTCCAACAATGTCCATCCTCTAATTTGAGGATATGTGTTTTTCTTTATCGAGAAATGTTTTCATATATTTTGTTTTCAATGTAGCATCCATTTTATTCTTTCATTCATCTCCTCCTGAAAGATATTCTATAATGTAGACCAGTCATAGATTGGACCTATTTGTTTTCTGAAGATATTACCTTTTCCATAATATACTTCAGATCTTTGAAATCTCATACTTTGTTCTGTCAGACATTGAGCTTGGTTTGCACTTCACTACACTGATTGCTAGCTGTGTTTTGTTTTGCTGTTTGCAAAAGTGATTACAGCAAGGTATTACATATAATGTCTGTATAAAAACATATTTTACTTCTGCATAGTAACAAAGAACTAGTTGATAATCACATTAGCAAGCAGTGTTATATACAATAGTATCAAAAATACCAAATACTTCAAATAAATTCAATAAAAGATCTGCAGGACCTCTAGGTAGAAGATTATAATTTTCACTAAAGAAAAAAGAGCTAAGAAGACTAAATATACTGTTGATATGCAAAAGAAATCTCAATATAGGTAAGATTTTTATTTTTTCCAAATTGATTTTTAAATCCAAGGCAGAATTTGCCAAACCTGTGATTTAGCTATCATACTCCTGGATATATGCTTAAGAGCAATTAGAGCAAACTAGCCACAGAAATTGCAAGAATGTCCATGGAAATGTTTTTCATAACAGCCAAATTTGAGCCAACTTAAATGTCCATAGTGGACATTAGAATGAGCCGTTTCATTTTCAGAAAATAGGTTACTCTCTTGTACATAACATTAAAAGAATCAGAAATAAAATAGGCAACACCATATGATTACACTTATATGCAATTAAACAGGCAAAGGCAACCTAAGATTGAAGTATGAATGGTGGCTAAGCTCATATTGAGGGAGGCAGTAGTGATGCTAACAGACAAGAGAACTAAGGAACTTTTTGGGAAATTCTAAAAAATTTCAGGAAATTTTCTATATCTTGGTCCAGTATTGGTTATATAAGCATATGCAGCTATAAAAATTATCCGTGTAGAAAGTGAAAATTTGTATAATTTAAGAAAATTTTTAAAAAAATCACTCATCAGGGTTTTTACATGCTACTGTGTAAGCTGAATCTCTAAGAGAAGATTTTAAAATGCAGCATTTCCCAAGTATATTAGTTAATGAATTATAGGAAGTAGCTTTCAGGATAATATGATAAGAGAAAAGCAAGTAATTGAGCTAGAATAAAGTGTGTAAAGGAAGGCGAATTGGTTCTGAAATCTAATTTAGGAAGAGATTAGCAGATAATAACTAGGCTTAGGAGGCAGTTAAAAATATTTTGTTGAACTAGGATCTTTGGCAGTGATACAAAGCACGGACAATTTTTCATTAGAAATTTCAAGAGAATAGGTATAAAACTATATTTTCATATAAGGTCAGGAAATTTTGGCAATTACAGACATTATTTCACAGTACATGTAGAGTCATTTATTTTTTATCTGAATTAAATCATGAATCTATATATAATAAAATGACCCTCTGCTTGAGCAGGATAAAGAGCTTAGGGTAGACTTAATTACTTTATTGAAATAAAAAATATTTTAAAAATCTTAAAAGTATAGTAAATATTTTAAAACTTTATGTAGTAGAGAGACACTTGAATTCAACACATTTAATGCTGAATCTGTTCCCAGTTAACAGAAAAACTTAGCCAATCAAGGTATCTTTACTCCAATTCTTCAAAACTCAAGTGTTATTGACTGTAGCTGTTAAAAAGAAAGAAAATTTCAAATCCCTCTCTTTCTCATTAAGCCAACAGTCCTTGTCTTACTGTACATCTATAGTTTTCTTTTTTGCCTAAAAAATAGCAAAGTTTCCAAATAGATATTTTGTAGAGTATTCCCAGACTCCAGGCATCCCCTTATACTTTCATTCAGATGAGTTTCTAAAATGCAAATCTGGTCACTTTTATATTATTTGTTGATAATTCCCTCTATGTATTACAAGCATATAAATGTAGTTTATTTTATATAAAATGTGAATATTTCAATGAAAATAATTACTATAAAGACTAAATTATTTTAGGAAAGTATTCATCATCCTTGGTTATCTTCTAAATATATATACATATATTTATATATATGTATATATATTTAGGATACATGTCCTAAATATATTTTCTTTGCATATGTTTATGTAAATAGACATATGCAAATTACTTGCATATTACTTAATCGACTACAAAGAGCTGCTATAGTTTAGCATCCATAGGTCCATGAGCTAAGTTTTGGCAGCCAGACAACTGGAGATCCAATTGAAAATTTTAAGTCTTCCAGTTCCATGACCTCTATATCCAAATTCAATAAAATAACTTTACATATACCTATGCTAGTAACTTGTATTATTGCTCAGATACTGACTGTCCTCTGAGAGAACAACACATTTTTTTGTTTTAATTAATTTATTTTTAATTTAAATTCAATTAATTAACATATAATAGTATTATTGGTTTCAGAAGTGGAGGTCAGTGATTCATCAGTCTTATAAAATACCCAGTGCTCATTACATCATGTGCCCTCCTTAATGTCCATCACCCAGTTTCCATATCCACCCACCTCCCTCCCCTCCAGCAACCCTCAGTTTGTTTCCTATGGTTAAGAGTCTCTTATGGTTTGTCTCCCTCTCTGGTTTAGGCTTGTATTATTTTTTCTTCTCTTCCCCTATGATCCTCTCTTTTGTTTCTTCAATTCTGTATATCATTGGGATCATATGACAATTGTCTTCCTCTGATTTACTTACTTCACTTAACTTAATACCCTCTAGTTCTGTCCATGTCATTGCAAAGGGAAAGATTTCATTTTTGATGGCTAAGTAATATTCCATATTCATCTGTTCTTCTTTATCTTCTTTATCCATTCTTCTGTCGATGGACATCTTGGCTCTTTCCATAGTTTAGCTATTATGGACATTGCTGCTATAAACATTGGGGTGCAGTTGCCTCTTTAGAAAACTACATTTGGATCTTTCGGTTAAATATTCAGTAGTGCAAATGCTGGGTCATAGGGTAATTCTATTTTCAACTTTTTGAGGAAACTCCATACTGTTTTCCAAAAGGCCTACACCAGCCACCAGCTTGTATTCCCCACCAACAGTGTAGAAGGGTTCCCATTTGTCCAAATCCTTACCAACATCTGTTATTTCCTTACTTGCTAATTTTAGCCATTCTGAATGGTGTGACATGGTATCTCTTTGTGGTTTTGAACGGTATTTCCCTGATGCCGAGTGATATTGAGCACTTTCTTCATGTGTCTGTTGGCCATTTGGATGTCTTCTTTGAAGAGATATCTGTTCATGTCTTCTGCCCATTTGCTGATTGGATTATTTGTTCTTTGGGTGTTGAGGTCAATAAGTTCTTTATAGACTTTGATACTACCCTTTATCTGATATGTCATTTTTTAATATCTTCTGCCATTCTGTTGATTGTTTTTTTGGTTTTGTTGACTGTTTCCTCTGCTGTGCAAAAGCTTCTGATCTTGATAAAGTTCCAATAGTTCATTTTTGCTTTTGTTTCCCTTGCCTTTGGAGATATGTCTGGCAAGAAATTCCTGCAGCCAAGTTCAGAGAGGTTGCTGCCTGTGTTCTCCTCTAGGATTTTGATGGATTCCCATCTCACATTTAGGCCTTTTATCCATTTCGAGACTATTTTTGTGTATGGTCTAAGGAAACGGTCCAATTTCATTGTCCTGAATGTAGCTGTCCAATTTCCCAACATCATTTTTTAAAGAGACTTTTTTTCCCATTTTTGTTTGTTTGTTTCATGTCTTTGTCAGAGAGAGAGAAAAAGCCCAGGCAGAGAGAGTGGCAGGCAGAGGAAGAACCAGGCTCCTCACTGAGCAAGGAGCCAGATGTAGTACTGGATCCCAGGACTCTGGAATCACGACCTAAGCCTAGGCAGATGCTTAACTGACTGAGCCCCCTAAGTGTCCCCATTTTTTTTCTTTTAAATTTTATTCATTTATTTATTTGGGAATGAATGAGAGAGGGAGAGCGAGAACACAAGCCAGGGGAGGGGCAGGGGGAAAGAGAAAATCATGCCTCCTGCTGAGTGCAGAGCTCCATCCTGGGACTCCATGATCATGACCTAAGGCACCAAGGTGCCCCGAATATACATTTTAGATAGCATGTACTGCACTAGTAAACCTGATACCATAACACATATGCCATTATATTAATATGTTTTCTGCATTTATTAACTAATGGTTTACCAAAGGTACTAAAAGTATTTGATACATTAAGCTAAGCCATTAGAGATAATCAATATTCTATAAACAATACACAATGAGATATGAGAACTAAATCAATACTTACAGAGCTGATACAATTATATATATACATATCCTTGATACAATTATATAGATATACAATTTGATATAAATTATCAAAATAACCCCTTTCATTTACAACCCAAAACTAGATTATTTATTATAAACATCAATAAGATCACAGTTTTAAAATCAAATAAAAAAAAGAAATCAATGATCTGTTAAAGTTAATTTCAAAAAATTAGCTACTACAGATCAGTTTCAAAAAACATAAACTATCCTAAAGAAGGAACATAAAACATAGGATAACTTCAAACAATATATTGACCAAGTGAAAGACTGGGACTCTTTGCCAAAGCCAAAGATTTAAGAGTTTTCAACTATTTTTCTCTTAATTCAAGGAGTTGAAAATACTGTTAATCCTGGGGTACCTGGGTGGCTCAGTTTGTTAAGCAACTGACTATTGGTTTAGGCTCAGGTCAGGATCACGGTCAGGCTCTGTGTTCAGTAAGGTGTATCCTTGAGATTCTCTTTCTCCCCCATCCCTAAGGCCCTGTCCCAACTTGCTTTCTCTCTTTCTCTCTAAAATAAATAAGTCTTTAAAAAAATACTATTAACCCTAATATTGTAAGATATAATGTAAGATATAACATGTTTGTTTAATTATTAATTTCATTTAAAAATAAATTTAACTCGGGGAGTAAGAGAGTATGTTATGAAAGCACCATCTGCATGAATATTTCCGCATACCCAGTACTGCAAGAGTTGGGATGGAGAGCAAAGGAAACAAACACAGGAACTTTGAGAATTTGAAATAGCCTAGTTGAAGTTTGAGGATATACATTTAATGAGGGTTTTTTGGAAATTCAGCAGTTAAGAGGCACAAAGAATGAAATTAGAGAAAATCAGGGTGCCATTTTACTATGGTTGCAAGATACATCATCAGCAAGTTTTGAGGCTGATTTTGAAGACTCTTCAGCTCTACATCTGTATTCAAAGATGGAACCTAAAGGCATAGGGCAAGAAAATGAACCAAGTTGCTTTTGTGTCTTTGGATAAAAAAGTTTGAATTACAAACATCATTACAGAATTGAGTTAAAAGTTGGCATTCAGAAATGCCTTCAGTTGGTAAGAGGCTTTAGATTTGTGTCTATTGATATTTTAGATGAAAGTGATTCTGAGCTTTAATGATACTCATATATTTCACATTCTATTGATCTGATCTGACCACAGAATCAAGAAGCATTAGATATTTCTTATTAATGCATATTTTCACTGCACATTCTGTGTACTCTAGGATGTGTTTTCTACTTAGATTCTTTATCAAGAAAGAAAAGGTAGTGAATTTAAAATCTATGGAATATGTATTTGGTTTCACCCCTTAGAAATACTAAATATTAATATTGGGGGTATATATTTTTTATTAAGCAAGACAGAGAAAAAAAAAACAAATCACTGAACTACAAATTGGCCCTTTCCTAATGATATTATAATTCAGATAATTCAATTGTTACGCTATACCATACACTTTTTTTGCAACGTAAATATGATAAGAATGAAAAATATGAGTCTATTCGAATCATTTATTATTCTACAAAAATAGCCCACATGTCCTTTTAAGTAGAATATTGAGCAAAAAACCTGATGTGGGGCTCAATCCCAGGAACCTGAAATCCTGACCTGAGACAAAAGCAGACATTTAACCAACTGAGCCACCTGGGTACCCAGTACATAGATTTTTTTTCAGTGACTTTATTTTACTTAGGAAATTGTACTGAAGTATTTCCACCTTAAAAACTGATACTGTGATCATCAAGACAGTGTGGTACTGGCACAAAAACAGACACAGAGATCAGTGAAACAGAATAGAGATCTCAGAAATGAACCCACAACTATATGGACAACTAATCTTCAAAAAAGCAGGAGAGAATATCCAATGGAGAGAAGATACTCTCTTCAACAAATGGTGTTGGGAATACTGAAGAGCAACATGCAAAAAATGAAATTAGACCACTTTCTTATACCATACACAAAAATAATTCAAAGTGGATAAAAGACCCACACATGAGACAGCAAACTCAAAATCCTAGAAGAGAATGCATTATCTGTATAATGGGAATTGTGTAGAACAATTTGATATTGCCTTTAGGAGTATTAAAATAGTTAGTTTCCAAAGTAATTAGAATGGTTCAGAGTCCTCAGTATTTACTATGTAAGTATACACACAATATTTAATGAAAGGTAGATACCCTTTAAAGTTTTATTATTCTTTCTCACATCTGCTTCTATACATTCTTGTCTGTTTGTCTATCTTTCTCTATACTATGGCTTTATCTGATTTTTTCATATGTTTTGGCCACCAATGGCCATGCAAGCACTCAGTAAATTTAGCTCAGTATCACAGTGGGGATACTGACTAGTTTAAAAGCTGAGGTAATGAGCTGGAGGAATCAAGATGGTGGAGGAGTAGCAGGCTGAGATGACATCGGGTAGCAGGAGATCAGCTAGATAGCTTATCAAACCATTCTGAACACCTACAAATCCAACAGGGGATCAAAAGAAGAAGAGCAGCAATTCTCAAAACAGAAAATCAACCACTTTCTGAAAGGTAGGACCTGCAGAGAAGAGAATCCAAAGCAACAGAAAGATAGACCTTGGGGGAGGGGCCAGCCCCTGGCAAGCAGCGAAGTCACAGAACTTTTAAAAGCCACAAAACTTTTAAAAGTCTGCTCCACTGAAGGACATCACTCCAGAGGCTAAGCGGGGCTGGAACCCTTGGGGGACAGTGTGATCTCAGGTCTTGCGGGGTCACTGAAGTATCGGGGGTGTCTGAGTATCACAGAGCTTGCAGGTATTAGCACAGGAAAGCCACCTACAGAGACAGAAATGAGGAGTGAGATCTCAGCTTGGGGTTACCTTAAGCTGTGATCCATGGCACAGTCAGACCACTACTCTTTGTGCAGGGACCCCACAAGTGGCAGATCCAGGAGACTTTCTTGGAAGGTCAGCAGTGATCTGCTGGGTTTGGAGACTCCATTCAGGGCTGTGTGCCAGAGATAGAGACACTGGGTCACAGGCTGAGTAAGCTTGGAGCCCAGCCAGAAGCAAGGGAGATGGGAGTGATTGAGAGCTTTTCTCCAAGGGCGCACTGAAGAGTAGGGTCCTGAGCTCTCAGCTCCTCCGGGCCAGAGATTGGGAGGCTGCCATTTTTCAATCCCATCCTCCAGAGCTCAATGGAAAGTGTTCAGGGAACAAAAGCTCCCGAGAGCGAATCCGAGAAGATTACATAGCCCAGCCCCTGGCAAGGGTGGTGCAATTCTGCCTTGGGAAAAGACACTTGAGAATCACTACAACAGGCCCCTCCCCCAGAAGATCAGCAAGAACATCCAGCCAAGACCAAGCTCACTTATCAAGGAGAACAGCATAATTCTAGAGGAGGAGAGAGCAAAGCATGGGATTCATGGCTTTCTCTCCATGATTCTTTAGTCTTGCAAAGGTAATTAATTTTTTTAATTTTATTTTTTTCTTATTCTAATTTTCTTAACTCTTATTCTTTCCGCTTTTAATGTTTTTAACTAGTTTATCTTAACAATACCTTTCATTAAAAAAACAACTTTTGAACCTTCATTATTATAGTCATATTTTATCCCTCATTGTATATAACTTTATTTTTTGTATACACATAGAATTTTTTCTTCTAATAAATTTTAGGATACAACTTCTTCTAATAGATTAAAATATATCCTAAACCTAGCACAGGTCTTTGTTATAGTCTCCAGCCTGAGTAAATTCTCTCCACTTTCTTTTTTCTTTCTTTTCCCAACCAACTGATCAACTCCTTTTAGAATTTTTATTTTTTTTAAAGACTTTATTTATTTATTTAACAGAGAGAGGTCATAAGTAGGCAGAGGCGGGTGGGGGAAGCAGGCTCCCTGCTGAGCAGAGAGCCCGATGCGGGGCTCGATCCCAGGACCCTGAGATCATGACCTGAGCCAAAGGCAGAGGCTTAACCCACTGAGCCACCAAGGCACCCCTCCTTTTTTGAATTTTAAAAAATTTTTCATCTTTAGAGTCATATTTCATACCTTCATCATGTTTATCCTTATTTTTGTGTATCTATCTATTTATAGATATCTATCTATTTATAGATAGATAGATAGATATAAATAAGTTTACTTTCTATAAAATTTTGGGAGGTAGTTTCCTCTAAGAGACCAAAATACTCCCAAAATTAAGTGTTTGGCTCTGTTCTATTCAGGAGTCTAATATCTATATTTTCTTTCTTTCTTTCTTTCTTTCTTTCTCTCCTTATTTCTTTTTTTAATTTTTTTAACTTATTTTCCCCCTTTCTTCCTGCCAAAATTTGGGGTCTCTTCTGATTTGGTTAACTCACATTGTACTGGGGTCTTTTGCCACCTTTTAGTATTTTATTCTCTCCTTTATATATTCTTATCTGGATAAAATGACAAGGTGGAAAAACTCACCACACAAAAAAAGAACAAGAGGCAGTACCAAAGTCTAGGGACCTATCAATATGGATGTTGGTAATATGTCAGATCTAGAGTTCAGAATGATGATTCTCAAGGTGCTAGCCAGGCTTGAAAAAAGCATGGAAGATATTAGAGAAACACTGTCTGGAGAAATAAAATCCTTTTCTGGAGAAATAAATGAACTAAAATCTAACCAAGCTGAAGTCAAAAAAGCTATTAATGAGGTACAATAAATAATGGAGACCCTTACTGTTAGGATAAATGAGGCAGAAAAGAGAATTAGTGATATAGAAGACCAAATGACAGAGAATAAAGAAGCTCAGCAAAAAAGAGACAACTACTGGACCACGAGGGGAGAATTTGAGAGGTAAGTGATACCATAAGATGAAACAACATTAGAATAATTGGGAATCCAGAAGAAGAAAGAGAGAGAGGAGCAGAAGGCATATAGGAGTGAATTATTGTAGAGAATTTCCCAAATATGTCCAAGGGAACAAGCATCAAAATCCAGGAAGTGCAGAGAATCCACCTCAAAATCAGTAAGAATAGGTTCACAACCCATCATCTAATAGTAAAACTTACAAGTGACAAAGAGAAAATCCTAAAAGCAGCTTGGGACAAGAAGTTTGTAACATACAATGGTAAAAATATTAGATTGGCAGCAGACTTATCCACAGAAACCTGGCAGGCCAGAAAGAACTGGCATGATATATTCAGAGCACTAAATGAGAAAAACATGCAGCCAAGAATACTATTTCGAGCTAGGCTATCATTGAAAATAGAAGAAGAGATAAAAAGCTTCCAGGACAAACAAAAACTAAAAGAATTTGTAAACACCAAACCAGCTCTATAGGAAATATTGAAAAGTGTCTTCTAAGCAAAGAGAGAGCCTAAAAGTAGTAGACCAGAAAGGAACAGAGAAAATATATAGTAACAATCACCTTACAGGCAATACAATGGCACTAAATTCATATATCTCAATAGTTACCCTGAGTGTAAATGGGCTCGATGCCCCAATCAAAAGACACAGGATATCAGAATGGATTAAAAAACAAGACCCATCAATATGATGTCTACAAGAAACTCATTTTAGACCAGAGAAACCTCCAAATTTAAAGTGAGGGCATGGAAAACCATTTACCATGCTAATGGGCATCAGAAGAAAGCCGGGGTGGCATCAATTAGATTTTACGCCAAAGACTATAATAAGAGAGAGGAAGGACACTATATCATACTCAAAGGGTCTGTCCAACAATAAGATCTAACAATTTCAAATATTTATGCCGCTAACAAGGGAGCAGCCAACTATATAAACCAATTAATAACGAAATCAAAGAAACACATCAACAATAATACAGTAATATTAGGGGACTTTATAACCCTCTCACTGAAATGAACAGATCATCCAACCAAAAGATCAACAAGGAAATAAAGGCCTTAAATGATGCACTGGACCAGATGGACATCACAGATATATTCAGAACTTTCCATCCCAAAGCAAAAGGATATACATTTTTCTCCAGTGAACATGGAACATTCTCCAGAATAGATCACATCCTGGATCACAAAGCATGTCTCAACTGGTACCAAAAGATTGGGATCATTCCCTGCAGATTTTCAGACCACAATGCTCTGAAGCTAGAACTCGAACACAAGAGGAAATTTGGAAAGAACACAAATACATGGAGTCTAAACAGCATCCTTCTAAAGAATGAATGGGTCAACCAGGAAATTAAAGAAGAATTGAAACAATTCATGGAATCAAATGATAATGAAAGAACAACTGTTCAAGATCTGTGGGACACAACAAAGGCAGTCCTGAGAGGAAAATATATAATGATACAAGCCTTTCTCAAGAAACAAGAAAGGTTTCAAATACACAATCTAACCCTACACCTAAAGTAGTTGGAGAAAGAATAACAAAGAAAGCCTAAACCCATCAGGAGAAGGGAAATAATAAAGATCAGAGCAGAAATCAATGAAATAGAACCAAAAAAACAGTAGAACAAATCAATGAAACTAGGAGCTGGTTCTTTGAAAGAATTAATATGATTGATAATCCCTTGGCCAAACTTATCAAAAAGAAAAGAGAAAGGACCCAAATAAATAAAATCATGAATGAAAGAAGAGAGATCACAACCAACACTAAAGAAATAGAAACAATTATAAGAACATATAATGGGCAACCATACGCCAGCAAATTTGACAATCTAGAAGAAATGGGTGCATTCCTAGAGACATATAAATTACCACAACTGAACCAGGAAGAAATAAAAAACCTGAACTGACCCATAATCAGTAAGGAGATTGAAGCAGTGATCAAAAAATCTCCCAAAAAACAAGAGCCCAGGGTCAGAAAGCTTCCTAGGGAAATTCTACCAAATATTTAAAGAAGAAATAATTCCTATTCCCCTGAAACTGTTCCAGAAAGTAGAAATGGAAGGAAAACTTCCAAACTCATTTTATGAGGCCAGCATTACCTTGATCCCAGAACCAGAAAAGATCCCATCAAAAAAGAGAATTACAGACCAATATCCTTGATGAACACAGATGCAAAAATTCTCACCAAAGCACTAGCCAGTAGGATGCAACAGTACATGAAAAGGATTATTTGCCACGATCAAGGGGGGTTCATTCCAGGGCTGCAAGTTTGCTTTAACATCCAAAAATCTATCAGTGTGATACAATACATTAATAAAAGAAAGAATAAGAACCATACGATCCTCTCAATAGATGCTGAAGAAGCATTTGACAAAGTACAACATCCTTTCTTGACCAAAACTCTTCAAAGTGTAGGGATAGAGGGTACATACCTCAATATCATCAAAGCCATCTATGAAAAACCCACAGCAAATATCATTCTCAATGGAGAAAAACTGAGAGCTTTTCTTCTAAGGTCAGGAATATGGCAAGCTGGTGCAACCACTCTGGAAAACAGCAGAAGGTTCCTCAAAAAGTTGAAAATAGAGCTGCCCTACAACCCAACAATCACACCACTGGTTATGTACCTTAAAGATACTAATGTAGTGATCTGAAGGGGCATGTGCACGTGAATGTTTATAGCAGCAATGTCCACAATAGCCTAACTATGGAAAGAACCTAGATGTCCATCAACAGATGAATGGATAAAAAAGATGTGGTCTATATATAGAATGGAATATTATGCAGCCATCAAAAGAAATGAAATCTTGCCATTTGTGATGACGTGGATGGAACTAGAGGGTATCACGCTTAGTGATATAAGTCAATCAGAGAAAGAATTATCATATGACCTCCCTGATTGAGGAAGTTGAGAGGCAATGTGGGGGGATTGGGGGGTAGGAAAGGAATAAATGAAACAAGATGGGATTAGGAGGGAAACAAACCATAAGTGACTCTTAATCTCACAAAACAAACTGAGAGTTGCTGGAGTGAGGGGGTAGGGGAGGGTGGTGGGTTTATGGACATTGAGGAAGGCGTGTGCTGTGATGAATGCTGTGAAGTGTGTAAACCTGGTGATTCACAGACCTGTACCCCTGGGGCTAATATTACATTATACGTTAATAAAAAATATCTAAGGTAATGACATTTCTATAGGATAGACATATCAAAAATCTAGTAGTGTTCTCATCAGCTGTAGATAGTGCACCCATTCTACTACTTCTTTTCTCAAATTTTACTGAGCAAACCAAGGATTATCATAAATTAGAAACAAAATAATAAGCAATCCCTACCATCTATTCACTTCATAAAATAAACAATTGTCTATATTCATTTAATTTTATGCCTTGAAGTATGCTCTATAATCCATCAATTTTATATAATTGTATTGATAAGTAATTTGATAGTTCTTAAAATGGCATTATTCTACAAAGCACATAACTAATAAATTGTTATGACACACAAAAAATGGGGGTCATTCACTTGTGAATTGCAATACATAAATGTCTTGAAGCCTAATTACTGGAAAATTACAGTAAAAACACTGTGTATACATACACATTACTGTAATGAAGTGGTTTGCCAAATAATTCAGAACAAATTAGGTCTGTAAAGATGAAATTAATCTAACTGGCATTCATAAATCAAAAGAAAGAATGACAAACATTCAAGATAGCAACACAGGACTGATAATGTCTTGATACTGATAATAAAGACTTTTCCCTAAAATTAAAAACAGACCATTAGCAGGTGCTAATGCATGATAGCAACTTGGCAATGTTGCTAAGTTATGTGTCTCAGCCAGCCATCTTTTATGTACAGTCATTCTTCATTATTTGCACATTTCGTATTTGCAAATTTGCCTATTAACTAAAATTTATTTCTAGCCCCAAAATCAATGCTCACAGAGCTTTCATAGTCATTTGAGGACAAGCAAAAACTTAGAAAAGCAAAAACTTTGAGATGCTCTAATATCTTAATTCCCAGTGAGGCAACCCTCTCTTCTTGTTTCAGGTCGCATACTGTAAATAAAGTGTCCTTCTCATGATATATTTAATGGCACTTTCTCATACTTTTTTGCTTTTTGTTAGTGATTTTGCTTTTAAAATGACTCCCAAGCACAATGCTAAACAAAATAATGTTTCTACCAACATCTATTCACTTTATAAAATAAACAATTTCTATGTGCATTTAATCTTATACCTTGAAGTAATGCTCTATAATCCATCAATTTTATATAATTGTATTGATAAATAATTTGTATTAATAAGTAATTTTCCAGTGATGTGCTTTATGGAGAAAATATCTGTGTTAGATAAGATTGTTCAGGATTTATTTACAGTGTTCTTTGCTGTGAGTTCAATAATAATGAATCAACAACATGATACACCCACAGGAAAAAAAAAAAGAAGAAGAAGAAAGAGAGAGAGAGAAATAAAAGAGGAAATTTGCTGATCTGTATATGAGGTTGCTCCAGGAGATATAAAATAACCTCTAGAATGCATGATTAAGCTGTGGAAAAGATAGATTCTAGAATTTTAAAAACAAAATTTCCAATCTGTGGAAAAATAATCTCTTAAATCACTCTTAGAGAAATATATTTGACAGTTTCTATTTGTGAATTCACAAGGTGGCAATTAATTTAAAAAGCTTAGTGGACATCATAGTTATCAAGTTAAAATCCAAACAAATTTTAGGTCATGTTACCCAGGGTCAGGAACATGCTAGGAAAGAAAGACTACTATGTATTATTATAAAGAAACACTGTATCCAACTAATTATTTGTAAGAATTGTATATCAAGGGGCGCCAGTGTGGCTCAATGCGTTACACCTCTGCCTTTGTCTCAGATCATGGTCTTGGGGTCCTGGGATCAAGCCCCTCATCTGTCTCTCTGCTCAGTAGGGAGCCTTCATCCCCCTCTCTCTCTGCCTGCCTCTCTGCCAACTTGTGATCTCTCTCTCTCTCTCTGTCAAGTAAATAAATAAAATCTTTAAAAAAAGAAGAATTGTATATCAAATAAGATCTCTCTTAAAAGAGACAGATATAAAACAAGATAATTTATTGATTGGTTAACAAAAATATTGTGACCAGAGCTTGCAGAAAATTATCCTTGTATTTATTCCAGGAGCAATATGGTGCATTATTTGCTAATTTTCTATTTACCCTTGTTATTTCCTTCATCAGACTGCTAAGTATTTACCTTTTAGAATTATATTTTCTTATAATTCATCTCAAATTCATCTCAAAACCATTTCTTGATACCTGGGATTAATATTATTCTCTTTTATTTATCTCTAGTCACACCCTTTTTATGTGGTCTGGCCAGTCAAAAAATGTCTGTTTATTTATTTTTTTCAAATGCAGTGAGTATAGAAAAATATTTTACCCAGGTTAATTTTTCATTCTAGAACCTAAAGTACTTATAAATTATCAACTCATAGGATACAGTTTGGGCTATTTAAAAATTGTTTATTCTACCTCTTTCCCATCCAATCTGATTTCTCATTATGTATACAGGTACAAGCATTTTTTAAACAAGTGTTTTATTTTCTTTTGATAAAATTCATGCCCCTTTATGTCTTGAGTTCATTCATGTTCAAAGCATAGATGAAACTCAACAATAAGCATCAGGGTAGAGAAGAAAAAGGGGGAAAAATTCAGGATGAAAAAAATCTGCCAGGCTTAGTTCTAGAGCCTAAGTCAGGATGTCCAGTATGTGTGTCAAAATGAGCACTGCAATAACCACTTTGGTTTTTCTGAAAATCTGTTATCAGTGTGGGTAAACCAAATAGGTAGAATTTATGAATGATTATAAATATATACAAGCTGTGATATTTTTAGGAATGCATTCCATACAAAAAAGCCTGTTCTTGGTAATATAAGAACAGTCATCAACAATCTAAAGGAAGAGAGAAATATCAACTTGCTAGAATTTTAATACCTTTTTTACATATTCTGAAGTTCAGAGCCAAGCTCAATTCCCTGATGCTAGGATCCAAGTTGAAGGAGAAGCCCATGAATATAGAAGGGTCCAAGCCTGAGCTGAAAGGGAATTGAGGCTCCAGATGTCATCTAAGTCTGAGTCTAGGTCCAGGCTAATATAGACCTGAACCACCAGAGGGCTATATATTCTATATTCTATATTCCATATATATACGTATTTATGTGTTTATATATATATATATATATATATATATATGTATATTCTTTTTGTTTTGTTTTGTTTTTTGCCTTGTTTTGTTTTTTTTTTTGATTTTGTAAAGATATTATTTCTTATCTGACAGAGACATAGCGAGATAAGGAACATAAGCAGGGGGAGTGGGAGAGGGAGAAGCAGGCTTCCTGCTGAGCAGAGAGCCCGAGCCAAGGCTTGATCCCAGGACTCTGGGATCATGACCTAAGCAGAAGGCCGATGCTTAACAGCTGAGCCACCCAGGCACCCCCATATACATATTCTTGATATACTTGTGTCAATGATCAAAATTGTATCAGAAAAGGAATTAGGAATATGGGTAGAAGAAAATAGCAACTTCAGCTATTGAGTTCAGGAGAGAGAGACGTTGACCTCTTCACTTTCTTTACATAAACCACACAAACTTTGGCCCATACAAAACTTGGATATATTAGCATAATATGTGCTTATCTTAAGGTCAAACCAATGGAAAGTGAGGAAGTTACATGGATTTAGCAGGTGATAACCTATGTAAATAAAATCTATGTAATTATTTAGTTCTTTCTTTATATATTGATATTTCTTTCCCTTTAATAGGTAATTTGTGTTTCTTAACCATAATATTTAATGTTTAATGTTTATATAATATTTAATGTTGATATTAAGTATCAACAAAGAGTAAGAAATCAAATTTTACTCAAATAACAAATGAAGATACGTTTTTTGTCTTAAGTTCAGGAAGTCAAAAAGTGTTTTTTGTTTGTTTTGTTTTGTTTTGTTTTGTTTGGAAAGAGTGCACACCAGTGGCGTGGGGAGAGGCAGAGGGAGAAAGAGAGAATATCAAGCAGGTTCCACACTCAGCATGGAGGCCTACAGGGAGCTTGATCTCAGGATCCTGTGATCATGACTTGTGCCAAAATCAAGAGCCAGACTCTAAAGTGGCTGAGCCATTCAAGTGCCCTAAAAAGTCAAGCATATTAATCTAAAATATGTTGAAGAATATTAAAGCCTTATAATTTTTAAAGCCTTATAATTTTGAACTCTAATAAGTTAAAAAAATATGTGTGTTCTATGCTTATGAACCTTTCAGGAATAGAATCTTTCTTTTGTTACCAACCTTAAAAAAAAATCATCCTCTCAGAGTTAAAAACATACCGTTCTCCAGCAATCCCAGGGAAATCTATGAATTTCTGGGTTTTTCATTAGAGAGAATACTACCACATTTGATTACAATGGTGACCATCCTCCTCTTCCTCTTCAGAATTTTGTGATTAATAACAATATATTTTGTATTGCTTAGGAATCAGCAAGGCATTCATATGTTTCATCATTAATTCATTCAGCAAGGATTTATTGAGTTATATTATATGCCAAGCACTGTCCTAGGCTTGGAAGATCCATCATTGAACTAAATAAGGAAATATCTCTGCCCTTGTGAAGTTAAAATTCTATAAATGGCACCAGAAAGGTAAGAAAGCAAAACTAATACACACAAACACACACACACACACACACACATAGTTTACATATATAATTTAAAGGCAGGACAAAAAGAAAGTGTGGTTTATAATGTACCCTAGAGATCTTGAATAAATCTTTTTACAATGAGAATTGTACTTTTTCCACCCACATATTCGCTTTTATTGGCAACTCTATGATTTATATATGAATGAGTATATTCTCTGGATCACTTCCATTGTGTTACATATTTAGAAAAGTTTAAAATGAATTTTTTCCATAGATTGTATCAAATTCATGAATAAATCATGAATAAATTTTGCCTTCTCTTAAATAAAATACATGTAGATATAAAAATATACGTATATAAATTTTGTATATGTAGACATAAATTTGTAAATACATAATGGAAGACATCTACTGCATTAAAATAGCAATAATTTTCAAAGCACTACTTGTAAAACATTATTTTATGCAACTTTCTGTACAAATAAGAAAAATACATAACATCAATATACTTTAATCAATCACAAGACTCAAGATGATTTTTATAATCAACTTTTTGGTCTTTTCATTTATTCAAGGAATATAGTTTAAATTATATGTTATGTAAGAAGAAATTATAATCTGAAAGCTTCTTTTTGGAGTTCGCTTTTAAAAGCCTTCCTCAACATTGGAAAACATAATTGATAATTAATACACTCAAACCTATTCTTCAGGCTCCAGCAGTATAAATGTTTTTTGCTTGCATGATTATTCATGTATAGCTTACTAAAGTAGATGATGTGAGAAGGGAGAAAGGAAGATACCAAGTGAGAATACAAGGAGGGAAACATTTTAATTATGTCAAAAAAATAATAATAAAAGGAAAGAAATGGATTTACCTAGTCTTTATTTGGTACTTAGTATGTCTTTAATAAATGTACCCTTGAGGCTTAATCCATCAAATTGCAAGTAATGTATCTATCGAAGGGTTTCACAGAACAAGATTTTTAATAGGACCATATCTGAAACACTGTTCTCCTGGTGTGTGTGTATCTACTTCTAAAATATTGAAAAAGTACAAGTCTAGAAGGAGTAATTATGGTCTAATTATATAAAAGCATAATGGTTTTACTCAATTATTAATGATTCTGATTATAGTGGCTTAATAGGTCTCAGTTATGGTAATAAAATAAAACTGTAAAGGGTTAAAGTCACTTAACTCATTGATCCCCATGATTCAGGAGATCCAATGCAATCTAAAGATCACCCCGTGAGCAGTTGATACTTGAAATCTGATTCCTAGGAGTAATTTCACATGCAATTTTATTTTCCATGTCTTCAAGTGTTAATAGCAACTTTTTTTTTTAAGATTTTATTTATTTATTTGACAGACAGAGATCACAAGTAGGCAGAGAGGCAGGCAGAGAGAGAGAGAGAGAGAGAGAAGCAGGCTCCCTGCTGAACAGAGAGCCCAATGTGGGACGTGATCCCAGGACCCTGAGATCATAACCTGAGGCGAAGGCAGCAGCTTAACCCACTGAGCCACCCAGGTGCCCCAATAGTAAGCAACTTTTGATAAATTAAGACAATTCACATCAAAAGTGACTCATATTATACACAAAACTAAAAATCAACTTCTCTTCGTCCATTATTTGTACCCAAAATTGTCCATGAATCCTTGCTTATTATCTTCAATTCATGATGAATTTACTCTATAGCAGAATAAAATATTTATTTCCAATATTAAATTTTTGATAATTATTTTTACTGGTTTGTATAATGTCACATTTGTAACTAAACATTCATTTAATTATTATGTATCCATGTTTTGCCTTTGCAATTTGACTGGAAGGATCTTAAATAAAACTTTTAGATCTTCACATGGTGAGTCTAGTGCTCTATAGATAGATAGTACAAAAATAACAATATTTGTTGCCTGGATTAGCTCTCTGTTTCTCTTCTAAAGCAAGAAATGCAGTGCACAACAGTCACCATTTTAGGTGAAACAACTCTTTTGGTCAAGGAGCACTCTTGCACACATACGGGACTTCAGGGAAAATGAAATTTAGACAATGTAGATAGCTTACCCAATGATACATGCCAGATGAATACTAACTTACATTTAATCATTTTTATTTTACTATATAAACTGTTTTCAATGTCCTATGCATATTATTTTATTTAATCCTCAAAATATTCTTGGTGTTTTGCTTGGATTATTCTAGTACACCAGTTGAATAGACCAGGAGAAAGAGAGTTGAAGCAGCTTGGCTAGGGTCATCTGATAAGTAGTGGAGATAGGATTGAAAACACACAGTCCAGAGTTCCAAGAACTGCACTTTTGTGCACTGGGTTCTGTTGCCCATCATTAGTGATGGAATCTTAGAAGTGAGTCCAAGTGTATTTGATATAAGCATTTGTGATTTTTCATTGGCTGTGTTAAGTTGATGAGATTAAGAATTTTATTTTAATGGTTTTCTAAAATATTATTAACCAAGTGATTTAATAAGAAAAAACAATCTAATAAACAAAGCCTTCAAATATAATTGCAATTAAAGTTATAAATAACTTTAATTTTAATTTAACTTTAATTTTGGTATTTTTCTTTGAACAATTGATGTCTTTAAAATATATTTATGATATGAGTAAAATGCTTATCTAAAATGTAATAGAAACTAAGTCAGTATTAAGGTAAATAGGGGTGCCTTGGTAGTTCGGTGAGTTAAGTGTCTGTCTTCTGCTTAGGGCACAATCCCAGGGTTTTGGGGTTGAGACCCACAGTGGGCTCCCTGTTCAGCGAGGAGTCTGCTTCTCCATCTCCCTCTGTGAGTTCTTGCTCTCTATCTCTCTTTCAAATAAATAAATAAAATCTTTAAAAAATGTATATTTAGGTAAGTAGTTAGATGGAAATTGAGAATATCTGTGAAAGTTTGGACTCCTTTCCTTATGTGGAGTTGCTTCCCTTACTCTCTAGATCAAGGTTATAAGTGAGGGTAATGCTTATTGATTAAGCGATATGCATCATGAACAGCTAAAAGTGTTTTTCTCATGCCCTTTAAATCCTCTCACAATGCTATATTTTGTGTCTTAATAAATTCACTTTATAAAGATATAGAAGTTCACAGAGGTTTTGGTAATCAGAACTACTTACTAGAAAACAGGATTCAGTGGCCCCTGTGTGGTACAGTTGGTTGAGGGCACATCTCTTGGTTTCAGTTCAGGTCATGATCTCAGGGTTGTGAGACTGAGACCCCCAGGGGGTGCCCCCTCTCAGCAGGAAGACTGCTAACTTTATTCTCTCTCTCTTTATCCCTCTGCCCCTCCTCAGACTTGTGCTTTCTTGCTCATATCCTTGCTCAAGAATAAATAAGTAGATCTTTAAAGAACATAGGATTAAATAGCTTCAAATTCCAGACGTTATTAGTGTACAAAATAGCTTCTCTGAAGAACACATTAGAAACTGAATATTTGGCTAATCTACTTTCTTACTGTTTACACTAATGATATATTAGTGTTCTGATTTTCCTGGTGATTACTGAATATCATTTTGGTGCATTTCAACCACAGAAAATGTAGTGGATGAAATGGTTTTGGAAGTCATATGAACAATGACTATTAATATAAAATTGCATCTAGCTGTTTTAGCATTTATAGTGTGTGTAGAAAGGTCATTTTTATGATGTGGTATGCATAATTCAATTTAGATTGATTTAAGACCAATTAAGTGTTTTAAATAACATTTCTCTATTATAATTTAATAATAAACTTCATACATTTCTAATTTAGAAATTTGAAAACACACCTGCATTCTCAGTTGTAGCACTTAGCAGGCCCATAATCTTTGGCAAGTTTTTAAGCTTCTCTGAGTTTACATTTTCTCAGCTGTAAAATAGGCCAAAAATTTTTACATCATAAGGTTATGAATATTAAATGAATTTGTACATGTAAAAAAAGTAAGATAAAGCCATACACATAGAGACTAACAAGTGTTACAGTTAAAAAAGTTATTTCTCACCTATGTCTCTTGACAAAACAATGTAAAAGAAGCAGATAATATTCTTTTTAGATTAAACAGTTTAATTTTCTCATTTAAATGCAGAACATTTATTTTTTAAAATAAGATTGTAGGGGTGCCTGGGTGGCTCAGTCATTAAGTGTCTGCCTTCAGCTCAGTCATGATCCCAGGGTCCTGGGGTCAAGCCCCACATCTGGCTCCCTGCTCAGCGGGGAGCCTGCTTCTCCCTCTCCCACCCCCACTGCTTGTGTTCTATCTCGTGGAGTTCTCTTTCTCTCTCTCTGTCAAATAAATAAAATCTTAAAAAAAAAAAAAAAGATTGTAGGTATTTGTTCTATTGCATGCTCTGTATTGACTATTATGGTAATCATACTATAATTTAAAAATTAACATTATGTATCTAAGAAATTCCATGCAGCTGGAGATTTTATGTTGTTTATCTTTTTCCACTAAGCTAGAACACTTATTGACTAAGAGATTAGTATACCACCACAATACACTCATAAATATTACTATATTTTATTAAAATATAACAATGAAGTTTAATGTTGTTGGTTGTTTGAAAGCTTGCTAAAATTGCTTTCTAGATGCTTTATAGAACTGCTTATTAGCTTCTGGAATGAAGGCATAGAAATGTCTGCTGCTTACGTGTGATCTTTTCATCATCATTAACTATGGCTGGGTTAGAGGTGATTATTTTTTAATTGATGCAAAAGATGTATGAATATCTTTGTCATTTGTCAATGAAAGATTACATTTAATATCATGATGCCAATTAATCCATTAACTTCATTAGGTTTTTGAAATTATGTTTGTCATTTTTACAAAAATAATCCAAAGTGTAAGTCAGATAGATATTTTTTTAACATGTATCAACAAATGATCATAAGAAATTCTTGGGGCACCTGGGTGGCTCAGTCAGTTAAGCCACTGACTTAAGCTCAGGTCATGATCCCAGGGTTCTGGAATCAAGCCACACATCTGCAACCCTGCTCACAGGAAGTCTGCTTTTCCTTCTCCCCTCTGACCTTCACCCCTGCTTGTGTGCTCTTCTTCACTCTCTCTGTCACTATCAAATGAATGAATGAAAAATCTTAGGAGAAAAAAAGGAATTCTTCACAAAAAATGATCTAAGTGGGGTGCCTGGGTGGCTCAGTGGGTTAAGCCGCTGCCTTCGGCTCAGGTCATGGTCTCGGGGTCCTGGGATCGAGTCCCGCATCGGGCTCTCTGCTCGTCAGGGAGCCTGCTTCCCTCTCTCTCTCTCTCTGCCTGCCTCTCCATCTACTTGTGATTTCTCTCTGTCAAATAAATAAATAAAATCTTAAAAAAAAAATGATCTAAGAAAATTCTGGCAATCAGAACTATCTGAACATTTACTCTTAACCTAAGTAACAACTATGTCCCCAAAAGTTTGTTCTTATTGGCGATTTTCAAATGACATCATGTAGTAATATAATCTACAAAAGTGAGAAAGATTTCCCTCAAAATAAGAAAAAAATTCCAAGTCAAAAATATTATAAGTTTATTATTTTGAATATTCAATAGTTGGACACTTTTAAGTTCACTGTGATTTTTCATGTTCTTATATAACACCTTTTGTTAAACATATTTTAGAAAATGAAGATCCTTTAGTAATCATATTATTCAATTCTATTTCCATATTCCATTTGAGATATCAACATATTTATGTATAGTGAATGGTACAGATTCATAAAAATCTTAATTACCATCTTCTATTATCTCCTATACATACTAACTGTATACCTCTTATTTCTCTCTAAAATGGAATTAGTCATGAGATGCTTCTATATTTAATCCATCCAGTAGGTAAAAGATCCAATGATCATGCATTTATTTTTCATGTAGCTGAATATTGTCATTTGAAATTCATTACCAAAGGCAAGACTGTAAATTATAGAAAAGTTGAAAGTAATTAGAACTGTGAATTAAAGAGATCCTACATCACCAGGTATAGCATTAGTATAGTAAGAAAACGGCAAAGAATGGTAAAAGATATTGCTAATATCCTGAAATTCCTGAAAACTGTTAAATTTGGAAATCTTTTTCCTAAACATAATTTATTCTTTCTATTAAAGTACAATTAGCCTACAGTGTTATACAACTTTCAGGTGTACAATATAATGAATGATTTGACAAATCTATACATTGGTCGTTGCTCATCATGGTAAGTGTATTCTTAATTCCCTTCACCTATTTCATTTATTCCCTTATCTATTTTCCATTTAGCAACCATTAGTTTGCTCTATAGATTTAAGAGTCTACTTTTTGTGTGTTTTTGTTCTTTTTTTTTTCTTTGCTCATTTGTTTTGTTTCTTAAATTCCACATATAAGTGAAATCATATGGTGTTTATCTTTTCCTAACTGACTCATTTCACTCAACATTGTACTTTCTAGGTCCTTCCATGTTGTGATAAATGGCAAGAGTTTATTCTTTTTTATGATTGAGCACTATGTGTGTAGTGTGTGTGTATACACATACACACATATATCTCACATTTTTATTTATTCATTCATCCACGGACACTTGGGTTGCTTCCATAATTTAGTTATTGTCAATAATGTTAAAATAAACATAAAGGTATACATATCTTTTCAAATTAGTGTTTCTGTTTTTCTCAGGCAACTACCCATGGTGAAAATACCAGATCATATGGTGATCATATTTTTAATTTTGTGAGGAACCTCCATATTGTTGTCTACTTTGTTATACAATTTTGTACTCCCACTAATGTGCATGAGGGTTCCTCTCTATCCACATTCTTGCCAACAATTGTTTCTTTCGGTTTTGATTTTAACTATTCTGAGAGATGTAAGGTCATATCTCATTGTGGTTTGGGTTTGCATTTCCTTGGTAATTAGTGGTTTTGAGCATGTTTTCATGTATCTGTTGGACATCTGTACGTCTTGGAAAAATGTCTATTCAGGTTCTTTGCCCATTTTTTTTTTTTTTAAGATTGTATTTATTTATTTGACAGAGAGAGACACAGAGAGAGGAAACACAAGCAGGGGGAGCAGGAGAGGGAGAAACAGGCTTCCCGCCGAGCAGGGCTCCTGATGCAGGGCTCGATCTCAGGACCCTGGGATCATGACCTGAGCCGAAAGCAGACACTTAATGACTGAGCCACCCAGGTGCCCCTCTTTGCCCATTTTTAACTGGATTATTTAAATTTTTGTGTGTTGAGTTGCATGAATTCTTTATATATTTTGAATGTTAACCTTCTATTGGATATATCATTTGCAAATATGTTCTTTCACTCAGTAGGTTGTGTTTTTGTTTTGTTGATGGTTTCCTGCACCGGCCAAAAAGCTTTTTTATCTTGGTGTGGTCCCATTTGTAAATAGGATTGTTTCCTTAATTTTCCTTCTGCAATCTCATTACTAGTATGTAGAAATGCAATAGATTTCTGCATGTTAATTTTGTATCTTGCAAACTCACTAAATTTTTGTGTCAGTTCTTGTAGTTTTTGGTGGAGTCTTCAAGGTTTTCTATCTATATTATCATGTCATCTACAAATAATGAACGTTTTACTTCTTCCTTACCAACTTGTTTGCCTCAACATGATATGAAAAACCCACAGCTAACATCACACTCAATGGTGAAAAACTGAGAGCTTTTCCTCTAAGATCAGGAATAAGACAGGGATGTCGACTTTTATTCAACATAGTACTGAAATTCTTAGCCACAACAATCAGATAAGAAAAATAAAAAGAAGGCATTTTATTTGCTGGTAAGAAAGAAGTAAAGCTTTCATCATTTGTAGATGAAATGATACTAAACATAATCCTTTAATTTATAAGCAAGTCTAGGGAGATCACAAATAGCTACTTCTTAATTCAGGAAGGTTGTTGAAGACTCTTTGGCATATGTAAAGGACTCATGGAGTCTATCTTTTAATTTATACATTTAGATAATTGTTTTAATATTTAATATATTTTTAAGTTTTTTATCTATATTGCACTAGTCTTTGTTATTCTTTGATCCCCATCTAGCTCTGCGGGGTTTTAATTGAGCATTTATATGATTTCACTTTATCTGTTCCCTTAGTGTATTGGTGATACTTTAAAAAAAATTTTTTTAAGTTGCCTACAGTTTTCAATACATATTTTAATTAATCTTAGTCTATCTTTAAATAACATTATATTTCTCCACATTAGTGCAGTTACCTTATTACATTTATTTCCAACTCCTTCTTTTCTTCTGTTACAAAGTGTTGTCATTTATTTAATTTATATCTATACTATACTCATAGAACTTATGTTACTCATGTTACTCTTGTTGCTTTAAACCAACAGTTATGGCCTTAAGAATTAGATGTCCACATCCAGGGTAGGTGTTTGGAGCAAAAAGTTCCTAAAACATCTAAGCTTTTATTACTCAGTAAGTGATTTTTTGAGCATATACTTGAATGTATTAATTGCAAATATATTATTTTATATGGCAGCCTTCTAATTCATAATACCCTTTCACTTGAGTATCTCTTCTCATAACCCATATATAATCACTCCTTTAGGATTTTAATTTCAAGAACAAGATTTGCCACCTTTTGTGTAAGTCTATTTTAAGTTCATCTTTTTTAAAATTCATCTTCTCATCCTGAACTCTTCAGATATTTTTAGAAGCCAGTTGCATTTTACAGAATTTTTATAACCTGTTTCAAAACTTTGCAAATCAAATCAGTAAATCTTCTATGTTTTCCAATTCATTAGTGAATATATGTGAAGCAGCATTTTATAACACATGTATTTTCAATGACTCATGACCAGCCCCAACTCCCCTGGCAGCTAATTAAGAGTATTCTTTTTGTTTGTCCAATGGTCAATCACAGAAACTGTTCAGGAATTAAGTGCCTGGTTTTACTGCAGATGACAAGAGGAAGAGGCAGCTTGTTTGAATGGAAGAGAAATAGAATGGGTCTATGAGACTAGAATTTTAGATGTAGCACACTATTAGAATAGTCCTCCTTTGTTCAATTGTTTTGATGTGTATATCTTCCTTTTTGATATAACTAAAATTAATTGTAGTAGAATAAAATAATTGGTTCAAGTTATTATAATATGTTATACTCGTGGGTTGAATTACAATCATTTTGGTCATCAAGATCATGACTGCCTTGCTACTTCTTTTTTTCCAACTCAACCTGTATATAAATATGAGATAATAAGAAACTAATTTTAAAATATACCCGGCGAGGGGCGCCTGGGTGGCTCAGTGGTTTAAGCCGCTGTCTTCGGCTCGGGTCATGATCTCAGGGTCCTGGGATCGAGCCCTGCATCAGGCTCTCTGCTCAGCAGGGAGCCTGCTTCCTCCTCTCTCTCTGCCTGCCTCTCTGCCTGCTTGTCATCTCTCTCTGTCAAATAAATAAATAAGATCTTAAAAAAAAAAATATATATATATATACATATATATATATATACCCTGTGATGTGACGATGATGATATGACATGAGCAAAGTCAAGGCCTTTGATAAAGAATTACAGAGATTCCTGATTAAGTGAACCTAAGGAGGAAGCCCATGGGTGACTCATTCGGTTAAGCGTTTGCCCTTGGCTCAGGTCATGACACGATCCCAGGGTCCGAGATTAAGCCCCACATTAGGTTCCCTTCTCTGCCGGGAGTCTGCTTCTCCCTCTCACTCTGCTGCTACCCCTGCTTATGCTCCCCTCACTTCAGTAAACAAATTTTTTTTTAAAAGTGAACCTAAGAAAAGAAAACATTTTTATTAATAACTTTTTTCCCCTCAAGCAAGTTTTTACATTTAGAATACAATAAAAAATATATATTCCCCAGAACATCTCTTTTATTCAAATTCTTGTACAAAAAATATATCATACGTTGGCAATTCTATTACTTCTATGTATCTCACATTTATTTACTGAAACAATTATTTTATTATTAAATTGCTATTAACATAAAGTTAAAAAAGCATGGTAGGTTTTAGCAGATTGTACATAAGATTGTCATTAGCATGTCATTTATTTCATTATGGATAGATAACTTGATAATATTAACAAATTTAATCACTTAAATGACTGGAACCATATTCAATATTCAGTATCTTTTCCTAGTCATGCCACTATAAATAAATTTGTATCAAAACTCAAAAGAGCAGTTTTCAAAATCTAATTCGGTAAAATATGCAAAGTATTGGTATATATTAAACAGTGGTTTGTACACTGAGAATCACTGTAATCACTGCTATGGGTTGAATTGTGTCCCCCAAAAGATATGTTGAAGTCCTAACTTCCCATATCTCTGAACTTGACTTTATTTTAAATCAGGATTGTTGCAGGTGTAATTGTTTAAGGTGAGCTCATATTGGAGTGGTGTTGGCCCCTAACTCAATATAACATGTATTTTACTAAGAATGCAGTTATGTGAAGATGGAAACAGACAGATAATGACATGTGATGACAGAGGCAGAGATTGTGGTGCAGCTTCAAGGCAAGGAACACCAAGGGTTGACAGCCACCACCAGAGATAGAAAGAGGCAAGGAAGGATCCCTGCACAGGTTTCAGAGAGAGCATTGTTCTGCTCGATTTTGTACTTTGAGCCTTCAGAAATGTGAGATGATCAACTTCTATTGTTTTAAACTACCACATTTGTGGCACTTTATGAGGGCAACCCAAGGAAACTAATAAAATCACCAGGAATACTTGGCTATTAGATATTACTAGAATAGTAAGTGGTTGCCTCAGTAATTCATATTTACTTACCATATTGGGTTTTGGAAAACATTGGTACCAATGGCATTACATTTAAGTATTTGGTATCTATAGATATTAAGAATGTAATATTATTTCAGTCATTCATCTAATATTTATCAAGTGCCTTCCTCATGCCAAGTCTGTTCTAAGTGCTTGATATATAGCAGTGAATAATATCTACAATTTTTCTCCTATGAGGGAGATATCCAGAAAGACTAACAATAAGCAAACATAAAATCAACAAAAATAACAATAACTCTATTTTAACTAATCATAAGTGTTATGGATTAAATAAGTCATGAGAAAAGCATCAAGAAGCAGTCAGAGGTTGGAGAAGCACTGCTATTTTAGAGTCATAGTCATAAGGAAAGGTCTCTTTATAATTGTGGCAGTTGAACACTCAATCATGTGTCAGTCTAGAAGAGAACTATAGGAAGAGAGAACAAAAAGTGTCCCAAATTTGGAGAAGATGTGTTGTCACGTTTAACTGGAGTGGAGTGAGGAGTAGAACACTAGGAGATGAGACTATGGGGAGATGGTGAGGAGTCATCATGCGGGGCCTTAGTCATGGTAAGAATTTTAGAATTTTAGCTTATTTCAATTTAGCTGAGAAGCAATTGGTGTGTTCTGAACACAGCGGTATAACATGATTGTGATTTAAAAGCATCATTATCACTGTCATAAAAAGACCAGACTATAGGGGACGATGATAGAAGCAGGAAGAACATATGGGGAATATTACAAAAATCCACATGCGGTAAGCTGAATAAAAGGCCCTGAAGTATTCATGTCCTAATGTGTAAAACCTGCGAATGTTGCTCTGTGTGGAAAAAGGAACTTTGCAGATGTGATTAAGTTAAAGATGCTGAGAAATGGAAATGAACGTGGATTATCTTGGTGAGCCCAATGTAATCACAAGGGTCCTCAAAACAGGAGAAACAGGAAGTTCAAATCAGTGAGAGGACATGTGACCGTGGAAACAGATGTTGGAATGATATGCAATGAAGATGGTAGAAAAGGCCAAGGAATACAGGGGGCTTTAGAAATTGGAAAATTTAAAGAAACAGATACTCTCCTAGAGCCTCCAGAGAGAGCATGGTCCTGCCCCTCTATGGTTTCAGCCCAGTGGAAACTATGTTAAGCTTTCCATCCCTAGAAATGTAAGATAATATACTGTTACTTTCAGAAACTACCTTTGTGGTAATTTGTTACAGTAGCAACAGCGAACTAATACACCATGTGAATGATGTTAGAAGGATACTAAAAGTGTGTTTAGTCAGAAGGGTCCCTTTCTGATTAGCTTTTGAAGATAAATAAGCAAAATTGGTTAAGTGTGGTGTGAGAAAGGAATTGAGAATAACACCAGCATTTTACCTTAAGCAAGTTATAATTTTCAGAAATTCTGAAGGCTACACAGAAAGTTGACCTATCAGAGATGGAAATCAGGGATTTGATTCTGTTTATCTATTTTTTTTTTAAGATTTTGTTTATTTATTTGACAGACAGAGATCACAAGCAGGCAGAGAGACAGGCAGAGAGAGAGGAGGAAGCAAAGTATGAAATGACTTTTAGATATAGAAATGAAGATGCATGATAACAAGTTGAATATATGACTCAGCTTTATGGTAGAGATTAAATAAATTATACATCTGTGAACCATTGTTTGTGCCACACACTTCATATATAAATATGTACATACCTATATTCTTTCATTGAGATTCATTTAATCCTCACAAGACCCCAACTAGGTCATTATTCTAATACCTACTCCTTTAAAAAGAAAAATCTGTGCCAGTTGAGGCTTAGAGATTTCAACATGTAATAAAAGACCTAGCTTGAAGCAAAGCTTATGTTTATTCTTTATGTTTTACTGCCTTGTGTTTTACAAGGTGATTTGATTTTTCCCAAATGACTTAGGAAGATGGAGGAGGTTTGAGTTCAAGGGACTTCAGGACTGATCAAGGACAAAAATATGACCACAAGAACCAGAAGCAAAAATAAATAAATAAATAAAATAATTTTTAAAAAATAAAAACTTTTTTTGGACAGGGTTGCATGAGAGGAGAAATCGCTGATACCACGAGAGACTAACCAAAAGCTAGAGAGGGATGGGGAGCAACCAGAAGGGGAAGAGAGCAAGAGAATTCTGGGGAAGAGGGTGGCCAGAGAGGGGGGCTTACATGCCTGGGTGATGTATTCAGCAGCACATCAGTTGGTCTTTGGGCCAGAATGTTTCAAAAAGTCGTTGAAGCTGAGGGTCTTAGAACTATAAGACTATGTTACCAATAACCAGCAGATACCGGGAGAGACTTCATGGGGGTATACAAACAGGCAGGATCTGCATGGCCAAAAATCAACTGCTTGAACTGTTTGGGAAATACTTGCATACATAAAAATTATAGTTTGACACAGCAGGCTTTTAAGCAAATTCATCTTAGCTTGTGGTATAGAAATAAACAACCAATATGGGTTGTGACCAATAATAGCAGTCATGTTGGATTCTTTTATATAACAGAAGATAATACTACTTTTTAAATTATAAAAATCAAGTAATATAAATGTTTCAAATACAGCCCAGCTAATCAATAGGAAAGTAAAGTAGGGAATTGGAGTGGTGAGAGTAAAATAGGAAATAAATGTCTCAGAAAAGTCCAAATTATGTTTTATGAATACCTTTGTAAAATTATTTTCTATATTATTTTATACTATTATTTATAAAGTTACCATCTCTTCTAGTACTTCAATTCAAATCTAAGTCCATTATCCACCATCTAGCTAATGAATAGTGCTCAGAATAACTAATTATATCATGAGCATGCATTAATGAGCAGAATAGAATTATAAGTCTATTTTTTTTCATTTGTTTTCATTCATATTAAAAAATGAGCACTATAAAATTGGGTAATATCTTTAGAACTGCAATGGCTGAATAAATCTATTCTAATACAGTAAGACTCACACATGGTATATAATTGAGACAAAAAGGAGGTAGAATATAGTTTCCCGGACATATTTGACTAAGCACATCATGGCCTAATAGATTATTGAGTATCAAAGCCATAATTTTTCAAGAGTTATAAGAACCAATAAAGTTTTGCAGTCTATTTCTTTGACAAGTATGGACTGCCAAATACCAACACACCAACAATACACAAAACATTTCAATATTATAAAATGGCAAAAGTATAAGAGCAGGTAAATACCACTATTTCCAAATTAAATCGTTTTAGCTTCATGGAAAACTTGTGATTTTCTCCTCATTTTCTCCTTTCATGGTAGGCAGGTAAAATTTTATTCATGGTCTACCTCCATCACACATCAGGCAGTCAGCAACAATGAGTAGAAACTATTAGACCACTGAATTGCTATTAAATGGATTCAGTGACACACATTGAAAGTTGTGATCCAGCAAGAAAAAGCTGTATTTAAGCCCTGTGGACAGCAATGAAAAATGCTGAAATATTACTGTTCTTTGAGAACAAAATGTACATTTCAAGAGTTAACATCACTCATCCAGCTCAGAATGTTACCAACATTGAAAATTTAAAAAAAAAAAAAAAAAATCTGCTGCTGTTGCCTTCTGTTATTCATTCAATATATTTTCTTCTCCTGTTACCCTCCTTCCCTTCCTTCCTTCCCTCCTTTTTCCTTCCTTTCTGTATTTTTGTCTGAATTTATTTCTTGCAGGTGCAGACCATGAAAGATGTGTATTATATAGCAAATTAAAAATGTGTAATTAAAATAGTATTATAATTACTGAAAAGGCTTAATCTTTTTTTCTGGAAAGTTCATTAATAAAGAGATGATTTTCTGTGTGTCATAATCAGCACATATGGAACATCAATGAAATTGAAAAGAAATAATTATAATTCTCCACATCACAAAGAAATAGTTCTAATATGAAAAAAGAAGTTGGCTCTTTTACTGAGTATTATCGTAGTTACTTATTGAAGCTAAAATTGTGAAAATAAAAAAAAAAAATAGAATTTTGCACTGTAGGTTTCTTAAGGTAAGCTTTATTAGTTTGTTATTAGAAAGCACATGTGATATCACCAGAACATCCATCAAATCCAAAAATAATTCTCTGCTCTTCCTATTTCCATTCAGTTATTCACCAGGTATCATGTCCTTGTTCAGGGCAATACAGCATCCTCATAATATGCCTGTCATCTCTTTCACACATTCTTGAGGTGGAGAAGATTATTAATGAAGACTGTGAAATTCAGGCATTCCGAGCACAGAGTAAAGTAATATTGGAACAAGGGCAGAAATGACCCAGCATGGTCCATAAACTTGACAAATTTAAGAACTGACAAACACAGCAGTCCAGACGTCATAGCAAAGCTGACTCTTTTTATTTAAAAAAGTCAAAATCTATTTGGTCTTTTCACTATATTTAACTACTAAAAAGCAAGATGACTATTTTATAAAATTGAATTCTTTTTCTTTTTTTCTAAAGAAGCATTTAGTCAAGTAGCTTTAATGGTCTGATAATATAGTGATCTTTTCAATCTTAATGACTGAGTAGCATTCATACAGGTATACTCTGAATAGGTATAATATACCCACTGTGCACCTGATTCCTCTTTAAGTCTGGACATGCAGCAGTGAACAAAAACATTTATATGCATGTGTATAAGTGCAACAACTGAAAAAGAATGGAAGGAAAAAATATAAATATAAATTATTTTATATAATATATATAATATATATTATAAATTATTATATATTATATAATTATTATTATATATTAATAATAATAATATATTAATATATTATATATTATATAATTTATATATTATAAATTATTTTATATTATATATATATATATATATATAATTTTTTTGCCCTGTGCATTACAGGATATTAAACATCACCTAAGGTTTCAACAACATGGAAGTCAATAGCAGCCTTTATCTCCTCCAGTGATGAGAACCAAAATTGTCTCCAAATGTACTCTGGAGGACAGATTTGTCCCCAGTTAAGAACCACTGATACACACTAGCTATTGGTAGTACTTTATTTAGGGAAAAAAAGAGTGTTAAAAACAGGGAAGAGGAAGGTAAATTGATTTTTTAAATTTCACATTTCTATATTAATTAGTTTAACTCTTTTGCTACATTTTGAGATGAGTTTCATGTATTTCTTATGTAATATTTAGAAATTAGCAAAAACTAAGAATAAACACCTAAATGTGTAAAGGTAAACACAACAAAATATTAAGTTTATTTTGCCCATAGAATATGAAGTAGCATGATAACAAGTATGTTATTCCTTGTCTATCATTTGATTCCTCTTCAAATAATTTACAGAATAAGGGAAGAATTCCTTCAATATGCACTATATCAAATTTATGTGGGATCACAGCATTTTTGGTCTTTCTCTAGAATGAATTCCTGTAGAAGAGGTGGAAAAACCCAAGAACAAAGAGATGAAAAATATACCAGTAAAAATTTCAGCCTTCTGTTATATTTTGAGAAAATCTTGCTAACGTTGTCATCTCTTGCTTTTGCCATTACTTGCCTAAACAATGGAGAGGTGATGAATAGAGCATGAACATCTTTTCCCTATACAGGTACAAAGCCAAATGAAAGGAAGAGTAAAAAAAGACAAAGTGAGATTTCCCCTTCCCTACTCCCTGCAGCTGCCAGGAAATTATCTTTAATACAATTTTTTTTTTAATTTTTAAATAACTGATAAATAATAATGCATACTAAAATTCATTTACCAGATGGTTAGAAGTCCTAAATTAATTGATAATACAAGGTCCCCAATAATTTCCAATACCTAATTTTGTGATATATATGTTCTTTATATGAAATTGTTTTATTCATTTTATGTTTATTTATTGGGATAGCGATCTAGGTGTAGATAACCAAAAATACATGTTTGTTATAGATTCTTCCTGTATACACAATTGCCTTTGACAGATTTTCAATTATAAAGGAATGCTTAAAATATTTTCTTAATAGAATGACTCTGTTCTTGTTACTTGCCTTTAGCTCTACTCTATAACAAGGATGAGGCAAACATCAATAATGTAAATGGATTCAATAACGTGTAGCTATTAGTAATATAAAATTGTAATATAAATTTGAAATATTTATAATTGTCATTGAGCTATTGAACATTCTTTATTATTAACGATATTTCATGTAACCAGACTTTCAAGTTGCTGTAGATTCATTAACATTAGACAAGAACTAAAAGCAATGACCCTAAGTATAAGAATCTATTTTAACTACTAATATGTAGTAATATGGTCATCTCAGTTTGGAAGATGTCAAGTAAGCATTTTGAAGCCCAGAGACTCTTGGCTGAAAACAGAAATATGAATGCTCTGATTCTTATAAATTTACCTGAAAAAATAATCATCTTTGGAAATTCTCCATGTATGCTGCGCTGAATTTTCAGAGGCTTACTTCCCTCATTCAAAGGAATTTTTATCCATCTGGAAAAGTCAGATGATCACATATCAAATAAAATGGGTACTTCAGTCATTTAATGTGGGTATCCACTGTGTTCTCAGGAGATATCTGGCAGTGAATTTGTGATATAAATTGAAATTGTAACATGGGGAAATAGGCTTATAGCAATTTCATTGTTGAACAATTGTTAAAGAGCAAAAAATGCCTAGCACAAAAGGATTGCTAACCAAAGAAGTATCTGGACTGCAACGAGAGTTATGATATTCTGATATTAACACTTCTGATATTAAATCTGTTATTAACACTCCAGCTGTGAACACTGTCTCTGTCACTTTAGATTTTTGTGACTTTTGGATAAATTACCTTTACTTCTTATATTAGTTTGCTAGGACTGCAATAACAAAATACCACACCCTGAGTGGCTTAAACAACAGAAATTTACTTTCTTGGAGTTCTGAAGAATAGAAGTCCAAGGTCAAGGTGTCCACAGATTTGGTTTTTTCTGAGTCTTCTCTTCTTGGCTTGCAGACGGGTGTCTTTTCACTGTGTATTCACGTGGCATTTTTCTCTGTGTGCCTGTACCCCTAGTGATTTTTCCTTTCCTTATAAGGAGACAGGTCGTATTGGATACGAGTCCTACTTTGACTCTCATTTTAACATGATCACATTTTTCAAGTCCTACTCTCCAGATAATGGTTACATTCTGAATTACTGGGTTTAGGATGCCAACATATGGATTTGAGGGGGACATAATTCAACCCATAACACCTCTCTAAACCTTAGTTTTATTATCTGAAAAGTGGAGGTACTATTAGTACATGCATGACAAGATTGTTACAAAAATCAAATGGGATATATATGTGTGTGTATATGTATGCATATATAGGTATGTGTATGTATGTACACATATATGTGTATATGTGTGCTTATTTATCATATATATGTATGTATATATCACAAGAGTGGTAGGCACATATTGAATCCTCAAATAAAAATTAAAGTTGGCTTCATAATTATTTTTAACATCATCATTATAGTTTTTATCTGGATTTGTGCTATTTTTTTATAAGGATAATTTCCCACTTCATGCAATTCTTAATCTTTTTTTTTTTTCTCAGTATGTTTTGTGAGCTAATTGCAGAGGCACCAAGTCCCATTCACTGTTATTTGGAGCTATAAAGGGACTGACAACATTTTTGCGACTGTCAATACCAAAAATGAGTAAAATTTTGTTAGACAAATGTGTAGTTTTTAATTCTATTCTTTCAGAACTTAAGAGTACTACATTAAATTTGAACTACTCTTTTCATACTAAATAACCATATTAATGGTGTATCATTTATATACAGCACAGGTAAATGTTGTTATATAAGTTTGGATGAGCGAGGTTATTCAGTAATAAACAATCTCTGAATAAAATAGCAATGTCTTAATGTGGCAAAATTTATTTCTTTCTCAAGCAACAAAACCATTGTAGGTTGGGCAGATGAGCTGGCAGATCTGCTTATTGCCCCGATCTAGGAATGTGGGCTTATTTAACCCCAATATTCCAACTTTTGCCAGATATTACAGTATAAGAAGACTCTGATTCATGTAGTAAACACTTTGTCCTGTAACTGAGATGTTCTACCCACTTATAACTTTTAAATCAGAATTAATCATAGGGCCTCACCCATTCTCATGGGAATTAGGAAGTATGATTCTATTGTCTGTTCAGAAGTCAGAGACCTGACAATATTTGACTATTTAGCAATACATTAATTGCTATTACAGTTTCACTCCCTCCATGCTTCAAAATCCAATCTATATATTTTGATACTGTCTTTAAAATTATAGAACATGTATTCATAGTAACTCACACATTCACATGTAGATATAGATACACATAAATGCAAGGTAAAATTTATTACTGTATAAAGATCAATAGATATCAAACTTACAGAAAGAATCTGTATAAAAAGATCATATATATGTGTATGTATATATGTGTGTATACATACTGTTTTCTCCAAACAAGAAACTGTTGTCTTATTTGATGATAATTAACAAAGCATCACCTTAAGAATTACCTGTTGCCAAAAGGAGTCAGTATAATACAAATTCATAAATTTGCAGTACACCAGCAGACTCTTTTTTTTTCCCTTTTTAATTTTTTTTAAATTAACATATAATGTATTATTAGCCCCAGGGGTACAGGTTTGTGAATCACCAGCACACCAGCAGACTCTTAAAAAGTGATAAATGCTGCTAGATAGAAACCAGTATTAGCAAATAAGATTATTGACTTAAAATGTTCCAATATTAGTAATATAAATAGAGTTGGTTTAACGACATGAGTCGTGTAAACTTTGTACCAAAACTATACTATAATTGAAATAGTAACATTAAATTAAACATTGTCACTGCTCCCATACAAGAAAAGAATATTGTACTATTTCTTTTTCTCTGGAGTCTAAGTTTATGATTTTTTTTCTTTTTCTTTTAAAGAAAGAGGGGCAGGAGAGGGAGAGAGGGAGAGAGCGAATCTCAAGCACACTCCATGCCCAGCGGAGAGCCCAGCTGGGGCTCAATTTCACAACCCTGAGATCACGACCTGACCAAACTCAAGAGTCAGACACTTAACTGAGAGAACCACTCAAGCATCCCAGAGTTTATGATGATTACAATCATGATAAAAATTAATTAAGCTGGATAATCATTCAATATTGTGTTTTCCAAGTATTTTTGGATTTTATAAGTTCTGTATACTGTGATACAGCAATATCAAAAATGAGGAAGAAAACTACGAATTAATAAAAACAAGAATTCTTACATATGATATCTAAAATACAGATTTGCAAACAGTTTACACTATTATGAGTACCTAAAGAGAAGTTAAATGTATAGTTCATATTTTGCTCTAAGTTTTTTCTCAAATTTCAAAAAGGAAAAATAAAAGGAAAATGGAACATATATATTATAAAGTAGTGAAAGCATGTGAAAGGTTACATGTTCCTGCAGGGCAAACGAGAATGCATTGCCTTGAAAGATGCAAAATGCTAGATTTTCCACAGTGATAGTCTTGGAAATAAAATAAAATAATTGAATAAATGAACTGTTATCTTTTATTAAGTAATAGCTCTTTATAAATATTATTTATTTTAAATGACAAAATCATTGGTATCTCTACATGAAAGGACTAAATTATGACAACTTGGAGAAATTTGTTAATGTAGCCTTTTTTAAACAGTTTTTAAAATCTAATTTAAGGTATTACAATCCATTGAGCAAAATTATCAGCTAGTGATCATGGCTATACAGGATAGGTTGGATGTAAGGTAAATGATTGAGATCAGAAAATTTGTTCCTCATTTTCTTATACTTTTAATACATTAAAGTAGCTTTGTTTATGCATGATTAATACTACTCAGAGACAAAATTGAAAAAGAACAATGAGAGCAGTATTGACTCACCCTGAAATATTATTAAATAAAATCTACTACGTGTGTTCACCTGTCAGCTATATTTAGACATTGTATTGGACTCATATGTTGGGTTCCTCCTTCAATTACCTTGATGTCTTCCATTTACTATTCTTTTATCAGTCTGTGGCTGGGCCTGACATCCTGTCCTTACATCTTCTGATCTTAGATGAAATATCCTAAGTGGGACATTGTTTTAAGGTTCTTCCTGAGCAGCCTCCATGGGGGCCAGTAATGGAACCCAGAAATGTAAGGGAGTTGGTCCCCTTGGTAGAGCCTGGTAGATGAAAACATGAGAAAACACTCGTTTCATAGGGTTACTGAAACAGAGTACCACGAACTGGGAGGCTTATGCAGGAATTTATTTTCTTTCAGTTCTGGAGAACTACAAAATCCAGAAACAAAGTGCCCACTGTGTTGGTTTCTTCTGCAGCCTGTTCCATGATGCTCTCCTAGCTTCTGGTAGGTTGCCCGTAATCATGGGTGCTTCTTGGTTTGTGACAGTTTACTCCCATATTCATCCATGACAGTTTGTTCCCTGTATTTCTGTCTCTGAACCCAAATTTTCCCTTTTTATAAAGGTATCAGTCATATGGATTAGTCCCCAGTCCAATGACATCATCTTAATTTGGTAATCTACAAAGAATTATTTCCAAATAAGGTCACATTTGTAGGTACTGACCATTAGGACTTCAACATCTATTGGGGTTGCACAGTTCAACCTGTGACTGTGGGAAGACAATGACCTTAAAATTGCCGTGAAGAACATTTTTTCTTTCCAACTTTAGAGAGAATTATTATGTTGTATTAACCAAACTTTTTATATTTTTTATAATGTTTTGACACCTTAGGAAAGTCTAGCTTGCTGGCAGAAGATGATCCTGCCCAGAGAGAGCTAATGCCTAATTCACCTCAACTTGGTGAGCCCACTTTTTTTTTTTTTTAAGTGAAACTTGTTTTAAATTTTTTTTCTAATTTTTTAAAATTAACATATGATGTATTATTAGCCCCAGGGGTACAAATCTGTGAATTTCCAGGTTTATACTTCCCAGCACTCACCATAGCACATACCTTGAGTCCACTTCTTATATACAAACCAGTTGATTCTGAATCCACCTCCCTAAAGACTTATTTTATCTATATTGATACACTGAGCTGTGTTTCTTCTGCCGTGAATCAACTGAGAGCCAAGTGCTAGAAAGCTAGGGCCAACTCCATAACCCAAGCTCACCATAATTACTCAGACTTACTGATCTTAAAAATGTCAAAGCTGTTCCCACCAAAACCCCTCTGACATATACTTTCCCCTTGCTCCTCCTTCTGACTCCTGATCCAAATTTGGGTCTTCATGACATGGCCTGTCCCTTCTCTTGGGAAATGTAAGTTACAACTTCTTGTTTCAATGGCATTGACTTCTATGTTGTCACTCTGTCACTTCTGTAAGTTAATATCCCATAATGTAATTGAGACACACGTGCTGAGTAAACATGCCCACAACCTGATCTGCTGGCCTCTTCCAGGATTCTTGCAAAGTGCTTTGTGCTGCCTTGCTTCACACCTTTTCATGCCTCACTTTCCTTTCTTCCATCTCCATCACCAACCTGGTAGGGAGCTTGTACCATCACTTTTGCCTTATCTCAATCTTTGTTGTCTGGAAGGCCAGGCTAATATATATCTGGAGCCAGAAATGTACAAAAAAAGAAAGTATGGTGAGGGGTGTCTGGGTGGCTCATTTGTTAATCATCAAGCTTCATCTCAGGTCATGATTCCAGGGTCATGGGATTGAGCCCCTCATCAGGCTCCCTGCTTGGCAGGAAGCCTGCTTCTCCCTCCCACAATCCCCCTGCTTGTGATCCCTCTCTCACTGTGTAGTCTCCATCAAATAAATAAATAAAATCTTAAAAAAAAAAAAGGAAGGAAGAAAGAAGAAAGAAAGATGAATAAGTCTTAAAGACTAGATATTAAAACCTATTAAGAGGTTGTAATTTTTAAAATATTAAGATACATAGAGGGCACGGCTTGCATGGAGCACTGGGTGTGGTGAAAAAATGAAAAAATAAAAAAAAAATAAAAAAAATAATGAATACTGTTTTTCTGAAAATAAATAAATTGGGAAAAAAAATATTAAGATACAGAGACATGGATGAAAAGACAAGTCAATATAAAATCTAAGGTTCAGAAACATATTTAACTTTATGTATGTGATTAGGAAATAAATAATGCACTATTTCAAAGAAGTAGAATAAGTTGCTCAATTGATATTTTGAAAACAATTAATTAACCATTGGGAAAAATATACCCGGAGACAAAAACAAAACTGTGAGATAAATTATGGGATATTGTTGAATCTGGTTAGTAGCCAGTAAACCAAAGAACCAAATAAGGTAGCAGTTGTCATTTATTCAACTGAAAACATTAAATAATATTCTCTGGGGACATCTTGGTGGCACAGTCTATTAAGTGTCCAAGTTTTGGTTCAGGTTGTGATCTTGGGGTCCTGGGATTGACTCCTGTGTGGAGTTCCGTGCTCAGTGGGAAGTCTGATTGGGATTCTCTCTCCCTCTCCTGTCTCCCCACCCCACTGTCTCTCTCTCTCTCTCTCTCTCAAGTGAATAAATCCTTTAAAAAAATATTCCTCAAATTGGAGAATGTATAACAAATATGATAAAAATACGATATTCTGGATGTATATGGTAATACCAAGAACTTTAAGATATGTCAAACTTTTTAAGTAAGTGATATATTTTCAAACAAACTATTTTAAGGTAGACTCAGGCATTTACATAAAGAAGTATGTTCAAAGATACTTATGAGAGAATTTCAGTGGAGATTATAGAAATTATGATCCATTCATGTATTAAACACCCATCAAAATGATGTAAGAAAATTGTATTGATGGATCTGAAAAGATATTCCTGATATATCATTAAATAATAAAAGTAAATTATAAACCTTTATATATGTAAGTTTTTCATTGGAGATAGAAGTAATGTACAAATAAATTATATTTAAATATAAAAGCCAAAGGATACAAATATTCTTTTTCTAAATATGCAAATTCTAATAGGAATTATTTTTGATGCTATGATTACTAGTGATTTCTCTTCATACCAATGTGAATTTTCTAAGCGTTGAGTCATGAACATGAATACATTTCCAATGAAAAAATAAAATTACTTAAATATGATTTAGTGGGTACAGTGTCTATACATTCCAATAAAATGAATGCAGTTTGACTTCCCTAACACCAGAATTTCAGAAGTACTATCTGTACAACATTGTTCTAGGGATGAAGATGACTATAGAAAGTTGGACATGAAAGAGAAGACATAGACCTGATGGGAAATATGTTTTATTTTGTTTTCTAGATACTGTCATATTTATTTTCTTACTTACTTATTTATTTGGGGGAGAGAGAGAGCACAAATGCGAGGAGGGAGAGGGATAAGCAGACTGTGTTAAGCATGGAGCTCCAAGTGGGACTTGATCTCACAAAGCTGAGATCATGACCTGAGCTGAAATCAAGAGTTGGGCACTTAGCTGACTGGTCCATCTAGGCACCCCTAAATGCTGTCTTGATCTAATTTGGAGCACTTGCGTTAGAGGCTATTCTTCCTTGAGCAACTATTAAGTCCACCCCCCAACCACTTCTCTTATCCAGCCCTCACACTTTGAACCACTAGGCATCTACCCTATTCTCTCCAGGGCCAGGTACCTAAAAACTGGCACAGCCTCTTTGCCCTGAAACCTCCACACTTATTCAAACTAGCCAATCCACTGGGAGTCTGAGAAACTCAGCTAAGCCCGCTGCACATACCATACATAACCTGCCCCCTAGAGCTCCAGCTTGCAGGTACCCTGTTCCCAGGTACAGCGTCCTGGGAGGCTGTGCCTGGCAGTTTCTTCTTCTCCAAAACTCTAAGTAGTAAAGAGTTCTGCCTTCATCTATGCAGAGTCAGTGTGTTGTGTCCCACCACCAAAAGAATCTTCAAGTCATATAAAACAAAGTGTGTGTTTTCATATAAAACAAAGTGTAATAAAGACTATTTCAAGTCTTTATTATCCCTTTGTTGGATGATTACAGTATCTTTCTAATCCAAACTGTTCTATCTTCCAATTCAAGATCCCTAATAATCTTTCTAAAACAAATGACATTGTTATGCCTTTCCTTAGAGACTCTTTGTTCAGGGGTATAAACAAATCTGAGTCTGACTCCAGACTGTTTTTCTCATTCCTCTTACACACACATAACCGGATCACAAGGATACGTTCATTTGTTCTGCTCTCGGACAGGACTGTTTCTACCGCCTGCATTACCCTCGGCATACCCAGCCAGAAACTCCCTCATCGTTGTTCACAAACTAATACTGATAGCATCCTCACATCCTAGGACAAACTTGCAGCCTCCTCTTTCATCCCTATAACACTGTGAAAATACCACCATAAAGGGACCTATGCGTCCCAACTATAAACAGACCTTCTGAGACTAACAAGTATAGTTAATTTTCCATTCATGCTTTAATTATCACCCACCTGATAGGGCACCCTTGATCATGTGTTTTGCTGAGTTGAACTGAACTATGTACATAACTTAGTCAGAAAATACTTATGAAGTTGGGGATGAGATCACTTTTTTTGAAAGTCTTTCTTAAACTGGAGGTTTGGGGGAAATTACAAAAGAAATGATTGGGATCTTTTTTCACCTCCACACAACACTAATAATATATCTGCAGTCTCTGTCCTAATGTGTTTTTCTTTTTCTTGTCCTAATGCTTTTATGTGGCTCAGAAACAGTTAAATACGGAAATACCAGAGACATCACAATAGAATTTAAGCCTAGAAACCATAAATTTAAGGACTTCTTTCAGGCAATATTTAACTTACCGTTATTTTTTCCCGTTTAAAATCAGGGAGATTTATACACAATATCCATAAGAAAAAAAAAAAGCTGAAGAAAATGTTATTTTGGCAGTCTTTAGAAGGATGGATTCATATTTGAAGTAAAGCATATCTTCAAAACTCTGCATTTTTATAAGTTTATTTAGTATCATAGAGACAAAAAGTGTTAGATCAAGATAAATAGACATGAATCCTTTGTACTTTGCAGAATGAACATTCTAGAAAATGTAGGTGGTGTGAAAACTGCACAATTTAAAAAAAAACCATGAGATAAAGATTTGATCATCTTTCTAATAATATACTAGATTAGCACAATCTCTGCGTGGGCGAGGGTGAGAATGCAAATGAGAATAATGGGTAAAAGATGGCAATGAGAGAGAGGAGAGCCATACTCTGGCCAATGACTTCCCCAAATATGATAGCAAAAAGGAACTATAGCGTGGTCCCAAATTATGCTGCACTGACAAAAGTATGTGCATAGTATATACCAATATATTTATATTGTACACATACATGGATGTGTATATTATATATTTCAACTAATTAGCTATATGCAATTTTTTGCCAAGTATGACTAATTTTACTGAGTTATTAAATTCAAGGCTTTAATCAACCCCCTCTTGAATTGTTAATAGAGGCATATGGGCCAAATAGACCTCATTAACATTTGTGGATGGGAAACTGAGACCTGCAGAGAGGTGATCAGGTAAATTGCAGCCTTGATTAGCACTCCGATCTTCATACCCAAACCAGGTCATGTAAATAATAAATTTTACTTCAAGTCCAAATTTTGGCTTCTACATTCCTGAGTATATTTCTATTTATTAAAATTTTCATTTAAAAATAAAACCTTTTTTAATGCTGCCTCCTTATTTTTCTAAATCCAATATGAGAAACAGTACTAAATAAGTAAATACTCAAAGGTGTATTACCATATGTACTACTTATAAATAAAAATAACTGTGATGTGTATCCTGCTTTTACTCCTCTGTATTCCTTGTAATAACTGAAGATCTGTATTTGAGCGCAAATGTGCCTCCGCACACATGAATAAGCAATGAACACATTAAAAACATGAAATCCCATCTGCAAATAATGTTGCCGCTCCATTGCAATAGCTCCCCACACACCAAAGCGATGTATGACCAGAGGCAGCATTTAACCCAACTCTCTGAAGGATGCTTCTGTTATTTGCAGTGAGGAGAGCGATAATGAAGCCCATTTGTCAGTGGCTCAGATGAGACTCTAACATGTTTGAATTACCATTTCTGGGCTCTTTCCACCATTTATTTTATAAAACACAAGCATCCAGTTCATAGAAACTTATGCTAGAATTCTTCAGTTATGAGTGAGAGATGACAGCTGTTGGGGTGGCCAGGACATGGAGTTACAGGAGCATAACATTCTGTATTTATTCATTCTTGGAGCCAATAAATATCTGAGGCTTTGCAGTTACAAATTTGCAAATAGAAATAATAAGCTATATTAATCAACGAACAGCTTCTATTTTCAAATTTATTCTACGAGTTATGAGATCGGGCATATCACAAAATATTGCAAAGTAATATATATAGATATCTATGTATATCTATTAATTTGATACAATATTTTACAGAAAATACTTAGTTGTTTCTTTATTATTTATAAATACAAACAGAAGACTACCAAAATATGGATTAAATATATATTTAAAAAGGTGTGCTCGGGTGGCTTATCAGTTAAGCAACTGATTTAGGGTTATGAGATTGAGTCCTGCTTTGAACTCCGTGCTGGGCGTGAAGCCTGCTTAAGATTCTCTCTCTCCCTTTCTCTTTGTCCCTCTTCCTCCTCTCACTCTCTCTTTTTCTTTCTCTCCCTCTATTAATTAATTAAAAATATATTTGAAAAGAAGAGAAAATATTTCAAAATCTATTGTTAGTAAATAAAAGAAAATAAAAATACAAAAATAAAGATTTCCTTTCAAAAAGTGCAGAGGTACAGGTTCAAACGTTGATTTGGCTGTTTTTTTTTTTTTTTAAAGATTTTATTTATTTATTTGACAGAGAGAGATCACAAGTAGGCAGATAGGCAGGCAGAGAGAGAGGAAGGGAAGCAGGCTCCCTGCTGAGCAGAGAGCCTGATGCGGGACTCGATCCCAGGACCCTGAGATCATGACCTGAGCCGAAGGCAGCGGCTTAACCCACTGAGCCACCCAGGCGCCCCTTGGCTGGTTTTTATACTTAAAAAATTAGTTGTGCATTTGGAATCGGTAAATTAGTCTGCAATCTGCCTATTGATAACAAGGTGGAAAAAGTCTTATCTCACATTGTGTCAAACATAATTATATGAACATTTGCACCCAGTTAATTTTGTTTGTATTCACTTAGAAATACCTGCTGAGTAGGGATTATCACTGCACTCAGGATATGCTTGATTTGCTAAAAGGCCAAAAATGTCACCCAGCATACTAAATTCTCTCAGCAACTGAAGTACATTTAGAAAGAATGAAAATGAGTCATCTTGATCATTTCAAGGAAAATATTAGCTGATTTTCAAGTGCTTTTAGATGCATGAGTTAATGCAACAAATTTAAATATAGAAGACATTGTTTTCAGCTCACCTGATATTTGAAGGGGGGCACCTACATGATTCTTTTGACAGAGAAATATAAAAAATGCTTACATTCATCTTCCATTTACCTGTTTTGCAAATCTAGCAATATACTGCAGAATCCTCACAATTCCAGGCCCTTATTGGAAACTTCTGATGAAGTCTTAGAATATAAGTGAGGTTCGGTGGGGTGAGGTCCAGAGCCGATGACCAAGAAAGAATTCTTGAGACTTCTTTGATGCAAAATGGTGGGTTATGAAAGCACGGGAACAGGACCCCTGGGCAGAAAGAGCTGCTTCCCTGGGGTTGGGAGGGGTGGCACGTAATGTACTAAGGGGTTGGGGGAGGTAAGGAAATCAGAGGTTTCAGTAGAAGTTTCATCTGCTAAGGAGGACCTACAAGATGCTGGATGCCTTGAGGCCTTGTCATTGCCGAGGTTTTTCCCTCTAGCAAGGTATTAACATTAAGATAGGTGGAAAATTCTTAAAGAATGTCACGAATATCCCACCCAGGAATGGGGGTGGGGAAGGTTGAAGGGTGTCAGCTTCTGCTTTGTCCTCAGCCAGCCTTCTATTCCCTCATCACTTCTAAGAAAACTAACCTAATTAGGGCCTCTATAAAAAATTTAGTTGGAGAAAATAGTATTTTAGGATAATGATCTAAAGACTAGGTGTACCGTATACCCACATCTTGAGATGATTTCCTTCTAAAAACCTCTAGACCCTTGTCTTGACCAAACACTGCAGTGTTACGAAATCAGACAACAATGAGAGGTTACACTTGGGAAAGGAAATGGGTTTTACATGAGTGATATGAGGGATAGTGAGGACATTATTTCCTGGATCATTACCACCCTCACTGAAGTCACATTTGGAAAAGGTGTGTCTGTCTTGGTAAAATTCCTCTCTGAGGTAGGCAGAATGGCCTCTGAATCATGTCCACTCTCTAATCCCCAAAATCATGAATGCGTTACATTCCTTGGGAAGTAGAACTTTGCTGTCATAATTAAGATTGAAGATCTTAAAGTAAGATTAACCTGGAATAAATAGCTAGGCCCAGATTAATCACAGGGATCCTTAAAAGCAGAATACTTTCTCCAACTATAGTAAAAGAAATTCTGCCAAAGAGAAGTTTGAGGCGCTCAAAGCGTTAGACCTTAACTTCCCACTGCTGGTTTGGAGATAGAGAGGGTGAAGTGGTCAGTAATGCAGTTAATCAGAAGGAATCTCCTGGATGATAGTTAGCAAGGACCTCACCAGAAGAGCTGCAAGAATTCTGCACACAACTTAATGACCTTGGAAGTGGGTTTCCTCTCAGGGCCTGGTGGTAAGAGCCCCAGCTGATGTGGGAAACAGAGGCAGAAGAAAAATTATTAAATTTCCTTACCTACTGACAAGACCTTATAGCAGGAAGAGTGACTCTTCTCTAGGGACTCAACTATCCCCCACCTGAAGGCTTTGCTAAGGGCAAAGGACAATCCTAGCCTGACTGACCCCTATCCCCAACCAGGATCCTGTAAGTCTGCCTAAACAATTCCTTTGGAAACTTTATCTCTAAACCTCCAAGATAGTGTTGACAATCATTCCCAAGCATGTGACCCACTGATATACATTACTGGTAATAAATAACCGTTTTCCCAAACAATAGTTAGCCCCTCAAGGTCCTAGAAACCTTGCTTCCAGAATTCCTTAGAGACTTATGCCATCCCTAACCCCCCTCCCAACTTACAAGTATATAATAGACCACTCCTCACATCCCTGAGGCAGCAGCTCTTCCTGTCCATGGGTCCTGTCCCTGTGCTTTAATAAACCACCATTTTGCTCCAAAGATATCTCAAGAATTCTTTCTTGGTAATCGTCTCTAGACCTTACCCCACCGAACCTCACCTATGTTCTAGAACTTCATCACAGCCACCAAACATCATGACTGGCCTTGTGTGACTTAACTACAACTTAGCCCACTTTAGACTTCTTACCCAAAGAGCTGTGAGTTAATAATTTTGGGTCATTTTAAACAATATTTGTGATAATTTGCTACTGTAGCAATAGAAAACTAATACACTCACCCTCAGGAAATAATGTACCTCCTATTTTGCATAACAAGTACAACATGACCCATCATAGTCTCTTTTGCTGGTTGTAAAGATGTTCACCGCTAATTTAAAATTTTATCATAGAAACTACGCAGACCTTTTCCTCTAGCATAGCTGTCTTTTTCTTTCATGTAACCCCTCCCACCCTTTTTTTTTTTTTTTAGGATAAAAAGCTATCCTGAATTTTCACAACGTAATCATGATTATATTTATCAATTTCTCAAAAATTTGTATCAAGCTATGCCTTCTTTAAAAATAAGTAAAATATAAGCACAAAAATAGAATTAATGTCTATTTTTATTTAGAGTTTCCTTCATTGTGAAATATTTAAATGCAGTTTACAGGAATGCACAAAATGAAAGGTAAAATAAATTTGAATTGGTTGTGATAGACACTGGTTGTGTTTCAGAACAAATATCCATCTTTTTTTCTTTGATAACAGCAGCCTGACTTTTTCCTGGGCTTTAGCCCCCCTGTACGACATTAAATCTTGGTAGTGTATTTCTTATTACTTTAGTGAGGGGAGTAGCCTCTCAGCTCTCTGGGGGGTAGCAGGGAGATCCTCTCTGTTCTCATACAATTAACCCATTTTTGTAGGTCCAGCTTGGCGAGATTTTCGAGCACATCCTCAATACTCTGGACTGTTCTGGAATCTCTACCCAATTTACTGTTAGCTATTAATTTTCCTGAGCTGTGTTAAAAAAAAAAATTGCACTGGGAAAAGCTAAACAGGTAAGGAAGACTTTACTCAATGATATTGTAGTGAGGATAAGACTAAAATGCAGTCTGAGCTCAGCTGCACTGAAACAGAGGGAAGGAGAGCTTTTCAGAGCTGGGAAGTGGGGTGGAAGATCTTTGGCTACTTGTGTTGCTAATTGGCTATACTCAAAGGATCTCCTGCATCTTAATAACGGGAGGTAATTTTGTATCAGTTGGAGCAAGGTGTTCACTAAAGGAAATTAAGTTTCTACCCTCCCCTAGGGACAGGGAGAAAGGAGCATTCTATCAAAAGGATCAAACTTCCAGTTACAAAATAAGTAAGCCATGAGATTTAAAGTACAGCATGACAACTGTAGTTAATAATACCACATTGCATATCTGACAATTGCTGAGAATAAAAGAAGAAAAAAAGAAAAAAAAAAAACTGGGGGTGTGAGAAGGGAGCATTATCTTCCTTGATGATTGCATTTCAAAGGGGTACCTCCAGGTCCTTAAAAAAGGCTGTTCTGGATTGTAGAACTGGCAAGAAGCTTTCAAAAAGATTTACATCTCAAAGGGGCAAAGAAAGAATTTTCAACTGGGTTTTAAAAGTAAATGCTCTAAAAAAAAAAGCTGGGTCAGGGGCCTTCAGTCTTGGAAGAAGCTTATCTAATGTTAAATCAAGATGAGGGGTTAAGTTTATTTCTAGCATTTTATTCCTTTGATGCTATTATAAGTGGGGCCGTTTTTCTTAATTTCTTTTTTGAATTATTCACTGTTTGTGAGTAAAAATGCCACTGATTTTTATGTTGATTTTGCACTCTGCAACTTTAATGAATTTCTTAGTTCTAACAGCTTTTGTTTGCTTATTTTGTTTTCTGTGCAATCATCAGGATTTTCTACACACAAGATCATGTTTTCTGGAGAGAGAGATTTTACTTCTTTTCCAATTTGGATGCCTTTTATTTCTTTTTCTTGACTGATTCCTCGGGATAGGACTTCAATACAATATTAAATAGAAGTGGTGAGAGTTGGCATCCTTGCTTGTTCCAGATCTTACAGGAAAAGATTTTAGTTTCTCATCAATGAACATGATGATAGTTGTGAACTTTTTACATATGGCTGTTATCGTAGTGAAATAATTTCTTCTACACCTCATCTGTTCAGAGTTACTATTTTTCTTAATCATGAAAGGATGTTGAATTTTGTAAAATATCTTTCTGCATCTAAGGATTAGAGACAATAATACTATTAATATATTAATCGTATTATTTATTTAATTAAATATTATATATTAAATATATTGTAATGCCCAAATTCCGAGACCCCCCAAAGATGACCACCAGAGTCTGGAGTCAAAGCCAGACAGCAGGGGTTGTTTATTACTAGTTCGAACCCAGACCTCCGCGCACTCGTTGCCGGTGACGCTAAGAGGTCCCAAGCTCGGGATCACAACACCTTTTATACACTATTTTTGGGGAGGCAGGGACTTAGCATACATCATAGTATCTTGTAACAAATCGCTGCATACCACAGGAAAATCAAAAAGCAACTCTATAATATGACTGGCGCCCTACAGAGTAGGAAAAGGCTGGGAACAGATTATTGGTTAGGTCAAAGGGCTGTCATTCTTCAAACTGCTGAGTTGGCGCCGCTAGGGTATGTGTCACCTCAGGATTGACCGGGGTCTCCCTGTCAAGCCGAGGGGTGCCAGATGGTTATTATCTCCTGCACCCAAAGCTGGGGGTGGGGGGTCCAGGAGCAGTCATTTTGTCACGTCCAGTTCTGGGTGGGGGTTTCTCTGGTGCCAGATGGCTGTTATCTCTCGGCCCAGAGCCGGGTGGGGGTCTGGGAGTGGCCACTCTGCCAGGTTCAATTCTGGGCGGGGGTTGTGTGGTTACAGAGTGCCTATAGAAAGTTTGCTGGTAATTTTCCATCTCCTCATGGGTTAGCAAGTGAAGGTATAGAAGCAGAGATAGCAGTAATGGTTATAATTTAAGCATCTCAATATAAAATATATAGATATAGGTATCTCTATAGATAGATATATATAGATCTAGATATAGATACATATAGATCTAGATATCTATATCTAGATCTATATATATCTATCTATAGAGGTATCTATATCTATATTTATATATAATATAGAGAGGAAGCTTTTAGAGGTGATGAATGTGTTTATTGTGGGGGAACCTGAGCGATGGAGGCTGGGATGAGTGGTGAAAAAATTCACCCAAGGCAGAACAAAGGAGGTAGAAGTTTACTGTGAGGGAGCCGTGGGCAGGACAGCAAAGGAGACTGCCAGGAGGCAGTGGTGGGGAGCTACTGTTAAGGGAAAGAGGTGAAGAGGTATGGGAACATGAAATATTCCAATTTCGGTGCCTGTGCCCGGGTGTAAGGAGCCCATTGGTCAGCTAGGACTATGGATACTTTGAGGGGCATCACCTATGGAGCCTGTTATGTTCAGCTAGATGGTCCCTGGGGGCCCTTCTACCTTACTCTGGTTTCCGTTTCTCAAGCCTGTTGCCTAATAGAGGATTCTATATTTATGGTGTGGGTTGGGATATTTTCACAGAAATACACTTACCTCCAAACTTTTCAAGTTGCATATATTCAACATGTACAACTTTTAGTATGTCAATCATACCTCAATAAAGCGGTTCATTAGGGAAAAAAAAAAAAGTGAGAGAAAAATATGAAGGGCATGTGAAGATTATCTTGGGCTGCTTTAAGTGGCTTGGTAGAATCAGCCCATTGACAGGTGCAGAATCATGAATATGGGGAGAATTCCCTAATCAGTTTAACAGCTCCTCCCCCTTGCTGGCCCGGGATCCTCATGGTCCATTGTTCTCTGGGTACCTGCAGATACATGTTAAGGTACTGCACCTCCTTTGATGAATAATCCCTTTCCTAGTCCAGAGAGGACAGTATTTGTGGAGCATGCTAGATTTGACCCAGGCTATAGGTATAGGACAGTATAACTTACAGTGTATCTTTGAGTCTATAGCATCATCACCTGTTAGCTCATTAAAATGCACATTTATAATGTACCTTGATTTAGTAAATCACAGTTTCTGGGGAAGTGAACTGAGATTCTATTTTTTTTTTTTTTAAGTGTTTATTTATTTATTTATTTATTATTTTTTGACAGAGAGAGAGAGAGATCACAAGTAGGAGGAGAGGCAGGCAGGTAGAGAGGAGGAAGCAGGCTCCCTGCTGAGCAGAGAACCTGATGCGGGGCTTGATCCCAGGACCCTGAGATCATGACCTGAGCTGAAGGCAGAGGCTTAACCCACTGAGCCACCCAGGTGCCCCGTGAACTGAGATTCTTAATTTGAGGCATCTGTCCTGGTGATTTGTGTGCACATTACAGTTTGAGATAAATACAGGGGAGGCAAACATTATCTGGTCCAGGCATTTCCTGTGAGATCATTGCATCTTTTCCGATAAAGGGAAGTCTCTATTCTATAGCAAGGTGGAGGTACCACTTCTGTTGCCTGGAGAAGTCAAACAAATTTGTGGGTTCAGGTTTCTGAAAAGCTCCCTCCCTGTTGTCTGTGCCTCGTGTCTCAGGGTCTCACCTCTTTCTATCAAAATGAACACTTTCAAGTGAAATATTCCCCAGGGCTAAAAATTGATCGACTTTTACAAGTGGCTAACTTCTAAGAGGGCATTCTCTTAAAAATAGGACATCAGGATTCTCTGACTTGATAGTTGGCCTACATGAGCCTGGTTTTTGTTTTTGTTTTTGTTTTTTCTTATAAGGTTTTGATTTTAGTTAGGATCATCCCATTACACCATTACTCTTTATAATTACTTATAATTATCATTTCCCACAATTTCTCAACTCCTAGAGTGCTTATACAGCCACCTAGAAATACTTCTACCTATACTCCATCCGAATTCCCAATATCTGAAAGTCTTAGTATCTCAGACGCTTACAGGATTGAATTCTTACTCCCTAACTATATTACCACCAATGACCAGAGAATGACCCTTTCTAAGAATCACAGAAGAAACTGTTGGCTGGAGATCTACCGCGAGTACCCACTATTTCACTCTTCTTGTTTAGGTTTTTCCAAAATCAACCCTGAGACAGCAATTTGAGTATAAGTAGTTTATCGGGAGAAAATTTAAGAAATCATAATATTTGGGGTATCAGGGTGGCTCAGTTGGTTCAGTGTTTCAACTCTTGGTTTCAGCTCAGGTCATGATTTCAGAGTCCTGGGATCAACCCCGTATCAAGCTCCATGCTCAGTGCAGACCCTGCTTTTCCTTCTCCCTCTGTTTCTCCCCATACACTGTACGTCTCCCTCTCTCTTTCTCAATCTCATGAATAAATAAAAAATCTTTTAAAAAATCCTAATAGTCATGTGGGAAAATTGGACTACCAACATATTCAAATACCTACATCACAGCAATTGAATTTTATCCATCTATCTATTTATTTATTTAAGATTTAATTTATTTATTTATTTGACAGAGAGAGAGAGAGAGAGAGGTAGAGAGAGAGGGAAGACAAGCAGGGGGAGTGGGAGAGGGAGAAGGAGGATTCCCACAGAGCAGGGAGCCTGATGCAGGGCTCAATCCCAGGATCCTAAGATCATGACCTGAGCCGAAGGCTGATGCTTAATGACTGAGCCACGCAGGCACCCGGGGTTATCTATTTAATTTATTTTACTTCATATCAGGAATCAGAAAACATTTTCAAAAAAGGGCCAGTGAATAGTTCAGGCTTTGCAGGCCAAATTATCTCTGTCACCACCTCTCGACTTGTCCCTACAGGACAAAATATAGATAATGTGTTAAATGAGCACGGATGTGTTCCAAGAATATATTATTTACAAAAACAGATGATGGATTGGAGTTGATGCAGAGACCATACTTTACCACCTTCTACTCTATGTCATGACCTACTTGAGGACAAAGAACAGGGCTTTTTATTAATATAGCCTAAGTATCTGGCCAATGCTGTACACATGGAATTTACAGAGTAAATTAATAAAGTCTTAATGTATGTATAGATAAGGATGATTATCTTGAGTTGATCTTTCCCCTTACCCAGTTTGATGAACCAGAAAATCAGGTTGCTTTTTAAAATTTAAGTTTGAAACTAAAAGCCAAGTTTGAATCATGCATAGTTTTCTTTAGAGCAGAGTAGCAATACATCACCCAAACATGCTGGGCAGTAACCTAATTTCATCTATCGGTGCTTTTTTTTTTTTTTTCTTTTCCCCCTTTTTCTTTTTATGGCTTATTTTATGGCTTTCTTTTACTCTGTTGACTTTGATAAAAAAAAAATTCCTTAGTAGGTCAATTGTAAAGATATTAAAAAAAAAAATAGATGAAGTAGAGAGAGAGAGAGAGAGAGATTCGACTGATCAGCACAACTCTATCCAAAATAGAAGTTGGGGCTTCAAGGATTTAACCTCATTGCCACTGTGACAAGCAGAACACTCTTGTCATTTGATCACATTTATTATATATTTTACCTAATTCCTCCTTGCTTTTGTTGTTCTACCTACTTTTAATTGAAAAAATACATATATATACACATACATATATATAATGGATTATGATCCCATTCATAAAGTTCAACTACATGTAAAGCTAAACATTGTACTAATAAAGATTCAGCCTGGGACAGTTCATTTATAATGAAAAGCAATGGTAAATTCTACATGCAGTGGGTAAGAGAATGGTTGGAAGGAGGCTTCAAGGGACAGCACACTCAATTATTAAACAGGGTGCTATGTGCTCAGGTTTTCCTTGCATTGCATTAGACCTGATACTTCTATTACAAATGTTGCTTTGCATACAGTTCCTATATAATGAGAAAACTATTTCCCTGAAGGTTTGTATATCTTTCTGCTTGGAAGTCTTTTTGAGCAATGTGGAATTCCATTCATAACTCATCAAAACAATGCTGAGAGTCAGGATGAAGCATTTCCATGCATGCATAACCATCAGTCTTAGATGTTGGATTTATGAAGAGAATTGAATTTTTTTTTTTTTTGCCTCAAAATATGTAGGATATCAGTTCTAGATCAAGATTGTAGCTCTTTCTTCAACAAGAGTATGATGCATTATTCCCTTTCCTTTCTGATGGAGGTAACAATTTTAATAATATTACCACATGTAAATCCCAAATTGGCACCTGATCCTAGCATCATATATAGGAAAGGAAATACAGAAAATGCAATTAAAAGCACACATGTTTTAAGTTTACAACATCTTGATTTATTTAATATTACAAATTATTTTTGTTACCCAGTTCATTATATAAGTAACATAAAACATCAGCCTCTTATTGGTGAAATGTTCTTTCCAGCAATTTAAAAAATAATTGCATAAAGTCCTGCGCTATATGTATTCTCTTTTGCAATAAAAAATGGCATTCAGCATAATTACAAGAATTAATGACCTTGCATTAGTGTAGCCTTAAATCAAGCAAAGCCTGTAAATTATTTTAATTGCAGCATCCAGTTAAAATATTTTGGTCAATGAGCCTTTACAAATTGTATTAAAATGTGCAAAAATAATTTTGCTGTGATATATATCATGCTAATACACATTTATGATGACCAGTTTTAAAATACAATCTTCCTTTAATCTTTTCTTCTAGAATTATGCATTTATTTCTCAACTTGAAATTTAAGAAGGCAGCTTCACCTCAGACCCTCTTAGTCCTGAAAAAGTAACAACATTGTAAACTTTTCTTCCTCATAAATTCTTCAGTTACTGCTTCTCTGCCTCTATTGGTTTGCTATTGTTGAGTAAGAGATTGGCACATTTTAACTGCTTTAAAAAGCACACCTTTATTATCTCACAGTTGCCATGGATCAGGAGTCTCCCACAATTTAGGTAATTCTCCATTCAGTGCCTTATAATGTTAAAATCAAGATGTCAACTGGGTCATCTTTATTTCTAAAGCCTGAGGACTTCTTCTAGGCTCATAATGTTGCTGGCAGAATTCAGTTCCTTCAGGGCATCTGGGTGGCTCAGTGGGTTAAGCCTCTCTCTGCCTTGGGCTCAGGTCATGATTTCAGGGTCCTGGGATGGAACCCTGCATCAGGCTCTCTGCTCAGCAGGGAACCTGCTCCCCCTGCCCCCGCCCCACCACACACACACCCGCCTCTCTGCCTACTTGTGATCTCTTTCTCTCTCTCTCTGTCAAATAAATAAGTAAAATCTTAAAAAAAAAAAAATTCAGTTCCCTCTGGCTATAGGACCAAGGTCCTCATTTATTGGTTCTGTCTTCTGGGGAATGCTCTTAGCTCCCAGAGGCCACCCATAGTCCCTTGCTATAGGGCTCAGAACATGGCAGCTTACTCCTACAAAGCCAGCAGAAGAATCCCTCTGTGTCCAGTCAGCTAAGATGGTATCTTATATAACATACCATAATCAAAGAATCAAAGAAGTAACCATCTCCTATTTACGGGTCCACCTCATGCTTAAGGGAAGGCCCTGCACCGGGGGCAGGAATCCTGTGGGCTATCTCGGAATTCTGCCTGCTATACCGTCCCATTCGCATATTTCAACCATGAGCAGAAAATGCTCTCTCCTGGTTCTGAGAAAATAACTTTTTGTCATAGTCTGTAACCACCAAACTGGAAAATGGTTAGCATTTACTCTTGAATGAAATTAAGATTATCACTGCAAAAAGGGACAAAGGGTTTGAATAATGTCTGAGAATTTTCTGCTTGTGAAACAGTTTCTGATCTTTCATACTCTTGAATATTAATCATGGAGCATCTCCTGATATCATGTTCTCTCACAAAGAGGCATGCATAATATGAAGACCTGTACACAGTCCCCTCTTATGAATTAGTAAACATGTAACTATGGTTCAAAGTAGGTTTTAACAGTTAAAATGATCTTACAGAAACAAAATTATTAACTACGTTTCACTTCATCTCTCAATGCCAAAGTCTCCCTTACACGGTCACCCCAAGGTTGATAAATGTTTGATAATCTTAGAAAATTTAAGAACTATATTAAAAATTTTTACAATGCAAAACTTATCCCCAAAACAAAAGAGATAGTACAGTCGACCCATGAAATGACAACCAGGACAGCTGATAGCCAAGGTCAAAAGCAGAGAAATAACCCCTTCAACCTGTTTTTTTACATTAATATGGAGTTCATTGGATGATGTTACAAATGTAACTAGATCTAGCCAAGGACATTTTTATCAGGTGTGATAAATTGTGTTTGACCTGCTGGTACCACCCACTGAATACCTAACTTCATGTATTTCAATAACTTTTCTGATAATCAACCACCTGGGCAACATTTGCAGTCTTTCAAGCTGTCACTTTGGGACATGAATTAGTGTTAGCATACACATAAATCATTGCAGCAAGTCAAGAGGAACTGAAGCAGAGAGCTGCTGGCTTCAAAATAGTCACATCGCCAAGTAGATTGAGGAGACACATTAATTTAGTCAAAATAAATAGATTCTAATTCTAACCTATTTATTAATTTTGAATATTTGAAAAAAATTCTATCAAAATTGCTGTTCCTAAAATTAAACCATTGCTATCAAAAGTAAAAGATTACCATCAGAAGCAAACCAGGCTTGTGATAATGAAACTAAAGAACACTCGATAATGAAGAAGTAGCATCTTAAAATACCAAATTATTGAAAAGTAAGAATGATTATAATTATAGGTTGATGCTGTTATATTATTCTTTATGGGATCCTTTGAACCAACAGTCTCAGAGGTGTAAGAAGCAGTAAGGAAAGGGATGGAAGAGCATCTTATTTATTTCAAGTCATTTCAAAAACTTGTCAAAGTGATTTTGAAACTCTGTGTCCTTTGGGGAGAATTTTTTTGAAATAAGAAATCTGCATAACACCTCTAACTAACAACCTGTACTAGCTTCCTTGAAGAAGATTAGGCATAATACAAACATAATCTTTGGATTATTTATCTTCATAGTCCAATTTTTTTGTAATCTATACCTCCATTCAAAAAAATCGGCATTCAATTTCAGTTTTCATCTAGTGAAAATAAAAAAAAATCACTCTACATGAAAAAGAGTGAAATAAATCAGCTTTCACTTAAGTTTTAAATTTTGTTTAAAAATATGTAATTGTATTTAAAATAGTTTTCTGTCTTTTAATAGGGTATATCTAATTTCAAGTGACTTTTTATGAATATTGGTTTTTAAAAATTTTTACTATTGTTTCTGCAAAGCATCATATCTAGTTAAATAAAACTGGATAATCAAGAATGTCCTTTAACATGAGTTTTGATGAAGTTGGAAGTGAGGAGCCTCCATAAATAAAAAATATTTTAAAATTTTGTATAGGTAAGATGTTAGAAATAAGAAACTGGATATTAACAATGATATCTAGCTTTCAGATATGCTAGACTTCTTAGAGATGAAATAAATAATAGCAAAAACACAATTGTAGCTAGACTAAAGCTAGGTAGGTTGTGCTATATTCCAAGATTTATTTCTTCTCCCACCTGAGACTTCATAAAAACAAATGTGGGTACAGGTTCATGCAGATAAGAAAAGAGAGAGATGAAAAGGCAGAAAACAGAAAAATAACTAACCTAACAGACTTCTCTGCTCTGTATTCAAAATGTACAGAGATCAAAGCAGAAGAGAAGGAAAAAGATTGTCACTTGTACCTGGAAAGGCTGATAATGCTGAGGAACCAGACAGAGTCACAAGCAGGAATGAGATGTATAGTATACAAGTGTTGAACCTGTGTCAAGAACATAGCTTCATACTCATAGACAAAGACCTGTAAAAAAAAACGACTGGTGAGATTAATGGTTATCAAGGAACATGTTGGTTGATATCAAAGAACCAATAAGATATCTAGAAATAGCCACATACCAATCCCAGCTTCCGTCATCATACTACTGACATTTGAGAGTCCTCTTCCCCAATTTGTGTTGCACGAAGTCATCAAAGTGATAAGCTCCACCTATATATAAAGTATTTCCATTAAACAATGTTAGTGCTTCGTCCCAATTTACTCATTCATTTATTCATTCATTCAATTCATTCAATGAATAAATGAATGCTCAACAAGGTCCAGTGACTATTCTAGGTGATCAAAGTATGTTAGTAAATACGAGTGAAAAAAATCCCTTCTCTTATGTAACTTACATTCTAATTGCTGGAGGTTGACAATAATCATTAGATGTACAAGTTCAAGAGTTACCTAAAAGTAAGTGTTATGAACAAAGAAAAAATAGAACAGCTTAAGAAGGGTTGGAGTACTGGGGAAAATAATTTGCTATGATATTAATTAGGATGTCCAAGGGAGGTGTCACTGAGAAGATGAGAATCAAGTGATGGTTTTAATGAGATAAGGGAATTGCCATGTGGGTATCGCAGGGAAAAGAATCTCAGACAGAGAGAATAGTCAGTGTAAAGACAGAAGGATGAGTATACTTACTATTTTTAAAAAGGAAGCAAGGATGCCACCTGTGGCTAGAGGGAAGTTAGGAAGGAAGTAATTGGATATCATAGAGAAAATGGGAGCTATATCTTGTAGACTGCTATCAGAATTAAGATATGAATAGTTTACCAAGCAACAAGGTATAGAAGGAAAGCACACCAAATGAAAAAGAAAAAAAAAATTAAAAATACATGCAAGACGAAATAAAGATCATGAAAGTAGCAGGAGAAATGTATACAAACCAAATCAATACCAATCAATTTTCAAACTTAGGAAAATAAATTATAGCCCTAAAATAGGAAGAGGATGCCCTTAGAGAAGGAGATTAAGATAAAAAGGATTTAAAGTGAAATGTAATGTTAAGAAAAACAAACAAACTTTAGTTGAAAGTTTGGAAGATAACTTTGAGGAAGTTAAACAGAAAGCACACCTAAAGTCAAAATTCTAAAAAAAAAAAAAAAAAAAAAGGCTTGGAGGAACAAGCCACTGAATCCCACATAAAATATCTATATCAATGCTTATTTTCATGTTTCAACACACTAAGGAAAATCCCAACAGAGTTGAGAGGGTAGAAAGCATTTTTCATGTGGAGGTGTGAAATGAAATTGGAGCTGAATTTTTCTGCCTCCTTGTATTGCTGAATGACAGAAGACTGGACAGAACTTTCACAAGGCTTAGAGAAAATGATGTTTGATAGAGTATCATTCCCAGCCACATTACAAATCAAAGATAAAAGACAAAAAATGTAATAGGGAGGGAAAAAAGACTGAAAGGAATTATTTCCATCTGACTCTTTTCTTCCAGAGCCAAAGGAAAGCTTAACAACAACAAAGACTCAGAAACAGTGACTCCAACCCAGCATCAGACCCCAAATACAACTGTACACAGTGGTCCCAGATAACAACCCAGCTAGCAGGACAAGGTGAAGGCGCAATGGGGGAGGGGGAAATGATACAACAGACCAGGTAATACTGTAGTGGAAATATGACAGTATAAGAAACAAATCAATATTTACATAGAAAAAAATGTGTGGATGAATAAATACACAGTTAATAACTTAAAATCTGTAAAAGAAGAAAAAAAGTATTATCATATTTGACTTTTATAGAGTAATATTTACATTGACATATCAAGTAAATCCTGAATATTTAAGTAACATACATATTTTCCTGTAATTGGAGAAATAGGAGAGGGCTAGTAATAAAGTATAAAAGAATTCAATCCATAGGTGTTGCACGAGTTTCCTATTGTGACCATGCAGTTGACCCTAGTGACGACAAAACCAAACCAAACCAAACCAAACCAAAAACCTACATAAGGTAACAAAAAGACCACTTTTTTTTTTTTTTTTTTTTTTTTTTTTACAGTTCTATGGGTCAGAAGTCCTAATGGCCCCAGCTGGCCCTCTACTTTAAAATTTACAAGACTGAAAACAATGTGTTGGCAAGCATTCATAACTTTCTGGAGGCTTTGGGGAAGAACTAACTTCCACATTTATTCAGGTTGTTGGCCAAATGCAATTCTTTGTGGTTGTAAGACCTAGGGATGTGTTTTCTTGCTGGCTCTTAGCTGGGAGGGGGATGTCCTTAGCTCCCAGTGGACCCTCTCCAGTGGCATGTGGTAGTCCTACCACCATTCCTTTGGCCAGCTTGCAGAGTCTGTTCTTTAACTGCCTACATTTGTATCCTACTCTGGTGGTGACAAAAACTACAAATTTAGTGGCTTGAAACAAATCCTACTAATTTATAATTTGATGTTTCTATAGGTTAGAAGCATGGATGTCACTGTGCTAAAATCAAGATGTCAGCTAGGATGTAGTTCCTTAGAGAAGCTTTAGAATGAAATCTAGGTCCCAAGTCATCTATGTGATAACTCAGTTTTCCAGGCTAATGAAGGTTTATGATACTGTAACCGCACATTCTGGAGCACATGGTTTCTCCAGTTAGCAGGAAAAGAGAAAGCTGGAGGATTTCAAGTGTCCATGAAATGCTTCAGCCTAGATCTGACCCATGTCACTTGTGCTAATAATCCATTGGCTAGAAGTAAGCAACCCCTGTTTTTGGTAGCAAGAGTAGAAAATTTTTCTCTTCCCAGATTCATGCAAAAAGAGGAAAGCCAGGGAACGGGGAATTTTCCACAGTGCTCCTCCTCAAAGCCATGTGTGATTTTGCGTAGGAAACAACCACCACTGATAACTTCTGAGACCTGATTTGGGCTTGAAACATTCATTCTTAAACATTCATCTTTCTTACTAAATCTAGTATTGTTATCAAATTATCTTCTTGCGAGTTATCTCTCACTGACAGGGCAGTCCTGATATCATAGGTGCTGGCTGTGTATCAGCTTTCTCTCTGTAGCCTCATTGTGCCAAACACTGAGGTGACAGAGTGGAGAATTCTCTTACGGGTATGATACAATTTTCATTCAGTCCACCATCTATTCGTAGGTTAACCACACACCATTGCACTGTGTAAAAATGCCCTACAAATACTCATTTTGCTGAGTAAGAATGTCCTACATTTCCACGCCCTAATGCAGACCCCAGTTACTACCTGTGAAATCTTAAAATGTCTCCATATACATGAAAACAGAAACCTTTATTTTTCCATTTCATTATATATTCAAGCATTTATTTTGAGACCCTGTTTTAATATTTCAGGAAGCTCTGTTAATTATCATTGATTGTGTGAAGCTTATGGCAAGCCCATTCAACCAAAAAAATTCTGAAAATTTGTTTATATGTTTTCTCTGAAAACTTCGCTGTCTCTATTTTTACCTTTTTTTTGTTTGTTTCTCATGTTCCCTCTTTTTTTCAGTAAACTAATATACTCATGTATTTTAAATATCTATTATATAATATTTTTAATTTCCATTTTTAAAAAATTTCCATCTGGATATTTCTATTTTCCTATTAGATATTTTTAATATCTTTGCCTTATTTCTGAGATGAAATTCATTTTACACAACTGTATAATTATTATTTGTATGTTTTTTTCTTCCATTCAGAATTTGGTATCTCTCAATAACTTATTTTGCATTTCTTAGGTTTTATCTCTGACTTTTTTCAGAGGATTTTTTTAAATGCTTCATTTTGCTTGGCAGCAAATTAGCAATACAAGGAGAAACACAAAATAATTGATTTAAAGGTCTATGTTTCAGATGAGCTTATTGAATAGTGGATCTCATCATAAAATGATAACTCTATTACCTGGCTTTCACTAGATCACTTCCAATTATTTTTAGTTTAATTTTTTTTTTAAATTTATCTGATTTCACCATCTGCCTCATCTCTCTTGCTCCTACCAAAAACATTCTCTGTTTTTAAGAATTCATATGATTAGAGTCTGTCCATTCATAATAATCCCCCCAACTCATCTTAACATGCATACATTAATTTAATCTACATAATTTCTTTTGCATGGTCTGTAACACGTTTGTAAGTTCTAAAGATCCAGGTCAAGGCATCTTAGGAGCGCCACTATTCTACTTATCATTGAATTATTCAGCTTCTCCAGAAAGTTTACTTCTTATCTCCACTCTGTGTTGTATAAGCTTGGCTCCCAATATTGGTGATTTAGTGAGAAAAGAGCTTCAGAATTTTAATTAATCTCCTTACTCTTCAGTTGAACATCTAAGCCACATTCAACTTTGCCTGTATCTCTGAATTCACACAATGTCTTAACCAATTTTTCTGACTTGTAGCTTTCCATGTTTCTGTAAGAGAGGCATAGCTATCTGGCTGTTCAGTCAGTATTGGACTACAGATTCCAATGAGTAGCTGCTTCATAGATAAACTTTCAAAAAAAAGTCACCTGTTGTCAGCCACCTTAGGAGCCTGCTTTCAGCATATATGGTACCTTTATGGAGACTTTTCAGGATGTGATGAGCTTTATAAACACACACACACACTCTCTCTCTCTTCTCTCTCTCTCTGAACAACCCTTGCTCTGACAAATCATTTAAACTTCTTTATCTTCTACCTAGTTTTAAAAATATCATTGTGATCTTCTCCTACATACCTTGTCCTTACCAGTTAATGCAGTTTTATTTTATATACTTTCCTTTGAGGAGAGTTAGGAGAAAATAATTGTAACTAAATGTGTTCAGAGTTTAATCAAAAATGCTCATTTGATTTTAAAATTTCTCAATTTATTTCCATCCAGTGGTATAACTGGTCTCACAAATTTGAATTTACTTATGGCTCTAATTTTTTTTAGTTCCTTTTTTTTTTTTTTAGATTTTATTTATTTATTTGACAGACAGAGATCACTAGTAGGCAGAGAGGCAGACAGAGAGAGAGGAGGAGGAAGCAGGCTCCCTGCTGTTCAGAGAGTCTGATGTGGGTCTCCACCCAGGACCCTGGGATCATGACCCAAGCCAAAGGCAGAGGTTTTAACCCACTGAGCCACCCAGTTGCCCCCTTTTTTTTAACTAAATGATTGTTTATAAGTATTTTCACTTATGTTCCCCTGAAAATGAAAGGGCTGTGAGTAAATTTATGTATTTGTATGTTTGCTCTGTTTTTTCTAATGTTATTATGTGCAGATGGATGGACAAAGGCTGTAGCTTACTCCTTCTTTGAAACTGCATTGAGGTCTCCTTTGTAACATTGCATTTTTTACCACTTGTTTGAAAGTTGTATTATTATTATTATCATTATTATTATTATTTCATGTATTGATTTCAAAATATAGACTCCTTAGTTCCTATCACCCCTCTTGTTTTCCTGTGTCAATTTCACTATGATGCATCATGTGCACAGTTCTGGACTGCCAGGAATATGTTTTCTCACTGGTGTCTTACTATTTTGCAGTTGGTATTGTCTTACACATTCTAACATAACATATTTCATCGCTTTCTCCAAATATCAGTAGATATTATTATAAAACTGCAAATGTAGTTCAATATTAGGAATTCATTAGCACAATTCATCACACTCATAAAGAGAAAACGCATATCCTCTCCACAGAAAGACAGTCGATATTCCATAACAGGGTAAAATAGTATTTCAGCCCTAAAATCCTAATTCTACTCAAAGTAGATTTTGGTAGATAATTTTCTGAACACCTGCATGTATGCATTTATTCTTAATTCACCCTTGTGTTTAAAAGTAATATTCTATTTATGAAGTTCTCTTGTTCAATAATTTTTAACACTTTATATGACTTCCTACATCCAACCTTACTGTTACAATGTTGGATATGCAATTAACTTCTGTTCTTTTGTGGATGATCAGTTCTCCTTGGATGCTTTTTAAATTTATTTTGTCACTGATATTTGTAATCTCAGTAATATGCTTAGATTTGTGCATTATTTTTCTATCATATGCAACCAAACTACTTATAATTCATTTTGTCTTGTGATAATATATTTCCTTTTTTTTCTTTTTTTTTTAAAGATTTTATTTATTTATTTGACAAAGAGAGATCACAAGTAGACGGAGAGGCAGGCAGAAAGAGAGAGGGAAGCAGGCTCCCTGACAAGCAGAGAGCCCGATGCGGGACTCGATCCCAGGACCCTGAGATCATGACCCGAGCCAAAGGCAGCGGCTTAACCCACTGAGCCACCCAGGCGCCCCTGATAAATAAATGAGTAAAGATAAAAAGATTAATACAAAGAATAAGTGATGGAAAGGATACAGGTAGAAATATTACTATTCATATAAAAAAGTCTCAGATGAAAGAAAAATAATGATACTAGAATAATATCTAATATACTAGAATATATAATATATTTCTTAAAGTCTATGAAATGTACAGTTATTATTCTAGTATCATTATTTTTCTTTCATCTGAGACTTTTTTATATGAATAGTAATATTTCTACCTGTATCCTTTCCATCACTTATTCTTTGTATTAATCTTTTTATCTTTACTCATTTATTGTACTCGTTATATTTTTACTCATTAGTACTTATTATCAAATAATATACTGTGCGTTTTACTCATTTCATGCTTCATTTTTCCAAATAGACTATAGGGTTCATGAGGACAGGGTGTTTGTTTTTCACTATTTTATCCATTCGCCCTTAGATCATTGCTCGGCACATAGTAGGCCTTCAAGAAAAGTGTGCTGATTCCAATTCTTACATAAATGAGTTTACTAAATATCAGCAAATTAACCACTTAATTTTACAGAATAGCATTATAATGAATTTCAAGAATATTTACTGCATAATGTTTAAGGCCACTCACGATCAGGACTTTAGCATTCTTATTACATTGTCTGACATATTTTTCCTTTCCTTAAATGAAAAGGGACACTTTGACTTAGATCAATAGATGTAATTTTTACATGCCAAAAGCAATACAAGAGAATATGTTTTCAAAAATCATATATTCACACTAAAAATTTATCTTTCAAATCCCACACTCCACCTTTTTATAATAAATTTCTTTCTTATCATTGCCATAAACAGTTAAATTAGACAATGAATCCACACTTCTACTTAATTATCCCCATCCCAACCGTTCCTTTACATTTCTGGGACTTTTCCCCGGAATCTTCTTTTGTTTGTTTGTTTTTTCTCCGCATGTTTTTTCTTCTTTTGTTTGTTTGGTTGAAGCAGAAAAACCCTAAAATGGACATCATGGTAGCTTGGATATAAATACTAATAAAAAAATTAAATAGTTTAAAATTATGACTTTCATATTTCTCAAGCATATTCTGATATATTTAATTCATCTGAGAAGACATTAAAATGAATAAAAATGACACATGTATGCTCACAATATATTTGAATATTGATGCTGTTTAGGACTTCTTGAACTTACATGATTTAACTTTTTTTTATTATAGAGAAATATTTTCAACATACAGAAATATGCATTCTTAAAATAATATCACAGACATCTACTCCAACCCTTCAACAAATGTTAAAAATGTATCAGGTTTACTTCATTATGTTACTTTTAGAAATGAATCATGATGGATAGTGTCAAAGCTTTTTGTGTCCCTCTACTACTCCTTCCCTCAGAGAGAGAGAGCATATGTGGGATGAGGGGCTCAGGGTGAGGGAGAAGCAGGCTCTCTGCTGAGTAGAGAGCCAGATTCCAGGACCTTAGGATCATGACCTGAGCCAAAGGCAGGAGCTTAACTGACTGAGCCACCCAGGCACCCCATCCGTTCCCTCAGAGACAAGCAATACTTTGAAGTTAGCACAATTTCTAATTTCACATTTAGAAATTGTACATAAATACAATTTATGTAAAAAAAGTTTTTTGTGTTTCAGAAACTGTACTTAGGGCATCATATGCATTGTTGTAGAGAAAAATGATTTTTACCCCTTAACATAGGTTATGAGATGTTAATAAGTTTTAGAGTAAACTGAAATGTCTTTTTCTATTTGTAGTATGCTTTGTGATTTAACAAGAGATGCCTGGAGTTAACCCTGGAATTTCCAGGTATCAGTGGATATTTTTCCCTAACAGGCAGGAAGTCCCTAAGGTCCGGTTGTCCTTAAGCCTCTAGATAATGGACAGTGGGGATTCATAAGCAATTCATATAAACAGCGTCCTAAGTCTGGACTTTCCTGTCCATAAGCAGTTTGTTGCTTCCTTCATAAAAAGATGCCTCTTGTGCTAAAGTAAAGAGAGTGAAAAGTAGAAGAGGTTTCCTTCCCAGAACAAAGTTCTCCAGCCTCCATAAGTTACCTTGTAGATGAAAGATGGAGAAACCACAATTTCTCTTCTTTTGCTGACCCTAGACTTGTGTTTATTTCCCCTATAAAGCTTGTTCTTTAATTTATGCCACGTGTGATGATATAAAATTCATTCCTCGTGATAGTAGAACAGCTAATAATTTTTTCAAAAAAGTACTTTTCCCAGCATGATTGCAAGGTGGAGAAAATCCATTTCTAGCATTCTACTTTTGGAAATGGTAGAAGGGATCGATAAGGACACCAGAGGTGGAAGACACTCCTCATGGGAGAAAAGATAACCTCCTAAAAAAAATTGATGATTAAGGTCAACTGGGGATAAAAATGAAAAGAGGCAGCAAGAAATGTGGGCAGATATGTGGGAGAGTTAGCGACTGGGAGTGATGTTAGTCAGACAGCACAGGCTCCCTGAGAAGGTGATTTGTTCAACTCTAGGAGCAGCTACTACAGCGGTGGCTGTACCACAGGTTTTTCCAAGCAGCACCTTGTCGCTATTGCTGGAAAATACCAAATTCTTCTCTGCCCATTGGCTACTGAATTCATTCTTCTCCTAGCCCGTTCCATGGCATGCTTATTCTCCAACATTATATTTCATCTCAAGTGTCAGAGACGCTTTCTCAGACCATATGGTCTACAATGGCCTTTCTCAGTGACTGACCAGTTGACCCTATTTGTCTCTTTCAAATAACTCATCAAGATCTATGATTATTTGAATTATCTATGATTAATCAGTTTCATTCAGTTCTTCATTCATTTATTTATTCATTCATTCATTTATGTATTATGTTCCCACTGGACTTTCATTCAATGTTTGTTGTTATTATTATTACAATCAATGACTGCTCAGTGAGCTCTCAATCCTATTCCAGTCTACAATACTTTTTTTTTTTGCAGAAAATACTGAGAAATCTCCATTAATTATCTTAATATAACATAATGGGTAACATAATTTATGCACACCTTAAAAATTCCATGTGAAATAAACATTGCAAAAAAGAAAAAGGTAAATAATTATAATGTGAAAATGCATTACATTTCTCACAATAAATAACAACAGACATTAGCATATTATATAATAAGGAGATTTTTTGCATCTAGTAACAGGTCACCAGGATTATAACAGCCAAAATCTGATCCAAGTATATTGTATTGAAGGCACAAATATTATGGTAACACTGTGGTAAATAATACTTGGTAAGACACTGAACAAGTCAGAGAACAATTAGTCCTCAATTTCTTAGGTAATTACAGTTTTAACAAAATCACTACAAAATCAAAGGGTGTTTATTGTTGTTTCTTTTTTCTAATTTTTAAATTGGCATATAAGTAACAAAAGTATAAGGGACCTACCTGAATGTAGATCGATAGAGTTTTTCCTGTGTAAACGGGAGAATACATAAATCATTTCAAGTACCCTGGAAGGCTCCTTCATGACTCCCTGAAGTTCATACCACTCCAAATATAATCACTCTTTCGATTCTTAGCACCACAGATTAGTCGTGCCTGTAACCTTTTTTATATAGTCCATTTGTTCAACATAATGTGATTTATTTATGTTGTTTTGAGTAGCTGCGGGTTTTCTTTTTTATTGCTATAGCATATTCCACAGAATGAATTTATCATAATACATTCATTCATTGATGGATGTTTTGAATCGTTTCCAGTTTTTGGCTCTTAAACATATGCTGCAATGAATGCTTTTGTATGTCTTTTGGTAGACATCAACACTCATCTATCTTATTTGAATAAAAATTTCTGGTTCCTAGAGCATAAATATTTAACTTTAGAAGATACTGCCAAAATGTTTTTCAAAATGCCTCTGCCAATTTATATTTCCAAGCAAGTAACAAATTCTGTTTGATCAACATTCTGGCTAATATTGGATATTGTCAGATTTTTGAGTGCAGACATTCTGGTGGAGTGTACTAGCATCTTTCTGGATTTTAATTTACTTTGAAATATTGTCTTTCAGCCTGAAGCTTTCTTTTTCACTTAATATCACTTGATGAATAAAAGTACTTAATATGAATAAAATCTGATTTATAGATATTTTTAAATTTTAATAGTTTGTTCCTTTTCTTGAAAAATTTTAGAATGATTTGCCTATACTAAATTCATGAAGATACTTGCATATATTTTCATGTAGAAACATTACTATTTTATATTTTACATTTACATTTCTATTCCATCATAACTTAATCATTCTATGCTGTGAGATATAGGGGCCAAGTTTCACTTTGTATATGAGTACATCAATATTCATATAAACTATTTGTCCTAAATTTATTTATTAGGGGTACCTGGCTGGCTCAGTGGGCTAAGCCTCTGCCTTCGGCTCAGGTCATGATCTCGGGGTCCCGGGCTCGAGCTCCAATTCGGGCTCCCTGCTCAGTGGGGAGCCTGCTTCCCCCTCTCTCTCTGCCCACCTTTCTGTCTACTTGTGATCTCTCTCTTTCCTTGTATAAATAAATAAAGTATTTTAAAAAATAAATAAATTTATTTATTTTAGAGAGGGAGAGCATGAGTGGGGAGAGGGGCAGAAGAAAAGAGAGAGAGAAAGAATCCTCAGGCAGAATCCCCTCTGAGCATGGAGCCCAACATGGTGTTGGATTCCAGGACCCTGAGATCATGCCCTGAGATGAAATCAAGAGCCAGCTGCTTGCTTAACAGAATAAGACACCGAGTTACTGCTAACTCAAACTTTTTAATGTAAAGGCTTCTTTCCTTAAACAATGGACTCTCTATCCTGTTGTTGGTCTACCCTTGAGCCAATACTATCCTCTCAACTGGATACCTTTTAAAAATACAGAACAGGGATGCCTGGGTGGCTCAGTCAGTTGAGCAATGGACTCTTGGTTTTAGATCAAGTCATGTTCTCATAGGTCATAAATCAAGCCCTTCCTTGGGCTCCACACTAAGCAGGAAGTCTAGCTTGAAGATTCTCTCCCTCTGCTTCTACTCACGCCCCCCACAACTCATGCTGTCTCTCTTTCTCTCTAAAATAAATAAATAAATATTTTAAAAATAGAGGAAAGACATAACTAATATACCAATAATTCAGAAAAGAATTATAAAAATTATATTAATCAATGATACAGAAAAAGATGAAAAATGACTGTTACTAATGGCATAAACAGGAAACAAATGTAAGGCAATAGATTTAAATTCAACCACATTAATAATTATAGTAAGTTTAAAGGCAGAAATTTTCAGATTGGATGAAAAGAACAATTCAACTATAGACTGCCTTTAAGAAACTCATTTTAAATATTGATGACTTAGGTTAAAAGCTAGATGCACTATGCAAATGTCAGTTGAAAGCTAGCTGGAATGTTTTAATTTATTTCAGACAAAGTACAGGACTAATAAGTTATTTCATAATGATAAAGTCATCAATAGGATGGAAATCTGGACCATCAAGAGGACACTAACCCACAAAGCTTCCAAAACGTCATCAAATGAAGATTGGCTCAGAAAGACAATTAACAAGAGTTTTCACTTATACAGCATTCATAAAATGTAGACAGTACATTATTTTATTACAGTTTTAATTTACCCATTATGAACAGTTTAGCTCATGTTTGGAAAATGTTTATAGAGATCATGGTACCAACTATAAAATTAAAGCATGGTTATATTTGGAAAATTTGTTTTCAAAATGGACTAATTACAAAGGTGTAGGTGTTATGTAGAGGAACAAAAAGAAATGCAGCAGGTATATGAGATAGAAGCTGTTAATGCTCTTGGCTAGAAGCGATGAGGAAGGGAGCGTTTTACTGGGAAACAGAGAGTCATGAGCAGCAGCATTTGGTTGATGAGTTTAATAAGCTCAACGTGACAACCCAGAAAGGTTGCCAGGGGAATAAATACTCTAACTTCAATTACCATACTTCCCTCCTTTCCACACTCCTTCAGTTTCCTTCCAGGGTCTTCCATTCACCAAAACCTACTGGACACCAGAGCACTCAAGAACCTAAATCAGTGTCCTGGGCAGAGGTCAGGGTGAAGAATGAACAGAGCCTTAATTGGGATAAATGGGAGAGATAGAGCCCAGTGGTCATAGAGAAATAGGAGACTAGGTTTACAGATTGATTCAAAACCTTGTGTTATGGGTTAAATTAGATCCCCATATTTATAGGTTGAAGCCCTAACCCCACAAATATCTCAGCATGTGACCTTATTTGTAAATGGGACCATTGCAGACATAATTAAGATGTTGTCATAGAGGTGTAAAGTGGGCTAATAACCCATTCAGAGCAATGTCCTTCAGAGAAAGGACATTTGGGCACAGGCACACAAGCAGGGAGAATGCCATGTAAAGATCGGAGTAATGTGGCTAGAAGGCAAGCTAGTGGACCATAGCTTGTGGACCCAGAACTGATTCTTCCCTAGCACAGAAGGAGCACAGCCCTCTGGCACCTCGAACTCGGAGGGGCATTTATAAATTTAACATCTGTCCCTCCACCAATTGTGTATGTGGTATAGCGTAGAAACGTGTGATAACGGGGACACATACTATTGTGACACTGCATTTTAGAGGATTTATTTACCAAGTCTGAGCTGGAGGGATCTTTCAACACGTGGATGCTGGGAAGTTGTGTGATCAGTTTGTGTGTTGATGTGACTAGACTACAGCACTGTTGTTTAATCAAACACCAAGCGTTGTTGCAGATATTTCACAGATGTCGTTAACTGTTACAATCAATTGATTTCAGGTAAAGAGTTTTCACTCAGTAATGTGGGGTCAGGGGACTCAGGCAATCATCTGAAAGGGTTAGGAGCAAATACTGAGATTTCCTAGTGAGGAAAATTTTATCCAAACTGCACGATCAGTCTGCACTGACTTTCAGCTGCTGCTTTGCCCTGCAGAATTTGGACTTGCCACACCCCGCCCCATCTCACCCCGCTCCCATCAATTGAGCCAATTCCAGCGTATAAACAGATAGATACTTAGACAGATGCATAGACAGATATAGATACATATATATATATATTTTTTTTCTATTTCTCTGAAAATCGTGATTCATATAAATGCTTCTTACTCCTTTTGAGAACACAAGCTCATCCCTGCACTATTATCTCAAAGTTGATTTATTTTCATTATGAATAAGCTGCTATGACAGTTTTCTGATTTCATATTTAATTTCTTATAATATCAGTCTCTTTCTCTTTTTCTTTTATAATCTTAACAATCTACTTTTTAAATTATTGTTATAACCCTAGGAATCTCAGTCTCTTCTCTGTCCCTGTCTTTGTCTCTGCCTCTCTCTGTCAAATACACACACACACACACAGACACACACTCAGCAATTAAAAGAGCTCACAATCATTCTGGTCTTCCTCATTTTCCCCTTACTTCTCTGCACCAGCTTTTAACAGCAGGGGTGTGAGAAGACGAACTAAATGACTTCTGCTGTGTTCTGTAACACATTCCATTAAAAAGGGTAGGACAAGGACTCAGAAGTTATGAAAAGATAATTTCTAATTTTTAGGAAGAACATCGAATTGGATCACAGTAGTTTCCTTAGCTTCTCCTAAAAGTAATTTTATATAAAATTCAAGATTATCTTACAAATATGCAGTGCCCGATGATGGAATCGGAAACTAACTTGGGGTTGTGGGTGGGCAATCATGGAAAGGCACTGTGTGGGGATGGCATGGTCAGCTAACCACCGAACTCTTGATTTGGTCAAGGTCATGATCTCAAGCTCATGATCTCAAGGTCCAGGGATCAAGCCGGCCATCAGCTCCATGCTCAGTGGGAAGTCTGCTCGAGATTCTCTCCCTCTGCTTCTCCCCCACTCATGCTTTCTGCTCCCCCACTCTCTCTCTCAAATAAATAAATAAGTGAAATCTTAAAAAAAAAAAAAAAAGACACAGTGGAGTGATGCCATTTTAACTAAAGTAGGACAGTAGTATGAGAAAGTCTTAACCCTTATAAAAATGGTAAAATTCTTACCATATGAAAGAGGTAATATTGGCAATAAACTTAAATACTCTGGCCTTTCCTGCTCACTAGAAGCCCAGATCTCTGACAACAAATTTACAGACATCTGGACATAAACTCTTTCTTGAAACAATCCTTGATTTCTTTCTATGTAATATATAAAATGTTTATTTTCAATACATATTTTACTATTGATATTTTATTTACTTAATAAATGTTTAACTAAAATGAGTATAAAAATTTTACTACACTCCAAATTCAAGTATAAATATCTCCATATATCTATTTAACTATTGTTTTGAAATATTCCAGATCCTTAAAAGTAAAATAATCAAAAAGTAGAAAAATTGATGTAAAAAAAATCCTAATTAAAAGTAGAATTTTATTCTTCAGCTCTAACTCCCGACTTCCTTTTCCAATCCAAGAATTATGAAAAAAAAAAAAAAGATTTGACAACTGTGGCTCAAATTTCTTGTAAGCAATTTTATGTATCTCTCAATTTCCATTATCCTTTATAGTTAAAAAATGGCCCTCGAATTTAAGTGATTCTAACTTGTGGGTAGAAAAAGACTTCTGAGGTCCATAAACCTCCTAGTGACCCCAATTTTATCTATTTACTGGGTTTCTTATTTCCTTCATATTTCCTTTATGTTAAAATTGTTACATTTGTTGAACATGTCCCCTGAGTTTCTGGTAGGATAAGCATTCATCATGATGGATAATCATAGCCCACAAACTTTAAGTACAAAGTGACAGAAATTTATGGCTTCTTCTAAAATTAATTCAACAACCTACTCACTTCTTCCCCTAAAAATCTACTCATGGTTTAAGTGTTGGTTACAGGCAGGTGTATATGTCCACCATGCTCTCTTTCTACCATTCCCGTGTTTGTTGTTGTTGTTGTTTTTTAAAGATTTTATTTATTTATTTGACAGAGACACAGCGAGAGAGGAAAACACAAGTGGTGCGAGTGGGAGAGGGAAAAGCAGGCTTCCTCCTGAGGAGGGAGCCCAATGTAGGGCTCAATCCCAGGACCCTGGGATCATGACCTGAGCCGAAGCCAGACGCCTAACAACTGAGCCACGCAGACGCCCCATACCATTCACATGTTTTATCACTAATGCCTGTGGTTTTAAAATGTTGGCAAGGATATTTCTAATTTTAATTCTATTCCTGTTTGTTTTTTTTTTTTTCTTTCCGAATAAAGTACTTAAAATTATAATTCATGGGGCGTCTGGGTGGCTCAGTAGGTTGTCTCTGCTTTCGGCTCAGGTCCTGATCTCAGGGGCCTGGGATTGAGCCCACAGGCTCTCTACTCAGCAGGGAGCCTGCTTCCCCCCTCCCTCTGCCTGCCTCTCTGCCTCCTTGTGATCTCTCGCTCTCTGTCAAATAAATAAATAAAATATTTTTTAAAAAATTACAATTCATTATATATATACACACACACATATATATATTTCCATATGTACACACACAAATATACACACAAATAGACACATAATTTTATGTATGCATATAGCAACTCACAAGAACCCTACATTTTATGTGTCTCCCTTGATCTGTTTCTCAACTTTGAGGTTACAAGAGACTTGCCCCAGTGTTCTCTCAATACATTTTTCATCCTTGGACCCTTTCCCTAGCAACCCTAAAAGGTTTCTTCCCTAAATCCACTTTGGACTTCTTGTTTTCTTTCTAGTTTGATAGACAGCATTGCTCATATCACTGATACTTTCTCTTCCTGTGATAGTATTGATTTTTCTTCTTTTTACTTTTTTTTTCCACTTGCAATTCCCAACCACCACTTTAAACTTCTAGTCTCACTTTTCCCTTTTTATATTTTGAAAGCTTGCCATTTTTTTCATTCCATATGTATAATTCAAGGGGGGAAAAGAACATAGAGTGAACTCTCAAGGGATATTGGGAGGGATTCTTAATAAAATGGATATGATAGCAGTGGTACCATCATCTCTAAATTTTATAAAGCATCATAACAGCCCATTAGATAGAATAGGCAACACCATTATTTGTGTCAAAGCATGATACTTCCTATGGAAGAAAAACCTTCTCACCGCAGAATTACTGTAATCTGCTCCAGAAAGCAAACTAAATTAAAACATCTAAGTAAACATGTCCTTATGGGGAAAGATTACCCACTTTTCTATAAGATAACAATATGATACATTTTTTGTGTGATGACACAAAGTCGATAAGCATTCCCATAGATATTTAACAATCTCACGAAAGCCTGTGAAGTTTCTAATAGCTGCGTACAATGCTACAGATCAATCTGTTTCAACATCATGATGTTTCTTTCTTCCAGAGATAGAAAGGCAGGATCAGGAAGAGCACTATGCGTTTAAGCAATTCAACGAAAACCCAGACCACAGAAAAAGAAATGACGCAATTGAAGATGAGTAGTGCACAAGGTCACTGCAAAATGTGCAAATCAACGAGCAGATTCTACAGCTTTAGAACATGCTCCTCTCTGGGATGCTCTGGTCTCAACGCACTCCGCTTCTCCGCAACAGAGGCACCCCCAGGGGTATGCATCTTTGCCCCTAGTACCAGTTCACAGCCATCGGATACCTCAACTCCCAGCTAGAGAGAAGCTCTAAGCAGAGTTCAGGCCACTATGGAAGGAACACCTGGCTCATATTCTTCTGCTTCTCAGAGAATCCTCAGTCTGATTCCCTGTTCTACTTCAGCTCGCCATTTGAAGCTGGAAGAGTCAAGGGTTTATCTCTTCCTTGCATAAAGAGATTGCATGGCCTAATCCCCCTATTCTATAACCAGATAAACTAAGCATCTCTCTCTCACTTGCTTTTTCAAGCCATCTTTCGACTGGTTCTTTACCTTCTATATAGAAATAGACTCTTGGGCACCAATTATAGAACCACCCACACTAGACAAGATATTAGCCTCTCCCTGCCTCCTTCCCTCCTTCTACCCTCTCCATCTCCCTCTTTTCCTTGTTCTGCCAAAATTCTTGTAAAAGTAACTAAATGTTTGTCTTCCAGAATGCAGCTCAGAAAATGTGTGCAGTCTCGAAGATGGGTGCCGCTGGAAATACATGGCTTGCAGGCTCCGCAGGGCCCTCGGAGAAGCTCCCCAAACTTCCCCCTCCTGGTAAGGTCCCCACTGAACCCTAGCTCAGCAGCTCTTCCTAGTCCACAACAGTTCTCTTCCAGCCCAGCTCTCAACACTTCCTAATAGTCATTTTTACTCGCAGCACAAGGTTCTTGCAGTTTTTGAACTTGACAGCTTGATCTTCCTATCCCCATATCCATCCCTTTGACCCTCTAGTTTTTTTTTTGTTGTTGTTTTTGTTTTGTTTTGTTTTGTTTAAGATCCCATTCATTTATTCGACAGAGAGAGATCACAAGTAGGCAGAGAGGCAGGCAGAGAGAGAGAGGAGGAAGCAGGCTCCCCACCAAGGAGAGAGCCCCATGCGGGGCCTAACCCCAGGACCCTGGGATCATGACCCGAGCCGAAGGCAGAGGCTTTACCCACTGAGCCACCCAGGCGCCCCTGACCCTCTAGTTTTAATTTCATTTATTTTTGCATCCCCAAACTGTTCTGATCATATGACCCACAAATCAATATCTAGATTATTATTTTCAGTTATATTATATATGTGTTCCTGAAAACTCAGTATTATGGAGATAGAGACTTTGAAATTCAACAGACACTTACTAATTGTGTTATTGGACAAGGTAATTAACCTCTTCAAGCTTCATTTTCTTTAGATGTAAAATATGGTAATGTGTATTTCACAGAGTGTTAAATGAGATAAGGCTTGCACAATTATTAGCTCAGAACTTATCAATGACTCCAAAAGTGGAAATTATTTTATTTTCATTCATTGAATAATCCATGTCAGGCACAATCTAAAAAAATATGAAGGAACAAAGTCTTAGACAAATCCAATTCCTTTCCTTCATGGAGCTGACACTGTTGTAAGAAATTGCATGAAACAAATTAAGAAATTAAGGAAGGATGATTTCTATTATATGAACAAAGAGATGGAGAAGAAAGGCATATGCCATATATAATTTGCCTATTTTTTAGTCACCCATCTTAGTCTGAAAAATTAGTCTTCCTAAACTATACCTCTCCTTGGTAGGTGGCAAAGTTATGCAGAGACTTTATTTTGGAATGAGTATCTTTCAGTATTAGTTCATTCTGCTCATTTTCAGCATAAACATGCTAGTTCTCGCTTCATTTTCCTGAGGGAGATGTTGGCAATGGTCTGCCTAGTGGCTGTTCACACTCACCAGGGTCCCATTCCGGTAAAAACTATAATTTTTTATTAGATTGACATTCCCATAGCTCAGTCCAAATTTTATCACTATACCATATATATATATGTAAATATATATGGTAAATGCATATATGATATATGATATCTATTGTAAGGGCCTATTCAGCCAGAGCAGTCTCACCCCTGTTGAACTGCTATTTTGTTGTAGAACTTAAATTGATCTTGCCCCCCGCCCCAGGGGAACTTACTTAAAAGCAAGTCCGGGAAACCAGTCCTAGGTAACAGCCCAAATGCAAGGGTGGGTCAGGTCAGGTGGAGACATTCAATCAGTGGGGGCCCATACTGTCTCCTAGCTACCAAGGTGATGGGCTAGTTTCCATGGCTACTGTGGGACAAATCGTAATTCAGTTGGCCACCTGTGTGTGGCCAGGCCCAACCACATGGCCTTTGCTCTATAAAAGTTAGTCTGTGAGGCAGGGAGGGGTCATCCTCTTTGTAAGAGGTGGCTGCTACTGGTCAGTTTGATTCTCGATGCTTGGCGTGAAATAAAGCTTTGCTTGTCCTTCGCTTTGTATCAGTCTCACTCCTTTGACCATGGACCCATTATTGGGGGACCCAACATTGGGGACCCAACAATATGTATATGGTAAATATATATGTGGTAAAAAAGAAATATATATATATATATATATATATACACGTATATATGTAAATATATATATATATTTAATTAAAGGGCTCCCAATTACCCAATCACTCTCAGCTTAGCTCCCAAGATCCTCTGTATTTTTCTCTTCTTTCCAGTCATAACCTCCCAGGTGCTTTGTTGAGGTGTTTTGTTTTGTTTTTTAATTTTTTTTTTCTTCTCTGCCTGCAAAATTTTAGAATTATCTTTGATAAGAATCGTGACAAGGCCATGTTTTTTTACAAGGTATTTTGATGTCCTAGAGGAGGTAGGATCTTGTTTTTGAGGACTTGTTGCTCTTTGAACTGCTGATAAAAATGGTATTAATCACTCTCCCTTGTGTTTTGTTTACTGGAGGACTCCTTATCTACCTACCAGCTTGTAAGTTACTGGAAGATTGACTACTACAGTTACCGCTGAAAATACTAAGAGCACAAAGAAGATTGCTCCCTCCTTCACTTAATTACTTTTCTATTATTGAGAGTACAAGGTCTGATACAGAGTTACTCAATAAATATTTGCTGAACTGAGTCAATTAAATCAAGGAACTTCACCTCTAATAAGTGTTACAACACTTTATAATTTGGACTTTAATTGAGGGTAACTCCATGATCCTACATACCATTTGGCCTTTCTGGTCTTCATTTACAAGACACTTTGCTTTTATTTGTATTCTATGATGTTGAAGGTTGGAACTACAACTACTGCCTGGAATTTAATTCCAACTGGGAACTAGGCATAGTTAAGCATTCCTCTACAATTTACTTTAATGAGTGTAGTAATGCATTATTACAAAGAAAAAGTAACTAAAAGGTTGGTTGACCAAGCACCGGGAAATTGATATAAGTAACCCTCTCCAAGTTAGAAATTAAGACTTTTCTATTTCTAAAAAGGGTGTGGCTAAGTGCTAGACGAGGTCGTGGAGAGGACATGTCCTCATTTCAACCCACAAGGTGCACCCGGGCAATGGGAAACCCCTGTCCTTAAAACGGGAGTCCTGCCCCTTATTTCCACAGCAGGAGCTGCTTTCAAGGATGGGGGCTTGAGAGAGTGATGTGCTGTTGAGAGCCTGTGAATGCTACACAAAACTGATCTCAGTTAAAGTCTCAATAAACTTTTAAGAGGCTAGTGGGTGCGTGTAAAGGTCTGTTTGCCTTGTGGCTGCTGAAGACAAGCTTGGTCTGTAAGTTCCCTTGCTTATTAAACCTGCCACCTGCCAATCTGGAGGGGGCTGCCTCTTTTCTTTCACCTCCCCTTGCCTTCCGTGTTCAGGGGCCAGTCTGCAAGCCAATACTACCTTGACTTCAAATGCGCCCCCCACTCCTGCCTTTTTTCCCCTTGGAAGCATGTGGGAAATGAAAAACCAGTCTGCTGCAGTTCCGTGCTTTGTGTTTTTTTATTGTGGTCAGTTACAGCAGTGGAGCCGTGAACGTGTCACTTTAAGAAGAAAATCTCCTTAACCTTGAAGGGATGAATCAGGTGTGAAAGCTCGATTTGATCCATCAAGAGGGATCCTTTTCTAGGTTTATGTTTTGAAACTAAAAACATACGCAAGTCTGACTCACGCTCCAGTTCAAAAATATCTACAAATGCCACCCCTCTTATGAGAAACAAAAGTAGAGATCATTTTTTTCTAGAATAAAATGAATACATCTTAACAGCAAACAATGTAAAGGGGTTTTCTTCAATGCTCCAATCTATATAGGCAAATGAAAGCACTGTTGTTCCTGGGGTGGGGTGGGGGGTCTGTGTATGCAATTTTTCTCCAGAGTTTTTTCTTACATGTTTAAATTAGGAAGATTTTATCAGAATGCCTCTCTGTAATAGTTTGTAAATGATGATGAACAGAGGTGCATAATTCTAAATCACTGTAAGCAGGATAAAAAGGGGCACATTTAAGAAAATGCTAAAATCTGCAATAACGCTAAACTTGCTTTGAGCCTCTGCCCTCTCAAACCCTATCTCTAAGGGAGATAAAATAATGAAAAATACTTCCTAAACTGCTGGCAAAACTCTTATTGTTTGTACCACTCTTGGAAAAGACTCTTGGGACGAGCCGCGGAATCCTGGCTATTGATTGGCTGGTTAAATAGAGGACTATTAGCTTCAGACAGGCTAGATTGATGACACAGCGGCAGCAGCAGGAGCCGGACTCAGAGCGGAGCGAGCGGCAGGGTGAAAAGGGGCGAGAGGGAGAGAGCGGGGAACGCAGGGTGCGGGGGGAGGAGACAGTGCACGTTCCAAAGCGTTCCTCTGTGGCTGCCCCTGCGGATCCGCTTGCTTCCCCCCGCTTTCTCAGTCAACAACTTACTGAGATGCCTTTTCTTTTGCAAGAGGCTGTCAGCTCCGAGCCCCAGCAAGAAATAAAAGACTTCACCTTGGAACAGTTGCTCTCACTCCTGCATCGTTAAAGAGGATTTTGAAAAGAAAACAAAACAAAAAAAATCAAGCCCCCTTTCCAGCCCCTCTTCGTTCCAGCAAGGAACAGAAACAGTTACGTGCTTCAGGTAAGGAAATTAAAATTTTATCTCCGGATTCCTTTTTAGTCATTCACAGTAAAATATGTCCTAGCTTTGCAGGCTTTAAAAACTGAGTTTTCAGGGATGTATTAAAGTCAATGCAATGCATAGGCTTGTGGATTTAAAAATGTGTTGATACATTTTTATATGAATATATTTGCTATTTTATGTCCAGGTACATATAAGTTTTATTTATAAGATCACTAGATTATAAGTTTTTATAGCAGATATACTCTGTATGGAAAAAAAAAAAAGCAAAGTCCACATTCAAAAGAGCATTTTTGGTGACAGCCTTAAAATATGTTTATGTATGTTGTTCTTAGTTGTGAAACAACTTTGGAAGATAATAGCATATCACAAAAAGACGAATACAGTGTTAACTGTGTAGTATTCAATTTCATGCAGACACAGAAGCTACAAGACTTTCAGTGATTGTCAGCTGTTATTTTTTTTTTTCAGTATCTGTCCTGTGCTGCCTTCAATCTTCAACATAAACATGATGTCTCTTAAATGATGTGACATTAGATTGCCATCTTATTATAGCTAAGTTATTGATGGCTAGCATTTGGTCTTAAGAAAGTACTGAGCTAATGCAAAGAAATATGACTCTGGAGATACTTAGCCATTCTGGAGTCCATAGCTAGAGCTGCAGTCAATCCTATCAATTAATATTTTAAGTATCAGTGATGGTGTATGCTGGTAGAGTATTTATGAACATATAGAAACTTTGCACATATTAACGTCTCTGCTGGGAACTGGATTTTTTTTTTTTTTTTTTTTTTTTGAGGGAAATGATTGGATGGCATAGGAATCACAGGCTGAGGCAATGCAGTACTGATGTAGCTGATTGACCTTAGGTTTACAGGTCAACTGCCGAAGAAGCATTGTGATATCTGATGAGAATGATTAATTTCATCCTTACTGGAACTAATATGGTCTATGGCATTTTTGATGTCAATTTATTTGCTTTTGGGTCAATGAAGAGAGGGATTCTATCCTGAGCTGCTCTGATTGTGTTTTTGAGTGAAGTTCCTGAGTCACTAATCAAAGATCAAACTGCCAGCTGTGATAAGTCGGCAAAACTTTGTAATATGTTGCTCAGTGTTTCAGTTAATAACAAGATTGCCAGTACTCTTGGGAGCCAACGTAGCTGAAGTTAGGAATATTACATACGCTGAATGCCTGTATTTGCATCCATGTTTAAGCCTTACTTGTATTTTAAATATAACTACGTATTTGAAGAACACAATGTTTCATGACCTCTATTTTGTCTTTTAAATGTGGAGTAATGTTTTAATGCTTCATAATGATATAAATATTATAGCTACTTATATATTTACATTTATATCATCACATCAGAAAGGAATGATTGTTATACATTTTGTAAAGGACAGCTGGTCTAAGAGCATGGAAGTGTGTATTAGAGAATATTAAATATTTTGGTCTTTCATTTGAGTCATTGGACAAAGTAATTATATGCATCTTTCTTGAGTATTATGTTTCAAAAATTAATACCAGACTTGACTGAAGAAGGTGGCAGTTACCATAGACCATACATTTATATTTATATGTACATGTAGTATATATATTTTTATATATATATATATATATATATATATACACACATACATATATAGCATATACAAATATTATATCAAATCCCTACATAGACTTTGTCATAAACCTATTATAGTCTTGGTTAATTATTGATTTGCATATATTATAATATTAACTTTTTATTCAATTTATCCAAAATTGTGTTTCTAATACTTCCATTTTATTGTTTATGCAAACAATCTGACATATCTCCTCAAAGGATATAATTAAGGTTTAACTAACTCATCTGGTCATTTTGAAATTTAAAGCACAGTAATTTTAATTCCATAATTTTTGTTGCAATAATCTTAAGTATCTAACCTAGTTATACAGTCCAGTTTCCTTATAGCACTTATCTGTGAGTTATAATGAGGTATACTCCATAAAGAAAACTGATTCTTAATTGCATTATGTGGTTTTTTATAAGACTATTAATATTTTAGCATAGGTGGTTGTAAACATCCATACTTATTTTTCTTCTATGAATAGGCACATTTTTCCTTTAAAAAGACTTCTAAAATCATTCTGAATTACGTGCCTCTTGCACTTAAGCACTCTTCTTAGCTTATCTTAAATGTTACTTTGATTCTTTTTTCTCTTTTTTTTTTGGTTATCTTACCAATTTGTAATTACTCCTGTGAGAGATTTAATACCCCAGTCTTCTTATTGGACATTGTCCCATGATTGGAAACAAAAGCAAGTTCTTTTTTTAAATAGCATTTTACACTTGCAGCTATGTAATTAATATGTCTCCTGCATTCCAGATCATTGCTCCTCAGCAAACATGATCAAGGCAGACAGGTGTTCTAGTTGTCATGTATAGAGGTGTCAGGCTGAGTCTGAAATCTAGCAGCTTCCTTAATCAATTCAGTTTTCAGTTTTCTTTGCGTTTTGGGGAAGGCTCTGTCTGACCCTTTATGCAACCTTCCATTTACTTCTGTCAGATATCTTTGTTGATTACTCATTTTAGCCATAGTGAAGCAAAAAGAATGAAGAAAGTACAACCTTTCCTGTTTTTATAGGTATCTGCACCATTAGGGGGCTCTTTCTTCCTATGTTATACTCAGCAAACCACTGAGAGAGATTACATTGCTTTCTTAAAGTATATTTGCTGTGTTTAGAATCTGAGTGCTGCTTGAAGTAGCTTTCTCCTACTTTCCACAGACAGAAACATTTCAGAAAGATAAGAATTTCTTATGTCCATGGGAAAGTGAATTTATCCTATGTTGTCTGAATTCATTCTCTTTCAAATATTCTTGTATATAGAATGTTTTATCTTTGAAAATAACAAGGGTTTGAAATAGTGACGTGACCAGTGTTAGACACATTTAAAGATTATATGTTATGCAGCTAGTATCCTGAGAAATGTTGAAGTACGGAAAAACTGCAGGGAAGAAAGTTCCTTTACAATCGTCTGCAAATGTCTGAGAGAGAATGAGTGACTCTGGGCTCACCAGCCGTTTGCTTTCAGCAGAAGAGAGCAGCAGGCAACCAAAAGAATATTACTTGTTTTCTACAAAAATAGACATGGAAAAATGGAAAATAATAGCATGGCTTCACTAGCCATACACATGTAGGACATGTATTTTTAAATTCCATTTTTTTTTCCTTATTACACTAAATGAAGTTTTTCATAAATGTACCCAGAGTGCTGCAAGCAGCTGACTCTGGGGAAAGGGTGTTTCCCGCATCCCTTGGAAAGCCAGGCGTATTGAACTGCACTGCAGACTTTGGTCCTAAAGGGGAAGCATATTCCTCCCATACCCACAGCAGCTAATGATGCCCTCTGATGGCAGGACTTGTTTGGGGATAAGTCAACACTTAAATCTCCGTGCAGAAACAATTTAGTGGGTCTGGGATTTTTATCATGGATGCCATCTCCATGGAATGAGTGAGAAGTGTCCCACACTTGGGAGAGGTATTTCTTTTTGGGAGTGAGAGAAGGGGAAGTATTCTGCACAGTGAATCCTGGGATTCTGGTCATTTATTGAATGTTTCATGGATTATGCAGGGTAAAAGAATAGTTGCTTAAATCAAATGAGATGATGGCAGTGGCACAGATATTTCTTTTACTGGCATTTTGGAAGTAAGCATGTAAGCATTTTATTCTTTGTTTGAAAAGGTGCATAACTTGAAAAGAGTAAAGTTTGAATGTGACTAGGACAATGTACACAGTTGTGTGGGGATCATTCCAAGTCCTTCTGGAACAGGCTGGTGTATACTCTAACTGCCGTTCTTTCTTACAGGGTCAGCTTTCGGGAATATGAGTTACTGGGTAGTAAGGCTTGAGTGGAAAATCTAAGCCTACTGATTTTATGTAATAAGTATTAAAGGTATTTTAAGGACTTGAAGTTTCTTCTGAAAAGAGGTCATCTTTTATTTTAAAGTAGGACAGCCCCAAAGATGGAGAAAAGGTCTAAAACTGAAAATAAATAAAAGAAAATGGATTGGCTGTCCATTATTTATGTTGCAAAATTTCATTCATGAGATACATATAACAATGCAAGTTAAATAAGTAATTGTGTTTTCTACTTAATGGTAAAGAAATGGAAATGCCATGGAAGTATAGTGGATCGATATCTCCCACGGGATGAGAGAACACCATAGAAATGTGAAGAGCAGGCAAATCGGTGTGAATAACGACTGATACGAAGGCCTAATAATCAGATTTCCAAAGGAAAGAAGATAGCTCTATCCTATTGAGTTTAAAGTAATAGATTGAGATAGATGAAGTTGATAATTAGAAAACATATCAGTGTTGCTATTACCACTCTCTAAACCTTGCTCTCCAAATCGCACTCCCCAGAATCACTGGGCTTATTCATCTTTGTGAAATTATGTGTGTGCATCGTTGGGTGAAAATGCCTGTGTGTGTATATATGGACAGCATCATTTTTATGGAGTTTGAATTACATGAAAATATAATCATGTCGACCGTGTGACATTGTTCTCTATTTTCCACTTCCTACCTTAATCAGTGACCCTCACGGTGTTCAATCTCTCCCACCATCACTAGTTCATACACATACACAAAATATATGATCATCTCTAGACACTTTACATTAGAATTTGCTGAGGTATGACCCGAGACTGGTCCATGTTATGCCCCTTCTAATTGCCAATATTTTCTGCCCACTATGATTAAATGTTGAGTCATGTGACTGAATTCGTAAACATTGTTGTTAAGCAACTTCCAGTCTCCCTAAATTGTAAGTGAGAGGATTTGGGCACAGAATTACTGACACTAAAGGAAAATAATGTATTAGGTGAGTACATATGTTTTATTAATAAGAGAGTAGATGATGTGTAGGTAGAAATAAGGGTGTTACTACTTGTCTAGAAGATATATAAATGCGATTCCTCTCTAGTTATCCATTCACACCCATGCTTGGCAGAAATAAAGGAAGTGGGAGAAGATTCAATAGCAAACCATACTGTACAATGAACGAGAAGCAAGAACTTAGATTTCCCACATACTCCCTCACCTCCATCTCCCCTACCCTGCTAGTTTCCCCTATTTAACATCTTGCCTTAGTGTAGGACATTCATTACAATGAAGGAGCCATTATTCACAAATCACTATTAGCTAAAGTCCATAGTTTACCTTAGAGTTATTTGTATTATTCAATAGGCTTTGTATTGAATATTCTTTGGGTTTTGACAAATGTGCAATGACATCTGTTCACCTACATAGTTACATGTAGAACAGGTTCACTGCTCTAAATTCCCCTGTGCTGCCCCTGACTAGGTTTTTCTCTCCCCGTCCTCCCTTTTTCCCTCCCCTGAACCTCTGATCTTTCAACTATCTCCACAATTTTGCCTTTTCAAGGATGTCACGTTGTTGGAATCCTACAGAAGGTGGTCTTTTCAGGCTGGCTTCTTTCACTTTGCAGTGAGTTTCCTGTGGTTTCTCCATGTCTTTTTGGGGCTCGACAGCTCATTTCTTTATATTGCTGAAAAATGTTCCACTGTATAGATTAACCAGGGTATTTATCCACTCACCTACTGAAAGACATTTTAACTGCTTCCAAGTTTTGGCATTTATGGATAAAGCTGCCTCAAATATCCACATGCAGGTTTTTTGTGTAGACATACGTTCTTAATTCATTTAGGTAAATACCAATGAGCACGGTTGCTTGTTCCTATGGTAAGGGTATGTTTAGTATGTCAAACTGTCCTCAGAAGTTACTCTATCATTTTGTTTTATCACCAGCAATAAATGAGTTAGTTCCCATTGCTCCACATCCTTGCCAGAATTCGGTATTGTCAGTGTTCTAGGTTTTAGTCATTCTACTAGACCTATAGTATATTTTGTTGTTTTCAGTAATACTTTTGATTGGCAATAACTGCTTCTGCTGCGTGGAGAATAATTCTAAGGCGTATCGTGGATCTTCAGGAAAGATGTCCATAATTAACTGGCAATCTTTCTTTGCCAGGTTTTTTTTTTTTTTCCTCTTGCAGAACAGGACGTGTGTGTGTATGTGTGTGTGTGTGTGTGTGTGTGTGTGTGTGTTGGGGGAGGAGGCAAGGTAGTCCATACTTGTAACACATATTTGCTATTCATACTTTAGCGCTCTGGTGGAATGAATGAATAAAATTAGAGCGATCAAATAATTCAATCCGTATTTGTTGATTATCAGATAACAACAATAACTTTATTTTTAAAGCACAATGATTGATTTAATTTCATATTCTACTTTCTAACCATATTTCTCTTGTGGGTAGAAATAGCAGGCTTCATATTACTTATACAAATCCAAAATCCTCAGGCAGATTGAGATTCTTTATAATCTGGCCTTGACCAAGGTTTCTAACATGATTGCTGATTAATCTGAGCTCAAGCTAAACTGCATTTTCCCTTTGCCCCAACATTTTCTCAACTTTTGCCTCTGATAATCTGGCTTTGATTGGTCTTTCTTGACTTCTTTGCTAATTCAGACATTACTGATCATTCTACAAATCCTTAGGAATTCCTCTAAAGTTAATCACCTAAGACCTTGCTTTATTAACTAAACATTTATTATGTCTGTACCACATCCTTCTATTTGAACGGAATGATTCGGAAATGGAAAGAATAGCCTTTGTAATTTTTCCAGTCCTTATAGTGCAATGTCCATGCTACTTACTAACACCTATTAGTTGAAAGAATATTTTTAAATGTTCTTATGAGTACAAAATATGTAGACGATTTTTGAAGATGTTTTCATGTCTCTGGCTTCTTTTCCTTCTCCTGCCCCATTTTCTTTTCATTTAAAAGGAGAGCCATACAATTAGCTAAAGGTCTTACGATCTAATCCTCACACGATGGTTGGTACCTGTAAAACTTGTATTCGTGCCGCAGAACCATCCTGCATCCGCTTTCCTGACTGCTCCTTCAAACACCGTGCACTTGTATTATGGTACAGAAGCTACTATGTGTACAGCTCTTACGGAGAGAAAGCACCATGGATGAATATGTAGGGTTATCGTACAATGGATATAAGAAGAGATGCCTCAGAAAACAAGATCTACAGTGTTTGGTAAAAGAAAGCACTTTAAGGCAGAGAGTACAAGGTGGAGATTTGTCTATGCTCCCTTTTGGGGCATTGATTTGAATTTGAAAGGTATTGAAATGAGAGCCAAAGGATTGGACTCTTTTGCTAACATGCTAATTATTTTTGGAAGGTTTCTTGAAACAATGCACAGATAAAAGTGCATAGGAAGCATAAATAAAACCACTAGTTTCTGAAGATGTTTAGAATTCCTGCAAAAGAACAGATAGGAAAAGCATTTAAAATGTCATTGTCTTCTATGTCCCTAACTCCTTTGTGAGTTACTATGTGTGTTGGCATATTTATTCCTTATAAATTGACTTATATTCTGTAATGCCCTTTCTTAATATTTGTTTAATAATTTATTGTGCTTTTAATATTCTATTTCATAAAGTTTGTTGGCTGATAGAGGTACCTAGGGTATCATGTCCACCATCTAGTTATCGAATGCTTTTGTCATAAATCAATATAACTTTAACTTCTTGGCCAGAGCTAGAGAGCTTTACGATTCATTGCCAAGAATACTCTTTGATAAACTGTTCCTTAAATCTACTGAGGACAGAACACTGTGACCGATAGCAGCAAAATTATCACTGAGATCCCTAGAAGTTTTCCAGAATACATTTCTGAAGCTCAGTTTTGAAATTCATTTGATAAAGGGGAAAAGGAATGGTGAGCTGAATTTCAAGTTCAAGTCTTTCTCCCTCTGAAGCACATTAAAAACAAAACAAAACAAAAACCCGTTATATTTTCTCTCTTACTGTAGAACCACAGAGAAATTTTTGTTTGTTTTTAACATCAGTAAGCCTGAGTTTTATCCTCTCCATAACAAGGAAAATAGTGGTATTTATCTTCTAGGGTGATCCAAGTCTTCCGTGGGGTCCTACGATAGAAAGCTTACAAAAGAGACTGACATAATCATAGGCATAAAAACAACAGCCCCACTGATATTTATGTTGAATGCTTCTGAATCCACAGTACCCCAAAAAACATCTAAAATACTTTTTTACTCTCATTCATTCAATTACTCAAAAACTGTTGCTGGGCAGCTAATAGGTGTGACATTATTCTAACTGTCTGTGTGGCTACACTAATGTATGAAGACTAGATTAGGGGTTTCCCATCTGGGAGGCAAGAAATAAAACTATTGTCAGCAATTAAACACTTGGGATTTTTTTTGTTTGTTTTTGTTTTAATTTCCAAAATGCCCCCTCCATCCTCTAACGTGGGGCAGAGACTCTTGAAACAGTGTTTCTTCTTTTTCAGCTTGCTTCCTGTTTGATTCCAGCCAAGAATGTGCTAGTGGGAGATGGAAGGCAGGAGGATGGCAAAGACTTTTCTCTTTCTTCTGCTGCTGCTGTTGTCAGCATTACCTCACTGTGCTTTTCACCTCACCAGCCCCAGTTGGTTCAACTAACATTTGCTTTTAGTTTCCATCTGCTTCCGGTACTCCTAGAACTTGCCACATCAAGTGTCCTTTTCTGGCCACCAGGGGGCACATTCTCCCTCTTTAAGGTTCTTGAAACCTGAAAAAGTAGAAGCTGTCCTTGAGAAAAGAAAACATTTCAAAGTCCTTTGTTTAAGGGGGGAAAAAAAAAGCGAGGAGGAATATTTCCACACAAAGCGTGTAAATTAGAGGTTTGCTCTGTCACTTTTTATAAAGGCTTTATTTGAATCTGAAAGAAACCTAAGAATTCTGTTCCCTGCTCCCTAAGGGTAGTGGCTGTTTCAGTCATTTACTAGTTCTTTTTTACTTTATTGTTTTCTTCTTGCATTTTCTCTCTTCCAAGAAGCATATTCAACTTTTTGTTAAAATAACTGTTGTGACTTCTATTCTCCTGATTCAGTACTGACTTAATAAACGGTTGATACTTGAAGTTGATGCACAAAGAGTTGGTGACCCAGACAGGATGGAGTAGGATACCATATTGGGTTTGAGAATTGGTTTGATCATGCCCCTGAGCTTGAGCACAATGCTAAACTGTTAGCTAACGGCAAATGGGATATTAGTTATCCATATAACCTGTGGTAGTTTCCTAATTAGCCAGTAACTAATCACGTTTCCCTGTGACAAAGGGTCTTCTGAGGTAAAGCTCCAAAAGTTGTAACTGTCCTTCACGATTTGTTCGTAATGGTCATTACAGGGCTATTAGATGGAATAATTGTTTTAACTTCTCCTGAGAGCTTGTAGATGAACAAAGGACTAAAACAAATATACAAGCCTGTGACTTTAAATTGTTAGATGGAATCATTGCAAGAAAATCAGAAAGCGTCAAAGGGTATCTGAATGGGTTTGGATAAAGCTGAGAAACATGAAACCCTTTCTCATTAGCCAAAGGAGTCTTCTTTCTTTTGAGAAGATTTTCCTCAAGACTCACTGTCCTCCCTTATCTCCTGACCCATAATAAGAGTCAGAGCTCTTCTAGAGTTCAATATACTTGAGAATACATGAAAAATCTGACCTAAGAGGAGGTACCTCATACTACAAAATAGTTGTGAGATTTGTTGAAACCAGTAAAAAGCCAAGGAGTAGGTGAAGTAACATATTCTAAGAGAATTAGATAGAGATTGACAAAATATAATGGATTGGGCTAAATTTATTATTATGGGTGTACCTAACAGGGATCCTAGGTATACTAAGTTTGATTCACATCTAGAAGTAGCACAAAGAGTTTAGTTGGTTGGTTGACTAAAATGTATACCCAACAGTGACCTACATCCAAGGAAGTTGAAATGCCATAACTTACTTATCATAACCTAGGAGAGAGAATGCAAAGACTTGGAGAGATAGGAATGTTGGAGCAGATTTATTATATGCAGAAGCTCTCGCTACTCTCTTCTACCCCACTCCTACCTAGAGGGCTCAAAGATACTGTCTTCATGAAGACATTGAAATATCAATAGGAGGCGAGGATACCAGACATTTCAAGTACCACCTGAAACATTGTGTGGTGCTGTCCGCAGCAGATCAAACATCAGGGTGGGGGGTGTCACCATTGATTGTTCATTTGTCATCCTCGATCTCTATCAGTATATCCAACAAAGAGATTTCAGAGTAATTGAAATCAAGTAGATAAACACCAAGGCTAAGATGCTAAAATTATAATTAATCTATAGGAACAAATGTTTTAACTTGCAAGGATCTTTTTTACTACCGAGTTGGTCATGCTGTTATTACTGAAATTTTACTCAATATTCACAACAACAACACGTTTTATGTCTGTGATCAGGAACATGACTGGAGTTTGTTGAATGGAGATTCATGGTTTCTTAGACATGGCCAGTTTACATATCTGGAGCCACTCGATTAATAGGGATCAGCCACACTTTATAAATTATACGTTGTACGTTTTCTTCATGCCTTCTTCAAAGAAATTGAAGGTCACTTACTAGGGTAACCATACAGGGAGGAGAAGAAAATATAAATTCATGAAAAATTACACTCTGTCACTGATAATTTCTGTGATCTGAAATATGTGGTGACCTACCAAAGTGGGAGATTATTATGGTCAGGTGATGCAGGAAATTTTGACCTACATGTGAATCACAGTGAACTTGGTTGTCACTCAACACTGTAGATCTTTCTCTAATTCCATAAAGCATACTTAACGTCACAACAGTGGATAATGGCAACATCCTTGCATCAGATTGTTGGCCCTTAAAGAGAAGATAGGGGCATCTGGGTGACACAGTTGGTTAAACAACCAACTCTTAACTTTGGCTCAGGTCAGGATCTCAAGGTTCTGAGATAGAGCCCTTCACAGGGCTCTGTCCTGAGTGTGGAGCCTGCTTAAAGAGTCTCTCTTTCCCTCCTCCACCCCCACTCATGCTCCCTCTATCATTGGGGTAAGAAGAGTTAAGTGAAAGTTTGGGAGAATTTTCCCTTCCAAAATGGCAACCATAATACAATATATAATAATTGCTAAGAAATAAATATATAACTAAATAGGTAAAAAAGATGCTTTGCAAAATAAGAGAGACAGTACAGAAGAAGTAAGTTACTTTTTTCTTTGCTCACTATGAAAAGGATCCCAGAGAGCCTGATGTTTGTGTTGTCTCTAAAATGGTGAGAAGAATGCTTGAAAGAATAGTGGGGAGAGAAAGGATATTCTAAATAATCACAGAGTTAGGGAAAGTGGACTTAGCCTGGCATGGCTGGGATGTAAGCTTATCATGAGGCCACAAGGGCTATTGGCTCTGGAGAATTAGACAGGCAAATAGTTTACCAAAATATATTATGTATTAACCTCATGAATATGGATTTTATGGATAAGTCTACGTGGTTTTTTTTGTTTTTTTTTTTTTTAGTCTACGTGTTTTTAATTGATGGAGTAATATGATCTGTTTGCCTAAAAGATACAAATAGCTTTTTTCAGCGTTAATAATAGTAGAATCCGTGTTCTCTGGGTCCTGTCTTTTATTGCAGAATGTGGAAAACATGTACTGGATACAAGTTTCTCTCCCAGCTTTGCTCATTTTAAATTTCAGCCTGAGTTTGATTTGAGTTCCATTTTGCTTTGGCTAATAACAGGAGTCTATGGAGCTCTCTTGGGACGGCTACTGTATTAGGTCTAATATAAATGAATGAGTCGCCTAAAGCAACAGAACTTCTCACCGTACCAGTTGGTATTTTACACATGCTACACACACTTTAGGTCCGGCACAACCAGCTGTTCAACTTAGGCTGGTGGTCGGGTATCCGAACTATAGCAGCAAAAGGTTTTCAAATCCAATGAACACTCATTACAAAAAATACTCACGGGGCGCCTGTGTGGCTCAGTGGGTTAAGCCTCTGCCTTCTGCTTAGGTCATGATCTCAGGGTCCTAGGATCGAGCCCCGCATTGGGCTCTCTGCTCGGGAGGGAGCCTGCTTCCCCCCACCCTCTCCCTGCCTCTCTGCCTACTAGTGATCTCTCTCTCTCTCTCTGTCAAATAAATAAATAAAATCTTTAAAAAAAAAAAAAGTAAAACCACCTATTAAAATAAAACATTCACTAGTGTTCAAGTAGTTTACTCATTTTATTTCACTTATTTAAAAAAGGTGAACTTCCTGTCAATAATTAAATGGAGGAAAATTAAAGAGACCCTCAAGACCTATATATGTGAAAACAGTAAGTACAAAAGAACATATCTGTTCTATTAATGATTGAAAGGGTATCCCAAAGTGTTCCTCAAATAGACAAAATGTTGTCTGTCTCGGATAATTGAACTACTAAACGTCAGACTCTGTTTAGATGACACCTTTATTCCTGCGCTCTCACAAACTTAACATGAAAAAACACTTCCTGTTGACACCACTCTGCTTTCCCCACTGTACCCCGCCCACTATTTGTCAGCCCTATAATAGTGGGAAAATAAGACTATCACTTGTTGCAAAGTCACATGGATCTTTGCTCTCCTGCTAAAAAGTACTATACTAAGAATCAGCTCGGTGTGAAGTCAGACCTTCTTCCCACTCTGGAGTTTGAATTCCCATGCATTGTAGAAAGATCTAAGAGTAGAATTGACACTAATTAGGAGCTTATTAGAAATGATAGAAGTAAACCAACGTTAGCTGAATTAGTATCTTCATTTTTTACAAAATCCCCAAGTGACTATTAGGCACATTAAAGATGGAGAAGTATTAAACAAAATTAGTTATTCTGTGATACACACCTAATTTTTATTAGGCGCTACTCATGTTTTCTATTTTTACATAAGCATTCTGACTTGAATTAATTTTTGGTAACCATGCCTTTATATATTTCATATTATTAGAAAGTTATTATATTAATAAAATTAATTAATAAAAATGATACTATATTTACATAATATATATAATAAAACTTTAAAATAATCCTGTTCCATATTTTGCTTAACAACTGAAGTATATAAGACTGTTCTAAAGTGTTTCCTCAAATATTCGCCACTTTCACTCTAAGGAGATTCCTTAGATAATAGTGCAAAATAATATCTAGCATTCCTTTGTGTATGACAATAAACTCTAGCTCCTTGTCCCCAAGCAATTTTAAAACTCTTGATAGTAATTTTTCTTTCTCCTTTCAGGAGTTTATTACATAGATTAACTATTAGGAGGAAAAAATCAATTCTCACCAAATTCCTTTACCCTTTGGATTTGTGAGTTCTCAAAGTAGGTCACCTATTTTTTTTTTTTTTTTGCTATTATAGCTCTCTAGTTTTTATAAGACTGTCTTTTGCCTATAAATTTTATAATTAACATTTTCTAAATTTATCAGAAAATCTTTGAATATTGTTGTAAACATTGCATCAATTTGAGACTTGCAATGCAGGTCTTAGCATAATATCAAAGGTTTCATATTTTCAAAAAAAAATACAGGATGTCATTTTGTTTTGAATTTTTGAGAAAAAGATGGGCTTTTTGATAACAAATAAATTAATAATGAAGATATTACAAGATAAGAATAAATAAATGAGCTATATATGTAACTTTTCTAAATTATAAACCTAAAATTATTTAGATTAAAGAAATCATCTTTTTCTAATACTTTTTTTTTTGTTTTTTTCTTTTTAAATCTTCATTGTTCCACCTACTCATCCATCCTTTGCCTCAACTCTTGGCAGCCACTAATCTTTTTGTTGTTAATTGTTAATTGTTTTGTTGTTAATCTTTAGTTTTGCCTTTTCAAACATGTCCTATAGCTGGAATTAGACTGTAAGTAGCCTTTTCAAATGGGCTTTTTTCAGTTAGTAAGATGCATTTAGGATTCCTTCATGTCTTTTCATGGCTTGGTAGTTCATTTCTTTTAGAGTTGACTAATATTCCATTTTTTGGGATATGCCACTACTTACTGACTTACTGAAGGATATATTAAGTTGTACTGAAGTTTCGGCAATTACAAATAAAACTGCTGTAACCATCCATGTGAGGTTTATATGCAAACATACATTTTCAACTTGTTTGCTGTATCGTATAGTGAGAGTAATTTAGTTTTGTAAGAAATCTACAAATGGTCTTCAAACTGGCTGTACCATGCTACATTTTACCAGTAATAAATGGGAATTGCTTTTGCTCTACATCCTCACCAGCATTTGGTATTTTCAGTGCCATGGATTTTGGCCTTTCAATCTCGTTGTTTTAATTTGCACCATTCTAATGACATACGATGTGGAACATCTTTCATATGCTTATTTGCCATCTGTATACCTTATTTGGTGTGATGTCTGCTCAAGGCTTTGGCTCATTTTTAAATAAGGTTGTTTTTTAATTCTTGAGTTTTAAGAGTTCTTTGTATATTTTTAGATGAGTGTTCCCTGATCAAATATTTCTTTTGTAAATATTTTCTCTCAAGCTGTGACTTGTTTTCTCATTCTCTTGATATTGAATATAATTTTAGAATTCTTTAATTAATTAATGTACTTGACAAACATCTGCTGTGTGCCTTTGGCAATAAAACTTAATTTCTAATCAATCCCAAACTTAGTCTAATGAAGAAGACAGATTATTATTATTATTATTATTATTATTTTTAAAATCAGCTCTAAATCTAAGAGTTGTCCTGAAAATCAGGTTGTATCTAATAGGGGGATCTGTTAAGTTTCCTTAACGCAAGGAGAGCTGATGTAAGCTGAGATCTTTCTAACTCTGGGTTCTCTTTACCATTGGATTACCTTTGACTCTTAATGGATATTTGGTTTCTTTTTGCAATGTTTAAAGTCATCAAATGATTCCTTAATTATTTCAAACATTAAATATTATGTGTTATTTTATCAAATTATATCTGGCTTGAGATTTTCCATTGACAATAAACCATTATAAATGTAGAATAGCTATGGCTATGGATCCAGGAGTTTGGAATACAAATTCTGAAACTAGATTGCCTCTCTAACTATCTGAAAGTCATGAACATCTGTAGGAAACTGCATTCTTTTAGGGCAAGTCCCTTTAAAAATCATACCTGTCACACAAAAAATTTAGAACTCCGTGATAACACAGGAGCCTGATGGCAGAGAGAACGCTGATTCAGTCCTCGAATTTTCCATGACGACTTCTCACCTGCACTTAGCAGCTGTTTATGGCTTGGTTCACTGGAGCATATGATGCTGAACCAAGCCATGGGTCAATAAAGTCATTTACAATGATCAACCCTCTGAGTGAAAGAGGTGATGAATCAACCAAAATTCCTTTAGGCAACAGACCCAGCAGGGAAATTTTGCACTTTGGGTAGTAATATATAATCAAGTGAATCAGCAGACTGCACATCTCCCTAATTAATTTTACCACCTTTGGAGAAAGCATACAACAAACTTTTAAATGCTTCCGTCCTTTATTAGGGATGTTAGTGGCTAGATATCAAACTACGCAGAAAATCTTTATACTTTGACCTTGTAAATACTGAGACACTGGTTTCTTGGTATTTAAATTGTCAGGTTTGAATTCAATATTACCTTGAATATCCTTCACATTTCTATGTGGTAGTTTCCTACTAGAGTGAACTAAGAAAATCCGATGTTTAGAATTACTGTAAAATAGACTTATTCATTAATATTGCAATTAGATCACCACAACATCTCTTTTTGGAATACACACTAAATGCCACGAGCCACATGTTTTACACATATTATCTCATTTAACCTACACAAGACGCTGTGAAGCAGATAATGTATTACCTTACATTAGTGGAAAGCTGAGTTGAAAAAGGTTAAATAATGTTCTCAAAGTTGTAAAGCTTGTAGGTTGGCTAATTAAAAATTTGAATATAGACCTCTTGGGAGTTAAAGTCCATGTTTTGAATTACTGCGTTATGAACAACCACAACATGCCATTTATTTAGATTCTCGCTTTCATAAAATTAACACGTATTTTCTGAAATTTTTAGGTTCCGAAGCTCTTTTTAACTGTTAGAGTGATTACGAGGTTATATTCCATATGAGATTCCAAAGTGATGTTATGAATTAAATAAGAACTTGTTGTATTTATGTTTTAATCATGAAAATGACACACATTAAGAGAATTATCACCAGAATTACATAGCTTTTCCGCATGAAAATTCTACATGTTAATACAATCACAATTCTTTTTAAATTTATGTCTTCAGATCATTGTTCATGTAGGTACAATGGCGAGTAACTCCTGCGAACTAGGAAGGTGAATTGTTGGGGTCTTTCTGTGGGATACTAAGCTAATCTTCCCACAATGTTTCTAGCTTACAGAGATTTATCAACTCAACTGGTATTTGTTTAGGGCCTCTCTGGACAAGCATGAGGTAGGTGTCGTGAAGAGTTAAAATGTTTTTTTAAGGCGGATCTTGCCCTTTAGCAGTTCATAAGTGTTTTCGGAGGCATGGTCTAAGCACATGTAAATGCAGATAACAATGTCCTAATTAAATGAGTTTCTGAGACAGTGCAGTGCAACCCAAAGTAGTGCATGATACATGCCAAGTGAATGGAGTTCAGAAGGGAAAGAGCTCGTTTAGGGCTAATGTGGTCGATAGGGATGTAACAGGCAGAACAGATTGGCTATATATAAATCTGATGTCAGCTGGGGTTTGCTGTTTCCTGTCCAAGTTGGGCTTATTTGAAATTGGTCCATTTTCCACAGTTTCAAGCAGTGAGAGATCCACAGTCTTCACTGCAAGCTTTGTGAATGGCTGGCAAAGCTCTGTGTCCACATATAGTTCCTTCCAGTGTATGAACAATGTCTGTGGCCATCAGTTCTTAATTTCTTTCTGAATTGCATGGTTCTGGACCTCATCTTTATCTCTTCTTAACTACACAGATCCTTCCCGGATTTCCACAAATAAAATTAAAGTGTAACAACACCCTTAAGTCATTTTGTGTGGATGATAGGGTTTAACTTGAGGAAAGATAGAAGGGGAGAGTACATTCTAGGGACACTACAAGCTAAGCAACAAATGATTGTTTTCAATAATAAACCATTAGAGGTTTTACTGCAGTGGCTTCATTCCATTTAGTACCTGGTTTCATGGCAGCTCAGGGGTGTTCTTAACTCTTTATAATTTCTCTAGCTCACTCCTTACTTTCTAAATCATTTCTAACAATGCCAAGTTCTTTTCACTTTGCAGTCTGGAGCTGTTCTTTACTTTCTCGTTCTTAGTCTCAACCTCCCAGCCAACCCACAAAGGCCTTCAGACGGCCCAAAGCCATCTTTAAAACAAAATATACCCTCCTTAGGAGGCACTTGTATTTTACACATTTTTATATCCATATCTATATATTTTTCCCCTCTTAGCCCCAAGTTGAATTGTAAATGTGTCAGAGCTTCCACTGAGTGTTCATTCTTCCTTTTCATTGAAAAGCTCAAGTTTCTGGAATAAAACATATCTGATTGTTAGAGGCACCTGGGTGGCTCAGTCTGTTAAGTGTTTGACTTTTGATTTCAGCTCAGGTCGTGATCCCAGGGTGATGGGTTGGAGCCATGCATCAGGCTCTGCAGTGGACATGGAGACTGCTTGAGATCCTTCCTCTTCCCCTCCTCTGCTCCTCCCTTATCCCTCTCTCTAAAAAAATCAAACCAAAAAACACATCTGATTGTTACAATATTATCTGTATCAGGCTAGATTCTATGTCTCTGTAATTTCCCTTACTTGGCCTTAGAGTTTCCCCTTGGACCACACAGCAAATGTCTTAATGTTCCCACATGTGATTTCCTCATTTGTTTGAACTGTGTCCATGTAAACCTTCACCATCCTACTCCCTCCCCTTTAAATATTTTTCCATATGGTGTCACTAAAATATGGTGGCAGAACTGAATATAGTTGTCCAGATTTGGTCTTATTAGTGAAGGACAGAGCATCTCCTTGATTTAAAATACAATACTTTTGTTAATGAAGACATATACTCATTTCTTATGGCTATAAGGCAGTGTATTGAATTTATTGACAATGAATTCTGTTTTCCTCACATGTGTTGCTGCTAATGTATATCTCTCCTACAGTGTTTTTATATAACTATCATGATGCAAAAATTCTCATTCTTATTTTCCCTACTCTCAGATTTTGTTCTTCATTCTCTTGATCCAATTAATTGTTTTGGATTTCTCCACTTCCAAACTATGGTTTGTATTATTTTTAACATTCTCTATAAGATAGTTCTAATTATATATAAAGAAAAGGAACAGTAAAATATTTCTCATGTAACTGATAATGGCCCGTCTTTATTTTGTGCCTATTACTATCGGGAATATGAACATACATGACAGTAGTTTCCTAAAATAGCCTTTTTTTGACATTCTCTCATTTAATCTAAGAGTTCTAATGAGTATTCTTATCCTTTAAAGCTTCAAAGAATATACTTTTTTTTCCCCCTTTCAATAATTGCTTTTCTCAGCTCTAAGGTATGTTGCTAATGATAATCCTTCTTAAATTATAAGATAATATATCCTCCTGATATTCCCAAATAAGAATATCTAGTTGCCAGAAATATGTCTCCAATTTCCAGAAATCATTTCATTTAAGAGACACATGATCTCCACTTATTTTAAAGGAGATACTTGTTGACAAAAATCTTAAAAATTATGCAAACATGTATTAATCCTTCATTGATAGTTATTATTCAAAACTACTTACCTTCTAAATTTTGGGCTCTAAATGAGTCTCCAAAGGACAAAATAGATGAAATGGAACAAAAGATGCACTGATGTGTTCAAGGAGGCCAAAGTCTAGTGGAAGGAAAAGATAACGTATACACGTGATGACTTATGTACTGCGCATGAATCTTATGCCGGGGCTGTGTAAAAGGTAACGCCAGAGCATATAGGAATGAGCACATGACGGTAGAGCAGTAAGAGAAATGGGCTTGTTTGGGAAAAGTGTTTTGTGATAGAGTCTTCAACAGAAAGAGAAGTGACCATTTGACAGGGAATGGAGTATCTAGAATTTGAGCTTTTCAAAATGAGTAACCCCTATGACCTTTCGGATCTGGAGCAGACTACAGAGCACAGTCCCTCAATTCTGAACCATCTGTGTTTTCAGCAGAGAGTGACTAATTAAATGTAAAGGTTTATTTTAGATCTTAACACTTTGATGGGTGGTTATACATTTTAGCCTGCAGTTTGTGACAGCAGGATGAAGTGAGTTTCCTCATTCTTAAAATACTTTTTTTGCTTTCCCCTGAAACAGTGAGAGGATCAGATTTTCCTTTGAGATACAATATTCTGTTAGTGATGTAGAAACTGACTAAATGTAGGGAAAATATTTAGAAAAACGCAAAGCATCAGTGACAGGTTGTAATGAGGAAGTAAAGGAAACAGAAGAGGTAAGATGATTCCTTATTTTCTGGCTTAGAAAATGGATAAATGGTAGGTGGATGCATAGACATTGCATATAAAGAAGGTAGGGACAGGTCAAAAAGCAGTGGGATGATAGCTTTGATCTGAAGAATTAGGAGTCTGAGATATGTGGGGAGATGTACATGCGAGTTCAGTAGAGCTTGCAAAACTTAACATGAAACCTCAGGAGAGATGTGGGAGTGACCATCATTTACGTATACTGGATGAAACCCTGAGGTTGACTGGTATTAGCTGAGGGGTAGAATCACAGAGCCGAGCACAATGGAAAATCCGAGTGTTTAAGAAGAATAAAGTTAATATAGACTGTGAAAGAGTGTTAGAAAAGCAAAAGGAAATTAAAAGTAATCAACTCCTAGAAGTCAAGAAAGACAAGAATTTGAAGGAGGGTCCCAATTATTTATTGCTCTGTAGCAAACCAGTCCAAGTGTGAGGACTTAAAACAGCGCCTGTCATACCACTGTGTTTAGATTTCTGTGTGTCGTGGATTCGGGAAGGGCTAGGCTGGGTGGTTCTGGCTGAAGATCTCTGATGTCGTTGGAGTCATATGGTGGATGGAGCGTAGCATCAGGGCAGTGTCCTTGTATCTGTCTCTCTCTCCATTAGTCCCAAAGTTTCTCCATGGGATACATTCGCACGAGCAGTTTGGGCTTCATTTCTACGAGACATCTTCAGGACAGTGAGGTTGCGTACACGGTCGTATAGAGTTCTAGTTCTAGAGTTCCAGCTAATAAGCTGCATATATTGCCTTTTAAGACCTAACCATAGAAATTACCCAGTGTCACTTCCACAGAATTTATTGGTTGCAGGCTCATAGGGATTCAAGTGAAGAGTGAAGGGAAGATTCTACCTCTTGATGGGGAAATGGCAAGATTCTGGAAGAGTGTGTGGAATGGAAGAAACTGTTGCTATCTTTTGAAAATTCAGTGTGCAACATGAGAAACGTCACTCAAAATTTTGCATGCTATGGGCAACTAAAGTATACGGTAATAGCTATAACATACCTATTAGGTTTAGCCATGGCAAAGGGGCATTGTATAGGCAAGAAAAGCAAAAACAAGATTTCATGGGCTATAAAATTGTACAGGAGGTAAGGAGCTAGTGAGAAGCCATCTAACAATTTTATTGATAAATATTAAAGATAAAGAATAATAGAGTAGACTAATATAGTAGTTATGTGTTTATATGCTGAAGGGAAGTATGTAGAACATGACTGGCAAGTTATAGACCTTGAGTAAAATCTGGCCTATGGCCTGTTTTCCTAAATAAAACTTTATTGGAACTCAGCCACATGTTTGGGCTTCAGCAACATAATTGATTAGTTATAGCAGAGACAGTTTGATCCACATACTCTAAAATATTTATTATGTAGCACTTCCTAGAAACATTTTGTTAAACTCTGATCTAGGAGAGAAAATGGTAGAAAATATATGAAAAAGTGAGAATTACTTGGTAGAGTAAGATTCTTGAAGAGTTGAAAGTCTGTAGGATCCAAATATCTGGCCATATTTTTATTAGCATAGTAGCTAGTCTATAATAGGCACTGAGAAGTATTTGTTGAAATTATGATTGTCTGAATGAGAACAACAGCTTTTACTAACCACCCAGTCACTCAATCAATAGTAAAAGACTAAAGAACAACCACTGATCCAGGTGTCTTTTCAGTGAAATGTGGTGTAGAGGAAGAGAACTGGGATAGGAATGAATGGGTCGCTATGAAATACTCAACTTGAGATCCCAATGTAATTAATAAGTTTTCCCAAAAATAGAAGAGTTAACATTGTTCACCTGGGGAATTCCTGCAGCGAGTAGCCGGCTACTACCTGGGATATTTAGTCTGTGGTCCATCTTCCTAAGAACCTGGTCAAAGAGGGTTTTTTTTTTTTTTTTTTTAAACTATGATTCTTCATCTATAACAGAGGACAGGTTCATCTTCACAGTTTGTTCTCAGAATTAAATTACGTAATTCTACAGTACATCCAATAATTGTTAGCCATTGGTCCTGTTTTTGTTGTTTGTTTATTAGCTTCGGAAATCATTGATAAGCCAGATAGTAGAGCATGATGACTGAAGAGATTTGACAAACTAAATGAGAGAGGACGCCTGGGTGGCTCAGTCAGTTAAGCATCTGCCTTTGGCTCAGGTCATGATCCCAGGGTCTTGAGATCCAGCCTAGTATCAGACTTGCTCCATAGGGAGCCTGCTTCTCCCTCTCCCTCTGCCTGCAACTCCCCCTGTCTGTGTCCCCTCTCTCTCTCTTTCTGTCAAATAAATAAATAAAAACTTTAAGAAAAGAAAACGAAATGAGGAGAAAAAACAAGAAACTAAATGAGAAGGTCGTCAGGATGAATGAAAAGAGGGACTGATATATTCCAAATAAATAATAAAAATGATTATGAATTATCCTATGTAGTATAGAAGAGAGGTGGAGAAATGGAGAAAAAGAGAGTTCTAAGATGGTAAAAATCATGAGAATAACAAGATTTGGACACAACAATATGTTAAAGAATATAGATTAAAAATATACTTATTATGACTTGAAACTCTTACACAGGATATCATTAAGTACTTACTAAAAATAATGACTATTCCAAATAAGCAAATCCCATCATCTTCCAGATCAAAAAGAACAGACACTTGGTAATAAAAGTCATTTGGCAAAGGTGTCCCTCCATACTTAACGGAGCTGGGACCGTTTTACTTTTATAACATAGTTTAACTTTTACATTTTATTATTGTAAACATGAAAAGAAATGCTTCTCTGATTTACTCCCTCATAATAGGACTGTGTGCAGCAATAACGTAAGATATTGTTGCAGTGGCTTCCCAACTCAGGCTGGATCACCTTATGGGATGAAGGGATTGAAAATGTGTGGGACATCTTCATTGTGTCACAAAGACATAAGAATGCTAATAACATTTAGTGGCAGTGCTGTGCAGAGGGCCCACGTGTGCTCAGCCTTCATGAGCCAGATGTGGGGATGACCGCTGACAGCGCAAGGTGCCATTGTTCTTCCAGATAGCTCTCTTCCGTGCTCGCTTCGGCAGCACATATACCAAATAGCTCTCTTCCAGACTTCGCCTGGTGGTTGGCATGGCCTGTGGACATCTGCCAGAAAAACATGAAAAAGTCCCAGGAAATTTGCAAGGGTAAAAGTAAAGAGGATAAGGCAACTACTTCTCAGAGCAGAGGGCCTCTGAGAAAGGACAGCGAAAGCATAAGGCAGCTAATGAAAAGTCTATGGAGACAAGAGAAAAAGGATATTTGTGTGGAAAGCCTGGGAGCTATTCCCAACTGGGTGTATCATAAGCTTTATGATCAAGATTTTTGGGAGCCAAACTTTCAGCCTGACTTAGTGTGATGATTTAGAACCATTCTTCAAAGAATAAAACACTAATTATGCTTGTGAAAAACAAATACCCAAGAATACTAAACATCCTGTTGTACCTTGGGTAGTCCTACACAATTAAGAATTACTCAGACAATAGGAATTTTGTTAAGACTATATAGCACCTATAATTATAAACATTAATGTGGTATAAAGCATTCCTTTAAATGAAAAAAAAGAGCTATGCCTAGATTAACTTTGAGGAATATTTTCAAAACCACCGCACAACTTGGAATCTTTCCCTAGAATAAAGATAGTTGTTTTAAAAATTCCTACAGAGACAGTAACATATTTTTAAAATGGCACAATGGATTAACAAATGCAATTTTCCTAGAGAGAAATTTCAAGAGAATCTTAATGGCCAGAAAAATCCTAAAATAATATTAAGGTGAAGGTTGTTTTTTGATAAAATCAAATTTCATATTGACTGAATTCTTACATAGAAAGCTAAGATGATTATCTGGCTGAAAGATATTTCCTTAGTAAATTCTTGATCTTTTTAATCGGAATCTATGTTGCCTTTTTGGGAATATTTCAAATCCCGACATACGAGATTATCAATTTATTACTATTAGTAGTAGTATTTTAGTATTTTTAAGTCCTGAGTATAAAATTACAGTCAGAAAAGAAAAAAAGTAAACAGATTGTATTTGGAGGGGAGTTCTTACTTTTTGTCCTTCCCTCGTCCCTCCCTTCCTCCCTTCCTTCTGTGTGGTTGGGTAGGTGGGTATGGATGCTATGTATTTGTAATTGTATCTTTTTCATATTTTCCTAGCGGATCTTTGAAAAAGATACTTAGCCTCATCTGATGTTTTGTGGAAACTCTTCAAAATAGGATATTTTGAAGAAATCCTATTCAATTCCACTTTTTCATAGACTTTACATATGTCTTGCCCCTTTAAAAAAAATAATAAATGAAAACAACTGGAAGTTTGATTTAAGATCACATCTTTTTGGCTGTCACCATGTAGTCACCTGTTTGCAAGGAGTAAGATTCTGAAGAAGAAACCTTGTAACCCTGAGATGTCTGTTAACAAGATCAGCAAAGCAGGGAAATTCCAGGTTAGAGACAGAATGTTAGAGAAAGCCAGTGAGCCACACAGGGCAAATGTCTCTTTCTGTTTTCATTAACAATGAGTGGAAACAAGACAGGGACTTTTGGCAGAAAATATAGACGGGCAATTACAACCTGAAGTTGGGAGTAATTAGACCAATGTCTTCCCTGGCCGAGTTAGAATATAGAGGCAGGAAGGCAGTTAATGCCTTTCCACTGAAGAAGGAAAAACCTAGTTAGCAGATTTTGACTCCTCTCTCAAAATCAGTAGCTGATGAAGCAACTGAGATCATCCCTGAGCAAGCTTTCTTCTAACCGAAGTCTTAAATGAATGCAAATGAAAGATGTATCTTGGAGGGATAAGAAAAAACAGGATTCCATTAAAAAGAATAGCATTTTAGATAACAGTGTCTCTAACACTGTTAAAGTGTTCATGTAAGAGATTTAAATTTGTTGCTGGTTTTTCTTTCATTTATTCATTTATTTATGTCCTGTATATACTTACTGGGGCATGTTTAGCTTCAATTGTAGTTATAATAAATTACTCAAACTTCGAGTCTTAAAATAGCACAAATGTATTATTTTATAATCCTGGGGTGGGTCTCTTGCCAGAATAAAAGCAAAAGAACAGCAGGGTCCATTTCTTTCTGAAGACTCTTAGGGGTAGGGGATTGGGGTAGGGACCAGTTTCATTACTTTTTCAGGGTTCTAGCAGAATTCAGGTCCCTGTGGTTGTAGAACTTAGACTGCTATTTGCTTCTAATATGTCAACTGACAGCAATTACCACCTTCTAGAGGTTGCCTACATGCCTTCTCCCACAACACCTTCTTCCCTTCTCAAAAGCAGGAATTCCAGGTCTGGGCTTTGCACGCTCTGAGTCTCTCCCTTCTGTTATCCTATCTCTCACCTTTCTGTCTTCCTCTGGAACTTCTAAGAGGTCATACATTTAAGTTGAGTCAACCTTGATCATCCAGAATCATGTCCTACTTTTAATGTGCATAAACCTTATGCCATCTGCAAATTGCCTTTTGCCATTTGCACTAACACATTCACAGATTCCAGGCATTTGGACATGGGGATCTTTGGGAAACTGTTATTCTGCCTACCGCGAGTCCCTGATATGTTCAGGTGTTTTGCTAGGGATCAAAAATAACATGAACAGTGAAAATTAAGATTACCTTTGGGGCCCTCCCCTCCAAAAAAAAAAAAAAAAAAGATTGCCTTTGGGATCATTACTAGGTATGGTAGGCATATAATCAATCAGTCACATAAATGTAAAATGACACATGTGATGTGTCCTATAAAATAGGCTATATTATGCTTTTGGTCTACTAAACTATTCAAAAATATTAGGGGCTTAAAAAGAGCAAGCCCCTCATGCTACATACTGTGATTTGTCAGGAAGAGGCTGTTTGCTCCAAGGCAGTTCTCCCTCTGGAATCCATTCCACAATAGCAGATACCCTCTGAGCATGTTAGGAAAGGAGAACGTTGTGTATTGGATCTTAAAACTCTTGCCTCTAAACCTCTAAACCCACCTCTCACTGTTTAGCCTAGTCACACATCCACACCTAACTTCAACTTGACAGGAAAGATACAGGCCTACTATGTGCCTGGGAGAAAGACCAGAAATATTTGGAGGTCATTAAGAATTACCACTAAATAGGTATGAGTAGGGGTTGAAGAGGGAAGACTCCTGCTGGTAAGAAATGGACATTTCAGGGGAGCTTACTTGATCAGAAATGTCAGAGGAGCTTCCCTGACAAGTGATTTTTTTTTTTTTTTTTTTTTTTTTGAGTTGGTGCCATGGATTGAGAAGGACTTTTAAGAAGTGAAAGCCTAGGGGTGCCTGGGTGGCTCAGTGGGTTAAAGCCTCTGCCCTCAGCTCAGGTCATGATCCCAGGGCCCTGGGGGAGGTATCAGCAGGGAGCCTGCTTCTCCCCCCACCACGCCTGCCTCTCTATCAAATAAATAAGTAAAATATTTTTAAAAAAATGAGTGAAAGCCTAATTACCATGTCCATTAAGTGTTTGTCATGGACTGCATGTTTGAGTCCCCACAAAATTCGTAAATTGAAATCTAATCCAAAGGTGATGGTATTAGAAGATGAAGCAATTGGGAAGAAATTAATGCAGGAGGTGGAACCTTCATGATGGGATTAGTGACCTTCTTAGGAGAGGCTAGAGAGGAAGCTGCCTCTGTCTCGCCTCCATGAGACTGCACAGGAAGTTGGCAGTGTGCAGCCTGGACGACGGCTTTCATGAGAACCACCATATTGGCACCCTCATATCGGATTTCAGCCCCCAGAACTGAGAAATAAATTTCTTCTATTGCTTATAAGCCACTCTATCTATGGCAAGTTGTTACTGGAGCCCTAACTGACTAAGACACAGTGTTTATACTTCTATTCTTCACAGTTCTGGCCATAAGCACTACTTTAAAAAAAAAAATATATATATATATTTCTCTATTTTAGAGAAAGAGAAAGAGAAGGGTGGGTGGGAGAGGGAGGGAATCTCAAGCAGACTCCATGCTGAGTGTAGAGCCTCATGTGGGGATTGATCTTAAGACCGTAAGATCATGACCTAAGCTGAATCTAAGAGTCAGATGCTTGACCAACTGAGCCACTCAGGCATCCCTTTAAGCACTACTCTGATTGTCATGGACAGAAAGAGTAAGAGTAAAGATCCACCTTGATATATAAGATGTGTATTCTTGTAAAGCAAGAGGAAGAAACATAGGAAAAACCCCAGTAAACTGTGAATGACGATTCCCCAATGGCTTGAATAATTTCAAGAGGAAAGAAAATTGAGTTGTTACCTAACTGTGGTTGTATAAACATGATCCCTATAAAAGTCCTTGGTATTTAGATTTGCTTTAGATCTACAAAAAGCAGTTTTGTTTCTGCAAAACTTCACCCTTCAATTACATTAATTTGAATTCTATGTGCTTTATAATGTTGATAAATCATTTTGTTGAGATTTTATATTGCATTCTATGCAATAAGTTTAATATTTGTATAGTTTTATATTTGAATATAATTAAGTCATATTTGAATAAATAATTTAAGAGTTTCCACACCTATGAGTTTTTGTATTCTTCTTTCCTTTTTAAAACAGGTCTGTGCATTACAGCACAAAATGGTGAAAACCCAGGTCTAGGTTACTATACTACCAGATTCGCCTGGCTAATTCTGTTCCATTCGTAAGATCTCTGACATTTCTTACTGTGAGTTGCTTTCAAGGACCTCACAAGAATGAAATGAAGCACATAAGTAAAATTAGTCACCACTACCAGAGCAAGTTCCTCCAAGCACTGTAATTACTTGCCCACGAGATTCTGTAGGAACTAAGCATTATCCATTAACTCACTGAGATCTGTCTCCATGCTGTCTGCCGGGCTCTCTTCCCTGGCATGCTGTTGAGGATGGAGATCATCAACAGATCCCCTTTCCCTCATTTCCCAGTTGGTTTGGACCAATATGAAGCTCCAGTACAAGAGCAGAGAAGGGAGAGAGGGTGAATTCCATGTATCTATTTTCTTGTCCTCCTCCCTAAATTATTCCCTTCAGGCTGGAAGTGTCTCTTGACCAAAAGGCACTTCGCTTCTCAAGGCTGCTCTTCTCCAAAAGACTCTGTTACAGAGTCCCAGCAACAGATACCTTTCCTCATCCCCTCAAGCCTAAGGGAGGCAATGGTCTATAATTACTGGCCTTGCCTGGTTGTTTTTCTACAATTTGTCCATGACTTTGTGAAAAGAACATTTATTAAACACAACTCTGATTATCCTAATATTGTTTTGTTAGGGCTCTAATATACTTCATGATGACAGATTCTTCTATTAAAATCTCATTCGATTTCTAGCGTAGTGTGTGAATGCATGTGCTCAATAGATATTTCTTTGATAGATAACATTAACACTAGCAAGAAGTATTGATTAAATCAAAAATTAAAATTCATATCTAGATAAGGACAATTCTTTTTGGCTACACTGTTGTTTTAAAGATATCTTTAGCTTTTATTTATTTTAACCCCTATTTCGTGGGTATTATTAAACTTCTGTAGGTTAAAATCCAAGCTGCCAAGTTTTGAAGAAATAGCTATTTAAATTACTTTTGCATAGATGGTGGGGCTCTCGTTCGTGAAGTTGTGTTTTCAATAGAAGTGAGGATGCATTAGCAGTTTCTCAAATATGCCCAGTATTTGTCTTATTATTGTTGCAATAACATAGCTGTCTATAGTTATCTTTTGATCCCAGAGTATGATTAGCCAGATCCTTCTACATAAAGTTAATGATAACTAATGTTAAATCTTTAAACATGACAAGTATAATAAATCTCAAAATTGAGCAAACTATTTTATATGAGAGAATCCTTATCTTCAAAATATTTGGATTAATCAATAGACTTTAAAGGACCCCTTAAATACGGGAGAATGTTGTTCTCAAGGATTTTAGATGCATTAGAAAATTTTTATATCAAAGATGAACTAAAAATGTCATTGATATTTTATATTTAACCTACTGTATGTATGTTGAAAAAATGTGGTTTGCTGCTATTTTTCAATAAGAATTCATCATCTATGACAATTATGCTGGAGTATAATAAATACATAATAAAACATAGAAGGCTCTTCCACACATTTTATGTACCCACAGATCCTATTAGACCTCAATAACTCTCCATTCCCACTACTATTGCCTTAGATTAAAATGAGTTCTGCTGTCACCTGAATTCTTGTAATAGTCCATTCTACTAGTTTTCAAGTTGCATTGACTTTTGGCCTGCCACATTTCCTTTTCTCTCTGGAAGCTAAGATAATTTTTCAAAAGAACATATTTAATCTCCTCACATTATTGCTTAAAATTCTGTAATGTAAAATTCTGTGATGAGTAAGTTTAAGATAAAGTACAAACTCTTTAATTTAATTTTATTGTTATTTTTTCAAACTCCTTATTTTTAAATATATAAGATTTTCTGATTTTTAACCCATGCTTACTTCTGTAACCTATAAACTTCAGTCTTTCTTAAGAGTCTTTTTTGGGGCACCTGGGTGGCTCAGTGGGTTAAAGCCTCTGCCTTCAGCTCAGGTCGCAATTCCAGGGTCCAGGGATGGAGCCCTGCATCGGGCTCTCTGCTCAGCGGGGAGCCTTCTTCCCCCTCTCTCTGCCTGCCTCTGTGCCTACTTGTGATCTCTCTCTGTCAAATAAATAAAATCTTAAAAAAAGAGTCTTTTTGAGTGTTTTATTGATTAAACATTCTAACAATTAAGTTCTTGCTACTCTCGTACAACTATAGCGGGTTGATGTTTTGTTGTCATTACCTAGAAAGAAAATAAAAGTCAGAAGACACACAGGTACCCAGTCTTACAAATTTTGTGTTTTGCTGGGGAGATAAATGTATGTATTTTTTTTTCAATTTATTTATTTTCAGAAAAACATTATTCATTATTTTTTCACCACACCCAGTGCTCCATGCAAGCCGTGCCCTCTATAATACCCACCACCTGGTACCCCAACCTCCCACCCCCCCCTGCCACTTCAAACCCCTCAGATTGTTTTTCAGAGTCCATAGTCTCTCATGGTTCACCTCCCCTTCCAATTTACCCAAATTCCCTACTCCTCTCTAACGCCCCTTGTCCTCCATGCTATTTGTTACGCTCCACAAATAAGTGAAACCATATAATTGACTCTCTCTGCTTGTATTTTTAAAATAATATATATTTTATGTATGTATATATGAAACATGTATACATAAAACATGCATGCAACTATATACATGTATATATGTATCCATAGTTTTTAGTTATATGAAATAATTACATATATAGAATGCATATATATATTTATATATATATATATATAAATACAAATGTGTCTGTGTGTAGACATATTAGGCTGGACTGTAATAATATAGACATATAGGCATGCAGTTATATATATTTAAGTATACCGTAATTATATGAAAATATATTACAAATCTATTAATCAAATATGGCAATAAACTATTTTTCTTTTTACATGAAGTAACTATATGTCTGTATGTATGTATATCATAATTATTTAATATAATAAAAATTAACTCTAAGAATGTCATACAAACATTTAAAAAAGCGTTTAGATATATTTAAATTTGTGAGATATTTTATTATCTTTGTCATATTTTAATGTAAACTTTCACGAGCACCTTCATGGGCTTTGAACAGGCTATGGAGTTATATTTGAGAATCACTGTAAGTATTTTGTAGGAACTGTTTCCTCTGCCAGATGTTTCTCTTTCCTCCAGTTACCATCACAGTTACATATAGAATCAGACGTCTTTTCCTTCCATTGGACCATTACATCTTTGCTTCAATTTCGTTTCTCTATTAAGCTTTTCCTAAACTCTCCAAAGCTGAATGGTTTCTCACTCTGTTCTTACTGTGTTGCATAGCATTCACTCTAATCCCTACTGTGCTTGTGATGTGTTGTGTTTTCCCTTATGTTTCTTTTCCCCAGTTCACTTATGATTCTCGAGATCAGAACACGAGTCTTCATTACCAAGATGGGTTTATTGTTGGCTATCATACCCAGGCCTAGGGCAGTTACAAATAAAGACTGGATAGATCATTGACCACATCACAATTTCTGGTGATAAATCACGTTTAGGAGTAGTATGGAAGGCTGATTTACTGAACCTGCTTCATCTTTCTCCAGTTACGAAGAGAGATACCAATACGTTTTTCCCTTTTTGAGTCTAGCCTTACTGGGCAAGTGTCAGTTATGTTTTCCTTGGCTTAATTGGGAAAAGAAAAAAAAAATCTAACTGTGAGATAGGCATTATTATGAAGAACAGATAAATCAATAACTGGTTGACCTTTAGAACTTGATTCTTACCTCTTTTAAATAATCAAACACGGGCACCTGGGTGGCTCAGTGGGTTAAGCCACTGCCTTCTGCTCAGGTCATGATCTCAGGGTCCTGGGATCGAGTCCCGCATCGGGCTCTCTGCTCAGCAGGGAGCCTGCTTCCTCCTCTCTCTCTCTCTGCCTGCCTCTATGCCTACTTGTGATCTCTCTCTGTCAAATAAATAAAATAAAATCTTTAAAAAAGAATTAAAAAAATAAATAGAAATTAAAAAATAATCAAACACCAAATATTTGAATATGTATATTTAGAACATATTCTGTCTATAATAATTGTAACTGCATATAGAATTTTTTTCTTAAAAAGTACCCTTGAATATACTTCATAAATATACACACAAAATTCAACAAAATATTAGTATTGTAATTGAGTCTTATCTTCAATTTATGGGATTACTTTTGAATGGGAAGTGATGGTTACTTAGATGTCATTTTTATGTGCTATCTCTAAAAATCATTAATATCCATATTTACTATCAAATGAAATAATTTTCAAAAGTACAGATATTTTTAATTTTAGGCTGGCTATCTTTACAAATTGTAGGTAATGTAACATTATAGAACATTAGTTTTGGGCCTAATTAAAAAAGAAAACAATTATTGGCTCCCTATATACTTAAAACTTTCAGATTTTTTTCTCCCTCAGTCATAAAGCATGCATTAAATTGGCACCCTATTTTTAATATATAATTTATAAATCTATTTTATAACCTCAACACATTGCATTATACATAAGGCTTTATTGTCTGTATTTAAAATTATAGCTTTCTTTTTCTTAACTTTATTCGTTTCCTTATTTTTTATTTTAAATGTATTAAAACAAGTTGGACATAGATATTATTAAAAGTAGTATTTTTGTATTAAAACAAAGAATTGGACATAGATATTTTTAAAAGTAGTTGGGACACTAGGAAGAAAAATAAATGCTGGCTAACAGAGTAAATATGAGGTCATTACACTGAAATTTGAATGAATCTGCTCCAATCTTTATTTTGTGTTGCAGCAGGTCACCATCATATTTCACCTGGGAAAATTGCAGACACTTCCTTCTCCTGCTTTAAATTAAACATGGGAACGAGAATGTTCCAATATTAGATAAAGAATGCTACCAAATTCTATACCAATTTCATAATTAATAGTGAAATCCCTCTTCATACATAGGTTGATTCCTTGACTCTCCTGGGTTTTCAGATTCTAGTCTATGTGCATTGGCTTTTAATCTATCACCATTTTCCCTTTATCCAGCATTTTAAAAATCTGCTTTCTGTCAGAATGCCAGTCAGTGAGCATAAGTGCATGATTCTTAAATAATGCATTTTGAAGCATGGTATTTTTTTCCCCCAACTTGAATAAAGTTGTTTTTTGCTTTTGTTTTTGTTTTTCTTATCTTTCATCAGATTCATCTCTTTTTTATTGAAGGCATTTATGGGAATACCAGAGAACCTGCTCTCTCTGTCAAACACAGGCAAATAACTTCAGAAAACCAGCCACTGAGGCCTAATTCTTTTCTTCAGTGGTTTATCAATTTCCGCTTCCCAGTACTGGCCAAGTGGGTATTTTACTTGCTGGAGGTGAGGAAGTTTAAAACAAATCAGTGTTTCCTCAATATTCTTGGTTGAAAAGGCCAATATCAAATCTCTATCTTGTTTCTTATAATGCCATCTTTTTTTTTTTTTAAACTCACAGCTTATTTTGCACGTGAGTTCTAGCTTCCTTCTATAACCTATTCACACACAATCTTTCCCAACTGTGCTGTGTGCTTGTGAATACTTCTCCAATTTGTAAGTGTCTCTTTGAATTAGCATCTCTCTATTTGTAATATGTTTGGCCAGAATCAAATCTGGCAGGACAAAGAGGGAAATAGGTTCAGCAATAAACCTAATCACCTGTGTACTGAGAAGCCTTGCACATGGTTGATCTTGATCATTGAGAATGAAGTATATTAATGCATATTTATTGAAAAATCTCAAGAACTCATTTCATAGATGCTTGAAAGAAAAGAAAAGAATGTTCTATATTCCAAGAGCATTTACAGAAAAAGCAAAATAAAAACTAGCTCTAAATATTCGAAGAATAGTTTCTTCGGAAAAGCTTTACTATAAACAGATTTTCCTTTCTATTCTTTGTAGTTATTCAGAATACACATAGCAGGATCATTGCAAATATTTAAAATCTATCCAGCGAGTTGAAATTAGTTGTTATATTTTGTGTCTGAAGTGATAAATGATAAACTAAACCCCAAAGAGAAGAAATATTAAAGCAATCAGAGCAAATCACTATAGTTTAAAAAATATTTTCCCCTGCTATCTCTCCTGTGATTTTCACAGAGTGTAAATCTACTTTTAACTCTCTGCATGCCATTCCAGCATATTCAGACCTTGACTAAGAGTATAATGTCTAACTACATGATGCTCATTCTTCAATAATATTGTGGAGGAGGAAATCATACTTATCAAAGGAGCAGAATGTTGAAGAGACATGTATTTTTTAAAATTTTCATTCTGATGAGCTCTATAATTCACTTACAATACAACCATATTAATTTTTTATGACTATGAGATGCAAGAACCGAGGTCTACTTTGCACCTGCACTGGCATTTGTGTATCCTCATTTGCTTAATCATAATTTTATTTTAAATTTTTTCTATAGTCTTTTAATTATTTTAAGACAAATTTTTTTCATTTTTTTGTAAGCTATCTTAATTTCACTGTGTAGAAGACAAAACTGTGAATAAAGTCATTTAAAGATTGGCATTTTTCCAGTCGTTATCTATCATTCTATCTCACCTGTTAACCTATTTTACCAACAAACATTTTTTTTGGTAAAATAAAAGTTTTAATTATATAACTTTAATGATCTAATTTAATGATATAGTTAAATTCATTTTAATTTAGTTTTAATGCTATAACTTGATAGATCAAGGATTTTGTGTGAAGCTGATATAGCCTGTGTCTAAAACACAGAAAGAGTGTTCTAGGTAGGTTGATACATGGTAAGGGGAAATTGGACAATTCTTCAGTCCCAAATGGAACTTAAGGCTCCAAAAATTTCATGAGGTTTTTTTACAGTTCTGTTGAAATCTTCACTGTTACGTTTATGAGTTTCCTACCTTGTTCTGACCTCAAGTAGTCTTCATTTCTGGTTTTGAACTACCTTCAGTGGGATAGAGGTTAGTATTTAATTCCAAAGAGAGCTGAGCATCTGCCAAGTACCAGATAACTACATAGTCCCATTCCAAATGGCTAGAACTTGGAATCAAGAATGTGAGAGCCGAGCTCACTCTACCACCACTGATGTCTTTAATGATTAGAAACATTCAAAAGGAACCTCAGATGACCAAGTCAAAGGCCATATTTTCCACCATCAATTGTTTTTATTGGCATGTACTTGATCAAGGTCATCAGCCCTGATATTGAGGTTATGCTCAGACTGAATTATTTCATGGTTTAGTTTCTGTCAGAAGCAAGTCTGGAGCTGAATCCTACTGGTGATCCTAACTGTTCATAGTTGACAGCTGATGCTGTGTCGTATTTATCAACCTGATCTACCTCTAATAGATCAGGTTGAACAGAATTGCAACCCATTTACAGGTGGTTTTTTTTTTTCCCCTCTTTTTTTTTTTCCCCCAACCCTCCTAATATTTTGTATTATTTCAAAATGTGATTGGTATGTTGGGATAAACATATCTAAAACATTGGACTTGCTCAGAATTTCATAACATCATGTATGACATGATGAATATCACTTAAAACCATGCCTGGTGTGTGGGACTGTTCAGTAATAAATTGCTATGATGATGATGATGATGATGATGATGACAATTACATGAACTTTACTCAGTTTGTGTTGACATGTAATTAGGATTCCCAACTTTTTCAAGATAATTCAAAACAATGTGAGATAATAGTAAAAGCTTTAGTGAAATCAAATATGATTTGGGGGTAGAAAGAGATGTTAATATAATTAGTTCAGATATCAAAATTTAGACACTAACATTTAGGCAGTTTGTTAGTTTTATTAAATAAATATTTTGGGGCATCTCAGTGGCTCAGTGGGTTAAGCCTCTGCCTTGGGCTCAGATCATGATCTCAGGGTCCTGGATCGAGCCCCACAGTGGGCTCCTTGCTCAGCAGGGACCCTGCCTCCCCACCCCCCCCACCTGCCTCTCTGCCTACTTGTGATCTCTCAACCTGTTAAATAAATAAATAAAATCTTAAAAAAAATATTTTGACAGTTTATCTGTAAAGAAATACAATTCAGTTCTTTCACTTTTGAGTTAAAGAAACTGAGGCTTGTATAGGTTAAGAAACTTATCTGCACTCGTTCTAATTGGAAGGGACAGAGTCTGGTCCCCAATCAGATTTTCAAGCTACCTCAGTCTTCCTTCTTCTACAACAAATTGCTTTATCCTTTGTTTATTATTTTCTAGGAAGTGTATGTGTGTGGTGATGGTGGTAGGGAGTAATATACATTACATAATTTTAAAAACTATATTACCTAACATAAATCTTTTATTTAACATTTACCAGAGAAAATTCTTTCCTTGGATTTTTGTTTTAAATGTACTTCTACCTCTTTCCCAAATGCTCAAAAAGCCCTAACCATCAGCTTCCATTACCTTCAAATACAAAGAAACAAATTTCTCATTGCTTTATTATGGAAAACATATTGTCACAAGATCTTATGATTCCTAGTTTTGACATATAAAGCTCTTTTTAAGGTTTTGCAAGAAGCATTATCAATGGCATTTTAGAGCTGCAAGCTAACATAAATTCTACATAAGTATATAGTAATCTCATGGCTGAGACAATATAACAAGGCAGCACAGAGGTTCAGAAAAGGAACCCATTTTCTCTTTAGTTTCATGATGACAATTCATTTCAAATGAGGATCGATTAGGAAAATTTAGTTTTCATAAAATTTTCTCAGATGTCTGTGCCTGAGAACTTTGGTTACAAGATCTTGGCAAAGTCGATTTGTATTCATTGAGTCCCAGAATGAGACTGCCACAGTGCAAAGATCAAAAATTCCGCAACAGAAGTGATTATCAATTTCACACGATATACGATTTCAAATTAGCTAACTTCTGTATTCTTTTTTCTTCTCTACTTCCACCAAGAAGCTTAGGGGCCGACATGAGATTCATTTATATGCAGTAAACAAAATGAAATTTCTTTCTGCCACTACTCCCATCCTCAAAGAATAGACGATTGTGGCAGAGATTAATGGTCATGATTAACTCCCTACAGGTTGTGGCTTCATGCCCCAGTGGTTATTCTGTCATTATTCCGCATGAGACGCTACGAGAGCCACATATGCTTTCAGCCACAAAGCCAGACAAGACCAAGAGGTCAAGCTACTTAGTAGCTTGATAGTCCCTCATTCTGGCAAGTGTACTTCTGGAAAAAACCATTGCAATTACATAATTAAAGTGTTTTCATGGATATATTGAGTTATGCAGTTGAGTCTATTATGAAGAATAATAGACTGAAATCAAGAGATGAAAGCACTATTTCCCTTTAAAGAACAAAGCATATCTACATGATGAATACGTTGGACAACTAGCTTTGATCAGTGTCATTAGTAGTTTTAAATTCAGCTCTTACCCACTGTGCCCCCCCCATTCTCGTTTTAGATTGTTCTGCTTTGTAAATTGTGGATTTGGAATTTCTGTCTATTTCTTTATTCACATCTTTTTTGTCTTGTGTTTTGGAACAACGGGACGTTTAGTTTATCAGTATCTCTACCCTTTTCTTTCTGTGGGCAAAGTCATAATTCTTTAAGTTAGTCAATGAGAAAAACTGCATTTTCTATTACAAAATAGAATGTTGACCACGTTAAATTTTCTAAAACACAAAGAGCAGATCAATTTCTATTTTATGTTGGGAAATACTTATAAATTTAAAATAAGCCTGTTCCTAAGCTTTTCCATATTCCACAAATAGATTTCTACTAAATATTAGTTCAGTTTTTTAGATATTGGGATATGGTGAGGTAGGATGCCGCCATCTCTCACCTGCATAGGCAAATGTAGTCAGATTTTGTTGCTACAGAGAACTGTACTAATATTTCCCAAGGTAGGAAATTTGAACAAATTTTCCTTTGCGCTTTCATTCTTCAAAAAAACAAAAAAAAACAAAAATTTTTTTTTTCCCTCCTCTAAAGCCTTTTATGTACACTGGAAAGAGGGCATTGGTTGCATTTTAACTGTTGGCTTTGGTGTCAGTTTAATTCTAGATGTTCAGTATTTGAATTATAAGGCTTTAATTTTTCATGACTTAGCATGTAAAAGATATTATAGCTATAAGACCTTAACCCTCCATGTTGCACCAGTGAGTTTTCTCTTTCCTCCAATTCTCTTTTATAGTGTGTTTTTATAAAATCATATCTTACAGGAACATCTATTTTGTCATATATTTTTAAATGTGCCAAAGTACAACTAAATCATATGGGACAATATGGTTTAATTATATGTGTAAAATTTAAATAATAGAATTCAATACTTTCCCAATTTAAAAAAGTTATTAAAGGAATTTAACATTGTTTAAGAATTAATAACATAGTTCTGGAAATCTATCTCTGTTCTATAACCATTATGTTTTAATCATAAATATTTTGTTGCAATTTAATATAAATGCATATATTCCTGGGAACACAAATATTATTTAACTTTGCTTTACCTTATGTTTAAATTTCTTAGTAATAAACTAAAAATAGGAGCCTAGACCCAGGATGATACAATTTTGCATGTGAATCAAAAGGGAGATATTATTCTAAGGGAATGTTACATTCAGAGTTTCAGTGAAAAGGCAAACTGGAAATCACTGAGAAGTTTCAGAGTCTGAATATTTGGAGATCATTTAACAGGATAATTCCTAAGATAATCAAAATGCCGTGATTTGGTTACAAATATAATCTACAGGGTCATTCCATAGGGCTTTGCAATTCGAACTGGGCATAAGGTGAATGGTGGGAAAGGCCTTTGCATACTGCTACTGTCCGATCTCAGAAATGAAGTCACTTTGGGACTGATTTTAAAAGTAGAAAGCAGGGGCACCTGGGTGGCTCAGTGGGTTCTGCCTCTGCCTTTGGGTTGGGTCATGATCCCAGGGTCCTGGGATAGAGCCCCATGTTGGGAATCTCTGCTCAGCAGGGAGCCTGCTTCCTCCTCTCTTGCTGCCTGCTTCTCAGACTACTTGTGAATTCTTTCAAATAAATAAATAAAATCTAAATAAATAAATAAATAAATAAATAAAAGTAGAAAGCGGGGGCACCTAGGTGGCTCAGTCGGGTGAGCCATCAACCATTGATTTTTGGCTCAGGTCAAGGTCCCAGGGTCCTGCAATCAAGCCCTACCTTGGGCTCACTCTGTGGGTAGTCTGCCTGGGATTCTCTTTCTATCCCTTTGCCCTCGCCCCCTCTTAAATAAAAAAAAATAAATCTTTTAAAAAAATCAATAAAAATAAAAAAAAAAACATTGATTGTAAAATGGAACATTTTTCAGTATTCACATTTACTACAAGGGTGTGATTCCATTCTTATCTATGGCTATTATATTATTAAACATTTACTTGTAACTGCCCAGTAAAACAATACGTGTGTATACATCTATGCACATGTAAATACAGATAACTATACACACATATCCATATACCCTAACACAAATCAGAAAAATACAGTTAAAGAAGGCATTCAAAATCTATGAAAGTTAAAGAAAACGTATCTGATAACTGGGCTAGTTACTAGACAAAGGCTCACCTCTTGCAAATGCTAGTTATCAAGTGAAGTACCTGGAGTATCCTTTCAATTCTGTTGAAACCTTGGCCTGTTGCAGAGAGAATTGGGATGAGAGTGGGCATCCTGTTTCTATTATTTTCCCTTATTTTTCTGACCAAGAGTCAAGCGTGAATTAATTTCATGCAATTTCTTCTCTTTTCTCCACCCTACATTTATCCTCAACATAAATTTTAATTTATTAGCAATTGAAAAGTTGGCCATATCTGTAGTGTCCACATCCATAAGTAAGGGGGCGCATGGCTGGATCAGTTGGGGAAGAAGGAATATGAACATTCCATAAAGAGTGATTAAGTCCAGGACACAATATATAGGCAGGCCAGTGGGTTGGTCCTTAACTAAATGATCAACAGGAAACCACCTAGACATTCTAATGCACTATGTTAGGTGGTGAGATGGAAAATGAAACATCACATCCTCTTGTTCACCTCTGAAATTTGCAGCTATGACACAAAAGAAAAAGAGAAATTAGACATTTCTGAGCAAACTGTACTTGTAAATTTACCACTGTTATGGGTCACTCTAAGATTGTAAGAGAAAGAGAAATCTACAAGATGAACTAAAATCTGGTGCACAGCAGGTCCTGAAAGAGGCCAGTGTTTGTCAAAGGACTAGGTGGGGGATGAGAAGCCCCCCCTCCCATGTAGAGTTGACTTGTGGACTTAGAGCCATTTAGACCACCCCAGGCTCCAACTGGCTATTTTTATACAGAAGAAAGATTTCCTATCTTCATGTCCTTCCCCAGTATCTTCTATAGCTTCCAAATCAAAAAGACCCCATACCCATTTGAAGCCGAATAAAGCTAGGACCACTAGAGCCCTTGCCTTGAGTTTCCTGAACTGTTAAATTGTGAGGATCTAAAATTACCCTCTTCCCACTTTAAGGATCTGCCCTGTCAACTTCCTGTAAGTTGAAAGCCTTCTCTGAAACACGTTACCTACAGTAATAACTTGCAGTGGCATACACTAACTCTGTTTTACCAAGCTCCTCCTTCAACTCCCTTTATACCATTTCCTGCCTACTCACAAGCAGCACTTTGGACCCCAGCCTTAATTCCCAGGTGCCACTCAGAAGTACACAGTCAGAAGCATTAGGAAAGTTCAGTCTTGCCAAAACACTTCTCTCACTGTTTTCTTTTAGCTGTTTCCTTGTTAGTATTCACTGAATTCCGCACTCCCTGGGGGAACAATGGGTTTGTTCATTCAATATTCAACAAATGGTTTAGAAGGATCTTTCTGGCAACAGTGAGATATGAAGAGAGTTGGGGGTTGGTGGCATGGGGTTCTTTCGGGGAATCATTTGTCTACAGTTTTAGTTCTTCCACAGAGGAAAAGAAAAGGTGGAGATTTGTCAAATAGTTTGTCATTGAAAATATCTAGTTGTTGGTGATTTTTTTAATAATTAGATTTATCTCTTCTTTTTCCTCATTGAAATTAAAACCTGAGAGAAGTTGGTAGCATTTTATCCAGGAATGGATATTTCCATTTCAACATCATTGTGTCTTTTAATGAAAAAGAAACCATGCATATTTCACTGATGTTCATTCAAAGAAATTCAGATAAGTATTACTCTACCAATTTATAAAATGATAGAAGAAAATAAATCTAAATACTATTCATTGTCTCTGAAAAAAAAAATGTTTCGTTAACTAAAATAAAGAGTTTGAGCCATTGGTGGATAACTGAAACTCACCTAGATATTTAGGTTTTTAAATACTAATCTACTTGGCTGTTTACTTAACTCGAATTCCCTTCTACTCCAGAAGTGGTTTATAATACTGGACATTTTTAGTATCGTGCAGGAAGTTTTTATGTATTTGTTTATTTACATTATTTATTCTGATTAGATTGGGTATCAGTAATTAAGAATTGCAGGTGGGTTTTTTTGCCCTGTTTAAACATGTAAAAATTTAAAAATTAAACATTTAAAAATTAAAAAAATTATGTTAGAGGTAAGGCAGTTTCTACACATCCCTACAATATTTCTTCCAATTATGAATATCTGTGACAATCCCTCCATGTTTCAGTGCTTAGGGAAAATGTGCAAATGAATGAATTATATCTTCCATCAAGAATATTAATATTTGGGGCACCTGGGTAGCTCAATGGGTTAAGCTGCTGCCTTCGGCTCAGGTCATGATCCCGGGATCCTGGGATGGAGTCCCACATCAGGATCTCTGCTCAGAGGGGAGCCTGCTCCCCACCCACCCACCCCCGCCTCTGCCCGCCTTTCTGCCTACTTGTGATCTCTGCCAAATAAATAAATAAAATCTTTAAAAAAATAAAGAATATTAATATTTGGCAACCCGAAGTCTATCCTGAACATGAATCCAAAGTCTACCCAATCAACATCTATCCATTTTGATAGAGGTGAAGTTCTCTTTAAAGTACAGCTTTTTGGGATGCCTACTTGTTTGTTAAGCAGTTTGTTAAGCAGCTGCCTTTGGCTCAGGTCATGATCCCAGGATCCTGGGATCAAGTCCCACATCCGGCTCTTGGTTCAGCAGATAGCCTGCTTCTCCCTTGCACTCTGTCTGCTGCTCTCCCTGCTTGTACTTTCTCTCCTGTTAAACGAATAAATAAAATCTTTAAAAAAATACAGCTTAGAATCATGAGAGACTATGGACTCTGAAAAATAATCTGAGGGGTTTGAAGTGGCGGGGGTGTGGGAGGTTGGGGTACCAGGTGGTGGGTATTATAGAGGGCACGGATTGCATGGAGCACTGGGTGTGGTGAAAAAATAATGAATACTGTTTTTCTGAAAATAAATAAATTGAAAAAAAAATACAGCTTATTAATCTATAAAAGGATAGTGGTTCTCCTGAAAAAGCATGTGTTATTAAAAAACCCTCCTATTAATGAAAATGTTTCACTACTAGGGAAAAACATGTGTGCCTAGGGATTAGATACTAGATAACTTCAAACTCATACATATTTTTGTCCTGAAAGAGTTTCAATTAAAAAGGATTTTTCAAGCTACAAATACATAGTTTAAACCTAAACATCACTCTGAAAATCCAATATTTGAGAAAATATTGCCTTTATTCAGAACTGTGATGGGTTTTTATTTTTTCTTACCAGTATTACAGGTCCTTGACATATCCAGTATTGACATCCTCACCACCTATTTTTATGGAAACAGCAGAATGCCATTCAAACTCGGAGCTGTTTTTGCCCAAGCATCATTTTTTGTCCCTCTAAATTGAAACTTTCCTGATCCTTTAGATTTTATAATCAATACAAAATTGGGTGAATATAAATCACTTTCTCCAACTAACCAATTGGTTATTACACTGTAGAAAATGTAGTATGGAAATTGCTATAGGAAAAATTTCTTTAGTCAGCATGTACCGAAAGACTTCCAGTTTAGTTCATAATGAATAACTGCTACAAAAATTGTCTTTATGCGTTAAAACATACTAGAAAAGTTGACAAAATATATGAAACAGTGGTTTTAAACATTGCACAATAAACAGCACAATACTGAGAAAAGGGAACCAAATGCACTAAGGTATTTTCCCAGATGAGGGGCAGGAAATGGAGGGCAGAACATAGTTTATTCTTCTGGCTGAGTTTACAGAGACAAAAGTTAGAATTTGGGGAGAGAGAAGGCCAAAATTGATGGGACAGATTTCTGGAGGAAGATGCTGCACAAAGACCTCCAAAAAGATTCACTTTCAACTGAGAGGAAATGCCTGAAGGGTAAAGAAACCACTAGAAATGAGGGCATTCCACCAAGGCAGCACGGTACTGGCACAAAAACAAAGACATAGACCAGTGGAACAGAGTAGATAGCCCAGATACGGACCCTCAACTCTATAGTCAAATAATCTTCGACAAATCATGAAAAAATATATAGTGGAAAAAAGTCTCTTCAATAAGTGGTGCTGGGAAAATTGGACAGCTATGTATAGAAGATGAAACTTGACCATTTTACACTGTGCACAAAGATACACTTGAAGTGGATAAAAGACCTCAACATGAGGCAAGAATCCATCAAAATCCTAGAGGAGAACATATGCAGTAACTTCTCTGACATTGGCCACAGCAACTTCTTTCAAGACATGTTTCCAAAGGCAAAGGAAACAAAAGCTAAAATGAACTTTTGGGACTGCGTCAAGATCCAAAGCTTCTGTACAGCAAAGGAAACAGTCAACAAAATAAAGAGGCAACCTAGGGAATGGGAAAAGATATTTGCAAATGACACTACTGACAAAGGGCTGATACCCAAGATCTATACAGAACTCCTCAAACTCCACACACACACAACAGATAATCACATCAAAAAATGGGCAAGAATACATGGACAGACATTTCTCCAAAGAAGACATACAAATGGCTAACAGACACATGAAAACATCATCATTAGCCATCAGAGAGATTCAAATCAAAACCACATTGAGATACTGTCTTATACCAGTTAGAATGACCAAAATTAACAAGACAGGAAACAACATGTGTTGGAGAGGATGTGGAGAAAGAGCAACCCTCTTACACTGTTGGTGGGAATGCAAGTTGGTGCAACCAATTTGGAAAACAGTGTGGAGATTCCTCAGAAAATTAAAAATAGAGCTACCCTGTGACCCTGCAATTATACTGCTGGGTATTTCCCCCAAAGATACAGATATAGTGAAAAGAAGGGCCATCTGCATCCTAATGTTAATTGCAGCAATGGCTACATTCGCCAAATTGTGGAAAGAACCAAGATGCCCTTCAACAGACGAATGGATAAGAAGATATGATCCATATATACTATGGAGTATTATGCCTCCATCGAAAGGATGAATACCCAACTTTTGTATCAACATGGATGGGACCGGAAGAGATTATGCTGAGTGAAATAAGTCAAGCAGAGGGAGTCAGTTATCGTATGGTTTCATTTACTTGTGGAGCATAAGGAATAACACAGAGGACATTGGGAGATGGAGAGGAGAAATGATTTGGGAGAAATTGGAGGGGGAGACAAACCATGAGAGACTCTGGACTCTGAGAAACAAACTGAGGGTTTTGGAGGGGAGAATGGGGGGGTTGGATGAGCCTGGTGGTGGGTATTGTAGAGAGAATATATTGCATGGAGCATTGGGTGTGCTACATAACAATGAATTTTGGAACATTGGAAAGATTAAAATAAGATAAAATAAAAATAAAATAAAATGATTATAGATTTAAAATAGAGAGATCAGCCTGGATTATCCAAGTGAATTACATGTAATAACATGAGTCTCTAAAAGTAAAATAGGAAGGCAGATTGGCCAGGAGAAATGTGGCAGCAGAGGAAAAAGCTTGAGATTCTAAGCATGAGAGGCTTTGACCTGCTTGTTGGCTTTGAAAATGAAGCAAAGGGGTCAAAGCATAAGTCAAGAAATAAAGTTAGCTCCTTAAAAGATAGAACAATCTGTAGTCAGCAGTAGTAAGTGACCAGAAACTCAGCTCTACACCCTCAAGGAATTGAGTTCTTCCAACAAAAAGAATGAAAAAGAAAATGGTTTCTCTCTGGTCTATTTGTTGAGATACAGTACTATATCCTAGTGTTTGTTATTGAAGTTCATTTTCTTAGTCCAATTATTTTTGGACAGTATATTTTTAACAGTTTTGCACCTTCCAGTAAAAAAGATAGAGTGAGACAATGAAATTTTATCATGGAGTTCTGATTATAAAAGATAGACTGTAGTTAGAACAAAGTGCAAGGCTCAAGAACAAAAGAATCAGGGTGCCTGGGTGGCTCAGTTAAATGACTGCCTTCGGTTCAGGTCATGATCCCAGACTCATGGGATCGAGTCCCGAGTCAGGCTCCCAGCTCCATGGGGAGTCTGCTTCTTCCTCTAACCTTCTCCCCGCTCACGCTCTCTCTCACTCTCTCTCTTTCAAATAAATAAAGAAAATATTAAAAATAAATATTAAATATTTATTTATATATTTATATATATTTATAAGTATTAAAAAGAACAAAATAAAGTGTTCATGTGTATTTACAACATGCTAATATGACATATTATATGTTAATTAAACTAATATAAATAACTCAGGATATTAATGATATGCTAAATTTGCTGTTTGAGTTTTATTAATTTATTTTTAGAAGAAAAAGGAAAAGAAGCATAACAAGGAATCCTTACGGCCTGTAAGATATGGCATAAGGTTAAAGAAATGTCTGGGCTACTTTGTTCTATAAAGAAAGATTAATAGCTAATTTTAATAAAACTCTTAAAGGTTAGACTACTTCTCTTTATTCCTTCTTTCATTCTTCCTCCCCTCCCTTCTCCCCTTTGCAGTGAAAATTTATTCTAATCCTCTACAGCAGGCGAAGAATTACGACAGTAATGGTGCTGGAGGTGAGGGCGTGGAGCACAAAAGGAATAAAATTTTAATTAAGGGCAGATCTGTTTAGATCAAAGTCATCCTGGCTGTTTGAACAATTTAGTTTTCAGTTATGAAAAAACTCTGGGTTTTTGAAAAGAGATAGTAAAAAAAAAAATCACATCTATCTACTCGCAATGAGTAGATATTAAATATTGCCCTCATGAATATTGACAATGATGTTTATACACAGATGATGCGTTTTGTCCTTTTCTATTTTTTTTTAATTTTAAAAATTATTTATTTATTTGTTTGACAGACAGAGATCTCAAATAGGCAGAGAGGCAGGAAGAGGGAGAGAGAGAGGGGGAAGCAGGCTCCCAGCTGAGCAGCCTGATTCGGGGCTCTATCCCAGGACCCTGAGATCTTGACTTGAGCCGAAGACAGAGGCTTAACTCACTGAGCCACCCAGGTGCCCCTGTACTTCTACTTTAGATTATAGATAAATATATATACTCTCCATTTGATTATAATTTAATGATCCTCCTTATATAATATCAGAGTACTAACTTTAGTAACCCTAGTTATCAAGCTATATTTGACCAAATAATATTTTTAAACTAAAGAAACCCTCTCATATTGCAATTTGATTTATATACTAAAGGATAACCATAGCATGCATAAGCTAATATCAACTCAAAAGTAGTTCAGATTACAAAGTTTTTAAAATTGTTTTTTCACTTAATTTACTTATTAGAAGGCTATGTGCTGTAATTTTGGCAACCAATGGGGAATGAATTGATATAAAATCTTAATATTTAAAGTATTTCACATATTCAAGATGCTTTTCTTTATAAAAAGTGCTGAAACATTAATAAGGAGTTAAATTGTATGTATGTGTGTCACGTGGATAATACCATTATAAATGTTAAACTATGTTTAGGACCTCAAAACTTTTATTATATTTGGAAATCTGTGATATTTTAAGGCAAAATATGGGTTCTTTAAATCTTTCGATAGATATTGGCATCATCAGCAACATAAACTTCTGATTAATATGAAATTATGATGAGGCACTATTTATTGTGTCAGTTCTTATAGGAATGGTGCTTTGGAAAATTTTATGGAATAAAAATGAAAATTAGATGAGGTCATTATATAAAACAAAATAGCATACATGTTTAGAAGAAGAAAATAAGATATATCAGCTTTTGTAAAGTTAAAAAGAAAATAAATAAAATATCCCAGTAAAAATAATTCATTTACTCTCTGAATATCATGAAAATGCCAATAAGGTTGATGATGCATTTATAATGTATAATTTACTTAGAGTCTGTTTCAGTGTAGCAAATATTTTACTCCCTCTACTCATTTGTTTTACAAATCTAAAATCAGAAAATTTTATGCTGTATTTTTATTTAAGTAAAACTAATGCTCAGCTGACTTGACTACTTAAATGAGAGAAAAACAAAACATTTTTGTGTGTGCCCACTGCTTGCTCCGGAAAAGCAGCACAGTTTTCAGATGTATTAAGAGAGGTTTTTTTCCCTCGTCTGAAGAGGTTATTAGTTTGTTAGAGCTATAGTAGTCCATACATTGGGTGGCTCAAACAATAGAAGTGTAGTGGTTCTGAGGTAAAGATATTGGCAGAGTGGTTCCTTCTAAGATCTGTTCAAGAATCTGTTCCATGCTTCTCTCCTAGCTTTTAGTGGATTGCTAGTAATCTTATGAGATCCTGGCTTTTAGAAGAATCACAGTGATCTTCCCATGGATTTCTCCCTGTGTGCCCTTCTCTTTCCAAACTTTCCCTTTAAACAAGGACATTTTCCTACTGGATTGGGGCCCAACCTAATGACCTCATTGAACTTGATTACCTCCACAAACACCTTATCTCTAAATAAGGTTACATTCTGAAATACTTAAGTTAGCATTTCTATGTATAAATTTGGAAAGACCCAATTTAACTCAAAAGAGGGAGTTTCAAGTCTCTGATAAAAAAAATATTATTTGTCGGCACCTGGGTGGTTCAGGCTCAGGTCATGATCCCAGGGTACTGGGATCAAGTCTGGCATCAGGCTCCGTGCTCAGCGGGAAGTCTGCTTCTCCCTCTGCCTGTCACTTCTTCTGCTTGTTTTTTTTTTTTTTTCCCCCTCTCTCTGACAAATAAAATCTTAAAAAAACATTATTTGTAAAAACATTAAAGTACCACAAAAGTGTATAAGACTCGACACAGTATAGAATAGATTGAATAATACGAGATAATTCATTCTTAACTAAGCAGAGAGTTAACCGTAAAAATTATTAGAAGACTTTCTAGAACTCTTGAGATTTTTTAACTGTTGAAGGATTTAATGGCAATGAATCATCAAAAAAAGGTACTGGTAGAAAAAAATACTTAAAAATATCATGGGCATGGGGCACCTGTGTGGCTCAGTTGGTTAAGTTCTGATTCTTGATTTAGGCTCAGGGTCCTGACATAGAGCATTGTGTTGGCCTCCAAGCTGGCTGTACAGACTGCATAAGAATACCTCTTACCCTCACGCCCCCCCCAAAAGCTCATGCACACTCACTCTCTCTCTCTCTGCCCCTAAATATATATTTATATATTTATATTATGGGCGTATAGAAACATTCTTAGGTAAGAAACAACAAGAAGTGAGGTGTTTTTTTGTTTGTTTGTTTTTGTTTTGTTTTGTTTTGTTTTTTAAGTAAGATTAAAAAATGCCAATTATCTTGGATGGGCCTCTGACCAACTTGTCTTTGAAAATAATGTTACAGGTTATAGAATGGAAGATTGGTTAATGGCAGCCATGAACTTGGGAGTATTGATTTTAAATACTGTAATGTAAGAAGGATCTTGAGTTGAAGAGCAATATGATAAAAATGTTTGTGGAAAATTACTGTAGCATTAGGTATAGAAAAAAGAAAAAGAAACTTAGAATAATTAGGCAACTATATCAATGGAAACAGGGGTAGGGACTCTTTAGAGTGCCTAAGGAAGGACAGAGTAGCTCTAGACACAATGTCAGTAATTTAGAATAAGAAGGATTTAAAATCTGAAACCTGAAGAGGGGGTGGAGGAGAGTGGGTATTTGTATGTGTATGTTAACACACACACACACACACACACACCCCAAATACACAAGTGTTGAATACTGTACAGAAATCATGCTAGTATAGGTAGAACATTTACTCTCTTTTTTTTTTCTAAGTTCATTATTGGTGAGTAGGTGAGAGGTAGTACCCAAATCCTTTGCCCTTTTTTCCCATTAAACATCCAATAGAATTTTGCAAATACAAAGATACATTTGAACAAGAGTTTTATAAGTTAGACCTAGAAATCTGAACAAGAGTTTTGTAAGTTAGACCTAGAAAATAGCTGAATTACAACATTCTAAACTGACAAATATTGCCTTTTCTGATTCTCACTATCTAACAAGAGACTTCCTGGCTTTACTTTAAATTCAGAGAATGATAAAGTTTAAGTTTGAAAACTTCCAAGTTATGAAATATTGCCTATATGTGAGAGGGTAATTGGACACGTAAGATCCTACCCAGTATGTACTTGTGTGTGTGTGTGTGTAGTGGGGGGTGTGTGTATATATAATAATTGAGGTATAGACTTACTTCATACTTTACCTTAGATGATAGATAAAATTAGTTTGCCTTTTGCTGATCTAGTTTTCTTCATAAAATCCACTTGTTACTTAGTTGGAGAAATCATTTAATTAAAATGACCCATCCAGTTTAAGTTTGTAAGATTAATTTAAACATTCCTCTTTGGTTCCAATATAGATAAGAAACACTATCTCCTAAAGTTGCAGGCCGTCCAGCCTCCACCGGCTCCTTCCCTCTTTCCATTGTTCTTTCTGTGAATTGCAGGAGGGTAGAGGCAGAGCTATACTTAAGGGTGGTCAGTGAAAACAGTGAGGGTCCTGGAGCATGATGTCATCTGCCCCCTGCAGTCTCCAGGGTATCCCTTTTCTGACCACAGATCTTCGGGGCTAAATATTGTGGCTGGTGTCAGTCCCCTCTGGACAGATCCATGGGAGTCTAACCGGAATTGAACCTCCCTCAGCAGTTGCTGACATTGTAGACCCCGAGAGGTTTGGCGCTGGTGACCAACAGATGTGTAACACGTGGGAAATCACTTAGCAGCATTCCGTAAAAATAATATCTCACTCCTATGGTGACTCTGTCTGGCAAGTTCTCCAGCCATAGATAATTTTAGGTCTGTCTTTCTGGGATTCGTCCCGGAACAGAGTGTCTTTATGACATTGAATCTCAGAGTTAAAATCAGAAAGTTTCAGTCTGACCATCTATGTCCTTAGTTGTGTTACTTCTCACTCTGCCGCCATTAAATTCTCAAGTGGAGAACAGGTTCGTGAGACACTGTCCGCCCTCAGGATCTCTTCAGTCATCTAATGAACATGGCCTTCTCTCCAGGCAAGCGCATAAAGAAGAAAAATACATTCTTATTTCTGGCAATTTTATTGGCTTCTCTTACTCTTTTTTTCTTCTTTCCACCCTTCTCAGGGCCTTCTTTCGACTTGCGACAGCAGGCCATTTCTGATGAACATGGAGCTCTAGGTTCCACATGAAGAAAACATATAGGCTTTAGACCTTCAAATCTGGCTGTTGCAAGTTCAGGAATGACAATGGGATCCTCTCTTCCAACAGTACTTGTTTCCCATATCTTGCTGCTAAATCCTACTTTTCACGTGTTAAAGCTGAGTTTTATCAGGTTTTAACTCTAGGCTTTTCCCTAAAACTCCAAGTCACCACTAATCCCAGCCATCTAAGGTACAGAGGGGTAGTTCCATGCTTTGGAAGAATGAAAGCAATTTCATTTAAAAATGTTTATAAGGGCACCTGTGTGGCTTAGTCAGTTAAGCATCTGCCTTTTGCTCAGGTCATGATCCCAGGGTTCTGGGATGGAGCCCTACATGGCTGGTGGGCGTGGGGGGATTCCCTGCTCAGCGGGGAGTCTGCTTCTCTCTCTCCCTCTGCCCCTCACCCCACTCATGCTCATTCTATCAAGTAAATAAATCCTAAAAAAAATTTTGTTTTTACATATCTACATATAGTACTACATATACAGACTTACAACTCAGCAAAACATGTGGTAGGCAAAAATAACACTGTGTAAAATTCTGGATCACTAGATAGATTAATGAAACCCATATTTTTCATGGTAGTCTAAGCAGTCACAAAACATACAAATGTCAAGTTAGAGAGCATAAATTATGCCCAACTGATCATATATTTAACTAATGGAGTTTCAAATAACCACCACACAGTTCTTGTCTTCTGCCTCTACTCCAAGAAAAATAGATTTTTAGCCGGTCTTTTTTTTTTTTTTTTTTGAGAAATGAGTAATACAGACAAAAGAGCCAATGGAAATTTCTAGCATGATCAACGAAGAGGCAAAACCACAATACATACATGATATATAGACATTGTTATAGATATGGTTATGGATATTTAGTTTTTATTAATATAATCTTCCCTTTCTTTATAATATCTTTTTTGGAATATGTAAGCTTACAAATGAAGCTTCTACTCTTCATCTGCACAAATCAATTTTGCCTACACTCAAAACCTTTGCTCAGTTGCTTGATACCAGTTTATTTTTAAAGGTCTAATACTCTGAAAAATTATTTAATATTCAGGTAATGTAGATTGGTGACAGTGTATAAGAAGATGATAAAAAGAGGTATGACTGATTCGGGCAATCCTGGGCTTGGTTACTTAATAAATATCTTATTGAATGTTATATTTAACTTACTGAACCATTTGTTCATTTTCTCTTCTATTAAATGGGTATATGTGTATTTGTTCCTAAGAGACTATTTTTTTTTAAAGAATTTATTTATTTATTTGACAGACAGAGATCACAAGTAGGCAGAGAGGCAGGCAGAGAGAGGAGGGAAGCAGGCTCCCCACTGAGCAGAGAGCCCGATGTGGGGCTCGATCCCAGGACCCTGGGATCGTGACCTGAGCCGAAGATAGCGGCTTTAACCCACTGAGCCACCCAGGCACCCCCCTAAGAGACTGTTTTAATATTAACTGTAACACATGCAAGATTCTTAGCACACTGTCTCCCTCAGCATAGCTATTAACACGTGAGAGCAATATTACTATTAATGAAGCCATTCTACTTTCTCAAGAATCAATACATACAAATGATTTGTCAAAGTTCAAAGATGGAAAGATATTCAGATATTCTAGCTGTGAAAATTGATAGCCACTCATATGTAATTTTAAATTATTATTTCAAATGTGATTTTTTAAGTTAGGGAAAATATTTCTGAAATGCAATTTAATTTTTTAAAAATATAGAAAGCTATTTTTAATAAATAAAAGTCTATTAACCAAAATTTCAAAGTGAATTGTAAGATGTGCTGATAGACACCAAGTTCTTAAAAGCTGACCATTCTCTCCATCTCCCTGTGGTACTCATCTCCTCCCCAAATCTGTGCACCCATTTTAACAGCAACTTCCTGAAGCAAGCACTCTTTAAAATGCTATTTTATTACTTACCTCATGCAGCTTCATATTTTGCTTTTAATTTAAAAAGAACTAGGCCAGTGAAATGGCTTATTTTGATCTGTTTTAAAAGAAAAAAAATATTTCTTGGTTCACCACTTACCCTAGATAAATCAAAGGAAAAAGAAATAAAAGATAATCTTTGATGTTATCTCTATCAGTTGAATTAAATGAATCTGTGGTGGTAAAGGAAGAAATTAATACTTCTATTTTTATTTTTATCTTACAAAAATAGAGAAATAAGTGCTTAATTTGTCTAGGTTACCATTTTTGCCTTCCTGGCTCCTGTATTTCCTATGGTCACATTTTCTGAATGGTAGGTACCTCAGGATTCCAAAAGGAGGGGGCACTCCACATAGGGTGCTTGGCAGAGGCCTCTCTCATTCATTCTTTAGCAACATAGTGAAATAGTAGAATTTATGTATTGTATGGTATGTGGAATTATGATGATTTCTCCAAATGGAGTTATCTTATGTAAATGTTACAAGATTAATACCAAGTTCAAGGTTCTTGCAAAAGAACTTTAGAATAAAGATAATAATGCTAATAAAAAATAAAGATAATTGTCCTTCTGTTATAAGCTTTTCATCAGTTACACCATAATGTTTTTAAAAATCTAATAAGAGCTCAGCTACTTTAAATAAACAAACATGCCCATCTATAAATTATATGTGTATATAAATATATATTATATATGCATATATGTATAAATATAAATTTGAAGTGGGAATTTATATCCATTATCAACAACTTTAAGTATATACTATTTTTTGAAATATTAATAATATATACATGTTTTATAGATAAGGAACTAGCTGTAACTACAACAGAGATAAATATGAAGAAAATATATTCTTTAAGATTAGAAACCACTGGCTTCCATGATTCCCAAATCAAATGATAAAATAATCATTGATTTTAATAAAAAATATGAGTTAGGGTCACCTGGCTGATTCCATCAGTTAAGCATCACACACTTAGTTTCAGCTCAGATCATGATCTCTGGGTCCTGCGCTCAAGCCCTGCATTGGGCTCTGTGCTCAGCCAGCAGTCTGAGTCTGCTTGGGTTTCTCTCTCTATCTCTCCCCACTCTCAAATAAATAATCTCTTTAAAAAATATATATAATATACATATGTGTGTGTGTGTGTGTGTGTGTGTGTGTGTGTATTTAAAAGGTGCATATATGGGGACAGTTCAAGATGGTGTCATAAGAAGACTCTGAACTAGCCATATCCCCTAGACACAACAAATCCATAGCCACACATAGAACAAGTCCCTCTGAAAAAATGTGAATGCTAGCTGAACAACTCCTTTACAACAAAGGACAAAAAAACCCCATCAACACATTAAGAGAGGTAAAGATGCAGTATTACCCAAAACCCCACCCTTGGCACAGCAACTCACAAGCAGAAGGGATTTCACAAATATGGAGCATATCCCTGAGGAGTGAAGAAACCCTACACCTTAGGGCCTAAACCAAAGAGATGGGTTCAACATCAGACTAGACAAAGCAGAAGTAAAGATCAGTATCCTCGAGTATAAGGCATTAGAACTCACCCAAACAGAGCAGCAAAAAGAAAAAAAACAAGCAAACAAACTTATAGAGGTGAATCTGGGACCTATAGGACAACATCAAACAGAAGAATATTTGCATAAAATGGTCCCAGAAAGCAAAAAGAGGAAGAAAGGAATAGCAAATATATTTGAAGAAAAAATGGCTAAAAACTTTCCTAACCTGGGGAAGGAAAAAGACATGAGTCCAGAAAGCTCAGTGTTTCAAAACAAAACAAAACCAAACCAACAAACCCCAAAAAACTAAAAAGACTTACCCCAATATATATTATAATTAAAATGTTAAAATTTAAATGTAAACAGAGAACCATAAAAGCAGCATGAGAACACCAACTTGTTATGTGTGATAGAGTCTGCATACGACTATTCAGACTTATCCGGCAGGAACTTTGCAGACCAGAGAGAGTGGTATGATATGTTGAAGGTGCTGAAAGCATAAACTTCCAACTGAGAGTACTCTACGGGGCACTGTTCTCATTCAGAACTAAAAGAGAAATAGAGTTTCTCAGGCAAGCAAAAACTAAAGGTGTTCACCACCACTAAACAGGCTTTATAAGAAATGTTAAAGGGACTTCTTTAAGCCCCCCAAAAAGGGCATTAATTAGTAGCAAGAAAATGTATAAAAATTAAAATCCCACTGGTAAAATAAATCTACAGTAAAGATAATGAAGTAATCACTTACAGAGCTAACATGAAGGTTAAAATACCAAAGTAGTAAACTTAAACGTAACTACAACAATTAGTTAAGCGATACAATTAAGAAATAAAAAGATATAAAATGTGACGTAGAAAATGTGAATTGCAGAGTGGAGGAGTAAAATGGTGTTTTAGAAAGTGTTCAAAGTTAACTGGTTTTCAAGTGAAAATAAATAGACCAGTATATATAGAAAGAGACTTATATGTAAGTCTGAGGGTAACCACAAAGAAAAGACTTACAGTAGATAACTAGAGATAATGGGAATGGAATCTAAGCAAAGAAAGACATCAGACTGCAAGGGAAGAGAGCAAGAGGAGAAGAAAGGAACAGAGAGGAAATATAAAACAATTAGAAAACAGTACAAGGGCTGTAACTACATGCCTATATGTAATTACTTTAAATGTAATAAACTACACTCTCTAAACAAAAGACATAGTGTGGCGGAATTATTGGAAAAAAAGAAAAAAAGAAAAAGAAAAAAAAAAGAGCCACTGATAACGCTGCCTAGAAGAGACTCACCTGAGATATAAGGACATACCCAGAAGGGAAGTGAAGGGATAGAGAAAATTGTGTCCATACTGGAACACAACATCAACAACTAATGATGTATTGTATGGTGACTAACATAATAAGAAAGAAAGAAAGAAAGAAAGAAAGAAAGAAAGAAAGAAAGAAAGAAAGAAAGAAAGTGCCCTGTATATGGAAACAAAAAGAAAGCTGGAGTAGCTATATTTATATTAGACAAAGTAGACTTTAAAACAAATACTATGATAAAACAAAAAGTTGGGCATACATAATGATAAAGGAGTAAATTCTGTAGGAAGATATTTGTAAATATATATGCACCAAGATCTATAAAACAACTATTAACAGACATGAGTACATGTGAGTACATGAGATAAACTCACATACAATGATGGAGGCAAAAATATTACCGAGGAAAGGATATTTTTCAGTAGATGACATTGAGAAAACTGGACACCTACATGCAAAAAAGTGAATCTGGACTGCTATTATAAGTACAATAATATTAGGGATTTAATATTCACTTACAACAATGGATAGATCACCCAGAAAATCAATAAGGAAACACAGGCTTTAAACAACACATTAATCCATATGAAGTTAATAGATACATAGAGAACATTCCTCCAAAAGCAGCAAAGTACACATTGTTCTCAGTGCACATGAAACATTCTCTAGGATAGATCATATATTAGGCCACAAAACAAGTCTCCACAAATTTAAAATACTGAAATCATATCAAGCATCTTTTAAGACCACAGTGGTACAAAACAGAAAATCAATCACAAAAAGAACTAGAAAATTCACAAATATGTAGAGATTAAGCAATAAACTATGAGAAACCAATGAGTTAATGAAGAAATCAAATGGGAGGAAAATTCCTTAAGAATTTTCACCAATATGCATTGCTAGAACAATTAAATAAGAAACGGCAATAAAAGGCATCAAATTGGAAAGGAAGAACAAAACTGTCACTATTTGTAGATGACATGATATTATATATAGAAAACCCTAAATACTTCATCAAAAACAAACAAAACAAGAACCCTGTTAAAGAAATAATAAAATTAGGGACAACTGGGTGGCTCAGTCGGTTAAGTGTCTGCCTGCAGCTCGGTCATGATCCCAGGGTCCTGGGATCGAGTCCCACAGCAGGATCCTTGCTTGGCAGGGAGCCTGCTTCTCCCTCTGTCTGTTGTTTCCCCCACTTGTGCTCTCTCTCTCTGACAAATCTTAAAAAAAAAAAAAAAAAAAAAAAAAAATTTAGCAAAGTTGCAGGATTTAAAATCAATTACAGAAGACTGTTGCACTAATAACAATGTAGCAGAAACAGAAAATAAGAAAACAATTGTATCAAAAAGAACAAAATACAGGGCACCTGTGTGGCTCAGTGGGTTAAGCCTCTGCCTTCAGCTCAGGTCATGATCTCAGGGTCCTGGGATCGAGTCCTGCACTGGGCTCTCTGCTCGGCAGGGAGCCTGCTTCCTCCTCTCTCTCTCTGCCTGCCTCTCTGCCGACTTGTGATCTCTCTCTGTCAAATAAATAAATAAAATCTTAAAGGAAAAAAAAAAAGAACAAAATATATAGGCATAAATTTGACCAAGGAGGTGAAGGACCTGCATATTGAAAACTGTGATACTGATGAAAGATACTGAAGATGAAACAAATAAATGGAAACCTACTCCAAGCTCATGGTTTAAAGAATTGATATTACTAAAAGTCCATATTACCCAAAGCAATCTATAGATTCAGTGCAGTCTTAATCAAAATTTCAATGGCATTCATCACGGATATAAATAATCCTAAAATATGTATGGAACCACAAAAGGTCCTGAAGAGCCAAATCAATATTGGGAAGGAAAAGAAAGCTGAAGGCATCACACTTTCTTTCTGATTTCAATGATGTTATACAACTATAGCATTCAAAAGAGCATCAAGTTGGCATAAAAAGACACATAGATCAATGAGCAAGAATAGAGAGCCCAGAGATAAACTCACATACAATGATGGAGGCAAAAATATTACCGAGGAAAGGATATTTTTCAGTAGATGACATTGAGAAAACTGGACACCTACATGCAAAAAAGTGAATCTGGATTGCTGTCTTATACCGTATATAAAATTTTACTCAGAATGGATCAAAGACTTGAATATGAGACCAGAGATCATAAACTTCCCGGAAGAAAACTTAGGTTGTAGTATCATTGACATTGCTCCAGGTGATATTTGTTTGAATCAGATTCCATAGGCAATGGCAACAGAAGCAAAAATAACAAATGGAACTACTACAAACTAAAAAGCTTCTGCACAATGAAGGAAATCATCAACAAAATAAAAATGCAGCCTATTGAATGGGAGAAGGTATTTGCAGATCATATAACCAATAAGGGATTAACATCTGAAATAGATGTCCATCAACAGATGAATGGATCAAGAAGATGTGGTATATATACACAATGGAATACTATGCAGCCATCAAAAGAAACAAAATCTTGCCATTTGCGACAACGTGGATGGAACTAGAGCGTATCATGCTTAGCGAAATAAGTCAAGCGGAGAAAGACAACTATCATATGATCTCCCTGATATGAGGGAGTGGTGATGCAACATGGGGGCTTAAGTGGGTAGGAGAAGAATCCATGAAACAAGATGGGATAGGGAGGGAGACAAACCATAAGTGACTCTTAATCTCACGAAACAAACTGTGGGTTGCTGGGGGGAGGGGGTTGGGAGAAGGGGGGTAGGGTTATGGACATTGGGGAGGGTATGTGCTTTTGGGTAAATTGGAAGGGGAGGTGAACCATGAGAGACTATGGACTCTGAAAAACAATCTGAGGGGTTTGAAGTGGCAGGGGGGGTGGGAGGTTGGGGTACCAGGTGGTGGGTATTATAAAGGGCACAGCTTGCATGGAGCACTGGGTGTGGTGAAAAAATAATGAATACTGTTTTTCTGAAAATAAAATTGAAAAAAAAAATGAGTCACTTAACTCAATAATACCAACCAGCCATCCAATTTTTAAAAAATGGGCAGAGAATCTAAATAGACATTTTCCAAAGAAAGCATACAGATGGCCAACAGGCACATGAAAAGATGCTCAACATCCCTAATCATAGGGGAAGGGCAAACCAAAACCACGATGAGGTGTCCTCTCATACCTGTCAGAATGGCTGTTATCCAAAAGGCAAGAAATACTAAATGTTAGTGAGAATGTGGAGGAAAGGGAACCCTCTTGTACCTTCAGTGGGAATGTGAGTGGGTGAAGCCACTATGGAAAACAGTATAGATGTTCCTTAAAAAACTAAGAGTAGAACTACCACGTGATCCAGAAATTCCATTTCCAAGTATTTATGCAAAGCAATGAAAACACTGCATTGTAAAGCTATTTGCTTCTCTATGTTCATTGTAATATTATGAATAGTCAAGGTAAGGAAACAACTGAAATGTCTATTGATAGAGGAAGGGGTAAAGAAGACATAGTATATATTAACAGTGGAATACTACTCAACCATAAAATGGAATTATATCTTGCCATTTGTGACAACATGGGTAGATCTAGAAGGCATTACAGTAAGTGAAGTAGAAAAGTGAAATAGAGGGAGACAATAAGGCATGATTTAACTTGCGTGGAATCGAAAAAAAATGAACAAACAGCAAAACTAAACTTATTTGTAGAGAAAACAGATGGGAGAGGGGACAAAGGGTGGGCAAGATAGGAGCATAGAGACACCATGGGGATGTAATGTACAGCATGGTGCCTAGAGTCAACGATATTGTAGTGCATATTATGTAACAATACATGGAAATGGGGACATAGGACTTACTGTGGGGAGCATTTCACAATATATACGAACATTGAATCATTACATTGTATACCTGAAACTAATATGTTGTGTCAATTATACCTTAGTTTTAAAAGAATGATATTTATTAAATAGTACTTTAAGTAAAAAGAGGTAATTGTTCAGCCTACGAACATGCACCTAAATCTGGGAGAACTGTCTGTAACCTGTTTACTACATAGGGAACAGAATTTAGAATGAGATGTATCTTTTCCTAACCAAGGTTTTTAAAACTATACCAAAGAATCAAATTTGCTAACCATTACCACGGCACTATAGCGAGAAGAATCACTTTAGTGCAGTTAAAAAGAATTTTCTGTGAGCCTAAGTAATATTGTCTATAATCAGATTTTTTTCAAATGCATTGGGTAGATAAGAAAAGCTCATTTTTTATGGAGGTGGAATACAGTAATAATTCATAAAATTTCAATACAAAGAAGGTGAATTCCTAAATAAAACTATATAAATTTTCCACAGCTTAGCCTGTCTATACATACCATTGTTCATTCTTTCTCTCCATCTTTATTTTTCTCCCCCTTTCCCTGTCTCTTTCATGTACAGGCAAATATGCTTTTTTTTTTTTTAGGAACAGAAATATTCAGCATTTAAGGGTTATAATACCTGCCAGTGTTTTCATTGTAGTATTCTAAGAGAAAATAAATTATTTGATATAAATTAATTTCCCTGTTTAGATTACATTGAATGGTAAGTTGTGGTTCAATTTATCGCTATAATAATTATGTGTGAGGGATCCAATGTGGGTAGATCTAAACTCAGAACTGCAGACGGTCAGCATACAGCCAGTTAGTTACCAGAGGGAAAGAAATGCCCGAGAACATGCTTATTTCTCAGCCAGCATTCTTCACGATTTATAGACCGATTAAAATGTCAGTTCAGCTAATGACAAAGAATAAGAAGACATTTGCAAAGGGAACGCATGAGCAAACCTGCTTTCAGCAAACATTTTTTTCTTAACCTTAATAAAATTTAAAGTTTTTAGCAGCATACCACTTGAAAAGTGATTGAAATGAGATTGCAAAGACAGTGACTGTGTCTTGCACCAAGATGTACACATTAAATAACTGTGCAGAGAAATGAACTTCCGTATATTAAAATGAGTAATTTTGAAAATGTTCTTAGTTAAATTCTTACATCTTGTGGTTTCATGCCTAGCATGAAAACAAGGCAAATTGCTACTTCAAAGAAGGTAAAACATAAGAAATTAGATTCATTGGTTGCATATTAATCACTATTGAGTTAGAAGTCCTACTCCACAGAATTATTGATATGACCGTGAGTGCTTTCATTTTTATTCCTCAACATGCTTTACACAAGAGTTACAAGTGTGTGCACATAAATTAGAAATAAGATTCTTTTAAATCATGAATCATGTCTGTAATGAAAAACACTCCATGAAAGGTTTGAGTCTTGTCCTAGAACATCTGTTCAGAAAGGATTTTTTTTTTTTAACATTCATTTATTGGTCCTGAAAGGTTCTGGAAATGGAGAATAAGGTATTCTCTTGCCTTTAGGGAAGGATATAACATTTCAGATTCATCTTATGTTGCCTCACATTGATATTACTTAACTTTCAAGTGAAAAGAAACTCCATCTGGTTTTCTTCGGATAATACATATATTATCTTCACTATCATAAATATGCAAGGGCATCATTGCTTAAGAAATATATTCAGAATCAGTGAACTCTAATTACAGACAATGTATATAACCCCCACTTTAACCAGTCCTTCTTATCTTTTTCACTTACATATCATTTCAACATACATTTATTGAGAATTTTTAGTAGTAATTGCTGGGCAGATTCAAAAGGAGCTCAAGGCCTGATTATTAAACAAATGGCTTACATGCTTTATTGGTTTGCTAAGGCTACCGTAACAAACTACCATAGACTGTCTGGCTTAAGCAACAGAAATTTATTTGCTCATAGTTCTGGAGCGTGAGGTCCAAGCTCAAGTTCTTGGCTGCTTTGGTTCCTCCTGAGGCCTCTGTCTCTGGCTTTCAGATGGCTGCTTTCTCCTTGTTTCCGCCCATCCTTCTCTCTCAGTCTGTGCATGTTTCTGGTGTCTCATGCTGTATCCAAAGTTCTCCTCTTGTAAGAGAACATGAGTCATATTGGATTAGGGCCCACTCTAGGACTTCATTTAACTTAATCACCCCTTAAAGATCTTATCTCCAAATATAGTTACTTGCGGAGGTACTGGGGAGTTAGAACTCCCACATGTGAATTTTGAGGGGCTACAGTTCATCCCATTACACACCTTAATTGTTCCTCACTGAGTATAGTTGTTTATTCAAAGAAGTTTCTTTCCAGGTTTTATTAATTAGTTTTATTGTCAAAAATTAAATTCTATTAAAATTAAAATAAGTGAGCATGGCGTTTTCTGTAACTTACTCAAATTCATGTCTACCCTTGCCAACCCAAGGACTTTGCTCCAGAAATCATCTACCTTCTCAGGTTTCAGTCCAACCAGATTGTTAACCTCTTAGTTCCTACTTTTAGAGAATTGGGATATTTATATTTTGTGTATATAATACCTTTCTAAAGACTGAGACTCTTATAAGAATCTCATAGGCATGGGTTATACTTTAAATATCTTCACAGCCTCAGCATGCATACAAAGTTAGTAAAATAAAGGAGACCATTATTTGTTGGATATTTACTGATATCCAGACTCCCAGATTTAAATTTTTTGCTTGCTTTGAACTTCAAATCACTTGCTAATAATTATTGGTCAAGGGAATCAAGTGATGTTTTAACTGAAAATTATGTTATTTTATCTGGAATATTACTATGCTCACTAAAACGGTCATTAAGTAAATTTATTCCAAGGATACTAATATCTGCTTTTAGGAACAAAATTAATTGGTAGCCGCTGTTTGATTATTCACTGTACGCTTTTTATATCTTATGTCATCATGACCTATTACAGATAGGAAATTAGATATAAGCAAATAATTTTTAAAGTTTTATGCTTTCTAAGTTCATGACTTAAATTAGTTGCATAATAAACTATTATTACTAAAGAGAAACATATAATAAAATATAATGCTAGTTAATTCAGTTGGTTGTATTCTAATCTCCAATCATGCAGCAATCATCAAAGAGTAAATATTAATCATAATCAAGACTGTTTAGACATCATTCCTAGAATTACAGAAAGATATATATAATTTTCCTTTCTCACAAAGAATACAAAATGTGCTTTAAAGTCCATTTATTTTTGTTAAATTCCTACTCTTTGCAAGATTATCTGCTACGCATTGTACTATGGTAGTTGATGAACTTTGTAGAGACAGGATAATTAATCACGCTTGAATTGTTTTCATTATTTGAAAATAAATTCCTCAGCACCTTTTGGAATAAATGCAAATTATGTTTCTCATCTCTACAGAGTTAAGAAATCTTTATGGAAAACTGAAAAGAAAACAAAATAATGCATCAGTATAAATGAATTATTATAAATATTCATACAGACCATAGTCCTATACATTCCATATCAGGTTCTGATTTCATAACAAGCTAATGTGAAACCAAAAAAATTATGATGTAGAAAAAGGTGTATAACATTTACTTCGGTCTTAATTTTAAGTTTCTCCACTTTGGTTTATCTCTCCATGTACTCCCTCCTGCCTCGTTTGCCCAAGTACCACCAACAAATCTCTGTGGAGTCTCATCATTTTCTCCTCCCCAACGAATGACAGCTGCCAGTATGAAAAGTGGGCCTATGTTACTCTTATGATCATAATTTTCCTTAGTACATCTCTTCTGCCCTGTTTATGATTTTATGATCCTTCAGAACCCTGTACATTGTTCAAAATAAATTCTCACTGTATTTTCCATTTCATTCTTTTTTTTTTTTTGGGAGATTTTAGTTATTTATTTGACAGAGATCACAAGTAGGCAGAGAGGCAGGCAGAGAGAGAGAGGGGGAAGCAGGCTCCCCACTGAGCAGAGAGCCTGATGTAGGGCTTGATCCCAGGACCCTGAGATCATGACCTGAGCTGAAGGCAGAGTCTAAACCCACTGAGCCACCCAGGCGCCCCTGTATTTTCCATTTCATTCTTAGCCACATTCTATATTTGTGATTTATGAGATTATAAGATCTCCCCCATCTACATTTTCAGCACCCCCATGGTTTCTCCAACCCTGTTGTACTCCTATGCATATAGAAATTCATTAAAGACATGAATTAATCTGTTAATGAAAAGTTGCCAACAGTGAATTTCTCCAGTTATTCCTATTTTTCCTCAATGTGCTACAAAATGAACTCCAAGTTATAATAGAGCCACCATTATGAGTATTGCAAACCTCTGAAAATTATCACTCACTGTTAAGTATGTCATTTTATGGTTATATTAATACTGATATCCCATATGTTGAAAATTTTGCAAAATAATAACTTTGAGTTCTGTCGAGCCCATTACGTTAAAGGCCTCAATGACAAATTAACTAAAATGAACATGCCAGTCATTAAAGTCACTAAGTGGCTATCAGTCTGGATATTAATATGTTTAATTATATTAATGCCAGTCAATTAGTCAAGCGGCTCATCTCTTTCCTGGCTCTGCTGATGTTGGAGTTGTAAATGTTTATATATGAGAAAGTGAGAAGTCTGCCAACAACCATCAAAGGAAAACATGGAACTATCATTGGTTTGTAAGGAAGAATTTTCCTGTACTTTGTGGAAACTGCTAACCTCTGCACTGAGGAAGTAAATTAGTAGTCATTCTCTAGACTATACATGAAGGAAATGCAAAAGTACACATTGTTTAATACACTGCTGGCCAACATTAGCTAAAAACCTTCCTGTGAAAGGTTAGATTTATTTAGAATTAAAAAAAAAACCAAAAAACTGTTAAATGGGAGTTGCTGGGCCTTATTCAACAGAATAAAACATCAGTAGCAGATAATCACAAGTATCTGGGTGCTATTTAAATTGTATGTTTCTACAGAAAAGAAGAACGCAAACGGAATCTTGGAAAGCAAACTTCCTTGTGGGCAGGTGACCCAGGGAAGTGTTAAGCAAGCTCGGTTGACCTCGGACTGTGCTCCTTGAATATTTCTTCTCAGTAGCAAATGAGAATATGTAGTCATGACTCCGGTTTTCTTTTTCTTTACTTTCTCTTTATTTATTTATTTTTTTTTCAGTTGGTTTCTTTTTCCTTTCCCTCTTCTCCCCTGTCAAACACTGCCACTGGGAAGGTTTAGATTCTATGTCAGAATGAAAACGATTATACAGTTGACTGACTCATTCATTGATTCACATTTTTCGAAAAGCATCTCTCCATTTCATCTTTGCCTCATGTTAATGGTCATTCAACAAGTACTTACTGGGCATATATCTATGCTACTAATATGTTAGATCCAAAGATTTCCCACCTTTCCCTTGTTGTTTCTTTTCACTATCTATGTTGGTATTTTCTTAGTTGTGGTTGTTTGTCTGTCCCCACCATGAATATTATTGTTTAATTATCACATAGTTATCTTTAAGAGAATTGTTCAGGAGAAAATATACATGAAGTAGGAGTGAGTGTGGAACAGAAATGTCCAGCTAATCCCAAATCACTAATGAAAAAACCTTACACTGTATGGAATAGCCAGAGATTTTTAGTAAATCAGATACCTGAAAACACAACTGGAACATCTTTTATTCTTTTTACTTGTCACTTTAAAGTTCCCTGGTGTTTGCTAATTCTATGTTTTATTGAACAATGTGTCATCTTACTGGTTGAGTACTAAGGATGTTATATAGTGGAGCCTAAGAGATTGCGCAATACACTTGTGCTAGTCATGTAACACACACATTGGATTTACGTTCCTGGAGTCAGCACTTAGATATATTACTTACATCCAAAACAGTCCTTGTCAACCATTAACAAAACAAAGGCCTAAAGACCTTGCTGTCTTAACTCCACACTGAACACAAGGGATAAGATTTTAACTTTAAAAAAAAATTATGACTGTGCATGATATTGCTGTTATAACAATAAAAGAAAAAAAAAACTAGCAAACTGATCCAAGACACTGATAGCTTCTCCATGCTGATTCTTATCATAACAGTTCTGTTACTCTACATGTGATTCTGATTCTGGGCATGTCATTGACCTATGATGTTGGGCTCAATTTGCTTATGTCAGTCACCCTGTTAAGAAATATTTGGGAAAACACTGTTCAGCATTATGGAAAATTATGAGAATACACAGGTTAAACATTTTAGAAATGGAAAGGATAAGATATATTGAAAATAGCTAGAAAATATATTGGGACGAGGGAAGAATTTTAAGAGTGAAAAGGCTTGGACAGGTCTATAAACATATAAAAAGAAAACAATGAAGGGGAATAATTTAAATTGCACAATTTCCCATTCTACCCACCTTTTAATCTTGGAAAAAGTTTTACTTTACCATAGTGAAAATGCATCCTAGAGAGTTATAAAAATATCTGAAATACTATAGAAATACCATGATAAATTTTTATCATTATTATCATCATGATGAATGTCTCCAATATATATTGGTGTATTAAATGGTTAAGTTTAAAGTATCCTCTTTTTTTATCCCCCCTAAAAATCTTATTTATTTGAGAGAGACAGTGGGAGAAAACACAGGCAGGAAGAGCAGCAGAGGGAGAGGGAGAAGCAAACTCCCCACTGAGCAAGAAGTGCAGACCCTGAGATCATGACCGCAGTCAAAAGCAAACACTTAACTTGTTGAGCCACTCAGACATCCCTTAATGTATTCTCTGATTGAATCTTAGATAATCTTTTGCATTCCTTTTTTTGTTGTTGTTGTTGGCTACAGGAATATTTATTAGGAATTGAAAATCGCTCAATTTTTTGCACAAATTTTTATTTTTATTTATTTTTATTATTAATTTTTTTAAAGGTTTTATTCATTTATTTGACAGAAAGAGAGAGATCACAAGTAGGCAGAGAGTCAGACAGAGAGAGAGAGGGAAACAGGCTTCCTAATGAACAGAGAGTCCGATGCGGGACTTGATCCCAGGACCCTGAGATCAAGACCTGAGCTGAAGGCAGAGGCTTAACCCACTGAGCCACCCAGGCGTCCATGTTGCACACATTTTTAAAAGAGTTATAGAGGATTGGAAGTGACATTGGAAATCCTTCTACACATCTAAAAGAGGGGAAAAGATTGGTGTGCTCTCTAACGGATGTTTATTGTGACGGTCAAGAATTGTAGGCCAAGGACGCCTGGGTGGCTCAGTGGGTTAAGCCGCTGCCTTCGGCTCAGGTCATTATCTCAGGGTCCTGGGATCGAGTCCCGCATTGGGCTCTTGCTCAGCAGAGAGCCTGCTTCCCCCCCCCCCGCCTGCCTCTCTGTCTACTCGTGATCTCTGTCTGTCAAATAAACAAATAAAAATCTTAAAAAAAAAAAAAAAGAATTGTAGGCCAAGGAAACTTATAAAGATACTTAATTATTTGTGCATGCATAAACAGAACTTTTGAGGCCTTTATTTGATCAATGTGGACATTTCTGTATACTTGCAGCACACAGTTTTATTGTAATCATAATACAGTTTCTTGAATACTTCTGCATATGGCCACTGTTTATCATTACTACAGTTGATCTGATGTAGAATTTAGCCATTGGTGAAAACTTTGTTCTACAGATGTCCCCATGCAAAAATATAAATGGGTTTTATGAGATAATTTACTGAGATGATTTCTAGAATTTACTGAGATGATTTCTAGATTTCCACAGAAAGTGTAACTTCCTTATAATCATAATTAAGAAACTGAGTGGTTTTTTAAAATTTATTTTCTTAGGATTTCCTATGTATTCTTTTGTTATGATTTAAGCTTCCCATGCTACCTTAGACCACATATGAAATAGAAGATCTTTGCAGCCCTCAGATCCCTCACATTTAACAAGCACTATGGAATATTTAGTTGTTGTTGTTTTTTTTTCCATTTTACTGGTATTTTTTGAGTGGTCTTCTTCATATCTAAGATATTTTTTGTGACCTATGACATTCAGTTTTATTATGTCTATAAAATATTTAAGGAAGTCTACATGGAATTATTGTACATAATTCAAGAAAAAGAATGAAGAAATCAATAGAGAGGTTCAGCACATCATGGGATTTGGGAACAAAGATCCTTTAGGAGTAGGAGAACAGATACAGAAACAGTCCAGGCAAAGGCTCCTTAGAGGAGAAGCATCTAAGCTGTGTCACTTTTTAAGCTTTTTTTTTTTTTTTTCTTTTTAAGCTTTTTTAAACACCATTTTTGCAAGTTACAGGAAGCTGGAAGAAGAGAATATAAAGATAAATGAAAATAGAAAATGAGTTTTACTTTCAAGTACTTGCAACCATATGGAATATGTCACATTAATGCATGGTTATAAAATCAGTTATATGTTTTTTAACATGTGAAAGAAAAACCACAGGTCAAATTTTGTTGTGAATGTAGATAAAAAATCCTAAATAAAATGTGGATAATAACAAGAACAAATTGAGGCTATTCTGAGCATGAAAGACTTCATTATTTTAAGAAATCTAGGTCATCAAAATAATTAAAAATAGGTTCAAAAAATATATAAAAACTCTCAACTCTCTCGAAAGATGATGATGGGTATCCAATAAGGAAAGTAAACTTGACAAAAAACAAAAAGTCTGAGGAAAGAAAACCTATAAGGATGAGCACATTTAATAGTTAAATGATAAATGAATCCCTTCTAAGTCAAGAATGAGACATCGAGGGGCGCCTGGGTGGCTCAGTGTGTTAAGTATCTGCCTTTTTTTTTTAATTTTTTTTAATTTTTTAATTTTTTAATTTTTTTTTTTTTTAAGTATCTGCCTTCAGCTCAGGTCATGATCCCAGGGTCCTGGGTTCTAGCCATGCTCTGCAGGGAGCCTGCTTCTCCTTCTCCCTCTGCCAGCTGTTACCCTGCTTGTGCTTGCTCTCTCTCTCTCTCTCTCTGTCAAATAAATAATAAAATCTTCAAAAGAAAAAGAAAGAGACGTGGGCTCCACAATCATCACTTCAGTGTTATATGAGAAACTTTAGTTGGGGCAGACACACTGAGTAGGTTTATAAAGAATGAGTATAAGAAAATTGAATACACACACACACACACACACACATACTTAATAAACTTTTTTATCAAGCTTGGAAATACTAAGATGAATCCAATTCTAGTCACCACGTACTGGAGTGACACCATTTTTAAACTCCATCAAAAGGTATGCTTTTGTCTTTCTTCCCATAGTTTAGGTAACAGAATATTTTGTCAAACATTTTCTCTACCCCCAGCGTTTTAGGTTTAAAAAGATTGTCTTTTCTACAAGTATTTATTAACATTCCCTTTATTATGAGAAATGTTGACCCTTTTCCCTATTTGTTTATTTTTAAGTGGGCGCCACATCTTGTGTGGAGCTCTTTACAGGGCTTGAACTCACAACTCTGAGATCGACAGTAGGACGCTTAACTGACGGGGCACTTGGCTGCTTATATTTTTACATTTTCTACTATGTTTAACTGAATTATCTGTCTATACTCACAACTTCCTACACTTTGTTAATATCTTCCATGGCTAGTCATCACCTTCCCATGACTCCCGTTTTTCAAATTTTCTGGCTATTTCTGCTTATCTAACTTTGCAGAGAAGAGAAAATTTATAGTCAACTTCCATAGTTCAGGTAATAAACTTAATAGTGTTTTTATTGAAATGTACTCAATTTATAAATGAACTTAGGGAGAATTGCTACTATTAGGATTTGGAGTCTTCTTATATAAGAACATGGCATGATCTGCAGCTGTTTAAGAAAAACCTTTTGTGCAAAGGTTGAAATGAATAAAGTGAAGATTATTGGAATCAGACCTCCCATCACTGTGAATTAGAGATTTCAAACAATTAGGACCACTTAGTGGGAATATGTGACATTTTTGGCATTTAACTTATGACTCAGCAGAGAAAGAATAATGGAATAACTAAGTTAATAGTTCATATATTACATTTTAGCTTATATATAATTTATTCAGAATGACCTTCTGTAACTGTCACAGTAATTTTGGTTTTACTGACAAAGGAACTGGGACTTAGAGAAAATAACTATTTTCCCTAGGATCATAGTTGGAGTAGTTATTTAAAATTAGCTTTTTATACCTATAAATGTCCTGCCCTTGCCAGGAATCATGCTAATTAATTCATTTTGAATTTTAAATTCCCTCTCACCTAAGAATTATTTCCCAAAATGTGTACAAGAGTATTATTTAAAGGTTCATAACTGTCCTTCAGATAAAATAAAGTCAACCATAATCAACATATTTGAGACATGCTAGTTTCATTACTATAGAACTTCCAAAGCATGTAATACATGAATATAAATTCATAGAAAAATTCCCCAGAAAAAATAAATGTAGGCTTATTCATAAAAATACGTAAGGTTTAGTTATCAAATTTAGAGAAATATCCCACATACCAAACTTACTAGCATGTGTTGAATTTCTGAGCCTTACATTCTAAAATGGTAGGGTGTTCCAGGAAAAGTTTTATCATCCTCACAGAGATAGATATATGTGTAAATAGACTACATAAAATAAATAAATGCAATTTGTTAAAGAATTTTATCGAATATTGTGATCTCCTCTGTCCCTCTCCTATCTCTCCACTATTTTACTAAACTAATGATATTCATTATAGTGACACTATTTTGTTTAATACTATTTTCTTTGATACACTGAAAGTATTTAAACTTTAAGTAAGTATTTAAACACTAACCAGAGAAATTTTCCTAGTAAATAATAAGGTACCACACTATGGTCAAATGTGGTAACAGAAATTTCTACATGTCTAGCTATTATCTAAAAGTATATACAAAATGTCTAAGTTGACTAATAATTTAAAATTATATTGTTGACTAAAATTATCTAAATGAGTATGTTCAAAAAAATACCTTAATGAAAAAATAAACTGCAGTAAACATTAAATATGGGATGAATAATCCACTTTTCCTTTTCAAATAATAATATATTTCTCAATTGGAGTTTGAAAGTACAGTCATAAAAGTACATGTTCTTTAAAAATGAACATAAATCTAGAACATGGAATTCTCATACTTTTCTATCAAAACCATCCATTTTTTTCAGTTTCCATTTTTATCATTATCTTTTTTCACTACGGTGGTATCTCCTAAGCTTTCTACAAGTTAGTCTTTCCTCTTTATCAAACTAATCTACTTCTCCAAATCCAAATACTGTCTCATAAAAATCTATATCTAAAACTACATCTTGATTCAAAAGTTATTTTTTAAATGAAGTTCCCAGATCATAATATTAAATTATTTCTTGTAAATATCCATTAAAAGAAGAGAGTTAAGGGGTACCTGGATGATTCAGATGGTTAAGCATCTGCCTTCAGTTCAGGTCATGATCTCCAGGTCTGGGAATCAAGCCAGGCTCCTGGCTCAGCAGGGAGTCTGCTTCTCCCTCTCCCACATCCCCCTGCTTGGGCTGTCTGTCTCTCAAAAGGATAAATAAAATCTTCTTATTTTTTTAAAGAAGAGAATTAAAATGGCTTAATCCATTCAATAAATAGAGATAGAGCTTCTGTGTGTCAATTACACTTTTAAGCCCTGAGGATATGCACATTATTCTTGACGTTTTGATTGTCTGTTCCATAACCAAACTTCCACAACATGTAGAGGCTTCACTTAATAAAGGCTTGTTTGCTTATGACTTTGCAATTTGGTTGTAACTCTTCTAGAAGGGTGCCTGGCTGGCTCAGTCAGTATAGCACTTGACTTGTAGCCTCAGGTGGTTAATTCAAGTCCCATGTTGGGCATGGAGCCTACTTAAAAATAAAAATAGAAATAAAAATAACATAAATAGATAGATACATAACTGTTTAGTTGGCTTACAGCTCACCTCTGCTCTTTGTGTTGTCATCTGTGGCTAGCTCAGCACTGGGTTCGAGGATCCATTCCCAAGATGTTTCTTCCATATGGCTGGCAGAGCTGTTGCTGACTAATGGCTGGAGCTCAGCTAGAGCTGTGGTGGGGCTCAGTTTTTCTCTGTCTGTGAGACTTTCCACAAAGCTGTCTGGGCTTCGCTTGAATGAGGCATGGTGCTGTGTCACTTCAGTCATACTCTGCTAGTTAAACTACAGCCAGATTCAAGGCAGTGGGAATACAAAACAAAACAAAGCAATCAACCAACCAACCAACCAACCAAACAACCAAACAAACAAAACTACAGAACTCCTGATGAAAGAAGTAGTAACAATGATGTGATATCTTTATTTCATGGTGTGAGGGAGAAGATAGGGATCAGGCAAATAATTATAAGAAGATTCAAGTAAATAATTATAGAAAATGATAAATAAATAAATGCTAAATAAATCTCCACCTATTTCCAGATTTCTATAAATGAGGAACATTAGTATTTTTAGGAGATAAAATAGAATCACCTAATATTTTTTAACCATATGAAAAGTTACCTTTGGGTAAATGTGTTTTAATACAAGAAATAAAAATTAGAATGCATTAGATATCCATTGCTGTGTGACAGTATTACCAGAAACTTAGCAGCTTACAACAGTAAACATTTGGTAGCTCACAGTTTCCCTAGGTCAAGAGTCTGGGCATGGTCTCCCTGAGTCCTCTACTTGATGGTCTCGCAAGGCAGCCATCAAGGTGTCAGCCATGCCCGAGTTCTCATCTGGAGGTTTAACAAAATAGAGTTTGGTCTGCATCCCACTTTACATGATTGTTGGCAAAGTTCAGTTTCTTTTGGTTGTAAGGACTAAGGGCTTCCTTTTCTTGTGGTCTATCAACTGGAGGCTGCCTTCAACTCCTAGAGGCCGTCTCCTCCCTGCAGGTGTGAGGTTCCCCAGCGGGGCTCTTTGCATCCTCAGCTCAAGAAGTTAGCAAAACACTCCAACAAGATGGACACTAAGATCTTGTGTAACTTAGTCACATATTTATGGATACACTCCCCCTTTTTTTTTTTGTATTCTTTATGTTAGAATCAAGACACAGTTCCCACACACACTCAGCATGAGGGCTTCCATAAAGGAATCCATATCACCTAGCAGGGATCATGGAAGTCACCATAAGGGTATGTCCATAACATGTAGGATTTAGCTGAGAACCCAGGACCTCAACAAGCTCTTAAACTTGGTGACTCTATTTTGCTTGAGCCAAAATAAAATAAAACCATAGCTTCATTTTTGTCTCTTTTCTCTCCCTTTTCACTTTCCTTTTCTTGTCAATTGCCACATCCTCTTGATTATTTCTATAAATCATGGGTTTCATTTTAAAGGCCAACAGAAGTCAGGCAGGAGACATATGTATGTGTGGTGGCTTACGTGTTAGGTATTAGACTACAGGGAATGGTAGGGTCTTTGTAATGGGAGAGTGAACTCCTACTGTGGAGTTAGAGTATATATGCAGATACAGTCTATCTGCAGATCCAGTGACTACGTCCATCTGAAGTTGGGGCTTGGTTTTGCCAGACAACCTGTTTTTCAAAAGAGAAGCAGGATTTCTTTATTTTCATGGGAAATTTTGAAATGTTTGTGAAGCAATGTTCAGAAAATACATCTCCAAGCCAGATCTGTGCTAAGGTCCTTAGAACAGTTTGTTTGTGACCTTAGATTTAAAATATCACTCAAAGCTACACCTCATTATTTTTTATATTTTGTCTTCACGAAGTATGCATATGTATGAAAAAAATGACCAGTTTTAAAGATTTTTATTTATATGAGAAAAAGAGCATGTGTGAGAAAGACCAAGTTATGGGGAGAGCAGAGTGAGAGGGAGAAGCAGAATCCCTCCTGAAAGGGAGCCCTATGTGGGGGTTGATCCCAGGAACCTGGGATCATGACCTGAGGCACTTAGTGGACTGAGCCAACCAGGTGTCCCCCACAAATTACCAATTTTAAATCAGTTGTGATATAATATATAAAAAGGTGGACACTACTATAAGTGGGTGAAAATGTAGTAATATTATATGTGAAAATTTAAAATTATGTAATATTTGAAATTATGAAATATGTGTCATGAAATATGACGCTGTGTTGGAAAAATATAGTCACAAAAGGAGATTGACCATTGACGAAACGTGCATTATCTCAATCTGATACATAGAAAATGTTAAACTGGAAAATACAGTGATCTCTAGTTTTCCTGAAGTTTCCTCACACAAATCTCTCTAGTATTTCTTCAACCTCTCCTAACAACACTTCCAAAAACAAGTCTGATTATATCACTTTTCTGTTTAGAATCTTTATATTACCTGCCCAAAGAAATATTTTCTCCTTATTATACTATTGTTATTTCAGGTAACTTGTTTTCTAGGCAATCTGATATTTATTTCCCTCATGTTTTAGATTTACATTTTTCTTGGTGTCTTTGCTTAAAATCCTTATCTTCCCATTTTTTTTTTCTATCTGTTAAAGTCTCCATTTTTTTTAAACAAATGATTAAAAAAAATATTTCACAGTAAGTGCACTTTTAATCACCTTTATGTATGTCACCCATCCTGCCACCCACCTCTCCTCTGGCAGCTACAAGTTTGTTCTTTATATTTAAGTCTGTTTTTCAATTGTCTCTTTTTCTTTCTTTGTTTTATTTCCCAAATTCCACATTTGAGTGAAATCAGATGACATTTGTCTTTCTCTGACTTATTTCACTCAGTATTATATGCTCTAGATCCATCCATGTTGTTGACGAATAGCAAGATCTCATTTCTTTTCCATGGCTGTGTAATATTCCATTTTCTTTATATATCACATCTTCTCTATCCATTCATCTCTTGAAGGACAGTTGGGCTTCTTCCATATCTTGGCTATTGTAAATAGTGCTGCAATAAACATGGGGGTGCATATATCTTCTTGAATTAGTGTTTTTGTTTTCTTTGGGTAAATAACCATAGTGGAATAACTGGATTATATTCTCCCTCAGTTTTGATTTTTTGAGTAAACATCATCCTGCTTTCCACAGTGCCTGTACCAATCTGCCTTGTCATTAACAGTGTATGAGTATTCAATTTTTCCCCCCACAATCTCACCAACATTTGTTATTTCTTCTCTTTTTGATTTTAGCCATTCTGAGAGGTTTAAGGTGATATCTCATTGTGTTATTAATTTGCACTTCTCTGACTTTTAGTGATTGTAAGCTTTTTATGTGTCTCTTTCCTCTTTTTGTGTCTTTTTTTTTTTTGAAAATTGTCTATTCAGGTTCTCTGCCCATTTTTTAATTGGATTATTTGGTGTTCTTGATCTTGAGTTGTATACATTCTTTATATATGTTGGATAGTAACCCCTTATCAGTTATGTCATTTGCAAATATCTTCTTCCATTCATTAGGTTGCTTTTTTTTTTTGATAGTTTCCATCACTTTGCAAAAGCTTTTTATTTCGATTTAGGCTAAATAGTTTAATTGCTTTTGCTTTTCTTGCTTAAGGAGAAATATGTAGAAAAATGTTTCTATAGCTAATGTCAAGAAATTATTGCTTGTTTTCATGTAGGAGTTTATTTATTTATTAAAGACCTAAGTCTTTAATTCATTTTGAGTTTACTTTTGTGTTTGGTGCAGGAAAAACCAAAAAACTTTTTGGTTTGGTTTCATTATTTTGCCTGTAACTGTCCAGTTTTCACAACATTTCTTGAAGACACTGTCTTTTACTCATTGTAAATTTTTGCTTCCTGTGGCATAAATTAATTGACCATAAAATCATGGATTTATTTATGACCTTTCTATCCTGTTCTCTCTCTTTTTTTTTTTTTAGATTTTTTATTTATTCATTTTACAGAGAGATGCATTGATGCATTTGTCTATTTTTGTGCCAGTATTATACTGTTTTTATTACTACACCGTTGTACTATATCTTGAAATATAGTACATATATTGAAATATAGTACAATTTGTGATACCTCGAGCTTTGTTCTTTCTCAAGTTTGATTTTGCTATGGGGGAGGGTCATTGTGGTTCCACAATAATTTTGTTATGATTTGCACTAGTTCTGTGGAAAATGTTGTTGGTATTTTGATAGTGATTTAATTAAATTTGTAGATTGGTTTGGGTAGTAAGGAAATTTTAGCAATATTGATTCTTCAAATCCCTTAGCATAGAATAGCTTTCCATTTGTTTGTGTAATCAAAGTCTCCAACTTTCAAATTAAATTTAGCTGTTCATCTTTTCCATTAAGTTTCTTGCTTCTCCCAAAATTATTTTGATTTTTATTTCTACTAAAGCTTAGCTGCACTTTAAGCAATTGGTCTCATAATAATTGTTCTCATATTATGCTGTGCATTAGTGATGTTGTTTCTGTAGGTTTGGATTGTAAGCTATATGTGAGAAAAAATTTTTTTTTTCTTAACCTCATGAAGCCTTTTTCAAAGCTATTATTTTAGATAAGTACTCAAAATACCTGTATAATTTCATTTATTTATCACAAAGTCACTTTTAGCTATGTTATTCAATAAATTTTATATAGCTGATTTTGAACTGATTAAAAAAACAAATAAATAAGAAATCAAAAGGTAAAACTTTGTATGGCACTTCCGGGAAATAAATAGCATTCAGTATTTTCTTCTTGCTACCTGAGTGAACCAGTATTTTGAGACAGGATGTCTCTTGCATGTAAAATGAAATAATTATATTATACATTCAGTAGTGTTACTGTTGTATCACATATTTGGAGTTCAATAAATGTGATATTTTGTTATTAATTTGAAGGTCAATGAATAATGAAACTAACATTGAAATAGATATGTAAAACTCTTAACCATTTAGTTTTGGACATGGTTTTCACTTATCTATAATGAAGGTTTTTAAATGTCATTGTGTCATTGGTGAAAAAAATGAAGATATGACATGAAGATCTAGGTTATTACATGTTTAGAATCCTGAAGTTTCTTTGAGTTCATGTGTCTTATTTATGAGATTATAGATATTATTAAACTGTACTTTCTCATAATTCAAATTTATATTAATATGAAAGTAATGGCTCAGAAACTTGATAAAAACCTCTCTTTTTACAGAACTACATTAACTTTAGTTCTCTAATTGGCTTTCATTGTGTGTGTCTGAATTCCTTTTTTTTTTTTTTTCTAAGATCAGGCTAGCATTGACCTTTTTCTCATAAAAGGAGAATTTATTCTCATTAAGTTTAATTGTGTAGTTAATGTTTTCATTGAGGTGCCTATTAAGCTCCTTTCTGACATTTCTAGAATCACTTAAGGTTCTGAACTTGTCATGGAGAAATGTCAACCTATCAAAATGCCCAATTCCAGTTTATATATGTACTAGCCCTGACTGAATCTCCTATTTCGTTTAGGTAGTTAGTGAAACCTGTTCCACAGACCTGCTTTGGTCATTTCTCGAGATTTTTTTCAAGCATCTCTTTGCCTTAGCATATACCTTGTTTGTCCCACAAAAAATGAACATATTTATCATTAAAATTCAAACATATCACAGTTTATCTTAGGTTGGTACTTGAAAGAATACACACCAAAAAAGATGTTCATCAGAAAAAAAGAGAGAGAGAGAGAGAGAGAGAGACCCACAGGAAGCAAGAATTTGTACTAATTTTCCCAAGCTCATTATTTCTTGTCTCATTTCATTAATCTGCCCATTCAAACTAACTCATTGAAGAAACGTGGACAATGACTCTAAATCTGTCACCCTTGACAGCACTAGGTTAGGCATACTATGGGTAAATAAAAGTAAAACCTTGAGGTAGTTTTTGGTTGCTGCTAATAAACCTTGACCTCCGCCAATGTGTTATACTTCTCCGGTCACAGGTGCAATATGCTATTCATATGCACCTGAAGCATCTATCTTTTTGATTTAGGAAAAAAATCCACTGAACAATGAAACTAGTCATCCTAGGCCTAATTAGTAGCAGGATTATGTGAAATACAGAAAGCAAATCTTCATTCTTTAAACATTCTCTCTTTTTCCAGATAAGCAGTCTAACCTAAAGGTAAATTTAATAATATATGGGGTAACTTGATAGGGATATTTCTAAGCAATCATGCCAAAAAGGTTTTTCCTAAATGATATACCCTCTGTTTTCTTTTTCTCTGTCAAGTTTATTTGGTTTTCTAATTAATGGCAAATATTATTTGTTATATAATGCTACAATTGAATCCACTTTTTATTGTTGTTCCTTGAAATAATAAGACATGTATATGTGTCTTTAGAGTTACATTTTTCTAAAAAAAGCTCATCATCATGATGGATTGACTAATTCAAGAAATGTTCAAATTGGGTGTTCTTTAATCCTTCAAAAATTAGGGTCAGGTACTATTAGGCTACTCTTATTCAATATTTAGAGAATTATATATCCATATATATCTTTACAGTTTTATGTTTTGGTTACTCTTGAGTACAAATTATAGAAATAGTTGATTATTTAGCTATATACAGTAAAAGCAGTAGCTGTACAATGTCATCATTTTTCATTAATATTGAGGCAATACAAATGCACATGAGTATTTGCTTTTAAAAATCTTACATGTTAATGCAGGAGAATATTTTGAAGACATATTTAATTCCATAGCTAAATTATAAAGAGACTGATTAGAGAAATAACCCAAGATTTCTTAACTAGTTATTTTGCTTTTGTCTATAATATCATACTCACATTTGAGAAAGAGTGAAGAGAATTGCCCAAAGCCTTTGCAATTTTTGTGTTCTTATGTTTGGATTATTACTCAAGTAAACTTTGAGTTTAGTGATATTAAACTCGGACCAGAGCATTGTGTTTAAATTAATACATTAAAAATATAAACTTTCTTTATTTTTTTTTAATTTTTAGTTAAATTTGAGTTAACATACCATGTAATATTAGTTTCAGGTATGCAGTAGTGATTCCGCGCTTCCATTCAACACCCAGTCCTCGTCACGAGAGTGCTCCTTCGTCCCCAACACCTATTTCCCCCATCCCATCTTAGCCTAAATCTAGCTGATTAAATATCAGAAATTACTTTGTAATATCAACATTAATATTTAAATTATACATAATTTAACTCCATAATGATAATTTGGGTTTATGTTTTAGTCACTGATCCCATGGATGCCATTGGAATTATGTGTCCAGATTTCCTCTTATAACCCTCCCTGTACCAGTATTTTGACATATCTGCACAGCAGTTGGGTCTTCCACTTCATAGCAGTTATTTTTGTATGGTCAATTTTCCTAACTGTGATAAAATATTTGCCTAATGAAGCCTTAAGTGCATTCACAGCATGCCTTCTGAAGGAGCGGAACATGCTCAAAACTTATCAAAGTCTCAGAGTTGATAATGAATCACAAGTTTATGCTCTAGACCAGACGCAGGCCATTGTATTTTTCCCAGGTTAAAGGTAATTTAGAGGACAGGCAATTTGCTCATTTCCCTAAGTGTCCCTTGTGCATTCTCTTTTATAATTACTGATATAGTCAAGGATATTTGGTATATTAGAGATTAGAATTTGTTTCCTTGAAACACAGTATTTATTTGTTTGTTTGTTTTTAAATATTTTTATTTATTTATTTGACAGACAGAGATCACAAGTAGGCATAGAGGCAGGCAGGGAGAGGGCAGGGGGCTGAGCAGAGGGCAGGCTCCCCGCTGAGCAGAGTGCAATGCGGGACTCGATCCCAGGACCCTGGGATCATGACCTGAGCCAAAGGCAGAGGCTTTAACCCACTAAGCCACCCAGCTGCCCCGAAACACAGTATTTATTAAGAGAAAGTGCAAGTGAGATAGTTGAGCTATTGTTAGTCAAACATTTGCACACGGGCATCAGAAAAGTTCTGCTTTTCTAAAACTCCTATCATAATCTACTTAATAGATTCTACCACATTCTTAAAAAGCCAAAGCAGTTCAATGAGGATAATGATATACAAACTCTAAGGGAACAAACATAAGTAAGTTATTTAAAGGTGATTTTCTGGAAAATATCATCAGCTTTATAATCAAGTGAAGATAGCACTGTAGAAAAGAATACTTACAGGGATCTCCCAGGTTTTGATATTAAAATGTTCATTTTCTGTATAACAAAGTCACAGGGATTATTTTTCAAAATTTCTGATAAAAAGTGCACTATGTCATGTGGGTGTAAGGTCAGCATAAGTCTAGAAAATATGGACTCTAGCTGGATTTGAGAATGAAAACTACATATCCTTAAAGGGGACATGAGGGGCAGCTCTCCTCAAATTTCTCCCATTCATCTAGATATTTATTTATTCACTATATGCATAAGATACCATTCATGCACTCATTTAACTAATGGTCATTGCATTTGTTGACTCTTGGGTTTTAGAAGCCTCCCGCTATTCCGCTGTTGATCAGGCAAAGGTAAGTCTGTTAAATCAGTTGCAGTGAGGAACAATGTTCCTGTGACAGTCTGAGTAGTGTTTCAGTCAGGCGTTAAGGCAGGGTAGGGGTTTTTTGTTTTTTATTTTAAGATTTTATTTATTTATTTTACAGACAGAGATCACAAGTGGGCAGAGAGACAGGCAGCGGGCGGGGGGGGGAAGTAGACTCCCCACTGAGCAGAGAGCCCAATGTAGGGCTGGATTCCAGGACTCTGAGATCATAACCTGAGCCAAAGGCAGGGGCTTTAACCCACTGAGCCACCCAGGTGCCTCAAGGCAGGGTAGAGTTTTAAGTTCTGCAGAACTCTAACATGAATCCTTCAAGTCAGGAACAGACTGGGGTAGAGTAGATGACATAACACAATAACTGATTAGTGGGAACTGGGAGGTTGGGCTTCAGAACAAGTCCTAATGAACAATTGTTCAGTTTGGGTAAATATATTGTTTAGTTTGTTCACAAATTTATCTTCGAGGAGCTGTTGTTTCTTGAAGCAAACAGACAGAAAGATTATGAACAGTTTGAAATACACTTCTAAATCGGGGATCTATAATACCTAATTAAACCCAGAAACCGAACTCATGTTCAGGTCGAAAGCCCTGGAGATCACACATTTAAAAACGTCCATAGCTCCTGTTAAGTTAAAAATAAGAAAAAAGAATTTAATTTAAAACTATGTTTAAGGACCATTGATATTATCATTTTTTTTTTATTTTGAAAGTGTCCAGGTATCCAAATTTTATACCCACTTGATTTAACATTGGTCCAAAGTTGTAAAGTTGACTAAAGATCTAGAAATTCAATTTCAGCGTAGCACTTAAAATATTTACACTATTAAACATTTTAGAAGATATCTATTATTACAATTTTAGTCCATTAAACCTAATTTGGTGTTTTTGTAATAACTTGCAGAAATAATTTTAACTTACCAGAGAACTGACATAATTTAAAAATATCAATCTCAAGAAGTTAAATAAGAATTTTCTATTAGCCAAAATATTGTGATAACATTTACATGATGATAAAATTAGTAAAAAATCAGAGTTAATTTAAGGCTAACATCACTCTAATCTTTACAGAGTCATTCATTTATCAAAGGTAAAACGTGAATTTTTAAAAAATAAGTAAGCATCTCTAGTCTTATATGAGAAATTATGGTCAAATCATCCCCCAGATTTCCCAAGATTAAAGAAATGAAGGAGGTGAATGGCAGTAGATGTGAAAAGGGATGTCAAACAGATAGGAAATTTTCACTACATACAGTTAATTATCTTCCCTATGTAAGGAGGAGAGGTAACTTAGACGCTGGAAAACACATTGTGTCAGGAGCATATACCAGAGAGGGAGTCACTAAAGCTGGCATAAAAATAGTTTATGGTCTTGACAATTCCATCAAGTAAGTCATAGTAGTCTAAGGCTAATATTAATCTACACAGTATGGAAACAAACAAGAAAATTTCCCTACGTGTAAGTAATATTTTTAGACCGACAAGATAGAGTATTCCTCAAAGGGGCTTTTACTTTCACTTTGTAAACATTATTTCTTAAAACATTCACCTTCAGTGGGGACCTAGTGGTGTGTGAAAAATCAAAATCAAAAACATTCTAGTTTTCTACTATTTTAAATTTACTCAGTATTAACTGGTTCCCTGTCAAGAAAGACGAGATAAAGTCAAAGCTCTCACAATGGCGTGCTTATGAGGCTCAAAATACTCTAGGCCATTGATTCCTCCCTGAGCCCTCCTTTACTAATTCCTTCTTGCTTACTCCTCATCAGGCTTGCTGGCCTTTACACCTTTAATTCAACCATGAGCAGGTGCTTTTGCTTCAGCTCTTCCTTTTGGCATTTACTTTTCCTCCAAATTTCCAAACGGTTTATGTTCTTCATTCTCATTAATGTCTTTGTTCAACCATGAACTTCCCCTGAGGTCGCTCAGAAAAATCTCTTAGCTGCCGCTCATTCGCCACCACCTCCTGGAGTCCACTTCTGCATTTTCTTTTTTATTTTCTTCTGTAGAATTTATTACTTCTAACATACCAGAATATTTGCTATGTTCATTGTTTTTTATCAGCCCTCCCATCTCCTTCCTACCTACAAAAGAGTGAAAGCTGCATAAAGCCAGCGATGCCAGTTTTACTCCCTGGAGAATAGTGTCTTCATTGTAATAGGTAGTAATTAATCTTTATTAAATTAATGAATTAAAGTGCACACACATACAGTGATATGTCAGGAGCATGTTTATAATTCATTCCCTATTACTGTAAAATTTTGCTTTGAAATAATCCCACAGATTTTCTTCATTTATATACTTGAGAAGATTGGTTATTGACCACAGTTTTCATCAACTGTATACTTTAAAAGATTATGCACACATACACACACACTAGTGTGTATTTAAAGTAATTAAGTATTCTGGATTATGGAGTTCTTTGTTTTTCTCCTTAAAAAAAAAATGCCATGCATATTTTCTCCACTCATTTTTTTCTGTTTTAGAAAGACAATATGGTTATCCCAGAAACGAAACAAAACAAAAACCAATTTAATCCTAAAAATGGGCAGAAGCCAGGAACAGACATTTCTCCAAAGAAGACATACAGATGGTCACAGACACATCAATATTTGCTCAACTCCGCTAATCATCAAAGAAATGCAAGTCAAAACAATTAGATATCAGCTCACACCTGTCAGAATGGCTGAATCAAAAACACAACAAACAAGGAGTGTTGGTGAGGATGGGGAGGAAAAACAACCCTAATGCATTGTTGGTGGGAATGCATATTGGTGCAGCCACTGTAGAAAATTGTGTTGGGGTTTCTCAAAAGATTAGAATACAATTACCATGTGATCCAGTAGTTCCACTACTGGGTATTTAGCCGAAGAAAATGAAACACTATTTTGAAAAGATATATGCACCCCTATGTTTATTGAAGCATTATTTACAATAGCCAGTTTATGGAAGCAAACCAAATGTCCATCAATTGATGAATGGATTAAGAAGATGTGTGTGTGTGTGCCACACACACACATATACACACACACAGTGAATATTACTTAGTCATTTCAAGGGTGAAATCTTGCCTTTTGCAACAAAATAGATGGTTCTAGAAGGTATAATGCTAAGTAAAATAAGTCAGAGAGAAAGACAAATACTACATGATTTCACTCATATGTGGAATTTAAAAAGGAAAAACAAAAGAAATGGACAGAGACCAAAAGGAGGCAAAAAAATCCCAGACTCTTCACTATAGCAAACACACTGATGATTATCAGAGGGAGGAGGTTGGCGGAATGGGTGAAATAGATGGATTAAGAGTACGCTTACTTTGATCAGTACTTAGTAAGGTCTAGAATAGTTGAATCACTAGATTTTAAACCTGAAACTAATACATCATGGTATGTTACCTCCACTAGACTATTAAAAAAGGGACCTCTGGTTGGCACACTCAGTTAAGCATCAGACCCTTGGTTTCAGCTCAGATCATGACCTCAGGGTCCTGGGATCCAGCCCTGTGTTGGGCCCCATGATCAACATGGAAGATTATGAGACAGATGAAAAAAAATGAGTTTGCAGGGCCTAGAAAATAATATAATTATGGGAAATAAAACATATACGTAAAGGATATTAGAAACAGTAGTCACCACGTAATTACTAATGCTGTGGAAACATTTAGGGAGTGTAGAATACTTGAACAAGTTTTGTATTTTGTAACTTAAGTTACAAAATACAAATTTATAAAATGGAAAGGACAAAGAAATAAAATCAATATTAGAGAAAACAAATATGACAAAGAAGATCCAAATGTGTGTAGATATTTTTGAGATGAGAGAAACCTGAGACCAAAAACACAAGGTTAAATAATGAAAGGAAATTATTCTAAAATAAAACTGTATCTCTATTTGAAGACTGAAAGAGCACACATTGTACTAAAAAATAAAAAAAAAAGTAGAACAATTAACACAAAGAATTTTCAAGGGAGGAAAAGAAGGAAAAAGCATATTGTTGCCTTGAAACTGGATTTCTGAAAAATGATATAAAACTTTCTCCTCCACTCTTATGTTTTAGGATGACCGTTTTTTAACTTAAAATTTATTAACACTTGGAGTACTCCCTGTGGTGATCATTGCTTCTGTGACTTCTCTTACTCCTTTTCTGCCTTCACCTTCTTCTATACTTCTAATGTCTGCACTCAATTTGCATTATTTTAAGTTTCGTGTCGTGATTTTGTTTTGTCTTCATTGTATGAGATCTTTCCTTCTCTTCAAGTTCAGAATTAATTAGAATCTTTTTTATTTTTTAAGAGGCAACTATGTTTGGACACAATAAGGGTATAACTAGTTTCCCATCAGCTGTAATATGAGAAAGTGAATGCACATCATCACTAGACCAAGTATGATAGTAGGATTTTGGCCTACGGCTTCGGCAGCCACCCACCTGGAAAGCCAAACCACAGTCTGCAGCAGCTGCCCTGGGAACAGTCAGAACCTGGTCAGTGACTGCCCCCCCCCCACCATTCCCCAGTTATTTCTCAAGCTTCCAACGCAGGGCCAACTGCAGAGGGCCAGATCTGTTCCCGAACTGATCCTGTCAGATATTCGACTTCTAGTTATCCCCGCTTCAGCTTCCCATTTCAAAACTTTCCATTCAGAGCAACCCCGAAGCCTTCCCCTTTTCATTCATTCATTAATTCTTTTTATTCTGTCTCTCGGATGCTCCTGCCTACCTTTGAGTCTCTTCCCAAAGTAGGTGATGGTAGTTGACTTGCTTGCTCTAGCAAACTCTAAGCAAACAGTCTCTGTTTATTCTCTTTTGGGTGGCATTTGTTTATTTTTACGATAGAAAAATCCAATGAAAAACAAAACAAAATACAACTCATATATTTCATATAGTTTGTTGACATTGAGGAATTATCATGAATACAGGACAGAGAAGTTGCATTTTTAACTCTTCATTGTCTACTGAAGTGTACTTCAACTTTCTTTGATCGAATGTTGTGTTTTTAGGAGCTGTCGTTGCACATCTATCCTTTTCAAAGTTTAGTCTTCTAAATAACTAAATAATGCTCAGCAGGGGGTGCAAGACTCACCGAGTATGGTATGAGCTATGAGATATCATTGAAAATATTATTATTTTTTTTTAAGAATTTATTTATTTATTTGACAGAGAAAGATCACAAGTAGGCAGAGAGGCAGGCAGAGAGAGAGAGAGGAGGAAGCAGGCTCCCTGCTGAGCAGAGAGCCCGATGTGGGACTCGATCCCAGGACCCTGAGATCATGACCTGAGCCGAAGGCAGTGGCTTAACCCACTGAGCCACCCAGGTGCCCTAATTGAAAATATTATTAATGATACTTGTAAGAACAAAATGAAGAATTGAAATATTTTATGTATTTTAAATACAGTTTCATATTCTTTTTATATCCCAATATTATTAATGCTATTACTTGTATAACTACAATACATGAAACATCTTATATAAATATAGCTTATAAATTTTTGTCTGATTATACCATTTATTTACACAGAACTTTGCCAGGAACAACCTTTCCTATCAAGTTTAAAGACAAAAATGTGACTTATTTTATTATTCCAAAATAAACCTAAAATGGAACTTTATAAATAATGTTCCATGTATATATCATTTAAGATGTCAGGATGTAAAAAGTATATTTTTTCGTATACATTACTGGTTTTTGTACTTCTTATAACCTTTCCACAATTTTTCTCAGAGAGATTCAAGAAATAAAAAATACCTTAATGGCAAAACATGTTACTTTAGGTGACAGTAGTTAGACAACTGCTAATTCACTGCTAATTTTGTATGCTAAAGTTGTCTATATTCAGTCAATTTTCAATTATCTTTCCTAAAGAAAGTCAAGGTGACATCGAAAGCCAGAGTGCCCTATAATTAATCACTTATAATGCACCTTTGAAAAGTATATTATTGTGTAATATCTATAACTAACTTTTATTACAGTTTTATTTATGCAAAAATCAAAGTTACTGTTTAATATGATTTATCAGACTATACCCCAAAGGGAGGCGCTGTATGGCTCACAGAATATACAAATGATTTGTTTATCAACAGTAAACATTCAGGTTTTTCTGAGAAGAAAGAAATTCAGTTTGGAATAAGATAAAAAAAGACATGAGTACTCTATTACATAAAATTAAATAGATACATGATTAACTCAGCAGAATTTACGTTAGAAAGAATAGCAAGACTGGGGAGTATTGTAACAACTGAAGTCCAATATTTAAGTAGAGACTTGTACTTTTTTACCAAGTCCCTTTGCCTGAAAGTTTCTTGTGTAAAAGTTAAGAATTGCTAAACTTACCATACCATTGTATCATTTTCCTGGATGATTTAAAAAATCAACTGAGAACTCAAGAAACTGATACATGAATAATGGTGATAATTTTAGATAACAGAGTTTACTACACCTTTTTAGACTGACACTAAACCACAGAATATACCTAAACATCACAGAAGAAAACAATCAGCTCTTAGAACATTAATTTTCTGTAGAATCCTAATTTGCAGATAGTTTTGAAAAACCAAAACATATACTTTCAGTTTACATTGTAACTCCATATATGTAGTTGTGTCATGTAAACAAAGTAAATATTACTTTGAAGTCATTTAATAATTTTGTAAGAGGATCTACTTGCTTTCCATTAAAATACCTCAGAATGTTAAGACTAGCTCATCACTGAACATTTTGTGGACCCCAAATTATTCCCAGTAGAGAGGTAATTATGAGTACTCGGTCTGTACAAGGTATTGAACTGTGTCTTTTTTTTTTTTTTTTAAAGATTTTATTTATTTATTTGTCAGAGACAGAGGGAGAGAGAGCAAGCGAGCACAGGCAGACAAAGAGGCAGGCAGAAGCAGAGGGAGAAGCAGGCTCCCTGCCGAGCAAGGAGCCCGATGTGGGACTCCATCCCAGGACCCTGGGATCATGACCTGAGCTGAAGGCAGCTGCTTAACCAACTGAGCCACCCAGGCGTCCCTGAACTGTGTCTTTGACATGCTCTCTTTTTTTACCTCCATGAATGTATGTAGGTACATACAATTACCTCCATCTATGTACTGACCTTCTTCTTGAAATAATATTTAGATCCTATACAGCTTGTTCATGATAGTCTTACTCTCTCCATGTAGTTTAAGGTATTTTCATGATCATCTCACCATTTTCCCTTTGTCTTTATTATTTGATTATTTACCTGAAGTATTCCCAACATTTTTTTTAAATAAAGATTTTTATTTATTTATTTGACAAGGAGAGATCACAAGTAGGCAGAGAGGCAGGCAGAGAGAGAGGAAGGGAAGCAGGCTCCCTGCTGAGCAGAGAGCCCGATGCGGGGCTCGATTCCAGGACCCCGGGATCATGACCTGAGCCAAAGGCAGAGGCTTAACCTACTGAGCCACCCAGGCACCCCCCAACATTTTATACTAAAGCTGAATGATGGAATTGAAACAAGCCTATGCTGTAGTTAGGTGAACTAGAAACCACAGCATTTTTCCAGGTCTCTCACTCTGGAAGGTCATACAGTCTTGCTGGCCATGCCTTACAAGTAAAAGGAAATAGCTTAAATTTATTACCATTGGGTCAATGAACATGTTATGATTTCTAGAAGTGATGTAACCTAATGATAGCCATTGATTCATATCTCTTTAGATCATTTTAAAAAATGCTCGGGCAGAGTGGAGTGTGTGAGTATGGAGTTCAACTATTATCTCTCAGAAGTTTTGATCTGTCAGTCTTTAGCAAGCACCAATTATTATCTCACTAACTATTTAAAACTCTCTTAGATAGGTTGAAACATTTAGAAAAAGATCTTTTTAGTTCATATATGAAAACAATATTTCACTGTTCTCCCTAAATATTTTAGTAAAGTTGAATATCTTTGTTCAGAAGATAGCATGAATGTTAGAGTACAAACAAGGCCCATATAAGCATGAAAGAAAGTCTAAATAAAAGTTAATATTTTCAATTTCCAAAGTAACCATGGTTTATTTTGCCTTTCGTGCTTTTCTGTTAGTTACATAATTTCATATTGTTTCAAAAACAAATTGCCATGAAATTTCAACCCACAGCTCTAGAACTTCAGTTACCTTTGAGAAATAAAAATGTGCCTTCTTTTTTTCTAATCTGAAGCAAAACTACTAGTAAAAATGTAAGAATGATAGTCAAGAGAATCTGGAAAAGATATATATATATATATTTATTTATCTTGAATTAGGATATAATTCATATTATGAATGTATTATGAACTATTTGTGAATTATATAAACTACTTATTTAATAAATAGGTCATAGAATATCAGCAATCCAATCTTTTGAGCCCTTACAAAGGATTATTTTTACAGAGAAAACATTCTGAATGATTAAATTACCCAGATAAAAGATTTAAGTAGAAATAACTTATTTAATAGTATTTGGAAGTTTTGCTAGTTTCCTTATCAAAATTATCAAAACCCACTACTAGGCATATGATCATGGTCAATTTACTAAAATCTGCCATCATATCATCTTTAAAAATAAATATAACATATTTTAGAATCATTTGCTTTTCTTCCAAAGTGGGAACACAATTCTATTAGCTAAAAAGGGGAGGGAACTTGTTAACTACATCAGGGAGATATTGAGCCACTATTCAGTAACTTGAATTTACCATTGAAGAGGTTATGTTGAAATATAAATGTATAAACACAGCTTGCCACTAAAATTAATATATAAAAATTAAAAACACGTTTTCTTAGTTACGTTATTTTGGCACAGATTTGCCATTTCATAAAAATTTTCTATGCTAAGGCATGTTGTCAGGCATCTTCTCCTTTTTCTAACATCTTAAATTTCCATAAATTTGACTTTTATTTAGAAATCAAGAATGTCTAATTTTACTTTCTCTTCAAGTAATAATTTAAATTTGTTCACAGGGCATATCAAAATATGTGTATATATAGAAAAATATACATATGTGTGTATGTGTGTGTGTATTTTTTTCTGTACAAATACATGCTTATGGATTAGTGTGCCATATGCCAAAGAACTATAACAAACTTATTTAAGTTTTAAGCCCAGATGTGATTTGTTTTGAGTAGTTTTGGAAAGACATACTTTAAGAAAGATGGAAAGCCATCATAAAGCCACCTTATTTATAATAGTGTTTTTTGAAACCATCATTTGCTCTAAATGTTAAAGCTCCCATTAGAAATTAAGATTCAAGGGATCCAAATTCCCTGCATGTCACACCATGTTGAACAAAGTGAAAGACTGGCTCATCTATTCTGTGAGAAGAATGTCTTAAAAGGATACATGAATTGGGGCGCCTGGGTGGCTCAGTGGGTTAAGCCTCTGCCTTTGGCTCGGGTCATGATCTCCGGGTCCTGGGATCGAGCCCCCCATCGGGGTCTCAGTTCAGTGGGGAGCCTGCTTCCCTCTCTCTCTGCCTGTCTCTCTGCCTACTTGTGATCTCTCTGTCAAATTTAAAAAAAAAAAAAGATACATGAAATGTCTTCAAGTGCTCCTTCTTGAACCAAAGCATTCTTTTTTTTTTTTTTTTGAGAACCAAAGCATTCTTAACATAAATGTACTATTTTATATGTGCTATTAAATTTGTACAAACAAAATTGAAATAATATGATAGAGAGACATCAAAATTATAATTGATACATAAGTATTTAAAGATACAGATGAAAGTATTTTCTATGACTCTCATTTAGAATTCCACTATTATATTTTATAACTCTAGGACAGATCTTTTGAAATTACACTAACATGTTAAAATTTGAAAAGGATAAAAATATCCCTTTACTCTGAAACAAAATATATGACATTTTCAGAAGTGCAAGGTATAAAAAAGAAATGGCATCCATGGAAATGACAGGTAGGACAGCCAATCAGCCCGCAAGAGATATGCCATCGCTAAAGGCAACTCCAAATTCACTGAACAGCTTGAGTAGGCTGCTACAGTATCTCTTGTTCAGATTTGACATTAGAATCTTGAATTGAGCTTGAAGAAATCGTAAGAAAACTAAACATGTTTTATAATCTTCACACCAGCAAAAGCCAGAATATTGTTGTGTTGTCTGGAACATTGTCATGTGATTTAAAATGCTCTGTAATATTTAATGAAATAGTGCATGTGGATATATAATTCATAATTTTATGTTCATAAATACCTAACATAACTGAGACAGTTAAATAATGAATATATTGTGAAATTTTCCTTAGGGTTTATATTTCCACACTTGGAAATAAAATTAGTCTTTGATACACTATAGCTATGTAATGATATTAGGATGTAATGAAGTTACAAATGCTGAAATCTGATATTATATGAACATGTAGTTAGTTGTCCTTAAATATATTTTTTTTAAAGATTGTATTTATTTATTTGACAGACAGAGATCTCAAGTAGGCACAAAGGGAGGCCCAGAGAGAGAGGGGGAAGCTGGCTCCCTGCTGAGCAGAGAGTCTGATTCGGGCCTTGATCCCAGGACCCTGAGATCATGACCTGAGCCAATGGCAGAGGCTTACCCCACTGAGCCACAGAGGCGCCCCGTCCTTAAAATTTCATAACAAGTTAAAATGATTACTTGAAGGGGAAATAATAAAATTAGCTGTTTTTAATTTCTAAGTAAATGTCATGTTTATGTAAATCTAAGACATTAGGGAAAGAGGACGTTGCCTGAACACATACCTTCTCATAGAAAATATTGATGTTTTTATATGTGCTACTATATATTCAGATTTTTAAAAAAGTTCATTTATTATCATTTATAAGTGTTATTAAAATAAATCTTATCGGTCTACTACAATGATGCCAATATTTTTCCATATTGCTCTATGGTTAAAAATATTTTTTTGAAACAGTTTATTGTGTACGAAGGAGAAAACTCTGGGTTTTGTTTTAAGAATGGATAACGAGAAATTTAGGTTCATCAACATCCCTGAAGGGTCAGAGGGGCGAACTCAAGCCTGCCATAAGTAAGAAATTTTGTTTCAAGGCCCTGGTACCACAGGAATGATTCAGAGGCTGGGGAAATTGCAGTCAAGGAAGGCGGTGGCACCACTGTCCCAGCCTCCTGCCACTCGCAGACTGTTGCAAGGCGACACCATGGGCTTTAGTCCTCCAAACACGCCTGCCTCTTGTAGCCTGGCCCTCAGCCGCGACCTCTCCAGGAAGAGCTTCCTCTATCTCCCTGTCACCATTTGCAATTTTCCTGTCAATTCATTCAATAGAAAAAACCATATCTAGAGTAACCCCATCTAGGTTATACGGATTTTAGCTTTCTAGCTTTTGAGCTTCTGAAGTTAACAGAGGAGGGACGCAACATTTTGTCAAACCTGGTAGACTGCATAATCCTCCTCTTTACTATTGAATGTTAATCCACACCACTTTTATGTATATTAAATGTGAAAACAGCAATAGGAAAAGCAACATGGTCCCATCTAATGTAATGAAGCTTTCTTCATGTTAATAAAAATGTGTCAACCCTTGTCAAAAAAAGGAGATCCAAAACCCATCAGTTCTGTTTTTTTCTCCGTAATATCCATTCTCATTTTAACTTGATAACATTGCCATTTTAATATCTAGAAATGTGAACATTAAGTATAAAGATGAACATCATCAATTAAATGTTTATAAAATAAGGGAAAAGTAGGGTAACATTTAATATAAATGCAAATTTATGGACAGAATAAATAATATTTATTATGTCATGTTTGCATAATAGTGAAGCATCTACTCTTCAATTATCTTTAACTTAGTCATGGTTTACAAGACTGGAGCTGGTCTTTATAACTGAATTCTTCATCTTTCCAAACCATATGAACTTTGCTATTTGACATTGCTTAAACTTTTCGGGATTTTTGAATTCAAGAAATGGCCTAAAACTTCTATTTTGAAGGTCTGAGTTCCTTTTAGTATTGTCTGTTGTAGGTTTATCTAGTCTTCCATTCACATGCACAGTAGGACCTGAGATTCAAAGAAGACATCACAATATCCCATGGGTTTCCAGACATATTCTTTTCTACCCTCAAAATGGTATAGCAACATACTTTTTCCCCTTGATAATCAGGATCAGTCAATCAAAAGGACAAACCCTTTCCTGGTAGGTTCAGTGGCAAGAGGATTCCCAAATAACCCAGTGGAGCCCACAGCATCACTTCTTTTGTTTAAACTCTCCTATACATGTTTCAAAAAAAAAACAAAAAACAAAAAACTTTAAATGCAGTAGTTTAAATATCATACTTCTACACATTCTATGTGTGCTATGAAATTACTACCTCATTTCTGATGTTAACAATGACCTCTCTTCCCTACAAGATATCCCATTTTGCTTCCACAACTTGTCTTCAAATTAACTCTGAACAAAGAGATATATTTAAAAAGGAAGCAAAACAAAATTTTCCACCAATAGTCCTGAAAAGTGGGATAAATTCAGTATGGCATCACATTATTTCTGTAGATGGATGTAGATGGAAGAGGTGAGAAAGAAATATATATGAAGAAAAAAACGAGAAGTTGAATTCATTTGAAATAGAAAGCACTGAATTGGGGTAATGTTTTGTTTATAATGACATATGCTTATGAATACATATATTTGTAATACACACATAATACACACATATATACACAATTAATATATATTGTTTTTCATAATCCTTTAAAAGATTTTGGACTCTCACTTATTATATTTTATAAACCTGGTAAATCATATTATTTATGTTGTCTTACTTTGCATTACATTATGAAAAATAATTTATCATACTTGTATTTATCACTAAGGTAAATTTTAAAATGCATTATTAAAAAGTTAACTTAAATATATAATATAGGTAGATGCTTGTTTCTTGGTATTTAACATACTAGCCAACACTTAAGGTAGAAATCATGATTTGCAATGTATGAATACCCATTCCCACAAATTGCCAGTATTTGTGGTTGTGGTAATAAATTTCAGGTCCCATGTGAGTGGTGTTTGTGATTATATAAGTGAGTTTGAAGGAAGATTTAATGGTTTCCTCCTTTTAAGTATGACTACAATAAAATGTGAAAATATAAGCCTTAGGTACTAACAAAAAGTGAGAAAAATGTTTGAAGTCTTAAAGATTTTTAACCTTTTTTAAAAAATTTTATTATCTCAGATTGACCAATATAGAAGAAATTAGACTAACATGAAAAGTTGTTGTCCTTTGAAAATATTACCCATGTGTGCCCAAAGTCATAATGTGCCTTTATGATGTAATACATTTCATGAGATAATTTAGAGAATGTTAAAAGGAAGAAATGAGTACATACATTAGGAAGAACATCTTTTTATATCATACAATTATTCTCTCAAAATCCTCAAGAACATATTTTGAAACTACTTATGCTGAGCATGTACTAGGAATGTGCTTTTGTGTTAGGATGATGTAAAGGAAATAAAACCATGGGCATTATAGTGAAAAAATATATACAGTCTTCATTTTTAAATTTCCTATACTTTTAAAGATTTTCCAATAATAAACAGGTTCTTATTTTCATTTTTAAAACTTCTTTTAAATCTAAAAGTGCTAATAATTCATTATAATAATTTGGAAGCCAAAATGCCAGACAGCTCTTGGCATTTCCTAATAACTTAAGTAGAGTTAATTGTCTCTGAGATACAACAAGGACTTGATGTAGAATTTCAAAACCCATAATTATTTTCTATATGTTGGGGATACTAAAATTAGAAACTGGGTTGTATGGTACATAAGATAATGATATATACATTTTATCAATTAGCTAGGATGTTCTTAGTCATTACTTGATTTGGTTAATTTTATTATTGAAATTGTGAACTTCTATATTTCATTTCATAAGTAGCTACAATTTATTAGTGAAAAGTGAAAAATTAGAAAGTTATGTGGGACATAATTGGGACAGTTATACATATCCAGCTATTTAAAGCCATGCCAATAATTGAGCCTATTACTGAGGTTTGTAATTGAAATTCCTTTCTGTAGGGAAAATGGAATAAATCCTCAAAGAGATAAAGACCAAGAACCAATATATTTTTAATTAAATAGAAATAATAAAAATGTAATTAGCTGTTAATTTAAATGTATTTGAATATGAAAATATGCAAATTTTAATGTTTAATGAATGTCTACTACGACTACTCTTTGACATTCAATCTCTTTGATCTTGGCTTTATGTCTATGTGATGTTCTGTTGGCCTTATTCTTGGTTCCATGCAGTGTCAAGTCTCTGTGTCTGTCCGTATTGGGGTAAGCCACATCCAGTATCATATTCTGGAATGATAACTGGCCCTTCTTTTCAATAGAAATGAGTTAATTCTTTGGATGACTAGAAACCATTACATGCATGTCATCTTGAATGGAATGCCCACAGAATAAAAAGTTTCACTAACTCAAGCCACTAGTCAACCTTAAAACACTGATATAGTAGTAGTGACAGAATGAGAAGAGAAGTGTCAGGAGAGAGAAAATAATAGAGAGAGAAATTAACAGCTAGAGTCACAAAGTGCCTGAGGCTTGAAATAAAGGAGAGAATGGGACAGACTAGATACTGCTAACAAGGGAGTGAAAACACACATTATCTTCTACCTCCCCCATTAGCTTCCAGTGTATTGTTGTCATGTGTCAGAATCACACCTTAGCTACAGTCTCCCGTGTGACACCTGTCCATCATGTGATCATTTCCAAGATTTAAATTTGCCATTTTTTCCTAATAAGGGAAATACCTAAATAAGAAAGAGTAAATGCATTTTCTTTACCATTCTCACTGAATATTGTTCCCTAGGGGTTCTAACTACATCCTCTCTCCTTCTATAAAACAAACCACTGGACAATATGGGGGGGATAGTACTATAACATCCTTAAAATCTATAACCCACCCAAAATTAAATTAAATAAAATTAAAAACACAGCCCAAACAAGGAATGTTATCATTAGTTAGTAAGTTAAATATTTGAAAACCTCTGTGAATAGAATTTCAAAAGCAAATTCTGTAAGAATTAGAAAATATGAACAAAATGATAACCTTGCAACATAACTTAAAATGCTGAAGAATTACCTTGCAAACAATTATCTGGTAATAAGATTAAATTAAAGTTATTTTAATTTGAGAAATGGCAACCTATAGAAACTTTTAGAACAGAGAAAAGTTAGAGAACTTCATAATTTATGTAATGTTATTATTTTAACATTATATGAAACCTTAAAAGAAAGTAAAGAATATTCTAAATGTGTAACATAAATGTGGAAATCCTAATTAAAAATAAAAGAACGTCAAGCATTTTTAAAAAATAATATAAAAGTATATATAATAGGTTTAATAGTTGGGATTCTTTCAGTGGAAATCAAGAAATCCCATTCAGTTGGCTTAAGCAAATCTGGATAATGTAATTGAGAAATTCAGTTCTAAAATTAGCTCCATTACTGAAATCAAATTGCTCAAAAACAACTTTATTTTTTAATTTTTTTATTTTTTTTAAGATTTTATTTATTTATTTGACAGAGATTACAAGTAGGCAGAGAGGCAGGCAGAGAGAGAGAAGAGGAAGCAGGCTACCTGCTGAGCAGAGAGCCCGATGCGGGACTCGATCCCAGGACCCTGAGATCATGACCTGAGCCGAAGGCAGCGGCTTAACCCACTGAGCCACCCAGGCGCCCCTCAAAAACAACTTTAAAATCTGCCTCTGGCCAACTTTATATTCTTTTTTCCTTTATATTGGTTTTCTATTCAGGTAGTTTTCCCATGTGGTGACAATGATGGCTGGCATCAGGCTAAGAATTATTTTCTGTTACGTGAATAACTTCAGTGAATGTAATTCACCAACAATATCTATAGGAGGGGTACTAATTGGCCTGACCTAATGATTTGTGGACATCTCAACCAATCATTGTAGCCAGCAGACTGAGTAACATTTTAAGGCTAGTCCTGGATACCAAGATCCTTACTTCTAGAAACAAGACTTGAGGTTTGGAATATACTTAAATCATGTGGATTTAAAAGTAGGTCAAGAATTTCTCCTCAAAACAAATTTAGAATAACCAGAAGGTAGCTGAGACCAATTTTGGGTACTTCTCACAGTGTTCTTCTAAGGAGTTCTCCTGAGAAACGTGTCATTTAGTTTTGCACACAGCTGGAATCACTATGACAACTTATATGACTCCAGACACATCTAAATTTCCTCTTAATGGATAATTTTCAACATTTCCGATGGTTATACAGGCCTCTAATACTTTTTATTAAATATATTTCTCCTTGAAATACCCAGTCATGTGTTATTTTTTCCTGACTGAAACTTGACTAATGTAATAGGCAAAAATAAGAAATATTGTTGGGTATATACACAAGATATTATTATTACATACAGTTATATTTATATATTATTATTTATATTTACATTATTATCCACCTAGACTATTCCATTGAAAAACTTTTAGAAGTTGTGATTACTACAAATAAATGACACACATATCCTTCAAAATCAATAACTTTCCTATATGTCAAGACTAACTGCTTGAAGTTATAATACAAAAAAAAAAAAAAACCCAAAAAACAAAACAAACTACCAAATAATAAGTGTCCTAAGAATATATCTTATACAAAGTTGATCTTATCACTTCAGGGCTTAAAGCTTATCAATGACTGATTAATCTTGTCATTAACACTGATACCTTTAACTTGACATATGATGGCTGGAATAATGTATTTCTATCTTCTCCAAGGTCTTCTCATTCATTGACTATCAAATATATTCACTCCCCCTCCAGGAAACAGTTTTCTGGGTCTAGAAGTGTGTCTGTTGTGTTCACAATTCTATCTACTACTGTGGCCAAGGCCTGGAATATCACAGGAACTCAGAAAATGTTTGTTGAATCATTGATGAAACATGCATAGATTCTTACACAATGAAAAACAAAAATCTGATACAGAAAACTTATTCTTTTGTATTAAAAATGAAATATTATATAAGGTGATATTACTGAATAATTTTATACATCTGATTCAAATATAATCAGAATTTTAGTAGATTTTGTTAGATTTGGCCACAAGATAGATTAATATTCAAGTTCTTCCTATTAGACAAACATAAGAGATGTCTGCTTAGAACAAAAGAAGACTAAAAACATATATGTATGATCATATATTCATATAAGAGGAAAAATATGATCTTACCCTGCTTATTATTCAAGTGTATGAGAAAGTTTTGCTACTTAAACTAATGAAGTTCTGCTATAAGAACAAACAAGAGTTCATAAATGAGAAGAAAAATTCAAGAAATATCCAAGTGTATAAATGATAGAGTTTTAATTAGAGGCTATTCGTTGCAAAGAAAGGAATCTATAATGTTAACTGAAAAAGCAGAAGTTTTTGGAATGGCAAAAGGATACCTCTATCCTAAACATCCAACAGGGGTGACAACAGTTGCTTCCCAGATTTACTTTCTCTCCTTAAAACATAAATCCATCACTACTTCTTTTTAAGCATTTATTTTATAATGTAATTTCTCAGTCGGAGGGTCAACTTCATGTGGAAAATGGTGCTTCAGTCCAATGGTTTTGACCTGGTTTTCCTTTGGTGGTCAAAGTGGGTTACAGTCTCTAAGAGTCAATTTCAAAGTTCTAAGAATGAGAACTGATTGACATAGCCAGGTGCAGGGACCCAGGTGCTCTTCCCTTTCATCAAGCAAAGACAACAAAATCTCTGAGAATTAAGTAATTAAGAGAGAGTGTCATCTTAGGAGAAGTGATTGGAATTCTTAGTGGATTAAAATCTATAATTATGAACAAAATTTATTAATGATTGGAGCTGAAAGAATTACATAAGTGCACTTAGAAATAAAATATTAACTTCTGGTCTAACATTTCAAAGGTAAATAAATTCCAGTTGGATTAAAGAAGTAAATGCAAAACGTAAGAAGGCTAGGAGAAAATATAATTATTTTGATCTTTTTTAGAATTTTAGAAATTTAGAATTTAGAGTTAAGATCTTTCTAAGCACCAAAATAAGGTGCCACAAAGACCTGGGCACATAAACATAACATTCTCTATTTCACAAAACAACATAGTTGATAATGAAAGTACAGTGATGCTTTCACAAACTTGGCAAGCAAAAATGTGATGTTATTACTATTAAACAGTATTGACAAATCAACAAGGCAAGTTTGAGGCAGATAAGAGAAAAAAATTAGTAACTCCCTAAAAAGGAACGAAAGAACACAGATGGCTTGTATTCCTATAAACAATGTCTCTTTTCACTGTTAATCTGAAATAACTAAGTTTATCTGATATTTAGACGATATTATCAAAATTATGAAGCATAAACAAAACAACTGCAACAGAAATAAATAATAGTACTTAGTTTTGGAAACATTATAGACACTAAGAAATGTGCTATTGTTGAAATTGATAATTGATATATTTTAGGACACATGGGAATTTATTTAGAAAGCTGTAGAAACAGGTATGGACTGATGAAACAGTGTTAATACTATACATTTATTCTAAGCACATGATAAACATGAGTGAAGTAAACAAAGTTACTACTACAAGAAAAATTATTAATCACAACATTGGGGGAAAATATCAAAATGGGATTAGTAAAATTGTCACACATCCATAAAATGGAATGAGATTAAGAAATATGCAAAAAGAAAAATGAATCAGTTTTAAAAGGTGAGAATACCTAAACAAGTATAAAAGTTCTAACATAAAATATTAAGTATATCATAATATTACAGATTATACAGTCAAACATAAATCTGGAAACACATATATTGAAGTATCAACACTTTGACTTATTGATCACGAGTGACTTTTCTGTTTTTTTCTTTATTTCTTTTTTTTTTTTTTTTTCCAATAAATATCTTCAATACAGTTGTATTAAGTAGTATCACAAGGGGGCGCCTGGGTGGCTCAGTGGGGTCATGATCTCAGGATCCTGGGAATCAAATCCCAGTGGGGAGCCTGCTTCCCTTCCCTCTCTGCCTGCCTCTCTGCCTACTTGTGATTTCTCGCTCTCTGTGTCAAATAAATAAATCTTCAAAAAAAAAGGGATCACAAAAAATTAGGAGTATGAATATCCTCTGACATTAGTCATACATTTGAATTTCATTTTTCTAACTCACCCTAAACATAATGTTGTGTTACTTTGTGCCTAATCCTTTTTTTTAACTGAAAAATTATAATGCTTATGCCTACTCCTAACTTTTGTATGGATTATTCTGTGGGTTAAATGAGTTAATATGCTGATTACAATGCCAATAATACAGCAAGTGTTAAATACATATTACTAATTTATAAACAATATATGCATTGATTAAAATGGCTTCAAAAGGTGGTACAAATAATAAAAAGTAAAGAGCAGGTTTTAAAAACCTGGTTTTGTATAATGCATACACATTTATGTACCAAAAAGATCCCACTTTATGTAGCAAAATAGTTCCAAAAATTGATATGCTTCAGTAACAGTGAAATAACTCAGGCATCATAAGGAAGTAAAGCATAGTACAGTGGTTGAAGTCCAGGTATAACTTTTCTAAGGGCAGATACCCACCCTGTCTTTGTTCCTGGTGATTCTCAGTTTTGTACAACTGACAAACATAATCATTTGCAAATTGAATCTACAATCATATTTACTTACATCGTTCCTTTTCAAATTAATAAATTTCATTTTTAGAGCAGTTTTAGGTTCACAGAAGAGCAGTATGGAAGGTCCAGAGGCTTCCCATAAGCTTCCTGTCCCCACATACATAGAACCTTTCTCACTGTGGACATCCCACCATCCAGACTGGTCCATTTGTCCCAACTGATGAACCTACACTGGAACATCATTACTAATGATAGCCCATAATTAGATATAACCTAATAGTTTAGATTAATCTTCTTTATTTTTTTAATCAAGAACCTTAACAATTCAAAGGCAACATCTCATTAGAAAATGTAGGGACTATAATGGGATAGAAATAATGTTAAAATTATGCCTAAACATTAATCATGCACTGTTAGGAAACTTTATATATTCAGCCTTATAAAGTGCACCTCATTAAAATGTAACATTCATGATTGTTGCATTGATCACTGACATTATTACTTAGGTACAGTATGATCACAAAAACACAAGTCAAGTTTTCTTTTAAAGATAAAAAATCTTACATAAACTAGAATACATTAGAAAACCATTGAATAATAAAGATGAGTTTTTCTCATCATAGTTGCAGTGGCTAGCATAGTACCTAATACCAATTAATTTAAGGATTTTTTATTGTGCCTTGCACTATTCTAGGAATTCAAGCAAGTATAGGAATTAACAGGAAAAAAAAAAACCACTTCCTCATTACTTTTAATGAAATTATGCTCAGAAGGAGAAGTCAATAAGGATAATATGTAAAAAAAGTAGTAAGAGCTGAGGACAAAAATAAAGCAGGGCAGGGGGTTGGCAGTCCTGGGAGAGAGATGGAATTCTCCACAGTTTGGGCAGGAGGCCTCCCTGTGAAGGTGAGGTCGGAGTAATGACTTGAGGGAGGTGAGGGATTAAATTTTGGAAATATCCTGAGGAAGAGAAACCAAGATAGAGAAAAGAGTCAGTATTACTGACCTGTGATAGGAGATCAGAATTAGCAAGTTCGAAAGGAAATTAGATCTGAGAGGTGACAGAGCTACCTGTTCTCTGGGGTGGTTGTAAGTACACTTTATTTTTACTCTGAGTGAAATGGGAAACCAGTGAAGCTTTTGAATAGAAAGGTAACCTCAGGGTGCCTGTGTGGCTCAGCCAGTTAAGGGTTAAGTGTCTGCCTTTGGCTCAATTCTTGATGCCAGAGTCCTGGGATCGAGTCCCACATCGGGCTCCTTGCTCAGTGGGGAGCCTGCTTCTTACTCCCCTCTGCCAGCCACCCCCTCTCCCACTGCTTTTGCTCTCTCTTTCTGTCAAACAAATAAATACAATATTTTAAAAAGGTAACCTCATCCATGTGTATCCTGTGTGTGTGTGTGTGTGTGTGTGTGTATATATATTTACATACCATGATTTGCAGTGAGTACCCTTGAAGTATGGTATGGATGGTATGGATGGGAAGAAGGAACACAGATAAGCAGCTACTACCATAATTCAAGTAACGTTTGTTGGTGGCTTGGACCACCGTGGTATGATGGCAGTGAAAAGAGGAGGAATTGGATCAAACAGAGTGTCGTCTTTATGAAGTGAGTTTACAGGAAGAGATCAACAGTATCAAAGATATATTAAGTTCCGAGAATTGCCCTTGCCTCTCTCGGTAGAGAACACCGATGACTCACCCATAATAGTTTAGTGGAGGGAAGAAGAGAGTGACCACTTAGAGTGCATTTAAGAGAGACGGGGAAAAGATACAAAGATGCAAAGATAAAAAGAACTCATAATGATTTTAGCTGTAATCAGGAAACTTGGAACAATGAGGGAGCTGGAAGAAGGAAGTGGGACAAAAGAGATGGTATTTTTAGGAAAGACTAAATAGCAGCATAACAGGAGTAATGAGTCGAGCCAGGAAACTGACGGCATTGGAGATGAAAAGAGAATTGCCAGGGTGGTGTTCTGGAGTAGGAAAGAGATGGGTTCCCTGCTTGGATGTAGGGCATCCTGAGTCCAGAGAGCCAGTGGGTGGTAATCTAGCTCACGCTTGTACCCCAGCAAAGGGCTGAGTCCATCAAAAGAAGAACCTTTTCTTTGGCAAGAATATTATATCAAGATCAAGACCCTGGTGAGAGGGCTTTGTATCCAATACAGGAGTGGAGGGGTTGGGTCTTTGAGAGTCTTAACAGGAGTGAAGACAGAGTATGCAGGTGTATATGTTAGGAGACACATAGATGCAAGGGCAGGTTGATAGGAGCTCATCTCTCAGTCAATTCAGAGACAAGTTCATCAGCCAACTGTGACTATTACAGAAGGGATGGATGTTTGAAGACTGTAGAAATGGTGCAGCATAGTCATTTGAGAGAAAGGAATAGAAAAATAAATTCCCTCAGTGTTTGTAGAATAGGGAAAGAAAAGGTAAAATGAGATCAAGGCAGCATGGTTTTCTGTTTCTCTCCAGTGATGTCAGGGCTCAATTCAGGACTGGATTAGTAAAGAATTACTTAATTAGAGCTAAGGTAGACGAAAGTTGTATGACAAAATTAAAGAGTGGTTTAGTTGAGAGTATATGCAAGGGAATCATTAAAACAACTGACCATGGAATTTCAGCTTGGTTCTGATGTAGAAGAAAAATAGAAGTTTGACTAGGGAAAGTGAAAATATTGAAGGATCAATAAATATACATCCCAGTGGCATGGTGCCTTAACAGAGTGGGGCTGCTTGAGGCAGTGAGTCCAAGCGAGAAGTCCGGAAGTGGAGCTGACAGAGTGTGATGCATGAAATTGAGATTATGGAGGAGGTAGTGATCGTTATAGGTTATTACAAGGTCTGGGTCATGACTGGAACTGAGTGGCTCAGGACTGGCCAAGACAAGTTCATAGTAGTTTGAGAAACTGAAAAGACGTCTGGTTAGGATGTTTGCTCACTCTGAGAACTCATCAAGAATTCTGACAGGCAAAGTGATAGTAAAGTGGGGGTTAAAACCAACAAGAATTGACAGGAGGGTGGCGGGGAGGAGACCAGGGTATCAGAAGAGGATGCATTAGTGCGATATTCCAAAGGATAGTATCTTACAACATGGGGTCGAACTCTCTGCGTTAGATGGAGAACAGACTAGGAAAAGCAATGAGGAACAAGGAGGATACAAATCCTACCCTACCTTCAGGCTCGGTGATGAGAAAAATACACAGGAAACAAGCAAACAAAAGAACAAAAATCTTTTACCACATGGGAACCCTGCAGGGAGAGATCCAACCATCCATTAGAGCAACATTGTAAAAGGCACATTCAGTGGAAAAGTGGAAAAAGGGATTTTGTGGATAGACTTGACTTCTGTTAATGTATTATCTAATTGGAGCAACCTCTAGGGAATTGGAAAAGAAGGAGGTAAATATAAGTCTGCTAATCTTTAATTAAATGCTTTATTTTTGAATTAATCCCTTTACTTTTAGTTTTTTTAATTTAATGTATTTTAAATGTCAATACACACGAAAATCAATAGAATGAATGAGTTTTCTCGGAAACATACAGCACAGTAGCAATGCCTATGATCTGTGATAACATGGATTATTCACAATATACAATTCACACTTGGTATCATGCAAGGTGCCTTGAATCTTTTTGATCACTCTACATTCCTTTCACCATTGTTTCCTTTTCTTTTGGTGGAAAAAATCATTACTGTCTGCTTCCTGCAGCCATCCTGTTGTCACTAGTACTGTTACATACTGTGTTGTAAAGAGGATGGAAAATGGTGGTATTGAGCTCCCTTGTGCAAAGAAATCGGTAGTATTGGGGAATAATAATGCCTTCTTTGGATTGATTTCTAACATTTGCAGATTCTTTGCCTAGTATTTCAGTGCAAGTTTTAATACATCTTCATTAGCGTATTTTAGATGTACCCCCCTTTGATTTTGTCATTCTGACCTGTGTCTTTTTACCATTTAAGTGTAGATTTATTACTATTGAGCATCTTTTCACATAACCAATGACAATTTGGATGTCTTCCTGGGAAAATGTCGGTTTAGTTTCTCTGTCCATGTTTTAATTGGATTATTGTTTTTTTGTTCTTGTTATTGAGTTATCTGAGGGCTTTAGATATTTTGGATATTGATACTTATCCCATATATGATTTGCAAAAATAGTCTCCCAATCTGTAGCTTGTCTTTTTAAAAAATGATTTCTTTTGCTGTGAAGAAGCTTTTAAATTTAATGTATTTGCCTCTTTATATGTCAATAAGAGCAAGGTACTTTGATCTTATTTGTAGTGAGGAATATTCTAAAACTAAAAAGGGAATATTATCACCACAGGATGAAAAATAAAATAAGGAAAAGTAGTACTAGAGCATTTAGCTATCACCCCTACCCTCATGACAAGCATCTAATGTTCTCTATCTTAGTAAGTCATACTAACTATGGGCAGTTACTGAAGCCAGAAATCATTCAACATTCTTTGTTTTCCCCTGTCATTTCCATCCATTCTACCACCTTATTATGTAATCATTGATTTATTTTTGCATTCACTAAATAAGTAAGTCGATATGTTAGTCAGTGTTCTTCCTATGGAGGTGAAAAAGAACTTACATGCTACCGAATGCCAACTTATTCTCTTAAATATTAAGTTTCCATTTCTTTCTACCCTGATGCCATAGCCAAGCCATGGATTTTTCTCACCTGAACAACTGCCATAATCTCTTAGCAACAGATTTTCCTACAGCAGCTGTTCCTGCTATCCGTTTTATAGCCAAATCCTAAAAGTTTAATTCTTAAATCCTTAATTTAGCTTCTCAGAACTTCTAAAACCAAGGTGGAGGGATTGCATTTGGGTATGAAGAGGAGTTTTCTCCAACTTGTATGGAAAAAGTACTACTTTTATCATTCCCAGACCTAATTTTTTATGATTACCATTTTATTTTGTAAGTAGAGGAAGCCATTTTTCCCATTTTTTTTTTATCTTTAAGAATAATAGTAGGTGATAAATACTGGTATGTTGACAAAAGGTTTGGCTCTGGAAGAGGAGGTAGACAATGTTGGCAACCACCACTATATAATGCACAAAAGACAGATTAACTTGTACAGTCACTGGATCAAATAATTGTTGGTTAAGCCAATTTCATTTATATGTATTTTGATGAACCAGATCCATTTTCAAAAATATTTTTGAGTCCTAGAACACCTGGGCAATTCATTCAATTAAGAGTCCTACTCTTATTTTCAGCTTAGGTCATGATCTTGGGGTCATGAAGTCAACCCCTGGGTTGGGCTGTGTATTCAACATGGAGTCTGCCTGGGATTCTCTCCCTCCCTCTGTGTCTGCCTCACCCCCTCCTTGCTCTCTCTCTTCTTCTCTGAATAAATAAATAAATCCTTTAAAAAAATATTTTTGAGTCCATAGAACACTGCCAGATTATCTTTAATTCTGATATTATCCATTTCCTAGCATCCTTCTCTCTCTCTCTCTCTCTCTTGGCAACAAGGCAAAGTTACCTTTATTCACCAACCATAATTTCAGAACATTTATTAAGATATTTACTGATCATTTTATGAGCATTAGGAAAGTAGAACACATTCATCTTCCCAATTTACCATTAAGATTTTAGATTTGCTACAAAAATAAGCCTGTTTTTGTTATCTATGAGGACAGGCATGATGAAAGAGCTGAGCAAAGATGTGCGGCTCCCTAAAAAACTAAAATTCCATGCCCACATAAGGAAAATAATTCTATTAAGATTAGGGTCACTGATGATGCATTACTCCTTGTGGTGAAAAGACAACTTGTAACAAGCAGATTGCCTGTGCATAGCTGGGACCAGAAAAAAGTAAAATGTGACTGTTCGTCTTTCTCCACTAAGAGCTTAATACAAAAATAATTTCAGTGATTGGGGGAACAATGAAATTCTGAAATGCACTGTAATTACTAATCCTTACTCTGTATGTATTTATTTAAAACTATGTAAAATTATTTGTTGGCTATAAACATGATCTCAAATATAATTTTATGATATCTAATACATAATTTATATAACAACAGAGAACTCATATTCAAATAGCACTGCTAGTCTGCAAGGTTTTATTGATTTTCTGATAAAGAACTTCTCAATTTCATATAACAAGATCATGCACTGCACATTGTATTTTTGTATTACAAGTCATAGCCTAATAAATCAGTTCACTTTCTGTAATTACTTGGAAATGATCTTCCTATTCTTGATATTCATTAGTCACTGGAAATGAAAATGGCAGGGAAACCAATAATGCCTCGTTTAGAAGATTTGTAAATGTTTATAGATTTCTAAGCATGATTAGAAATTGGGAGAGTTGCCTCCCCTTCAGGATGATCAATGCAGGCACATATTAGAAACCAGAAAATCAGACTCCTCAAGGGCAGTGATATAACACACTGCAAATGTGACCCAAACCACTGCTCTTTTACATCTTTATTAGCAGGTGTGGAACCACAATTACAGATTTAAAATTAGAAGTGCATAATAAAATCATAAATCTATGGGTCTGCATGGTTTGTCACCTTAATTAACAATTGATACTTAAAATTATTCTTCCAAGCATTAATGCCCTGAGTATATTGTCTTCTGCATTTTATTGTTTTTTTTTTTTTTCTTTTTAAGATTGATTTATTAGAGAGAGAGCTCAGGTGTGGGAGAAGGAGCAGAGGGAGAAAAAAATCCCAAGCAGACTCCATGCTGAGCTAGGAGCCTGTTGCAGGGCTTGATGTGGGGTTTATTCCCTTGACTCCGAGATCACCATGTGGCCAAAACCAAGAGTTGGACACCCAACTGACTGTGGCTCTCAGGAACTCCTGCATTTGATTGTGTTGTAGGGAGTAGTAAAGTCAGTATTTAAAATTACAGTAATTCAAAATTCAAATTAAAATAGGATTCAAACATTCAAACGCTTCTAATTGTCCCTCAGAAAAATAATTATGATAAAATATCAACATATGTTTATTCAGATTGCATAAACATAACAATATCCACAATTTGGCATGTTGGTCAGAAGGACAATATTAACATTTTATTAAAAGATGTTTAAAGATGTTGCCTTTCACAACATCTCATTTAATTATAAGAATCTTTAAAACTATTTCTAAAAGTCACACTAATCACTAATCTGATTTATTTATTGTTTTACATACTTATGACAGGTATAAACAAAATTTTAAAAATGTAACTTGGGAATGTCATTTGCTTTTTAAAACTTCAGTTCAATTTCTTTAAGAACAGAGGTCGGTGTTTACACAATATTGTGGAATCAAATATTTTTGCATTATCCGTATTTGCAGTCTTCTACAAGGAAAAGAAAAAGGAACATAAGACATAATTTTTGGAGGTGGTGGTGGTGGTGGTTTGCAAATGTCTTTCTCGATGTTGGTGACACAATAATGATCCACCGCTGTTGCTACTTCCTACAGAATTCTTATTGCAATCGTGTCCCATCTCCAGAAGATATGAACCTTCCCTTTGTTTTATCTTCAGTCTTCTCTTTACTGATTCCTCTCTTTGTACCTAAAAGCATCTTTGTGAACTTATTCCTGTAAAATATGGTATCACATTTACATTATCTGGGTCACTCATGCCACCGTATCATTTACACGCTTTGGACAACGTAGTTGCACTCAATCTCTCTCCTCCTTTTGGTCTGTTCTTTCCCTGTCCTGTGCACAACTAGGATTGCACGACTCTGTGACCACTCTACTGGCCCTGTTCTCAAATGTTCACCAATACCTAATGAACTGACAATCCTAGCCATGGCTTCTCTCTCATCCTCACCTTGCTGAAGTTCTTTACAGTATTTGACACCTGACATTTTGTGTCTCTGAGTTTTCCTAACTTTAATTCTTGATTTTTCTGTCTTTTGTTCTAATTCTCCTTACAAGGTTTTGCTTATTTATCCTACAATGCAAGATAGTCTTCTTTCTCCCAGGTTTTCTTTTTAGCACTCCCCTTGTCTCCATCTTCTCCCTTTCCGCTGGCATTCTCAACCAATCACCTCTTTTCAGCAATCACACCAATGTTGATGTTCTTCAAATATCTCTCCTTTGGCCTGGGAAAGAGCTCATTGCTGTCTATCAGAATTTGATAGACATGGACGTGTCACAAACCCTTCCATTCCAAGATCTCCTTATTGTCATCATCTTTATACATGTTTATTCTCTCTCTGAATGACTGAGTTTCTATTAGTTCTTTTTCATATCTTTCACTTTACCATTCTATTCTCAATTTACATTTTGAGCTATTTACAGTTCCATGTATTTCTATTTCCATTTATATATGTTTAGCTCCTTTGCATCCTTGATGATGTCTTTAAAAAAAAAAAAAAACAGAGTAAAATGACAGAGAAGATGGTTTGGTACAAATCCTTAATGTACAGAGCCTTACTATTTCAAAGGAACATGACCATCTAGTTATCTTTCCTGGCTGATCTGTGTTGCACTAACACACATTCTATCCATTCACGTACACTTGCTTATTTGCACACAATTGTCACGCATTTGCAAAGATAGTTAATGTGTACTTCCCTGATGGAATCACAGAGAAGTCACTAGCCAATTCATTTATAGTCATTTGCAAATGTGGCATTGTTTCTTTTCTTTTCTTTTCTTCTCTAGGATTTTATTTGTTTGTTTACTTGACTGAGAGAGGGAGAGAGAAAGAGAGAGAGAGAGAGATTACAAGCAGGGAGAGTGACAGAAGCAGGATCCTGGCTGAACAGGGAGCCCAATGTAAGGGCTCCATCCTAGGACTCTGGGATTAAGACCTGAGCCAAAGGTAGACATTTAACAGACTGAGTGACCTGGGCACTCCTTGTGGCACTTCTTCTTTTCACTTGGTTAGACAGTATTTTTGTGGTCTACTCTATAGTGTTTTTCCTTATAAACTTGAGGTTTTTCTGTTCCAAGCTCATTAGTTAGGATGTCTGTCTCCTTATGGTAAATTAAGGGAAAACATATCTTGTACTAGATTAAATAGGACAAAGAAATCACTGATTTTCCTGTATCGAAAATGTTCAGAAAAAAATGATATGGTCTTTGTTCCAGAGGCTTATGATGTTACCAGAATTTTGCTTTATTTCTGTAATTTCACTCCTATTCTCTTCCTACCAGTGTGCCCTCTGCATGGACCTCATTATGTAACAGAATAACAGTGACAGTCCTGGGGCTCTACGTCTGTTCTCATTATCTAAAGGAGAGAGAACTTCCATCAGAGGAACCAATGAAATCTGATGTCCTACTAGAACAAATAGATAACATTCCTCATTATTACACTTCTAACTAACTTTCAAAGTTCAAATCCCACGTCTTTGGTTATTTCTTCTGGGCCTTGTCAGTTTGACTCTTTATATTCTTATCATTTTACTAATCCCAGCCTGATCTCCACAAAGTCTACATTCATATAGTATCACATAACAAAAACAAAGAAAGAAAAGTAAATTTAAAATAACAGAGAAAGTAACAGAGAAAACAGTGTCCCAAATGTGAATGAACCTTAACTAATCATTAAATTCTGGGAGAGTTAATACAGTTTGTTCCTCTATAATTTGAAAAATCTCAAATAACTAAAATTTGCTTTGTTTTGCTACACAAGTTTTTCTGTGGTATAATTTCATGACCTGGAAAGAAGCCATTTCTTTGTCTGTTGTGTCCACAAAAGCACAAGACAAGTTCAGGGTGCAGTTCAATCATGAACATATTTTCTGGGAAAAGCCAATACTACAGCAAATATTTAGACATGTTAAACCAAGGTGTTTTTAACTGTGTACTCACCCCAGTTGTTTTGCTTTGGACATTGTGACTCTGTAGTAAGATGATATTTTAGAAATTCAAATTAGAATATCCTTAGGTTTGCAAATGAAACAAAGACATAGTAGTCTTAAAAGCAGTTTATATTGAATCAGAATTTGTGGTTCTGATCTTGACTACATCCTTTTGTTTGGACAATTGACTTCCTTCTGTCTCGGTCTCCACATTCATATGACACAAGATTATAATAGTATATACTGCACTGGATTGTTCTGATGAGTAATTAATGCAGAGAAAACCCTTGGACAATGACAGACAGGTAATAAACATTCATAAATGCTATGCCTATCATTACACTTACTATTATTATGTCTACTCTTGCTAATAAATGCTGAATTTTGTTGAGTGAGAAAAGACTTTTCTTTGCATTGAAAAAGCCAGAATTTAAATCTTAAAAATGAAATTTAGAGGACTGGGCAAAAAGGTATACACAGAATAATAATTATACATTGTGGTTAATAGGTCTTTCTCTTGCTAGCAAATAAATAAATGCTTATCCAGCAAGCAGAAAGAAGAGGTTTACAAACCATAGGAAATGTAAGGACAAGAGAAGTATGAAAATTAGTCTTCACCTTGCTTCTATGCAAAGACAAACCAGAGGTGTGATAGTGCTAAATATATTTGGGAAATCCTAGATCATACGTGTACTTTTCCCCCAGGGCATAGCTTCAGAAGACTCAATCTTTCTAGAGATCCTCTCCATCCAATATGGTCTGGAACATTTCTGGCAATTAGATTTTAGCATCGCTGTAGCAGAAGAAGGTATCTGGGATAGACACAGATAAATTTGAAGATACAAGCGTATCTCAACATGATAACAAAAAGAAACAAAGGATTTCCAAGATCACCAAGATAATTTCTAGAAGGTTGACTGGGCCACAAACAGGGCAGTATGAATATAGCATTCCTTGAAAGTATAGATGGCTCCAGGCACCACAGACATTTTAACAATGGTTATTCTTCCAACATGAGCATGGAATGTTTTTCTATCTTCTTGTGTCTTCTTCAGTTTCTTTCATAAATGGTCTGTAGTTCTAGAGTCTAGATCCTTCACGTCTTTGGTTAAGTTTATTCCAAGGTATTTTATGGGTTTTGGTGCTATTGTAAATGGAATTGATTGTCTAATTTCTCTTTCTGCAGTTACATTGTTAGTGTATAAAAAAGCAACTGATTTCTCTGCATTGATTTTGTATCCTGCCACATTACTGAATTGCTGTATGAACTCTACTGATGGGGTTGGAGTCTTTTGGGTTTTCCTCATAAAGTACCATGTCATCTGCGAAGAGAGAGAGTTTGATGTCTTTGCCAGTTTGAATACATTTTATTTCTTTTTGTTGTCTGATTGCTGTTTCTAGTACTATGTTGAACAATAGTGGCAAGAGTGGGCATTCTTTTTGTGTTCCTGATCTTAAAGGAAAGGCTCACAGCTCTTCCTCATTGAGAATGAAATTCTCTTTGGGCTTTTCATAGATTTTTTTTTTTAAAGATTTTATTTATTCATTTGTCAGAGAGAGAGGGAGAGAGAGCGAGCACAGGGAGACAGAGAGGCAGGCAAAGGAGAAAGGGGAACCCTTTTATGCTGTTGGTAGGGATGCAAGATGGTACAGCCACTTTGGAAAAGTGTGGAAGTTCCTCAAAAAGTTAAAAATAGAGCTACCTTATGACCCAGCAATTGCACTACTGGGAATTTACCCAAAAGATATAGATGTAGTGAAAACAAAGGCCACATATACCCGAATGTCCATAACAGCAATGGCCACAATAGCCAAATGGTGGAAAGAGCCAAGATGCCCTTCAACAGACAAATGGATAAAGAAGATGTAGTCCATGTATACAAAGTAATATTACTCAGCCATCAGAAAGGATGAATATCAAAAAAAAAAAAGGATGAATATCCAACTTTTGCATCAGTATGTGTGGAATTGGACAAAATTATGCTAAGTGAAATAAGTCAAGCAGAGAAAGTAAATTATCATATGGTTTCATTTATTTGTGGAACGTAAGGAATAACACTGAGGACATTAGGAGAAGAAAGGGAAAAATGAAGGAGGAGAAATCAGAGGGGGAGACTTTGAAGCTCGAGAGACTTTGGACTCCAGGAAGCAAACTGAGGGACTTAGAGGGTGGGGGGTCGGGGAGGTCGCAGGGATGGGTTGACCCAGTGATGTGTATTAAGGAGGATATGTATTGCATGGAGCACTAACTGTTATATGCCAACATCGAATCATGGAGTGTTACATCAAACGCTAATGATGTTCTGTATGGTGACTAATGTAACATAAAACAAACAAACAAAAAAAGAATGTGGCATTCATGCATCCCACCACAGGATTCTGTGATGAAATGCATTGCACTTTAGGAGCAGATCAATGACAAGGGCAAGGCTGTCAGGCATCCAAAAGCAATCCCGACAGCAAGGCTCAGCAGGGTCCTGGGAGAGCAGATAGGGGTCATGCTGAGCCTCTAGGAATACTTAAACTCCCAAGGCATTCATTTCAATCCAAAGAAAATGGGAATGTGGACTCCTAAATATTTCTGTTTTAAACTGGCCATGATTAACACCTTAAAGAAATACATTTTACACTGTCAATGGCAGTAGAGGACTTATGTACTCAGTTGAGTTCTTTAATGGAAAGCAAAGGAAAGTGAAACACCCAAATTTTATAAACCTGGTTGGGATTTAATGTGTGTTTGTATTATTATTATTATTATATTAAAACATTTTTAAAAATCTACCACCATGGCAATATGGCAATACATACGCACTAATATTTTGCCATCTTCTTAGCAGATACTCTGAGGTAAGAAATAAAGTTACAAATAGAGTACATTAGAGTTTTGCATGGGGTTATTTTGATGATTAATTAATGCAAACAAACTCTTAGACACATAGTAAGATATACAATAGACACATAGTAAGTGCTCATGAAAACTGTGACTATTTTATGATTATTTTATTGTATCTACTCTTAGGAAATACCCTAAAAGTCAGGATTAATAGTTTGCAAATGGTGAATTTCGTTGAGAGAAACTGACACAATGGTTCATTTTTAAAGGACCTGGGGCCTGCATAATGAAAGACTATTGATGATGTTTCTTCCTCCCTTCTGAGATGAAAGTGAAGAGAGAATACAATCAAAAGATACTTAACTGAAAGTCACAAAATATATAACTGTTCAAAAGTACCCAACAATCCTGCTGTCCACATTTCTCAGTGAGAGCTCAATTCAATAGCATCTCTTGGAACTGGTGCCAAAGTAATTCTCTTATTCCTACACGTTCCCCATCAATCACCCTGAATGGAATATAGCAGGTGTCTATTTCAGAGCTGTCATGTCAACCTCCTCAGTCACCGAACTCTTGATGCCAAGAGTAAATGAGAATGTCCACTCCTGTCTGTAGATGCGTGATCAGAACCCATCCATACATGTATGATCAATTAATAAAGGCAGAATGCTTAAGACAGGGCATTGGGACATTTCTCACATGAAATAAAGGAAAAGAAGATGAGACCATGTCATGGTGGGAGAATCGCTAACTCTGTCCACTGAGAAATAGAAGGCCATTGAATTCCAGGCTTTCACAAGTCAGATTTTTTTGTTCTTCCTCCTGCCAGAGAGCAGAGAAGGTTACCTCCTCTAGAGAAAAAAGAGAGGAGACCTTTAGGTCAGTGAGTAGTATTACTTTGGATATAGTTAGCCCAGAAATGTATTACAGGTACTTACTACTTTCAGGAAACTATGTTTCATGGTGCTGTGGAAGGTAATTAATGAAAATGAGAAGAAAGGCATATATACTGAAGAACAGGAAGTACAGAACAACTGCTCACAAGAGGAGAAATGCAAACTTATCCCATGGATCTACTGGACTCCTCCCCCCCCCTTTTTTTTCCCCCAAGAAGCATTTGTTGATCACTTTCCAATGAGTGTGGCTAACCTTGAAAAACATATGCATGAATGTATTATGGTCCCGGTTACCAAGTTCTTTGTTTATTTGTTTGAATATTGTTGCAAGTGTGTGCTCAAATGCACACACTTATTTTGGGAAAATTGAATTTTCTGTAATAAATCAACAGTAAGGAATATTGTGGAATCCTTCAAGTATTGCGCATGCGCACACACACACACCATATTTATCTGAATATAGGCATCATTCTGAAAGTAAAAAATCACAACAGTTCGCCTCTTTTTAAATGCTATATGTAATAGAGAACAATATTTATATTGGGGAGAAGTGCATTATAATGTTTATTAACAATCATGAGAGCAAGCTATTAGTATTTAATTTTTTACTCCCAAATATTGAAGAGGGATTTCTTGTATAAGTCAAAATTAAATATTTCCAGAAACACAATCTCTTTGAAATAGAATCTTAGCTGAGTGGAAAGTAATAATCATGTCACTCATTCAAATTTCTAATATTCATATTCAACTTCTGAAAGGAATTTATAACCTTTTATAAATAATAATAGAAACCACAACTCATTAAGCACATACTACACATATTATTTAATTAAAATAAACTTAAAAACTATTATAGGATATGCTAGCATATAAAATATTAATATGTTTTTCCTTATAACCTAAATTTCAAGATACTTATTTTTCATTTCTAACAATTTTAAAGTAATTTTCTGAGTTAACTGGGATAAGATGAGTATTTATTTTTTTTTTCTCATTCACTGTTCTTTCCCTATCAGAAGCTATATATTCTTTTTGCAATGTTTCCTCTCTATGTTCCCTGCTCATTTCCCACTGTCACTGTGTTAAGCGAGGTCTCCATTTCCTAAGAATTCTTAACGTTCTGGCTCAGTCCTTTGCTCCTTCTTGTATTTACCCTGCCTCTGAATTAATCATCTCAAGGCACTTCTTAAGAGTACTCTGGTGATCTACTGGCTTGCTCACCACACTCTTAGACTTGGATACCCCCTGAATAAAAGGGCAAGGACAACATGTCAAAGAAGAACACACCACAGCCCCTGTCATGTTTAAACAAGAACATACTCAGCCTCTCCTCCATCATTTGAAACAAAGGGGCATAGTAATTAAAAACAGCTGTGTATCCACACTGGCTAACTCTCAGGCACAACCTTTGTCACTATCTACAGGTGTAGCCTTGGGTGTGTTGTTTAGTGTCTTTGTGTCTTTTGGAAACATTCAATGAGTGGAAACCTGTAAACTTCTGAGAACAGTGCTTGGCACATAGAAAACACTCCATGAATATCATCTATCGTTTTGTATCACTTGAAATTGTCTCCTTTGCGAGTCAAAATTGTTGAATATCATCAATTTTATGTGGCTTAAGCAGACATTTTTCTATCTTCTATATGACATGATACATTGCTTTCCTTCTACCTTGCGAGTCAAAACTGTAAAGTATTCTTTTCTTAAATAAGAACACGTAACTTATTTCAATAGCTTGACTTTTTGATCTGTTTTGCTTTCAGATCTAACTTTAGAACTAGATGTCACTGTTTCATTTTCCAAGACTGAAATCTGGTTGTACTGAAAACTAGATGTGTTCTCAGTCTCTTATAATTGTAATATTATTTTAAATGCTTTAAACATTACAAATGTATTTTAGTTTGCCTAATGTTAGAACATGTACACATAATTCTGTAGAACTCTTCTAAATGTCAAGACATATCAGTTTTGCAAATGTCAACCAGACATTCATGAAAACTTATTCTCTCATGAGGGCTCCTCCTGTAATTCATAATAAAATGTGCAGCCTTTCCCCTTACTGTCTTCTCTACTAGAGAAAATCTTAATAGCTGCATTCCTCATTAGACATTCAATTTGGTATTACAGAGGCACTATCTGCAAATATATGTATTATAATGGTAAAATAACATGATATTTATGTCATTTTGTATGTGCATAAAATATCTCCTTAAATATGTTTCCAGTCTCTTAAATAATTCCAGAAATGGTAGATATATGATTATTAAACTTCTACATATACCATTTTCCTTTTGAAGAATCACTGAATTTCCATTTTTTTTTTCCCTGCTAATTTTATTGCTCTGGGGCTTTATGTTTATGCTCACACAAACCGTGATAGCTTAGAATAAAATATTATGGTCAAGCTATAGGAGCCCACTTTATTTTTGTAGAGGAGAATTTGTTGCCATTTGCCAAGGAGTGTTTATTCTTGAAAGTTGCAACTTGGCACTTCTATTAAGATACTCTTTCTGGTTGCTTGCTGGCTTATTTTTTGGCCCATGATGTCCTAATGTGATTGGGATTTCTGCCCTAAAAGCAGTCCCATAAAGTCCTCACTATTCCTTAAATTCAGCTTCTCTGAGGGTAGCTATTTTTATGGTGATCTGCGGTTTCCCTGACATGAACTTTACATAAGTCTTATATCTAGTATTTTACCTTAGGGCATTTCTTCTATTCCTCCAAAATTTTCTGACACATTAGTCTAAACTTATCCAAATATCAGGTTCTGGTGTCAGAAAGAAGAAAACCTAATCATGTTTACATGGATGAAGTAGTACAGTAAATAAATAAATAAAATAGGTTTGAGTGGCTGCTTTTCCTTGGTGATTTCTGGTCTGTACGTTTTACAGCTGCTCCTCCATTAGAGCCTGTTCGATATTGATGACATCAATGGGAACTCTTTTCCTTTTGTTTCAGTTTGCATTTGGCCACACAGGAGGTCTGAGAGGTCAGAAGGAGGGAGACAATGAGGCTGACGTATTTGTGACCTGGGTTCTCAGTCAGCAGGTCACCGCAACTAGCTGTGTCCCATCACCAAGAGCCATTGTTCCTCTCACATCCAAACTCCTCTCTGGGCTCCAGTAACTATTTCCCTGCATTCTTTCAAGTAACAAGGTGAAAACTCACCTATTATTAGTTTCAGGCTACTCCACTATCCCTTCCCATCCATTCGTAAATTGTTCTTGTATTAAACTTTTCTCAAATAATCCTAACTTGAGTATGCGATCTGAGTTTTCCTGCCAAGACTCTTACTAATGTACTTTGATGAATGAGTTAGTTACTTCTCTTAAGCTATGGCCAAGATTTTAATAGTCCAGTAGAACTACCATTTATACCAATTAACCAAAATATGAGGACTATTGTTGGATTTTTATAATTGGAAATTCATATATTCTTGAGATTGTATTTCAGGCCCTAATAAATGCTGAGGTATATTACTCACTGGAAAAAACATTCTGAATATTGGACACTTGTAAGCCTTCGCTATGACATTTTGGGCTAGAATAGAAATGATCATTTACAAATATCATAGTACTGCTGGGTTTTTTGGAAGATCTAAAGACATCTAAAATCTTCCCGTATTTTTTAATGGTGTATCAAATTGCAGTCTCTTACTCTTTGAAACTTACCATTTTGAAGGATTTCTAAAAGCATAGCCACCTGGAAATAGAAAATGTTGCCTATATATATATATATATATATATATATATATATATGAATGATTCTACTACATTTTTCTTATACATATATATATATGTGTTTATAATTCCTGTCTTGCATAACAATAATTATATGTAGGTATCTTCCAAAAAAATTAGAATTTATCTGGCCATCAAGAGGGGACCTAATGTTCTTTTCTGGCATTTAAAGAGAGCAACTTGTAGTACAATTGCAGATTGATATGTCTGTGGTATTGATGGGGTATCCTCATGTGCAATGGTCAAGAAAGAATTCTTGAGATGTTTTATACTACAAAAAGTTGTTTTTCTTTTAAATTAATCAAAAAAAATTTTTAATAAACATATAATGTATTTTTATCCCCAGGGGTACAGGTCTGTGAATCACCAGGTTTACACACTTCACAGCACTCACCATAGCACATACCCTCCCCAATGTCCATAACCCCACTCCCCTTCTCCCAACCCCCCTCCCCCCAGCAGCCTTCAGTTTGTTTTGTGAGATTAAGAGTCACTTGTGGTTTGTCTCCCTCCCAATCCCATCTTGTTTCATTTATTCTTCTCCTACCCCCAAACACCCCACATTGCATCTCCACTTCCACATATCAGGGAGATCATATGATAGTTGTCTTTCTCTGATTGACTTATTTCGCTAAGCATAATACCCTCTAGTTCTATCCACATCATCACAAATGGCAAGATTTCATTTCTTTTGATGGCTGCATAGTATTTCATTGTGTATATATACCACATCTTCTTTATCCATTCATCTGTTGATGGACATCTAGGTTCTTTCCATAGTTTGGCTAGTGTGGACATTGCTGCTATAAACATTAGGGTACATGTGCCCTTTCGGATCACTGCATTTGTATCTTTAGGGTAAATACCCAGTAGTACAATTGCTGGGTCATAGGGTAGTTCTATTTTCAACTTTTTGAGGAACCTCCATGCTGTTTTCCAGAGTGGTTGAACCAGCTTACATTCCCACCAACAGCGTAGGAGGGTTCCCCTTTCTCTGCATCCTCACCAGCATCTGTCATTTCCTGACTTGTTAATTTTAGCCATTCTGACTGGTGTGAGGTGATATCTCATTGTGGTTTTGATTTGTATTTCCCTGATGCTGAGTGATGTGGAGCACTTTTTCATGTGTCTGTTGGCCATCTGGATGTCTTCTTTGCAGAAATGTCTGTTCATGTCTTCTACCCATTTCTTGATTGGATTATTTGTTCTTTGGGTGTTGAGTTTGCTAAGTTCTTTGTAGATTTTGGACACTAGCCCTTTATCTGATATGTCATTTGCAAATATCTTCTCCCATTCTCTCAGTTGTCTTTTGGTTTTGTTAACTGTTTCCTTTGCTGTGCAAAAGCTTTTGATCTTAATGAAATCCCAATAGTTCATTTTTGCCCTTGCTTCCTTCCCTTGCCTTTGGCGATGTTCCCATGATGAAGTTGCTGCGGCTGAGGTCAAAGAGGTTGCTGCCTGCATTCTCCTTAAGGATTTTGATGGATTCCTTTCTCACATTGAGGTACTTCATCCATTTTGAGTCTATTCTCATGTGTGGGGTAAGGAAATGATCCAGTTTCATTTTTCTGCGTGTGGCTGTTCAATTTTCCCAATACCAAGGTGTTTTTATTATAGCACAGGGACAAGACCCATGGGCAGAAAGAGCTGATTGTGATTTTGAGGAGTGACTAATGATATAGTATTTTCTATTCCATGTTCATGAAGGTTACATTAGGGTCCTAGGTTCCTGGATGTCTGACTATTATTAAGCTTGTGTTATTTCGTGAATCATTAAGACAGTTACAGACTATAGTGGAGCTTCATGTCCTATGTGACTGCAATCTTTATCAGTTGACTATTGGTTTTTCACCTGCCTTGGTTCTTAGGCAGTTACTAGTGCCTAAGGAGTAATCATATGTATATATACACATATACATATATATAAGATCTCCTACCTTAAGGAAGGGGGTTGGTTTGTGGGATGTCAGGTTGCGTTTTGCCCTCAGCTTGCCTTTTGCTCTCTCATCAGTATGCCATTAAAATATACTGTTTGCAGACATTAAAAAAAAAAAAAAATCAGGACTGTGTTTTCTTTATCTTGCATCTGAAGGCCTTGAGCAGTATGTGAAAAACAGTAGGGCTGAATGCACAATAACTAACTGAAAATATGAATCTGATTGTGATTCTCACTGACTTAGTTTGGCAGTTTCAATGATGACATATCTTTTTATATGAACTTAACCAGTATACTGCATTTAATTATATAAGATACACAATATCTTATATAAGGTCATGATCTCAGCATGGTGACATGAAACCCCTTGGGTTGTGGGGGGATGTCTCTGTACTGGGCATGGTGCCCGTTTAAGATACTTTCTCTCCCTCTCCCTGTGCCCCTTCCCCATATAAAAATGCATTAGAAACAACTATCTATTTAACTTAAGTGTATATATTTGTGCATTAAAATTCAATGAAAATATTAAAGCATAGCTCTAACTTTGGCCATTTAATAACTCAAATTTATATCATAGCATAGGAGAAAGATAAACTCTGGTTTTGTAAGGCCTGCGGCTAACATAATTTGGTGGTGGTGTGGGGTATTGTAGGAAGCCAGATAAAATAAAGGAAGCCCAGTTATAATGAATTTCAGATAATAACTTTTCTTCAGGGTAAATATGTCCCAAATATTTTTTCACTTACACTAAAAATTAGAAATCAATAATGTAAGGACATTTGCAAAACTCCCAAATTAACACTTAAATAACCAATAGTTATAGAAAGAGTCACAAGGTGAACTAGGAAATATTTCAAGATGAATGGGGGAAAAAAGCACAATTTAGGAGATAATCTAGAACAGTTCCTAAAGGGAGATTTACAGATGCAAACACTTATTGTTTAAGTAGAAATTCCCAAACAAATATCCCAGTATAACACCTAAAAAAACATAGAATGAAGAAATGTTAAAGTGCATAATCTCAGATCTCATTCTGAACCTACAAAATTCTCATTTCAGCAAGATCTCCAGGTGATTCACATGCAAATTAGAGTTTGAGAAAACTAATAGATAGTGAAAAAAAGGTCATTCTTCTATAAGACACATTATAAAAGACAATTTCAATATATTTACAGAATTCATAAATTCTCATGTATTTTTGATGCAGATATTATACTTCTAAGTATGCATCTTTAGTTACATTGTTCATCTATGAAATAATATATTCCATAAGAGCATAATGAAATAAAAAATACTACAAACAAATGAAATATCCTAATGTGGGACAGTGGTTAAACAGATCATGGTATGTCTAAACAATGGAGAATTGTGTATTTTCTTTTGAAAATTGAGTGGCATTTGTAAAATAAGAGGCATAAGATCAGTATCAGCAAAGATGGGGAGAAACAGGAAGACTTGTACACTTTTGGTGGGAATGTAAATTAGTGTTGCTTCTGTGGAAAAAATGGTATGGTTTTCTTTAAAAAAACTAAAAATGGAACTATCATATGATCTAGCAATCTCTTCGGTGTATAGCCAAAGAATTAAAATCAGGATCCCAAAAAGATATCTTTGTACCCATGTTTATTGCAGCGTTATCGTGTAGTCAAGACGGGAGTAAATTGAATGTCCATGGATAGATAAGTGAATAAAGAACATAAGGTATTTACATGCAATGGAATATTATTCAGTCTTTTAAAAGAATGAAATTCTACTATTTGTGACAACAGAGATGAACTTGGAGGGCATTATGCTAAGACACAGAAGAACAAATGCTATATGATCTCATTTATACAAAGAATTTAAAGTAGTTCAATGCATAGAAGCAGAAATTAGAATAATGGTTACCAGGGGCCGGAGAGAGTGGAAACCAGGAAGGTGTTGGTCAGAAAGTACAAAGTTTCAGTTGTACAAGATGAGTAAGTCATAGACGTCTACTGTACAACATGGTTCCTATAGTTAACAGTGATGTATTGTACACTTAAAGATTTGCTAAGAGGATATATCTTATGTTAAGTGTTCTTATCACCAAATGATTAATAAAGAAATAACAAAGAAAATGGGAAGAAGTCTTTGGGGGTAGTAAATGTATTTATGGCATTGATTTTAATGATGCTTTTGATGCAGGTAGGCTGGGTCCAAGGACCCAGAGGGGCATTTCATGGGACCAGCCAGGAGGGTCTCTGGCTTCATGCAGGAGAGAAATCAAATGTGAGTCCGGAGGAAGTGAAAGTAGAGTTTATTGAACAGCTTAAGTGACAGGGTATAGCAGACGGTGTGTGCAAGAGACTTGGAAAGGAAAGGAACATCATTGTTGCCTGGTGTTAGGAATTTTTATTGGAAAGAAGCCCAAGATACATGATCCTTCAGAAATCCAGGGGAGGGTCCAATCAGAGGCAATGACAAGTGATTGGCAGATGTTATTGTATGAATTACTGAAGGTAAGTGTATCGATGCCAGCATCAGCCAAGATTTGTTTGCAGCTAACGGTCCTGAAACATGTTTGGGATCTGGCTTTCCTAGATGTTTTCAGGAAAGGGAGAAACTCTTTGGGGGCCTGGGAGAAACTGAGAGAAAGATGAACTTTTTTGCTTCTCCCTTGCAGTGGTAACATAGCTTTTCTGGTTTATTCAGAGGCAAAACATAGAAGATGAGTATAGGTAGCCCAGCCCAGCAGAAAAACAGCAGAGAAGGAGTCTTTCTAAAACTGAAGTCTCGTCAGCGTCCTTATCTCAGTTTTGGGATTGTTAGTTGTATACATTCAATATTTACAGCTTTTTTGTATGTCAACCACAGTTCATTAAAGTAGGTAAAAAAAAAAAAACAAAAAACAAAAATGAACATTTGTAATGATCTCAAACATGTTTTGTTTGTTTGTTTGTTTTAAATGCAAAGAGGCAAGTTACAGTATAGTTTAGGTGAGTGGTTCCCAAATTTCACTGAATTCACCTTAAGAGCTTCGAAAATCCCAGTTATCTTAGTTACTCCCAAGACCAGTTACACTGGAATCTATGAGAATGGAATCAGGGCATCTCTCTCTCTCTCTCTCTCTCTATATATATATATATATATATAGATAGATAGATAAATAGATATAGATATAGATATAGATATTCTGAATCTGGGGTAGCCGGGTGATGGGTATTAAGGAAGGCGTGTGTTCTGATGAGTGTTATACACAACTAATGAATTGTTGAACACTATATCAAAAACTAATGATGTACTATATCCTGGCTAACTGAACATAAGAAAAAAAAATAGATTCAGAGAATCCGAATGATGATTGTGACATACAGACAAGTTTTTGAACCACTGAGACAGATATAGGTAGTTGGTTTTGTATGTGTTGATTCTCTCTAAAAGAACAGGGATTCCTAACATGTCTCCAAGCAGAAAGTACTGCCATTTCCCACCCTCCCATCCACACTCAGAAAAAAAGCTTTGGGATTCTGTACTCTGTAAATAACTGTATATACACATGGTATGGATTTGTGATGCATGCATATTTTTCTATTTTATTTTTTTTAATTTTTTTTTGAGGAAGTGAGTATATAACTGAAGGAAAAAGAAGATTAAATTGTTTCTGGAAGTTCTAAGCAGAAAAAAATAGAAATTTTCTCTTACTAAATATTTTAATGTATGTAATGTAGGAAGTTAAACAAAATGTTTTTGGCAATTACATATGACTTACTAGGTGGTTTTATGCTTTTCTTAAAGTTATTGTGTATTCTTCAGCTACCTTACAGCTAATATATATGTCTATACAAAGAAAACTAAATCTTTTTTTTATTTTTTAATTTTTTTTTTCTAAAAAACTTTTTTAAAGAGAAAAGGAAGCAGCATTATTAACAAACATCTTATTTTTAAAGTCCTTTTTTCCACATCCTGGACAAGAATGACCAGGCCTAGTAAGGTCACGTTGAAAGGTAAATTCTTGCTAATGTGTACAGGAAGCACTGTGGACTGAAGGTGGTTTGCAGGTCTTCATAGTGCTGTCCAGTGGGGATATTTGGTTTTTAGGTTTTATACCACAAAAGAGAATCTATTATTTAAAGCCATTAAGTGGTGAGTCTAAGTGGTTCTGTTTGTATTGAGAATAAGAATTTGGGTTTCTGTGTATACCCTGGATTTGTCTTTATGCATAAAGCAGTTCGGGAGGCCTGGGCGGCTCAGTTGGTTAAGCAGCTGCCTTCGGCTCAGGTCATGATCCCAGCGTTCTGGGATCGAGTCCCACATTGGGCTCCTTGCTTGGCAGGGAGCCTGCTTCTCCCTCTGCCTCTCCCTGCCATTCTGTCTGCCTGTGCTTGCTCTCTCTCCCTTTCTCTCTCTCTGATAAATAAATAAAAAATCTTAAAAAAAAAAAAAAAGCAGTTCAATTGACTTATATGACTTCAGTCTATACTGTCAGGTCAAATGATACCAGGTTACATGTTTATACAGAGCTAAGGAACTTTATTAAATCAGGGGTTATAATTTTGAGGTTCTGTTTATCCAATATTCATCACCTAATAAAATTCATTACATTTTAAGTATGGTTAAAATTCACTTTTCTTAACTCAGAATTTCTCAGTTGAAATTTATTTAAGAACAAAGATTTACTCAGGATATACATATTGACATATTTAATCCTATATTTTAAAATATGTAATTTCAAGAGATTATTTGCTTATAGTTGGTAGTCTAAGGGCAGACATCTCTTAGGTCTGAATCTTAGGACTTGATTCAGTTTAATCGCAAATGGTTAAGTGCATTAGCAAAATAGCCTCCTGGAGCCTAAAATGAGAACCATGATCTTTTCCTTTCAAAGTTATGAGGAACATTAGGGTAATTAAATGGAAGCCAAGACCTGAATTCCCTAACCAAACCCTCCTCAACTCTTCCATTTTGCCAAAAACAATATGGAAAATCATTTTATACATAATAAAATAAATTTTTAGATTAACAAATTAGCATCATTTCCCCTAAACCATTGAAAATATGGAAAAGGTTAATTCCATTAAATATATTTACCTGGAACACTAGAGTACTACAGGAATAAAGCGAAGTACATAAAATAAGGGATATATTGATTCATTTATTAAATAATATATGGAATATGCATTTAGTAAATGTTCAATATTATGCAAACAATTACATATTTTCACATATATTCATAGGTTCCTTGCATTTCAATGCTGTCTTTTCAACATAAAATGTTACCAAATTTTGGTGAAGGTGGCTACTAGTTTCCTAGTTCAAATTGATGGCATGTTATTATAGCTATCATTAAAATTCACTTTGTCTTTGTAGCCAAATAGAAGAAAGTTGCTGGCTTTAGAAATACAACCCAAAAAGTAATTTATCAAAACCAAGGTTACCAGTCACATAATCACCAAAGAATAAATTGCTTAGCTTTTAAAGGGTAAATCACATGGCAGACCAGTTTTCTTACATATATGATTGCAGAAATCTGTGTGGGGAGTAAAGCAGAGAAGAAAAGGAAGAATCTGTTTAGAATAGAGAATTAATTTATAACTGTATTTTGATGGCTTAAGAAAGAAAACTGTTGCTGTACAGAAAGACTTTTATAATGATAACACTTAAATGTTTCATTTTTATATTTTCAGGTGTGAAAACAACCACACATGTATGAAATCTATTAAAAATGAAAATAGAATTTGTTTTCATTTCAATGGCCCTAATTCAAAAAAGTCCCACTACTCCTTCTGAATTCCTTTTTTTTTTTTTTTTTAAGATTTTATTTATTTATTTGACAGACAGAGATCACAAGTAGGCGGAGAGGCAGGCAGAGGGAGAGAGGAGGAGGCAGGCTCTCCGCTGAGCAGAGAGCTTGATGCAGGGCTCGATCCCAAGACCCTGAGATCATGACCTGAGCCGAAGGCAGAGACTGTAACCCACTGAGCCACCCAGGGGCCCCTCCTTCTGAATTCCTGATTCATGCTTAAAGCATGTCTCCAGTGAGACTGCTGTGTTCCTTATTAATCTCTCTCCATCTTTTCTCATTCCATTCTGCATTGTCTTGCCAATTGCTCTCTAAATACTGCTTATAGCCCTCTCCATGTTGTCCTGCATAATGTTTAAACCCTTATTCATCATCTCTTCCTTCTGTTGCAATAGTTTCTTAATATGTCTCCCTGTCTTTGTCTTGCTCCCCTTAAATCTATTGAGGTCAAAGTGATTATTCCAGCATATAAATCTGACTATGCCTCTTCCTTACTTAGAATCTTCGGTGATTTTTTGACGAAGTCCAAACTCTTTAACAGTTTGTAGGTTGCCATAGGTAACCCCCTTGTGCTACTGTAAGTGCTAAGTCCACTAGATTTGCCTTAATTATTGAATTATGGTAATCAGTATTCATTTGGCCTCCTATGTGCCAGTCATTGTTCTTAATGCTGGAAGTAGAAGATAATGGAGATTTTCCCTTTTTTTTTTTTTTTTTGGCTTACTGTTTTATTCAAGTTCTAAACTCTGGCTACTGTCAGGGGAGGCAGTCTACAAAGGGCCATCATTGTCCCTGCTTGTTCTTCCTGCTTATAATATAACAAGCATGCCGAGGTCTGACCACTCTTTACCCAAGACGGTTATTCAGCTGTGTTTGCAACAAGAGAACTTCTGGGGTGATATAACTTCTTCCCCCAGACAAAAATAAGTCTTGCTTCCGCTTGCTATAAAAACACTGAACAGTAGCATAATCCAGTGGATGTACAGTTATTATGGGCTGAATGATTGTGTCCCACCACAATTTATACAGGCGTACATTGGAGATATCGTGGATTCAGTTTTAGATTCCATAATGAAGAGAATATGGCAATAGAGAGAGTCAAATGATTTTTTTTCATTTTTAGTACATATAAAAGTCATGTTTATAGTTATCTGTAGTCTATTAAGTGTACAATAGCAGTATATCTAAAAAAATGCACATGCCTTCATCAAAAAAATACTTGATTGCTAAAAAATGCAAACCATCATCTGAGCTTTCAGCAAGTTGTGGTCTTTTTGCTGGCGGAGAGTCTTTCCTCGGTGTGGATGGCTGCCAACGGAAGAGGATGGTGCTTGCTGAACACTGGCGTGGCTGGGGCTATTTCTTAAGTAAGACAACAATAATACTTGCCTCATCAGCCTCTTACTTTCACGTGAACACTTCCAGGCCATCGTAAGGTTATTAATTTGTTTGATTTTAATATTGCTCTGTTTCAAGGAGTAGGGATGCCTGAGGACAGGGAGAGAGATGAAGGAAGAGCCAGTGGGTAGAACAGTCAGAACACACAAAGCATTTATGAAGTTCACCATCATATGTGGGTGCGGCGTGCAGCACCCCAAAACAGTTGCAACAGCCACATCACAGGTCACTGAGCGTAGATCACCATAACAGATAGAATAATAAAGCAAAAGTTTGAAATATTTTGAGAATTACCAGAAGGTGGCACAGACACACGAAGTGAGAAAATGCTGTTGGAAAATGGCTCTGAAACAGTTGCTTGGCACAAGGTTGCCGCACATTTTCGATTTGTAAAAAATGTACTGTCTGCAAAGCATGATAAACTGAAGCCCCGCTGAGAAAGGTATTCCTGGAGGTTGAAGTTCTAACTCCCAGGGATGGTATTTGGAGGTGGAGTCTTTGGGAGATAATTAGGTTAAGTAAGGTCCTGAAAGTAAAGCTCCCATGATGGGATTAGTGCCTTTATAGACGAGGAGGAGACACCAAAGCTTTCTTGGCATGTGGGTATAGTTCAAGATGGTAGCTGTGTACAAGTAAGGAAGAGAGGCTTTGCGGAGAAACAGGCTTCTCAGTCTGCAGAACTCAGAAAGGGGAAAAAACAGCAATAACAAAAAAAGTAAGCTATGAGGTATGCCATTACCCTCATTGCTTAAGCTATGAGGGTAATGGCATTTTGGTAAGAGCAGCCCAAACTAACACGAGAGTCCTCTGTCCTGGGTCCTGCATTACTTCCTAGGGAAATAGCATAAAGCTTTGGCTATTGGTTTTTTCCATGTGTAATAAAATAAAATGTTGCTGACCTAGAAGTCTACATCTTCTGTCAACTTCTGTGAAACTAACAAGCTAGTTTATGGGCTACTTAGTGGGGTAAAGTCCCAGGCCCTGCATAGTCCTTGAGGGTTAGTTTTTCTCTTTTCTTATGTCCTTTCTATGCTTGCAGAAACAGCATATAACTTGATCTTATTTCTGAAATATATTTGACCACATAAGTCACTTTTGATATCTGCTTCTGAACTATTTTATCTAAAATAATCTGTAACAATATGAATATTACAGATCACCTAGAAGATACTATATTACTTTTGCAATCTTTAATCTATATACATTTCTTTCTTGTTACTTCTAAAAAAGTAAACAGAAAGCAAATAGAACCTTAATCTACCTCTGTAGGAATGATAATAAATAAATAGATAAAATGTAAACTGCTAATTTAAAACAAAATAAAATCTATTGATAAGGAAGAGAGTAAAGGAAATTAGACTTCTTGTGAGCCACCAAGAAGACAAAGCAAAGATAGAAGTTCTATTTACCTTACTGAAGACAGATCAAAAATAGAAGTTCTACTGTGAAGTTAAATCACCCTTGGCCTAAGCACATACAAAGGCTGAAGTTTTAGAATATGATGGACAGATTCACTTTATTCAGGCCCAGCCAAATGCCTGGAAAAAATCTATCATTTTTATCATATATCATATTTATTTCATATCTAAAAAGCATGACCTTGTTTATTTTAGTAGTTTGAACTATTTGCATATTTTAAAAATATTCTTTTTTTTTCCAGGTTAGGCAGTAACTGTTATTAGATACTTTGATGTATCAGGCTCTTTTCCAATCATTTTACAAACATTTTTTCATTAAACTTTTACAGTTCATAGTAACAGGATATAGTAGTAGGATAAGATATTACTTCTAATATTTAAATGAGGAAATTGAGATTTAAAGACATTATTAATTTATCCAAGGAGACAGAACCCAGTAACAACAGAGCTGGAACTTGAACACAAGCATGCAGAGCCAGATCAGAAGTACTAACTGCTCAACTTAAAATATCATTCCTCCTTACATTGAAAAAGCAAACAAACAAAAATAACAGAACAAAAAACAGAACCAAAAACAAGCAAAAAAGGTATTCTGTCACTGAAAAACCAATTACAAGTCAGAAAAGTATTACTTCTTTTTCTTCTGCTCTAAATGGATTATGGAATAATCTTCTTACAGCTTATTTTTAATATGAAAATTTTGTAACATTTCTTAAGTGCTAAATGAAGATGAAAAAGTAAAGCAGATCTTCAACTACTTTGATAGACTTATAACCTCCAAGTAAATCACCAGCTACCAGTAAATCATCTCAAAAGTCACAGAACAGAAAGGGTCATGGATCAAATTAAAATGCTCAACCCACATCAATTTCAGTTAGAAAGAAGAGTAGGGTAGGTTAGGTTAGAAAGAAGAGTATGAGCAGAAAGGCAACACTGCCTTGGTTCTTGGCGACATGATGCTAATGCAGCCTGTTTCTCTCTTAACGACATCAGCCTTCCACCGTGATGCTATGCTGATGAGTAAAGAGCCCTCAACTAGCCCTAACTAACAAGTAACTAACTAACTAAACAACACACACTTGCCTTAATGGTAAGACACAGGCACAAGTACACTTGGCCATCACTGGTTTCACCAAATGGGGCTAGCATAGGGTCACAAAACTATCAGCCCAGCTGTGGCATGATTATAATTTGATTTTTCCAATTCTTTGGAAAGTGATTTCCAATTTATTTATGACTGTATTTCTCTTTATCTTTTGTGTAGTTTATAGATCACTATACTATTACTATACTAATTATATGTATTAAATAAATTAGATAATACTGCCTCTGATTCACAAGGTGCTTGCTTAGATATTTTATTAAATTAACACAGAGGGTGGCACCTACTTGGGATTGTCTCTCTCCCTCTGCCCCACCCCCCTGCTCTTAAACTCTTTGTTTCGCTCTTTCTCTCGCTTAAAAAAAAGAAGATCTAGACCAGTTATAGAACTATTAATCCACACTGAAAAAAGTATTATTCTGTTGAACCACAATTTAAATTTTACTTTTTTTTTTAAAGATTTTATTTATTTATTTGTGAGACAGAGCATAAGTGGAGGGGAGGGGCAGAAGGAGAAGGGAAAGCAGACCCCCAATGAGCAGGGATCCATAACCAGGGCTGGAGCCAGGACCCCAAGATGACCCGAACCAAAGTCAGACCCTTAGCCGACTGAGCCAAACAGGTGCCCCGCGTTTTAAATTTTAAATTTTTACTATTTTTCTTAAACTTCTACATAAACTATTTCAGTCCTAGGTATATACATTTAGTCATATTTTTATAAATATATGTGTATTATTATATTTATATATTATATATTTAATATAATATATAAAAAGAAATAGAAATGTGACATAATAAGATACTAAACATATGATTAATATTAACCTTTTTATTATTTAGGATTGACAGAATACTCTGTTTTTTAAAGATTTTATTTACTTGTTTGTCAGAGAGAGAGAGAATGAGAGAGAGAGAGAGCACAGGCAGGGGCGATGGCAAGCAGAGGGAGAAGTAGGCTCCCAGATGAGCAGGGAGCTGGATGTGGGACTCGATCCCAGGTCCCTGGGATCATGACCTGGCAAATGCTTAACTGAATAAGCCACTCAGGCATCCCCCAAATACTCTTAAAACTCTGGCACCTATACTATCTAATATTCAACAATCTGCTTCTTAACAAAAAAAAAAAAAAAAAAGGCAGATACTTCAGAGAATGAGAAAATTTTATGTATAATTGAAATTAATTTTTTATTATAAGGAGATGTCAGCTGGGCACAAGACTTGTAGGGTATGTATGGTATAAGTGAACAACCAAATTGATATATCAGGTTAACAAGGAAAGACGTGTTTTATCAAGATTTTAATATATGTGCAAAATAATTCATGGTATCATAAATTTACTCCAATCTACTCATGCACATGAAACAGTAACGTGAACATCATTCATGATTTCTCTCTTTAAAGGTTAGATATTCTTCCAGCTCCAGGTAATAGGAAACTCTATGTGGCCTTTCCCCCACACTTACTGTTAATATTTTCAAGACAGCTGCTGCACTTGCAGATATCTAAGTTTGAGTCGGTAAATAGGGACCAGAAGGAAGGGTTTTGCCAGTTGTACCTGCCCCATTTCCATTGTTATCATTGTTGTTTTGATTAATCAGAAAAGCAAAAGCCTTTTATAAGATCTCCCCCCTCCCCATAACTTTCTCCCTGCTCCCCCCTGCCCTGGCTGACTTCTGCTTATACCCTGTAGAAATGGGTCGCATGCTTTTTCTAGTTATAAAGAGGTCTATGAAAATAAGACCTGTGATTGTCTTCCCAGCATCAACTGAAGGAGATCGTGAGAACATGTTGGGTTTTTACTATGTCTGATAAGTCTCAGGCAGTGTCCCGATAGGGATACTCCCCCCGCCCCAAAAATGATCCAAGATGCATAATTCTCTAGATAAAGCCAGATTTTAATCACAAGGCATTTTTCTTAAAAATGGTAATGATTTCCTTGACCAATAAAATTAAATTAGTGTTTCAAGTTTAGCCTACATCAAAAAAAGAGTATTTGTTATGCCTGAAGCAGGTTAGAGATCATTTCAAGGATGGTAAAATTTTATGTGAAATTTATGTTTGGTACATTTTTCTTAGAATATAATTGAGTTAGTTTTTCTTGTTTGTTTTTGTTTTAGTTTAGTTTCTGTTTTAAAAGTAAGATATTTCAAAGATAAAGCTTAAAGTAGACTTAAAATCTCCTGAAAACATCTATATTTACTTTCAAAGTAAGTCACATGTAAATGAAAAGAAAGAAAACATTTTCAGACGGTACAATACTTTTTGCTCTTCAGATAAATGATTCATAAAACTAAAGTCCTGTTTCTTCAGAGAAATGAGCTTGATAAAATAAAATAAAACAAATGGAATGAGAGCACTAAATTGATGGGGAAGAGTGGTGTTGATAATTTCTCTGAGTAAAGAAAAAGGAAAAAAAAGGACATTGATGGACAATGAATACCCAAACCTACTCCTCTGGAGCAGTGAGTCAATGCCAGTGAAGAGCATTAATAAATAAAACCAAATAAGAACTATACACAAGGACATAAGCTACAGTAACTCAACCACATCCCCCACTTTTTAATAGTCTACCAGCATCTTTCACAAATTTTCCCTCTTACCATCTCACATCAAGTGAAATGGGCATATTGTTTGCTTCCTAGAGTTGTTGGGAAATTCTCTTTTCTCATTCGACCAGCTCTCCCTCCACAATGTCCACTGAGTCTTCTACCATCTCTATGCAGATACTCCAAGATAACGTTATTTTTCTAGAAAGCTCAGTGATATTATTATGTTGGACACTTCTACTTACTCTGAAAATTTGGGACCAGCAGATATAGAATATGAAAAACAAAGAAATGATATGACTTTTCGACATACCATAATAGGTCTCTCTTTCTTCAAGCCTGGGTTGTCAAGCCCTGGAAGTCTCTGAATTGATTTAGTTTTTAACTCATAAAACTGAATTCAATTTTCAGTGAAATAAATTCCTTTAAGAACATATAGACAATCTCTTGTTCTTTATTGTCAGTGGAGCCAAAAGTTGAAAGTCTTGAGCTTGTCATTTGTTTTCTTCATCCTCTCCAGTACAGTAGGAAGAAGATACCCTCACTCATATGCATCAAGATTAGACATGGTTCACAATGAACCACAGATGACAATTTAATCATTATACACAGTGTGCCAAGAATTATTGATTTCTCATTTCCCATGTTGAGAAGCTCAGCATATGGTTCAAGGCCAAGGATAAAACTAAACCAACCCATGGATCTCCTTTATGGGGTTTTGTCTCCTGGGATTATGTTTGTTAACAAGATTGTATCAGACTGGAAAGTCCAGGTAAAAATAGATAAATCATAATAAATATGTAAACAGAAAGAATTTAAGATACATTAGATAAAGCGGTGTCAGAAAAATGGAAAGTTCAAGAGAGAGCACTAAGGTAAATCAGAATTATACCCTCTAAGACTTGGGACACAAAGGGTAGGTTTTGGAGCTTTCAGAATCTGGAAACGTAGAGAAGGTTCCCCAGAGAATTGAGACACAGATCCTGAGAAAGTGGTATCATGCCACTGCGGTTAATAACACAGGAGCTTAGTGAATGGGCTTTGCAGAGCTAGGCTCCAGATTCTGGAAAAGAGGCATCGCTTGGCTATTCTTGATACCTCAGGAGATCATAAGCTGCATACCACATAATTTGGGTCCAGACCTCAGAATAGACTATCTCCTAGAGTCCTAGTACATCTGAAGGGACACTGTGATACTTGTTCATGAAGGACCCACATCACTGGAGACTGGGGTTAACTACCAGCGGTGGTGAAGAGCCATCGCTGAAACGAAGCTGAGGGGAGACTGAGGGGCAGAGCAGTAAACTTTTTTTGGCTTTCCCTGTCTTCTAGTTTTAAGCTCGTTACCCATATTCGTGGAACCTAACAAGACACCTTCTGAAAGAAGGGAAATACGGTTTTCAGAATTTCAACCCCATCATTATAAAATGGAGTATAGATGGGCCAATTTTTAGAAATGAATGAGATAGCTAAAAATCAATTTAATGTAGCTTTCAAATAAAATTTGTGCATAAAATTGAAACGAGTCCGTCCATTCAAGATCAGGAAAAGGCATAAGGAGTGAGTAAGTTTGGGACGCAAGAAAGAGAGCATGGCCACTGAAATACTGATATGTAAGATGGAAGAAAAAAAAAGTTAGACAAAGAGACAAGGGAAGAAGAGAGGGAGGAGGAAGAAATTAAAGAAGAAAAGAAAAATATATAAATTAATAGAAATAAAATGAAAAGAAGAAATTTCAAGAAAGAAAAGTATGTCAGGATAACGTTAAGAGAAGCCTAGAAGAAACATCCACATTTTATTCTATCAACCTATTTCAACTAAGAGATTAAGCCATCTCTATTAAACAAGGTGAACAACTTGAAAAAATGTTCAACTACTAGCAGGAAATTTCTTATAAACAGTTTCCTTCTGTTTTTGTAAGGTGATCTATGCAAGACTGCATTCAATGCAAATGTTAATTTACCTCCTTCCTGTTTGTTTATTACAGACCCAGTTTAAATCATGAACTATTTGTGACCTTGTTCATAAAAGGACAGATAATGACCATTGTACAGTTTGTTTAGAAATGTTGATGCTTCTTTGATGTGCTCCTTGTATTTGGAAAGAGTTAAAGACAGTTATTTTATTTGACAATGATTCCATTTGATGTGTTGAATTACCATGAGCATCATTAGAAAGTAAAATGGTCTGGAATAGTCCATTTTCTGCATAGTGGGAGACTGCCATTGAATTGACATAACTGGGGGGAAATAAGCATTTTTAATATACATTTTTCTCAAATGTTGCATGTGATTCTCTAACTCCTTTTAAAGTACCTGTTTGGTACCTAACCTAAATGGACTTGTTCTTGAATGTACAGAAACTGTCTCCTTCACTCAACTCTTATGAGGCTTCTCTGAGACTTATTTTCTACTAAATTCCATTCTTGCCCCACTTCTCTTGAACCCCTGACTTTGTCCATGTTTGGCAAAGAAACCTGTTAAACAAACTTGTTGATAATCCTCCCGTTCCCCCTGTCTAGTTAAACTCCTTTTCCCCATCCCCCATATCGAACCAACTTGCAGTTAGTAAGTTCTCATCTAAAGTTTTTCAATGACCATTGACTACAAATCCCCACTTGTCCTTGTTATATTTATGTTTGAGTTTGGTCTTTCTCCCTAAGTCAGTGTTCTTTACTTCTATTGAAATAGTCTTGACCAAAGTCTTTCTTGCAATTTTTAACAAAGGGAAGAATAATTTGTCTTTTACACTTCGTATCACTTTGAAGACCACATATTATTACGTGTGATGCCTACATTCTGATGTCAGTTTGTATCTGTCACATACACTGTTGCTCCGCAGAACTCGTTCTCAGAAATTAGCTCTGCGTGTTTCTTGTTCTTCCTTTTAATTTTCTTTTTCTAATCGGCAGTGTTTAAGAAATCAGATAATCAAAGTTGTTAGTATTGTGTATAAAGTAAGGAGATAAACTCTAAATTACGTTCTAAACTTCAGCTTTATAACGGCTGTTTCTGTAGCTCAGAAGTCCTTTTCTCCATTACTTTTAATTTGAGACTATTTAAAAGGCCAGAGTGTCTGAAAGCACTGAGTGAAGAAAATGTTAACTATATTAAAAGCGGAGTATAAAAGCACTAAGATTATACATACTTGACTAAACTTGAAGAGAAGCCTTAAATGGTCAGCAAAGCTTTATAATACTTGTGACTATGTCTGTAAATGACCATTATATAAGAATACATTGCTTAGAACCAATTCTTGCTTTCCCCGATGTATTTGTCAACAGATAAATGGAATAGTTTAGGTTTTACTTGGCTGCCAGAATGGCTGCATTTCTACCTTGAGATTCTTTCTTTGTGTTACATGAATTTATACTGAACAGCCATGGCCTCAAAGAAAGCTTGAAACACTGTATCTAATTCAGATGAGCTAATCACAGACTTTCGCTGTTTTTGATGAGGAAGGAAATTCTTATGGATTCTGTATCTTCTTCACTGTCCACCACAAATGGTCATTGAATTTTACAGTTTATCTCAGGGATTAGATAATCATGTATAACTAAGAGGGAACATGGGGGCTTAAGTGGGTAGGAGAAGAATCCATGAAACAAGATGGGATAGGGAGGGAGACAAACCATAAGTGACTCTTAATCTCACGAAACAAACTGGGTTGCTGGGGGGAGGGGTGTTGGGAGAAGGGGGGTAGGGTTATGGACATTGGGGAGGGTATGTGCTTTTGGATAAATTGGAAGGGGAGGTGAACCATGAGAGACTATGGACTCTGAAAAACAATCTGAGGGGTTTGAAGTGGCGGGGGGGTGGGAGGTTGGGGTACCAGGTGGTGGGTATTATAGAGGGCACGGCTTGCATGGAGCACTGGGTGTGATGAAAAAATAATGAATACTGTTTTTCTGGAAATAAATAAATTGGGAAAAAAAAGCAGGGGAAAAAACAAAACAAAAAAAACTAAGAGGGAATATTGTTAGAACGTACGAACGTGTGCACAAGTAATAATTGGTATTTCATCTCAGCTCTAATGTTTCACAAACACTCTGATCAGAGAATGAACTTTTGGGGTGCCTAGATGGCTCAGTCAGTTGAGCGTCTGGCAGTGGTTTCAGTTCAGGTTGGGATCTCATCAGTTGTGATATTGAACCCTTGTCATTGGGCTCCATGCTCAGAGGGGAGTCTGCTTGAAGATTCTTTCCTTTTCCTTCTCCCTCTGAACCTCCTCCCATTTATTCTCTTTTTTTCTCTAAAATAAATAAATGAATCTTTACAAAATTTAAAAAAATAAGGAATAACCTCCATCCCTGGATTCACTGGCTCAGAAACATTTATAAATGCTGGTAAGTGCTAGCTGCTATGCAGGAATGAATAAGGAGCACGATAGAAAGAGTTCTACCAGAAAAGAGCTCAACTTACTTATGAATTACCCAATCTTAGTAAATGAAGTGTAGAGAAGTGTGATTTAGCCAATAATAATCCTTCTTTATTCTTAAAGTATTAAAATCCTTCTAAAATGGATATTTCCATTTTGAAAATATGAACTTAAATAAAAATACAAGGCACGACTTCATTTATAGTTAACTAGATAATACTCTCACCTGTATTAAGTTCAGTACCTGAAGCACAATTCTACTGCTGCTTCCGTCATTAATCTGTACTCAAGCCTGTCAGCATAGTACTTGAAATGAATTTACTGTTACTTGCAAATTTCTGTCAATTTTCATTACGTTGAAGCATTTGAGGAGTAGGGGAAATTTTCTTATCTATTCTCTCATATGTGATTATTTAAAGATACATTTAATGCTGTAAGATTCTTTTCTCACGGCATTTATATTTTGGTCTTGCTTTTTCATCCAAAGGATCTGATTCTTGCACCCAAAAGTTTTATCTTCTCTTAAACTAGAGTCATTTGTACCTTTTCCTTTTTAGTAAAATTAGTCATCTGATTGCTCCCAGGTGCAGAGTTTGCTTAAATTTCTAACTCAGAGTGGATCCTGGGAATTCTTTTCCTGCATTTTATACAACTCTGAAGCCTTCATTCTTATACAAAGTACTTTACATAAAAGCTGTGACAACATAGATCAGTATTTTCCCAGTCTTTTTAATAAAATGATAAAATTTTTCAAATCTACTAAATGTAGGCTCCTTGCAAAGCATAGTATTATTTAATGCATAACTTAAGATATAGTTAATTCTAAAACTCTTAATCCATTTCTCTTTTTTTCTTTGTCTCTTCACCATCATAGATAAGGATATGAGTCTTTGAAATTTGTGTTTCATTTCTAGTCAAGAAGATAAAAACAGAACATGTCAAATGATTGTAAAAACCTCAGAAAATTCATGAAGCATTTTGTTGGGTGTGGTTTAAGCACACTTGAAGGTTTTTTTATTGAATAGTCCACATAAGAAAAACCATGTCACTTATTTACTTTAACAATCACTACCTGATTTTTTTTTTTTAACATACATGATTTTCTGATGAAAATTCTTCTCACCGTTCAAAGTTTGGTCTCTAAGCAAAGAGATGGTTTATATTAAGCAGGTAAAGTAATTTTTGCAGATTCTGAGAATGCATTTAACATTATAACAGGAATTTTTTTCAGATATCCAAATGTTTAGGTTATTTCCTATATCACCAATGGCCATGGTTAAATGTAATATTGAATAGGAAATCCTCATTTGTCTGTAATATAATTAGATACTCCTATTTTGGTTTAGAAGGCATAGTGATAAAGGAAGAATCCTAGACTACTCAAATTTGAAAGGGTTTTACATAAATTACAATCCAGGGGTTCCTAGGTGGCTCAGTCAGTTGAGTGTCCAGGTCTTGATTTCTGCTCAAGTCATATCTCACGGTCGTGAGATTGAGCCCCATGTTGGGTTCCACATTCAGCATGGAGTCTGTCTGAGATTCTCTCTCTCCCTCTGCCCACTGCCACCCCTTAATCACATGCCCTCTTCCTCTCTATCTCTCCAAAATAAAGTGTTTTTAAAAATTGTAGGGGCACATTCTGGGTAGAGATCTTACATCAGGCTCTCTGCTCAGCAGGGAGACTGTTTCCCCCTCTCTCTCTGACTGCCTCTCTGCCTACTTGTGATCTGTCTCTCTGTCAAAGAAATAAAATAAAATAAAAAATGAATTGTAATCCAAATATCTCCTGTTGCAAATGTGAAAATTGGTGTCCAGTGAGATTAAATGAAAAAAATGATATGATTAGAATAAAATTATTTTAATTCCCCAATATACTTCTCACTTTATAGAAAGTTAGTAAGCTCATTTAGTGCTTGATAGATGGAGACAAAAATTTTATCTTTCCACTTAGATATTTATTTCAGTATTTACATTTATGGAGGAGGGAGGGGAGAGAATGTGAGAGACAGAAAGAAACTCTATTCAGCCTTGCTGAGAACCACTCAAAACCACAAGATCAACAATACAAATTTTTGATTTCAAAAAGGTTACTAACCAGAGATAGAGAAATGAATACACAATTAACCAAAATATGAAGAAAGCAGACAAACACTACAAAGCGTAGGATGATATGGAGGAGATAATATTTAAGAACTAAACTAAAAAGAGACATAATTATAAATGAATTCTTCTGAATTTCTGCTATTAATGGCTGTGAAAAAGTAGACTAATGCATGCGTATACAAAGATTGATGCCAATCATCCTGTCAAGGAAAAGACTCGATGGATGCTTTGTCATCATTATCAATTAAATACCCTGGAAACCATTTCAAAAGTAATTCTGAGGTGGCCCTAGGCCATGTTACAGTGTGGTCAGTTAGAGACTTTATGCATTCTGTGAATATGTCTTGATAAATCATCATTGGTATTTTAAACTGTCATTGTACACTATTACATGTAATTTAGGCATACCAAAAATATAGTTCTATCATTTATGATCATTGTTCTTCTTAAAGCAACGTCCCATAATATATTTTTTTTTGGTCCCATAATATTTTAACCAGCTTCATTTCCCTTAGACAATCTTATTTGCAAAAGATATATATTTGTATTAGCACCCATTTTGATAGTAATTTTGTGAAAGGATTTCTGAGTTAACTTTTTGGCAGTGTCTGTCTATTTGATCCATTAACTCTGAATATTTGTCCACATTCATCAACCAGTTCATCAACTGCTACTGCTTTTATTTGGTGTAATTAGTATTTTTTCCTATGACTTGCATGGTTAAGAGGTATAAGAAATTTTCCTATGAGACTTCTTTCCTGCAATATTCAATAACTGCAAGACCAATTAAATCTTGGTAGGCAGCAAGTGCTTTTTGCTTAGTTTTGTTTGTTTTGTTTCCCCCCATTCAATATTTTATGAGCAGTGACACTTCCAGAGGAGGTAACTGTTATTTTTATGACATAACATGCCTTTCTACATAATTGAGCCTCCTAGGACCATCTGCCATTGGATTATGCCATATAATATAGCATTGGATACAAAATTAACTCGTGCTCACAAATAATTCTTTAGTTGAAATGCAGATTTCCAGCATCTTCCATCTAAGAGAATATAATTGCCATTATGCTTGTATTATACAAGGTATTAGAGGGATATGTCTTATCAGTGCCTAATACTTACACTTTCTATTATTATAAATCAAGATGCATATCTCTTCTGATTCTATGTTTAAAAGTTTTAATTCTGTAGCACACAATGATTGGTAGTAACAGTTGAGCAATTTAAGGCAAAGCTCTTCTTGTATCCATGGTGTTGATTTCCAGGATGCCACTAACAATGTTTTGCAGTAATGAACCAACCATGTTACCAGGGCAACTGCATTCATTCTTTCAGCCAACAAGGACCACAGAGGCATGTAATGAGTCACTGTCCCAGGTATTGGCAACATAACAATTAGCAAGATGGAGAAAATTTCTGCATTTATGGATCTTGTATGTGGCTTTGCTAAGAATTTACCTTGGTTGTTTCTATTCCTCTGAATGTGGGAACTTTATTTATTGCACCTAAGATATTCATTGTAATCATTACTTTTACTGATGTTATATACATAGTAAACACCAAAAAAATATGACACGCATGAATAATAGGGATAGTAATTTTAGCTTGGCCATCCAGCTACTTGCAATTCTGGTTTTGTTATTCCTCTAAATGATCCTTTCATCTTTGGTTTCTTAAGGTAATTTGTGACTTCCTAGACTAAAATAGCAAGGATGAAAATGAATCCTTAACATTTTGAAACCAAAGTGAAGAGAATTCAGGACTCTTAGAGAATTATCTGGACTCCACTACACACAGGTTAGGAGGTTGGAATCAAACTTTCAGCTCTAACAGTTTAGCCTTTTTTCATATAAAAAGTGTAGTGTGTTCTTTCAAATCAAGGTGAGATGATTTATTTTAAGTGATGGATTGCTCTGAATAATTTTAATGTCTTCTTTGGAATTAAACTCACAAATATATACATGGATGCACACACATTCTATCGCTGTACCATTTTACATGAATATAAGCATGTAGCACCCAGATAAAATGATAGGCACTTCAATAAAAATAACTATTCTGATGCTACTTAAGGCTATGGAAATGTAGAATTACTTTACTGTAATTTTGTCTTCATTCTGATATTTATTTTATCTACTATTTCCCACACAAATAACTGGACCTTCTTTTTAAATGACCAAAAGTATCCTTTGGTTTTATAAATTGAGGTAGTGGTACATTTTGGTCTGTATATATTTATTTGATCTTTAAACTCATTATTTTTACTAATAGATCAGAGGATCTATTAAGAAGATCTGGACTCCTGAGGTCCCTATTGGGGGGGGTCCCCAGTGTTCAGAATCAGTAGCTTGGCATTTGTGTTATTTTGTGATAAACTATTGCCTAACTTTCAAGTCTTCTCTCTTTATTCCACGTATAATGAAACTCTGAAAACCTCTCAGATTTACAAATTCTCTCAGAGCTCTGCTTCCTTGCATATTTGTACTCACCACCTAGACTATATTTCTCTGGGCTTAATTTCATTTTACCTGCCAACTTCTGCATGATTTCCCCAAACCCCATGACCCCAGAATTAAATTTGTCTATATGCACATTGAAGGAGGCTTAGCCATAGTGATGTCTGCTTAATGAAGTTTTACTTACCAAGTCCCCATACGATCAGTAAAAAGGAAATATCTAACTTTGGGAAAACAATATGTCTACTTCTCCCAAATTTTTAAAGTCAGTAGAATGGAAAACATCAGGGAAAGCAGTAGTTCTCAACTGTAAGTTTGGAAAGTTTGAGCTTTGCTTTGTAATGACTCTACTTACTTAATGTATACCACTTACATTTTATTATAGTTATAGTCATTATCTTACCTGTTATACATTGTACATGCTCTAAATGGACTCTTCATTATGTTAGATTATAAAAATGTATTTCTCTGTCTTTCCCTAAATTGAAAACTCTCAATGTTAGATTATCTCACATCAGTCTTATCCTAGGGATAGCCCTAGGATCTAACATTGTGTTTTGACTCTGTATTGCATTCTCTAAAGACATTTGTTGAATTGTTATCCTACAGTCCATTTAATGAATTGATAATTGAATTCTGGACCTTGAGTGTGGATAATTTACTCATTTTCATGTTACATATTTATAAATTTATTATTTTTACTAACAGAATATAATTAATGAGGAATCTGAAATAGAGAAACAAAGGCTATATGTATTTCTAGCTATATAATAGCAATACTGAAGACATAAATATTTATTCATATTTGAAAATATTGACAGAATCTTTGAAAGTATTGACAGAATCTTTTCTTCTTCCATTCAATAGACAATGTCCTATTTTTGAAATATTTCAGAAGGCATATACTACTTTTCATGTATAATTTTACTAGTTTTTTAAAATTATTTATACGACTAGAGATACTGTCTTGAATCTTGGACACATTCCAAAATTCAGAGTAAAGAGGCCAGAAATGTAGACAGATTAGGTTAGGAGTCACATTACTAAAAGAGTATGCATTTCACCTCAGATGGTGTTTTAGCAACGCCATCTTAATAGCATCCCAATTGTGCCATGCAGAGTTAAATCAAGCATAAAATGGAGTTGGATCTATTATGGTTATTTTCAGCTCTTGGTTGCAGTTGATTAAGATTATGAAATCAACTTAATGACTTTGTCTCTAAACTACTTTTAATAAACTGAAAAGAGACAAAAGGTAAACTGAAAATAACAGCACATTGCATGTTGCATTATGGGATTTTGTTCTGAGTGTGTACATCTTATGTATTTACATAATACTATAATACTATTTTTTTTTCTGATCAAGTAAGTCTGAAGACTCAATTCAGAGTGTTCCCAAAATGCCATTTATTTATTTATTTAAAGATTTTATTTATTTATTTGATAGAGATCACAAGTAGGCAGACAGAGTGGGGGGGAATCAGGCTCCCCACTGAGCAGAGAGCCCAATTCAGGGCTTGATCCCAGGACCCTGGGATCATGACCTGAAAGGCAGAGGCTTAATCCACTGAGCCACCCAGCCATCCCCCCAAATTCCATTTAAAACAGGAGTCTGCAATTAATGAAAATCACATTGTTATTAAATGGTTTGCAAAATACGAGTAAACACCCACTTTCCCACAGCTTTCCTTTGCTTTTTTACTTACCATCCAGGCATGGTTTGCTAACCTGAAGCTGTTGGCATCCCAACAAATGTTGCAAGCATTAATTCACTTTAATGTGATAGTACTGATAGATTATATTGATCCAGCAATATATCTCCTAAGTCCTATTTGTGATCAGTTATGTATAGATTGTTAAAATTAAAAGACAGTACTGTAGAGATTGAGTGTTGTGTTTCATTAACTGGAAAAAACACATGAAAATATAAGCAGCTGGAAGTTTTGATGATTTGTCAACATTAGTTGAAAACAGTTGATATTCAAAATAGGGAATATTTTGAAATAAGAAATAAAATAGAAATGTTTTTCACCATTTCCATTTTATGGATGATTTTTCACGGGGTGCCTGGGTGGCTCAGTGGGTTAAAGCCTCTGCCTTCAGCTTGGGTCATGATCCCAGGTCCTGCTCAGCAGGGAGCCTGCTTCCTCCCTCCCTTTCTGCCTGCCTCTCTGCCTACTTGTGGTCTCTGTCTGTCAAATAAATAAATTAAATCTTAAAGAAAAAAAAATATTTTTCACATCTTGTTTTTCAGAACTTTGAAACATACTAGCTTTAAACACAGTGGGTATTCAGTAAATCTGATTAAAGAAATGCAGATTGCTCTAGAAAAATTGTGTTAGTGACAGGAACAGAAACAGTCTAGGATAAAAACAATGAAGAGAGTCAATCTAAAGAAATAGAAGATAGGTGTAACAGTCTTGTCTTCGTATCTGTGTCTCTAACCAAAATTCAGGATGATTATTAAAATAATGATATTTGAGCTATTCCCTTCTAATCTTTTGTACAGATCATGTATTGACCCCACCTGACTTCAACGCTATGGCTCTCTTCTGATTTATTAGTTTCCAGAACCCCCATTCTTGTTAGTTTATAATACACTTACATAAGTATGAATTTATTCATCATTATCTCACCCAGGTCTAAAAGAAGGTTTAAGGTGAAGCCTTGTTGACTTCATGAATGAGCTCTGCAATTTTTGCAAGTTTGACAACTAAAGAACTAGTCCTGTTTTAGACGAATATTGGTAGCAATCTCCAAAGTTTCTCATGGATGTGTAGGCACCTGACCAATCACTTCCTATCTATGTCTGTACGCATTTCTTCCATTTCCAGAGACTGGTTCATGTTCCACAAATAAACGAATCCAAGCATGTTTTTTTCAGCCCATAAAAATCTGATATTAAGCAAAATGTATTTCTCAACCCATGTGAAAAATGAAAGTACTGAATGCATGTATAAAGATTATGTACTAAAACATGCTTTTTCCTATTTGACTTAATATGTCAATACAATGACAGAGGAATTAGCAGCAATTTTAAATACATCACCACAAATAAGTGTTTGCATTTGTTTTATAATGTCAAGAAATACCTTTTAAGTCTACTCATATTTCAAGTGAGATTTATATTTGCCTTTCACCCAAGCATCTTTTAAATTTTTTTATATTATAGCATCTTTAAACAAACTGACACAGTAACAGAATGAGAACATTTCATTGTATGAATTTATTTATTATGTACACAGGAATTTTTCAAATGTATGTCATTTTTGTCTTCAAGTAATTGATATGTTTTTCTGTAACACTATCATTTGCTCTATTCTATTTTTTATGGAGCATGAATAAAACTCATCTTTATTCCAAAAAAACAAATTAGTAAAGTTCTTTTTATGTACATGAAAAACATCCAAACTAGCTTTGAGTTGCATTGCTTTCAGAAAAACGTTCATTTATTTTAAGCTGATTCACATACAGAACATTGGATTCAAATGACTACATTTTAAAGTTAGTTTAATCTTGATGAAATTGAAAATATCAGTTTCCATTGTATCCAAGGGACTACTCATAAAAAATACAAGGAAGAAATTCTGTTATTCCATCTACTCTGAAGTACAAAGTCACCCTATCCATACATAAAAACATTAATTACTCTAGTCATGAATTATTTATTCAGAAACTTTCTCTCTTAGAACAAAAGGAATTTTATTATTAATATTTTTTCTAAATTATGTGATACTTTTTTAAAGAAAAAATTATTTTACTGTATTAAGTCACACATGGCAATAAAGAATTAATTCTTGGGGCGCCTGGGTGTCTCAGTGGGTTAAGCCGCTGCCTTGGGCTCAGGTCATGATCTCAGGGTCCTGGGATCGAGGCCCGCATCGGGCTCTCTGCTCAGCAGGGAGCCTGCTTCCCTCTCTCTCTCTGCCTGCCTCTCCATCTACTTGTGATTTCTCTCTGTCAAATAAATACATAAAATCTTTAAAAAAATAATTAATTCTTTTTAGGCTGTAATTAGGAGACTGTGGAAATTATACAATGTATCTAATGCAGAACAATATAGTCTTTATCGTAAATAAAAGTATCTTCATTGCCGTCATCTTTAGCTTAGCTATTTAATCTTGGATCTTTTATTTTTCCTTAGTGATTTACTACTAGAATGTCTAGATGTAGCACACATATAAACAGGTAACCCTTCTTGATGTTCTAGCAATCTGTAAGCAATGGACTAAAGATAGATTTTGAATCATCTGGAAGTATTTATTTCTCTTTGTGCATTTTTGATGTATTTTGTATTTGAGCTTATTTTCTATTTAAATCATCACCATTGTGTTTTAATTCCATAAAATTATTTTTGATTCAAAATTAACTATGTCTTACAGAATAATAATTTATTACAAATTACTGTAGGAGTAAAACCACCTCCTTTATTGATATATTTTTGAAGATTTTTGGTCGCTCAGTCCTTTGACATCAAACCCTTACAAGTGAACAAAGGATAAATGTATTTTGCCACTTTCATTTTACAATTTTTTTTAAAGACCTTAAAAAAATTGTATAAAAAAATAAGCACAAGGGGTGCCTGGGTAGCTCAGTGGATTAAGCCGCTGCCTTCAGTTCGGGTCATGATCTCAGGGTCCTGAGATCGAGCCCCACATCGGGCTCTCTGCTCAGCAGGGAGCCTGTTTCCTCCTCTCTCTCTGCCTGACTCTCTGCCTACTTGTGATCGTTCTTTCTCTGTCAAATAAATAAATAAAATCTTTAAAAAAAAAAAAGCACGATTGTATGTGTATGTGTGTGTATACACATACACATCTACATAGATGTATATATGTATACTTTCACAGACATCTACATATATATTTTTAAATGAATACTTGTACTAAGTATTGATTTCTTTTACTTTAGCCTTTTGTTTGCAGAATCAATGGGAATGCAATGAAAGATCTGAGTGTGTTGTGTCACTTTTACTGACTGATGATGTCGAAAGATAATGGTCTTATTTATTCGTGTTGGAACAGTGAAGGGAAGTTAAAGTCAGGCTAAGAGGAGGTAAGCTGTTGGGTATACACAAGGGCATATGAGTGGGAACTTTGGTTCCAGTTTCAATTTAAGAATTCATGAATCAAATAATACCTCAATTTACAGTGCAGAGGAGATGGATTCCCACAACAGAATAGAATAATCAATGGAAGCAATTAACAACAAGTGTTTCTGGCAATTTGAAATGTGGCTTCATTTTCTGGAAGTGGATGAAATAGATCTTTCTACTTCTTTTTCTCCCTCTGGCCTGCAGTTATTTATGTTTATTAAATAGTATATGATAGCACATCAAAGAGAATGGTGAGTGATTTAAGCACCATAAATATATATAATAGAATATTTATGTTATGAGAATAAAACATCAGTTTGGTTGACTGTAGATCTACATAGAATAGTTAATTTTAAATCTTTGAAAGCATAAGGCTATTTAGCTTAAACCTAACTAAACAACAGTATTCACAATGAGGATGATAATAATTATAACAATAATAAGGGTGATAAAAATTGTTGACAAATTATCATTGGGTGGATTTCCCAAAAAAATACACTATCTGATTTGATCTTTGATTAATCTTTCACCACTTTTAAAACTTGTATTTTACATACTTGTGACACTTGCGTAACGTAGAAAGTATCCTTATTTTTCTTCTCTGGACTTCTACTCTTGATATTTAACTCAACTTATTTGGGAGTGGAGTGGCTGGCTGAACGTGTCTTCTTCTAATAACTCTGCATCAGGGACTCTGTGGAGAGTGGTGATTGTACTAAGTGTTGAGATTCTCTGAGCTGGAATATCCATGTGGTTGGCCTAGTTAGGAGAGTGGTTCTAACTTGTCTCTTGGACATAGGACCCACCTTCACCACATTGGAGTTTGCTAGTTTTTGCTGGGTAGCTCAGGGTTTGCAGGCCTGCAGTTGAGGGTATAGGTACTAGTCACATACCATTACTAAGCTATATCTGCCAGAATGTCCCAAATCTGGGGAGTATTCATTTATTAACGCCTTCATTCAGGCAACGTATATTTACTAACTGCTTTTTATGTATCTCACACACACTGTTTTTACCTCCCAGATGCAAAGGAAAATAAAACAGAGTTGTCTTTGATCTCCCAGAGTAGTTAAATGGAGTGGGTCCTGACATATCAATGGAGTGATCACCTTTAGCCACTTGGAATGTCAATATTAGAGGCAAAAATGATATGTTTATTTGAATTGCTGATGCACTCCTACTTGCAGGCAGAATTTATTCTAGCTGGTTTAAACAACAACAACAACAAAACAATTAGGGCAAGCCAAGGGGCTTGGCTTGCTTGAAGAATTCCCAGGAGGGCCAGAGAGCTTGTACAGGGGCTCTTGAGCAAGAACAGTGGGCTGCCTCCTGTGCGATCTAGTGGCTTCTAGAAGCACGCACACCAGCCATTCTCTGTGAGAAGGGGTGCAGAGATGTTCTACACAGACTTATACTCCTGCTTCCCCTAATTGCTTGAGCCTGCTCTGGCATGCTGGCTCCCTTCCCAGGGTATTTATTTCATGAAAATTGTCTTTATTCACTCTGAATAAAGTTTCAAGTCAGTGGGGTTGATTAGGAGGAACTAAGTAATTTGTTTATCTCAAATAATCAGAGAAGACTTGAGATATTGATGATAAAACCTATTTCCATTTGTATTGACCATCTATTGATGAACTTATGACATTAAACTAGGCATCATTTATTAAATATTTTCTAAGATTCACATTATCTACTAGCTGCTGGCTTTATCACCAAGTGTGCCCTCTACATCACAAGATACTCATAAGATACATCATAGGAGATTTTATTCAGTTTGCTGTTGAAGTATATCTGGTCATCGTTTCACTTAGTACTTGTTAAGGCCTCTTAAAAGGAGTGCATTTCCAAGATATTCTCCACTTTTTTTCAAAACTTCATTCCTCAGGCGCCGAAACGCCCACCTCACAAACCCACTTGAGTTGTTTGATCTGCATTTTTCCTTCGAAGGTCCTGTAATCTAATGTCTGTTTTCAGTATTTCAATGAAATTGTCCTCTCCAAAGGTTTCATTCACTGATTTAACCTTATTTTATTTACCATTTTTTATGTGTCAGGCACTATCCTAGCTACTGGGGATATGAGAGCTTAAAAAGCAAATATTCCTGCTTTCAGAGAGCTTACATTCTCACACTAATGATTGTACAACATAATGGTTTAATCATCCGTGATTTATAGCTTTTCCAACTTTTCTCATGTTAGACTCCTGTTTTCTAAATTTTCTTTTTGTTCTTTCCACTTTAATATTTTGATGCTATCTTAGAAATTCTTCATTGGTCTTTCTAATGTTCAAAATTCTTCATATCCTATTCTCAGCCATATTCCCCTTTTCTCCACATTTCTCCTTCATATGTTTCATTGTCTCATACAGAATTGCCAATAATTTTTTTAGTGGATCAATCATCAATATATATTTAGTCCCACTCTTTCCATTTATAAGTAGTAGGTATGTTTAATATGTTTAATTATATATCTGTATGAAACCTAGCAGATCCAAGTTTGAAGTTATCAGCTCTTTCTTTTTTTTTTTTTTAAGATTTTATTTATTTATTTGACAGAGAGAGAGATCACAAGTAGGCAGAGAGACAGGCAGAGAGAAAGGGGGAAGCAGGCTCCCTGCTGAGTAGAGAGCCTGATGTGGGGCTCAATCCCAGGACCCTGTGATCATGACCTGAGCCAAAGGCAGAGGCTTTAACCCACTGAGCCACCCAGGTGCCCCTCAGCTCTTTCTTTTCCTTTCCTTCACCCTTCACTCTTCATCCTCTTAGACCATCTAATTTATCCTTAAATCCTGCTGATTTGTTTAGTGTCTTCTATTCCTACTCCTTTCTAAATCTAAAGGGTGTGTGTTCCAGAAGGGGAAAACATGGGGGGGGGGGAATTTACATGGATAATGATATTTGAGCTACTTTTTTTTTTTTTTTTTAATACAAATAAGAATTCAGTACTTGGATATATTGTCTGGGTTGGCTAGAATGAACTAACATATAGACTTGAATACACGTAATATCACAAACACTGTGGAAGTATTTTTCTCACTCATGTTATAGTTTCATGAGTTATTCTGGTTCAACAGCTGACACTTCTCCCTAGACAATTCAGAGACCCACACTCATCCCTCACGTCGATGCTGCATCTGGTAGAAGAGGACAAACCATTCCCCCAAACTTCTTGACTCAAAAATGTTCCATATCAATTTTATTTCCAGTTCTTCGATTAAGATCAGCAATTGTCCACATGTAATTACAAGAAAATCTAGGAAATAGAATCCTCAGAAAAAAAGCTGCCTTTGTGGAGACCAGCTAGCAGCCTAGACTGCCCACAATGGAAATGGAAAAAGGAATTTCAAGGTAGAGAAAATAATGTGCAAATGAAAGCAGAAAGGATAGCACCAGAAGGAAATAAGAACGTGGTCAGCGTTGTGCAAGTATGAGTGGGTAGCCGTTGACTGAGAGTTTCCGGGACTGAGAACTTATCATGGCAGATAATTCAACTACACGGAGAGAGGGTAGGATTAGTGAGACAGGGACTTAATTATTATGCTGCGAGTTTGCATTTAGCCTCTGATAGGAGCATACTAGCAATATAAAGTATGAAGGAGCATCAGTACTTACGTTACACAAAGAAAATTCTGGAGCAATATAGCATTAACTGGTTTGGAAGTGAGAGTCCTATTTGAGACAATAATTCCCCTACTACACTGGAAACTTGCCTGAAGGCAATCTTCTCTGTATTCAATATGGAATTAAGTATAGTGTTGGTTATGAGGTAAGTTGAGTCCCCCCAAGCTTGCTATGTTGAACCCCGACCCACAATATTGCAGAATGTAACTGAATTTGAAGATCAGACTTTAAGGAGATAATTAGGTAAAAATAGAATGTTGACAGTGAGCCTTAATCCAATAGGACTAATATCCTTATAAAAAAGAATATATAAGGGTCAGGCAACACACACACACAGGCAAAGACCACTTGAAGACAAAGGGGGAGGGTGGCCAACTGCATGGGTATTTTTTTGTTTTTTTTGGTTTTTTTTTTTGGCCAACTGTATGTTAAGGAAAGAGGCATCAGAATGAAACTTCCCAACACGTTGGCAGCTGGAGTCCATCCTCCAGAAGTGTGAGAAAATACATTTCTATTATTTAAGCGACCTTGTCTGTGGTGTTTGTGATGGCAACCCTAGTAAACCAAAACAGTGACATTTACTTAATATGAATTCCACAAATATTTATTAGCACTGTTTGATTTAACCTAAATCCAGTCTTTACTAATGAGCCTTTCCTCTGCTCCCACCCATGCCCAGCATCAACTCCCCTAACTTGCTATCTGATTACCAAATTCTCTGTCCCAATGTCAAATGGTATTAGGCTCTGAATGAGATCGAACACTGGGGAAGAACAATTAGTAGTTTAGGAAAATTGAGTGTTAGTAATTAAGGGAGTAACACCTTAACTAATTACTTCTATGAGGTTCCATCTGTTTCTTTTTTTCAGCACGGTTCAGTAAACACCCCAACAATCATGCACGCACAATGAAATCAGAATGTATTCCAAAACAGTGTGGTGTCACAGAGACTTTTGAGCTAGTGTATCTAGTTTATAGTAAGCCTGCCATTTAATGATTATAGGTGTGTGAGCAATTTAACCTTTGAAAGCATCCATTTATTTTTAAAAAAGGGACAGGGGCACCTGGGTGGCTCAGTGGGTTAAAGCCTCTGCCTTCGGCTTAGGTCATGATCCCAGGGTCCTGGGACTGAGCCCTGCATTGGGCTCTCTGCTCAGCAGGGAGTCTGCTTCCCCCTCTCTCTCTGCCTACCTCTCTGCCTACTTGTGATCTCTGTCTGTCAAATAAATAAATAAAATATTTTAAAAATTTTTAAAAAGGGACATATATTAATTCATAGAGCTGTTATTATAATTAAATAAGTTATTGGAATTTTCTAGCATAGTGCCTGCTATATGTGATGTCTTTCTGCAGTTAACCTTTTCTTACTAAATCGTACTAAACTGGTTTTAAACATTAGTCAATAAGAATTGCTAGAAAGTAGGTTTTCCTGTAAAATGGAAGGGAAGAAGTACCTAGCAAATAATAGAAGTTATCAAATGATATCTTATTTCTTCAAACAGGTTTCATTCATTACTATAAACATATCAAGAGAAATAGAAATAGAAGTTTATTGTCACTTTAAAAAATTTGTAACATTTATCATTTCTCCATATAGTATTTATAGAGACTTCCCTATTTTGAAATGAAAAGATTCTGTTATTATGAAATAGAAAATAAAAAAATAACAAAATAGAAATCAAGAGAGGGAAAAATATATAATTACTGAACATGACTTCCTTGGTGAAGTTTAATCCCTTGGTGGGTCTCCATTTACATTTTGGTTATTGATTCTTTTTGTCAGTTTTATATGTACTTCTGCCTTTCTATTTATTTAGCTCTTTTTTTTTTTTAAATACCTTGAATGATAAAAAGCAAAGATTATTTATTCCAGTTCTATTAAGAACTAAATACTGTCTAGGTTCTTCACAGGTATGTGACATGAATTAAATCTGGGCTATAGGGAGTTATTTTTAAACCCAAGGAGCCAAAAGCGTATGGGTAGTAGCCAACGCATAAGGTCCTAGGATGAGTCAATGGGGAAACTTGTCAAGACACATGGGTAATCTCTCCACAGCCTCACAGTCTGAGTATGATGTTTTCCTGGTTGAAAAACAGGGTTTGGGGGAGCCTGGGTGGCTCAGTGGGTTAAAGCCTCTGCCTTCAGCTCAGGTCATGATCTCAGGGTCCTGGGATCGAGCCCCGCATCAAGCTCTCTGCTCAGCGGGGAGCCTGCTTCCTCCTCTCTCTCTGCCTTCCTCTCTGGTGCTTGTGAGAGTTGTAGCTTCCTTTTGTCTCTCGTTCATATTTATCATTTTTTAAAGAAGTTTCAAAAACAATGAAGAAAGAGGGCAGCCTAACAGAACAACAAGGGTCATTCAACTTAGACCTGGTTATGGGTAATTATTAGTTTATCATTTATATTAATGATTTCCTTTGTTGGATTATATAATTATTTGGCCAAAAGGCACAGTGGGTTCATATCTGTAAAAGGAGGAAATGCTGTTATCATTTCTCTTCACTCCTCACCTCTTTTCTTAAATAATAATTTGAAGAGCACAGTAACTTCGTTGGTCCACCATCTCCCGCTTCTCTTTAAGCCCAATCCCCTTGGGTAGGAGAAGCGCTGGGAAGCAGCACAGAGGCAGGCCCTACAGGAATGTTGAAGGAACAGGAGGGTGAAGGAGAATATTAAGGTCTCCCCTGAGGAGAGAGATTGCATGAGAGAACTGGCTCAGGAAAAGGAAACAGAGCTCTTGTGAAGGAATAGAAGAACATTTGTGTTATTTTACACTTCCCTCCACAACATCAATATTTTACGTGCTTCTCCCTTGGGAAATGATAGAAGATTCTTTCTCCACTAAACTAAGTAAAAACGCATATAGCTCCCTTTGAGGAATTGCCTGTTACCATCTAGATAGGTGGGAAATTTACTAATGCTTGCACTTTTCAAGGAAGGATTTTCTTATTACTTTTCCTTGCCTTATTTTCTTCTATATCTGAGGAAGAAATGCACAGGCAAGGTGGGGAAAAAAGTATGAAAAAATGCATATTTGCAGTCCGTTATGCTTATTTATGTTCTCTATTACAACACATTGGGTAAAAAAAAAAAAAATCAGTTTTCTGATTAGAAAAGTGGAAACTTTCAATTAATGAGTTTCCAACTCCAAGCTAATACTAAATATTACATTAGTACATACAGACTTTTTTATTCCTGAAACATTAGGATTGGTTAAATAGTGTTAATAAATTTGATTTATAACTAGTTATAGACAATGCCATTTCTTAAAAATTAACAAAAAATATGTATATATTTCCCAAAAATAATGGGACAGTAACAGTAGGTATAAAAGGAGTCACAATAAAAGAAACAAAAGGAGAGAAATAGAGCTAATTGGCAAGTGACCAGGTCTTAGAACTGCTAATTAAAACCCTATTGAAATATATCATCGTTTGGCAATCTAATCAGGTAATCTGACAGGATAGATTATTTATTTCAGAATCCCTATAAGGTTATTTAATGAACTCAAAAAATCTCAGCTTCATGTCATTTTCCACTTTTGGCATCCCTTTACTTCACTTACCTGTTTAAAGTACAAGTACCTCACGAAAAGGATATTTCACTTAAGGTAATCATGAGAGGGAAGGGAGATAGCATGATACGTTCCGATTTACAAGAAATGCTATGTGTTGGTTATTTTCCTAAAACGGTGACCGCCAAAATCAAACATATAGGGATTTTATGATATAAAATATATACAAAATAAGCTTTGGTGCTTGTATTGTCTGCCTCAGGAATAGGACCTGCAGAATAAGACTTCAAATTTAGATGAGGCCGCCTGGAAACATTTTACAAATAGAAGAAAATATAAAGAATTATATAACAAATATCTGTTTAAAATTAATACAAGCATTTAAAACTTTTTTTAAATTAAAATTACCCTTCCAAAACTTTGCTTGTCTTTTATTATGTGGAGGTTCAATGATAAGGATTAAATTGTGTAGAACAAGACGGAAGAATTTTTTGAAGCTTTGATTCTAGTACATTTTTCTTTTAACTTCTACAACTTGAGAATGTCAAAAGGAAATGAGGGTGAACGATATATGAGCTGAGGGGTAGTTTTTGCGAGTGATATGCCACGATGTTATTTTTAAAGACGATTTCTGGCTGAATTTCTGTATGAAAATTAAAGAGAAATTCAAAAGAAAACATCGTGGCTCCCTATTGCATGTTTTTGTGATACTCTTCTACGTCCCTCCGTAATTTTTTCTACCCATAAAAGGAAATCATTGGGAAATGTCAGTCAGTAAATTTCTAGGATTATTTGATCTGATACCTATGGTGAGTGAACATGGTCATTTTACTAAAATGTAATCCTCAAGGTAGAGGATTTTTTTTCTGTTATAATTAAAATGTGGAATTGTAAGTTCTATTACAAAAAACTAATGTTATTCACTGAAGACTCTCCATATTTCACAGTAAATATTTAATTTGTTTCCATAGCCACTTTTCAATGTAGTATGTATGTTAGATGAGAAGTGTATATACTCAGAAGGATAGGACTATTTACACTTTCTGGCACGTCCCGGGCATTTATCTAATTACTGCACCTTTATTTTTGTGATGTCTTCCCCTATCCTAATTCCATATGGAAACATATGAGTACCTTAAGTATTATGTTAATTCTATTTCTTCTCTGGACAATGCTCCCACCGAAGTAGTCAGAACTCATCTTAAGTTCCTTAATTCCTTTGTGCATTAGTTATACTTAATTTTAGACAATTATCACAATATGCCTTGTATTATGTTATTAGTTTTATACTTACTTCAAAAAACCCAGGATGATACTACACATCAGAATGTAAGTGTATAATAAAATTTATTATGATAATTTTTCTTCATTTAATTTCCTTAAAGATGTCATTGAGAATTTTCCGTCAGAGGGATTTGAACCACACTCTGAGCTTATATGGTGATCTTACATGTTGGCCTCTTTACCAAAGGCCAACTTCATGGTTCCCTAGTTGGTAACATAGGTTAATTTTAATGATTTACTTTTTAAAATCAATTCTTTTTTTTTTAAAGATTTTATTTATTTATTTGACAGAAAGAGAGAGATCATAAGTAGGCAGAGAGGCAGGCAGAGAGAGAAGGGAAGCAGGCTCCCTGCTAAGCAGAGAGCCCGATGCAGGACTTGATCCCAGAACCCTGAGATTATGACCTGAGCCGAAGGCAGAGGCTTAACCCACTGAGCCACCCAGGTGCCCCTTTAAAATCAATTCTTGAGCTCAGTTCCATTTCTAATATCATTTACATTTACAGTAGTAACCCAGAAGGAATATTTTCAAATCTAGTCCTGTTTTTAGATGTACCTTACTCGAGAAATGGACTTAAATGATTCTCATTTATTCATAGGAACTCAAAGAAAGAATGAAATGGAAATGTTCCTTTGGAGAAAGTTGTCAGAATTGGAATTTAGAACAATGTCCATTCTATTTCTATCGTGTAATCAGTTTTACTACCTACGCCTATCAGTTCTCAAAAAAGAATCACCAAGTATTAGTAATCACAGAATGAATACATGTTAACACAGCTGAAAGGAGAAAGTCTTAGAATTCTTGCTCATATTTGAACATTTTCTTGAATTACAAGTTTAATATAATGTATCAAACATGTTCCAATAAGAAATACATTTCCTCTCCATTTCCCAAATATTTCTTGAAGTAAAATAGACTTTGCAAAATGATATGCTAAGTTTATTCTATTTGATTTGACTGTCTTCAGAGACTTTTTTCCTTTGTAAAATGAGGAAATTAAATACTTTCTAAAGCACTTTTTTTCTCTACTGTGTAATTATTCTAAGCCCTTGGGTAAATCTGTTGAACTCAGTATAAATAGAGCAAATTCAGGATCATTTTTAGTGATTATACCAAAACATTTGAAATGACTTGTAAGTTCCTTCCTTGACTGGATATAAACTTGAATATCAAGTGAAAATAGTGAAAAGCTTATCCAGAATTTTCGCCCATGTGGTTTTCTGCTTACTGTACTTTCCTCTCCCAATTAATAAGTACTTAATATTGTCTGAGCAGTTGCTAAGCATGTCAAACACTATTTCGTGTCATCACTTCTCCAATATGATGAGATCCAGTCTATGATAATCTCACTTGTCCAGATCAGGAAAATGAGGCTTAAGTGAGTGGAATAAGGTGATGAGATGACTGGCTAGGAGACTTTCCATAAGAACTCTTAACCCTTGGAGCACCTGGGTGGCTCAGTTGTTTAAGCGACTGCCTCCAGCTCAGGTCATGATCCCCGGGTCCTGGGATCAAGCTCCCATTGGGCTGTCTGCCCAGCGGAGTGCTTGCTTCTCCTTTTCCCCTCTACCTGCTACTCTGCCTACCTGTGCTCTCTCTCTCTGTGTCAAATAAATACATTAAAAAAAAAAAAAAAAAAGAACTCACACCCTTAAAAGTGATGCAAAATATAAATATTCTCAGCTTATCTTTCCATAAGAGGTGGGGAGTCCATAACAATAGAAGTCATATATTTTTTAGTTTTTATTTTTATATTTAACTTTATTTATAGTAAAAATCCTATATATCACTTTAAAGCATATGTGATGGAGATCCTACCAGGAGTTAAGGGCATAAAAAAGACCACAGTTGTATATTCTGGGCATATGCTCAGGACTCATCTGAATGGCTACCTAATCCTTTAGTGTGATGTGCAATTGGAATGGTTTTGACTTTTATGATTTTCAGTTACTACAAGTCTTATTCCAAATATATATGTCAATGTGTATGTGTACGTATAACTAATATACTGTGATACAGTTGACGGAGAGATTGAAGTCTCAAGAAAACTGTTTCTTTTCTAAAACAAAAATACAAATACATATTTATAAATGAATTGAAGAGTGAAGTAAAAATATAATAGCAAAATACAGAAAGTAAGTGAAAAGGATAAAAAATGCAATAATTTCTCAAATTTTTTCAAGTTGCTCTTCATCTGACTCATAAAACATTTTTCCCTGAGAGTGAGGATAACGTGGCTCATAATGACGAAACTCTTACTACTGCCAACTGTAGTGCTAAGTTACTACTGTGAATTATCTAATTTAATTCCCACAAAACTGCGATTCTGGATTATTAATTTTATGTTACTAAATATGAGAGAAACGGGGCACAAAGGAGTCATATAACTTGGCCAAGGTGACAAAGTGAGAGAGTTGGGATCTGAACCAGTGCAGTCTGAATCTACAGCAAAGCTCATTGCCATTATCGTATATTGTCTAACATTTAATTAAAATGATTTTGTAGCACGTTAGTATGTTTTCCAAAGATGAAGACAAAAAAGAGAATTGAGAATTGTGATAATTGTTATTGTGTCCAATTTTGATTTTCATCTATTTGGCATAAAGTCTATGCAAAATAAAATGTGTTATTTGGAGGAGAATACTGGTAAATAGCAGCCTAAAACCATCTGATTTTATCTAGCTATTTAAAAATAAAAACAAATATAAAAATAAACCAGCTATTTCTTTACGGTATAGTAGACCACAATTCAAAATACTAGTATTTGCAGCTAGATTTCAAGGAAAACTTGAGAGATTGCATCACTTTTTTAGATCAAAGTAACATAGGAATAAATCGTGTAAAATGCAGCAGCTGGGTTAAGAATTATAACAAGACTAGCAAAAATCGGTTTTCTGTCCCATCTCCAGAATGCTGAACACCAATAGCTTTATTTTTAAATACTTTTAACCATTTTTTTATTTATGTGCCAATTTTACTTACTAACTTCTTGTGGTAAATGTAGAGAGATTCTAGCTATCTTAGCCCACGTATCTCCAGCTCCCATATCCTCCTCATACATTTTCAGTTAAATCTATATTCAGGTTTTTAATTTACATGAATATACATAATGTTTTTTGCTTTAAGACTTACAGCATGCTTCATCATTTTCTCCTATAGGTCTTTTTTTTTTCCCCCAATTTCTCTTTTCCTGGAGTTAATTTTTGCTTCATACTGTTTTTGTTTTTGTTCTTTTACTTTGTTTTTGTTTGTTTGTTTTAGCCTAAGGCTAAATCTTTCATACCCTCCAGTTCCTAAGAAAAATGTCAGTGGGATTTTCTAGGTAGTGAATTTGTCGGATGATTGGTTTTATCCAGTTCTCAAGGTTGCATGTTATGGGACACCCTTTCCAATGGCATTCTGCCTCCTTCTCCATCCAGAACATTGCATGGTAGTTTGCCAAGAATTCCCTCTGCTTTGCTAAGGGAATTGATTTGCTGTGAATTCCCTCTGCTTTCTTTCTATCTTTTTTTTTTTTTCTCCCTCTTAGTCTGGATCTCATGTTTTTCTCCGTCTTGATTTATTTCCTCATTTTCTTGTAGTAGAACTTTTAATATTTTTCTTAGAAATGGAATAAAGAGGTTGTTTCGAACTCTAGCTCTGAAATGCCCTTGTTCTTCTTTTCACATTTACATCATAGTGAGTGATGGAAAAGCACATGGCCTTGCATTTCCACATCCTTTGGGTGGGAGCTAATGTTTTTCTCAGAATTGCTCTCAGAATCTTCTTTTTTAACTATACAGTTCTGAAATTTCTGAGTAATAAGCCTGGCAGGGGATGTTTATCTGAAAAACTGTATCATTTTTCAAAAACAGTATTTCATCTTTTTTTCTCTTTCTATGACGCTAACTAATAGTTCTTTTTATAACCCTCCTGGATTGTTCTTCCAAACTCTTGCCTATTGTAATCTTCATGTTTTGTTTTCTAATTTCTGTGACCTTAATATTATCTTCTAATCCATTTACTGATGTTCAAATTTCTGTTATTATTCTTTAATTCTAGAACAATTTTTGGTCCTATGTTTTCACAGCTTATTATTTTTTATTTAATGGATGTGATATCTTTGCACATTTCTTTGAGTATAGTGCTTATATTTCCTTTGATTTTTCTATTCTCAGTATTGTTGCTATTTTTTTTTTTTGCATTGCATTTTGTGTTTATTTTGGTTCTGACTTTCATGATAGAAATTTCCCACAAAAATCAGTCAGATTTGGCTGTCTATCTCAATTTAATAAAGAATTCATAAATCCTATATAAAGCTCTAATGTATGTATGTGTGAGTATGTACATGGATGTAAATGGATATTGTTGCAAATAAAGGATAGTAAATTGTGGAATATCCTATAGGATGACCAGCTGGCAAGGTAGGCTTTTTTGTTAGACACCCCTAATTATCAGCATCTATGTTCTTTCCTCTTAGATGTTTTAGCTTCTCTGTGAAAGAATCATTCAGCCTCTCGCCTAGTGGGTAGAATCCTGAATGTAGGATTTCTAGAGCCAAATGGGAGAAAGGGGCTAGGAGTTCCATTATCACTGTATACACTTCCATTCAAGTTCTGTTTTTTATCTGGAATATCACTGCTCCCTTTATGTGTGCTCAGTACTTTCAAGTCCAGAGTTTCAGTCACTTAACTCCTACATCCTTTAGAGGCTATAATATAATGTCTCCTTCTTCCAAAGATAGGAAAACTGGAGAGCAGTGATGCTGGTGAGATTTTGAGGTCTGCTGTTCTATAAAGTAACTTTTAAACCAACACCCTGTTTTAGGCTTACCATTCTCACCAACCTCCTGACTTTCATTGTGAATGGTATCTGATTCTTAAGTTTAATTAATGGGCTGTTTTTTCCAATCAATTTGACTATTTGGATAAATACATGTGGAACAAAAATTTGTTTTTTGCCCAACAAAGCAGTAGATTTTATACTTTTTCTTGAATTTTAATACATACACTTTTAGAAATTAAAATATCTTCTACAGGGAAGTTATTAGGGTGATATGTCATTACTATGAGACTATCTCCATGATGAACTTGTGTATAAAAGGGAGGGTATGATCAACGGAAATGAAATCTTGCCATTTGCAACAACGTGGATGGAACTAGAGGGTATTATGCTTAGCGAAATAAGTCAATCAGAGAAAGACAACTATCATATGATCTCCCTGATATGAGGAAGTGGAGATGCAATGTGGGGGGTTTGGGGGTAGGAGAGGAATAAATGAAACAAGGTGGGATCCAGAGGGAGACACCTACAAGAGACTCTTAATCTCAGAAAACAGACTGAGGGTTGTCGGGGGTAGGGGTGGGGGGGGGGGGGGGGGGGGGGTGATGGACATTGGGGAGGGTATGTGCTATGGTGAGTGCTGTGAAGTGTGTAAACCTGGAGACTCACTGACCTGTACCCCTGGGGCTAATAGTACATTATATGTTTATGAAAAAATTAAAAATAAATTATAAAAAAAGGGGGCTATATAATTTTCAGTAATAGAAACTGTATATAATAAGTGTTTAAATATGTGGTTATGGGTAGAATGTAGATAGCCTCAAATACTATTATAGTTCTTTTGTTGTGTTTGGTGAGTGTGTGTGTGTGTGTGTATTATATTCAAATATGTAAATATATAATATATATTTAAATGCATATGTATATTCGTTTATAATCTGTTTTGTTGTATTTGTCCTATTTCATTTTTTTAGTTTATTTTAGTGTTTGAACTTCAGTTTTATTTAATGAAATACATGTATATTTCGCTTTGATTTTGCACCACGTATTTCTCTGTGAGACCCCTTGTGGTAGCACCTGATTCTGCAGAATTTTCTTTAGAATGTCCCTAAATATTTCAATCCCTTTTAAAATATTGAATCATTAAAAAATAATAATACATTTTAATATTTTTATTTTTTATTTTAATAAAATATATAAATATTAGGGTAGCCTTTTGCAGAAGTTCACCTAAAATCTAGGAATACTCTCCATTTTGTGTTTGTTTCAGTACTTAGTTTCAAATAAAGTAATTTTTATGTAAATGATCTTAGTTTAGCTGACAGTGTTGTCCTCCAAAGTCATATCTCAGCTGTTTTCCCCATGCTTCTTCCACGTGAAAAGTGGAAAATACAAAACCAAGTGATTGCTCCCTCCACCTCCACTGCAGTTAAAGCGTAAATGTGTTCCCATTCAGATCAGTGAGGACTCTGTTGGGGACTTCTGAAAAAGCAGTTCCTTCTCTGATAGTGGAAATGAGAGAAGGTTTTGGCTGTTTCTCCTCGTTGCTCTTGCATATGGTTGTGGTACTAGAAACTACAATAGCAGGCTGTGCTTGTGAGATCGCAGTGGGTGGGTCAAATGGAAGACCCAAGGTTGCTACAGCACACCACTGAAAAGGGTCTGAGTCCCTGATAACAATATTAAACAGTGTCAGCTCTCCTTATGTTCCTTGTTATGTAGGGAGACAAAAATCAGTTTTTTAGAAGACAGTATTGATGGATTTTCTGTCACTTGCTAGAAAACGCATCTCAGGAGAAAGAACAATCACCCTTCATAAAGTCACACAAAAAAGAAACATGAATTGTTAGACAAGTACTTATAGGATAAATGTTCTTATGGGATAAATGTTAGGGGTTAAAATTTCTGTTTTCATGAAAAGCAGTTAGTAACAACACAGAATGATTGATGTATTATGTAGAGAAAGAAAAGGAACATTCTTCCTTTAGTTTGTTTTTTTGTTTGTTTGTTCATTTGTTTCTGACTTACTACTATTAGATAAAATGCCAAATAAGTTACCCTGGTTCTGAACTAATGTACACTGAATTAGGGAGAGAAAATAAATAGTCTGAGATTTTTATAAAGTATGAAGATTCAAGAGTCTCTTGTGGACTGTTTAAATGGAGTAGAAATTTCAAATAATTTTTATTTTAGTTTATGACAAAAACTAGAAAAAAATACAAAAGATTCTATTTATGTTTTGTGAATTATTATTACTATGAGTAATGTATTTTATTGAGGAACTGTAACCCAGAGTAGTTTTCCAAGTATTTATCAGCACATGTACATTTCTTTTTTTTAAGATTAAAAGGTCCTAAGGAAATAAGCCAAAGTTTAATTGACTTCTTTTCAGTACTTTAACATCTAACTATCAAATATATAATGTACATGAAGTACATTGATTTTTCCAAAGGTTGGATTATTGCTTACTTTTTTATTAACCATAGATATTTTATAAAGAATAAGTCCCAAGTGCTTGTCAGTACTAGTAGTCAGATTTAGCTTTTACAAAAGCAAGTTCTAACAGTGTGTAAAAAAAGATAGTGAGATGCTACTGACATTAGCTGGCTTGCAGGGAGCCGCAGGGTCGGCAAGTTTCATGTATTGACAATCAAGGCTGTCTGAAAACATCTTCAGGAATCACGCAGTTAGCCACTGGTTTCAACATCACTACCGTTGTTCTGGGGTTAAGCAACTTGTAGCCCTTGGAGGTAGGAATCTGCAGGCTGATACAATCTGTGGTCTTGCTTAATATTCAGAGTTACTCTTGGTATCCAAAAATCCCAAGAGAATGACTGAACAGAGAAAGTAATTGATGTTTTTGTTAAAAGAAAGTTATATGTTACCCCCCAAAATTCTTTCTTATTGTCTCTTTTCAGAAAGAAAGTGAATCCATACTTTTTTTTGAAAAGCACTATATAAATGAAAAACAATAGAAAGGGTTAGAATTGTGAATTTAAAATATAAGTCATGGAAGTGGATAGACCATGATAACACATATATAATGTCTGCATGTGGGCAGATACACACACATATATATATGTATGTATATATGTATATGTGTATATATATATACACACACATATATGTATATATGCACATATGCACATATACACACAGCTAAGCTAAAGTCCTTTTTATAATTAGCTTTTATTAATTATATATTATATTACTGAAATCTTCATTTGTTCTGTATGTATTTCTTGTGTTTTTATAGGCTAATTGAGAAGAATAAAGTTACAAAAAAAACCCACAAAAATTAAAAAAAAAAAAAGACTTCAAATCAGGGTATATACAGGAAAATGTAGCTGTCCACATTTGTGTGCACAAACATACATGTATGTTTAACAGAATCTCCCCAGGAAGAAATATACAGGAAGATATAATACAACCCAGAGGCTAAGTCCAAGTTTCTGGGTTAATATTAAACACTAGCTGCATCATCTGAGGAAAATTCTCAACATCCTTGTGCCTGTCTCTTTGTCAATAGGCTTCTAAGATCACCTTCTTCCTAAGGTTGTTGTGGAGAGGAAATGGTTTCATACATGAGAAGGGCTTAGAGAAGAGTCCGAAATGTCATCAGAACTACCTAAAAGTTAGCTATGATTACTATTTTTATATAGTTATTAGGATGTGTGAGAAGCAGAGCTCTGGCATCTGTCTCTAGGCTGGATTTCCCTAGCGTGTCCTTTGATGAACGTATGTTTGATTATTGAAATTCAGCATCGGCCCTTCTTTCGCATCTTCAGGAAATATTATAACTGGTAACACAACAATGCTCCCCAAGTTCATGGGACTTGGGGACATAGAGGAAGCAAGGCTTACTGCTGTCACCCCTCATTATCTTCAGCTTTTTCGGCCACAGAGTTTTTTTGTTTTGTTTTGTAAACAAAATAAGCTGCACATTTTAGAGTGTTTACTAAAGCATATCCTTCTTCTTGCTTGTCAGACCCAAAACCAAAATGTAGACTCACCTCATTATTTACGTCTGGAAAATGTTCTAACTAATTCAGATTTCATAATGATAGAGAGGGATTTTTGGAAACCATATACTGGTGTTAACAGCACAAGTATGCATTAGTTTTATGGACCATACATCCAATATTTGCTGAACTAAGCTTATTTTAAAGACTTGCTATTAATATGAGTAAAGGGGAATTGCTAAATAGTTTCCAGAAAATAAATATTTAGGAAACAGTATGACCGCTTTTGCCAAGAAAATTTAAGTCTATAGCTCTCCTAACCCATTTATAATGTAATCCATGGATCAACAAAATAGCTAAATTATTAAGTATACACCATGGTTTATAAACAGTCAGCAAATTAGACCATGAAAGCAAAATCTCTAACAAAAGTAATTTATTCAATATCTTTTTCAACTTTTAGTCTAGCTTTTTAACTGTAAATGTAGGCTTTTCAATGTTGCAAATCAACCGGTTTGTTTTCCACACACTTCTGAGTAACTCATTTAAGGTATGAACTAGAAGCTTTTACCCAAATAGAATATTATTATTCTCTCCTGTAGTGTTTTTCCCAGATATATCATTGAAAAAATGCAGGTGCGTTTTCTGTCTTTCCCTCTGAATTACCCGAATCCCTTCAGCTGACCCTAGAATCATTTATTCATGTTTTAGGGCATACCTCCAAATTATCTAAAAGTTTATCTAAGTTTTTTCATGCTATGAACATTGGTTCTTATGACTTTCTAACAAAACTCAAATGAGTGCAATCTTTTTCACCCTAGTTTTTGATGCACAAATATTTGCACCTTGTGATCTGCTATTAACTGTGCCTTTGGTGGGGGAGGTGTATTTCCATTGAGACAGTCTTTTTCTTTGTATATAGTTTATGGACTAAAGATACTACCAAAGTCTGTGACTGTTTAACTTTACTCTATGTATTTGTATAATTTAAATGAAATCCTAATCTCAGTTTCTTTCTCTCAGACTGATTGTTGCATGTGGTATGATCTTTCTGAACATGGGAACTCTGTACTAAATACACACACCTTCCCTTCCGTTTGCTCTTTCCCTCCCCACCTCATTATTATGCCTTGTGTTTGCATTAGATTTTTGAAATTTCAGGATCTTAAGATTTCCTCAGAGAAAAGCAAAATTATGTAATGTTTTCATCATCTGAAAAACTAATCTCTCTAAAGATAAATCAGACTGAGTTGTTTTTCACCAAATCTGGTGACAAGCTTGTAATCATTTGTAAGTTCACTTTTTATGATGCCAGGATGATTTATTTTCTCATAGAATTTACTATTCACTTCAATAGACCAAGTCCATCTTTCTATTCCACAGACAATGGCAAATAGTCAAGGATTATTTCTTCATAAGACACCTCCACACATGCATATGAACTTTAGAGAGGATAGCGTTCCTTTTCAAACTTCATCTAATTTTTAATAGTTCCTTTAATTTTTTAATAACCAGTTGCATTATCTGTTACTACTTGGACTTTTGACTTTTCAAATTATTTTTCTCTGCTGATTTTTGTACTAGTTTTGAGGGAAATACTCGATGGGATATTCATTTTAAAAAGTAATCCCAAATCTCTATTGTAACATATTTCATCTATGACAAGGTCAATAAAGGGAGGGGCAATCTTCTTGATTTTTATTCCAGAATATATAAAGATTAATTTTATGAGACTCTTTGAGTCCATTTTGTTTTGTTTGTTGATTGTTTCTTCTTCATAGAAATTATTGTTTCATTATTCTTTGGTAACATAACTTTTCTTTTTAAAATGATGTTATTTACAAAACAACTCTCTCTTATATACCTTTAATTAACATCAAGCTACCTTATAACCATAAATGGGTCAGAGTAGCCATGTAACTAATAGGTGTTTTCTTGTAGAAGTTGTAAAAAATTATCTGTGTGAAATGTGAATTTAAGAAGCAGGTCCATAATAGCAATTATGCTAGAAAAAAAAATTTTGTAAATGCCAATGATATGACATGAATTTCAGGTTACTCTACCAGGGGTGTGCATTTGTGTGTGTAATGTGTGTAAATTTAGAAAGTTTTGAAATTGTTTTATCTCAAGTCAGTATTTTTGACCAAATAACAGTATTTTCAGTAGTATATATTATTTTAGAAAGTAAGAACTGTGATAAAATGCAAAAACACATAGAATGAGAGGCGGTTTTATAACACGGTTTCTGAATAAGATTATGAGTTTCAACATCATTTCTTCTAATTATTTTTACTAAAATTTTGGAACTTCACCTTTTTTAAATGAATTACTTATTTTTTGACTCAGTTCCTTTTTTGTTCATACTGTTATTGTGTAGCATTTTTAAGAATGCATATGATAAACCACTAATTTGTGAAATCCCCCAGAAATCATTTTAAGATATTGAGTGAGGTTTTGAAAATCAAAATAAATGATCCTTTCTCTTAGGAGTAGATTAAAAGATATATAACCTTGGAATTACTGCAGTGTGAGTCAGATAGCAGAAAACTCTGTCTGAATGTTAAATAACAGAAGAAAATTCTCGTGATCGCCCTTGTCTCAACTTTACATGTTTAAGTTACTTGCTTTGCTAATGAATGGATATCAATTTCAAATATAAACTTAAATGTGAAGAACTTTGAAAACTTGAATGTCAGGAACTAAATAAGCCATTAGTGTAAACTTTATGAATATAGTGATCTATTTGAAAATATCAACTAGAAATTAATAACAGAACTGAGTGTTGTAATTAAAATATATACTTCCATTTGTAGCAGTACTCCTATATGGTTTTATGAGTATATATGTGTGTGTAAATATGTGTTTTCCTTACAGGAAAAAAAAAAAGGTTTTGCTCTGACTTAATTTATACTTCGTTCACGAATTCAGCAAGTATTAACAGATAGCCCACTATGAATCAGACCCTGCTCCAAGGACCAAGGTTAAAGTGAGCCTAGGGTTTATATTCAATCCAGTAGAGAAAGCAGACAATGAACAAATACATGGGTCATTTCACATTGAGATAATATTCTAAGAAGGAAGCAGGTAGAACTTTGGAATGGTTAGTAAGGTCAGGCTGGCAAATAATTTCTGAGTACATAGCACCCAGGGGAGAGCCGAACATTAAGGAAGGTCTTGAATACACAGAGAGTTAGGGAAGTAATTTTCCAGGCATATGAAAAGTAAATGCAAGTCATGAGGTAAGACAGAGGTTGCCAAGTTCTAAGAACAGAAATCCTGTGAAAATAGAACATTTGAAGTGATAAAAAGAGTAGTGCAAAGGGAAGATGGGATAAATAGGCAGATCCAGATGAGAAAGCTTAGATCAAAGGATGATGTGAGCATTTCTTACAGTACAATGAGAGGACACAGGATTTTAAGCAAAGGAGCAATATGATATAATTTATAAATTAAAATATCACTTTGGCCAATATAAGCATGTGAATTTTGTGGCTCAATTCCTGGAAGCTTGTAAACCAGTTGAAGGGCAATAAATTAGTCCACTTGATAAATGATGGGAGTTTGGCTTCCTGTCTTAGAAGTGAGAAAAAAATCAGGAGCATGGAGATTTGTAGATAGATTGATCAAAACTTGCTGAAAGACTGAGTCTGTATGTAAAGAAGAATAGAAAACAAGGTTTCCTCGTTGTAGAATTTGATCAGCTGGCTACCTGTTTGTGCAAATTCCTTCCAGGAGAAAGACTGAAAGAGGAATGTGTTTTGCAGACATGGGAATTGAGTTTTCACTTTGCACATAAACATTTAGAAATGCTGGTGAGACACAGCCAGCAATAAAGACCCACTGAACCACACTGACGTTCATGCTATTGTAGGTGGAAAGCACAGGCATTGATGGAAGGAAACACAAAGGTGGAATCTTACCAGTTAAATAATCTTGGGAAATGTATTTAAATTCTATAAGTTTAATATTCCTTGACTGCAATAAATATGCCTGTCTTAAAAATGTGTTTAGTGAATAAATGAGAAATTATATGTATTGTACACATGGTATGCATCCAATTAATTGTAGTTTAGTTATTCAGCCATTAAAGAGAAAGTGTAAATATAATCTAAACAGACGTTCAACAAAGTAATTAGCATAAGATGTGGTCTTTTATGAATCTTTTCAAAAATGTTGTTTTACATCAATAGTTGTATCCTGAATATATGGCAATTCATAAACACGGAGGAATTTTGAAGTACATCTTGGATAATTTCTCCCACTTCTTTTTGTTTTCCTCAGAATTCTATACTGACTTTTGTTGGGAAATTTAAATAAATTTAAGAGTTACATAGCTGAAAACTGGGTATGAATAGAGAATAAGGAAGAAGTACTGTCTGGAGAGATACGGTGATTGAAAAGTGAAAAGAACCAGAATTTCAGTCTAAGTGATTGAAGCGGTTGGTTGGTTTTTGTTTGTTTACTTGCTTTGACAGAAATGGAGGTTTGTAGGGAAGCTGCTTTTGGGAAGTAAAAAAGATAAAAGGCTTAGTTTTGCACATGTTGACGATAAGGCATCTGTGTGGGAATGTTCTACCACCAGTTTGAGATATCAGGCAGGAGACCTCGTTGAGTAGTTAGTTCAGATTTGAGATTAAGTTCCCAGTACTGAGTGCTGAGTAACTAAATTGAAGTTTCAATACTTGAAATTCAGGTGCTCCTTCCACCCCACCCCCCAAATCCAATCTTGGACTCTCAAAACAAACATTTACAAAATTGTGATTTTTTAAAATTTGATGATAGTTTATTTCATACATAATTCACTCTTGGATTCTTCAGTCAATACAAATGAAAGAAATAATCACTTCCCTGAATATTCATTTGTTGCCAAATTATCTTCCCAGGCTTTTCTAATACAAACTGTGTTCCATTTTTAATTACTCTCTTCCTTTAGTCTCCAACAGTGTTATCATTCCCTCTATGGAATGGACTGTGTTTGTTCCCCTATATCCCATGATCTCTTAGAGCCAGAAATGCTGCAGTCTTTTCCCAGACGATTACCTTATCTATTTTGTGCAATACAGTACAACTACCACAGTGCCTAACAAGGAGAAGTTGTTTGATAAATATTTGCTGAGTAAGTTCAATGAGTAAGTGAATGAATTTTCAATGTCCATGCAAAATGGCCCACCAGTCACAATGTCCATTCTTTGGCTTTCTAAACTCCAATAATCTTTATACCTACTCAATTTTAGGCCCTCTACTCTTCCCATACCTTTGCAACTTGTTAAAATACAAAATTTGTATGGCATTACAAGCACTACTTCTGAAAGACTGGAAACTTAGAGCAGGTTATAGAAGACAAACTGAGCAACTGTACTTTCACATTAATTTCTGTCTTTACAACAAAAATAGCTTCATTGACTGTTCTCAATAAGACTTCTATTTTTAGAAACCAGGGTTTTCAGAATGAGTCACTACAATTTAAAAGTTCTGTTATGAATAGAAGTAATTTGATTATGAATATTCTGTAAGGAAAAAAATCTGGTGCTTAAACAAAAAACTTATATAAATGTAATGGATTTCTTTACCAAAACTGTTGTTAATATAGAATTTACTTGGTAAATATCACTTGTCCTGGCATTATAATCCTACATTAGAGGTATAATACCTATACTGATCTACATGAAAATATAGATGAATAGTTAATTATTACAATATCAAAAACAGTGACCACACCTATCCTGCTTTAAGGGAGTACTACAGAGAAATTGTTCTGTGATCTATTCATTGTACACTATGGTTAGGAAGATTCAATTATTAAAGTTTTACATTAAGCATTTTTCCTGATACATGAGTATGAGTTTGCACTAAATTACATCATGACGTTCATTTCAGAGTAGATTCCTGGACTACCTGTATTTGAACCTTTGCTCTACAGCATACTAGTTAGATAATTTTGTTTGATGCTTAATATCACTGAAGGTAGATTTTCGTGTCTTAAATGTGGACAAAATTTCATTTTCGTGAGCTCTATGAAAGGATATAAGGAGGCACAGTAAGCATACAAAGATATGTAATCAGAACTCAATCACTGGTACTTACTGTTACTATTAACAAGAGCTACTTTTTATTGAATGGCTCTGAATGATTGGCCTTATATTGTCTCTGTACCTAATATCCTAACCTTCAATTAATGCCATTTTGCAAAAGAAGAGATTGAGGTTAAGAGAGATGGAATAACTTTTCAGTAGTTATATGAAGTGGTATTCAAATCAAAGTTTTTGATTTGAACTACATAATTGTTCTTTCTTCCATGTAATTTAATTTACTGACAGTAGTATATCTGCATGTATTCTTTCACATTTGTATTGATTCTAACTTGAGCTTGAGAAATCCATTCCCCTTATTTCCTGTAGGAACTTACTAATTTTTTCCTCTCGTATTGCTGTTTTCAACTTCTCTTTCTTTAGTGTTTCTTTTTAATGTGGACTTAAATTAATTTCATATTTATCATCAATATTGTGTCTTTTGACAAGAAGTTATATTGAATTCAGAAAAACAACAATTAATAATAGAGGGCAAACAGGAAAATTTTAATCTTCATTTATTATTAATTTTTTGTTTCCTTGATCTTTGAATTCATTGTTCCTTTAAGTGCAGAGTTTATATGAGATAGCTGTGTTGAGTGGGTGAGTCAGGGATGCTGTGATCAGTGAGTTTTGTGTGTTTTTTTTAATTGCTTGTTATGCTAGCTGCCATGCTTTTTCCCTTCTGAGAATCTACTAATCTACTAATCTTCTTGTTACACAGAGCGAGGCTCTGGGTTATGTTCTCTGCTTCTGTCACATAGCAGTATTGAAATTGTGCTGTTTTGTTCATTGAATGTGACCATTTTATACATTGAATCCCTAAAACATAGAGATTTTAGTTAAAATCATTCATTTCAAAAATAGTAATTATGTATCTGTTTATATTTTAAGAAAGACTAAAATTTTTATGTGATTATCACAGAATTATCATTATGGTTTGTGGTGAATATTAAATATTTAAAAAGTAGTATCTGAAAGTTGTCTTTTGGCCACTTCCTCTGTTAGTAATTCAGTAAAAAAAAACAAAAACCTATGGTCAAATAAAAAAGTATACATTAATAAATATTTCCTTTGTCATGTGGGTTGAGGCTTTCCTGTATCTTCTCTTGAACAATATGGTAAACAGGAGCTAAGTGTCACGTTCATTATTACCAGCGGGTGTCCCTCTTTAGAAACACAGTCACCCTAGGGGTATCAAGGTTGGATAACTTTTTAATTTGTGTAATGAACAAACTTTTTAAAATTAGTAAAGAAAAATAATTGGATGCATATATTCACTAAAGTGTCAGAAACAAACACGCCTAAGTATTTCAAAACATATCTTTATCCAAATTAAGTATAAAATTACAATATGGTATTGCTGTAAATGGAAAGAAGTTATACTCAAATTTGAAATTATTTTTAAATAGATTATGATTGCTTTATATCCATTTTTAAGAAACTTCAGTGCATCTCATGTTTAATGAATACATAAGGTAAAGCAATTCATTAATCTTATCCTCTTTAATATGTGGATAAAATAATTAATATGTCTGGTTTCATTGCTTTTCTACATATTGTTAGTGGAACAATAGCATTTATAGATTGATATCGCTGCCTTAATCACAATTTATTATGATTTGCTTTTTTAAGTAGTAACTTCATTAAATAATTATCATTGTGGCAATCAGGAAGCAATTTCTTTGGCTTTATGAGCATGACTGTCCATATCATTTCACCTAAAAACAGGGAAAACTTAGTAGTTTTAATAAATATCTTTCAAACCTGAATTTTGAATTGGCAGATTGTAACTTTAATATAACAAATGATACTTAGTTTTTACATGGAATGAGATGAATAAAACGGACAGCTCTACTAGATTTTCAGGTTTGGCAACTCAGTTAAGTACTGTGACAATAAATCAACTTAGTGCTTCGGGAAGGTAGTGAATTGCAATGAGCTAAGAGGGAAGACACAAGGGCTCAGCTAGACCTGTATGTAACTAGAAACCCTTCAGTCGTAAAGACCTTTCATTAGCATATGACATGACACAGTACAACTCATTTTAATATGTGTACATTCTTCTAGAATATATTGCTTAGTTATATAAATGAAGCATTGAATAGGTCAAAGATGAGGGCTTTTCAATTTTACCAGCTGAAAAAGCATTCAATTTTAGACATTTATATGAGTTGTCAAACAACTATTTTGTCAAACTATCTTTATTCCATGTTACTCATAAATTATGTCTATTCAGTTTCTTGACTATGTTAGCAGAAGATGGTGAGGCACCTGTGGAGGTACTTTCTAGATCTAATATGTGTGAATGTATGTTTGGGTGTATGTATGTGTGTCAAAATTTTCAGTGTCTTGACTTCATGAATATCATTCTTGATGGTTATTATGACTGAAATAGTAAACATCTTACCTAAGTAGGAAAACTGGTTGGAGAAGAACACATCAAATCCTGAGTATATGTTGTTGCCATATGTAATCTCTTCCATAGCATTATAGTAAATTTTGTTTTGAAATTGAACGTGAAATCAAAAATTGTCAGAAATCAGAAAAGTCCTGAAACAAAATTGAGTAAATTCACAGGCTTACAATTATGGTGATTTGTTTTTACTCATAAGTAAATGTGTTATCATTGTGAATTTTTTTCCTTTGAAATGATATAAGCTATCTCTAGTTTTCTCTAGACTAAATTCAATATAATACTTGAAAGCAAGGGCATTAGAATCAAATATCTGTTTCAGATCCTGCCTTTGTCACCTAGAAGACGCATTTTCTTCTTGTGCTTGTTAAATAATTTTTCTAGATTTTAGCATCTTCACCTATAAGAAACAAAAATAACCTTCCCTATCTCTTCATTTATATGCAGAAAATACTGAGATCCGAGGAAATTCTACATATAGAATATAAATCTGAAAGAAATGAGTTTCCAAGCATATAAAATAAAATAGAAAGTAAAAGTTCTTGGTATGTAACGGATAGACAAACTATATTGTGAAATCATAGATAATTATTTCAATATGAAAAATAAATGTTATTTTTCTTATAAAATTCTGCCCATAGAACACTGTTAAAGTGTTATAGTTGGCTATCCTGAAAAGTCATGATCACATTTTCTGTATTTTTTCTTTAACTTTTATTTCAACTTTTCTAATTAATCAATAAATCAACAGGTTTTTATCGGATACCACCTTACCATCTCTGGGTTGTATTGAATGAAGTATGCAAAAGGAGACAATGAATATAAAACACAATTTCTGTATAGTATGTTGTTATTTTCTACTCTTAGGAGAATACATTTTGGGTAAGAATGTTTTGGCAAAGGCAAGTATCACATTTCTGTATAGTAAGCTTTGTCCCTGTACTTCTGAAAAAATGAAGGAGTTGATTTAGATTTTATATAATAGTGACACTTTTATTTGGAACCAAATATATTGGACGTTTGACTGTTCATTACAATGGTAATAATAGTTTCTGTTACTCTCTGTCCCAGGAAATTGACGCAGTTCTGCATCATTGCAGAACTTTAAAAAGATAGTCATTAAGGGCCGCCAGGGTGGCTCAGTGGTTTAGGCAACTGCCTGCAACTTAGGTCATGATCCCGGGGTCCTGGGATCCAGCTCACATCAGGCTCTCTGCTCAGTGGAGTGCCTGCTTCTCCGTCTCCCTCTGCCTGCTGTTCTGCCTACTTGTGCTCTCTGTCTCTCTGTCAAATAAATAAATAAATAAATAAAATCTTAAAACACAGCCATTATAAATGAAACCACTTCACACTTAAGGGAGATTGGCTATAAAAAAATGGCTCAGTGATGGAAAATTTATAAATTCAAGTTTATTCCTACTGTGAATAAGGAGAGGAAAGCTAACAGAGACACACTGGGCTCTTCTCATCAATGTAACAGAGCAAACTGTGCAATTATTATCCATGATAGATTTAAATGTGCTTTTCCTCCTACAATGCAAACCAAATTTAAATTATGCAAAGCGGGGTCCCTGGGTCTTTTGGTCAGTTAACTGTCTACCTTTCGCTCAGGTCCTGATCCCAGGATCCTGGGACTGAGCACCCTATCAGGGCTCTCCGTTCAGCCAGGAACCAGCCTCTCCTTCAGCCCCTCCCCTCACTTGTGCTCTCACTCTCTTAAATAAAAATCTTAAAATAAAATAAAATAAATGCATAAATAAATAATGCAAATCTCTATGAATTGATATAAGGTGATTAAATCTATGAAATTTGATAGTGGAAATTCATCTCATTATACTTGATATTAACAGAATATTAAGCATGAAATATAAAAGTAAATAATAATTGATTACAATATATTTATAGCTGCATGCACTCACATACTCATTCGTGTGTTTAAACTAATACAATTGTTTCACATGTACTGGTTCATTTTTATCCTCACAACAATTTTACAATGTAGAAACTATCAGTATTTTCATCTTTAGATAAACCCGGGAGATAGACACAGACACTTGGTCTCCAAAGTCTATATACCTAACTACCTCAGCATGACTTAGAATATGCCGCAGTGAGAGTTTCTTGATCATATGTGAGCTGGGGTCATTGCAGAGTTATGGCAGGGTTGGAAAACTGTGCCCAGTGTGCCAGATTCTCACATATCCATTCATTTATGGCTGTGGCTGCCTGTGATGGTGACAACAGAAACTGTGCCCCACAAAGCCAAAAATATTTACCATCTAGACTTTTACAGAAAAAAGTTTGTTGATTCCTGAACTGGAGGGTTCAAAGTAAGAACAATTAAGCATCTAACTGATGCAAAAGAGAAGCAAAACCTCTGACATACCAAAGCATGTAATGCATAAGTAAGGTTAATATACTTTTTTCTCTGAAAAAAGGGAAGAAGAAGAATAAATAAGTATGCCCTCAAAAATACACAATTTAGAATTTTTGTTTTCTCTGTAAGTCAGAAAACCTGTTGGGACAACGGTAGTTTTCAGCAATGTGTAAAATGTCAAAATATAAGTCAGGAAAATTTAAATAACTCTCTTCAGCTAGCATGTTATATATTATCATTCATATTACCAGATTATAGAAAACATTGAATATCATAAAAGAAATCGATTGGTTATACAATGTAGGTTATATCCATCCAAATTGAATCCAGTTTCTTTCGCTTATTACCGATATGTCCTTGGACATATTTAAGCTCCCTGTGCCTCATTCTGTCGTCTGGGAAGAGGGGTGGGTGGATATAAAAGTAAGTTCATCATAAGGCTTTCGTGGTACAAAAATAATACTTCTCATTCCACATCCGAATGTAAACTACTTGCCACATATATGTAAGGCAAAATTGAGCCCCAAATACCCCGTTCATCTCCACTAACAGTGACATTGAAGAAATGAGGCTTATTTATCTGTAATCAAATTGAATTGGTAACATTGAGTTTCTCATGGAGAGAGACCTACCAATTATGTGGTAAAGACCAACACTTTCCCAAATGGAAGCAGCTCGGTCACCCCTACACTAACAGCCTGACTGCTGAGAATAAAAATGTGCTGTTGAGCAGCTAGCTCCAAGAAGGAAGAGGGAGGTACAGACCAACCTCCCTTGCATTTTCCTTTTTTTTAAATTTCAGCCCACCAATCAAATCATTACATTCTTTTCACTTGGGGATGGATGGATGAGGAGCAAACAAAGTCGAGGAACGTTATACAAATGGAGCTCTCTTCTTATGAAGGGAACATGATAGATTCAGAAACACACAAACATATATGTAAAATGTTTTTTTAATTACACATAAAAACAACAATTATGGAAGTGAGACTTTTATTTTCCCTTCAATATTTTTATGTATTTTTAAATGATAAGATGTGTTATTTTTTTTTTTATACTTAAGAGCAAAAACACAACTTCTACTCTGGAAAAAGTGGATTGTACAGATCGGGTGTATTGAGATAGGAATATAGTTACAGTGTTATACATATAATTACAGTGCTTTATATATATATATATATATATAGTTATATTTTTGTCACATAGTTACGCTGTTATATAGTTACACTGTTATATATATAATTAGTTATATTTTTGCAAATTTTATATAATGTTTTCACTTGATTCTATGGGAAATAACACACACACACACACACCCACACACACACACCCACACACACACACACACCAGACAGAAAGTGAGGGAGAAAATTAAAAGGAGCTGTCTCTACATTTATCCAAAATAGCCCACTCTTGATCTTTCATTTATCACTAGTTTGATCAGGTGATTATCAGCAAGTCAAAGTTTGCAAAACCTGGTGAGCCATAGAATTTTCCCATCTGCATTAGCAGAGAGAGTGAAAACACAAATCATTTTGTTGCTCATTCTGTAAAGCCCAAGATCCTAGTTAGCATCAGGATCCTCAAAAGCCTGCCAGCTTAGCCTAAGAGGCCCCAAGATCCCCATGCTGACATAGCGCTTGTTATGAAGATTTTGGAAATTATTCAACCTCGGTCTTCGGGGAGAGAGAGGTGGATACCAGAGCTCAGAACTCTTAGACCAGAATTATTCAGAACAATCAAGGATAGTCTCTTAAATTTTTCACAAGGGTCCATGCATATTTCCTTCTATCAGGTTCTCCCATAACACATTGATCTAGGGGAATGCTCTAGTTTGTAAATGTCAGTAGCATGTAATAGACATGACTTCTGGTGTTTTCTGTATTATCTGATTACATGCATTCAATAAAGACCTTAGTCAAGCATAACACCATTTAACAGGGTCATATAAGCAATATAAAAATATATGCAGGACATCTGGTGGGCTCAGTTGGCTAAGCATCTGCTTCTGCTCAGGTCATGAGCCCTGAGTTGGGCTCCCTGCTCCTTGGGGATCCTGTTTCTCCCTCTCCCTCTGCTGCTCTCCCTGCTTGTGCTCTCCTGTACTCTCTCTCCCCGTCAAATAAATAAATAAAATATTTAAATCAAAAAATACATATGCAAATTCTATCAGTTCTCTTCATAATAGTGGGTTTAAAAACTTTAAAGCTTTTAAAATAAAAAAAAAGAAGATTGTGAAACATTTTATTTTATTTTTAAAGATTTTATTTATTTATTTGACAGAGAGAGAGAGATCACAAATGTGCAGAGAGGCAGGCAGAGAGGTGGGGGAGGGCAAGCAGGCTTCATGCTGAGCAGAGAGCCCGATGTGGGTCTCTGTCCCAGGACCCTGAGATCATGACCAGAGCCAAAGACAAAGGCTTAACCCACTGAGCCACCCAGGAACCCATGATCATGAAACATTTTCAATCATTTTTCTCTCCATATAATTGTTATTTAAATTTTCAATTAACTTTCTTTTTTTAAAATTTAATTTGGGTGTGTGTGTGTGTGTGTGTGTGTTCCAAAATTCGTTGTTTATGCACCACACCCAGTGCTCCATGCAATATGTGCCCTTAGTACTCACCACCAGGCTCACCCACCCCCAGCCTTCCTCCCCTCCAAAACCCTGTTTGTTTCTCAGAGTCCACAGTCTCCCATGGTTTGTCTCCCCGTCCAATTTCCCTTAACTCACTTCTTCTCTCCATCAATTAACTTTCATTTAAGTTTTAGGTCTATTATTTCATAGGCCACTCTTGCCAGATTGTGATTATGTCACTTAGGTATTGATTTTAGTAACATAATCCTATTAATGACATTATTATTATTCTTACTGTATCTAATCATGAAAAGCCATTACCATTTCTACATAGTAGTTAAAATTTTCATATTATTTACTCTGCTTGAAAAAGTATTTCTTATTACGAATTACATTCTGTAATTATGTGGCTTACCAACCCATTTTCAATAACTTGTCACTTTCCATTGGTCTCCAGGAAAAAACAGATCCAAAAGAGCATTGCAATACAACAACAAATTAAAAATACATCCAAAATAGCATTGCAAGGCAATAACAAATTAAGCAAAGCATTTTATGTCAGTCGATCAGCTAGAACTATTCTCCATTCATGCAGATTCTGAAGGCATCTGGAAAGTTGAGACAAAACAAAACAAAACAAAACAAACCCACACAAAATGCCAATGCCATATAACACATATTTCAGTAGTTCCAAAGGATTTTTTCAGCAATTTCCAAGTGAAGCAGAGATTTTGTCAGCCTTTGAAATCTCTGAAAAACATTGCTGGAAAAACTCTTTCTTTGATGTGTACTCAGGATGTTTCTACAACGTATGGGTAGTTGCAAATAATGGTTAAATTTTAATCTTTAAAGTATTTCAATGGCTGATGTTTAGATACAATTTTGGTTTGAACCATTTATCCTCTAAATAGACCCAGCAGTGCTAACGCAGAATATCCAGACATAAAAATATCACGGGTCTAAAATATTTTCTGATAAAACAACATTTAAAACCCAAGTTCACTTGAGAATGTTTGCTGTAAGGTAGGGGAGGATTCATGCAACCAGATAGAGAAGAGGAAGTATCATTCATTTAACCATATTTGTGTGTTTAACTAGGGTTTTACAGGGAGGCATGTGGCAGCTTCTTCCAGGGTGAGAGGTAGGACACATACACCTCCTACTTTGGATAGGATAACCCAATTTACAGCTGCTTGCTCCATATAATTATTAATAAAAATGTCCTGTTTAGATGGCACATCAAATGGTCACTGTTGCTTTGAGGGGGGCAGAATGGAACGACTTGTAGAAGAAAACGGCTAGTGTGTTGACAGTAGCGGAGAAAAGAACAGTTCAGATGGTAGTTGTAATACAGCCCACAGGACATGTACGCATAACTGACATGTGATTTGATATTTATTTTTTAGTGATTTTATTGTTTCTCAAAGAGAGAGAGCACACAAGACGGGGAGGGATGGACTTGATCCTAGGACCCTGGGGTCATGACCAGAGCTGTAGGCAGAGGCTTAAGAGACTGAGCCACTCAGGAGTCCCCTGGCATATGATTTTTAAAAAGAGAGCAGAAGCAGTGCTGTTTGAAGTGGTTTGTTTTTTTCGCTTGATCTTGATAATACTCAAGGACATTGCTGTTACTGTTTTTCTCACTAGGTGTTCCTGATCTTATCTACTAAGATCTGTTCCTCCCATTCACTCCCTCATAAGTGAGGATGATTTATGTTCTTATCTATTTCCTCTATACTATCTCTTCCTGTTGGTCATACAGTAATGATATTGATCTTCCTATAATGAATTATCATGAATGGCATCCTTTAAATAAGAGTCTACCATGATTCCTACTCATCCTTGACTTGGGCAGTTACTATCCAGCATTTCATACCACTATTCTCCAATAAGAAAAACCCTTCCCTCAGTTTGCTACATAAACTCCAAGATTCCAAGTCCATTCTCTCCTATATGGTTTTTTCCCAGGAGTTCTTCCTCTTTGCTCATGTAAAGAAAAATCTTCAGTCTCTCTTTTCTTTTCTGACGATACATAAGGTGTTGTCTCCGTTCTTTGATGAGACACTCTCTGAAATTTTTTTTTTTACACCACTATCTAATAATTAGCTAATTACTTGGTCAGATTCTAGAAATTCATGTTTGCTTTTTTTTCTTTTTTTTTTGGTCTTCTTACCTGGAATGCATTTAGAAAATGAGTGAGCATGCAAAATTCTAGCATAGCTCAGGTTTTCAATATTAAAATGTAGACTTGCAAAATATTTAAAGTAACAATGTTTCAACTGATACTTTTAAATTTTATTTTTTATTTTTATCTCTATTACTTTAATACAAACTCTCATATAAATCCTTAACATCATAAAGAGTAAGAGTAAAATTTCTTTCTGTTAGCAAACCAGTAAAATAATTTGCCAAATAATTGTTTACTTCAGGACAAGCCACTGTATTCTAGTTATATGTCGATTCTGTCTTTGGATGGGAAGGGTTTCTTCCAACCAAACAGCATAATCAAATTATTTCTGCCTTTCAGGACCACCCATGAAGTTGTCTTTTCTTTCTGGACCTACTCATTCATTCATTACATTTTGGATCTTCTGTTAAGTGCCAGGTGCTCCTCTGGGCACTGAGTATAAATCATGGAAAAGGGAATCAGAAAAGCAGAATAACTCCAGACGCTCCCTGTTACTGGGGTTGGGAAAACAATAAAAATAAAAATAAATTAATTATAAGTTGGAAGGGACCAATGAGGCGGAAGAGCCATAACAGACACAGGAGGACTGGGCGCATCAGGCAGACGGAAGGGTACAATTTAAATCGGGTTCTCAGTGACACTTCCAGCTTTAGAGCCTTTTCTCCCACCTCCTGCTGAGAAATACATTCCTGTTCTCCCCAACCTAGGCAGCTTCTGTCCAAGCAGGTCCCATCTCTTTGTTCTTCGGATCCACTGTCATTATTGGGATGGGTTGTGTATTTGTTTTCTCCAGTTTCCAGAAGGAAATACCATGGGTGGCTTCAACAACAAAAATGTATTTTCTCATGTTTTTGGAGGCTGGACATCCAAGATAAAGGTGTTGTCAGCAGGTTCAGTTTCCTCTGAGGCCTCTCTCCTTGGCTTGTAAATGGTCACCCTCCACTGTCCTCACATGGTTTTTCCTGTGTGTGTGCATATCCCTAGGGTCCCTTTGTGTGCTCGAATTTTTTCTTCTTATAAGGACATCAGTCAGAATGGTTTAGGAACTGTCTTAATGCCCTCATTTTAATGTCATCATCTCTTGAAAGGCCCTATCTCCAAATATAGTCACTATTTGAGGTCCTGGTGTATAGGGACGAATTTTGAAAGAATACCATTTAGCCCATAACGGGTCTCTTTGGCATATAGCCATAGGAATTTATCTTTGCTAATGTATAATAATTGCCCAGAATTAATTATTTACATGAAAATCAGCATAATACCTCTGCCTTCCTAAGCGAAACTATTATGTCTTTTTTATCCCATTTTGAGTTTTGTTAAACTGTTAACTGTTAGAAATAAATTATTAGAAAGGGGATGAATTTTTTCCAAGCACCAGAAATTGGGTAGAAGCCTAGAAATGATACCATCCAGATAAAAGAAAAACAGTATGATAAAAAAAAAAAAAATACCTTGACCTCTCAACTAACAGTGATTTTTATTGTGTGATTATAACTCACTCACCAGTTTCTGTCTTGAAGGTTGCCTTCATGCTTAGGGTAAAAATGAGGCTACTACAACATTAGATAAAATTAAATGCTAAGCACTGTAATTAGGAACACGAATAGACATGTATTAAGGTTTTACTGTGTACCAGATAGTGAGCTAATAATATACATATAAATGTTTTCATCTTCACAATAACTGTAAGAATTATTTTTAAATGAATGTGGTTTTTTTCCTATCAAATAGCCCACTGAGATCTGTATTATTATTCCAGTTTAAAGAGGGAAGTGAAGTTTAGAATGTCTAAATACCTCCCCATAGTATTTTAACTTCAGATTCTTGGAAATGAATCTGAACCTAGATTTACCTTCCTCCAGCGCCTCAATACTTACACATGGTGCAAAAATGAGTTCAAAGATTAATTTCTAACGCAATTTGGATTCATCCATCAAAATGCTATTAAATTGACAAATATATTTTTAAGAGGTGCTACATTTCAGATCCAGCCATTCCCTCATTTGGTCCCTCATCTACATCTTGCCTCATTTTGCAACGACATCCATTTTGTGCCTTTGGCCATTGAGCATTAGAAACCACAGTCCATCTTTCACAGAAAGAAAACAATAAAACTCTTGAGATACTTCATGGAATCCAGATGTTGGAACATTTTTCAATTGCACCATCGTATCCCCTTGTTTTTCTCAGTATCCATTCAGGAGGCCAATTTTGCTTCAGTGATTGGGGTCACCACCGAGGGCTGGCGGGTTCCCTCCCTGCTTTTCTCTCCTCTTTTTCATACTGATTTTTCAATAGTCAGGGATAATTTAGTGCTGATTTCCCCATATTTGCCATTTATACATGCCATTAATAATCCAAATTTAACATTCTTATTCACTGTTTTAACAGCTATATGCTGACTCTAGTCTTTAAGATAAAATCCTATATGTAGGCATGAAAGTAATTTTTAAGATACATTAAAACAGTCTCTTACAATACATATTTATGCCTACAATTAATCATGTTTTAGTTCCAATTAATATTAATGAACATAGCTACTCATGTTTTTGCTGAGTATATATTCGATTTGTATGGTTGTTGTATTATCCAAGCGCTAGCCGTATATAGCATCACTTGAAATAAGGTAGAAAGGTTTTATTGCTTTTTGGTATGTTCATAATATTCTGTTGTGGAGATGGATAGACAGAGAGATAAATATATAGATATTAACAATATAATAGCTGCTCGGAAGAAACTGACATTGATCTTTGACACTATTAGAAATGATTCCATTTAAAATTACCACAGTATAGCTTTGTAACATATCACATATGTTTGTAACATGTAACTTATCACAGAATAAATCAGGGACCTCTATATCATGACATCTAACAATGTTAAAATAAATCCATACATGATAATTAAAAAAAAAAAAAAACATTAAGTATAAGGGCGCCTGGGTGGCTCAGTGGGTTAAGCTGCTGCCTTCGGCTCAGGTCATGATCTCAGGGTCCTGGGATCGAGTCCCGCATCGGGCTCTCTGCTCGGCGGGGAGCCTGCTTCCTCCTCTCTCTCTGTGCCTGCCTCTCTGCCTACTTGTGATCTCTATCTGTCAAATAAATAAATAAAAAATCTTTAAAAAAAAAAAAAAAGAAAACTAACACAGTAGTTACTATCACCCTATATTTGAGAGATGATGTATATTTTATAGTTCTTTAGTTTTTATTCAAGAAATCAACACTGAATATTTTTTAAGGATTTTTAAAGTAATCTCTATACCCAAAGTGGGGCTTGAACATACAACCCTGAGATCAAGACTCGTATGCTCTACTGACTGAGACAGCCAGCATCCCAACACTGAAAGTTTTTTAACAAAATTACTAGGCATGGCCCCAGAATTACTAGCATTTAATACTAGCCAGTTTATGTAGAAAGTCCCCGAACTGTGGACTATGGCGTGTAACCGCATATCATTTGCCCAAATAAACATCACTGACACTCAGCCACTTGTCTAAGAAGTTCTTTGTAGTTTAATAATTTTGGACACTGTAAGGGAATTAAGCTGTGATAAAATTTCTATTGTTTTATGTGTATTACAAGGTTATCTCAATCCCTTATTTATTGAATTTTGCCTAGGACAGCCTTCGGCTAAATAAGACCCCCTGGTACTGAGAGCAGAGTGGTATCCATTTGTAGATCTGCTGTGCTGAAGGTCGAGCTAACTCCCTGTGATTGTTAGGATTTCAGCTCAGGTCAACTGCAATGAAGACCTTAGTATCAGACACTACAGCATTTGGTGTTACTAATGTCAGAAAGTTTTTAGAAATTACACACTTGGATTTAATTCCCAGTATTTTTATGGCTTTGCAAACATTAATTGGACATTGTACACCATTGCTTTCCTGTCTATAAAATTGACATAAGGATGCAGACCTCATAAGATTGCTATAAAAAAGCAAAATAAGATCATATATGTTAAATAGCATCAGGTCTGCCTAAGTCAGGGCTTGTACCTTACAAGGCTGCTTATAATAGGCATGTGTGTCTACTGAATACTTAAAATGTGGCTGGTGCAATTAAGCAACAGAATTTTAAACTTTAATTCATTTAAATTAATTTAAAAATTAATCTATAAGAACAATTGCCTGTTAATGAAGTTGTCCTAGGAGTACCTAAAGTTTCTGCAAAAGGATGAAAAAAGTTTGTGATCTCAGGTACAATGTTTCTTATATTTCCACTTTAAAAAAATATTATTTATTTATTTGTCAGAGAGAGAGAGAGCACACAAACAGGGGGAACAGCAGAGAAGGTAGAAGCAGGCTCCCTACTGAGTAAGGAACCCCATGCAGAATTCCATCCCAGGAAGCTGGAATCATGACCTGAGCCAAAGGCAATGCTTAACTGACTGAACTACCCACGTGTCCCATCTTTTCATTGTTTTGAGGTGTAAGGAATAATAGGTATTTAAACAAAAGCTTTTGAACAGAACATTACATCTCAATAGAAAGAAAAAATGGTAAGAAAGGAAATCAAGAAAAAAACTAAAATGATAGCAAAAAAACAAAGAAGGGGGAGGGAGAGAGTAAAATGTTTCCAAGATAATTTTTCTGTGTAATTAAAAAAAAATTGTTTACTATATGATTCATTACATTGGATGGTATGTTCTCGCCTGTTTTAATCATAATTTTATCCATAGTACCTACCACACAGCTGAATCACAATGGATATTTTTAAAAATTTTAATTGCTTTTTTTCAGTGTCCAAAATTCATTGTTTATGCACCACACCCAGTGCTCCAGGCACAATGTGCCCTCCATAATGCCCACCACCAGGCTCATGCAATCCCCAAAGTCCCTCCCCACCAAAACCCTCAGTTTGTTTCTCAGAGTCTACAGTCTCTCATGGTTTGTCTCCCTCTCCAATTTCCTCCAACTCACTTCTCTCCATCTCCCAATGTCCTCTGTGTTATTCCTTATACTCCACAACTAAGTGAAACCACATGATAATTGACTCTCTCTGCTTGACTTATTTCACTCAGCATAATCATTTCCAGGCCCATCCATGTTGATACAAAAGTTGGGTATTCATCCTTTCTGATGGAGGCATAATACTCCATTGTATATATGGACCATATATTCTTTATCCATTTGTCTGTTGAAGGGCATCTTGGTTCTTTCCACAGTTTGCCAAATGTGGCCATTGCTGCTTGAACGTTGGGGCACAGATGGCCCTTCTTTTCACTACATCAGTATCTGTGGGGTAAATACCCAGTAGTGCAATTGCAGGGTCACAGGGTAGGTCTATTTTTAATTTTTTGAGGAATCTCCACACTTTTTTCCAAATTGGTTGCACCAACTTGCATTCCCACCAACAGTGTAAGAGGGTTCCCCTTTCTCCACATCCTCTCCAACACTTGTTGTTACTCTCATGTTAATTTTGGCCAAACTAACTGCTGTAAGGTGGTATCTCAATATTTTGTTGTTGTTGTTTTGTTTTGTTTTAAAGATTTTATTTATTTATTTATTTGACAGAGAGAGAGAGAGAGATCACTAGTAGGCAGAGAGGCAGGCAGAGAGAGAGGGGAAGCAGGCTCCCTGCCGAGCAGAGAGCCCGATGTGGGACTCAATTCCAGGACCTGGGATCATGACCTGAGCCGAAGGCAGAGCTTAACCCACTGAGCCACCCCCTCAATGTGGTTTTCATTTGACTGTCCCTGATGGCTAATGATGATGAAGAATCTTTCATGTGTCTGTTAGCCGTTTGTATGTCTTCTTTGGAGAAGTGTCTGTTCATGTCTTCTGCCCATTTTTTGATGTGATTATCTGTTGTGTGTGTGTTGAGTTTGAGGTGTTCTTTATGGATCTTGGATATCAGCCCTTTGTGTGTACTGTCATTTGTAAATATCTTCTCCCATTCCCTGGGTTTCCTCTTTGTTTTGTTGACAGTTTCCTCCGCTGTGCAGAAGCTTTTGATCTTCATGAAGTCCCAAAACCTCATTTTTGCTTTTGTTTCCTTTGCCTTGGAGACACATCTTGAAAGAAGTTGCTGTGGCCGATGTCAAAGAGGTCACTGCCTATGTTCTCTTCTATGATTTTGATAGATTCCTGCCTCACGTTGAGGTCTTTTATCCATTTCAAGTTTATCTTTGTGTATGGTGTAAGAGAATGGTCGAGTTTCGTTTTTCCATATATAGCTGTCCAATTTTCCCAGCACCATTTATTGAAGAGACTGTCTTTTTTCCACTGTATATTTTTTCCTGCTTTGTCAAAGATTATTTGATCATAGAGCTGAGGGTCCATATCTGGGCTCTCTACTCTGTTCCACTAGTCTATGTGTCTGTTTTTATGTCAGTACTGTCTTGGTGATCACAGCTTTGTAGTAAAGCTTGAAATCAGGCAATGAGATGCCCCCAGTTTTGTTTTTCTTTTTCAATATTTCCTTGGCAATTTGGAGTCTCTTCTGGTTCCATACAAATTTTAGGATTGTTTGCTCCAGCTCTTTGAAAAATGCCCATGGAATTTTGATTGGGATGGCATTGAAAGTATAGATTGCTTTAGGCAGTATAGATATTTTAACAATGTTTATTCTTCCAATCCATGAACATGGAATGCTCTTCCATCTTTTCGTGTCTTCTGTAATTTCTTTCATGAGTGTTCTGTAGTCCCTCGAGTACAGATCCTTTTCGTCTTTGGTTAGGTTTATTCCAGGTATCTTATGGTTGCTATAGTAAATGGAATCGATTCTCTAATTTCCCCTTCTATATTTTCATTGTTAGTGTATAAGAAAGCAACTGATTTCTGTACATTGATTTTGTATCCTGCCCCATTACTGAATTGCTATATGAGTTCTAGTAGTTTCTGGATGGAGTCTTTTGGGTGTTCCATATAAAGTATCATGTCATCTGCAAAAGAGAGTTTGATTTCCTCTTTGCCAATTTGAATACCTTTTATTTCTTTTTTTGTCTAATTGCTGTTGCTAGGACTTCTAGTACTATGTTGAACAAGAGTGGTGAGAGTGGGCATCCTTGTGTTCCTTATCTCAAAGGGGAGAGGATTATATTCACTGTGGGTTTTTCATAGATAGATTTTATGAAGTTAAGGTGTGTTTCTTCTATCCCTAGACTTCGAATCATTTTAATCAGGAGTGGATGCTGTATCTTGTCAAATGCTTTTTCTGCATCAGTTGAGAAGACCATGTGGTTCTTCTCTCTTCTCTTATTGATTTGTTCTATCCCATTGATTGACTTGTGAATGTTGAACCACCCTTGCATCCCCATGGATAAATCCCTCCTGGTCATGGTGGATAATCTTTTTGATGTACTGTTGGATCCTATTAACTAGGATCTTGTTGAGAATATTGGCATCTATATTCATCAGGGATATTGGTCTGAAATTCTCCTTTTTGGTAGGGTCTTTATCTGCTTTAGGGATCAGAGTAATGCTGGCTTCATAGAAATAGTCTGGAAATTTTCCTTCTGTTTCTATTTTTTTAAACAGCTTCAGGAGAATAGTTATTATGTTCTTTGAATGTTTGGTAGAATTCTCCAGGGAATCCATCAGGTCCTGGGCTCTTGTTTTTTTGGGAGGTTTTTGATCCCTGCTTCAATCTCATTACTAGGTATTGGTCTGTTCAGGTTGTCAGTTTCTTCCTGATTTAGTTTTGGAAGTTTATAGTTTTCCAGGAATGCATCCATTTCATCTAGGTTGTTTAATTTATTGGCATATAACTGTTGATGATAATTTATGATGGTTGTTTCTATTTCCTTGGTGTTAGCTGTGATCTCTCCCTTTTCATTCATAATTTTATTAATTTGGGTCCTCTCTCTTCTCTTTTGGAGTAGTTTGGCCAATGGTTTATCAATCGTATTGATTTAAAAAAAAAAAAAAACAAAAACAGCTTCTAGTTTCATTGATGTGTTCTACTGTATCTCTAGTTTCTATGTCATTGATCTCTGCTCTAATCTTCATTATTTCCCTTCTTGTGTGTGGGGTTGGCTTACTTTCTTGTTGATTCTCCAGTTCTTTAAGGTGTAAAGACAGCTGGTGTATTCTGGATTTTTCAGGTTTTTTTGAGGGAGGCTTGGATGGCTATATATTTCCCCCTTAGGACCACCTTTGCTGTATCCCATAAGTTTTGGACCAAAGTGTCTTCATTCTTATTGTTTCCCATGAAGTGTTTAAGTTCTTCTTTGATTTCCTTGTTGATCCAAGCATTCTTAAGCAAGGTGGTCTTCAGTTTCTAAGTATTTGAATTCTTTCCAAGCTTTTTCTTGTGTGGTTGAGCTCCAGTTTCAAAGCATTGTGATCTGAAAATATGCAGGGAATAATTTCAGTCTTTTGGTACCTGTTGAGCCCCAATTTGTGGCCCAGTATGTGGTCTGTTCTGGACAAAGTTCCATGTGCGCTTGAGAAGAATGAGTATTCTGTTGTTTTAGGGTGGAATGTTCTGTATATATCTATGAGATCCATGTCATCCAATGTGTCACTCAATGCTGTTGTTTCTTTATTGATTCTCTGCTTCAGTGATCTGTCTATTACTGAGAGTGACATGTTAAGATCACCTACTATTAATGTATTCATATCAATATGACCCTTTATCTTAATTAACAGTTGTCTTATGTAGTTGGCTGCTCCTATATTAGGGGCATAAATATTTACAGTTGTTAGATCTTCTTGGTGGCTAGACTCTTGAAGAATGATGTGGTGTCCTTCTTTATCTCTGACTACACTCTTTAGTTTAAAATCTAATTTATCTGATCTGAGAATAGCTACCCCAGCTTTCTTTTGAGGCCTATTGACGTGAAAAGACACTTCTCCATCCCTTCAGTTTCATTCTGGTTGTATCCTTCGGTTCCAAATAGGTCTCTTATAGATAACATATGGACGGGTCCTGTCACTTTATCCAATCTGCAACCCTATGCTGTTTTACTAGAGCATATAGACCTTTACATTGGGAATGATTATTGAAAGATATGTGTTTATGGACATGATGTTATCTGTGAAGTCCTTGTTTCTATAGATTGTCTCTATAAATTTCTGTTCTATGACATTCTTTGATTCTTTCTTCTTTTATAGAACCCCCTTTAATATTTCTTGTAGTGCTGGCTTGGTGGTCACAGACTATTTTAAACCTTGCTGGTCTTGGAAGCTCTTTACTCTCCTTCCATTTTGAATGTCAGCCTTGCTGGATAAAGTCTTCTTGGCTGCATGTTCTTCTCATTTAGTGCTCTGAATATGTCTTGTCAGCCCTTTCTGGCTTGCCAAGTTTCTGTGGACAGGTCTGACATTATTCTGAAGGAGATTCCTCTGTAATTAAGGAATCTCTTCCCTCTAGCTGCTCTCAGAAACTCTTGTCTGAAATTATGATTCATCAGTCTCACAATCAAGTACTTCTAGGTCTTTCTAGATTCCTTGATCTTGGGGGAGGAGGAATTTCTTTCTACCACTATGACACTAAGGCTGGTTCTATTCCCCAGAATGGGAAAATTTTCATGGAGAATTTGCTCAACTATATCTTCTAGTCTTCTCTCTTTCTCCACTCCCTCAGGGATCCCAATAATTCTGACACTGGAACATTTCGTGGTATCATTTAATTCCCTTATTCTCTTTTCATGGCTTCTAAGCTCTTGTTCCCATGCCTCTTCCTCTTCCTTTTTCTCTATCAGTTTGTCCTCTAGATCACTAATTCTATCTCCTGTGTCTGGTTACCCTACCTGTTAGAGTATTTAGATTAGATTGGATCTCATTGATCGCATTTTTAACTTTTTTCCCAAGCAGCTTTCACTTCTGCCCTTAGAGATTCTATGTTGTCACTAGTGGTTTTCTCCAACTTAGTAATTGCCTGGATAACTGTTACCCTGAATTCCCTTTTTGACATACTGTTTATGTACATATCCAATAGCTCTGATGGAGAGGGCGCAGTCTCTGAATTTTTCCTCTGTTGGATGTTCCTCCTCCTAGTCATATTGGTGAGAAGTGGTTGACAGGATGCATAGCTGACTATATCAACCACTATCCAGGAAAGGTGCACCCTGGAAAGTTTCAGAGCAATTGGATGTCACCACCAAAAAGAAAGAAAAAAAGAAAAAAGGAGAGAGGGAAAGAGAAGAGAATACCCAGCCAAAATGAGCACCCAATGTAAGACTTACAAAGTACATAAACAAAAACGAACAAACAAAAAGACCAACAAAAGTAAAAGGCAAGAAAATAAAAAAGAAAAACCCAGCTAAAATGAACCCCAAGAATAAGACTTATATAGTGTCAGAACGAAAACAAATACACAGAAACACTGACAGAAGAGTAAGATGGGCGGGTGGTTACAAACCTTGATATTGTTGAGGAAGATTATTTCAGTTTTTCCTGGGTGTATCTTATCTTAGTTAAAGGACTCAACTTTCCAGAGATAGAAGGAAATTAAAACTGGTTTAAATATAGGAGTAGTATTGAATAGGGAAAAACGATTACCTAAAGCTTATGTCTATGTGATCTATATGTATATTAAAACGAAAAAGAAAAAGAAACACAAAGTATATATAAGAAAGGTTCCAGTTGAAAAGTTATTATGGAATATTGTATTAAACCTCCAGTTTTAATGGTAAGTTTTAAAAAATTAAAAGAACAAGAAACATGAGAATGAATTAAAGAATAAAGAAAGAAGGAAAAGTTGTATCTATGAAATATACAGGTTTTGGGTGACACTGGGAGCTTAATATACTGTTTGCCTCTGATGTTGGGGTTTTACAGTTTTATGGGGACCCTGTGGTGGTTGTCCTCTTATTCTTTTGGCTTGTCCTCTGGGGGAGGGGCCTGTTGTTTGTCACTGAGCCATCCTGTCCCCTATCAAGAGGCTGGGCTCAAGGGTTTTTCAGGCTTTTGTTCTCTGGAGCTTTTTGTTCTTTGGTGGCTTTTTGCAGCTTTTCAGAGGTTTAGTGGAAAGTAAACTGTCTGCTTCCAGACCTCTGCCTCAGAGAGAAACCTCAGTCTGCTCCCCTCTGGTGCTCCAAAGGACACAGACTCTACCTCTGCAAACTCTGCTGAACACCACAACCTCTTACAGGTGGTGCACACCCCCAGCCACTGTCCCAGTGGTCACCTGAGGCCTCGCTTGTCTCTGCACCCCCATGCCACTAAAACCACGAATAATATTAGTTTGGGGAACCCAATTCCTGTGGCTACCATTGCCAGGATTGCTGTCTGGAGTCCAGGTCCATGCCAAGTGCCCTGATACTTGGCAGCCTCACAGGTCGTAGAAGGCTGTGGGCCAAAGGACCCTAACGGGAGTTGGCACAGGGTTCTCCAGGCATGTCCAGGGTATGCTCAGACCCAGGTGTTGCACAGGTTGTGGAAGGCTGTAGGCCTGGAGACCACAAACAGGAACCCACATTGGACTCTCTCAGGGGAGGGTGGGAGTTTGCCCAGCCTGAGCAATGGAAAGCCACAGGCTCAGGGACCTGGGACTGGAGGCCCCACTGGACTCTCTCTGGCATGGGTGATCGTCCGCGGTGATTGTCCTGGGATCATGGGCTCATGCTCATAACCACCTGAATCCACCAGTTGCCCCTTAAGATTTTTTGCTCCTTTTGAGTGCTTTTAGCCAGACTCTGAGTTAATGCTGGTCCCCAATCACAGGACACTTTCATATTAGAGTATTACTTTCCAGTGGGTCCCTTCTGGTGGCTCCCTCCCCCTTCCGTTTATCCTCTGTTACCAGTCCAAGCATTCTCACTCCACTCCACCTTTCCATGGTGTCTTCTGCCCCCGTAGAGATCCAGAAGTGTGTAATCCTACATCTCAGGCTAATTTCATGGGTGTTCACAGTGTTTTGATAGATAATTAGCTCTTTTTAGGGGACCAGTTGAAACAGGGTTTCCTATTTCTCTGCCATCTTGCCTGGAGTCCTGGATGGTTTTTGTTGTTGTTGTTTTTAAGATTTTATTTATTTATTTGATTGGGAGAGAGAGAGAGAGTGAGAGAGAGAGAGAACACACACAAGCAGGGAGAGCAGCAGGCAGAGGGAGAGTGAGAAGCAAAAAGTCCAATGTGGGACTTGATCCTAAGATCCTGGGATCATGACCTGAGCCAAAGGCAGATGTTTAACTGACTGAGCCACCCAGGCATCCCCACAGTGGATATTTAAATAATACTATTGAGTGAATTTTAAAAGTATTAATTTTACAAGCCATTTATGAATGCAATTATAGATGTTGATGTTGATACCTAGTTCTACATTGTACTAAAATGAGCATAGCACTCCCTCTTCTTTCCACAAGGTGGGTAACTTCCAGCTCAGTGTAGAACGCTTTCTCATGGGGTGTGTTTCCATGGAAATTTAAAAATATCTAGAGTGGCTCAAAAGAGAAAAAAAAAAAAAAAAAGGAAGAAAGGAAGGAAAAAAGGAAGGGAGAAAAAAAAGGAAGGAATGAGGGAAGGAGGGAGGAAGGAAGGGAGGAAGAAAAAAAGGGAAGTGTAAGGGTAATTATCTTAATTTATATCCAGTAAGAAGGAAATTATGGTCTATGGATCAAAAAAACTAACAAATTCTTTGCCTCAGGAAATTGATATGAAGGACACAGTCTCTAGTGGAAGTCAGGGTGATTCTGTTTGTAAAGAATGTTCATGTACACACATAAATCAAAGCACTGGGGACCCCTTTGATAAATCAGTGCTTTTTTTTTTTTTTTTTTGGTAGTCTCTAATGTATTGCAGAAAGTTTTATTTCATTTTCTAAGTAATGCTGGTCTAGAAAAGTAATGACAGTATGGAATCCTTAAGCTTACTATGACCAGTTGTCAGTTTTATTGCACGTCTCACCTCAACTCTGTTTGCCAAACAACAATAAGATTAATCCAAACGTTTCCCCATGAGGTAAACGAGTGCAGATCTGACAATAAGCATGGTTGTCTCCAGTGCCTAGGTTCAGGAACTGCAAAAGGGAAAGGTTAAATGAGTTTCATAAAGCAGATATAAAGAGATTTGGTGATAAAGCCAGAGTAAGTGAGACAAATGAAACCCAGGAAAGCTAAGAAAGAGGGTCAGGATATGAATACCTATCTATGTAATTGATGATATTACAAAGCTCAACACTGACCTGCACTGTCCAATATGGTAGCCACAAGTCTCATATAGTAGCTGAAATTAAGGTTAATTTAATTAAGCAAAATTTAAAATTAAGTTCCTCAGTCACACTAGCCATATTGTACCCATTTGATGCTAATACCAAGAAAAGCAATTCTAACTTATAATCAGTCCAAGAAGTTTACCTCAAAGCTGATGCTACTAACTAAATTTACCCTATTTTAGGATATTTATCCTCTTTAGGATAATACGTAAGAGTGATTTGAGTCTTACCTCAGATTAACACAGTGCCATCAGTTTTGCATTGGATAGGTTTTTATATTAATTGCCACTTTTAGGGCTGCTGTGATTACTGTGACTTATGAAGGAGCATTCAGAAGTTAATTTTTTATGTAGTCTCTTCTTTCCGTGGAGGTTTGTTCAGTTTAACATCATCTGCTTTGATGATTCTTAGCTCTGAAAAGGCGGGTTTATACGGAAGTGGTCTAAAGACTATTGTAAAGAGCTTGAAAACTCAGGAGTGTCTTCAGTGATTCCTCTGTAAAATAATTGAGAAGTTTCAGTCATGTGCTACTTTGTAAAATACAGGGAACTCCTTAGATTGAATTCAAGCCCCAGGGTTTCCTCAGATCTTTTCAGAACTCTCCCTGCAGAGACCTAATTACCTCAGATAGTGAGGGACCCCGATCAATATCTTTCAGCCTTATTGAATTCTGTAAGAGATATTTACTCCATAGATATGTATTTACCTCCTTCCAAAACTACCTCTGAATCATGTCATTCAACATTGACGTGGCTTTGTCTCTTCTGCAGATGTCCGAAGAATTGAGCCTGAGTTGAAGCAATGCAGGTTTGATAATGGGGTCACAGCAAACTGAATTAGACATCTTGTTTTTTGATGTAGAGAGTATTTAGAAGGGGGATTCAAATTTTTGGTTCAGTGGAAGTATGACACCTGGAATCAAACTAAAAGCCCTTCTCATAGTTTTATCATTAAAGCTTCAAAATATGCTCATTCAAACCCCTTTCCCCATTGTTCTTCTCTTACCCTGGAGGTGAATTTTTTCTGCTAAATGCCTTGTGTGAACTCAGTCCTGGGAACCCATTACCTTGCTGGTTCCCAAAGGCTGCACTTCATAAGGAATCTTCTGTTGTCTGAACTCCCTCCCATTTTACTAAATTTTCTTTTCATTAGCAGATAAGCATGCTTTTTGTCTTCCGTCTTTACACATATAAGACACAATCTTGACATTCTCTATTTTCCTTCTTAATATTTTGTTCCCTATTACAGACACATTTCCAGAAAGAAATGTATCTGTTAGTAGAGTATTCCTCATGTCATTGAATCCCAGTTACAAACTGTGGTGCTGCTCCAATCAAGTATCTTCATCCACCATGCATCAAAACATTCTTGTCATTTCCCATTTTGCCAAATTCAACAATTGCCTTCCACTGTTCCATAGTTTTTTGGAGACTAGCAAATAGGAATGTATGCTTTGCCATTTGTTTGGTGTCCATACTCATGTAAAAGCTATTTAATTGACATCTCTACTTGGAAAGATGTCTCAAAATGCCAACCTTCTGAATACAGAACTGTTGATCCATAATCTACCTTCCTTGCTAACTTGTAAATTGCTCTACCCACTGCACAGTTGTTCAAGCAACATCTCATTCATTTTCTTGATCCTGTTTTCTTCATTCACCATGCCCTGCCTCCCAACCCATCACCGCTACATCTCTCAGAAAGTTTCCTTCTCTCTGTCTATTCCCCAGGGCACAAACCTCGTCTGATCACTGTTTCCGTCTTCTTCTAGATCAGCATCCTCTGATGCATGGACTTATGATTATAACCTTCTCATTTATAACACCCATTAATCTCATCAACTTCCCAAAATATTCTCCACAAAGTTGCAAGAGTGATCTGAAAATATACATTTGAGAATATCATTCTCTTATATCTACCGTAAGAATAATTTACATAATCTTCATGTGTGACTTTTCAACATTTTATACTCATCACTCAGTATAGCATTTCGTACAAGTAGGTAATTTATGAGCAAGTAAATGAATAATTTCAATTATTTTTCCGTCACTATTAGAAGTAAGACTGTGTGTGCTGGCCCCAGAATGCTAGTTATAAATCCCAGCTCTTCTAAATACTGAATGGTTCATTTCTCTGGGCTTAAGTTTCCTAATTCCTAAAAGTAACTATGGCATAGGAATGATAAAAATTAAATATGTTACTAGACAAATCCATTAGACCCAAGCTTGTTACATGCGACAGTGATGATATTGATGAAGATGATCAACTAATTTTATCTAAATATACAGCATTTATCCATTTTGTCTTAAAAGGAGATAGCATTAATTACATATTGGGGGAATTTTTGAAGCTTATACATCTCCAAAAATAAAAGGCATTAATAAAAATTGACATTTCAACATTAAGAGAATATTTCATTTTCCATATATTCCTCTAATGCATTTATTGTTTTCTTGCTTCTAACACCTAATGATTTCCATATCAGTGATGACCACATTGTTCATTAACAACCAGACAAGCAGTCAGGACAAGACACTCTCTTGGGAACTCACAGGTGGCAGAGAGTGGCAAAGTGGGATACTGGATAGGATATTCTCAAAATAAAAATGAGCAGGTTTTTTTTTTGTTTTTCCATCTCCCCCAATAATTCCTCTGCACAGCATTCCTTTCCACAATGGAATAGGTGCATGTGTGTGGTGACATTAACCATCAGAAAAGATGTCTCAGTCACACAGAAATTCATAGTAAGTAAAACAAATGAAGAAAGAAGCTGATGTCTGACTTGGAAAGCTAGCATTTACTGAAAACAGAACAATTTACCTTTGTAAAGTTGTCAAGTGAATTGTCCTTTTTTTTTTTTTAACTGAGATATTATCTTTTTCTAAATTTCTTTCTTTTTGTTGGTTGCAATTAGTGTAGGATATTTATACTGACATTTGAGAGACAAATGTTACCAGCTCTCTCTCTCTTTTTTCCCCTCTGTGGGATAACAGCCAAAATAATTTGGATCAAATTCAATAGAGGTTACTTTTCTTTCTTTCTTTCTAGCCATTTAAGCCTATGTTAAGGTTTTAAAGACCTTCAGTAACTCCCCTACCTCCTTCGAAGGGGGAAAAAAAAATCAATTTTCCGGGATTTCTATAGCTCTTTTTGGTTTCCATAGCAGTCAAGGGCAAGTTAAGAAGAAGGAGAAAAAAAAAAAAAAAAAAGATTTATTTCCAACTCTAGTGAAAGCTGAGTCCCAAGATAAAAGAAGAAGCCAAGGATAATGAGAAAAAGGGAAAGTAAAAGAAAGCAAGCTCCTATAGGTCCATACTGAATATGACCTTTGTACTGCAAATCTAAAGAGTAATAAATTATAAGAGAACATAGGACATCATCTGTGTCATTGACGCTCACTCTATCGCCTGACTAGGGAGCTGAGTGACAATACACAGATGGAGGGCAATGAATTTATGGAATTATGTGCCAGCTCCCAGGATAGGGCTTGAAATGTGCACTTGCTGTTGGCACTAGAATTGGGGTTTTGTTTGCTCTAATGCCAGTACTGAATGCTCACATTCTGCTTTTGGTGCCAAAGCTAGATGCTCAGATTTGAAAGCTAAAATTTATCAAGTTTTAGCACTGACTCTCCAAAGCCAAAAGATAATGGTATAAAAAGGTACATTTTTTTACTTCAATTTAAAAGTAGAACTGCTGCATTAAAATAAGTTCACTCTCCTCAAATAATTCAGATATGAAATATTTCCTTCTCAATGAGCTCATCTAAAAGATGCTAAAAGGTTTTTCTCTCTACTTCTGTTTTCCATGGGATAGTATGGCCTTGTGCCAATTTCTTCTGGCTTTCGGATTTAGATTATATTTCTTTTTTCTGTCCTAGACACTAGTCACATTTCTTGACCTTAAGGACTGCTTAAGCACAAATAATAATTATCTCAAAGAAATTAAAATGACCGTATTTAATGAAATATCCCCAGCCAATTTAAAAAAATGTGGTTCCATTGTAAGTCATGGCTCACTATTCCATTTCATCTTATAGGCACAAAAATCTTCCTATTTTGTAATACTGAACCTCTTAGACCTTCTTTTCTGGATTCTTCACTTCCAATACTCTCTGTGTAAGAAGTGCTTATTAAGTGTTTCATATTGTGCTCCTGAAGCCCTAATCTCTATGTCAGCAATTCTCATTCCTTTTTCTACCGTAGAATTAATCTAAGGAATAATATAAGAAGTCCTTTTGCCTTGGTCCCACCCCAGACCAATTAAATCAGAATCTCTATAAGTATGCCTTAGATGTCAATGCTTTTCAAAGCTCCCCAGTTGATTCTAATGTACAGTTAGAGCTGGGAACATTTTTATCTTAAGGAATATTCTGTGTCTTTATGGAAGCAAAGCAAGGATGTATGAAGGAAGTAGAACCAAGTTAAGAGTAATCCTAAATTGGTGATCCTGCACTTGATCTTAGCCAAAAGACTGAGAAGTGGTCTACATTAGCGATCCTGAAAGAAAGGAATATACATCCTCTGTCTAGTTACTTGCCAATATTTAGCAAGATGAGAACTAAGAATGCTATAAAGAATCACTAGATTTTGTTTTTACTTGACTTTGTGTTTCCTTTGTGCATATTTTTTTTTCTTAGGAACATCATTATATAAAGAATATAAGAGTGTAGGAGTTACTAGTATGTGGAAAGGGAATGTGCAAATGTGAATATTGTCCAATAAGCTCTGTTCACAGTGACTTTGCTATTCAAAAATGTACTGTAAAATACCTTCTCTCCTTGTCAATGCAAATAAAGGCCAGTGGGAAACAGGACTCACATGAGGTCTGCTAGAGAAACATTCATAGGGAAACTTAAAGCATTAGCAGGTATATGCGTCTCCATGGCCCTTTCTAGGACAGCACAGAGAGACTGTATAGTAATTTCTGACTCTGCAACAGTGTTCTCTTGAGCTGTAGGACTATTAAACTGCACAAATAAGGAGTTAGGTTTCTTCTCTGGTATGATCAGGGCCATGGAACAGAGAAATATGACATAGTAGAAGCTTGACTCTAACCCTATCCTGACAGCCCAGCATTGGAAGCTGGGCGTGATATTAACCCTTCCTTTTGTATGATCAAGAACTAGGATCTAATCCTTGTGATCACAGTTATGTGATCTGGCAAGCTAAATGGCAATGTTGGCTATGTCAGCATTCATGATGAGGAGATGCCCAAGCCCCTTTTCTGGTGTTAAAAGTTGGGAACATTTTTATCTTAAGGAATTTTTGAGCCTTGACCACAATTGATTGTGTTAAAATGAGAGGCATTGCCTATTTTGTCCCAGGGCTTTACTGGAAGCCAGAGATTTTCCTGGAAGACTAATCAGTAGAACAATCTTTAATAAGCACTATCGCTCAGTCCACTCCTCTCATTTATAGGACAGCATCATACCCATTGTGTTGGTAACCCATACTATGGAGCTCATGAGAACTCTCAAGCTAATCATCAGCCTCCTAAAAAACAATAGAAACTGTTTATAAATGCCTGAGCATCACATTGTTGTTGCAAACCATACATACCTAAGAAAGAGAAAGAAGGGTAATTGTTAAGAAAAGCTTATGGACATGGACCATCTAGTTTCTAAAGTATAACAAAGATGGTCTTCTAGGCAAATCAGTACTTACAGCCATACTCTAAGAGTCCTGCCAATTCCAGGGATCCCAAATCATCTAGAGGAAAGAGGAATCATTCTACACCACTTGCTAAGCCATAGGTGCTGGTCCAATACTTTCTACATGGCAGGAATTAAATTAAAATACATGGACTCTATTGAACACTTAATATGAGTTGGAAACTATTCTGAGTGTTATTTTCTGTTCATCACAACAACCCTGTCAAAGTTACTATGATTATCCTATTTTTAGAGGAAGGGGTTGAAGCGTGGAGGTTAAGTCACTAGCCAAAGATTATGAGACAAGTACGTGATTGAGCTTGACTTCAAATTACGCAGACTCTCCACCATGGAGAGTCTGAATCCAGACTCTCCACCATGACTTGTCACAGTCATGATTTAACTACTTTTCTGTGGACAGTGAATTGTCAAGGATCATTAATACCCGAGGGGAAACTAGTTAGGAAGTTATTATAATAGTTGCTATGACTTAGATGAGGCTATGTCATTGGAATAAGAAAAAAAAAGGGGGGACAGATTCAAGGGATATTTAGGTGGTTGAGTCAACAAGAGTTGATGATTGAATGATTATAGTGGGTAAGTAAGAAAGATCTATCAATCACTGTTCTCGGTTTTCTGTCTTGTGGAATGAGATAAGGGACACTAGAGATAAGGAGGTGTGTCTGGAAAATCCCAAATTTAATTTTGGACATGATAAATTTGACAAGGACTACAGTATTTCCTTTGGAGTAATCAAATAGATTGCTGTATATATTAATTACAGTTCCTTTGATGATCATGATAAAAAAAAGTTGCTTTGGCTAGAGTTTTGAACTGGGTAGTCAGCAAATCTATGTGAGCCAAATAACTTACTGTAGAAGGAAAATAGAGAATATGTGTTCAGAGAGCATCCTATGTAGGTTGTCATTTAGAAATCAGGCAATGAAAGGGCAACCCACACCTCATATTGAGAAGATGGTCTACCAAAGTAGCAAAATAATACCTAGAAATTAGGGAATCTCTAATTCTCTATTTTTCAGTGCAATTGAGATGGAAGAAATATAGACTATGTTTTCAATAGTATAGAGAAATGAAAAATTAAATGAAACAAAAAGCTTGATCATTGCCAGGATTGTGGCTAGACCTCAATACAGAATTCAAAGATATCAAAATGATTTATAGTCTGGATATTTTAGGAAACAGTACAGAAGTGATTGGGAATATTGAAAGCCAGGCACTGGGGAAGATTAGTCTTTACTTTAATTACTAAGAACCATTTATTTTTACTTATTTTATCAAAAAGAATCAATTACTATTGATGATTAAATAACTATGACAAGAAACATGAGAAAACAAATTTTGGCAGCTTAACATATATCTGTGATCTGATCATTTTAATATATCTAAAAGTAGGGTTAGAAAAAGAAACAATGTATCTAAATATTTGGAAGTTGGGGTACCTGGATGGCTCAGTGGGTTAAACCTCTGCTTTTGGCTCAGATCATGATCTCAGGGTCCTGGGATCGAGCCCTGCATCTGGCTCTCTGCTCAGTGGGGAGCCTGCTTCCCTTCCTCTCTCTTCTCTCTCTGCCTGCCTCTCCACCTACTTGAGATATCTGTCAAATAAATAAATAATATCTTAATAAATAAATAAATAAATAAATATTTGGAAGTAGTGTTGTGCTATATAGACCTTTCCACAAGGGATCAGGCATCAACTTATCTTAGCTACCAACAAAAGTAATAGGGTCACTGCAGATTTCTTAAGTAAATTTTATAAACCTTGTTCTGTTTTAGAAGGACCCTTATCTAAATATCTGCATAGTCTGTTCTCAGAAAATAGTCCCATGAACCCTTGAATCATTAAAGAGCTACCAATATATTCTTTTTCGAACATTTAACATTTAGGTTTCATGTAACAGTAGGTCTACCCAAATAAATGTCCTACTTGTTCGTTCATATTGTTACAACTATTATAAAATTCTTACTAAAAAATAGTTACAAGGATGCCTGGGTGGCTCAGTCAGTTAAATGTCTGCCTTCAGCTCAGGTCATGATCCCAGGGTCTAGGGATTAAGCCCCCAATTGGGAGGTCTCTGCTCTCAGCAGGGAGCCTGCTTCTCCCTCTCTCTCTCTCTCTCTCTCTCTCTCCCCGCCACTTCCCCTGTTTATGCTCTCTCGCTCTCTGCAAAATAAATACATTAAATCTTTAAAAAAAAGAAAGAAAGAAAGAAAATTACATAGTACATGTTAATCATTACAGGAATAAAATCTAGATAAATGGATATGGTTGTGGTATAACTACAGTTACAGGACGGCTATAATGATTGTCTAGCATTTGTTATTTAAAAGACGCTGAATTGGGGCAGCTGGATGGCTCAGTCTTAAGCATCTGCCAGGGTCCTGGGGTCAAGGCCTGCATTGGGTTCCTTGCTCAGAGGGAAGCCTGCTTTTTCCCTCTGCCATTCCCTCTGCTTGTGTTCCCTCTCTGCCTCTGTCTCTCTCTGTCAAACAGTAAAGAAAATCTTAAAATAAATAAATAAATAGATAGATAAACTGATGAATGAATAAATACATAAATAAAAGACATTGAATTGAGACTGTGAAAACACATGCTCTTTTTTAATTTTCTTTTTTTAAGATTTTACCTATTTATTTGATAGATCACAAGTAGGCAGAGAGGCAGGCAGAGAGAGAGGAAGAGAAGCAGGCTCCCTGCTGAGCAGAGAGCCTGATGTGGGCTCTTTCCCAGGACCCTGGAATCATGACCCGAGCTGAAGGCAGAGGCTTTAACCCACTGATCCACCCAGGTGCCCCGAGAACACATGTTCTAATGTCCAAATTAACTCTGTGTACCTTTAGGAAAACCACTCTCTCTTCTTTATTTTCTGTTCCTTCACAAAATCCATAAGGTTCTCAACCTTTATTTAAAATATGTATTCCTTTATATAAATTATGTAATCCTATGCAGTGTCTTTATTCTATTTTTAATTATCTTCAAAGGTAGATAGTTGTACCAGATGGTCCATAGAAATCTTTCTAGGTCTAATCATTATTTCTTATTTCATTGGGTGGGGATGATTAGATTAGCTGGTTAGATCAATTCAGCTATTATTCACTGAGGCCCTAAAATAGATGCTGTTGATTGTTAAAAGAAGTACTAAAAAGGGGAACCTTGGTGGCTCAGAGTCTTGATTTCAGCTGAGGTCATAATCTCAGGGTCCTGAGACTGAGACCAGTGGGCTCTGCGCTCAGCAGGGAGTCTGCTTCTCCCTTTCCCTCTCCCCCTGCTCACACTCTTTCTCTCTCTTTCTCTAAAAATAAATAAATAAATATTTCCAAAAAATACCCAAAAAATGACAAAAATGTCTCCTGACTTTAATGGACTCTATTTCCTTATTCTGGGAGAGTAGGACGAGAGAATGAATCTTGAAAAACTTTGGCAAAGCTGGGTTCAGCCCTCAGTCTTGTCAAATAGGAATTGTATCACCTTTGGAAAGTCACTTACTGTTTTGGGGATCTTAGTGATCTGATTTGCAAAATGGAAATGGTCGTGCCTAACTCAAGACTATTTTTCAAGGGTCTGGCACAGTAATTGGTACAAAGCAGGGGCTGCCCCACAGAATGATGGATGCAGCGATGTAGGTACTCAACCCAATGATTCAGACACTGAAAAAAAGGGAAACATTTATATCTGACTAGGAAAAAAGAAGCATCTATCTTAAATTATTCAGAGTTCAGACAGACAAAGGGCAGAGGGCCCATGGCACCACTGTATACAGAAGTGTGAAAGGAAGCAGAGGAACTGTTGTGAGCAGGTGGGGAGGACACCAGGAAAGGTGTGTTTTGGGCATTTATCTGTTAGGTAAGAGACACAGTGCGGATTTTTAAGCAGGACAGTGACATAATCTAAATACATTTGAATTTATTTTCACAGTGGTGCTGAGATCAATTGGAAGTGTTGGAATAGAAAAAATAGTAATCTAGACTAGAGGATAAGGGCCTTAACCATGGGGATAGAATTCAGAATAAGTAAAAGTTGACAATGGCACAAAGAGTCGGAACACAAAATAATATTTTTCCTTGATCGCGTTTCCACGTTAAGGCCACATAGTCTAGTACTATTATTACCCTCTCGTAGTACTCCAAGCTCCCTTCACACTCTCTTCTTGTTTGCCTTGTACATCTTTCTAAAGTCTAATCTAAATTTAACCAAGCCAGTAATATTTTTTCCCAATCCTATATGGATAATGTAGAATAAAAAGGAACATGTGGGTTCAAGGGAACATTTTGGGCCAAAACTAAAAATTTATAATACTGCATGATGTAGAGTTGGTAGTTGCTTAGAGGAGGAAAAAAAAAAAAAAAAAAAAAACCAAACTTTTTTAGATCTGTATTTCTTCCACAGATCTGTATTTCTAATTTCTTGCCAGGAACCACAATTGACTGTCCCACAGACATGTCCAACTCAATGTGACTTAAAAGGAACTAATTATCTTTTCTCCCATTACATAATTTCCCTTGTTTATACCTTGCCAATGATGTATCTATCCATCTAACCCGAGTTGAGAGCAATGGAGTCACCTTCAACGTATAGCTTTCACATGCAACTTGATGCCACTTATTGATACAGAGCCACAAGAAAGGAAATGACCAAGGTCTACTTTTTGGGAAAGCTTGAGCAAGAAAGAAAGAGGGGAATAATTCTTCCCTGAGTATTTGGCTCAAGTCCTTCCCTAGCACTGTATCAATAGTATCTTTGATTAGTCTTCCTTCCTAGTAATTTCTCACCTAAAATTTCCTTTCCATTATCCTCAGTCCCATTTAACACTAGAAATTGTATACATCGCACTATGTATTCTGGTTTGTTTACTTATGTTATTGTTTTGTACGATAATACTATGAGTTATATGTATATTTCTGTAAAGGGAATCATATCCATAGATGAAACAAAAAAATTGAAGTTAATGTGAATGTTTATGATTTTTGTCTAACTAACTTATATTCCTTGATATGTATTTGCTAATTTACCTTTAGGGAAGAATACGTTGGCATATTTCCCTCAGTTTTAGATGATCAAATATGCATGACTGGCTTTGGCATGAATGCAAATAGTAATTTATTTTCCTCATATTATTGATTTATAGTCAATTGAAATTGTCTTTGAGCTATATTTGCACTGGGTAAATGTTTTGCTAGTATTTTTTCTTGTTCTGATTAATTAATTATAGTAATGTTCATTGAGCGTATGCTATATGCCATATTTAAAATTTTTCTCATTTAAGCTAGTCTGATCACATATATATAACCTAAAATAATGCACTTTAAAATAATTTGAAAAAACTTTTCTGATTGAAAACAACAGCAGCAATAATAGCAGCTATATACCGAAAAGGTTAATAATGAACTAGGCAATATAGATTCAGTATGAAAAGCCAAAATATACCAATTTTGGTCTTTATTTTTAATATATTTACTTTCCCAATTAGTCAGTTTTGTGGAGCTTATATAAAATCAAGTTAATTTAGTTATCTTTTCTCAGTACAGGAATGACAAAATATTTCCAAATTAAATCGCTTTCTTAGCAAGGATAGGCACCCTTAATATATTCATTTATGGTTTCATGGTTCTAATAAGAAGGCATATGTGATCTATAATTAGTTTAATATTTTATAAAGCAGTTATAACAGTAGTCTAGTTGAGCACATTGAATTTGACCATATCATACTTAATGCAAGATGGCACTCATTGGCATTTTTTTAAAAAATTTAAAATGACTTCTTTCTGATAAGTTGATCTTTAGTAATTAATGATTTGGTTTTTCAGTTCTAAGTTCAGCATATAAATTTATGTCATTTATGTTATACTAGCACAAAACATTTCTGGAGTTTTTCATCGAACTAAACATTCAATTTTGTGCTAATTTTTTTCTTTTGACTCAATAGCATTGATAACTCAGAAATATTTGTTTTAAGAAAAAAAATAATGAAGAAATAACCAACTTGTAATCAAAGTTACAGTAATGAAGAGAATTGCAGACCTAAAATTTGAAGCAACTTATTTTTTCCTATTACTACTTACTTTTAATTCTTCTTTAAATATATATTCTACTAGAGGTGCTCTTTGAAGTCTTGTAGTATTTCATTGTGTGCTCATATATTCAGTAACTTCATTTATGATTAAATTCTTTATTGCAATTTAAAAGCATTCTGTTTTTGAATATGTATCTTAGGTTTAGAATTCTTGGGTGTGAAATCTTTATAGTTCTTTTGTATTTCCTAATTAAAAAAATAAATAACCCTACAAAGGGCCATAAAGAAGCTCTAGTTATATAAAATGTAAAATAATAACAATGGGAATAATGATATTATAACTTTTACAACAATCATCTCTAAAAAGGGAAACTTTATTGAGAGAGAGAAATATGATGTTAGTGTATTTAATCTGCTAATTGTGTCATCTTGAACACATGCCCAACTGTTGTGATAAAAGATCACACCAGGCTTTATGCTATTGCTTGGATCCAGTTGTAAGGGATATTCCTCCCAGAGCAGGGAGGCATTATATGCACTGTCTTATTTAAAATCTTGCCATTTGGCTCTTAAGCTCTTATGCAGAATTCCAACCAAATTGTAAGCAGGAATGATTCCAATCTAACAGATGAGCAGAAGGTACCAAAGCCAAGAGTCCATGTTCACATATCAAATGTGTTTACTTAGGGCAGGGTTCCCAGTTATAAATCTTCAAACATGTTCAGAAAATTGTGCCAACATGAGGATGTTGCCCTGCCTTTAATCCATCTAGAGCAAGGATTAACCTTGAATTTATTTTTAGAGATGCACCTTAGCCACAAAGTTATCTTTTTAAGCTGGAGAAAGAATTGGTAATTCTGGATTTAAACATTTAATTGTCCAATCCTTACTCTGTTGTTCATCCAGTGGTTTATTGTAGTACAATAATTTAAATACCATTAATTCAAAAATCAATACTGATTACATTCATTCATGCTAAATTCTTGTATTTTTTAAGCTATTGTTTATTAATGATAAATTAGTAGAACATAGATGGTGGATTTTTAAAGGAGATGATTGCTGGTGTCCTTAATATTCCAATAATATATACCAAAAGGTGTAAGTAAGGCTATTAATAATAGCATACATTTGAACTTTGCAAAAAAGTAAAACTGAATATTTTATTGGGTCATGCCAACGACAGATGACTTTGATGAAAAAGTGTAAAAAAATAAGTTGCAGATATTTTGTTGAGAGAATCAGTATTATGGTTCTTGAAAGATGTGAGGTTACTTTTTAAAAAATAATGTAACTAGGAAATGTTTCACAGAAAACTATTGGAAAACTATTACTGTGTTTACTAAATTGGACTAACATGTATCCCTAGTTGAAGTTTGATGGATGGATAATAAAACCTGCTGAGACCCAGTCAGACTCACAAAAGTAGTTAAAACAGACACTAGTATTCTTGTCACATAACTTAGCAAATGACAGGGGCACAAACTTCAGAGAATGTTAAGCATCTAAAGGCCATAGTTTACAAAGAAAATGTGTAGTAAGGAGTACTAAGAGGAAGATCACTCTTTTAGCTATTTCTAGTGTGAGAACATGAACTTTCAAAATGTACAAATGCTATAAAAGTAAAGCTTCCAAACGCTTGATATTCTATATGAAAGCCAAATTTTAATCTCTAGTTTGTATTACAAGATTGTCTCAATGTAAGATATAGTTCCTAAGAAAACCTTTCTGATTTTATTAAATAAGTCAAGCATGCTAATTATAAAAATACTAGTATAAATGTACACTAAAAAATGGCTAGTAAATCACTGCAGGTTACATCAGGCTTAAAAATGCAAGTAGTTTACAATTATTTGTATATGTGTTTATGCATTAAAGTGAGATCACACTAAATGGTATTGAGATCTGTTTTTTTTTTCACCTAAAAATATATTGTGATCATCTTGTAATTTAAAACAAAAATATGCATCCAGTGTATCGATTTCAAATTAACACTAAATTAACTAAATTAACATTTAAGTTGTTTGCAACTTTGTAAAAGCAAAACAAAACAAAAGAGCATACTATGTAAATTCCTTCGCATATAGCTTGGGGCACAGCTGGATGTTTTCTCAGGTTCTGACCTTGTAAGTGGTATTTCCTGGCTAAAAGTTACACATTTTTCTAGGCATTTTCTAATGCCTTCCAGAAAATAACTCTAGTAAAAACTCCTTCCAACAATACAGGAGGAGGAGTTCACCTACTAAACAAAAATGCTAGCTATAATTAGAATTTTTATCACTTGCCACTTGATAAGAAATAACTCAAATGTCATTTTAAATACTTTTTCCTCTGGTTCTAAATGACTTTGAATCATTTGAACTGTATTTCTTTGAACAAACTTATATTATGTGAATTCCCTGTTTGCATGTAAGCTCCAATGGTATAAGTTTATTGTTTTGTTCGATTTTTATCCCAGGACCTAGAACATTTTTTGTGGTATGGGAGGAACTTATCTTCAACTGTTTTAGTAAATTAACAATTTTGGGATCATTATTTCTTGTTCTTTGTACACTTTTCTTTCTGGGTATTTGACATACGCCTATATTGATTCGTGTTTTTGGTTTTCTTTTTCTTTTTTTTTTTAACTTTAAAGTTGTTAACCCTTTATCTGCCATAAAAATACAACCATATTTTTTCTCAATTAGCTAAAATGTGTTCATAGCATTTCTTCTGCTCCTTTCTTTTCTTGTTCTCTAATTTTTATTTTTTAAATGTTTACTGTTAAATAACTTAATCACTTTATTTCTACTTTTGGAGTCATGCTTAAAAACCTATCATTTTCCTTAAGCTTATCATCTGTCCTTAAACTCATCAATCTAACACCTTTTCATATGTATATACATATTCAATTCCTCCTGGAATTTTTTTCTCAGAGTTTAGGTAAATGGTTGCATTTTTTCTTTTTCTAACCTGTCATCTTAACACCAATAATTAGCTCATTTTTCCCTGAAGTTGAGTTATATACTTATTTTATAATGTATATCTTGAGGGTGCCTGGGTGGCTCAGTTTTTAAGCATCATTATTCGGCTCAGGTCATGTTCCCAGGGTCCTGGGATCAAGCCGCACATCAGGCTCCTTGCTAAGTGGCTTAGTGGGAAGCCTGCTTCTCCCTCTCTCACTCACCCTGCTTGTGTTCCCTCTCTCACTGTCTCTCTCTCTCTCTGTCAAATAAATAAATAAAATCTTAATAAATATATATAAATATAAATATATATATATATATCGGTATGTTTGGATCCATTTCTCTAGCTTTTGCTCTCTTCTACTGACATACCATTTTACCATTTTACCCCAATACTGTGTAGTTTTAACTCCATTGATAATGTGTGTCAACATCTGATAAAGAAATATTCTGGGGGCGCCTGGGTGGCTCAGTGGGTTAAAGCCTCTGCCTTCGGCTCAGGTCATGATCCCAGAGTCCTGGGATTGAGCCCCGCATCGGGGGTCTCTGCTCAGCAGGGAGCCTGCTTCCCCCTCTCTCTCTACCTGCCTCTCTGCCTACTTGTGATCTCTGTCTGCCAAATAAATAAATAAAATCTTAAAAAAAATATTCTATTTATCTTGATTTTATCTACACACTATCTAAATTATTAAAATGTATAATATTCAGTATAATTGAATTATCTACCTTATTTATCACTGAATACATTATCCTACCCACATTTTCTTCTATATGCATTTCAGATTTATTTTGGAGGGAGTGTTTTCAATCCTTAACTCACTTTTTTTTAAAAGATATTATTTATCTGAGGACACACAGAGACAAAACGAGCAGTGGGGAGGGGCAGAGGGAGAGAAAGAGAGAAAACCAGACTCCCTACTGAGCATGAAGCCCGATGCCAGGCTCAATCCTAGGACCTGAAATCATGACCTGAGCCTAAGGCACACGCTTAACTGACTGAACCACCTAGACGCCCTCTCTTAACTCATATTTTAAACATTTTTTTAAAGATTTTATTTATTTATTTATCAGAGAGAGTGAGTACAGGCAGACAGAGTGGCAGGCAGAGGCAGAGGGAGAAGGAGACTCCCTGCTCAGCAAGGAGCCCCATATGGGACTCGATCCCAGGACACTGTGATCATGACCTGAGCCAAAGGCAGCCGCTTAACCAACTGAGCCACGCAGGCATCCCTATTTTAAACATATTTTAATGCTTGGGTTAGAAACTGAATGTGTTGATGTTTCTATTTCAAACCAATATAGGACACATTTTATAAATAAAGACTAAGGCTTCTCACAAAATGATTTCATGTCAAACCAAACACCTATAAGATTTGTATGGCCAACGCATATTTGGGTTTACGATTTGTACGACACATTTGGGTGTACAGTCTGTATGACCAACCCATATTTTTCAAGCCAAGGGTATTCCAAGTGAAAGAGGAAATAACCTTCCATTCATACAGGCTGTGTTGAATTCACATGTGAAATGCTGCTTGCAAATGTGTATAACATTTCAAAGAAGATAAGTAAGGTCTGGTAAAGCCCAGAGAACAAAAATTAAATAAAGGCATACGGTTGCTTTCACAGAGGATGCCAGTGGAGTTGCCAGAGTTACGGGGGGAGACAGACTGAACTGCCTCGTTTTTGCAGAGAGAGGGTCGTTTCGTTTGTATTCGCCTGGATCTTATACCATGTAAGCATGAATAAGGAACTACATGAGAAGGACATTGATTCAGAGAAAAAAGGAAAAGAGTTATGGAAATCTGGAAGAGCCTTTAGATCATGATGGAGGTCCGACCCCTTACAGAAGAGAGGAAGGAGGAAAATCCACATGGTTTTAAGAAAATTCTACCAAAACTGTCAGGCAGTCCTGGAGTCATTGTTGCCACTTACCGTAGTTTTTCCCAGGAATGGCCCATCTTCGAACACCTGTCTTGCTCAGTTGCCTAGGAGCCTAGGAGCAGCTGTGGAAACCTTAACTTCCATGGAAATGGATTCTACATCTCATAGGGCGGTAACTGAAGCCACTGGTCAATTTTGTCAAAAGTGTGATGTGTTTTGTCATGGCAAACAAATCATCTGACTTCCTATGTTTGTCCTTCCAATCAAATGCCATCATTAAGTCTCTTCTATACAAAATTTCTGATTTTTAAAAGATTTTATTTAATTATTTGAGAGAGAGAGTGAGAAAGAGCATGATAGGGAGACGGTCAAAGGGAGAAGCAGACTCCCCATGGATCTGCGAGCCCAATGCAGGACTTGATCCTGGGACTCCAGGATCATGACCCGAGCCGAAGGCAGTCACTTAACCAACTGAGCCACCCAGGTGCCCCTCTGATTCCTTATTAAAAGATATATTAAAAAGTTCAGGAGTCAAATGAAAGAATGAATATATGATCTTCATGATTAAAGTGCATCCACAGGGTGAATAGCTTAATATATAGTTTGGATAAATTTGACATAGATGTGTAAAAAAAAAAAAATTCCAACTAAGGAGGATCCCCTCAGTTTAAATCAGTTGATGTGCAATTTTAAAAGTAAAATATCTTTATATAATTGGATAACAAAGTACCACTAACCACTTATGTGCTATGTTTTAAAACACTTCTTTTTAATGTATTATTTATTTATTTTCTTTATTGATGATTTAAAACTATCTTAAAAACACTTCTGGAAATTTTATTTCCAAAGTAGATGAGCTGTTTTATGTTCTGATAAAAATAATATAGTTACACTTTAAAAAAAAACAAGAACTCAACTTTATAGCTGATCGAAGCAGAAAGCTAAAGGTGCTTTTGAAAAAGAATGATTTTTTTTTTTTTTAAAGCAAATTGACAGAGACTCCTTAAAGAACTAGAGAGTTCTAATCATGGTGGGCAGGGGACTTTTTAAGTTTCCAGGGTGTGGAAGCCTGTTTAGTTCTGTTCCCATTCTTCAGTCCTATGGGAGAAAGGATGAAACGGTACAGAACTCTTGGGACACAGCTGATCCAGAGTGCCAGAAAAGACAAATTATAGCTTTGAAGAGCTGGGAAATAGTCACAGAAATGAATTACCCTTGCTCAGGTGGTAATGGCTGATTGCTGCATGATAAGTAATTCCAAAGAGACTTTTTGCCGAGAGCCTGAAGGGTAGGACAAAGCTTCAGGATGAATGTCTGACTGAAAGCCTGGATTTCAGGTGAGTCAGAAGAGAACATTCTAATAAAAGACTGTGCACCATTAGGATGATAAGTTAAATAGGATTTAAAATTAATATGATGTGTCTGTATTGTTATTTTCTTATTAAGCTTGTTCTAGGGGGAGTTATGGTTGTTCTTTATTAATTTTGAGTTCACTTTATTGATTAATACATTTTAATTAACATGAAAGAAATGAATAGTGTAGTACCCTATTAATAACTTAAAACATGATGAAGTCAGATATCTGTCTTACTAAAATGCAATCTCTGAAAAACTAACAAACACATGTTTGCAAACTAGGATCTTGAACACATACATATCACTGGGCACTTAGAAGGGAACTGACAAAAGAAAAAGAGGGAAATCAAACCTAAATTGTTGAACAGAGAAACAATGCAGAAACTCTCACGAGCTAATGTAAATGAATGTATTCCATTGGAGATATACAAGACCAAGAAAAATCACTTTATTTTTATTTATGTGTATATGACCTTCTTTCAATCATTGGGGGAGATCGGAAGAATCAAAGTGAAAAATAACCTCATTATGGTTTGTGGTATATTTAAAGAGGAAAAAAAAGAGCCATAAATGGTTACATAAGAAGATTCCTTCCTATTAGTGTTCATAAACAGAGTGATTTTCTTAGTGTTATCCGACTTTTAATTCCAGCTAATGTTACCAGAAGATGCATTGCAAGAAATATGTCTGAACTATACAAAAATAATGAATTGCATTGATATAAGGAACAATAGGTTCCTATTTGTATATAAAAATGTACTACTAAATCAAGATAAGTATATGCATCTATCCACGTGAATGAACGACTACTATAGAGTTTTATTTGTATTTTTGGTCGCTGAGTGCGTTGGGACGCGGCAGAAAGAGCACGGATGTTGAAATAACACTCATGTGGAAGGAAGTTCTCTATACCATATATTTAACCTGGATTTCAAAAGTCTCTATTCTGTTTCTACTTGCCATCTATGCTTTGGGGATAATAATATCAATTTATTGTAAAAATTGGGGGAAAATTCAGGCCAATTTTTGAAAATATGGACACTCATGCAGTAAGTACCCAACATTTTTGTTTGTTTGTTTGTTTGTTTGTTTCCCCTCTCTATGGCTGAGGAAGTTTACATGCAGCTCTGTAAGCTGATTCTAGAGTTACTCTACTTCAGCTGCTGAGTGTCAGCTTTAGGAAAGCAATGAGGGATTCTGGTTTCTAACTCTCTCATTGCCAGTTTCGCTTTACGGAAGTTTGCTTTAGTGGTCTTGCTGTATTCCATACCTTCAAGCGCTGCAAAATCAATTGAAATGCCATAGCAAAATCACATCAAAAAACAAAGATTGTATCTCACTAATAGCCATCTCCTGGCAGCACACCTTGAGGCAGGCCGTGGTAGCCGAGTCCTGCGTTCTCACAATGGACTTTGATATCATGACCACAATATGTTGACATTATTAAATCTTATCTTTCCTTTGCCAAAGTTGTATTTTTATGTATCAGAGGGTCAGAAATCGTAGTTGGAGCTATTTCGTAGTGATATTATCCAGACAACATAGATCTCATAACGTCTGCAATATTGAAAGTAAAAAAAAGATACGGAGTAATAATTAGGTGTACTGAAAAAGCCAAATATTTTGGTCTGTGCTTCCATCTCTTCACACACTTCAAACAGAAATGTTATTTCCCGAAAGCCAGATGTTGTATTAGTTATACAGACAGTTGTAAGCAGAGCTCAGAAACACTATAGAGGAAGGATCAGTCTTTGCAACATCACTTTGAGCCTTAAATGAACAACAGGCTGCTGTTGATGTTGCTAATACTGAACATAATTTTTTGCTAGGAAAGCATTTTACATTTTTACTAATTCACTTAGTAAGTGTTTATTGGATATGGCTTCTGTGCTAGTAGTAGGGACATCAGTGAACATAACAGATGAGATCTCTGCCTTCATGAAGCTCACATTCTAGTAGAGGGAGAGAAAATAACACAAATACAGTCACAAATACACAATAATCTAAAGAAGTCACATGATATGCTAGAGGGCATACACGTTAGAAAATAGAGGTAGTCAGCGTAATCTTTGTGTTCAGAGTTGCAATCTTTAAATACAATGGTTAGAGTGAGTCTCATTAAGTTGACATTTGAGCAAAGATAGACTGATCTAGATAGACATGATCATGAAAACTCTCTTTTTTTACTTTTCCTAAATGAAAAGATTTAGAAGTCCTTTGAGATAGTCTAATTTTTCTTCCTGTTCTTTTGTCTTTTTTCATAATAAAGATGCTAAAATTTTGCAAAGAAGGAGTAACCTCTGAGCCTAATAATATTCAGAATCGTTCAGGTAGATAGTTTAGTTTTAAAAACTATTTCTTCTTCTTCTTCTTCTTTTTCTTTTTCTTTTTCTTTTTTTTTCTAAATTCTAAGCTATGCACTTATATATTATTCTTCTGTCAGAGTTTTGAAATGTCTTCCTCCAGAGGGCTCATGAATAATCATATAGATTCTTAATCTCCTTATATAGGTAAACCCATGGAAGTCATGAAATTTGGCAATGCCAAATCATTAATACACAAAGAATACACTACCATGAAAGCAGCATAAGATACTTAATCAGTCTTAGTCTGTATATATTGGCAAGCTGGGATGATTTTTTTTTTTTTTTCAGATTTATTTATTTGAGAGAGAGAGTGGGGGGGAATGGGTGTGTGCCCATGAACGCAGTGGGAAGGAGCAGAGGGGAAGAGAGAGAGAGAGAGAGAGAGAGAATCTTTCAAGCAGACTCTAGTCCTATACAGAGCTCAATGTGAGGACCCTGGGATAGCGACTTGAGCGAAAATCAAGAGTCACATGCTTACCTCACTGTGCCACCTGGGTGCCCCAAGCTGGGGACGATATTTTAACCTTTACAAAGTACATTTAACCTATACAAAGGTACTTCACAGATACCTTTTCAAAGTGACATAGGTAATGATTTCATTGGCCTTGATGACCAGAAAATAAAATAAATTTTACATAAGAAAACTGATTTTTTTTTCTGTTTCTATAATTCACTGTCAACAGTATTATTGGGAATAAAAACTTCTAGGACAGTGATTACCCTGGGTTAAGTTAAATGAAACATATTAAAAAAAGTATGTACTAAAGATCACTGATTCTTATCTTTCTTTGTTTTGTTGTTTGTTTGTTTTCCATTGTGTATACCAAAGAGAAAAATCTAGTTCTGCCTTTAAGTAGTAAGAAGTAGTAGTAGTAGACAGATGTTTCGACTGAAAAAAGAAATTGTTTTCTAATAGAAGACTGAACATTAGAAGGCATCAGTAAGCAAAGAGAACCTCAGTGGGTCCTTATCTTGCCCTTTGAAAATTACTTATCTAAATATAAAAACTTTACATAAGAACTCAATTTTCCTTTGGAGCCAGACCATTTCTTCCCTCCAACTGCGTGATCTATATTAGAAGGATATATCAGGCTTGCTTGCTTGACCTTGGCCAACTGTAGCATTTTCTTTAAAACTATGAAAACTGTTGTGCCTGATGTTATATCTAGAAATGTGAGAATGTATTTTTACGTACCACAATTTCAAGGCTTATTATATTGGCTCTAGCTCATTTCTTCTTAACAGATCAGAAATTGAGTTGAAAATATGCCCTACTATTTGTTCTATGCTAATAGTTATCTAAAATGATTTCTTCCTAGCTTTGAGAAAATGTATTCTGACATATCTTTTCAAAATTGGACATCTGCAATGGAGTGTTACATATGAAAGAATAACATCCATTAAATTTATAGATGAGCAGCAAAAACATTGTATCTTGTAATCTTTGTGTATTCTCGATGCTTGATATACTGATATTACATCCTTTTCATGTCTTTACTTATTATGAATACGTAGCCCAAGAACTTCTCTTCAGTAATCTGCTGTTTTATCTTTTATCTGTGCATTTGAACTCCAATGCCTGCCGGATCAAACACTTTCTTTCATCAAGAAGATGAAAAGATTTTCCATGTATTATTCTCAATTTAAAAAAATAAACCAGTATATTCTGAAGATTAAAGGCAAGAAAAGGCAGAGATTCCAGTGTATTCAATGAGTTCTGCATATTTATCAGGGACATATATTGTATATGAACTTGGGTCACATTACACTAAAATTTCTCAAGATTTTTTTTTCTGGGAAAGACAGAATAGGATTAAAAAACAAAACAAAAAACAACTTATCCCCAAAGTAGTGCTGATTTGTGTAGACATCTAAAAGTTCAGTGGTGGTATGGGAGTAAAAGAAATTCAATATGATTTTTAGAATTTATTTTTGCTCCTTATGATACTACCAAAACCTTACTTCTATCCTGTTATGTATGAATAAAATATGAAATCATAGTCTATTAAAATAGAACTTCTAAGTACTTTTCATTTCTGATAATAATAAAAGAGGACTTCAGTTGTCTCCATTTTGACCTCAAACCTTCTATTGAGTTTTCTTTCCATCTTATTTCTTGGCTCAGGTGGAAGACCCCAAGGGCAAAGCATCCCCTGAAGGAAAACTAGACTACCCCCCCCCCCAAATAATAAGGATGGCTCTAACCTGGCTAGATCTCCTGCACATGGTTGACTTCAAGACCAGGAATGATTTGACTTTCATGGCCCACCTGCCTGTACTCACCTATCTTTGCCCCACCCACAGATTCCCTGTATAAACCTGGAAGTATTTTCAGCACTGTGGAGACAATCTTTGAGATCCTCATCTGCTATCTTCCACTGTTGGTCTCACCGAAATAAAGAATTCCCTTCTTCTTTCACCATCACTCATTTCTCTTTATGGGTTTTGTCAGAAGTGAGAGGCCACACCTGAATTTTTTGGGACCCTGAAGCTAGGTGCTCTTCTGCCCTCGCATGCGTACTGACTATAATTAATTACATGAATAGCTAACTTCAGTGAATATTATTTTCCTTTAAAATGTTAATGCAAGTCTCCAAAACAGAATCTGACATTTGATTAGAGGTCAAATATCTTCTGAAAAATAATTCAACCAATTTAAAGAAAAATAGCGATAGTTTGTGGACCTTATATCAGAAAAAGGAAAAGCTTCAGGTGTATAAAAGAAGTGAGTTGTTGTTTTGTTTTGGTTTTTTTTTGAGATTGAGGGGTCAGGAAGAATGATTTTCATTCTATCTTGCAGCGAAGAGAGGGCCTGAGAAAGTATGTCAGATTTAATTTTCCCTAAAAAAGAGTTTAAGTCTTGTTAAAAAAGAAAACCACAGACCAAAAATGACATTACTTAGGCCAAGTTCCCAGACCAGGGGGTTAATACCTAATCTAATTGCAGCTTCAGCCTCCTCTGGAAATGTAGTTCTAATTGGTCAGTCAGGAATTTTCTGGTCAGTGCCAATGAAATGATTTGTCACAAGGGCCCTCTTTATCCCTAAAAGGAAGGTGAGGTAAGCTGCCTCGGACTGCAGGCTCTAACCCCTAAGGGAAGGTGTTCTTGCCTAAACCATCCTTTTCTTTTGTTAATAACTTTCTTGACCCACACTACTTCCTATAAAAATCTCCCATTTTATACAATGTAGAGCTTCCCTCTATTTGCTAAATAGGTACTGTCTGATTTGTGAATCCTTTAATAAAAACAATGAGTCATCTTTAAAATGTTTTCAGTTAATGTTGTTTTTCAATAGTCTGGAGGCTGGCAAGGTCTTATCTTTTCCACTCATGTTACAGTGTCTTATTTTCCATTGTGAATTCTTACTTTTTTAAAGCGGTTTTGTCAATATGGTACAAATTCCCTTGCTCTACTTGGGTCACCTGTTCAAAGTTTCTCTCTTTTGGGCTCCTTTGAAGTCAGGGTTTTTCCTTTCTTCTAGCAGCAACAAATGATCTCCCCCCACACACACAAACAGGGCGAGCAGTGCCCCTCCTAACAGCCAGCATAAACTGATGAGGAAAGAGAAAATGCCTTGCTTTATTGCTCAGAGGCCGGAAGATCTCACTCAGCTTCCGTTAATTAGTTTGATGATTTCATTCTGATGTCTTCTTGCCGACCTACATTTCACATTGTATTTTTTCTTACATTGTAATTGTCTACAAGGCAAAGAGTGCCTACATGTTTGTCTTTGAACATTGCAATTAAGCAATTAATAGATTGTCTTTCATCGTTAATGAGTTTGTTGCTCCTTCCTATGTGATCTCATTTCATATCTAAACATGTGTGAGAGACAGGTTAGATGAAGGAAAAGATTATATAATCTCATAATCACACATTTTATTAGAAGATCTATACTAAATAGGGAGAGAGTCCTTTTTTTGCCATTTACCAGCAATATGTTTTGTTCAAGGAAACAGCTGGTAATGCCTAAGTTTATTCATTATGCTTCCCATGATTTTGGTATTATGTCTAATTTTTCTTCTCTAAAAAGCACCCTTATCTAATAGAGGTCTTATAAAGCAATGTGCCTTAACTTTCTCATTTCTTAGATGGTAGTTTATTAAAAGGAAATGTAGCCACTTTTTAAAATAGTCTTTCATAATGTAAAGTAGTACGTGAATGAAATGGCTGTTAATTTTTTTTTTGGCAAGTCTGCTTTAATGTTTTTCCTACATATTTTAAATGCTTGGATATGTACTTTAATTCTTATAAGTTTGCTGAACAAATATTTACTGAAATTCTACAATGTTCCAGAAACTCTTCTAGGTGCTGGGAATATAGTGGTGAACAATACATTGACAAAATCCTGTTTATTTTAGTGGTAAGCCTCAGAAAATAGTTAAAGAAGAAAGTTGAAGCATGTATACATCAAATAATGATAAGAGAAAGAGAAAGAAAGGGACTCTGAGGCTTAGGGAGTGATAAGATGCAGTTTTCAATTTTTAGTAAGGAGGTCATGAAAGTTCTTCTCACTGGGAATGTATTTATTTGAGAGAGGGAGAGAGAGGGGAAGGGAGAGCACAAGCCTGTGCGCCTCACTAAGCAGGTGCCTGGTATGGGGCAGGGAGAAGCACGCTTCCCACCGAGCAGCATGCCTGGTATGGGGCTCGATCCCAGGACTCTGGGATCGTGACTTGAGCCCAAGGCAGACACTTAACCAACTGAGCCAAGCCCCTGGTAGAGTTTCTTTCAATGATAAACTTATTGGGGTGCCTGGATGGCTCAGTCTGTTAAGCATAATCTGACTCTTAATTTTGGCTCAGGTTATGATACCATGGTGGAGACATCTAGTCCTGCTTGGGGCTATGCATTGGGTATGGAGTTTGCCTAAGATTCTCTCTCTCCCTCTCCTTCTTTCCCTCCCCACTGTGTGCTTGCATGCTCTCTCTCTCCCTCAAAAAAAAAAAAAAAAAAAAAAAGTTAAGTTTATTAATTATTAAATCAAGTTCCATAACTTAGACTACTACCTTCTAGATTGTTGGGTACCGGCTACGGAGCTTGCTTACAATTCTCTCTCCCCCACTCCCTTTGCTACTCTCTATCCCGTGCCCACTCACATTCTTTCTTTCTAAAAAAACAAAGAACGGAAGAAAGAAAAGAAAAAAAAAGAGATGCATTTATTGTGATTATTAGATCAAGTTCTATAACCTAGACTAATCCCATCCACCCATAAATACTTATTTATCAGCTTTTTGTGATCCTGCCTTTGTCATCTTTCTAGAACTTTAGAATAAATGTCCCCTTCCTAGTCTCATTAACTGACATTATTCTTTAGTCCTTGGCTAAGTTATTAAAACAGTCTCTGAACCATTTCTCTGCTGCTCATCATTACTCTAATTAATCTAATTAATCTAATGCCTTTCAAACACTGGACTCAGATTAATACTTTTGAAATGATGATTATGTTGCTGTCCATCCCCGGAACGTTAAAAACTACCCCTTTCTATCTCTATCCATTTCCTATTCTGGTCTTTAGGATATTCCAAAATCTGACCCTAAACTTACATCTTTTAAGTGGGTAGGAGAAGAATCCATGAAACAAGATGGGATAGGGAGGGAGACAAACCATAAGTGACTCTTAATCTCACGAAACAAACTGTGGGTTGCTGGGGGGAGGGGGGTTGGGAGAAGGGGGGTAGGGTTATGGACATTGGGGAGGGTATGTGCTTTTGGGTAAATTGGAAGGGGAGGTGAACCATGAGAGACTATGGACTCTGAAAAACAATCTGAGGGGTTTGCAGTGGCGGGGGGGTGGGAGGTTGGGGTACCAGGTGGTGGGTATTATAGAGGGCACAGCTTGCATGGAGCACTGGGTCGGGTGAAAAAATAATGAATACTGATTTTCTGAAAATAAATAAATTGGAAGAAAAAAATAAATTCATTTGATATCCTTGCTCATAACAAATTACAAATCTATAAATTAAATTGTTCCTTAGGACAGGAATGACGGACTTCATCCCACTCTTCAACGTACATTCATTTGCCCAAACCCCTTTTCATCAAGATACGATTCTAATTCTCTCTCATTAAAGATACTCTCACTGCCCAGCACCAATGAGGAATAATTGATCTTTACTCAAACTCTAATTCTTTTTTTTTTTTTTATTTTTTTTTTTTAAAGATTTTATTTATTTATTTGCGAGAGAGAGACAGTGAGAGAGAGCATGAGCGAGGAGAAGGTCAGAGAGCGAAGCAGACTCCCCATGGAGCTGGGAGCCCGATGTGGGACTCGATCCCGGGACTCCAGGATCACGCCCTGAGCCGAAGGCAGTCGTCCAACCAACTGCGCCACCCAGGCGTCCCTCAAACTCTAATTCTTGAAAGCTTTTTTTTTTTGAAGTAACTTTGTCTAATTATAAGTTTTAAATTGTGTCCTTCCTTACAAAGTGTTTCTTTCTTTCTTCTTTATTTTTAAAGATTTTATTTATTTATTATTTGAAAGAGAGAGAGCGAGAGAGAGAGCACAAGCATCGGGGAGGAGCAGAGGCAGGGGGACAGGCAGAAGCAGACTCTCCGCTGAGCAGGGAGCCGGTTGGGGGCTCAATCCCAGGACCCTGGGATCATGTTGAGCTGAAGGCAGATGCTGAACTGACTGAGCCACCAAGGTACACCTACAAAGTGATTCTTCTAGAGAAGATCTTGCTTGTGTAGAAAAGATAACTTCCAGGTAGAGATGGACCCTTGTGGGGTGAAGGTATACAAATTGGTACATAACGCTGTAACAGATAATGGCCCTTAAGGCTAGTAAAATCATTCCAGTGCAACTGATGAATTACATTCTTAAAAGATTGAGGGGCACCTGGGTGGCTCAGTGGGTTAAAGCCTCTGCCTTCAACTGGGGTCGTGATCCCAGGGTCCTGGGATTGAGCCCCAGATCAGGCTCTCAGCTCTGCTGGGAGTCTGCTCCCCCCACCCCCACCCCGTCGCCCTGCGCCATCTGCCTCTCTGCCCACTTGTCATCTCTCTGTCAAATAAATAAAATTTAAAAAAAAAGAAGATTGAGTGCTTTTGTCTTTAAATCTCATTTGTCTACTTTGATTTGAAGAAATGAAGTTGCTTTAATCAACAAAAAAAGAATTACCTTTAAATACAGGAAAGATACAGGCTCCTGAGCAGCTCAGTCAGCAAAGCTTCCACCTTTGGCTCAGATTCCTGGGATCGAACCCAGCACTGGGCTCCCTCCTGATGGGGAACCTGCTTCTCCCCCCCACAACTTGTGATCTCTATCACCCTCTCTCCTTCTCTCTCTCAAATAAATAAATAAGGTCTCAAACAAAGAAACAAACAAAAAACAGGAAAGATACCGGGTGCCTGGGGGGCTCAGCTGGTTAAGAATCTGACTTGTGATTTTGGCTCAGGTCATGATCTCCGGGTCATAAGATCGAGTTGCTAAGGCTCTGAACTCAGTGGAGAGTCTGCTTGTGATTCTCTCCGCCTGCCGCTCCTCCGACTCATTCATGCTCTCTCAAATAAATAGATAGATCTTAAAACAAAACAAAACACAAAAACAGGAAATATAATTTAATCCCATGCATTTGGATTTGTATCCATACAACAATAAATTTCCTATCAGTGTTGTTACGGTTCTAAGTCTGGAGACAAATTCTCATACTTAAATTATAAAACTGATTTTGTTGGTGGCTTATTTTCTTTAGGTAACAGGCTCCATGGTCAAAGGGAAGCATATACTTAAGTGTTTCCCAGGAATGACCTTTTATTGCAAGAATTATTTTAAGTGCGTATTCTTATCACTAAAGAGTCTAAAAGGAGTAAAAATCAATAAGCCTATTTAAGCACGGTGAGCAAAGTAGATGGTGTGCTTGGTGCACTTGGAGAAGACGGAAACCGGTTGCATTAATTCTGAGAGCGAAAAATATGAAATGTCCTGCAGTTTCAAATGTGACCGGCTTTGGGGCGCCTGGGTGGCTCAGTGGTTTAAGCCTCTGCCTTCAGCTCAGGTCATGATCTCAGGGTCCTGGGATCGAGCCCCACATCGGGCTCTCTGCTCAGCAGGGAGCCTGCTTCCCCCTCTCTCTCTGCCTGCCTCTCTGCCTACTTGTGATCTCTCTCTGTCTATCAAATAAATAAAAAAAATCTTTAAAAAAATAAATAAATATTCAAATGTGACCGGCTTTGAAGAAACATGTAACCTTTGGATAAGAATCTAAGCTAAACATTCTGACCTAAACATGGGACAGTTCTGGAAATGACTGAGATCAAATCTGTTGGGTACAAGTCAAATAATCATGTTTGGAAATAAACTCCAATAATAAGAATGCCATGGGAAGGGCTTGATGAAACAAAAGCCATCTTCATCCACTGCAGTCCAGAACTCCCGGGAAGAAGGGCTTGCAGAAGCCTGTGTGATCCCCATTCTCTAGAGTCCCTGGGGAGGGGCTTGCTTGATCTGAAACTCATAACTGGGAACAAGGAAGGGCTGGACACTGTGAGCTTCTCTAAGTCTTTAGATGTGTTACTAAAAATATACAAAGCATAGGCTCTTAAGACTGGGGGAAGGTGGGCTCCTCTATAGCTCTAGCAGGAAGGAGGGCCATCCGGGGGAGTTACTCAGTTTCTTCTGGGTTTAACATATGTACAGGTATTATTAAACTTCTGTTTATCTTTCTATTATTAATCTATCTTTTATTACAAAGAGCAAGGTCACAGCCACAAACCTAGAGAGTAGAGGAAAAATTGTTTTCCTCTCATACACTCGCTGTGTACCTGATTTTATTATACATAAAAGGACAAATAAATAGGAAGATTTTTCACATTAGAGAGATCCAGATCTTCTTTCTGCTATACCTGAATTTCCCAAAGAGTAGACAAATGTAAAAAAAGAAAATACTTTCTATCTTTAATCTTTACCTTATTTCTACTCCTAATTTTTAGCCTTCGCATAAACCTTGTAACACTGGGCCAGAATTTCCGAAGTGTACTTTGTAGATTGTGAGCTTTATGATATGCCAATGTTAATAATACCTTTTCACAAAGCATCCTGTGGAAAATTCTGTAGAAAATTTGTATTTTGCTTATGAATTGATTGCCCATTTCTACTTCAATAATGTATTGATAATCCTCAAAATGTGTACCATTTGATTATTTAATTTCACTACCCAAGACAGTTACTTCAGGAACAAGTGTCCATTGGAAAAGTCTGATAATTAATGTAAACAACTATTAAGAACCATCATTTCACTTATATCGAGGTAATATAATTATGATATAGTATCATAATGACCATAAATTTATTTTATGACAAAAAAATCTATTTGCTACTTTAAATTCTCTTTGATTTGGGGTTTCTAAGACAAAACTATTTTTAAAAAAAATTTTTAACTCAATTTTAGTTGTAATTTCCCTATTTATGAGAAATTATGTTGATTTATACCCAGAATGTACTGTAACTTCAAAGGCACATGGCATCCGAAACATGTAAATATTAGGTTTATGAAGTATTATTAACTACTTCTCTGTAATATTGCAGTATATAAGCAGAGTGAAATTCAAGGCTCTCTTTATCAGCATTTTTTTCCTATAGATTATTTTGCAGAACTTTTAGGACAGTATCTGTATGATTCAGGACCAATCTGTTCCTTTAATGTTCTCTGTATATTACAGCCACATATATATAGCTTGATCAAACAGAAACTTTCATAAGTAGAAAGTTTTAAAATGCAGATATCGGAACTACCTAAAATTCAATATGACTTCAAAAGAAATAGCTCAATAATGATCTGTTATTTGTGTGCCTTTGTTCATCTGCTGTGTTCCTGCCTTCAGTGTCTCTCCAATAAGTGTTAGTCAAGGCCCAGTGCATTTGCAAATCTTCACTATTGGCCTAGGAAATGTTTTTTGGCTACTAGCTCCATTTTTGGAGTGGAGTCCTGGTTATTAAAACAGTTTATGTTCATATATGTGTACATAGTTTAGCGGTTAGAAGAAATTGCTAATATTCTTAATTTTTCATAACTCTAAAATTTGCTTAATATGACCTATTTTTACCAAAAATATAAGCACAACATGCATATTCATAGCTCTCTATATTTTTATTTTAAAAAGTAACTATCACTACACATCTGCAAATACAATATCATTCATATATGTAAATTATTTATAAGTAATTATAATCCATTAATTATCCAATGTAATTAATTGTCCAATCCCCATGATATAATATGTCCATATGGGTCAGAATATATTATCTCATCCATTGTCCCAGATATACAGGGAGCAATAGTTAATTTGATCATACAATTTTTTTTTTCTTAAAACAACATCATACTTTTATGTCCAGTTTCAAAACCAAATTAATGAAAATGTATTTTTTGCTGCATAATTTTTGTTTTCATCATAAAATGATTTGACTCATTCAGATTTTCTTTCTCTAATCCTATCTCTTGTGCTACTGCATTGGTTTGTGGCTTAAGTTAAATTTTGATTTGGGGACTCGAGTGTGGTGTCCAACAGTAAATTCAAAGCCTTTGTAGATAGTTTAATTTAGAAATGGTAAGTAGGACCCTTTAATATATGAATGATAACTCAACCCTTCAGGGCAGTTGATCACTTAGCCTAGGGATCCTCAAATCTGTATGCATATTAGAATCATTTGGGTGTTCTTTGTAAAAATAGAGATACACTAGGGTGACTGTGTGGCTCAGTTGGTTGGGCTTCTGTATCTTGATTTCTACTGGGACTGTGATCTCAGGGTTGTGTGTACAGGTTGCCTGTATCTGGCCCCCTGCTCAGCGGGAGTCTGCTTGAAATTCTCTCCCCCTCCCTCTCTCCCTGCTTGTGCACGTATGTGCTCTCTCTCAAATAAATAAAATTAAAAAAAAAAAAAAAAGATACCCTGTGATATGGATTCATGATGGAATTGGCCTTGAAGGGATCCATGTACAGGTATGCTATAAAATCATTCCAAAGAGGGGTGCCTGGGTGGCTCAGTGGGTTAAGCCTCTGCCTTCAGTTCAGGTCATGATCCCAGGGTCCTGGGATTGAGCCCCACATCGGGCTCTCTGCTCAGCAGGGAGCCTGCTTCCTCCTCTCTCTCTGCCTGCCTCTCTGCCTACTTGTGATCTCTGTCAAATAAATAAATAAAATATTTTTAAAAATAAAATAAATAAAATAAAATCATTCCAAAGAATTCTAATATGTAGATAAAATTGAGGACCAGTGACATGGATGAGATTATACATGGTAATTGAAGCTACAGCTCAGAGTGAGATCCCTTAAGAAGAGCATCTAGAATAGAAAGTGAAGATCTTAGGAATGTACCAAGTACTTCAAGATGGCTGGAGGGAATGAACAGTTTTAAAGACTAAGAAGAGATTGTTAATGGGGTAAGAGGAAATCCTTGAGCAAATAGCATTCAGAAACCAAGAGAGGAGAGTGTTTCACAATTGCAGCAGTGTTAAATGCTGCTGTGAGCTCCACTAAAATGAGGGCTAACATAGAAGGGATAGATGGTCTGGGATAGATGTATTGGTGGCTGCAAACACCAGATTGCAAAGGATATAAATAGTGATGAACAGCAAATGAGGACGATGGGAAAGGTTGGTTGTAAAGAGAAGGAAGGAGACAAAACCTGAGTCTTAAGAAAGGCTATTTTTGGGGTGGTCCTGGGTGACTCAGTGGATTAAGCCTCTGCCTTTGGCTCGGGTCATGATCCCAGGGTCCTGGGATTGTGCCCCACAGGGGGCTCCCTGCGCAGAAGGGATCCTGCTTCTCCCTCTCTTCCCTGCTCCTCCCCAACTCGTGCTCCTTCATCTTCCTTGCATTCTCTGTCAGTATCTTTGGCTCACTCTCTCTCTCTGTCAAATAAATAAATAAACAAAATCTAAAGAAAAGAAAGGAGATTTTGTTTTTAAGATGGAAAAGAGAAGGGGTGATTGGGTGGCACTGTCCGTTAAAGGTCTGACTCTTGGTTTCAGCTCAGGTCGTGATCTCTGGGTCATGAGACAAAGCCTCACGTTGGGCTCCGCACTCAAGGCATTATCTCTTGAGTTCCTCTTTCGCTCTCCCTCTGCTCCTTCCCCCAGTGCTTCCTATCCTCCTCTCTGAAATAAATAAGAAATAGAACAAGGACATTCATCAGAGAGAACACATACATTACTAACAAGTTTTTAATGAATGGTCCCTACTGGCAGGGAACTAGTAACTTTATAGAACTCACAAGCACTCAGTTCTTTGAATACCAGGAGGTGTGGATATTATCACTCCCAAGTTATAGATAAAGGATGCTTGGGCTCAGAAAAATAATTATTAAAGGACATAGTTTTTAAGGGTAAATGCTGATTCTCACACCAATATTAAATAATTGGCAAGTGGAGATCTACTGTGCTCTTTATTTTTTTAAAAGATTTTATTTATTTATTTGACAGAGAAAGATCACAAGTAGGCAGAGAGGCAGGCAGAGAGAGAGAGAGGAGGAAGCAGCCTCCCCGCTGAGCAGGGAGCCTGATGCGGGACTCCATCCCAGGACCCTGAGATCATGACCTGAGCGAAGGCAGAGGCTTTAATCCACTGAGCCATCCAGGTGCCCCCTACTGTGCTCTTTAATGAGGGATCTGGTAAGATGTTACAACTGGTTCAAAGTTTAATCCGTACGTACATAGATATAGAATACTGAAATGTTTTCATGGATGCTAAATTGCCTTTTTTGTTTTGTTGGTCTTTGCAAAATTGTTTTTTTGTTGGAAGATCAATGGTCCCTCCAGTAGATAGAATTTGTACAGCTTTGAACTTTCAGTGGCATAGACTGCCTTTCCCGTGCCAGGCAGAATCAGATCATTGGCAGACAGTGCTAGGCAATGATTAGCTCTATATCGGAGACCTCCAGTGATATTTTCCCTTATGTAGAAACTCACAGTTTTTTCCCCATACATGAATTGCTTAGGCATCAGAGAGGATTTGAATGTGTCTCCTAAAAATTTTAAAATCTATAGATTAGTCATACTTAGATTTGAACTGATCCATTCTCTTATACATTGTAGGGTGTTGGGCTGGATTTCCTTTTGTAATTGAATGATAAGTATTTGGAGAGTAATTAGTTGCTTTGAAATGTGCAGTCTTTTCCTGGAGAATTTTGGCAGTGCAAAAATAATAGGCCTAAATTAGGAGAGATACTGCCACATGATTTTATTAGCATGTTACTCTAATGGCACTGATTGACTTTCTATAAATTTAGGTACACAAGCATTTTCATAAATATTTCTATTACAAATATTCAACTGAATTAAGATATTGAGCACCAGGATTGCAGATACTGTGAAAGAAAAATTAATTCTTATAGCTGTGTTATATGTTTTCCTTATAAAGTCCTCAGTGCTTGCGACTAATTACAACCCAAAGTATTTAGAATAGCAGTTGCAAACTATAAGCCTTAAGAAAAAGAAAAATCCCAAATACATAAATACATAAATGCAAAAGAACTAAGTTAGTCTATTGCCACAATATCTATTGGATTTTGGAAAAAAAAAAAAAAAAAAAGGATTTCTCTTTGGATGCAATGCATACCAAAAAACCAAAGGGTGAGAATTTGGTCAGTTAGATTTTTTTTTTTTTTTTAATTTAAACTGAGAAGGAAAACATATCTTACTATCTGTGTACCATACTGAATTTCAAGCATATAAAACAAACAAAACACTATTCCCGAAAAAGCAGCCCATGCACTGTTTAATGCCAAGTGCATTCTCGTGAAACAGAATGGAATCGCTGGCTTTTAAAAATGCATAATATCATTTCTTAAAGGCAAATACTGTGTTATTCATGTGAATTATAAATGAAGGATCAGAGTTAAGGAGTAAAGAAAAATAGGTCTTGAAATTGTGCTCCCAGATATCATCTTTTCACATAATTCTTAGGTCTACAGTCCAGGGACCTGTCTAATATTAATATAATGCACTATGGTCTCTATAGCATAGTTAGATTCCAGTGAACAAACACAGGATTTAAGACACGACATCTTAGTGATGGTGGCTTGCCTTAAAATGTATTAATTTTTCCCACACTTGGCTTATTTCAAGTGCTTGATCCTTTTCATTCACCACATGAATTACTTTTAAGTACTTATTCACATCTGAGACCAAACACAGACCATATGACAAAGATCATCTGTGTTGTATCATTTCAGCCGGCTTTTCTTTTTGACCTATTCCATTTAATAACATACTCTTTGTTGTAGTGAAGGCTGTTCTTTCTCGATTTTTATGTTAATTAAAATAAAAGCTTACTTTTAATGTTTTGACACAGGATGTGACAAAAGGAATCAAAGTCATGGACAAATGTTTTGCAAATTGTCTTGATTATTCTATTTATTTCAGATAGTTAGCAAAACACATTTCCTTATGAAGATTATAATTTCAAAGGGTCACTATAAAAACCAAAACAGAACAGTTAGAATTACTCTGTCAAGCTACTTTTTGTCATTTCATCCTGTTCTTTGAAGAGTTACTTTTTGCCTCGGTCTCAGTTTGGAATCTCTAATTAATAGCTTAGCTGTAATTTTACAAGGGAGTCTTGTTTGAAATAGTTTTAATTTATTGAGCATATTTGTACAGGGTATGGCTTAGCACTTTATATAAGCAATTCCATTTAATCTTGACCATGATACTATGACATAGTGTTAACATGTGTTCTGAGGAGAAAGAAAATGAAGTTTCAAGACTTCAGGGCATTCCCCAAAGTCGTAGGATTTTGAAGTCACAGTGCAGAGGCTCTTCTCCTACCTGCTTGAACAACAAAGCATGGATTTTTATATATTAAGTTATGTACAACAGTATATGAGCAAGGGATCAAAGGGACTTTGAGTCTGGAGAAGAAGGAAGTTTTGGGAATTGTGTTTGAGAAGGCTATTGATAATCCCAGGCAAAATGCCGTCTTTCTCCAGTCCCAGGCTGGCGAAAGCTCCAGGTAAAATCTTGCTTTTACACTAGAGAGGGGTAGGCAGGTTCCCTGCTGAGCAGAGAGCCTGATGCAGGGCTCCATCCCAGGACCCTGAGATCAGGAGCAGAGCCAAAGGCAGAGGCTTAACCCACTGAGCCACCCAGGTGTCCCTAAACATAAGTAATTAACACCCCTTTGTGAGGGGTAATTAACACCCCTTTATACTGAGCTATAGAACCTGGAGAATATGTTTAACATTTCCAGACCAAAAAGACAAAGCCCAGGAGGGGGCATAGAAAAGAAAACAAGCAAACAAAAAACCCAAAAAACAAAAACAAAAACAAAACAAAAAACAGCCTGGGCTTTTATGAAATATATACTAAGCATCAGTGAGTTTCCATGGGTACGTGAAAGCCAGGGTGGAATCCCAAACAGCTCCAAGAGGCTTGTCAGGGGACAAAGAACTTCCCCTCCATGGTGGCTTTGTGGAGCGCTGGCCGCTAGTGTTGTCTGCAGTGGAGACTGGGGAAGCGAGACCAGAAAGCCAGCCTCATTAGGAGGAGAAGTGAGAGGTGTCTGCGATCCAGATGCAGCTGGAACCCTAGAGACTGCACTGGGGATTAGGCACGGCTTCTTTGCTGGCGGGCACACAGGTTAAGTAGAGAGGGATCCTGGGGAGGAGGAGGAATCTCAAAAAGAAATCTTGGAAAGTTGAGATACAGATACTCGAAATTGGGGGCACCTGGGTGGCTTTGTGGATTAAGCCTCTGCCTTCCGCTCAGGTCCTGATCTCAGGGTCTAGGGATCGAGCCCCCTCATCGGGCTCTGTGCTCAGCAGGGAGCCTGCTTCCTCCTCTCTCTCTGCCTGCCTCTCTGCCTATTTGTGATGTCTTTCTCTGTCAAACAAATAAATTAAATCTTAAAAAAAAAAAAAAAGATACTTGAAATTAGATGACTATTTACCTTACTGAAACTTTTTCAAAATGAGAGTGCCTGGAAAATCGTAAAAGAGCAACATGAAGTTTTCCTCTCCCAGACAGAAGCAGGGGTTTCAGAAAGATTAGATCCCATTAAGGAAACCGAGGTCCAGGTTTCATGCTTTAGGTTTCGGACTGTGCACAACAGTTCTCGGTCTGTTACATTTGTACGTGATCACTTCTTTTTGGTTCACCTTGGCTATGCACTGCATAGTGCTTTCTCCGTGAGAATGCAGAAATGATCGTATTTTTTGACTTCCACTTAGAGGAAACCAAGGTCTATGTAAAAACGCCTGTAGGTAAAAGCAGACTAAAGAATTTTAAAGTTTGCATGGTTCTTGGTCTTATTTTATGATCCCTATATATATATCTTTCTCCAACTATACTCGTTACCAACAACCACATTAATTTTTTTTTTATTTTTAAGATTTTATTCATTCATGAGAGGCAGAGCAAGAGAGGCAGAGGGAGAAGCAGACTCCCCACGGAGCAGGGAGCCTGATGCGGGGCCTGATCCCAGGAGTCTGGGATCATGACCCGAGCTGCAGGTAGACCCTTAGCTCACTGAGCCACCCAGGTGCCCACATTCAGATCTTTATCTGAGAGCAAACTAACACAAACATGCCATGGAATAACAACAACAAAAAGTGGCAATATTACTATGACACAAATTCACAATAACACTGTGGTACTGTGCCCACGGTTTCTTTGTATATTTAATGCAAAAACCTGCTAGTGAGTGGCTTGAAAATTAGAATATAAGAGTCATACATTCATATATCAAGAGTTCAGGTTTGTCATGTCTTCATCAAGGTTAATTAAAATGTATAATTAAGATGTAAAATGAGATAAGTGATTAGAACATCAAATCAGGAGAAAGAGAGAGAACTATACACCTTGTGCCCGCATTAATCCGTTTTCTGACTCTGTTCCGATGTCATGTTGTGTTTTGTTCTGTTCCCAGCATTATATACAGTTTCTCTATTATGAAGGTGGATGTGTAATTTTATAGACCATTTTGAGAAAGTCCTGTGTATAACCAAATTTGGGTGGATAATCTAAAAGGTGAGAAGTCATCACATAGACCTCACATTTTAACCCCTTCTTCTTTGGTGACCATTCACCAAAATTCACCATTAAAATTAAGATATTTTAACTTTGGATTAGTCAAATCCCTAAAAATACAATGATGTGTAAAGCAAGCAATGTACTGACTTTATTATTCATGGTAAATACAACAACAGAAGAAAATAGAACACAGTTCCAGAAAGAAGTAGTGAACACGGTGGAGCTTGCAGAAAAACCAACACCCATACCGAGTCTGGGATGCGGGTACTTTGGTTTTAACTTGATTATAGTTCTCCAAAAATCAAATAGTAGAACATTCGTAAAACATCGAGAGCTTCAGTTTCCAGGTTTACATATGTGCACATCTTCTGATTAAAAACAAAAACGAAAACAAAACCAAAAACAATTGGACCATCTCTAGCAGAGGAATGACAAAACAAGCACGATGTACCTTAATAAAGGAAGAAGCAAACAAGACAGCTAGAAAAACATCTAGTAAACAAGATATCAGAAAAACAGAGCAGGATCGTGAGGAAGTGACAAAACCGACCAGGTGGGTTTTCGTGAGATGAACAAGTACAGAGAGATTTAGAATGTGAGGTACTATTCCAAGCACAGCTGCTTAAAGAGCTATAGTTTCCCAGGGATCCCTAAGTGGTGCGTAGAGGGAAACCAAGGACATCAACAAAAGCTCTGATTGTGGAAAGGCACTATAGATGCATTTTCTTGCTTTATACTCTTGCCTGGGACCCTTGCAGGATGGTCTTTTTCATTCAGGCTTGTATAAAGAAGTGTCAGTCATTTTTGTGGGGAATCTGTAAATAAACTTCCATTTTGGTCGAATAAAAAAGAAAGGATAAAAAAAATAAAAATAAAGACCCTGCAACTTCTCTTTCTTATCTTGCCTTCCGTTATGCTTGGTAAGCTTGAATTTTCCATTTTCTCACTTAAAGTTAGACCAGCATTTCCCAAGGGTCTACTACTGTTCCACCAGGCACTAATAGGTGTTACAAAATAAAATAAGTCAAACAAAACAATAACTACAACAATGATAGCTATAATGTTGTGGTAATTGTGGGTTAAAAACTAAAAAGTTTTGGGGCTCCTGGGTGGCTCAGTGGGTTAAGTCTCTGCCTTCCGCTCAGGTCATGATCTCAGGGTCCTGGGATTGAGCCCCACATTGGGCTCTCTGCTCTGCAGGGAGACTGCTTTCTCCTCTTTCTCTGCCTGCCTCTCTGCCTATTTGTGATCTCTCTTTCTTTGTCATATAAGCAAATAAAAGTAAAAAACAACAACAAAAAAAGCTTTATAAAAACTGGAAAGTTTCCATTAATTACTTTGCATTTAAGGTCCAAGCAGAGAAATACCATGTAGCATTTGCCAAAATTATTTGGACATAAATTTAATTTTGTTTACATATTGTGGGGCTACTAATTCTCAGAACATTTTTTTTTGAAATTTTACATTGGAAACTTGCTGACACTCCTATCATCCTTATACAGAAAGATATTTATGTTTGTGAGTAGTTAAATGATTATTAATTGCAAAATTCAGAATGTCACCATGATCATCCCAACTATATAATATTTTATTGTAAATAAAATATGTTGTCATCCAAGAGTATCATTTTGATGTTTGCGTAAAAAATGAACTTAATTTAAGCTCAGTCAGGCTTGTCATTTGAAGCTCATACCTACTTCAGTCAATTACATTCCCTTGAGAATTATTTATATAAAACAATGAAGATCATTTTATACTCATAGATATTTGTACTAACAAAAGTGATTTTTAAATTATTGAATGTATCATCTTAAATCGTTCTTTTGCAGAAGTCAAAACATAGAAATAATGCCTTTTAAGATGGAGAAAAAATAAAAAGATTTATCCTATAATATAAAATTTTAAGCAGAGGTGTTTTCATTCTATGTAATTTATGTATAATCTCAATTGTACTTCCAAGTCAGAGAATACGAAATTACATTTAAATAAATGCTTCTTTACACAGCTGTCAGCAATGACTTACGCTTCACTTAGAATTTATTCTGCTCTGACATTTGCTGAAATTTAAAGATGTTCTTGGACATTTATTGTATGATTACATGCTTCTCAGAAAAAGATAATGAAATTCTAAATGTAAAAACAAAAGTTTAATTGATTTAGGATGGTATATCTCAGACAAAAATAGTCAGTTAATAATTTATTGTTTTCTACCATTAATAGAAAATTAATTTTGCTGTCTAAACATCACTTTCATTCTTTGTTATTGAATGTGTGGCTACATGCTGATGTCTACCGTAAGGTATTTTTAGTCTTTATAAAAACTCTCTACCGTTCATAAGGAAAGTGTTTACCAAATCTTTTAATAGGAAAATAAATTAATACAGAAAATATGTAACAGTGGAAACATAGAACAGTGTAAACCTTGTTTAAATGTTCTCTTCAGAAAAAACACAATTGTACAATCAAAATAAGATTTTAATTTTAATGTGGTTGCTCTTTCTCTCTTTCTCTCTCCATTTCTTTTCTCTCTCTCTCTCTCTCTCTTTTTTTTCCTTCCTATCTCTGCTTTTACTTGCTATCATATTGCTTTCCTGTCATCAACTTTCTCTTCTCTCTTATCCAAGGTCAAAATAGGTGTACCTTTCCAAGTTAAGTGTAGGGCTCTAATTAGGGTGTTATCTCATTACAAAGCCAAGGAATGTCCAATTAATTCAAATTTAATAAATTTGACAGCTTCTATTCAGAGTAAGAACTGCTTCAAATCAGCACCATGTTTTTTTATTAAGTAGTTATGTGTATTCCACAGAATAAAATTTGTTTTTTTTTCCTTTTTTGATGAAATAACACTAGCCAGCATTGGAATAATCTGAGTTCTGTGACTTTGTGATATTTATTTACAACTGTAATGTCATAGTCACTTGGTTGTCGTGTGATAAGAGAACTCAAATTGCTGTTTTTGGCTGTCTCTTAACATCATCACTTTTTTAGTTTTTTTAGATCATTTGCATGAAATCACCTCTCTGATATTGTTTGCATAAATTCACAAATTCCCAATCAAATAAAAATTGAATAATATTGAAGCTAAAGGAATAATTTTTATCAAGGTAAAAAGCCCTCTTAATATATTGAAAATGTCTTAACAATGGAAAATGTCTAACTCACCCACCCTGTTTTTTTAAAAACAAAACTGAATTCCTTGAGGGTTTATGTGTCTTCTTAAGTTTCACACTGCTAGTTAGAAGAAGAGTCAGTATTGATTGAATTCCTTTCTAAAGATGGTTTTCTTTCTTTTTTTTTTTTTTAAAGATTTTATTTTTATTTATTTGACAGATAGATTACAAATAGGCAGAGAGTCAGGCAGAGAGAGAGGGGGAAGCAGGCTCTCTGCTCAGCAGGGATGCTGAGGCAGATGCGGGTCTCCATCCCAGGACCCTGGGATCATGACCTGAGCCGAAGGCATCCGCTTAATCCACTGAGCCACCCGGGCGCCCCCATTCTAAAGATTTAATCTGGTTTTAATCTGCTGTGCTTATCTATGTGTTATTTATACATTCAGCAAAGATTTATTGAGACGCTAATATGTGTCAGTCAATATTCTTAGTTCTGGGAATAGTCATTACTAAAAAACAAATAAAAACAAACATACAAAATCCCCCAAATCTCTATATTTAAGATTACATTCTTGTTAGGGGCAGAGGCTGTAAACAGCCTGGAAAATAAGCCAATGTTTAGAGTGGTAGGACCTCAGCATTGACCTACATACACAGGCTCACAAGATGGGGCTCTGGCAGTATTGGAATCTCTGTGAGGAAATGACAGTTGCTTTAAGATTTATTTATTTATTGGAGAGAGAGGGGAGAGAGCAAACACATGAGCAGGGCGGTGAGGGGTGGCAGAAAGAGGGAGAGGGAGAAGAAAAGCAGACTTCGCCCTGAGCCCTGGCCTGGGGCTCAGTGTGACAACCCTAAGATCACGACCCTGAGCTCTTGACTCAAGCAGAAACCAAGAGTCTGATGCTTCACCAGCTGAGCTATCCAGGTGCCCCTCAGAGTTGCTTTGGAAGTCAGGTATGAAAAGATGTCACATTGGGGGTGTGAGGGTTTCAAGCCCAGGGAAACTTGGGTGCAGAATCTACAAGTTGGAAATGAGCTTGGTGTGCTGTTCTAGAGAAATAAAATGTGGTCAGGTGGGGTATGGTATGTTAGAAGGAGAGACAGTTTGGGAGAGAAGCCAGGAGAAACTGCGACAGTGACAGCGAAGGAGATGAACTCCTCCTAGGTGTTTGGCTTGAGACACTGGGTACCACCTGGTGGTGTGTTTAATAGAGTTGGGTGAGGTGAGGTATGCAAGTAAAACTAAAGAAATAAAGTAAAGCAGAAATCAAGACTTTTAAGTTTTAGTCGTTCATTTTTGGTTTTTCCGGAACATATTAAAGTCATTGTGTATATGCATAGAGATGTGTTTTGTTTTCCTTTGTTTTGTTTATCAGATAAGTATACATTGCTTGCATTAACAAACTGGCTGTTGTCTTCATACATACTATTCTCCTTCATGTTACTTTGAGAAGGGAATAGACATTACTCATGAAGAATACCCTTATGAAATAGTTTTTCTACATTTTTTCAGTAAATTTCTCAACATTTTTCTGCAAGCTATGTAGGAATTATTAGATTTTAGAGTTATTAGATTTCAACAATACTATTATTATTCTTACTGACTGTTGTGTGTTACTATGTATTAGTTTGTAGAATTCAACTTAATAGATTCAGAAAAAATGTGTATTAATAAAAATATTAATTTAGAGAAAAGTATCATTATGTGCTTTTCTAAATTCATAAAAACAGCATTGGGATATTATTTCCTAATATGATCATTAATCTTAAACATTTAAGCCCTGAGTTGTTGTTTTATTTCCCCCTCAAATAAAGCAGAGGAATAACATCTGGATTGCAAACTAGTTATAATGGTCACCGAGGCATGGAATCAACAAGGACAGCACGTGCCTGAAGAGTTTAAGCATGAAAGGACACAGATTTTACATTATTAATAAACTACATGGTAATGAAAGGTTGAGGTTTTGTTTTTTGTTTCTATCTATTTATTTATTTATTTGACAGAGAGAGATCACAAGTAGACAGAGAGGCAGGCAGAGAGAGAGAGAAGGACGAAGCAGGCTCCCCGCCGAGCAGAGAGTGGCCCCTAGATGGGGCTCGATCCCAGGACCCTGGGATCAGGACCCCAGCTGAAGGCAGAGGCTTTAATCCACTGAGCCACCCAGGCGTCCCAGGTTGAGGTTTTTGACCTGGTTTGTTTTTAGAAGAGAAGGTGCCTAAACACAAATAGTGGAGAGAAAGGAAGGAAAGTGAGTGAAACCTTGTAGCACTTCCACTATTTATAATATATTTCATGAAGCATTTAATGTATTTCCTCATTCAGTTCATTAAAAAGTGAAACAATTTCCTCATTTTGCACAGTGTTAAGAGACAGCATCACAATTCACATCCAGATTCCTTTGGCTTCGGTGTCCCACGTTTCTTTACTATGTTATATAAGAGGACACAGATTTAAAAACAAAACAAACAAAACAATGAGAGAGAGTGAACACAGTTATGTGGATAAAGAGGGATAAAAGAGGAAGTAGAGAGAAATGCTAGAAATCCAGGCAATAGAAGAAGCATTTTCAGTTCTTCCTGAAACTGAAAGAAAAGATACCAATTAGCTATGGGACTAATGGTTATAGAAGGATGCAAGCTCAATTAGCAGCACAGAGTAAACAAATACTGAGTACATAGTTCACGCCTTTTGTTACGTCACTATGGTTTCTCCAAGTGTGTGAGGACTCTGTAGTGGAATTTGAGTAAAATTACTCTCAAGAAGTGACAGAAAGCATTTCCGCTGTTCTTCAGCTGGCCACATGTCACATATGTAGTGATGTTAATTTCTTATATATATTTTTTCTACAATTTGGGCAGCAGCATTGCTGTTTTCAATAATTGTCCAATAGAAAACAAAACAAAACAAAAATCCTTCCCAGGAATTGTATGCTCAAATCATCAAGTCAGATACGCATTTTGATTTTTTTTAAAGATTTTTATTTATTTATTTGACAGACAGAGATCACAAGTAGGCAGAGCAGCAGGCAGAGAGAGAGAGAGAGGGAAACAGTCTCCCCACTGAGCAGAGAGCCTGATGCAGGGCTCGGTCACAGGACCCTGGGATCATGACCTAAGCCACCCAGGCGCCCCTAACTTTGTATTTTAGATTAGAGCCAACTCTCTATCCAATGTCATAAACTGAATCAGTGCCCTAAGTATTGCTCCTATGTGTGTCGTTAAAACTTCATGAGTTCGCGGTGCCTGGTGGCTCAGTGGGTTAAAGCCTCTGCCTTCTGCTCAGGTCATGATTCCAGGGTCCTGGGATCGAGTCCCACATCGGGCTCTCTGCTCAGCGGGGAGCCTCCTTCCTTCCTCTCTCTCTGCCTCCTGTGATCTCTGTCTGTCAAATAGATAAATAAAATCTTAAAAAACAAAAAAACTTCATGAGGTTTATGGGGTATCTGTGATCACTGTAATTATTGACTTGCACATACAACAAAATGATGCATCATAGAGAGGAAGGCATGTAGTTATCTATTTTTGGCTACATTTGCCTGTGGATTTTTATGGCTGAGGTACAACAGTTCTCTCTGGTCAAGAGATAGTGATTTGGTACACCATGTTCTTGGACCTTTGTGATTTAGAAAAACAGTGGAGAATAGGACTTTCTTGGCAACTTCATTGCTGCTTTCTAACACTTGTCTATTTAAGTATTTGCTTTCATCATATTTTAGTTATTCTTGGTGTTTTCAAAGCTTATTAAATATGTACAACCACTTCTCCCTGTTTTCCTTTGCATGAAAAAATGCTTCAAAATAGAAAAGAAAACCTCTTTTTGTCTTTCCAACCTAAACAGTTTGCTGTGAAACGTTTGAAAATCAGTCCACAAAAGCCGCAGTCTTCAAAGACACAAATAAACAACTCCAGGCATTTGTGATCTATGCTGCTTTAAGCATAAGACGGGGAAGCTTTCCATCTTAATATGCATTTTTCCACTAAAAAAACTCAATTTAACTAAAGGCCATAAAATAAATGTTTTTACTTCCAAATTAAATAGATCTGACTTTCACCGATGCTTATAATAATGTGATTGTTTTAAGTTAATGTCAAACTGAACTGATCATTGTGAAAAAATAAAGACCAGCTAGTGTTAGATTGTGTCTATGGAGACTGTTACCAGGAGGAGCATTTTGAGAGTATTAGGAAGAGTTCTTGAGCAAGGTTCACACGGTATCCCATCTCTTGGTTATGGCTTGGGATAGCTATTGCTTAATGAGAAATAAGTAAATATCAAGAGAAAGGAAATATCACTTCGCTCCTTTTTGGCTTCCATTTCACAAATAAATGCACATGAAATACAATGCAAACAGTTCACTTGACTCTCTTAAGACATTACTGCTTTTTTATCCTTAACATGTGTGAATGAGATAATGTCCTCTCTAGTGTGGTTCTGAGTTTAATCTGCACTGCTGTTTAGGGCTTTGTTTTCTTTGATGTGAGAGAAAAATTGCAAAAATTTTACTGTGTGTTGGATGTCTCTCATTGATAAATTCTCTGAGACAAGCTGTTATCGTATCTTCCTCGAACTACCCAATAAGCTACTAACAGTTCTCCTCATACCTTCTTTGTCCCCTGAGATCTATTCTCAACATGAAAGCCCAAAAGATCATTTTAAAACATAAAATTCATTCATGTGAGTCTCCTGCCCAAATCTCTTCAGTGGATTTTCCATTGCTCTTAGGATAAAAGCCTCCATATCATTCCACACTGTCCTTGACCTTGCACTTCAACCACACTGGATTCCTTCTTTTGGATTCTTTTAATTTGTCATGCATCTTCTGCTTTAGGATTTATTCTATTATATAATTTCAAGTCATTTTTCAGGAAATTTGTCCCTCATCCCCAGATGAGAATTGAGCTCTGTGTTACATGTTCTCAATCCATTTTGTATTTTCCTCCTAACCACCAGAGTTGGAAAATAATAATAATAATTTGAGTAACTTGAGTCGTTTGCTAATAATTTGATAATTTGAGTTATTCTTTTGCCACAACCAGACTGTAAGTTCAATGAGGGCAATGACCTTGTTTTGTTGGTCATCCTTCAGTTCCCAATGCCAAGCACATTTATGGACAAACAATAAAGAATCTTTCTTAAATTAATGAATCTTACATATGTGCACAGCACTAAATTTATGTTCTATGTTCCTATATGAATTTGTAAATAATGTATCTCTTGAGGCTTGAACTTTTATTTTTCAAAAATACATCTTCTATGAATTTTGCTCTTCTATATTACTACCATTTTGTATGGACTTTCAAAAAGCTAAGTGATTCCCAAAGAAATGGAGAAAGTTAGAAGATGCTTTGACTTTCAGGAGGGTTTATTAGATAATGTTATAGAAATTATGACATGTTGGGAAGAGAAAGCCTCAACTGAATGCTTGTGGGGGCCATTAGAAGCATACATAATAATATTAAACAATCATACATAAGCTAGATAATTCATCATGGTCAGCCATAAATTATATTTGCAGTGTGTTTAATACTTATATTTAAAAATATGTAATAAGTATATTTTAGACACGTGGTAATATGACAACCCCAGAGTTCATTACTAAAATGTAATTGCAGTGTGTCATTGCATTTCTTTGAAATAATTGTCTCCTCTGCCTTGGCTAGACTTGGACCCTTTACCCGGGTGAACATTGTTGATATCACATAGAAAAATGGAGCTATCATTGTTAGCCTAAGCAGCAGACTTCTGAGAAGTCTGAGAAGAGAAGGGCCAAAGCCACATGGCTCCTTCTGGAACAGGTTATCTGAAAGTTTGGTGTCTGTATCCATGCCTGATGCTTTAAGACCTTCAGTAGACTCAAGTGAGGCAGTACAAGTTGGAGGTACCTGTCATAAAAATGTTTTTTCTTACATTGCACACTAAGGACTTCTACAGCCTCTCCTTGGCTAACACATTTCAAAGAGTAGCAGACTCGCAATTCAAGACTTCTTTAGACACCTGAGCCGCTCAGACCTTAGAATCCTGATGCACCTTCATGTCCTTTTGTTAAGAACAAAGGGAGAAGCCAAGGATCCTCTCCACTTCTTCTCTGACTTACATATCAATGTTGCACTGTTCTTTGTGTAGAAAAGCATATGTAAATAAGTCTGAATTATGAATCATGCTGATCCTCAAATAATTCTCATTTTGGAGTTAAACAATTCAATTATATCATATCTATGTAGGTGTTTTGAAATGCAAACAGTAACACATCACACACTAGCTTGATGCTCTACATCAAGGGAAAAATAAACACATTAAGCAGAAGAGGTTTAAGATATTGTTTAGCTCGAGTGTCAAAAAACACCTCTGTGGTCCACGCTCAGTCCTCTTAGGCATGGCGATAGGAAGTCCTCCATACCAGAGAATTTGAGGGATCCATGGTTTTGCTGTCTCCCCAGTTAGAATTTTCTTAATACAGGGAGTGTATTTGATTTACTGGAATGATACAGCTTCTTGATATTTCAAATCATTCAAGTGTCAAACTAATTTAGTGTTGAGCTAAAGTGCATGTTCTTTAATGTATGTGGCAATTAGATGAGGCAAATCACAGCAGCGGAGAATCAAAAGCCAGTAGAGTGGGGAAGGATGGCACATTAGGAAGATAGAACTAAAAAAAGATACCCGGGTGCCAAAGGCTCCTTGTTTGGGGGATTTTATTGGTCAAGTCATTTCTAAGGAACACCAATGATTTTGTATAGGAGGAATTAAAATTTTGAAAAAAATTGCCATAAAATATGACCGTGATCTCATAAATATGAATACTTAATACTCAAGAGATAAAGTCAAAATCTTAGATTAAAAGACAGTTCTTTACATTGAAACATGTTTTACATGTTTTTCTTTACTTCTTGATTCCCACAGACCAGAGAAAAGTGCAACCAGAAATAGCATTTGTCTGGATAGACTTCTAAGAACCGAGGTTCTAAGTTATGGTCTCCAAAATTTCTCGATTGCATTTGATCTCACTTAATCAGCAAGAAATTTAATGGGCTCCCCAATACATATACATTTGCAGTGATAAATTATACATATATACTAACATACAGATTATATAACATAAACCAAAGTAGAAATGTTAAAAGGATGAACTGATAGGAATATCTAATATATTTCTAATATATTTTTCCTCCATGCCAGTGGAAAATTTTAGCATCCCCTGTTGTGCTCAACTCAGTTCAGAAACTTGTCTGTCTGCTGACTCTGCTCTTACCTTTGTGAAAAGGTAAGTATCATGCTTCTCAAAGATGTTCATGGAAGGAGACACAGTAGAGCTGGAAGTCTCCAATCAAGCTATAAGAACAATATCAGCCTGTATCTAATAAGTCACTTCTGTGTTTTGCACTTCTTTGAGTCAGGCTCCTTAAAAAAAAAAAAAAAAAAATCTTTGTTTTCTTTATTAAGGTGAATGATGGGTGTTCAGATTAATATTGTAGAGGTTTTAACTTCCTTTTTTTAATTTTTTAAAAAAGATTTTATTTATTTATTTGAGAGAGAGAGAGAGCACAAGCAGGGGGAGTGGTACAGGGAGAAGGAGAAGCAGGCTCCCTGCTGAACAGGGAGCCCAATGCGGGATGTGATCCTAGGACCCCGGGATCATGACCTGAGCTAAAGGCAGACGCTTAACCATCTGAGCTACCCAGGCACCCGAGGTTTTAACTTTCATTTGTTCTGCATATTTCATATTCCATGGAAACATTAATTCTTTTTGTAGCTATACATCTGAGTTGGGGATAATAATGTGTTTTAAAATAAATTCACTTGTTTAAAATAGTTTATTTTAAGGAATAAGAGTCTTGTTGAATGGTAGAATATGACATAAATCTAGGATGAGTAAAATGTTAGGACCTAATATAGTTCAAAAGCACAACCATCTCATTGTATTTATTTTTTTTTTTTTTGTGGATCTATTGTTCCATTAGTTAGGGATGCCAGCCTGTTGTGAAAATGAAGATGGTCTGTGGAGATTTTATATTATTTTGATGATTGACCCATTTATTCCTGAGGATATGTGAAATCTCAGCATCTAAGGGCTACATGAAAATGTTCTTTCTCTCACTGCTTGTCAACAGTGGTATCTTAAAACCAATCCTAGTCCTAACCTGCCTTAAAGATGTGTTAAAATTGTCTTCCCAAAGCCTCGTGTGACAAAAGCTTCTGGCTGGAAAACTATATGCTGCTCTTCTTAATGTGGAGATAAATAACAGGGAAAGATGGGGGAAAAAATGATGTCCAAATATTCGATTTCCTATGGAGAAATATATATACATATAATTTAATTTGTGTGGAAATGTCTAAATGGCCCAGATACTCTTACATACCCGAGTTTCTAAGGAAAAACTTGTATGACTGACTGAACGAGTTTGGGGGAATCAGAGTTCTCTTGACAACTAGGGAGTTTATGCTTCCCTGCTCTAGAATCAAAGATTCACTTATCCCAACAGGAAAGATCCAGAATAGTTTTAGCATTGTGTTGCAGAGTTGATCAAAACAAAACAAAACAAACACAAACAAAAAAACCCAGAAACAAAAGCAAAACCACAATGTAAATATTCCAAAAAAGTTTTCACCATATTGAATGATGAACTTCAAATCCTGACAATTACCTGATTTTATGAATTCACCTGGAATAGTCCAGTCTGGCTAAATCCAGAATTTATTGCAGAATAACACGTTTTAATTTATTCCTCCTAAATTAAGAGACTTTAATGTGTAAGATATTTCATCTAAAATGTATCCCTCGTTGACTATTTGCAAACCTAAGGTTTTCAGGTTGTTTTATAAAAGTATATAGAAGTAAGTGTTGAGCCGTGAACACAGGTATTCTGCTGGGAATATTTTTATGTTTTATAGCTTTTTCAGGAGAAATCTGCTAGAAATTACTTACGTGTTTGATTGTTATTATTTTGGGATATATAGCTTATTTTGGCATTTTTGGGTCTTTTAACTTTAGGAACTCTTGTCCCCTCCTGCCACTGCTTTGGCCAAATGGCCTGTAATCATCCCAGTCACCTGTTTAGATGCTGAACTACATTCCTCTTTTCCAGAATCTGACAACATCTCTACACAGCAATTCTATTTGCAGTGGAGTCATCCTTGCCTCTCACTTCAAGACGGCCCCACTTTCTTAATGGACCTCCGCGCTTTCTCTATTGCTCTCCTAGAATGTTCTTAGGAGTCATGATATTTCATTTAAACCTACCTCAGAACTTACTGTTGCCTTTAAAACCAGCCCATATTTTCCCATTTCTGAACAAAACTCAAAATGTGTTACATGTTTTATAATTCTCTACCTTGCCTTCCCCAAATCTGTTCCTGTGTTTCTCCACCTTACTCACTCTACTCCATCCACACAATTCTCATTTTTGCCACCTGGAACTCTGAAGTATCTCTGCCTAGATTTCTTTCAGCATATTATCTCCTTTCCAGGGAAATATTTCTTCTTTATCTAAAGCATTTTCTTCTTCAGTTCCTTCAGAATCCATCATCTCTAACACTGTGTCTTCACTGACATTTTCTATTCCTCTTTCGTGCTTTATTAATAATTTACTTCATAATTTACTCATTTAATTTTATCGTTGTCTTTCTCACCAGAGTATAAGGTGAAAGGTCATGGTCTGTGTAGATTATTGCTGTATCTTTCAAACAGTACACGGCACAGAGTACACACTCAATAATATATGCTGAATAAATAATCCTGCTTATTACATTTTTGAATACTATTTTTGAGAGTCAAGTGTGTGGGTTCTGTCTTTTAAATTAAAAATCTAGTGCCTTTATGTTATTCTTGATGAGTTTATTAGTAGAATGAGACCCGTTGCTGCATTGGGTAGACAGCCTACCCAAAGGAAGGATTATCCATCAGCTCTTTTAGAACCTCAATCTTCTAGACTCCCCTAGAATCTTCCGTTTTTATAGCAGTTACTAACAATTATGTTGTGTTTTCTTTTTATCATTCTCTGTAATGTATCAGTTATGTAAGTTAATATAGTTATTGGATGGGGTATGAAAAAGCAAAAGCATATTCTCTGGATTAAATCTTCCATAGTTTTGGTTTGCTTGGTGAGTTTAGTTAGCGGAGTTTCAGTTACAAGAGAGAGACTGACTGCTTTTTCTCACCATGGAACAGAATGATGGCTCTTTAGAACATACCTATTTATCTAGTAACTTGAAATCTTCTTAAAGGAGGGTCTCAGCCTGGCTCACTGTACCCCTCACTACAGAGGTCAGCTCATTTTCTAACCAGGCAAGTTCTTTTATGTCTCACTTTACTGTGCGAAAATAAAACAAAACCAAAACCCACTATAACCAATTAGCTCACATGCCAAAAAATAATGGGGGTTACAGTAATTTGTCAAGATAGATGCCTTCTGGTTAATTACCAGGATAAGATAGATATTGTCAAAGAGAATCATCTCAAACTCTACACAATTTTCTCCCATGCCTGGTTCAGAGGGCAATCTGTCGGGAACCTTTTTATTCTGTATACTGTTCCATAAAATTAACCAGGACCTCAACAAAAGCTCCAGGAAGGTATTTATTTGCATCACACAAATTCATATCTATCACCTAACTCAAACTCCTCCCAATTTTTCCTGTCTTAGAACTGTGATTTGTCCTTGCTTACACTGGAAGGTGTTTATATGGAAAAGGGTAGGATACCAGTTATATTCACTGTGACAACGCTTCTGAGAATCTTTACCTTATATTATGCAGTGTCCACTTTATGGAGATTTATGATCCAGGCAGTTGGCCTGCCTTTATATTATGGACCCTCTGGCTCATTAAACGGAGTCTGTTTCTTTGCGATAAAAACTAAAGCCAAAATCACAGTCATCATCTGTGAAGAAGTTTGAAGCCTTCTGTAATGGTTGAGATCATGCTTTGGAGTTAGACTTCTGAATGTAACAGCAGCCACCTGGCAGCAGCATGACCTTAGCTAGTGGCTCAACCTCTCTCTGTCAGCTTCCTCAGGCTACTTGAACATAGATAGCCCTTCTCTCATGATTATACATGGCAATTCTTGAAAATGTCTAAAATCATAATCCATAAAATAGAAGTGAGGGGGGAAAGGCTATGGAGTCATTATTGTGAATTCCGTGTGCTAACATGTTTAATTTCTATAAATGTTGTTCTGTTTTCACTTGGCCCAAGACTGCATTCAGTTCATTCTGGTAAGACAAGAGACAGATAAACGGACATAATGTAATAAATACAAGTGCATCTACCTGTCTATTCGTCATCTATGTATCTTAATATAAATAATGGCACATATAGATACTTAATCTAATGTAGTTAAATTAAGAACAGTTTTAAGTTAAGGACAGTTAGAGGTTTATGTAAGTAATGCAATCTGGATTTGCATACATTTTCCTTTGTACTAATACTCTTTGTACTTTGAAGAGTTTATTCATTTATCTACTTTAAGCAAGATGATGAATGTCTAAATAGCATAGTAAGAAGATTATTTTGTCAAATCAGAAGACATTGACTATGTTTTTTGTAATCATATCCTGCCTTCAAAATGTTTAAAATGTGTACAAAGTTTAAGTGAATTTATGATCCCACAGTACCATTAAATAATATGTTACATATATTATAAATTAAAAATTAGTTTCATGTTATACTGAAATACTTTAGCGTCATAGAAACTTCTTAGATTTTGATGTAATTTAGTAACATTATAATTTATTATAAAAATTTAGTGGGAGTACTGTGAATTTAGTGACAATCTATTTTAGAAATTTGTCAGCAGATTGATCTACTCCTGTCAAGTATGATTATAAATATAGAGAATATAATTCACTGTGAATTTCGATGAATATGTATATCTAAGGTGTTTAGAGATTTTCTAAAACTTAATCTACCCTATCATCTTTAATAATTGGCAATCCTCTGAAAAGTGTTAGAAAGTTATTCTTTCTATTATTTGTTAAGCATCTACTGCCTTCCTTTCAAACAAAAAATTATCTTGTTAGCCTCATCATGAATATGTAAGTTGATATTATGACTCCATCTCAGAGGTCTGAAGGTCCATGATACTAGAATTCAATATACAAAGTGATACAAAACAGTATAAAACTATGAAACACCTTATTCTTCTATTGATGTTAATCATTATTGTTTTAAGATAATTATATACAATGCCCAAGGGACATTTCAAAGTATGTATAATTATTTTTTTATCCTAACAGTGGAGACAATGTGCCCTGTGACAACTTTAATTAGTAGACATCTAAAATATTATATTTTTCCTAACGATATGATTTATCAAGTAAAATTATATACACAGAATTCAAAATTGATGTTGCATATTTCACACATTAACTATCTCTAGTAGCCAACCTGAAGTTACTGCCTTTAAGTTAGTATGCTTATTTGGTATTTCCTATAAATTTGGGGGGGATGTGGAGATATCGACAGATGACAGAGAGAGGATAGATTGGTAGATGGATAGATAGATAGATGGAGAGAATCAACTAGGCAATCTATCTGGATTATATATTTAAGCTAAAACATTCTGACATTTTAATTTCTAAACCATGCTTTTCAAAAGGATATAATTCAGTCTACAATTACATATAGTGGAGAAATTTAAAACAAGATTAAGAAACCTGGGAAACAAAAAGAAATAGAAGATAAAGTCAAGTGAAACATAATTTGAATATCGCTACTACCTTAAATTAAGTAAAATAATATACACTTTGTTGTGATTGCTAATCTATTTTCCTTGTTACTGAGATATTGTCATTACCTATAAATAAATGTTTTCCGTTGAAGCTAGCTGTAAGGTATGGAGAATATTCCTTGACATTCTATCTTAATATCTCTCATTTAAGGGGAAGCCAAATCAAAATTTAGGGACCACGTTAAAAACACGTATTATGTACTTGCGGTACATGGTACTTGGTTGATGTGCATTATTGCTTTTCTGTCATGGGCTAACAGGATACATTAATTCACCTTTAAGTCTTGAATCTTCTGTAAGGAAAATGAAATCCATATTTGATGTAACTTTTATGGTATGTTAGTTGTAAAGTTGCTTATTTATTAGACAGAATAGCTATTTGAGGTATTTAAGAGGATCAACAGTGAGAGTCAAGTGCTTCATTACCTACATACCATTTAACCAAAAACTTACAAATGTAAAAGATTAAATGTGGTAAATATTTGATGCCAAAGCAATAGGTATTGTTGTGATGCAAAGTATATATAAATTGTCTATGCTATTATTTAACAATTGCATTGATTAACAATATTTACTGAGCTTACTTTATTACATGCCACTTAATTAGGAGAAAGTCTACAGAAAAGATTCAAAAGTAGGTATGTACATTGTTGAAGTTGAGTCTACCCGAAAGACACTGTAAACCAATCAATAGTAATTTCTATCCTATTTATAATTATTTTAGGTTTGATATTTCCTGTGGCTTTTACACACTGGGCTTCAGATGTTATGATATAGTATTTGGATAATATATAATCCATCAAAATAAGTGGCTTATATAAATTACTCAAAAAAAATTTATCATGCTAAAAATCAGTATTAGATTATCATTTCATTCATTTACTTAAATATTTCAAATTCATATCTAAAATTGGTTATGCATAAATTTATGTTTTAAAATATATTTATTACTTTTATGCTTCTTATTGAATAGAAAAATGAAAATTCATTTTCGAAGTACAGGAATTTAAATTTCAAATATATCAAAAGAAGCATAATTATCCTGCTTTTTAGTCACACACCTTATTTTCTCAATTGGGCAATTTTTTTGTATTAATCTAGTAACACTCTATTAGTTTCCTTTCTTCTTTTATCAGCACATATCTCTTCCTCATCAGCCAATTGATATGTTCCTTTGGATAATTTTTGGCCATTGTCTATCTTGTTTCTATACTTTTTTCTGCACCCATCCTGCTGCTACCCTGCAGCACTCCAGCTCAATCATTACGTGTACTGGAGGTTTAGTGGTTTTCTCTGAAAAGATGTGTTGAAGTTCAACCCCCCCACCCAGGACCTGTAATGGTAACCTTATTTGGAAATGGGGGTCTTTGCAGATTGTAATCCATTTAAATTGAGGCATAGATTGGGTGCTAATCCAGTATGGCTGGTATCCTTATAAGAGAAGAAGAGACATAGAGACAGATACACACAGAGGGATGTTTCACAGATAATGTGAAGACATACAGGGAGAATGTCATGTCGTGATGCACAATGCATGTAGAGAGACACTTCTGCAAGACAGGGAATTCCAACAATTGCCAACAACACCAAGGTTAAAGGAAAGGCAGGGATAGCATGGAGGACATTAGGAGAAGGGGAAAACCAAGGGGAAGAAATTGGAGGGGGAGATGAACATGAGAGACTATGGACTGCTGGAAACAAATGAAGAGATTTAGAAGGGAGGCGGGTGAGGGGATGGGTAGCCTGGTGATGGGTGTTAAGGAGGACACAGATTGCATGGAGCATGGGGTGTTATACCCAAACAAGGAAATCATGGAACACCACATCAAAAACTAATGTACTGTATGGTGACTAACACAACACAATTTTTAAAAAATTAAAAAAAAAAAAAGGCAGAAGACAGATTTCCCCCCAACATACTTCAGAGAGAGCATGGTCCTCTGACTTTTGATCTCAGACTTCTATCCTCTAGAACTGTGGGACAGTAGATGGTTATGGTTTTAAGATGCCTACTTGTTGGTCCATCATCATGACAGCCTTGGGAAATTAACATCATCATCGTTGGACTCTTCAGAATCTATAACCATAATAATAGAGAGCCTTTCAATAAACAATCGCAAATGAAACTGGAGATAATCCCACCACAACTTTAGTACAGTAATCTGGACTCTTGGTGATAATTCTCTTGGTGACCAGAGCCATTTCTCTTATATATCTATTTGTTTGTTTGTTCGTTGGTTTTTACTTCAGCAAATGTCTTTCCTCGATTCCAGTTGCCTTTAGCATCAATAATGTTTCCAATCTCAGAAATTCAGCCATCGAGTGAGGACTTACTTCATCTCAGAATTTCTCGGATTCATACTTTTCATTCTCCCAACTAAATTGAAAGGAAAAACAAACAAACAAACAAACAAAAGCTCTTTCATTTTCTCTCAAAAGCTAATGCCTCCCTCCATGTCCCACATATGATTTTTACATCAATATCCCTATCCAAATTCTGACCTTTGTGGAAGGGTCAGCACTGGCCTCAGTGTGCTTTAGCGGAGGGCCTTTTAGGTCTTCAGAAAGTTACTGAATCGAAAAGTTCTCAAAATTGGATATGATGACATGACCAAGAAGAAGCTATGAAAGAAATTACTGGAGAGTGGAGGTTAACTCACTGAGGTGAATCGGAGTAAGCAATAAGACTAGAGAAGCAAGTAGGGCTAGAGGAGATTGTTCTGAACTTAAAAATTTGCCCTGTGGTAAAATAAATAAAATAAAGGCTGCTTGGGATCACTGGATACCTTGACAAATTGCTTTGGACTGTTTTGCTTTGGGGACCTACCATATGGAAAATCAAAGCTTGATGCTTTGTAGTTTGCCTTATATTTTTAATTACATCCTCATTTTGGAAACTGAACGTTTTTCTCTTCTGCTAGGTCCTGTTGACATGAAGTAAACCTACTTGAACTTCCCCCATCTTTTAAAAAAACAGATTTTAAAAAGTATTCCCTCACAAGAAATAAAAGTAAAATGCGACAGTGCCATGTCCTTTCTAAATTGTGCCTTCCTATAGAGCCATGTGTTTTCTTCAACATTTTAAAATTTTTGTCTCGCTTCCTCTGTTCTGCTGAACTGATTGTTCCGTGGTCTCTAAATTATCAAATCCAATGTAGTTTGGTTCTTATTCTTTTTAAACTTTTCATAGTCTTTCAGTGCTTACCTACCCATTACCAACCTCAAGACCAACCCCCATTTCCTTTGATACTCTCCTTCTTTTCTCGCTCCCCAGGCTGATTCTCTTAGTCTTCTGTTCTAATCGTCAGTCTCTCTGAGAGTTTCCATCAGTTCCTCCGAGATCAGCCATCACCTGCATGCTCATAGCTCTGAAGTTAATATTTCTACCCAGAATTTTCTTCTATTAAGACCTCTTTGATTCGCCGTTTCCCCAGAAATTTCAAATTGGCATGCTCCACACCGAATGTGTCTCTTCTCAAGAGTATATCTTTTCCTGGGGCACCTGGGCGCCTCACTGAGTTCAGCATCTGCCTTCAACTTGGGTCATGATCCCAGGGTCCTGAGACCGAGCCTGTTGGGCTCCTTGCTCAGTGGGAAGCCTGCTTCTCCCTCTCTCCTGCTATTCTCCCTGCTTGGGTGCTTTCTCTCTCAAATTCTCTCTCTCTCTCTCTGTGTCAAATAAATAAATAAAGTCTTTAAAAATATAACTTCTCTTTTATTACAAATTTTATTCATAACCTGCACAAACACCCCTGGAAATCATACCAGCTTTTCCATCCTTGCTGTCATTCTCGTAATTTTGTATGCATTTTTATTTCTCTTATCAACTCCAATATCTTCTTAATTGGACACTTTGCATCCATTCTTGTCCTCTAAAGCACCCTACATTCTTCTCCTAAAATCAGAATCTTAACACATCATCACCCTTCAAATTTCTCAGTGAGTCTCATAAGCAACATAGAATCAAGTCCAGTTTCATTTCATAAGATGACATACACTGCAGCATTGTTCTGAACCGAGTCTGTGTCTCTGATTCCTATCTCACAACTTTTGCTTGCCCGCCCTTCCTTCCTTTCCTCCTTCCTTCCTCCTTTCACGCAACCTTCCTTCTTTCCTTCCTTCTTTTTTCTTTCTTTCTTTCCTTTCTTCTCTTTCTTTCTTTTTCCTTTTTCTTTCTTTCTTTCTTTTTCCTTTTTTCTTTCTTTCTTTCTTTTGCTTTCTTCCTCTTTCTTTCTTTCTTTCTTTTTGTCTGTCCCTCTCTCTCGTTTTTTTCTTACAACTTTTGCGTCTGCTTTTTAGTTGTTGGCTGTGGAACTGCTATTATCAGTTTTCCAAATTAGTCAAACTTCCTCATATTTTCATGGCTTTGAACATGTTATCTCTGGCTTTCTAATTAAGCATTGTTCACTAGATTATTTCCTAAAACTGACATGCTTGTCAAGACACTGCTAAAATATCACCCTCTTGGTAATTATTTTAATCCCTCTAGATTTGATTTGGAAATTTCCATTAATTGTTACAGTTAATTACTTGGGTTATGCAAAGGCAGGAGCTATGTTTTATTCACTTTTTGACCTCAGCATTCGGCCCAGGTCCAAGTCTAGAACAGGTATTTGAATGTTCGCTGAATAAATATGTCCATCTCTCTTCTTCCCTGCTTGGATATTTGCACACATATCTGGCTGGAGAGTTACATAAGCACTGTTGACATATTTCTTATTCTATTGTACAACAGATATGTTTTCTTTGATGTTAGGTCTGTGTGTCAAGTTGTGATTCTCAAACTAAGTGTGAATAAGAATTACCTAGAGAGCTTGTTAATGGAGTTAATTGGGCCTCATCCTTAAAGATTTCAATTCAGTAGGTCAAGGTGGGACCCATGAAGTCCTATAACATGTTCACAGATGCTTCTGTGTCTGGGGATCAGGATAATTCTGAGAATAGCGGTGTGGAATACAGTTAAGAGGGAAGGAAAATGTTATTTCTCCCTGCTTTTGGTGAATAGTCAAGCAGGACACCTGAAGTCCCTTTGAGCAGTTATATTACTTTTTACCATCTTTAAATTTGAGAATTAGATTTCCTTATTCATAGTCTTATGACTATAGTAGTAATATTAGCAATAGGTTTAGGTGATAAAGATATTAAAATAGAAAGAGCTACCTACTTATCCTTTTCTGCAGCTTTCTCTTTGCCTATTTTAAATGCATTGCAATTTTTTTTTTCATTTGCTCTCCTGGCTTATTGTTAGATTTTTATTGAATCTATATTTTAATATTTATCTGGTCTATAGTGTCTTCTTTGGTTGTATGACTACTATGACTACAATTTTAAATTTTCAAGTGTGTGTTTAAAAATATTTTTTTCTTCTAGATCTCATTTGATGTTACTATAAGCTACCATTTAATGATTTACATAGATTTATGCTCATTTTACAATAAGAAAATGGAAAACCATAAAGACAAAAATATTGATCATGTTCATATAATTAGAAAGTCCCGAAGTTGGTAGTAAATTAATAGACTGTCACCTGGTGTATAGTGGGCTTTGGAATGCCCTCATCAGACATAATGGCTGCTCATTAACATTTATGCAGATCAAAGTGGCCTTAGGATGGCTGTTACTGTCACCTTTAGTGACAATGTCTGTAGTTGTGAAGACCAGAGGTTTTGTAGCTACAATTCTCTAATATGGGTTTTAGTTAAAATATTTACTACTCATTGTGTGTCATTTGGAGAGTGAGTTAACTTTTTATAATTAGCTCATGATTAGTATCTTAAAATCATCATTTGTAAGATGGAAAAGAGTTGTGAGTATTAAATTAGCTATTATGCAGATATTGGATCCTAGACTATAGCTTTAGTTTATTAGAATTTACTAGCCCAAAATGGGCAATTATGAGTAAAAGAATGCCAATTCATTGAGTCTATGATCTGATGCCAACAATTACTTAGGATACTGAGGACATTTGACATGATAAAGGTATTAGAACAAGACACCCATAAGAATTTTCATGACATTGTTAAAAATAACACTATAATTTAAGAAACATTAAAAAAATGGTTAATTTCTGGAATAGTTGAATTAAGTTTAAGAAATGTGAAGAATCGTTGTATTAAAATTATCTTAACTGTAGTTATTTTGAAGTATAGATGTTTCACAAAAATTTCCATTCTTCTGAGATACAATCCATCTTACTTATTTTTTATATCTTAAGGGGATATACCATTTGCATGTATGCAGGTGTGTGTGTGTGTAATTTACTGTCAAAATAAAGGATCTGTTAAGATATAATTAAATATTTTCCTTCTTATTGCCCTTTGTTTGTTTTGTGTTTGTTTTAAGTCTCCTTTTCTTGAGAGCCAAATTATTTTGAGGTCACGATATACCAACTTCTGTGCCATCATATTAGAATGTAGTTATGCTACACTTAGCAGAAGAATAACAAAAAGGTCTGATCGGAAGCGGAAAAAATGGCACAGTGCCCATTATTTTGCATCACTGGTCACATGTTTTTACTTTGAATTCGGAGGGAAATACTTGTCTTTTATGAAGGAGTTTGATTCCAACTAAATCTTTGCCATATTTTTAACTTGTGTATCCCTTTCACAGACACACTCAAATCCTTATAAATGATTTCTATTATAGTTTAAGATTTCCATATTCTGGGAAGATGCAGTGCAGTGACATTCTGCATCTGAATCCATAACAGTTCATTCTTTTTCTATTGCGAAGTATATTCTTATGGAACTGGAATTTATGCCCTCATTTTCTATGTAGGTTGCGTGGCATCTGATCCACAGTGACAGGGAAAAAAAAAATGATTCCAGAATATCTGCAGTATATTTTGCTGAATGTTAACAGCAGTTTCAGAGGTGTTTCATTTCTGACCTTGCGAAGTGTCTCTTGCGTATGCAGTGCTTTATACATCAAATATACAAACTGCTTCGAGGGTTTCAGCTGCTTGCACAAGACTTCATTTCCTGAAAACAAATGTTGTTCAGGTCAGTTGCACCAATGCCGTTCTGCTTCTGTTATCCCATGGCATGAAAAATGCTTGATGCATTTTATTATATTTTAAATAAATTACATGATAAAGAGAGATTTCATCATAATGCTGATTTGTTTCCTGTGAATGTTTCTTGTTCTATAGAGGTAAGAAATTTATTCAAGCTATTATTTCCAATCAGATTTACAGAATATTTTTCTACTATTGTTATTTGCTCATCATAATTTGATGTGTGCGTATGTGTCTGTGTGTGAGTATGGAGTGAGATAAAGTATTATTTGAGTTGAAAATCCAAGTATCTAAATGTTGTAAACTTCAGCAAAATTCTGAGGCTGTGAATTTTTAATATTCATGTATGGTTGGGATATTAGCAATACTTTAATTGAGGAAATATTTAAGTTTAGAATAGAAGGAGAAAAGTTTTAGCTTATTTTTGAAACTTACAATAAACAAGAGTAATCAAACATTAAAGTCAGAGACACCTGTGGGGAATGAGGCAAAGTTTTATTCTTTAACTCGAAATTGAAAAGATATTCCTTAGATCCTTATCTGTCTAACATTCTAAAGTGTGTGACTCAACTGACCAGTTTTGACCTGGTGATTATAGATTACAAGTAAAGTAAATTAAACTTTATTTTAAAGTATTATTTCAGATTAAAGTTAGTGAAATTTTATACAAATTTAAATCATCACACCCCTAAGTGCATTGTTTTGCCAAATACACATATGAATCCACTTAGGCACAGAATAATAGTTCATGTACTATAACTCTGATGGGATTTTTCCAAAAAAAGAAAACTGGGTGAAATTATAGTCCATGTTAGCAATGAAATATAAGGATGGTATTTTACTCATTTAATTTTGAAGGGAACATATACAACTCAAGTGCAGAAAAGCATGTCTTAAAAACAAGTATTATCTGGGCTGTACAAACTACTGTAGAATTAATGCACGTTGCAGCTTTGTGATGGACACTGTGATGCAGGTGAACGATTTTTATTTTATCCAACTGAGAGTGGCAGGGTTGGTCCAGAGACTGAGATGGGGTACCAGAGGACCAGCCAGAGTCATTTGAGTAATAATTTGATAATTTGAGTTGTTCTTTTGCTACAACTAGACTGTAAGTTCAATGAGGGCAATGACCTTGTTTTGTTGGTCATCACATAGGATGGAAATCAAATGTGAGCCAGCAAGAAGCGAGAGAAGAGTTTATTGAAGGTATAGAGAGAGTAAATACAGACAGAGCATCTGAGAGACTTAAAAAGGGAAGGAGCATGAGTCTTGTCTTTGTTCAGAGTCTGGGGGTTTTGTTGAGGATGGTGGTCTGTTATATGTGTCCCCATAAGCATCCAAGAATCAGTTAGGCAAGGATGAAGACACATGTGTTATTTCTTGGAGTCGAGGGATCTTGGCATTGCAAAGCCTAGCTCCAGTGTTCTGGAATATGCATATGGTAGCTTCAGGTTTTTCTCACATGGTCCTTCCTTCGATGTTCTGTGTTCTAGAGAAATCATTAATTCTTTGTCCCTTATTAGAAGGACAAATGCTTTTTGCATGTCAAACGTGTAAATTGGGGTACAATCCTAGCAAGAATAGAAGCAGAAAAAGGAGAAAAAGTCGATTTTACAGACACTTTAGTTTCCTAGTACACAGTGTCCCCAGAGCCTAAACCCTGCAGTATGTGTTTGGGGAACACCATTGCCCACAGAACAGTTTCAGTGAGCTGGATTATGAACTTGGTCACCAGAGATGAAGGCAGGAAATAAAGAAATAGTGTGCAAGCTCTAGGATACCAAGGTAGTTCCCAGTGTGTAGATGAAAATGCCATAGATACAGTTATTTTAACATAGGATACATTAAGAAAGGGTTAATGCAAAACCCCGTGATTTGAGTATTTTCTTAACAAAGATCCTCAAGAAAATAAATATAACTTTTTCTAATATGAAATACATCCAAATAGCATAATTTATAGTTATTGATCATTTTTCTCATTTAAATCTCACATGTGCTTTTTGAAATAGAAATATATATGTTGGCAATTCAAAGTACAGGTATTATTGCACTTTTTTCTCACAATAGAAACCTTTATTTTCTATTTAACATAAATAACAAATAGTTATTGGTAATTAGTTACTCTTATAAATGGCAGCTAAACAATACGTATATCTTATTAACAACTACTACTATTACATTTAACAAATTACCTAAGTATATGTTGAACTTATTAATATTGAGATTTCAATTTATTAAATACTTGTTTTATTGACAATCGTGGCAAAGTAAACAATGACATTTTAGGGATATCACCCCCCAAAACCACGTTTATATTTTTCTTGCAGGTCTTACCATATGCATTGCTTATAAAAGTTTCTTTATATATCTAGTTTTTTTTTTTTTTCATTAGATTTTAGGCTCAGTCCACCAGTGATATATATAATTAATACCTGTATTTCTAATATTATGTAAAATACGTGCAATGTGGTAGGTAATAGAAAGTAAATATATTTGTCAAAAATAGCAAATATAAATATACAAGGGAAAATAAATATATTGACATAAATTCATATAATATTATTAAAAACAATATCATGAAGTGTGCTTATTTAGTTGGAGAATTGAAAGCCTAAGGTAAAATTTCTTCATCCTAAGAACAAAGTTTATTGTTCAGGAAATTCAGTTCTCCAGACAAAGTGTGTAATTGAAGCTTTAGGATATCATCAAGATTGGTGCACATAATTATGGTGGAAACTCCAAAAAATTTATTTGTGTAGTAACTACCACTAGAAACCCAAATCAATGCAAAAGTGCTCTCTTTTCATGAGAAGCATTGGCTAAAATGTAAGTGGGCAATATGCAAATACATTTTTGTCTAGAAAGAAGAACTTCTATGTAATGATTTGGCTCTCAAACGTAAAATAAAAGATACCAATAGTAATGCCTGTTATTCCTTAGAAGAGTTTATCAAGTAATCCCTGCAAATGAATTATGATATATTTTGTGCTGGTCTCAGCCTATCAGTAGTCAATTTTGTAGTTGGACCTGACCTCGTAGTTCTTAGGATTGCAGGTGTCCTTTATCGGCAACTATCAGGAAACTTTGAAAAAAATAAGTAAATAAATAAAGGTTTATTACTTACAGAACCTGGAAATTACACAACACACATGGGGCCACGGTATGTTGCAGGTAGAGAGAGAGGGAGCGCATGGGCCTGGGGTTCTGCTTTTATTGGGATCATGGTTGCGGGCCTGGGGTTTCATGGGCTCAATCTTTATTGGTAAATTTTAAGCCTGACAGTGGGAATTAAAAGCAGGGGGAAAGCAAAAAGCAAATAGACAATGGTCAGTTATCTAAATCTATCAAGATCTCTAAAACAAAGGAGGCTCAGCATGGGGAAGTAGCCTGGTTCTTTTGTCCTGTGACTGGCCATGTGTTTATTGGAGAGAGCCTTTGTTGAAGTGGATGCTTCTTTTAAATGGATGCTTCTGCAATCAGAACTCAACAGGAACTTGCAATATAGAAAAGAGAAGAAACAATGGTCAGGGCTACACTACAAGTACATTACAAACCATGGGTTATCCTTGAGAATTAATTTTGTGCACTATGGCTATGGGACAGAATACAGTTCACTGGCCCCAAACGTGACTTGACTTCTAATTCAGACACTGTTATATGAGATTCTATAATAATTAGTCTCCGATAATTGAATTCCTTAAGGTGTTAGTTAAAAATGTTAAGTCAAAATGGAGAATTCCCTGGCTAAATCAGCAGGGTCTCAGAAAAAGTCATTATTAGCTTGTGAGGTCAAGTCTCTGTGGGCCTGGTACTAGGTGTTGTAGGTGCCAAACAAAATTTAGTGTTTTCTCAGACCATAAATTGATCGATTTTAGAGGAGTGATTGACATATCTCCAAGAAGAATAAGACTTAACCTAAATGGCAATCCTTCTAGTTTCAGTGGGGAAAAAACTAAACCAAACCAAAACAAACAAAAACAACTCAGCATGTTGATTGATGAGCATGTTTTCTGTCTCTTAGAAAACCTATTATGATAAACCCAAATTATAATCTAAATGATTCTTAATGGACTTAGAACAAGGAAATTAATTGACTAATCTTAATGGAAAATACTATAAAAGAGTTTTTGTCTGATGTAACGGTCAAAAGGAATATACGTTTCCAGATTCAAAGTATCATTTCTCCTCAAGGGAGTCATAGGAGAACTGACTTTCAAAAAAATCTTCACATTTCCTTGAAGATTGATGTGAATGGTTATCTTTGCATGTGATTTTTTTTCCACTTGCATATCTACTTTTTGGAAAGTGTCTATTCAAATCTTGTGGTCATTTGAAGAGGGGCATGAATTGTTGTTTTTGTTTGCTTTCTTATCAAGTCTTTTGAGTTTTTACATATACCAGTGTGTCCCTTGTTTAGGTTTATGCTTTGCAAATATTTTCCCTAAACCTGTGGCTTGTTTTTCTATTATGTTAGAATGTCTTTTGAAGGGAATTTTTTTTTTAATTTTGTTGGGTTGTAAGTTATCAGTTTATTCTTTGATAAATTTTTTTGTTAGTACTGTACTTAAGATGGATATATACAGGCATTTATAACCAAAAGCCATAAAGTTTTCTCTTTTTTTCTAGAAATGTTACACTTTTAAAATTTACCTTTACTTATATAAGTGCATTTTGAGTTAATTTTTGTATGTGGTCCAAGGTGTGGAATGACATTATTTTGCTGAAGTGATGACATTTTTTTAATCCGACTTACCTTTAAATTTTTGTTGAAAATGCGTTGTTCTTCCATCTCTGGGACTATCTCTGGACTGTTTCATCACAGAGATCTACTTTGCTTTCTTATGTAAATACCACATTTTCTTAAGCACTGTAACTTTATCATAACACTTGAAACAGGTAATGTTCATACTTCCAGTGTGTTTTTATTCAGTTGTTTGTTACTACTAGTAATTTTGCATTTACATATATTCTAGAATCATTTTGTCAATTTCAACAAAAAGGAAACCAACTGAAATTTTGATTGCTGTTAAATTTGTAGAACAGTGTGAGAAAGTTGATATCTTCAAAAGACTGAGGTTTCTTACAAATAAGCACAGTTTATCTCTCCATCTACTTAAGATGTCAGTTATTTCTTGCAGCAATGTTTGTACCTTTTATTGTAAAAGCCATTCACATCATCATAATTTTCCCTAAGTATTTCACATTTTTTGATGCTCTAATGGCATTGTTATTTTTTATTTTTGGTTTCAATTGTACATAACTAGAATGTATAATATGATTCTTATTTTTATGTTGATTTTATGTTCTACACACTTGCTAAACTTTATTAGTTTCTGTAGCACTCTGTATTATATTTTCTACGTAGGAAATTATTTACAAATAAAGACAATTATATTTGTATTTATTCCTTTCTAATATGGATCTTTTTTTGTTCTTTTGTTTGTTTGTTTGTCTTGCTTTAGTTTACTAACTAGAATCTGTAAGGCAATGTTGAACAAAAGCAGTGAATGCAGTTATCCATGCCTTATCCTTGATTTTAGTAAGAAGGTATTCTGTCTTTCACCATGTCAGGTTGTTGGTTTTCCCCTTTATTACTCTTACCCCAGATGTGCACATGAAGTGGTCTGAATTAGGAACAGATGTAGTAATTTTCTAGCTCTGCCATAATCAAGTACCGCAACCTAAGTAACTTAACAGAACTCTTTTCTCTTAGACTTCTAGGAGCTAGAAGTTCAAAATTAGGGTGTCAGTAGGGCTATTCTTTCTCTGAAGGCTCTAGGGAGGAATTGGTTTCATGATTTTCTCAAGTTCTGGTCTAGCTAGCAGTCTTGGTGTTCCTTAGATAATAGATATATCACTGAACATCTCTGCCTCCTCAGTCACATGATATCATGATGTTGCCTCTGTCTCTGTCCCTCTCTTGTGATAAGGACATCAGCCATATTGAATTAGAGCCCAAATTAATAATCTCAATTTATCTGGGTGTTGAGATTTCAACATATCTTCAATATAATTCAATGTATAACAGCTGACTTCTACAGATACTTAATTTAACTCATTTTATATGTAATATCCTAGTATAATTTTGAAGTTAGCACTGTTTCCATGTTTAGATGCCCATTATGGTAATGACCTATTGATTGACAGCATTAATGATAGACAACAGATACCCTAATTGAATAAGCCACAATTGTATTTTTAACAAATATAAAATATATATTATATTTGACTTACACTATGACTTTTTCAAGCTTTATTTTTTTTCCTCAAAATTTGATAACTTAGCAAATTCTTATAAAAACTAGATGTCATACTAAACCTGAAATGTCAGTGAGTGGGCAACAGTGGTTCTTCATTACCTTATTGGATGCGTCAGTTAATTGAAAGCAATAATGACTGGCATATGCAGTCTGTAGTCTGGTCACTATTTTTCCTATTTATTCATATTGCTTCTTAAACCAAACCTATTTCATTTTCTTATATTATCTGCTTCTGTCTCATAAGCAAATGCTCTTTATCATAGGCTGTACTAACTTCTTGAGCTATTTGAACATCAGAAAAACTTTAAATAAACAGTTTAATAAACCCAAAAGAACACAAGTGACTCAGGAAGTTTATGTTTTATTAATCTTTATAGACCACATACTGTCTCTCTCATAGAGTCTATCATTTGTTGAGTTGAAGGTGTACTTATCTATTCATTCATAAAGCATTGAGTGATAATGTCTCAAATATTAATAGCTTATAATTACAAGTTCTCCCTAGGTGAGTACAGAACAATTACAAATACAATAGTAGAGATGCTGACTTCTATTCTATTTCAGTACTTGCCTTGCTAAATAAAATGTACTTTTGCACAACCCTAAATGGTTATCAGTGTATTGTAAATGGTTTGAATCTGAATTGTTGAATCTATTCATTAACTTTTTCTAAGTGTTTGTTCAGGTACTTTATTTCATTTTCATAGAATTTAGCTACCACATTGAAAAAAGTTGACATTAGGTACTGTGCACAAAAATATTTATAACAGGGCCTAATAGTGGCCATTCATACTTTCTTGGAAACCCTTCTGGTTTTTACATTAGCAAAATTATTGTATTTGATTTAATGTTTGTTTACTTCCTGTACACGTTAGTGTTTTTAAGTGGGGGTACAGGATATGCAGAGGTTGAATGATGAAGGGGGTTTTGGAATCAGACATACCTCTTGTTGTTTGCTAGTATGCTACCTTAATAGAATTATTTTACATTTTGGCTTCTGTTTTATCTTCTCTGTAAAGAAAATAATATTACATGTTATCATCATAAGAAAAAAAATTCTATAACTATGACTGGTGATGCATGTTAACTAGGCTTATTGTGGTGATCATTTTACAATGTGTACAAATGTACAATCATGTTGTACATCTGAAACTAATACAATGTGTCAATTATACTTCAATTTAAAAAATATTACATGCTTTCTCTTATTATTATAGTATTTCATTTAAATCTACTCTAGCCAAAAGAACCTTGCTGCCCTAGTGATTTTCTCCTTTTCTCTGGTTTCATTTCCTTATTCTACATTGACTCTTTACTTGAAACACATAAAATAGTTTTTCCTCTCACCTAAGAAAACAAAAAGAAAAATTCATCTCCTTCATCGAGATACTATGGAAAAGCCTTTGCTCCAATCAAAGTCATTCTATTTGAAACAAAGCAAACAACTAAAAAAAATTAGTCATTGTCTTACTCTATTTGGGCTAATAATAACAAAGTACACTAGACTACGTGGCCTATAAACACTAGAAATTTATTTCTCACAGTTCTGGAGTCTGTAATTCCAAGATGAGAGTGTTCACATGGTCAAGTAAGGCCCTTCTTCCAGAACACAGACTTTTCCTTGTCTCCTCTTACGGTAGAAGGATCAAAGGATCTCTCTGGGGTCCTTTCCATAAAGACACTCATCCCATTCCTGGCACCTCCTTTCTCTTACCAGTCACCTCCCCAAAGCCTCACCTCCTACTATGATCATCTTGAGCATTATTAGGTTTTCCACACACAGATTTAGGGGAGACACAAACATTCAGATCCTAGTGTTCTGCCCCCGCGTCCCCCCAAATGTCATGTACTTCTCACAGGCAAAATCCCACTAGCCCCAAAAGTTTTTTTTTTTTTTTTTTAAGATTTTATTTATTTATTTGACAGACAGAGATCACAAGTAGGCAGAGAGGCAGGCAGAGGGAGAGAGGAGGAAGCAGGCTCCCCACCGAGCAGAGAGCCTGATGCAGGGCTTGATCCCATGACTCTGAGATCATGACCTGAGCCAAAGGCAGAGGCTTAACCCACTGAGCCACCCAGGCACCCCTAGCACCAAAAGTCTTAACTTGTTCTAGCATCAACTCAAAACTCTAGGCTCAAAATCTTATCTAAATATCACTTAAAATAGATGTGATTTTGATATATTTATATAAACATTTATGTCATTTCCATATCTTGAGTACTGTGAATAATACTGCAACATGGGGAAGCGTGGGGCGCAGAGGGCTCTTGATAATAGTCATTCTAACAGGTGTGAGTTGATATCTCATTGTGGTTTTGATTTGTATTTCCCTGATGATTAACAATGTTGAGCACCTTTTTCATGTACCTGCTGGCTATTTTATGTCTTCTTTGGAAAAATGTCTGTTCAGTTCCTCTGCCCATTTTAAAATTGCACTATTTGAGTTCTTGTTGTTGTTATTGAGTGGTATGAGTTTATTATATATATTTTATATATTAACCCTTTATCAGATATATACTTTGGAAATATTTTCTTCCATTCCATAGGTTGCTTTTTCATTTTCTTCATTATTTGTTTTGCTATGAAGAAATTTTAAAATTGAGGAGGCAGCCCTGATAATCTCTAAATCACTTTTGGGGTTTTCTTTCCTGGTCTTGAATAAAGCACATTCACAGTGGGGTAGCTCTATTGTCCCATTTTGAAAAATCCAAGAAATTAGACAACTTTCCTTCTCCTCCCCTTTCAGATCAAAAGGACTGTTTTCATGCTGAAATGGTTGATTAAGTCCCTGGTTCACATCCAAACTAATATCTTTATCAAAACGCCACTTGGCCAAACCTTTAGCCTTTAGTCTTTTCTTTCTAACAAACTTTCCCATTTTTTGCAATACGGATAGACTGAGGATATTTAAATTTTTAAGTTTCTGCTTACATTTTGACTAACAATTCCATTTTTAGGTCATTTCTTTCTTCTTTCATTTTTTTTTTAAGATTTTATTTATTTATTAGACAGAGAGGCAGGCAGAGAGAGAGAGAGAGGGAAGCAGGCTCCCCACCGAGCAGAGAACCCGATGCGGGACTCGATCCCAGGACCCTGAGATCATGACCCGAGCCGAAGGCAGTGGCCTAACCCACTGAGCCACCCAGGTGCCCCTCTTCTTTCATTTTTATAATAACTTTCTCAAGAGAAGCCAGCCCACATCTTCAACCCTTGGCTTAATACATCCTCGGTCATATACCCAATTTCTTCACTAGAATTTTTACCTTCCACAAAACACTAGACATAGACCCAAGTCAATCAAATTTTTGCCACTTTGTTACAAGCATGTCCGTTCCTTCATTGTCCAATAGCAGGTCATCTTTTCCATCTGAGATCACACCAGAATGAACTTTCCCATACACATTTCTGCCAACACTCAGTTCAAGACCACTTCAGTGTTCTCCAAGAAGACTGAGGCTATTTCTCCAGCTCTCCTCTTTGTCTTCTGGAAAACTGTCATCAGAATTGCTTTTAAAACCCATCTGTGGAAATGTAAGCTTTTTGTTACAGGTCCTCCAAACTACTCTAGCCTCTACCCCTTACTCAGTACCAGTGTTGCTACCACATTTTAAGGTATAGGTGTACCTTGGGAATATTGTGGGTTGGGTTCCAGAAAACCCAAATAAAGCGAATATCATAATAAAGTGAATCAAATGAATGTTTTTTGGTTTGTTTGTTTTTCCAGTACATACACTATTTATATTTGCGGTGCTATAGTCTATTTAGTGTGCAATAATATTATGTCTAAAAAAATACACATACTTAAAAAAAGATTTTATTTATTTATTTGACAGACAGAGATCACAAATAGGCAGAGAGGCAGGCAGAGACAGAGGGGGAAGCAGTCTTCCTACTGAGCAGAGAGCCCAATGTGGGGCTCGATCCCAGGACCCTGAGATCATGACCTGAGCCGAAGGCAGAGGCTTTAACCCACTGAGCCACCGAGGCACCCCAAAATATAATCTTAGTTAAAGAATACTTTATTGCTAAAATATGCTAACCATCACCTGATCTATCAGTGAGTTGGTAGTCACTAATCACAGATCACCATAACAAATATAATAATAATGAGAAACTTTGAGAGATTTGTAAGAATTGCTAAAATGTGACCCAAAGATACAAAGTATATAAATGTTTTTGAGAAACTGGTCCTGATACATTGAGCTCAACACAGAGTTGCCAAAAACCTCAATTTGTAAAAAAACAAAAAGAAAAACAAAAAACCAAAACAAAACAAAAAACCCCACAATATCTGCAAAGCACAACAAAGTGAAGTACAGTAAAGCAAGTTGTACCTACATTCGTTGCAGCAGCCCCTCTACCCCTCTATTCCTCAGTGCCAATTTTCTGTCTTGGCCAATTTAGGATGCTATTAACAAGTACTACAGACTGGTAGATTATACATAAGTATATGATGATTTCCTTCCAACTCCTAACCATGTATCTCATTTCTTCTGCCATTCTTTATTATAAAAACTCTCACTTAATTATATAAGACAGAAGTCTGAAATCTAGTGATAGAAGTCTTCCAGCTCACATCTTCCTGTATCACTTTACTTAATCTTATACATTCCTCAAAGATATATTCCCCTCTTCCTTTCTATTTAATTCATTGAAAGAATTTCTTTTTCTTCTCCTCTTTCTTTTCCTTATCCCCCTCCCCCTCCTCCTTCTCCCCCTCTCCCCTTCCTCCTCTTCCTTCTCTTCCTCTTCTTCCTCCTCCTCCTTTGTTTTCTGCCTATGGTCATAGTCTAATTTTCCTGTCTCCATTTTTCTTTCTTTTTTTTTTTTTTTTTTTGAGCGAGCGAGCGAGAGAGGGAGAGGAAGGGGCAGAGGGAGAGGATCTCAGGCAGACTCCCTGCTGAGCATAACCCGGTATGGGAGTTGATCTCCCTACAGTGAGATCATGACCTATGTGGAAATCAAGAGTTGGAAGCTTAACCAACGGAGCCACCCAGGTACCCTGCCCTGTCTTCATTTTTTATTCCTTTAAATTTAAATTATTACCAGAAGGAACATTTTAGAGTGCAAATCTTCTCTTACTATTTCCTGCATAAAGCATTCTCCAGGTGTCTGTTTCCAGTAACAGTGGTGTTCAAGGAGGGAGGGATTCATGTGTTCTGGCATTTGCTCATGTCAATTTATTGTAGTACAAAGATCAAATAATAGAATATATCTCAATATCTATTTTTCTTATTTTAATTTCTATGACTAATAATGCATAACTGTATTAGAAAAATAAGTTCAACATTGTATATATTGGAGATCTGTCATCTCTCTCTCTAGATACTAATTTGACACCCAATCCAGTCCCATATTAATTCCATATGTTTGCTTCCTTATAATCTCGTGCATCTCTCCTGTACCTTATTTTCCTGGGTATTCTGCAATAAACTGATATTTTCAATCTGAATTCTTCTTCTGTCAAAGAGAAATAGTCTACATTGGGTCAATTGCAAAACTGCACATCTGTTCTTTAGAAGATAGTTTTTCTAGGCCTTTTTTAAAAATATATATATACAAAAAAGGAAGAACACAACTATTATTCATAGAGGAAAAAAGTTCTATTTTTCTTTGACTTTTTTTCTCTTTGGTTTTAGAAATACCATTCTATTAATGAAGAACTCTTCTTTTTATATAATAACAGCAAGAACAACAAAAACAAATGAAACAAAAAGCAAAAAAAAAAGTCTTTGTAGAAAAGTATCAGCTCTAATAGGGACAGGGTTAGAGAAAAGGGCATGAAGATTAAGGAGGCAATATAAAATAAATCTAATTTCAAAGTTGCCTGTTCATATCATCAGATGTAAATAACTGATATTGTTATGGGATTTTTTAAGGTAAATTCTGGGCACTGACCACATTTGTTCAGACTGAACTGGGTCATTTAGATCCTATTTTCAAGTCACAACAGGTTTCTCTTTTAGCACTCTCCAAATATATCTTGATATCAATCTTCTTTCCTTCAAATCTTTCTTCTCATCACTAGCAAATCATTCTTGGGAGAACTAGACATCCCAATAGATTTGTCAACCCTTGAAATGGAGAATTTAGACTCTGCCTGATGAATCTCTCAGTTGTGTTCCCACTGAGCATGCAAATATACCCCTGCCTGTCAAAGCAGCACTCATTGAATGTCACTGTAAAGCCACCCATTTTTAATACCAAATATTTTGAAATTTAAAAATATAAGGCTCAGGCTATTATGCATGAGCGTTTTTGGAATAATCGTTAAATAATGAATTGAGTCATTCAGAAAACTTTAGATAGCTAACAAGAGCTCCCTGTTTTGTAGTATTTCTTTTTATGTCTCTTTTTTGATATGTTACATAGACAATTAAAATAGCCATATTACCATTTGCCAGGTTTACTGGATCTGAGGGAGATCTACATCGTTCTTCTAGAATTAGCATAACAAAGGCTCCTGGCAATCCTTATACTGAGGCATAGGCTTTTAAATTAAGTATTTTATGTTTGACTTGCATCTACCTTTCTCTTTTAAGGCATCATTTGCAACTAAAAATTATTTGCTGAAATGACCAAGTAATGATTATGTTAGTATTTATAATTTCTCATCCTTAATATAATTTTGTTTTTCATTTTTATTTATTTACTTACTTTTTTGAAAGAGAGAGAGAGCATGAACAAAAAGAGAGTAACAGGGAGAATCAGACTCCCTAGTGAGCAGAGAGCCCAATGCAGGGCTTGATCCGAGGACCCTGAGTTCATGACCTGAGGCATAGGCAAATGCTTAACCAACTGAGCCATCCAGGCACCCCTGCCCCCCATTTTTTTTTTTTTTTTTTGACAGAGATCACAAGTAGGCAGAGAGGCAGGCAGAGAGAGGAGGAAGCAGGCTCCCTGCTGAGCAGAGAGCCCGATGTGGGACTCGATCCCAGGACCCTGGGATCATGACCTGAGCTAAAGGCAGAGGCTTTAACCCATTGAGCCACCCAGGCATCCCCTGCCCCCCATTCTTAAAATAATTTTAAAGCACTTTTTATTAAGAGCCTCTGAGAACTCAATGTGCCTACTAGTAAATTGGTCAAAGATACCAATATCCTCATTGGTAACATTCATTATTTCATTGACTACTGATGCTTTAGTTGTAGCATTTGAGCTTTAAGATTATTGTATCCATAATTAGGATTAATTCTTTTAAATGGTTCAAGCAAGCTATCAAATCAAAATAATAATGAGAATTTTATAAAGCATTGTTTCAATTGATTGCATTCTAAGTGTTTTTGCATTGCTGTTCTTTTTTTTTAAATATTTAGATTTAAAAAGATCTCTTTAAATTATTGCTTCTGAATCAGTAAGATTCATATATAGTTGTTCCACATAATGTTATATGTTTATTTTTATGGTTAGGTAAAGAAAATTAAAAAAAATCATGACCTTTTCCTCAGGCAGTAGTAAACAATGACAGAGCTCACATCCAGTGAAAGTTATCACGTCCCCTTCTCCAGCATATGGACAAGCAGATGGATAGTTTTTTGATCCCAGTAGAAATATGAACAATATCCAGAAATATTTTTAACATTCATAGCAAAACAGGGATTATATTTCAAATCCAACTGGTATATTTACAAAATAACAGAGAATAAGAGAAAGTAACTGAGGGAATAAGGGGTACTTATAACTCTTTAAAATATCATTTATTTGGGAATAATTCTCTAGACAATTAAAATTTCAATTATAAAGATAACATCTTTATGTTAGGCAATTAATAGAACAAGAAAACAAATATATGAATTCTCTTCTTTGAGGTCATTTCATTTCTTTTCTTTCTTTCTTTCTTTCTTTTTTTTTTTTCAGTAACAGAGTTCTCATACATGAGGTTCTATTATCTCTGAATGGCTAGGGAGAAAATGTGAACATAGCTTAAATGCGACAGAGAAGAGAAATTTGATGGAGTATACCCATATTGCTTTCTATGTCCTTCTGTTAGACTCACATAAGAATGGAAAATTATGTTAAAAAGTGAACGGTGTGAACATTTTTAGTCTATTTCTCTGTATAATGGCATAAGATATTTCTTATTTTCCCAGTCTTGAAGTTCATTATCTCAATTACCTTCTCTCTCCACTGAAAACTGAGTCACTTTGACTGAACTATTTTGGAGTTATAATAGGTTTTAAGAACTGGGGAAATTTCCACAGAGAACATTGTGAGCTGATTTTGTATACCTATGCCATCCTCCCTGATGATGCAAAAAACATATGACTTCATGCATGTTTAGTAGTAGATGGAATTTTGCCTTTATAGATTATAGAAACTCAGTGGAAACAATAGCAACAACAACAACAAAACAGAAAGGTACTGGTTGTGCTCTTCTTCCAAGTAGAAAATGGAATCAATCCAGTGTTCTCTGCTAAAGAAGGAACATCCAATTCTGGGAATAAACAGTGGATCACTACAACCCATAATGGCTTGTTACCATTTCTGTGGCATCTTATACTATCGAGTAAGAGAACTGTGAGTGTATCACATCTAGCATCATTATACACTGTTCATGCAGGACATACATACCCATAAGCTAGATAATCCATTCACTCCTTTTTTTAAACTTTAAAATCTTTAATATCTACAAATGAATGCTTTTGAAAGTGTAATAATTCACTGGCCAACTGAATCCCTATTGCTTCCCCTGATTTCATTTCCCGCCCTCTTCCGCTGAGTAATCAGTAAGCTGAGTTTTGTGCCAATAATTCCTTTAGTTTTATTTACAGATTTGCAAAATTGTATCTGCAATCCACATTTTTAAAATTTATTTAAGCAAATTGATATAGTATATTTTCTTTATTGATTTTCCCCAAAATCATTATAGTTGATATATATAGCTATAATTCATTCATCTTTACTGCTCTATAATATTAATTCTGTCACTATGCCATGTTAAAACAAAATCAACAACAGCAAAAACATTCCATGGCATGGACAAATGGGTAATTTCTACCTAAATCCTGCTTGTTCTCATTCTATCTGGACAAAATCACTGATTTTGCTTATGGTATACTAACAGTAATATGCTCTTGATAAATCCTTATATAATATAATTTGTATAATGTAATTTATCAATATCCTCCTCCTGCTCAGTTTTTTTCCAAAGTTTTTGTAAATATGTTGAGCATTAATTTAAAGCTATTTTTTCTTAATTTATTTTAAAATAATTTTTAATTAAATTTAAAATATTGTAGATTGGCCTACTTCTGCCATTGAAGCAGGGTTTTTACAGCAAAATTTGGAGGGACATGTTAAATCACAGTCTTATTCCTACTGTTACCAACTTTCAGCAAAGAGGCAAATGCAATTTCTTCCTTACTGCTAAATAATTACTATGTTTCTAATGACTCATGCCTTTCAGAATTGAACTTATTTAATTTTATGTTCATGTAGACTAAAATCACATTTATAATATGCTATTTTACTTTTCAATATTTTTTCATCAACCGATCAACATGTCTACTGACTTTCAATTATCATGAGGCAATACTCCTTAAAGTCTTTTTTTTTCCCCTAAGATTTATTTATTTATTTTAGTGAGAGAGAAAGAGAGAGAGAGAGAGAGAGGGAGTGTGTGTGTGTACAGGGCAAGGGATAAAGGGAGAGAATCTTCAAGCAGACTCCATGCTGAGCATAGAGCTCCATGCAAGGCTTGGATCCTACCACACATGAGATCATGACCTCAGCTTTAACCAAGAGTCAAATGCCTCACTGACTAGCCACCCAGGCTCCCTTCCTTAAAGTCTTAAGATTGACATCCCAAAGATCTTTTGTTTATGTGACTGATATGAGTCAATATCTAATATTTTAGAAAAAAAAACTGAAATTTTAAGAATTACAATAAATAATCTTCAACAAAACAGGAAAAAAAATAAAGTGGAAAAAAGACAGTCTCTTCAATAAATGGTGCTAGGAAAACTGGGCAGCTATATGTAGAAGAATGAAACTCGACCATTGTCTTACACTGTACACAAAGATAAACACAAAATGGATAAAAGACCTCAGTGTGAGACAGGAATCCATCAGAATCCTAGAGGAGAACATAGGCAGTAATCTCTTCGATATCAGCCACAACAACTTCTTTCAAGATATGTCTTCAAAGGCAAAGGAAACAAAAGCCAAAATAAACTTTTGGGACTTCATCAAAATCAAAAGCTTCTGCACAGCAAAGGAAACAGTCAAGAAAACAAAGAGACAACCCATGGAATGGGAGAAGATATTTGCAAATGACAGTACAGACAAAAGGTTGATATCCAGGATCTATAAAGAACTCCTCAAACTCAACACACACAAAACAGACAATCATATCAAAAAATGGGCAGAAGATATGAACAGAGACTTCTACAAATGGCTATCAGACACATGAAAAAATGTTCATCATCACTAGCCCTCAGGGAGATTCAAATTAAAACTACATTGAGATATCACCTTACACCAATTAGAATGGCCAAAATTAGCAAGACAGGAAACAACATGTGTTGGAGGAAATGTGGAGAAAGGGGAACCCTCTTACACTGTTGGTGGGAATGCAAGTTTGTGCAGCCTCTTTGGAGAACAGTGTGGAGATTCCTCAAGAAATTAAAAATAGAACTCCCCTATGACCCTGCCATTGCACTACTGGGTATTTACCCCAAAGATACAGATGTCGTGAAAAGAAGGGCCATCTGTACCCCAATGTTTATAGTGGCAATGGCCATGGTCACCAAACTGTGGAAAGAACCAAGATGCCCTTCAACGGATGAATGGATAAGGAAGATGTGGTCCATATACACTATGGAGTATTATGCCTCCATCAGAAAGGATGAATACCCAACTTTTGTGGCAACATGGACGGGACTGGAAGAGATTATGCTGAGTGAAATAAGTCAAGCAGAGAGAGTCAATTATCATATGGTTTCACTTATTTGTGGAGCATAACAAATAGCATGGAGGACAGGGGAGATGGAGAGGAGAAGGGAGTTGGGGAAATTGGAAGGGGAGGTGAACCATGAAAGACTATGGACTCTGAAAAACAATCTGAGGGGTTTGAAGTGGCGTGGGGGTGGGAGGTTGGGGGAACCAGGTGGTGGGTATTATAGAGGGCACGGATTGCATGGAGCACTGGGTGTGGTGCAAAAATAATGAATACTGTTATGCTGAAAATAAATAAAAAATAGAAAAAATTACAATAAATCTGGCATTGTTTGACTTTCTTTAATAAGCTGTGTCTGGCTTAATCGGAGGAAGATTGATTATTATATCTGCTTCCTCACTCAATCTACTATGATAGGTTGTTCAGTTGAAGTATATATAAAAAAGAAGAAACTGGCTTCACTCAGGTATGTGGTTGAGAACGGCATCATTTTTTTTTTTTTTCAGATAATTGTGACTTTTTGATACTACATCAAAACACAACAATTGAAAAATCCTTTACCTGTGGATGATTTTGTGACATTATGCATTGGTCATTTGAGAAATTGATTTGCTGAGATAGGGTTTCCAAATATTCCTTTTCCCTTCCTCCCTCCCTCCCATCTTTCCTCCTCTTTCTCCCTTCCTTCCTTCCTTCTTTCCCCTGTTTTTCCTGAAATGGTATAGGGCTGAAGAATATAATAAATTTTAGTACAGTTGGAAGGTACTTTTCTGATTTATGTTTAGGAGTCAGCATTTTTACCTACAATTGTTGTATCTCCCCTCCCCGCCGCCGCATCTGTCAACGCAGTAAAAACAGTAAATATAATATTTAATTACTATGGAAATTGTTTAAACCTCATATATCTCCTGATGGGGCCTCAGGGATCTCCAGGGGTCTAGGAACCACACTTGAAGAAGTACATCCTTAATGCAATTTTCTCTGTCACATTTTCAATATCCTAGATTTTATGCAAATAAATCATGGAAAAACAACATGAAATCTAACATAACTTAGATAGACATTTTTAATGAATAATGTTATACATAACATAATTATGGCTCTTAGTTATGTCTCTTCCAGCATTGTGAAAACACATGGAAGGGGACTGGCCTGGTTACTGCTCTGTGAGCCCTCTTTGCCAGGGCTACTAAATCATTGTCATTTAAGAACATAATTAGCACATCTCATTAGCTAATGAAGATAATGACCATTAAAATTCTTTCCCAATTTATGGTTTCCCCTTTATCACAATTTAACAACAATGTCGTTTCAGGGTAATAACAAAATTGGCTTACAAATGACCCTTATACTAATGAACGAGCAGCACCTTGTATCAAGGAGCAAAAGATTATTTATACATTGCACTCTTAATTATATTATGTAGTGGAGTCCTCTTGCTGATGACTTTCCAATGTGATTCAGCCAAAATGTTAGATTTTATCGTTGTTATGTTGGAAGTACAAACCAAACCTTACAGAATATGACTATTTTCCTTTAGCAATCTTTATGTATGGAGGAGAGTTAATTTCTCTAGTTAATTCCAAGTGTTGAAATAAGGAATAAGTTATAATGATCAATATATATGGAGTATAAAAGCATTTCTAAGGAAAATGACCTTGTTTTTAAATACAGAGTGCTTTATTTTTTCAACTTACTGTGTTTTTCTAAACATTTGTTTTTTTCTGTTTTTAATGTGAAAAGCACATTTGATAATATCTGAAATTAAAAACAACATTTCAGTTTTAATTATTAACATTCTGAAAAGGTTAATATAAAAGGAAAAATCTTTTGGAGTTGCTAAAATAAATGCATTTACATTGAACTCTCCAAGTCAAAAAGCTGAATTAGAAATTTACTGATTCCCGTATCACTTTGAAGTAGTTTGTTTTTTTAAATTTTTATTTATTTATTTGACTGAGAGAGAGATCACAAGTAGGCAGAGAGGCAGGCAGAGAGAGAGGAGGAAGCAGGCTCCCTGTTGAGCAGAGAGCCCGATGCAGGACTACATCCCAGGACCCTAAGACCATGACCTGAGCCGAAGGCAGAGGGTTTAACCCACTGAGCCACCCAGCTGCCCCCTTTGAAGTAGTTTTATTAGTTTTTCTATTGCCATGAACAAATTGCCATAGACTTAGTGTGTTAAAACATCTATATGTTATCCCACAGTTTCTCTAGGTCAGGCATCCAGGACTGGTTTAGCTGGCTTTCACAAGGAGGAACAAGGATTTGGTTGGGGTTAGGTACCATAATGATAATGGATGCATGTCAAACATTAATTCAAACCCATAGAATATATAATACCAAGTGTGAACCATATACAAATTATGGACTGTGGGTGATTATGAGGTGCTAATGTAGGTTCATAAATTTCAGTAAATGTACCACTGTGATGGGGATGTTGATAATGGGGGAAAGCTATGCATTGTGTGTGGATGGGGGTATATGGGAAATCTCTGTACCTTCCCTTCACTTTTGTTGTGAACCTAAACTGTTCTAAAATAATTTTAATAAGAGTTTTAACAAAATTGCATCAAAGGAATATAGTATTGTACTCTGCTGACATTTCTCTCTTTCTGTTATTTTTTGGACAACGTTCAGAGACTTTAGTTTTTGTGAGTATATACTATGCCTGTAATTTAGAGAATAAAGTGAAGTCAAATGAAATGCTACATAATATGAATAGCTTTGATACCATGGCATATATATATATTTAGTGAAAATACATTTTTATGTGATTACATACATGTATTTTAAATATTTTTAAAAGTATACCTTGAAGTATTTCTGGAGAGTTAGCAAGTACAAAGAATACTTACTGAAATTATCTCTAAAATGATCATTGCATTTAAAAATATTATTAGCACACAGAAATAACAAAGTAGAGACAAGACAGTGTGATTTAATTAAAAAGTGAAATATGTATTTTAATAAAGAGAAAATTTTATAAATCCTGTCCAGAAAGTATTTAAATAGATTGTTTCCTTTTATTTGAATAAATGTATATGACTCAGAAGATGGGGTTGTTATTCACTGGTGAAATCTCCTGGTTGATCTAGTAGTTCAGAAGATGCTAAGAATAATTATAAATTAATTTTCTTTTGCCAGGTTTTATTTTATTATTTTTGTTTGTTTCGAGTTTTTATTTAAATTCTGATGAGTTAACATGTAGCATAATACTGGTTTCAGAAGGAGAATTTAATGATTCATCACTTACGTACACCATCCAGTGCTCACCACAGGTGCCCTTCTTAATACTCTTCAGCCATTTAGACTATCACCTCCCACGTCCACTCCAGCAGCCATGTTTGTTCTCTGTAGTTAAGAGCCTCTTACGGTTTACCTCCCTCTTTTTGCTTTTTAATTTATTATCTTCCCCTATATTGATCTGTTTTGTTTCCTAAATTGCAAAAAATGAGTGAAATCATGTGATATTTGTCTTTGACTGACTTATTTCTCGTAGCACAATTCATTCTAGTTCCATCCACATTGTTGCAAATAGAAAGCTCTCCATCTTTTTTATGGCTGAGTAATTTTCCATTATACATATAGTTTTATTTATATAATTTATATATAAATTATGTTTAATAGAAATTATTGTATATATCATATGTATGTGAAATTATACACACACACACACACATAAGATATCTATCTATCTTTATATATCTCACATCTTCTTTAGCCATTCCTCAGTGGATGGACATCTTTTGCCAGATTCTAAACAGTAAAATTAGGGGACTGTGTGCAGTGCCAGTGCTGTGCTCTAGCTCACACCCATGGAAGAGAATACTGCTTTTTCTATGCTAGCAATGGAGCTGAGATGACAGGATCGGCCACATAGAATAGGCCTCATTTCCGACAGGCCTGTGTTAATCTTAGGAAAACATGTCCGTTCTACATAAATAGGTCCCTGCGTGCTCATACATGAGTTTCTCTCTGGTACAATATTCAAATACCCCAGTTCTTAAAAACTGTTCCTTGGAAATCCTCCTCGCTCCTCTACTCAAATCACGCTCATGTGTGTTGAAAGGAGCCGTCCATGATGCACTGTTAATGAGTGATTCTAGTTCTTCGTACCAGGGCATCTGGGCGCTGTAATGTAACTGGTTCTTAAAATCAAACCTAGAAATCAGTCACAGTGGGTTCTCCTTACTCTTATTTTGGGAAAAGCCATATTGAAAAGTTCAGAATTCCAAAATAAAACCATGACAGAATGCATGTGTAGGTAGCTTAGGGAGAATGAAGTTTCTGAGTACCATGTGTTCCATTTTCTAAAATATTTTGTTTATTTATTTGAGAGAGAGAGAGAGAGAAAATGAGAGGTCAGGAACAGCGAGGAGGAGCAGAGGGAGAGAGAGACGCACACTCCCCACTGAGCAGGGAGCCTGACATGGGGTTCTAAAGGAACTTGAGACCTTTTGCTTTGGTAGAATAGAAGATGTTTATAACCATATAAACACCGTGAGGTCAGGTGTTTTTGTCTCTTTTGTTTGCTGCTATAACTCCAATATGAATAATAATGTTTGGTACCTAACAGGTACTCAGAAATAATTGTTGAATGAATAATCTATTTCTGTTAACATATTCCTGAAGTATTTATGGCTTCTGTTTAATCTTTATAAGTGTCATTTTCATCAGTTTTAGAAAATATGGATCATAGCAAACCACACTGGCGCCTAAGTGCATTGTTAAGTTGATTTTAACTAACTTTAATAATAATTCTTAAGCCATTTGCTTTTAGGTTCTGAAAGGCCTCATTATCCTCTGAGATCACATATTCACCTTTTATTTTTCTTATATCAATAGTCTTTTCAAAGTTAATACTGCAGTACAACTGAAATGTTGTTCACGTTATAAAATATGAAAATAGTATCAATTCCATCTAATTGTCGCAATTTTATAACAACATACTTCTTTTGACTTTACAAAGCTCCCTTGTTAGAAATATTTTAGTTCATATTTGACTATTTTTTGCATTTCTGTTCTGATTTATCATATCGTATTAGTTTTAAAGGACACCAATTACTGAATTTATAATACATATTAATAGTTACTATTAATAGAAATAGTATTTTATTGTTATTTTAAATCACTACTAGTACTTTAAATTTATAATGAATCATGGAACACTACATCAAAAACTAATGGGGTACGGTAAGGTGACTAACATTACATAATAAAAAATAAATACTATGTATTAAACAAAACACTAGGTTCTTCAAATGGACTATAACACTTAATACTCAGGCCCCTGCAAAGGGCGTGTTACATTTTTCTTAATCAGATGAAATAATAATGGTTCAGGGAACATAACTGAATTGTCCAAAATTGCACATCTAACAACTGAGACAGTTGAGATTCTAGCTGGGGTCACTGTCTCAAAGGCTGTCCTTTAAAAAAAAAAAAAAAAAATAGCAGTTCAAGCCCCTCAATATTTTACCTTTTAAAAAGCGCATTGGCTATCTTTTCCTATTCTGTTTTCATGAGTTGGATTCATGAGTGGTATGGAAAAATATATAATAACCATGTTTTGCATTATTTATAACTGTGCATGGATTTAGAGGATATGAATATTGAAAAGTTTTTCATATTTGTTTTCCTTCAGGACCCAATCACAGCAGAATATAAGAAAATATATCGCCCCTCATGAAGTGAATTATAAGGTAAAAGTTTTGTATAATTTTGGTATATTAAAGATGTTATAGAAATGTCAGAATTGTTGTCATACAGTTTCTCTAAAAGATCTTCAGAGCTATCCGGAGATAGTTGAAGGTTTGGCTTAGCAATTCTCTTTGTTTTAAATCCGTCTTTAAAAAATATTATCTATCTACCCCCTTATTTTCTCCTAGGAATTTTGGAACTCTCTCTCATAGGCACGTTTTTCAAATGTCACAGGATCAGTGAATGTGAATTGGCATTAGGCTAACTTTTATTAAGTGTTTCTAAAGCTTCTTTTAAAAAAGTGGAAGTTCAAGAAAGAGCTCTTAATGAATATATTACTACATTTCCATATTTTAAGAAACTACTTTTAAAATGGAATTTCGTATATGTGTGTGCTTGAAATACATACACACACAGAGATCAGATTAGTTATGTTTAACTAATTATTTGAACTTGTCACTAGATGTAGACCTCTTTCCTAATGAACAATGAATTTGCATTTCTGTAACATCTCTAAATGTTAGTTTCTTGAGATATAAATGTTCCTGGCTATTAATCATCATTTATCTGTGTAAGATTGCTTTATAGGTAGGGTTTACTAAAACAATGATACTTATATTTGAATAATAAGTATAATAGGTATAGATATTGAAAGAGTTAATAAATAGTAGATAAAAAGTCACCTACCATTTGGGTGACTGGCTAACAACATCTGATCTGAAACTGTGTGACATTATGACAAACTTCTCTTTAAATACTTGAATTTCTTATGAAAAAATGAACTAGAAGGATACAAGCCATGAGATCAAAGTATTATATCAATTAATTTGTATAAAATATACTTCATTATGCATATTCTATACAATTGCCTGACTTGTTAGGTAAGTGTGCATATATCTTATTAAATCCTGCTCTTTTATAACAATAGAAAAGATCCGAAATGCTAAAATATCAAAATATTCAATATTTTCAAACTCACATTCTACTGATTTATATAATGTGCTTTTTACTTTGAAAATAAAACTCTAAATACAGATCTGATCTTGTGATAATACGTTAAATATTAAAAAACAAGATATAAACGAAATTGTGTTCCATTCAACTCAAACCAAGATATAAAGCAACACAGTTTTCAAGTATTAGATCCCTCCTACCTCATCCCCTACCTCGTGCATGTGGCCCGAGTCCTTTCTTAGGAGATCACTAAAACATTGATCATGTTAGAAATTTTACCAAGGATGAGTTTTTTTAATCACATAGATTTGGAATTTATTTGTGTTGCACACAATTTGTTTTTGAAAATGCCTTTTTGGAACCAAGAACATATGGGAATAAAAATAAACAAGATAAAGAAGGAATGTTATGAAAGCTTAGTTATTTTAATAATAAATAAATTATTATAAATAAACAAGACTTACTATCATCATAACTAGACTTCATCATCACAGGAAAAACACAGTGGACTTGTGTGAGTGTGAGTGTGTAAGTAAGAGTTTACATCATCCATTCCCTAGGATGTAATTAAATATAAATACCTTTGAAAATTGAAATATTATAGCAAAATTTATTATTAAATTATCTATTATGTTTATATTTTATAATATGTTAAAATTGTAGATACTTGTGAACATAATATATTTACACTGAATTATTTACATTTAATGTGAAAGCTAAGATCCATAGCACACCTTCAGAAAAGCTTATAAATTACAGTGAGTAGGACCTCTTAAATTTTATCATCTTATAAGGTAACCGTTAATTAGACATTTAATATTAGTCCAAATTTCCATAGCTTTAGGTTAAATTCAGGCACAGATCTGTGCAATATAAAGAAGGGGAATGTGATTGTATTCACCAAGTGATTTTCACCTAAGTATATTTGTCAGATTTAAACATTTTGCTACTTATATTAAAAAAAAAAATGAAAGGAGAAAAAAGAGCCAGAAGAAGAGATTTCACACTGATTTTCTGTGTCAGTTAAGCTCTGATCATGCCTTTATATTGATTGTATGTTAAATCTCAGTTAAATGTTGATTCTTATAAGTTATTCTGGAAAATCTATTGTAAAATATAAGACTTAAGGATTTAAATGCCAAGACAATATTTGTATTTAATGAATCAAGATAGACTTGAGATGAATATCTCTGAAAAAGGAAGTTTTTGCTACAGCATAGGTTATGTTTGTAATTTTCTTCTTGAGGTACACCTTTTTTTTTTTTTTTTAAATCTAGTTTCTAACCAGCAGTGTCCTTCATAAAGAGCTTACATTTTAGGAGATTGTTCATTTTTTACTTCTTTCCTATAACTTATAATGAGTGGTACATCTTTCCTCAAATTTTTGTGAGAAACAATTTTCAGGAAGGCTGTCCCACTTTAAATTAATGATTGATTTTCTGTACAGTAGAATTAAAAATATACTTATTGAATGTTTAGTGGAGAAGAATCACAGACTACTTACTAAGTTATAAAATAGTTAATGGGGTGCCTGGGTGGCTCAGGCTGTTTTGCATCTGTCTTTGGATCAGGTCCCTGGGTCTACGGCCATACCACCCTGAACGCGCCCGATCTCCTCTGATCTCGGAAGCTAAGCAGGGTCGGGCCTGGTTAGTACTTGGATGGATCAGGTCCCTGGGATCGAGCTCTGTGTTGGGCTCTCTGCTCAGTGGAGGTCCTGCTTCTCCCTCTCCCTCTGATGCTCCCCCCTGCTAGTTCTCTCTCACTCTCTCTTTGTCAAAAACGTAAATAAAATCTTGGGGCACCTGGGTGGCTCAGTGGGTTTAAGCCTCTGCCTTTGGCTCTGGTCATGATCCCAGGGTCCTGGGATCGAGCCCTGTATCCAGTTCCCTGTTCCGAAAGGAGCCTGCTTCTCACTAACCAGCTCTGCCTGCCACTCCCCCTGCTTCAGCCGTCTCTCTCTCTCTCTGTCATATTAATAAATACAATCTTTTAAATAATAAATAAATAAAATCTTAAAAACATAAAATAGTTAATAGCTGTCTCATAATTTTGAAAATTATTCACTTGGATGAACAATCAAACAATTGTTATGTTTTTAGGTGAAATTAATGTGAGTACATCATTTATACATATTGATACTCAAAATTTACCTGAGATGATTTTCAACAGATTATGGTTTTTTTTACAATTTTAGGAAAATTACCTAATACATGTTTACTGGATTATTTTTTTTTAATATTTACCCTTCCATTTTCTCATCTCAAAAATGTGACTGCTATTATATCTCTTTTCTATAAATTCCAATAAATATTATTTTATACAATTTATTTTAGAAAAACATATGGCCCATCTGCTGTACTTACCCAATATTAGTTTTTGTTTTTAGATGTCTTTCTTAGTCTAATAAGTATTCTTTATATCATTATATAAAGAAATCTGGTAAGTTGTATAAATTTCTACATGACACCATGTAATGGATTATATGTCTTTACTTATTAATATGACTACATGTGACATATGACAAATACTGAATGGACCCAGTCAATGATTGCCATTTGTAAACTCATTTATTCCTCAAAATTGCCCTATGATAGAGATATGATTATTACTTTCCAGATGAACTATCAGAATAACTTGGTTTTCATAGGACTCTAGATAGTTATTTTAAAATGTTAACTAAAACAAAGATTAAATGTGATTATATGAAGTTCAACATTTGCTTACACTTGTATTCTTAAGTACAGAGGACTAAAACATCATCAAAAGCTGCCAGGCAATCAACGTGGGGTCTCCCCCTGATCAGGGTCACTGGGATCGATGCTTGTCTGTGTTTGGTTTGAACCGGTAAAAACTCTGGTTTCTAGTTGCAGTTGCTGAGATGTGTGCATTGTGTTACAAAACAAGTAATTCTGAAAAGGAACATCAGGGACTATGGGGTTAGAAAAGTGACCCTCAACAGTTTCATTGTTTCTGCTGCCACTGTTTGGATGTTACAGTTCCTGAGAAAGAACATTTGTGCTCAAGTCTCTAGGATGAAACTTCTCTTGTCCTGTGATTGTGGTAGATTTATAAGCCTCTTCTATCCTCTGGGGGAATAGAATCAAGCTGACAGTTTATGAGAAAGGGAATGATTGTGTACTTTCATGATTCTTGTACATTTGTTGATGAATAGCATTATTTATGTTACTTAAAGTCAAATATTGATCTCTTTTGTTACTCAATAATGTCAGCTATTTGAAACATGTCTCGTTAAAGAAATAACCGTCATAAAGTCAGAATTAAATCTATCACTTCAATATTTCAAATCTCACCCAAACCTTCAACTTAGGGAAAAAAAAAACAAAAACCTCATATACATTTTATAATTCCGTGATCATACACTTAAAGTTTACTTAAGTCAAAGAAAAAGTGTTCAATGGGTATTTCTAAATAAATAATTTTATTTTCTAGGAGGATAAAATAAAATAATTATCCACTCAATAAAAATGAATGAGTCTTTTGAGGTATAATATCCTCTTTGAGTTAAGTGCAAATTTTCACAAACATTTTCTTGTTGTTTTTTTATTTTAATTCAAATTGTTTGTCATTTTTCCTAAGTATCTACTAAATTCTACCTATTATAGTGAAGTCATAATGCATAAATTCTTTGACTTAACTTACTAGAATTTTCCGTTTTCTCCAAAGTGTATCTCTGACCCTCCCTTTACAGAATGCCAGTTTCTTCTTACACAGTCTGCTACCTTCACAACTATAGTTAACTAACTGTATTGAGGAGCTTGCCCTTAACTTTTTGTAATTATATTCTACTCTGCAGCCTCCAAGATTCAAACTCTCTCTCCCCTTTGGTAAATATTCACATATTGCTTCATATAAGACAGATTAGTAAGCACTAATTGAACTAAAAAATGAAAGTGAAGAAGAGCTCGTTTAATAGACTATATCTCCTAAAACATACGAGGGAGTATCAGAGAGCAGAGGTTTGATGAGTGGCTGAGAAAGCAACATTTTGACTCAACTCATTAGTATGAACTAGTTCGTTGTATTAACAAAATGTTAGGCTGCGTGGTTGGGAAGGGATTGACTGTGGAGTGACCTGTGATTGACATGGTGCCAGTGGATGAGCAGAAAAGGAGTAAGCAGGAAGGGCGTCAGGGGCTCTGCTGAGCTCAGGAAAAAGAGTTAAGCTCCCAGCTCAGGGTTGGTTTGGTTAACCCACCATGGAAATTCGCAAACGTGGGATATTTTCACATTATGCATGTAAATTATTATATGCCTTCTCTAAGCCAGCTACTAAGTGATTGGGACACATAGTTTCATTTAGTATTTAGAATAATATAATTTTATTGTCTCATTATTATTATTATTATTATTATTGATGAGGAAGCTAAACCCAGATTGGTTTTGGGTCCTTCTAACACTAAGGCTCTGCTCTTCGCAATCAGGAATGCAGGGGTGTACATTGTGTGGTTTTATTCACTCAGAGATAGGCCATGGTTGAGTTGGTTTGGTATTTAGCATTATTGGTTTCTTTCTAATTCTGGATTCATGATTATCACCTTCACATTTTTTAAAAAGATGTTATTCATTTATTTGACAGATCACAAGTAGGCAGAGAAACAGAGAGAGGAGGAAGCAGGTTCCCTGCTGAGCAGAGAGCCCTATGCGGGGCTCCATCCCAGGACCCTGGGATCATGACCTGAGCCAAAGGCAGAGGCTTTAACCCACCGAGCCACCCAGGCGCCCCACACCTTCACTTTTTTACTTCTCTTTTCCTTCAAGTAAAATACTAGAATTCTATTTCCAGCTTTTTTCAAAAACGTGAACATTTTGTTTCTTTATACATTTTTTTCTGCCTAGAGTTTGCATACCTATCACCAAATTCTTAATAGATCGGTGACTAAGGGTTTCAAGTGAATAGAAACAACAAAGGGATAGGAATAAAATCAACTCTTTTTTTTTTTTTTTTTAAGATTTTATTTATTTATTTGACAGAGATCACAGGTAGGCGGAGAGGCATGCAGAAAGAGAGGAGGAAGCAGGCTCCCCACAGAGCAGAGATCCCGATGTGGGGCTCGATCCCAGGACTCTGGGATCACGACCTGAGCCGAAGGCAGAGGCTTTAACCCACTGAGCCATCCAGGCGCCCCCTGGATAGGAATAAAATCATACTGAAATATGGATCATTTGGAAAGCGCAGCTGTGTTTATAACCGGTTTCCTAATTACAGTATGTGATAATTGGTATACAAAAATAATGAATAGTCTCCTGAACAAAGTTTGTGAAATGAAACAGATTTTGAAAACATAATATGGCCTGTGTCCACATCTTCTGACCTAGTTGCTATGTGTTGAATTTGATACTTTACAGAATTAACTCAAGGCCAAAGTATGTGGTAAGCACTGTCCTTTGGCCCTACCACCTTTTATGTTTAGCACCACTACTATGAATGTATGGATACTTTCCATAATTCCATATACTGCTGTTTCTGCCTTTCTTAAAGTTTTGTTAGTTATTCTTTGGTGCACCATCAGCTACCCATCCTATCTTAAAATAACAATCACAGGGGTGCCTGGGTGGCTCAGTGGGTTAAGCCTCTGCCTTAGGCTCAGGTCATGATCTCAGGGTCCTGGGATCAAGCCCCACATCGAGCCCCACATTGAGCTCTCTGCTCAGCACGAAGCCTGCTTCCCCCTCTCTTTCTGCTTGCCTCTATGCCTATTGTGATCTCTCTATCTGTCAAATAAATAAATAAAATCTTTAAAAAAAATTGCAAAGATCACAACATTTAAATATTACTCTTCCCTTTTTTCTTAAGCTCTTGTCATCTGTGAATCAAAAATGGTGATACATTAACTATTGTAACTTTAATGTCCTATTACTCCCTTCTGAACTTTGATTCCATATTCCAATTAAGATGCAGAATCAAGGCACTACTCAAATACTGAGGATTTCTCTTCTACAATAGGCCCGTCAGGTTTTCATTGTGCTTTATATGTGATTTTTTTTTTTTTAAATGTGTGGAATGGCATGTTTAAATAAGGCCCCGTGACCTATCTCAAATCACATGATTCAACTTCCTCAGTATTTTTTGCATATTTAAAATGTCAGGCATTTTCAACATTCTAAGATAGATAGTAATATCACCACTTTCTTTTTTTTTTTTTCCAATTTATTTATTTTCAGAAAAGCAGTATTCATTATTTTTTCACCACACCCAGTGCTCCATGCAAGCTGTGCCCTCTATAATACCCACCACCGGGGCGCCTGGGTGGCTCAGTGGGTTAAGCCGCTGCCTTCGGCTCAGGTCATGATCTCGGGGTCCTGGGATCGAGTCCCGCATCGGGCTCTCTGCTCAGCAGGGAGCCTGCTTCCTCCTCTCTCTCTCTCTGCCTGCCTCTCTGCCTACTTGTGATCTCTCTCTGTCAAATAAATAAATAAAATCTTTACAAAAAAAAAAAAATACCCACCACCTGGTACCCCAACCTCCCACACCCCCGCCACTTCAAAACCCTAATATCACCACTTTCTTAAGAGAAAATTAAACAACTCAATCTAGATCAAATGGACATTCGCAGTTGGGATTTCTGGCTAGAATTTTGGAACTTTCTCTTTTATCAAAACTGGCCTGTTAGACATTTTTTTTTTTTTTACCTTTCCCACTGCTGTGATTTCTGTTTTACCTCAGAAAAATAAATAGCTTTTGGTCACATTTGTTTTGGGATTCAAATCCAGGCATACTTATGGGGATATAAAAATGTTTTAGAACCTCTTTTGATATAGTTGCCCTTGTTTTAAGCTAGAATATACTACGAGATAATGCCATCTATTTCAATATTATTGCAAAAATGATGTGTCCAGAATGTTTTGTAAGAAGGTAAAATAAAGTTTGGAACGGATTTTCGTGTGAGTACAGGGTTTATTTATTAAGTCTACTCTGCAAGGACAAGAAAAGCCATCGTGCAGAGCTGGAGACGTATCTTCTAACAAATAAGCATTTAGTTCTGATTTAGTGTAACTCCTGGGCACTAGTAAATCAACCAGTGCAATACCAAGGAAAAACATTAAGATCTTTACATTTTGAGGCTTCCTGTCAAACTGTTGCTTAACACAGTTAGACTGAGACTTTAAATCTGTTGTTTAAAGGCTGAATAAATTAAAAAAAAAAAGATGTTATCTATTTTTTGGTCTTGATTTGGGATATTAACTAGATTCTTCATTTGTCCACACTGATGGATGATTTTAAAAGTTGGATGCATAAAAAAGAACCTCACAAATGACAAATTTATCTGATAATACCATAGAACATTGTGTAAAGCCATTACAATTCAAAGAAATTGATTTTTCTTCTTTCAGAAGTTCTGAAAATAATAAAAGTGTAAAGAGTCAACATTTGCATCTATTTATCAAAAACAAACTTGATTATTTTTGCTTTTACACATAAAACCTTATCAAAATTTTATGCTTAATTTCATTTTCAGACTTAAAACTATCGATATTGAGATTTTCTGATGTTTGTAGAAGTAGACAATTAATTTGACTATCTCCTGTATTGTTCTTCCCCGTAGTACAATATGGACTAGAAATTCTTCTAAGTTGTAAATTTCTTCATGTTTCTTGTACTTGGTATATATTAAGATTCTTCATCTGTGGTGTTATAATGTTTACAATGTTTATTAACTTTGCAACATTTCTACCTTTTTTCTTCAAATATTATTTACTTTGATCCCTTCCATATTTTATGGAAACAATAATTACATGTACAGTAAGCTGCTTACAGTTGTTTTACAGTTACTTTTTTTTTTAAAGATTTTATTTATTTATTTGAAAGAGAGAGATGACAAGCAGTCCGAGAGAAAGAGGAGGAAGCAGGCTCCCTGATGTGCAAAGAGCCTGATGCGGGGCTCGATCCCAGGACCCTGAGATCATGACCTGAGCTGAAGGCAGTGGCTTAACCCACTGAGTCACCCAGGCACCCCTACAGTTACTCTTTTTTTTTTTTTTTTTAAAGATTGTATTTATTTATTTGACAGAGAGTAATCACAAGTAGACGGAGAGGCAGGCAGAGAGAGAGAGAGAGAGAGGGAAGCAGGCTCCCTGCTGAGCAGAGAGCCTGATGCGGGGCTCGATCCCAGGACCCTGAGATCATGACCTGAGCTGAAGGCAGTGGCTTAACCCACTGAGCCACCCAGGCACCCCTACAGTTAGTCTTAAAATTTTTTGTTTTCCTGTGGTGCCTCACTGACTCAGTTAAGCATCTGACTCTTGATTGCAGCTCAGATCTTGATCTCAGGGTTGTGAGCTCAAGCCTGGCATTTGGTTCCACACTTTTTTTTTGGGGGGTATTTATTTACTTACTTATTTATTTAGATTTTATTTATTTCTCAGATAGAGGGAGGGAGAGTGAGCATAAGCAGGGTGAGTGGCAGGGGAGAGGGTAAAACAGGATCTGCACTGAGCAAGGAGTCCAATGTGGGACTTGATCCCGGGACCCTGGGATCATGATCTGAGCTGAAGGCAGACACTTAAGTGACTGGGCCACTCAGGCATCCCACAGTAAGCCTACATTAAAAAACAAAAAAAAAAAAGTTTCTGTATTTTGTTTAGATAATTTTTTATTACTATAATCTGCTTTTATTATGAAATTTGTATTTCATAATAAATATGTATATATTTATTTTTGAACATTTAGGACTTTCATTATACTTTAATTTTTTTTTTTGCTAATTCTAATATTTGAAGGAGTTATGACTCAGTTGATTTATGGCTCATGTTTTCCTGCCTTTTATATTCCTAGTAATCTTTGACTGGATTCCAGAGATTGGAAATTTTACTTTTTTCTGTGTTTGGTATTTTTGTGTTCCTATAAATATTCTTGAGCTTTTTTGGTAATGTAGTTAAATTACATGAAAAGTGTTTGATTCTTTTTATTTTTGGTCTGGTTTTCAAGGTATGTTTTGTGGGTCCATACCAGCACTTAGTTGTAAAACTTCCCACCCCTAGGACAGCATCTTCATAAGCTCTTGGCTCAATGTTCTTGAAATATGAGGATTTCTGGTGTGGTTGGTAGAAAAAAAACTCAAAACACTGTATGGTGTGAATGTCAACGACCATCTCTTGTAATCATAACTGCTGCTTCTGTTCCTGCCCTCTGATAGCTTTCTTATATGCACATGCTTATTAATAATCAACTGATTTTTCCAGGTTTGCTTGGGTAGGTTTCTGGAGTTTTTTTCTTAATTTTTTAAAAAGGTTATTTATTTATTTATTTATTTGCGAGAAAGAGAGAGAGAGAGATAATGAGAGAGAGCAGGAGCAGGGAGGAAAGAGAGAAGCAGGTTCCTTGAGATCAGGGAGACCAACCAACGCAGGGTTCAATTGATCCCAGGACCCTGAAATAATGACCTGAGTGGAAGGCAGACATTCAACCAACTGAGCCATCCAGGTGCCCCTGGAGTTCTGTTTTAGTGGGACTCTCTCTCTGCTAGTACTGTGGTCGTTGATCTGTAGTGGTTTATTCTCGTTGGTTTCTCAGTTCTGTCTTCTTGACTGAGGGAGTCTTTCAGGCATCTTCTCGATTTCTACTCCTTGAACAACTTCTTGGAAACTGTCTCAAGACAATTTTTGTGCTTACCTTATTTTCGGTACTTTAGGGATTGTTGTTGTTCCTTGGTGTTATCTAGTGTTTTGAAAAGTATTGTTTCATACATTTTATCTATTTTCTGGTTCTTTCCAGGCAGAAGGAAAATCCAATCTTTATTTCTCCATTTTTCCTGGATCTCAAATATATATGTTTACCCACACATACATAGTTGAGGAAACATTATAGAACTGAAATATTATGTAATAATGAAAGAAGGATTAGTGTCTTACTCAACTTGGGCTGCCATAACAAAATATCGTAGGCTGGGTGGTCTAAGCAACAGACATTTATTTTCTCACAGTTCTGGAGGCTGGAAGTCAAAATTAAGATGTCAAGATGGTTAGTTTCCAGTGGAGGCTCTCTTCTTGGATCTCTGGATGGCTGTCTTTGTTCTGTGTCCTCACATGGCAGGAAATAAGAGAGAGCACGCTCTCTGGTGTAGCTTCTTAAAAAGCTATACTACTATCATCAGGAAGGCCCCACCCTCATAACCTTACCTAAACCCATCTCCCAAAAAGTCTATCTCCAAATTTCATCACATTAGGCAAATGAAATTTAGAACAGAGCTACTCATTAAGATGATCTGACATAGGGGCACCTGGGTGGCTCAGTGGGTTAAGCCGTTGCCTTTGGCACAGGTCATGATCTCAGGGTCTTGGGATCATCAAGTCCCGCATCGTCTTTCGGCTTAGCAGGGAGCCTCCTTCTCTCTCTCACTGCCTGCCTCTCTGCTTATTTGTGATAAACAAATAAAATCCTTAAAAAAAAAAAAAGATGATTTGACATAAATGCTCTAATTTTCATAGGGAAGTAGAGATATTATTTAACTTCAGGATTTTTAAAATCTGGTTGGAGAATTCCATTTCATTTTTTAAATTAAGGTATATATTAATATCTACTAAGGAATCTGGTTGGTTATTTAATTATCCATAAAATATGGCTTTCCTAAAGTAAAATCAATACTATTTGTCAAAGTCAAAATTATAAATGTAATGGTCTTATATTCCCTGATCAAAGTCTTTTGTTTTCTTTTCAGAGTGAATCTTTTAACTAATGTAGCATACATAGCTGAACACCACTTTTCAATGATTATATACATAAAACAAAACATCTTAAAATAATGATTTTTATTTTTATTAATTTTTTATTCTTAAAATATTTGTCTTTAAAGCCCTGTAAAATATAACAATGTAACATGTCTCATGTCTTGGTCTCAGTATAGCACTTACAAATAGATCAGAAGCAAATTACATCCCATTCGGCATAGCGGTTGTTACAAAGGAAAAATAAAATAGAGTCTTGATTGTGAAAGCAGCAATAAGAGCAGAAGTGTTGAAAGTGCCTAATGTATAGACAACTTCAAAATAGTTTTGGGTATACATGCTAAACTCACAAAATAAAATAACTTTAATGGCATTTCCACAAAACTCAATAACTATAATTTAAAGTTAATTAGATACTGATTCTGTTTCCTTTCTTTCAATATATCATAGTTATATAAAACAGCATAACATAGTTATGTTTATTTCAAATATTTAGGTTTATGTTGTACTCTCTTCATGAACCCATTGCCTGAGGATTTAAGTTCATAAAGTGATAATGAAACCTATAGATCATTTGTGACCGTAAGAAAAATCATCAAACTCAATTCTCAAATTGCCTTCTTCTCCTAGTCCCAGTCAACAAGCAAAAAGTAACAAGAGTGTTCTTTTTTAAAGAAAAAAGAAAAAGAAATGAGAGTTGAAATACTCAAATATTTAATAAAATCATTTTAGAATTTCTTTATTTGGCTTTCTTTTTTTGCCATTTAGTCTGAAGGACAGTGACATTATTATATTCATATTTGGGAAAACAAAGTCTTTTTTTTTTTTTTTAAGATTTATTTGAGAGAGAGAGAGCACACTAGAGTGAGGGGATGGGCACAGGGAGAAGGAGAGAGAATCTTCAAGCAGAATTTCTGCTGAGCATGGAATCTGACACAGGGCTCAGTCCCAGGATCTTGAGATCATGATCTGAGCTGAAATCAAGAATCAGACACGTAATCAACTGAGCCACTCAGGTGCACCAAGGAAAAACAAAATCTTAGAAGAATTCAGGCAAGTGTTTATTTTTATTAAGCTAGAATGTTATTATTTTACTCTTGACATTCCAGTACCCATTCTTTTTTAGCAATTTTCTTTATTACTTTATTTACTCTATTACTATAACTTTAATTTTTATAATAGAGTAATAAATATATTAAAATTATGATATTAAAACATGTCTTGTTGGTTTAATCTGAAATAAATAAGCCAAAATATTTTTTTATTTATTCTCAACAAGCATTATCTGAAAATAAGAACAATTCTTTTTGCTGTTATGCAGGTTTTTAATCTTTACAGACTATATGATGTCTCTAGGCCTTGTTTAACAATTTCTAAATTGATGGGGTTATTAAGCGATTCCTCAGGTGATTTGAACCTACTTTTTGAGGCCTTTATGAATTTTACTGAATTCTGATTATTTAGTTACCACTAGGGGGAACTAATCCCCCTAAAGTTCAATTTTGGAATTCTTTTTCATTTATTCAAACAATTCTTAAAGATTTATTTATTTATTTATTTGACAGAGAAAAAGAGAGAGAGAGAGAGAACAAGCAGGATAGGGGCAAGCTGGCTTTCCACTGAGCAGGGAGCCCAATGTGGACCTCGATCTCAGGACCCTGGGATCATGACCTGAGCCAAAGGCAGATGCTTAACAACTGAACCACCCAGGTGCCCCGAAGTTATTCAATTTTAAAATTTTGTACAATGTTAATTATAAGTTTTGTATACAGCTTACATTTTGCATATAAGAGGTTTAAACAAAAGACTGTAAGTAGTCATGGATGAACAGAACTTACTATCATGCCTACCAATGCTAAGAAACAACCTGAAAAATAATCCAAGTAGTTGGTCTGCCCCGTGTTATGGATTTCTCGCTAAGTGCATTGAACAATCATTTCACATGAATAAGAGTGTTTTAACACCCATACTTTTTTCACCTCCTTTTTCCTCCTCTGTAGATTTTTATCACATTTGTATCATCAATATAATTTATCAACAAAGCATTAGGCTGCTAAGAGTGTTTTTCTTTTCTCTTTTGAGAGAAAAGAGACGGATTTTGGAAATTTTTGAAACCTTTAGATTCCAGTTCACAGTGTGAAATAGAAAATAAAGCAACAAATCCCCAGAAGACTTGGAATGATGGAACTCACTTTGTTAAACTGAATAAACCTGAAGGATCATGTAGAACACAATTAAACCATGATCATTTTTTAAGATCATCACCATCATAAATAATCCAGAAGTATATTAGATGAAGGAATGTGTAGCACATGGGAGCATACCAAAAAAGATCTACTCATAGCTAAGCAGATCACAAGGTTAAACAAGATGGTTTTCAGTCATTAATGGAAAACTAGAGTTTACTTCTGCTTGTAACCAACAAGATGGTTTAGGCAGTAATAAATCCTTACATTAAGGAAGCCCAGCTACTCTAGCCCCTAAAGTAGAGATATCAAATCATTTTGGGTTAAGTGTCAAAGTAATAGGAAACATTGGCTTTTGAGAATGTTTTAAAGTGTTGCCAGACCTAGAGTCATCAATTCCATTTCTCTAAGTCCTCAGTACCTTGGTGGACAATGCAGAACTATATCTCAGATGCCCTGATTTCTAGTGCAATGGACTTCTCCTTGTCCCACACTTTACCACAAAGGGCTTCATGTTATGCACCTCCAATTATTAGCAGAGACTTGAATAGAAAGTATGATTCCTAATGAAGAAATATTGTATGACCTTGATCATAAAGAATTTTAGTGCATGATGAGTTTAGAAAACTCACCAGTTCTGTTTCACTTTCCTAAAAGACATAATTAGTATGACTGACATACTAAAGGAAAAAGAATTGATGCTTATAAGTGCAATGCCTAGAAACTAAACAAACTATATCCTTATTCGGATTAAGTACTGTGAATAATATACCTTAATGTGCTGGTCACTACAGAAAATAAATAATGGAAGTAACACTGTAATCATATTATTAATTTATAATGCTCCTATCAAAACAGAATCTAGGACACTATGCAAGGAACAAACAAAAAGTATACCACTCTGGGCTCCTTGCCCAGAAATACGACCACAAAAATATACACATAACTAAGGGAGGAAAACAAAACAAACAAACAAACAAAAAACAAAAAAGAAAGCAGTCCAACGAAAAGACAATTGGCTAGAAAGAAAAAAAAATCACTAAATTAAAAAATGAAAATGCTATAATTGTAACTGTTGGTAAATCTGATGATCCCATCAGATTTATTAACAACTTTGAATATTATGGATAAGGAATAAGATATGGTTACTGAAATAGAAAAATATTTTAATAATAATGAATATTTCCAAGAAAATCGATTAATTGACCAAAATAAAGACATTTCTAGGGTATCAGAAAACATCAACCATGGAGTAAACATTATATAGTTCCTGACATTGTCTTCCAGCTGAAATATCTCCTGGTCTTAAGTGAAAGAGCTTAGGGAGCAGATCTTCCCAAAATGCAAATTAAAATTAGAACGTATCTTGAGGTTTATCTTGAGGTTTAGAACGTATCTTGAGGGCTTCGTGGTGATTGAGATGATGATGATGATGATGATTTTGTGATTGAAAGTATTTAATGACACAGAATGTTAAATTGCCTAGGGGAGGTTTATGTAAAGTCCACAATGAGTTGTAATAAAAAGAACTTTTTTCTGTCTTCAGCAAACAGCACATGATTATCTATTCTGGGTTACCTTTTTAATCAGCAATCTGGTCTTGCATATTTATGCCCAAAATAAAGCTTTAGGGTCTTGACAGACTTTTTAATATGTACCAGGCTTATTCTCTACCATATTCCCATTGGCATCCTCTTATGGCAAAGAAAATGAAGTATCAAAGGCCTCCATATTTGGGGAAAAAAAAGATTATTGTTCAATTATTCAACTGTCAATCAGACAATTTATCAAACTATGCTTAGAATCCTATATAAATCTGAAATGACCAACTTAAGCTCCTTTAAATATATGTTCTTCATTTATGCATATGTAGACTTGTGGCTGCATGACTAATGAGAAAGACTAGTTTCTGCTAGAAGAGGATTTTGAAAGAACCCAAAGCCATTAAACCACCACTGGCCCCACTGTACTTTTCTTCTTTTTTGAAAACAAAAACTTCTAGAAAATTGAAAATGTTTAGGGAGAAGTGGGCAGGTAGTGTGATGTTGCTAGAGCTGGAGATAGGGTTAGCAAAACGATGAATTGAAGAGCTCAATGAGAAATAACCAAAAGATAGGAGGAAAACAAGAGTTTTTGAGATTGAATCCATGAAAAGATTATTTACAATATGAAGATTAGATCAATACTGTCAAATATTGTAGAAAGTAAAAAAACATGTCTTGATACTCCAGATTTAGTGTAAAGAAATTATTTGTTGATTTTAGAAAGACAATGCCAGCTGAATGGTGAGGATTATTTAGCCAGACTGCAGTGGGTTGAGGACCGAACTGGAAGTAAAATGGAAGGAGTGATTCCTATGGCAAAGAAGGAAAGAAAAGGCTGGAGAGAACAATAGCACTAAAAATATTTTGTGTTTGCTTGTTCAGTTAGATAGAAGAAACCTGAATATGTTTCAAAATTCAGAAGAAGAGGATAGTGGAAGACGGATTGACATATGGGAAAGGAAGGAAATAATTGCTTTTTCAGTTTTCTGAGATGTGAATGAAAAGGATTCAAAATATAGTAGAATGATCAATTGCAGAGAGGACATAGAATGGAGGAAACTAGGTTAGAATACAGATTGCTAAATTTGTGTGAGTTGGGTGAGAACTGGTTCTTGCAACCTAATAATTTTAATGTCATGAAATAGCTCAGTCATATGGTAGTCATGTGTGACTACGCACTGGGTTAGGACATTGTGGAAAGTAAAATGCTGAAATAAACACTGGGAACAATTGGATTGGTTAGAATGCTATCTAGAGAAATAAAAGATTTCAGTACAACTTTAAGAGCTAAGTTGCCGCTGGAAAAGAGAACTTTGCAAGAGGACACTCTGAATTTGTGTGTGTGTGTGTGTGTGTGTGTGTGTTAATGAATTATGATAGAAAGCTAAGATGTAGGAGCCACATAAATAGGACACTGGTTACATCAAGGGTCGTGCAAAGGAGGGGAAGGACAAAATAGAACCAGTAAGTTGACAGTATGGTCAAGAATGGGATTGGAGCTTATCAGTTATGGGTTTGATTTGGATGGAAATGGAGGACCACATGGGAGGAGCTGGTATATGGAGAAAACAGTTGGGTCAAGAGGATAGGAAACCAGTAAGAAGACAGTGGCACTGTGAAGAACGCAGTGAGAGATACCATGAAAATTGTTTCCATCGAAAAAAGAAGTTTAAAGATATTAGAGGAAGTTAATGAAGAGAGTGTGTTTGTGTGTGTGTATGGAGAAATGTGGTGGCTGTATTTCAGTGAACATCAGGAAAGTGACTGAGAGTAAGTAGATCCATGAAGAGCCGTGGAGCAGTGTGGGTGGGAATATGGAGACGTCAAGTTTAAAATGAAAGGTTGGTAATTTATGTGGAATAATTTTAGTGGATTCCAAGGACAGGAGTCACAGCAGCTAAACAGTAAGTGGGGAGTTGGAGTTACATATATAAAAGTAAAATATTCTAAAAGAAAAGACAAGATAGATGGTCGTGCATTTAAAAAAGATATATTCTTCCAAGGAGGTCTCAAGGAAAAAACGAGTGTATTAGAAATATTTGCACTATCTCTTCTTATATGTATTCACAAATATAATGTCACTACCCTACTTTTGGGACTTCCATATAATACCCAAAGTATTTATAAAGTATGTAGTCTTTACATGCTATCAATTGAAGTCTTTACATACTACTTACTTTATAAATACTTCCTAGATTAATTTGTTATCAAAAATAAACATGAAAAATGCATATTCATTTGGTGAATTTCACTTTGGGTGCATTGAGTATGAAAATTAAATGATTGGTTTAAAAAATGAAAAAAATATGGAGTTCACTATGTTGGTTTCTTATTGAAATAATTGCCTAAGGACTAATATAATTTAATATAAATTATGTGATGTTTCTCCTTTCTCATTACCATCAATGGAAGTAAAATCAACTAAAAAATGATGAAATGGATAAAAAAATAAAATATAGATGAGGATACAAAGGCATACAAATAATTTTCTAATAAGTAAACTTGCTAAATATATTCAACACATATTCTTAATATAGTCTAAAAGAAAAATATGTTCCAACTCCATAACATCAGTTTGGTAAAACTCATATTCAACATTTGTCTCCTCTATTGGCATGACCGTAATAATCTAGATATTTTCAGTAGCTTAAATGCATTTTTAGCTTATGATAGTAAGTAATCCTGCTGCTTTATAACAACAAATAATTTGTTACAGTTGTTTAAAGAGGTGAAAATGGTAATATGTTTGATATTGATTTCTTGGTTTACTGAAGAGTCTACTTTAAGCAATAAGAAAAAATCCATTTTTTTAAGAACTGATTCTAGAAGGTCTGTTTTTAGAGCTTCATTTTTATGTTTTTAAAATGAAAATTTCCCTTAAAATAATTACTTCACTTTTGAAAAATCGTCCATCAACTCTATCAAGAGCTAAATGTTTTAATTACAGTGTCTATGGCCTAAGTCACATCAATATAGAAACAGCTCATCTGAACAAACAATATATTAGCAAAGCTAACATATTGTTCATTTCCTTTAATTATAATAATCACTCAAGTTCACTATGTAGCTAAAACAAGGATTGTCAAGTACAATTTTGTTTTTATTCAGGACAGTGACAGATAATTCCAACTGCTGTTTTACATACTTTCACTTAAAACAGTTCATTTATTAGTGTGAATAAATCTAAAAATACTCTTTTGAGTATCAGATTTTAGCTTTCCAAAGGTCAGTGTTATTTGTGTGTATGTATCAGTGGATCTTGCTATTTTCCTTAATATTTGCTATTACTTACTTTTTATAAACATATTTTAGACTCAAATGCCTTTTGATGCAAGATATGTAACATGTGTATAAAAAGAGTTTTTTGGGCACCTGGGTGGCTCAGTGGGTTAAAGCCTCAGCCTTCGGCTCAGGTCATGATCTCAGGATCCTGGGACCGAGCCCCACATGGGGCTCTCTGCTCCTCCGGGACCCTGCTTCCTCCTCTCTCTCTGCCTGCCTCTCTGCCTACTTGTGATCTCTGTCTGTCAAGTAAATAAATCAATCTTTAAAAAAAATAAAAATAAAAAGAGTTTTTTGAATTTGTTCAATCCAGAAGTTCTCAATGCCTTTATTTTTCTCCCATCACTTCCTGCAAACATGTTCTGGCATATGCTTTTCCTCCAGAGAGGACCATGGACCAATCCCACATTCTTCTCTTCATTTACAATTAAAATATCTCTTTATGGCAATAACAACTTTCAGGTATTTCCAAGTCAACTCTATTCCAATTTAAAACCTTCCACTTTGCATCTAATTCAGACATTTTTGCCTAATTGAGCAAATTCCTTTCACAGTGGTTCAGACCATGCCACCCTTTGTGGGTATCCATTTTGCCCACAGGAACTTCACTTACTCTTTCCACACCAAATTCATGCTGTCTTAAAGCTAGTGCTTCTCTGCTACTTGATATCACAGGCAAATCCAGTGAATCCCTATCGCCTCCATAATTCTCCATGAAAGGAGAAAGGATTCTACTCTAAGTTTCTATCTGCTCACCATTCTGTAAGGAAGAGCCATGTCTTTCTAACATCTTGGCATTCACCACTGTTAGGTCTCTAGTGAGTCTATGAGTTTCTTCAGGTCAGCAAGTATTCAACGTGTTTTTCTGTGTGTATTTGTAATGAGGTGTAGTGATGGTGGTGGTTGTGGAGGTGATATTAATGAATATAGCTGAAATATTATATAAATATTATTTCTTTTATCTACTACTCCCCTGACATAGAAAGCACATTTCAGCCATGGATCCATTTATTCAACAAATATTTGTTGAGACAACTCTATACCAGGTATTTTTCCTCAACATGAGAATACAGCGGTGAACAGAACAAAGTCAGTATTATTCTCTTTCAATGGAGATTGTCTTCCAGGTGTGAAAAAGATTGTCAGAGGAGGCAATAAAAGCTGTGAAGGAAAAATAATATAAAGAAAGAAGGTAGACTATGTATTCTTGAGTATGCCTTATAATAGTATTTTCAGGGAAGATTTCACTGATGAGGTGATGTTTGAACAATGACCTGAAGGAAATGACAAGGAACTGTCCCAATAGAGAATTTCTTCTGAATATAAAGCTTTCTTGTTAAATCAAATGATTTACTTCACATATTTATGAAATGGCCAGAAGAACAATGTGGGGCTGAGGGCAACAAGCAAGGAGGAGAATGAGAGGCAGTGAAATCAGAAGGAGAGTGTATCACGTTTGAATGTATGTTTATATATTAGAATGAATGTTTGGGACACAACAGAGTATTCAGAAACATTGCCATTTTCCCAGTAAATGCTGTATAATCATTATGAAACAAACTCTTGCGAATTAGAAAAAAATTAACTTACAATGGAAAATCTTTGGCAAGCTTTTATATCATAATTTGAAGCATTCATCAAGAAAAGAGAAAGCACTGTTTGTTCTTTAATTAAAAAGAATGCTTTTCATTATGTCAGCAAAGTTTTAACCAAAAGGCATGTGAGTAGAATATATTTAGCTGAAAAAAGCAAATCAATATTAATGATAGCTTATCCAGTACATATTGATTTTATAATAAATGAAAACTTGGAATAAAAAAAAGGAAAAGAAATCCAGAGTTCTGCCTAGCCCAAATCGCAGGGGGGCTAGGCAACATATTCATGTTATGAATTTGGTTTAACATATAAAAATATATGTTAGCAACATATTCATGTTATGAATATTAGCAGCATATGTTATGAATATGGCAACATATTCATGTTATGAATTTGGTTTAACATATAAAAATATAAAAAAAATAATATAAGGGGTCAGATATCAAGGTCCCCTGTCAAACAAAAATTTAAATATTTTGAATACAATAACATGTTACAATAACTTGAACTAGAAATAATATAACCTGTTCTACTATAAAATAACCCTAGAGTTTTCTATTATCATGAAAATATGAGCCTATTAAATACGAGTGGTTGTTTGATCATTAAATACTTGACTTATATTTCTAGAAACAAAAGCGAGGGAACTATCTGCCAAAGTAATTTTATATGTTCAAAATCGGAACTAGATTTTAGAGAATCTGAAAGTCATAAGAACCTGGTTAAAAGACACCTTCATTTATCTCTTGTGATAGTGGAGCTTCTGCAATTTTGAAACAGAAGCAGATACAGAAAATGTGCATTATTTAATAATGACTTAATATAAAAGGAGAAGCAAATCCTTCTCTAGAATAATGATTTTTATCATTCAAATAAAATTTGGTTAACCTTATAACTTTCTCATCCAGAAATCACAAAAGAAAGGTTTCTAATATTACATGATATATAGCTTTGATTAAATGACCATCAAAGGAGCATGATTAAAAGTTTTTTTTTTTTTTTTAGATGAATTACTTAAATAACTAGAACAAATCTATGGGAAATTATCATCATCATTATCATCATCTTTTTGGCATAAGTGGAATCACATTTACTTTTTGATTTTTTTTTTTTTTAATTTGTGATATTTAAACAAAAGTCAGACTCAGGGATAAATGACTCCAGGGAAATCAGACTGGTGAAAGAGATGTCAGAAAAATGCACAATTCTAGTTATTTGTGGGGCACTTTATTAAAGGAATAAACCTGGAGGCTAAGTCATTTTTTTTTTTTAAGTCATGCTCTTAATTATATAGTTGACAGGCTCACTATTGAAAAACATACTGCCATAATCCTTGGGAACCAAGATAGGTAAATGTAAGAACCTATTTAGAAACTGTCCCTGCTCCCCTTCCCCCAGGGTATTTACTTGGAGACCAGTCCCGGAAACCAGCTTCTGGTATCAAAGCCCAGATACGAAGGTGGGTCAGGACAAGTGGAGACATCGATCAGTGGGGGGTGGGGTGGGGTGTGCGCTTACTGTCTCCCTGGTTACCAAGGAGTATGGGCCCTGCCCTTTGGGAGCCTTTTTGGCGCCAATCCCAATCAAGGTGTAATAGGCTGGTTCAAATGTCTACTAGGATAAATTGTAACTTAATTGATCACCTAGCATCACTGAGGAGTTTCCTGTGTGTGTTATAATCTCATTGGCCACCTGTGCGTGGCCAGGCCCAACCGCATGGCCTTTGCCTTTAAAAGCTAGTCTGTGAAACAGAGAAGGGTCGCCCTCTCTTAGAAGAGGTGCGGCCCTGAACATTCGGTTAGATTCTTGATGCTTGGCGCAAAATAAAGCTTTGCTTGACCTTCGCTTTGTATCAGTCTCACTACTTTAATCACGGACCCATTATTGGGGCATAACAGTAAATTAATCTCAGTTTTAGAAAATGCAATTTTTTATACTTATTTCCTTATAGTGTCTTGTTCCTTTTCCTTAGGTTTGTTTCTTCCTACGTTTTTTTATGTTTCCTTTCTTACTACTCTATGTTCCAGTCAAATGAGGAAACAGGGATATACACTTCTTTTTTTCTAAGGCTTATTTCTAGAGACCATATTGCTTAGTTGTTGCTAGAGAACCGCACTTGCTGAATGAAAATCCATGTATGGCTTTGGCAAGTTGTATTAAATTTTGCATTTCCATTTTCTCTCAACAATGAGGACAGTAACTGTACCTATAGCACAGAGATGTTGTGAAGATTAAATGAATTAATGTAGACTTTATGATACCTGTTATCTAATATCTTCCCTTTCTGAAGTGTAATTAAATTTTTTGCTTGAACAAAGAGTTCACTGATGTTCTCTTTAGCAAATTCTTGGCCTTAGATATACTCTCATCCTTTCTTTTATCTTGTTAGCGAATATTTATGTGTTCTAGATGTATCTTACAGACCCAGGCTGAATTCATCTCCTGAGGTTTTTGAACTCCTCATCCTCTCATGAGAAGTGCTGTTCCAGCAGAGTCAGAGCTGGTCCCAGGGCAGGGCGTCCGGAGTGGGGCTACTATTGCCCAGGTATAAGGATGGTCCTGGTGACAGGACTTTGACTGGGAATTGATGGATAAGTGGAGCAACTTAGAAATAGCAAACAGTGGAAGTGGAAGTATGACAGAACAACTGAGGTTTGCTTGCATTGAAAAAGATAAGATACTTCAAGCTGATTTTATTTTTTTTCTTTTTTTTTTTTAAAGATTTTATTTATTTATTTGACAGAGAGAGATCACAAGTAGGCAGAGAGGCAGGCAGAGAGAGAGAGGAGGAAGCAGGCTCCCTGCTGAGCAGAGAGCCCGATGCGGGACTCTATCCCAGGACCCTGAGGTCATGACCTGAGCCCAAGGCAGCGGCTTAACCCACTGAGCCACCCAGGCGCCCCGTCAAGCTGATTTTCAATTAAAGCTGTCTATATCATCGATTTGTATAAAAATATATGGGGAAAAATGCCACCAGGGATGTTAGGGAAGACTGTAAAATAAAACTATTGATGTTTGTAATTATTTTGTTTTTTATCACTGTTGACAGTTCTGCTATTATTTTTGTTTTCTCTGATGGCAGGAGGGAAAGGTATCTACAGAAAATTATTGCATATATTCTTTGGGAGAAACAGGAAACTCAAAGAGGAAAGTATTTTAAAATGTTATGGACAATCGTGAGAACCTGCATTTGGTTAGTCACCTACTAATGGAAATAAAGGGAAATAATGGGGACATACTTCTATACATTATAATGAACAAGGAATAATTTTTTTTGAAATCTATTCTTGGTTTTGGAAAGGGTGACTATTTATCCACACCTTCCTACTTTTACTTATGTGGACTTATTTAGAGTCTCTGATTGATCTTGGATTAAATAACTTTTTTTTTTCTTTTTTGTTTAGATTTTAGATATATTTAATCCATGAGATTTTTTAAAAGATGCATGGATCATAACCAAACATCTGTTTATTATATGCATGCTCATTATTAACATAGGAAATGTATTAGAGTTGAGCCAGGAATCAAGTAGATCTGATAGTAATGTGAAATATGTATATTACTAGAAAATAGTTAACAGGAAAAGTTAAAATACAAACATAACAATGATACTATTAGAACCGGTCTTTACAAAATGCCAAAAAGACCTGATGGCAGTGAAATAAAATCCATAAAACTTATAAAATTTAGAGATGACTGAATTTGGGCAAAATGCCATTTCCCTAGTCTTCCCTAGTCTTCATCATCATAAACACCAGAAAATGGAAGAAAGAAAGAGAAAGAACAAACTAGTTTTATATCAGTGCAACATAAAATAATGGAGACGTACAATTAAAGATTTATTTATTTATTTGAGAGGGATATATATATATATATATATATAGGGAGAGAGAGAGAGAGAGAGAGAGAGCGCAAGCATGGGGAGGGACAGTGGGAGAGGAATCAGAAGAGAAGCAGACTCTCTCCTGAGTGTGGAGCTCAAGGTTTGGTTCTGGCTTCATCCCCAGACCCTGAGATCATGACCTGAACTGAAATCAAGTTGGGCACTTAACCAATAGCCACCCAGGTGCCCGGGACTTACAATTAAGAATAATCTATCTGAAGAAGCTAAGGAAGATATTGAAGAGTATATAAAATTTTACAGATTAAGAAGTACAGATCAAGAAGTAAGAATACATTTTTAAAAATTGAGTTAATATGCTATATAGACTTCCAGGCTGTTGGGTTCATTGCTATATTAGTGTTTAAGTAAATATTTATAGCAGTCCTAAGCTAAAGCATCATAGCTCTGTACATTAAAGAAATGGCACTATACATTTAAGTGTAGTAGATTGCTGGGTTCCTCCCAGATGTCCCTGGGATGCTTCTCTCTATGAATTCCAGGAAAGGTCAGCACAGAGTTGGCAGGTACCTGTTATCACTAGATTAATGCAGTAGCCTCCTTTGTCCACTTTCTGTGTCTGAGCTTTAACTTCTTTTTTTTTTTTTTTAAAGATTTTATTTATTTATTTGACAGAGAGAGATTACAAGTAGGCAGAGAGGCAGGCAGAGAGAGAGAGGAGGAAGCAGGCTCCCTTGCTGAGCAGAGAGCCCGATGCGGGACTCGATCCCAGGACCCTGAGATCATGACCTGAGCCGAAGGCAGCGGCTTAACCCACTGAGCCACCCAGGCGCCCTGAGCTTTAACTTCTAACCCACATTTAAGACCGGTGCCCTCAAAAATATTTTTGCATCAAACTAATGCCCTGTAGTATCATCTCTAACTACTTCCCAAGTACTTTTGGAATCAAGTTCAAACTTTTTCCCATTTCATTGGATTGTCCTTAACCTGCCTGAATATTATTCCCAATGCTTGTTTTTAAATACCATCATGAGATATATTGAAGTCTTAATCCCTGAATCTGTGGATATGACCTCAGTTAAAAATAGAATTCTTCATGACATGATCAAAGTAAGATGAGGTCATTACAGTGGACCCTAATTCTTACAATATCCTTTTGAGAAGTGGAAAACAAAGTGCAAAGGCCTAGACACACAGGGAGAAGAGTGCCTTGGGAGGCCAGAGGCAGAGTCTGGGGTGAGGCCTGTATAAACCAAGAAGAGCCAAAGATTGAAATATCAGAAGCTACTAGAAGCAAGAAAAGATTCTCACCTGCAGGCTTCAGAGGGCATATGGCTCTCCTGACACCTTGATTTCAGATTCTTAGCCTCCAGAATTGTGAGCCAATCAATTCTGCTTTTCAGCCACCCGGTTCACAGTATTTTGTTACAGCAGCCTTGGAATCTAATACAATTAGGAAGAGGTAAATGATGGTAGTGAATGCACTCCATTTCAAATCATGAGAAAAACAGTGCTTTATAGTCTAATGAGCCCCTTGTACATGTGTATAATTTCATTTTAATATAAAATCCACAAATGGGGAATAATATTCACCTGCATCTGTAGAGCACTTACTAGTTTACAAAGCACTTTCAATTATAGTATTTCCTGAGAAGCTAAATATTGCATGACATGTCCCATAAAGCGAGTATTATCATACCCTTCTGGAATGTGAGCAGAGGCCGGGGAAATTTTAATATCCAGTCGCTGATACGTATCATCGAGTCACTTATTATTTCTGAAAATCGTAGTTTGTAAGCAAAAGAGATGGCAATTATATTCTGAATGCTGATTCAAAGCTTTATGCTCAATTCATTATGCCTCAAAATCTGATGTTTTTAAAGGATAGATTACGTTTTCTTGATTCTTACCATTAACTAAAAATAGGCAAAGGCTGATGTGTTTACATAACAACAGTCCAGAAGGTCTCCATGTCTGAAGAAAGTTTTGTAATTGAATGAAATGTTTGGCATTATTTTATAAAAAGAAATTACATATTCTTTTAGATCTTAGGAATAAATCATCTGGTTCTAGAATTCTGATGCTTCTTTTCTAATCTTGCATTTAAATATCCCCTTTATACATTTATCCTACATGGGATACATTTTGCTCTCTAAACATTCATACAGTTTTCTGGCTTTAATAGTTGCCAGAACTAAATGTTATGCCAAAATTCCAGGACTCCGCAATAGCGAATAACAAGCTTGGCTACATGCCTTAGGACAAAATCATGATCGTTGCCACTGGGAGTGGTATTTGCATGAGGAGACTTTCTGTTTCTTCCGACTTGAACTTTCGGAGTCTTCCTTTTCATGTCAAGGGTATTGGGGAATGTTGAGCTTCTTACGAGTGTTTGTATTACCCTTAAAATTTAAACCAGTGGACAATTCTATAATTTTCTACTTAATTATTTCCTTCAGGTATTTTGATTTATCACCTAGAGAGTTTTATTCATTTTCTGAAAATTCTAAATGTAAAAAGACTATGTAATGCAAGGGAGGTGAAGGAGGGGTAAGTGAATCTCACTTACCATTTTCACTTTGTGTCCAACCATCATTTGCATACACCAACACTGTTCACTTAAAATATACAAAGTGTGGTGCTGCAGAACACTTCTGTGGCTTTCGGGAATAAATTTGGTGCAACTTCAGATGGATTTAAAGTGCTGCATTTCAGGGGCCCCTGGGTGGCTCAGTCCATTGAGTATCTGCCTTTGGCCTGGGTCATGATCTCAGGATCCTGGGATGGAGCCCCGCATAGGATTCCCTGCTCAGTGTGGTCGGTTTCTTTCTCTGCCCTTTCCTCCTGCTTGTATTCGCTCTCTCTCAAATAAATAAATGAAAATCTTTAGAAGAAAATTGAAATTAGTTTAAAAAGTGCTGCAGTTCAAGGATTTTGTGTATGAGGTACCTGTGAATTAAGGAAAGAAGTAACCATTTTTTAGATCATGAAAGAATGTAGGATTCAAACCTGTGTTTACATTCAAGTGTTCCACACATATTCCAACAGGAAATGTTCTTGTAGAAATATTCTCTATTGTTCAAATTCTGTTTAATTGAGTTGAAACATATAGAGTGTTGAAATCCACCTACTAGTATTTTACTGTTTTTAAGTATATAAAACTCTGATTTCAGTAGAAATTATTTTTCTCTGGGTTGGAACAATTGATGTATTTTTTCCAGAACTACAAATTTAATATCCATTGAGAGAGTAACATAATGTCTGAGAACAAAGATCCCAGAATCAGATTATCTGTATTTAGTTTCTAGACCAACCCCTCCCCACCCCTTCAACTCCACATATTAGCTATGTGATTGTGGACAATAACTTCACATTTCTGTGCTTCAGTTTTTTGTATGTACAGTTGAGACAAAGGCGGTTTCTGTTTAGTAGTTCTTTTGTAATTATTAAAGAAATTAATATACGTAAAAAATTCAGGAAATTGTCCGACAAATTATTAAGCACTGTAACTATGACCTGTTATGAACATATATTCTGGGATCTACCAAAATAATGTTGAAATAAATATTAGGAAGGAAAACTATATAACAAAGAAACAGAACAAACCTTAGAAACAACACCCTGCTTGCCTGTCACTTTGTATGTAAACAGATCTGTATTCATCTGTTACTCTGACTTAGAAGATAAACAGATGACCATATCTTCTAGGAAGGAAGCTAAATTTTCATGCTGTCCTGTAACAGTATAGTATTATGTACGATTTTAGCAGATTTCTAACCATCTGGTTTCAACTGGCTTTTGATTTTATTTAATTATTGGAAGTTTGAAAACATCTATTTTTCAGTTTCAGGAGCCTCCAAATCTCCCTTTAAGTGATTAAGTAAGAGTGATTCAATATTTACAAAAGCCCCATGATAAATTATACATTAAATATCAAAGACATAGCTTACATGTGAACTCCTTGAGAATATGTACTCTTTGACTTGTAAAATAATGAGAGTTAGAATATATATATATATTTACATGTATATATGTAAATTTACAGTTTTCCTCTATCAGAATTTAAAAGTGTATAATATTTTGGCATTCTTAAGTTTTTGGAGAAAACAAATGATCCTGAAGATAGCATATATCTATTTATTGACTGAAATATACTAAAATATGTTAATATATTCAACTATAGATGTTCCAAAGAGTGTATCTATATAGTCAAGGAGTTTTGCCATATTCATAATTTTATGTATTTATTTTGCTGCACTGATTAAATTTAATAAATTCTACTCCCAGGGATATAATGTGTAACTTTATGGATAATTTTCTGAGATCTTTATAGTTAACAAAGGGCTAGAATATGCTGCAGCTAATTACTCTACAATGAAATTCATCATTGAGAAGAAGAAAAATAGTATCTTTATTAACTAGGTACAGACATCATAGAGATATATTGTAAAGAAATATGGGTAGTATAAATGCATTCCAATAATGTATATATTTATGGACTCAAAATCTTAAAATGTCTTTTTTCTAAGAAGAGTAAGCAATGAGGGGTGTCTGGGGGGCTCGGTTGATTAAATGCCCAACTCTTGATTTCAGTTTAGGTCATGACCTCAAGGCTGTGGGATTGATTCCCCACCCTGGGTTCCATGCTCAGCACAGAATCTCCTGATCTTTCTCTCTCCGCCCCCCGCCATTCACACTCTGTGTGTGTGTGTCTCTCTACCTCTACAATAAATAAAATCTTTAAAAAAAAAAAAAAAGAGTAAACACTGAATAATTTCAAATAACTGAATTATCTGGTAAACTAAATAGCAGGCTGCTTGCAAGATACAGTTCTCGGGATATAATGATAATTGTACACACGTAAAACTGGGTCCTTTTATATACGATGTGGGCATCTGTAGCCTTCTGTGTGCTATTTATTTTAGACTTTTCTTTCGACATTACAGTTATACTTTTGTATCCCCTATTTTCCATTACAATATAGTACTTTAAAAATCACAACTATTTGATTTATTAGGCAGAGAAACTACAGACTTTGAAACCTGCCTGACAAAAATAAACAGTTGAAATTGAATCTGACACTTTTAACTAGGATCACAAGCCTAGAGGGGAAAAAATTAAATCAGGCTTAAAGTTATGGTGATGAAATGCAAACGTGAAATTGCCTTTTGGTCTCTTAGGAGAATAAATCCAGGTAAGGATGGTGAGGGAAGAGGAAATTTCCTCCTAGAAACCCTCATCAGCTGAATCAACTCTGGTATTCAGGGAAGTGTTAAGTGTTGCAGAAAATTTGCTGTTTCATCTATACGGTCAAGAGGCAAACCACACTTTTTCTTGTTTAAATTTGCTTCAAAGTTTCGGAATGGCATAAATAGAGTGCAAATGGAAAATCGGACAAGGCATAATAGGTAATGAGTTCCATTCATAGATTTTGGTCAATCACTCTTCTGATCCGCAGCTCACTAATATTCATTATTTTATGTTATGCTCATATATCAGTTCAGAGTCTCTGTGTCTTTAACTAATGAATGGACAGGCAACTTTACTGTGGAAATACTGGTTCTTTTTTTTACAGACTTACTTCATCTACAGTATTTCATGCTTATAGGATCATTCTGTGAATTTTAACTATTAGTTAACATAATATAACCTACAATTCAAGACAGATAATAGTCACTGAAAAGACATAAAGATGAGAGAGATGTAACAAACCATGAAATTTGATTGGTGTCAGGGTCTTGTAGTTATTGTGGCTAAAAGTGCCCCTAAAAGGAAGCTGAGCTACCTAACGGAAAATATTAGATCAGATAAAGTTTTTACTTTCTCCAGGTATCAGTGGTTACCATTTTTGAGAATGTGTTTAGCTGGATTTAGATGACTGCTGGAGTGTATAAACCAAATCAATGTATTACAGTTTTCCTCATTTATTCTTTATTTTTTTATCCCTGATTGATTAATAAATAACCACTGGAAGTCATTAGCTTATTCACTGAACACATTTTAGTATTCAAAATGTGCTGAAGTTTCAGGCTTCCAAAGATTGAAGAACATGGGAGTTATCCCTACCATAGACAGTAGTGAAATATGGATTGAAAAATACAAAAGTAAAAAGTGCAAAGGTAGACATATGGTCCTGTGGAAGCAGAGAGAATCTTGAAACTTACTCTTTTGATGGGACATTTCTGTTAGATCTCAAAGGATTAGTATATATGCTAGCCAAAAATAGGAGGAGATTTGAGAGAGAATCCTAGTATGGTTGGCATGTACAGTTAAAGGGATAGATATTAGATGCAGTTGGTGGTGAAAGACCTCACATTCCCTATTAAGATTTAAATTTATGCTATGGATCAGGAGACATTAATGGTAATTATGGCTTTATCATTTTATTTTTTATTTAGTGATACGGAAGGAAGCATGAAGCATACTCTTAAGTAATATGATGATAATGGTTGAAAATCTCCAGTTAAAAGATGGACAGAATCTAGTTGATTGATCAGGTTCTATATGATCCATGATATAAACTAAGGCAGTGGCTGAAAAAGTTAGGGGGTGGGATAGATTGAAGAGATACCATCCAGGTAGAGTTGGTGGGACTTTGAGATCGTGCACAAGTGGGCAGCAGGAACGAGAATCATCCTGAGGCCGTGCCCCTGTTAAGGTGTCTGTCAGGGCTCAGTCAGGAATAGAGAAAACATACTAAACACTTTAAGCCAGAAGAAATTAAGACTTATCATTGGTTACTAGAGGTTGCCTGGCTATAAAAGTAAAAAGAATATGCCGAAATTAGTAATTGGAAGAAATAGCTTACACCTCAATTGTGAAAGAGTAGAATAATCAGAACCTAGGATTTTGTTGACAAGCCCTACAGGGCTGGAATTCATTATTTTAGGGCAGACCTCAGCACTACGTGTACTTGGACCTCTGAGGAGGGTTCTCCCTAGTTGTTGCTGGTCCACCTGAGGGGACTCAGCAAAACTAATGCAGAGAATGTTCAAAGAAGGTAGGGGCAGAGTCTACTCTCTGATTCTGTTGAAGTGAAGCAAACAGGGACTGAACGAAGTCTGTTCTGCCTGTTTGACATATTCCACACCGGCTTCCATTTGACCACACCTGAGAAAAAATCAGGGCATAAAGGAGTGTTAGGAATTCAGTCTTCAGAGGCGCAGGCCCAGCAACCAAGAGCAGTATATCAAGGACGGCTGTGGAGCTGAGAGACAACAGATAAGTAATTAGTCATAGTTAGAAATTGATCTTGGCATTTCAGGTAAAGGAAAGCGCTGAAGTAAATACGAGAATTTCAGTCTTGGAATGGCTGATTTGAGGTGAAGGGATATGGCAGAAATTGGGTTTAGAACCAGGCAGTCTGTGTCCTTTCATTTGTTTTTGTTTTGATTTGTTTATAAACCTCTTTGGCATCACCACCTGCTATCATCCGGGGACTTTGCCGGAAACTTACACTCTCTGTGCCTCAGATTTCTCATTTATAACATGGAGATAATAGTATCTCCCTTATGTTAAGTTCTACAGGAGAGTTAACTTAGTTATCATTGAGTATCTTCCATTGTATAGGATTATGAGAGCCGTGAGAATGGATGAGAGGTCCATATAGGGCATGTAGAGAATGAGTAGAAGTCCACACTGTCCACCACCATTTAAGCTGTAGATGTTTAAACAAAGTTTCTATTTAATTTTTTTTAAAGAAAAAATTAAACGTAATTACATTAAGGAAAGGAAAGAAGTATTCTTTAAAAGGAGAAAGAAGATCATTAAGCTCCAATGGTCAAGAATAGTGGTGACATACAGAAATAATAGAGATGATATTAAAAACCAGGCAAATGACTTGAAAATTAGGAATATATTTATGATACTTTCCTAAAGTTATTTGGGTGAAACTGAGAGAAAAGTCTTTGCAATGGGCTGTATAATAAATCCTGGCAGTGATATATTAATCAGGAAACCCTCTTGAATCTTCTGGAACCAAGGAAGAGACAGTGGAAGTAAGCTGCCAAAGACACAAGAAAGAAGTCAAGTGGAGAAATGACCCAAAGGAGGTAGAAAGAAGGTGACTAAGAACTCAATTCAGGAGATTAGTTTTCTGAAATTGGAAGTACATCTCTCTTATATACTGATTATGTTTAGCATAGGAAGGAAAGAAATTGGGGTCTTTTTTTTTTTTTCCCCAAATGAAAAAAAAAATGTAGAGAAATAAAATGGCTGCAATAGCATCTATTGTAAATTGGTTTTGTAATTAGGTCACACCCATAAGCATGGAAATGAATGAATGGAAGTTTCTAAGGAGGACATTGTAATAAGTCAGTGAGAACTGGGTTTGAAATGTCAGTCCCACTATTTACCATCTGCCTAACATTGAACAAGCTGTTTCATCTCTCCACAACAGCAAAGAGGAATGATAATTTCCTTCTCATAGAAGTATATAAAGTTCTTAGTACAGTTCTTTACACATAGAAAGAGGTTCATTTCGAAAATGAGGATGAGTATGAAGATGATGATGGTGATGATGATGAAAAAAGTGATGATTAAGAAATTGAAATGGTCAACCTTGGTGCCAATGTGGCTAGGGAAAATGCAGTTCTGGAATGAGCGTGGTTAACATAAAGAATTGGGAGCAATCCATGGAATGAAGAAATTTTTGATATGTGAATTATCCTGTTACATTTATTTGCCTGGCTGAATTTGAGTCTGATGTTTCAAGTTTTCTAAAACCACATTGGCTCTCTGTAGTTTCATCCTGGAGTTTCTGAATTTATTATGACTCCAGAAACGAAGAATATTGTTTGGCTAAGCATAATTACATTTAACTAAGTGGGGCTTTTTATTTTTTATTTTTTTAAATATTTTATTTATTTATTTGACAGAGAGAGATCACAAGTAGGCAGAGAGGCAGGCAGAGAGAGAGGGGGAAGCAGGCTCCCTGCTGAGCAGAGAGCCCGATGTGGGGCTCGATCCCAGGACCCTGGAATCATGACCTAAGTTGAAAGCAGAGGTTTAACCCACTGAGGCACCCAGGTGCCCCAAGTGGGGCTTTTTAAAAAGATTTAGTTATGTTTTAAGGAGCACAAGAGTGTACACATGTATGCACGTGCTCATTGGGGAGGGGCAGAAAGAATCTTAAGGACACTCCATGCTGAACATGGATCCTGATGCAGGGCTCAATCTTATCACCTAAGATCATGACTTGAAGGGAAACCAAGAGTCATGCACTAAAAGCCAAATGCACCACCCAGGCATCTATAATTGGAGTTTTATAATATGCTATATATTATTAGAGAGTTTCAATTACAAAAAAAGTAAATAATAGGAATCAGAAAATATAGTACACAAAAGTAAATATTACGGATATTTGTGAGTTACTTCAATATGACATTTCTTAACAGTACATTCTTTCTTTAATGGTTCACGGAGGATTAATCCTTGGCATATCTGCTTTCTCTAACTAAATTGCAATTCTTAGGACATAACATATCTATATTCTAATTATAGCATCTATTTATTTGTTTTAATAAATTTTGGAACCTTTTTTTGTGACAATTTTTATTAAAATAATCCCTAACATCTGAGACTGTATGCATTTTATTATAAACATGATTTGGGGTTAATACAAAAAAATACAATACACTCAAGTTTCCACTTCTCACACTCTTGATTACACATGTTAATAATTTATGGTAACAAATGGAGAATCACTCAAAATTAAAGAAAAAGTTTAATACTTCCTTTATTACTTTAAAATCATATAAGAACTGGCAAACACTAGATAGCTACAAAAAAAGAGCTTTCTTGCTTTTTTTTTTTTTTTTTAATGTATTTGCTTACTTGCTTATTTCAGACAAGGAACATAGAATTTGGGGCCAAGAATCACCTAGGATGGAATCAGCTTTTCATAACATATGTGTAACCTGAGAAAATTGCATCTTAGTCCTCTCTGTCTCATCTCTTGTCCTCAGGGTTCATCTGTGTTATAGCAGGTTCCAGAATTCCCTTCCCTTGTAGAACTGCAGTAGATTCTATTTTATGATTAACCATATTTTGTTTATCCATCTTTCCATTGATAAAACACTTGAATTGCTTTTACCTGTTGGCTATTGTCAATAATATTGCTAAGAAAATGGGGGTACACATATTTGCTTGAGTCCCTTATTTCATTTCTTTGGAATATATATCTAGGAGAGATATGTTAGATGATTTGGTTAAAATGTTTCTTCATTAATTTTTTTGAGGAATTGTCTTATGGTTTTCCATCATTTACATTCCTACCGGCAATGCACAAGGATTCCAATTTGTACATCTTTGCCAATACTTGTTAATCTCTTTATATCTATTTCTTTAAATATGTGCATATCTAGTAATGGCCATTCTAATGGGTACAGTGTGGTATTCCTTTGTGATTTCTATTTGTACTTCCCTAATGATTGGTGATATTGACTATCATTTCATGTACTCTTTGGCCATTTTTCTATCTTCTTTTGAAAAATAACTATTCATGTTCTTTCCTCATGTTTTAAATTTAGTTTTCTGGTTTTCTTTGTTGTTATTGTTGAACTACAGGAATTTTTTATACGCTCTGGGTAAAAATCCCTTACTGGATAGATTAGATTAGACAAATATTTTATCCGTTCTGTAAGCTGTGTGTTCTGTCAGTAGGGTACTTTAATTTTTTTTTTTTAAATGCACAAAAGCCTTTAATTTTGATGAAACCTATTGTCTATTTTCTCTTATGTTACTTGTTTTTGATCATATTCAAGAAGGCATTATCAAATACTAGTCATATTCTTTTTATCCTGTCTTCCTCTAAAAGTTTTATAGTTTTAACTCTTATTTTCATATCTCTGATCAATTTTTAGTTATTTCTTATATGGTGGATGGTAAAGGCCCAATCTTATTTTTTTTGCATACGGGGATCTAATTTCTCAACACTGTCTGTTAATACAGATTTCCAACAGATGTGTCTTAGTCACTGAGTATAAAACAGATCCAAGGAGATTCATTTACCGCTATAATGGGAGTGGAAGAGGGAGATGGTGACAGAAAACAAATGTGCGTGTAAATGTATGTAGTATTAAGTCGATGCATGCAATTACAAAAAAACTACAGTATCAAAGAATGGTGGGCATTGCTCTAGTTTACCTGAAGTGACAAAGGACATCTTGTCAGATTAAGTAATATTTGAGGGGAGACCTTAAAGAAGTAAAGAATAAACTCTGAAGATACCCACAGAAGCAACTGTTCAGAGTAAAGGTCCTCAAACAAGAATATGACTGAGTATTAATAAAGGGCCCAGTGTGGCTAAAACGAAGTGGACTGAGGCAGAGTGATAGGGGATCAGCTTAAAGAGCTAGAGAATGGCATGACATGTGGGACTTAGTAGTCACAGTATGGATTTTGAATTCTACTGTGAATTGCAGGGAAAGGCCATGGCATGCTTTGAGCAGAGGGGTCCCATAATGTAATTGGCTTTTATTTCTTTTCTTTTCTTTTTTTTTTAAGATTTATTATTTATTATTTGAGAGAGAGAAGTGGGGAGGGGCAGAGGGGAGAAACTTCAAGTGGACTCCCCTGTGAGCACAGAGCCCAACATAGGCCCATCCCACAATCTATGAGATCATGACCTGAGCTGAAACCGAGGGCCCACACTTAATCAACTGAGCTATCCAGGCCCCCTAGTTTGTTTTTTAAAGAGCCAATATAATTGACCTTCTGTGAACACACCGGACCCCTCCGGTGTGGATGTAAATTGACCATTTAAATGCCAGTATCATACTGCATGCCACATGTTTGAGTGTCAATGGTTAATAGGCAGTGGAAGTGGCAAGAGATGGTATGATTCAGTAGATATTTTGAAGATAGAGTTGACAACATTTTCTGTTAAGTTGGATATGGAGTGGGAGATGGAGAGGATAATCAAGAGTAACTAAAGATTTTGAGCCTGAGAAGTTGATGAACAGTTACCCATAACTGAGAATTTTTGTTGAGGGAGGACTGTAATAAGTACATCAGTGATAGAGTAAATTGTGAGTAGTTCTTACTGGAACTGTTTCATTGGTGCAAATTCATAGAATTTAAATCTGGAGGTGAACTTGTGCTTTTAAGATGTAGTTCTTTGCTCTCAGGCAAGGGAGGTATTTATTAGTAAGGCGACTGAGGACCAGAAAGCCTAAGTAAGTTGTGTAAAGTCACACACCCTGTAGAGAACTGGAAACAAACAAACAAAAAACCTCCTGATCTGAGACAGTGTCTCCTCCAGGAGAACACAGGGTCAGTCCCTTTTTCTAATTTAAATTACAGTGATTTTCTGATCTTGTGATTTCTCTAAAGAAAAATTATTTTACTGATTGTCTTCAAAAAAGGGAAAGGGAAAATGTAAAACATCTTCTTTAGACCAACTAATTACTAAGACATACAATTCTTCAAGTTGTTTGCTGTATATTTAACCTCAGTTCAGTCCTAACAACATTATTCTGAGGTGTGAGCTGCTCAGAGAATTACAGAAAGCCAGTCACATGGACTTACACTCATTTTCATTATTATCACAGGAGGATATTATCTCTGATATGCTGAGCTACTACTAATGACAGTAGTAGCTGCCATAAACTTATATTAGAGATTTTTTTTGATTGCTGAAAAAAGATAAAAAAAAAAAAAAAGATTGACGGGGCTGCATTATATGAAGAAGATCTCATGAATAAGACAAGTATTTGACTTCACATTCGTATCAGATACTTCTTAGAATAAGAATGGTATTGGTGATGATCTGGATATAAATTAATAATCAAATCTTGACAATTACTTTCTTTGTTTTACCTTTTGTATCAGTGTCTATATACTAAAATTTCCTCATTAAAGCTGTCACATAAGATTGGGAAGATGTTGTGTATCTGGATTTTGAAGACTCATGTTGCTAGATGAGTCTTCCCTCATGTTAAAACTATGTTAGAAAGTCAGTAACTGAGACCATTCGGACATTACAGTGCCCTGGATTTCTGTCATCATTTGTTCCCAAGGAATTAAGGAAAACTATGTCCAAAAGCCATTAAAAAACCAAAATACTTAAAGTTAGTGTATATATATTTATGTAAGTCCATCCTTTATTGTCTCCTATAACAACTACTGAAACTGTAGGAAGATTTATTAGATAAAATCAATGTTAACCAAAAGGGCCCTATGTCTAAGCAGGAATGAATCCTACAGTTTATAGTTTACTTAGTCATTCCTTCAGCAAATAATTACTGAACAGAAACACTCGATGCCCAGGCAGCATCTCAGCACAAAAGTTACAGTATTGAGTAAGACTTCTCTGGATTTAAGGAACAATTCAGTAGTCCAGTTAGAGAGACAATTGCATGCCAATGGTATATTAAAGGCTCAGTTGTATATTAAAGTAAAGCAGAAGGCCTGGGAGAAACGTAGAAAAGGAAATAGCTACTCATGGTGGAAGATGGCTCAAAGTCATCAAAGCTGCCTGCAGTCTTTTCTTTTTGCTTCCATTGTTACTGTTTTCACTTTTTTATCTTCTTCCGTTATGCCCTGGATTAGGATGGACATAAGAGAATGGAACATAAATATTAATATCAGTTTATTAAATTCATTAAAATTAAATTTTTTATTAAAATTACTTTTTAAATAAAATAACCCATTATTCTGCCAATCTGTTGTACTTGATACACATAATTGTTCAGAAACTAAACTTTTCACAAAATTTTTAAGAGTGTTTTTGTATGGGGGCTCCTGGGTGGCTCGGTTGGTTCAGCAACTGCCTTTAGCTCAGGTCGTGATCCTGGAGTCCCAGGACTAATGTTCAGATAACTAATGTGCATTGATTTTGCTCTCACAAATTGACAGGCCTAATGGCAACATATGCTCTCATGTTCAGGGACCCTTTTGTAATTTGTAGCAGAGAATTAGGGAAAAGAATATACTTTGAAGCCTGGTAAACATGGATTCACATTATGAGTCTGAAAATTACTATGTGGCCTTAGGCTACTTAACCTCTCTGAGGTTCAGTTATCCTCAGTTCCAGGATTAGGCAGCAATAGGTTATCTGTAGAACCAACTCAGAAAGACACTAATGGTGCATTAAGCAAAGAAGGATCTGGGCAACTGATGGTACTGTTGGAAGAAGCCTGTATGATCATCGCTATTTTTGTGTTTTCTGTTTGAATCAAATGAAGTTCCCATTCCCATAAATTAAAATTACATTATGTGTTCCTGTGTAACAAAACACAGGGAGTACCTTGAAGTAAGGACAGTTTCTTATATTTTATGATTCTGGAGATTGAGCAATTCTACTTTCCTCTGTCATGGGTTGGGATTGCATTCAGTCGGGAAATCAACGAGGACACATTGTTTCGACACATTGTTTCTCCTCCTTGAACTCTCTGTCTCTAAATAGTGTTTCATCCCTTAAGGCCTCCCAATGGGTACCACCCCCAGCAAGATACTCTGTGATTTCTCCTAATTTGGCAGCTTGATACCAAGAGGAATTCTTTTAAAGAGACGGGCTCCAATATGAAAATGCTTATCAAGTATCTGTGCATTGGCTAGCTGATATCCATTGACTAAAGCAAATCCTAGAGCCACCCCACAGAAAGTGTGGAATGGTATAAACCAAGGTGTTTATTTGGGGGCCAGCAGGAGAATAGACTGGTACATTTTGACTATTGACTATATATGGTTTGAGCCATATGGGCTGGAGAAACTCTCTAGAACTCCTACTTTTAACTTAGGAAATTTGCACTGTTGTGGAATTTAAAATGCACCAGGAGAAATCCCCCTCTCTTCACCTTTATAACTGGCCTCATGATCACTGATACATGAGTAGAGAAGTCGAGGTTCAGTATAAGTGAAGGAGGCCAGGAAGCGAACTACGGATAAGCTCACATGCTTTATATAAAAGCATTGACAAATAATCACTTGAATAATATGTGTGTCAGTGCTCTGCTCGTATCCTCCTAGTTAATGTTTTCATGTCCCTGTATATCAGTAACTGGCATCTGGTAACTTTTCCCTCCAGTTGCAACACCTGCATCACTTTTCAGAGATGCCCTCAGGCCGCTGAATCTTCTTGGTTTTCAGTCTAGGAGAACAGGACTCCCCTCTCCCTGCGTACTCTTGTTTTTAATCAGTGAATGAGGGACGCAGGGGAATAAATACTCTCTGATTGAAGAGTGTTGAATATGACTAACATTTTCTCCACATCTCCTCCATCAAAATCAGTCAAACTGATTCTTGCTGACCTTGCTAGACTTCCTTGGTTTCTTTCCTACCTAATTCCACTTTTCATCTCCCTGAACAATTTTAAGCCTATTGGAAATCTTCCTAATAAGTAAATGAGCCCTTGTCTTAGGTTTGGAGAATATCTAAGACAACTAGTGCTGGTAGCACATCATTTAGTTAGTTCCTAATTTTTTATTTGTTAAGCTCTAAATACTCCATTTATAATAAGTGAGAAAAGAAACTAAGTACTTTGCTATTTGTTTAATAATTCTAGACTTTTCAGAAAAGTTTTGCTGGGGGATGCCTGTGTGGCTCAGTTGGTTAAGCTTCTGACTCTTGATTTAGGCTCAGGTCATGTTCTCAGGGTCCTGGGAGCACCCTTCATGTCAGGCTCCCTGCTCCGTAGAGAGTAAGCTTGAGGATTTCTCTCCCTCTCCCTCTGTCGCTCCATCCACCTTGTGTGTGTGCCCCCCCCACTCAAATAAATAAATAGATAAATAGATTTGCTGCTTTGTTTTCCTTTCATTTTAGGAATACTTCTTGGTTTTTATGATATCTATCTCTATCTCTATCTCTATGTATCCATCTATCCAGTTTGTTTGAGGAGTAGAATTCAGTGATTCTGGTGTACCATATTCTTGATGTCACAACATTTAAGAGGTTATATAATCTCTCTGCCTCACTCTCACAAGCTATATTAAAATGAAAGAATAACATTTTTGTTGCTAAATCATTTTTAGAACTACCAAAAATCCTTAGAATAGTCTTCAAATTAAATATGTGTTTGGTAATGTTGGCTTTTGCTACCACTATTTTTTAATATTATTGTTTTTTTTTCAATATACTTGCTTAAACTCCCCTTACTTTATTTATAATATATGCGAGTACCTCTATGCAATGACCTACAATTCACCCTGCCATACATTGTTTTACATAGCCATTAGTTTCTCTAAGTTTAAATCATTACTCTTGCCTTGTGGAGCAGAAATCCACTGGGTCTTATTTGTCCTTTCTCTTTTGAATGACTGTCAACTCCCTCTTGAATGACATAATTAATGCAGACTCTGTCTATAAGCAGAGTCGTTCAATTGTAAGAACACTTGATTTATTATCAGAAGATCCGGGTTGAAAATTTAGTTCTGCTGCTTACTTTTTCTCTGCTATGCCTTCATTTTCTCATCCGTACAGAATGAAAATATTTACTCTCCCCACCCTCTAGTTATTTTGTGTGAATCAAGTCTATGTGGGAATGCTTTGGGAAATTACAATGCAGGGGAAGGTATTACTAGTATTGTCTGCACACTCCCATTATTTTTACATATTTTCCACTCACTATATTGCCACCTGGTGTATGAGAAAAGTGAGATACATTTCTTTAGAGTAAGAGAGACAGAGAGAGACTCTATTTGCACTGATCATTGTGTTCTAACATGGACTACAGGTATTTTAGGACTTTTTTTCTTAATTAGAGCTTAAATGAAATTAAAATTACTTCATTTATCTTCAATCAGCTATCAGAGGAACGAAAAATAGGAAAGATTTTGTGTTAGGGTTTTCCAAAGAAACAGAAACAATGGGAGAGGTCCATATATCTTTGGAGATACATCTCTAAAGAGATTTATTATAAAAGGTTGGCTCATGTAAGAATGGAGGCTAAGGAGCCCAAAGTTTGCAGTAGATAAACTGGAGACCCAAGAGAGGAAGTTCTAGTCTAAGATCAAAGGCTAAGAGCCAGGAAAAATAATGGTATAAGTTCCATTCTGAAAGTTCAACAGGTCTATGACCAAAGAAGAACTGACTTTTCAGGGGCTGACTCTGAAGGCAGGAGAAAATCATTCCAGACTTCTGGTTTCCACATTAAGGAGCTTGGAATTGCCAGTCCATCTTAACAACTGGTAAACAAATGAACAGACAGAAAATCAACTCTTCTTGGATCTGTAAGAAAGGGAAGTACACAAGGTAAGTCACTGCTCCCAAAATTTGAGAGACAAACAAGTGAATACAGGGAGTCACAGTTTCCTTCAGCATAGACTCACGCATGGAAAATGCCATGGGAACCAATGCCAGAGTAGTAGAAAAAATTACACATTGCTGGAGGCTCAATGAAAATAAATTTGAGAGTTAAAAATTCCAAGCGAACCCACTCATAAAGGAGCCCACACAGTATTGTGAAATTTACAGGATTCTTAGTATTGGAGAAAAATTCTCTCATGCTTCCAGCAGGGGGAGTGAAAAAGAAATGGTTTTGAGATGTGCCAGAGTACTTTGTGCTTCTTAACAAGGCCTGCCCTGGGGGAAAACTAATTAACAAGGGTCTACATATAGGAAAGACCTGAAGCTAATATCCTCAATGGGGAAAACCTGAGGGCTTTTCCTCTACCATCAGGAATAAGACAGATGTCTACTCTCACCTTTGTTATACAACATAGTACTGGAACTTCTAGCCTCAGGAATCAGACAACAAAAAGAAATAAAAGGCATCCAGTTCAGCAAGGAAGAAATCAAACTTCACTATTTGCAGGTGACATGATACTCCATGTAGAAAACCTTCAAGATTCTGTCAAAAAATTGCTAATACTGATACACGATTTTGGTAAAGTTGCAGGATACAAAATCAACATAGAGAAATCTCTGGCATTTTTATTTATCAATAGAAGCAGCAGCAAGAGACATCAAGGAATTGATCCCATTTATAATTGCACCCCAAAACGTAAGATACACAGGAATAAACCTAACCAAGAAGAAGACTGGTACTCTGAAAACTATAAAACACATATTACAGAACACCGTTTCAGACTTCAAATTACATTACAAATCTGTAGTAATCAAGACAATTTGTATTGGCACAAAAACAGACACATAGATCAATGGAACAGGACAGAAAACCTAGAAATGGTCAACTAATCTTTGACAAAGCAGGTAAGAATATCCAAAGAATGTCTTTTTTCTAAAAGACAGTCTCTTCAACAAATGGTGTTGAATAAACCCGACAGCCACTTGCAAAAGAATGGACCTGGACCACTTTTTTACACCATACACAAAACTAAATTCAAAATGAATGAAAGACCAAATGTGCGACAGGAAATCATCAAAATCTTAGAGGTAAAGACAGACAGCAACATTTTTAACATTGACCTTAGCAACTTCTTCCTTTTTTAAAAAAATTTTTATTTTATTTTATTTATTTATTTGACACACACACACACACACACACACACACAGATAGCACAAGTAGGCAGAGTATCGGGCAGAGGGAGAAGAATAAGCAGGCACCCCACTGAGCATAGAGCCCCATGCAGGGCTACATCCTAGGGTGCTGGAATCTTGACCTGACCTGAGCTGAAGGCAGATGCTTAACCAGCTGAGACACCCAGGCACCCCTGGCTTTAGCAACTTCTTACTAGATATGCCTGTGGAAGCAAGGGAAACAAAAGCAAAAATAAACTATAGGGACTTCATCAGGATAAAAAGCTTCTGCTCAGTGAAGGAAACAATCAACAAACCTGAAAGGCAACCTATAGATTGGGAGATAATTACAAATGACATATCTGATAAAGGGTTAGTATCCAAAATCTGTAAAGAACTTATCAAACTAAACACCCCAAAAAACAATTAATCCAGTTAAGAAATGGGCAGAAGACATGAGTAGACTTTTTTTTTTTCAAAGAAGATATATAGATGGCTGGCAGACCCATGAAAAGATGTTCAACATCATTGATCATCAGAGGAATACAAATCATAACTATAATAAGATAATATCTCATATCTGTCAGAATGGCTCAAATTAACAACACAAGAAATAATAGATGTTAGGAGGAATGTAGAGAAAGGGGAACTCTCTTACAGTTGGTGGGAAGGCAAACTGGTATACCCACTCTGGAAAATAGCATGGAGATTCCTCAGTAAGTAAAAAATAGAACTACCCCATGATCCAGCAATTTCGCTACTAGGTATTTACCCAAAGGATACAAAAATACTGATTCAAAGGGATGCATGCACCCTGATGTTTGTAGCAGCATTATCAATGATAGCTAAGTTATGGAAAGAGCCCAAATGCCCATTGACCACTGAATGGATAAAGAAAACTTTTCAGCCATAGAAAAGAATAAAATCTTATTATTTGCAATGAGATGACTGAAGCAGGCATGTATTAAGCTAAGCAAAACAAGTCAGTCAGAGAAAGAAAAATACCATATGATTTCACTCATATGTGGAATTTAAGAAACAAAACAGGTGACTATAAGGGAAGGGGGTGGGGAGAAAGAGAGGGTGGCAAACCATAAGAGACTCTCAACTGTAGAGAACAAACTGAGGGTTCTTGGAGGGGAGGTGGGTGGACGATGGGCTAGATGGGTAATGGGTATTAAGGAGGGCCCTCATTGTGATGAGCACCGTGTGTTATATGTAATTAATGAATCACTAAATTCTATTCCTGAAACCAATATTACACTATACATTAACTAACTAGAGTTTAAATAAAAACTTGAAACAAACAAACAAAAAACAACAAGGGCCTAATTTTCTGGGGGAAAAACTGATCTGGGAAAGAAAATACCCAATTCTTGCTGGCTCTAGTCATCCTGTTCCACCTCAGGGGAAAGCAAAAGAAAACAAACAAAGCAAACTAAGAAATATTTGTGAAGTTTGTACTACAGAGGCAAATTTTAACTGAAAAACAGAGACTGAATCATATGTCTATAGAAAACGTTCCTCACATTTTAGCATCCCATTATTAAAGGCCTATTCATAAAAAAAAAAAAAAAGGCCTATTCATGAGGAGAACATTTTAGCAGGTACATCATGCCCTGCAATCAAGAATATAAATAAAAGGGAGTACCAAAAGGCAAAAACTGAAACTAAAAATAAATTGAGGATTCAGAGCAAAAGTGAGAGCTATAAATTAGGGATGTTGGAATTACCAGACCAAAAATTTAAAACCACTATGATTAATATCCTAAAGGCTCTAATGGGTAAAGTGGAGAACATGCAACAACAGGTGGTTGGATGTCTGCAGAGACATGGAGATCCAAAGAAATAACTGAGAAGAAATGCTAGAGATTAAAAACACTGTAACATAAATGAAGGTAGGCTTATTTGCAGATCGTATATGGCTGAGGAAAGAATTCCTGAGCAAGAGAACAGAATAGGCTCCTCAAAAACCAAAAAGCAAAGAGAACAAACACTGAAAACCAAACAAAGAAACAAACAAAACCAGAATATCCAAGCACTGTGGGAGCACTACAGAAGGTGTAGCATACAAACAATGTTGCTTTCCAAGCAGAAGGAAAAGAAAGAGTGAAAGGAACAGAGAGAATAAATAAAATAAAGAATAAAAATTTCCCCAGATTAATGTCAGATACCAAACCATAGATTCAGGAAACTCAGAGAATACCAACTAAAATAAATACCCCCAAATTACTTTTAGGCATATTATATTCAAACTGTAGAAAATCAAAGATAAAGAAAAAAATTCTGAAGAAAGCCAGAGGGAAAAAAAACACTTTACCTAGAGAAGAAAGATAAGAATTAAATCTGATTTCTCCTCAGAAACCATCTAAGTAAAAACAATGGATTATATTGAAAGTGCTAGGAGAAAACAAAACAAAACAAAACAAAACCTCCACCAACATAGACTTATGTACACTGCAAAACTATCATTCAAAAGTAAAGGAGAACAAAAGACTTATCTGACATACACAAAATACCTGTTGCCACGGTTCATAACCTAGATGAAACTAATTATTTGAAGGACCCAATCTGTTGAAATTCCCACAAGAAAAATTAGGCAGTCTGAATAGGCCTATATCTATTAAATAAATTGAGTGAAAAAATTAATAACCTTTCAAAACAGAAAGCACTACACCTAGAGGGTTCACTGGTGAATTCTACCAAATACTTAAGAAGATACTATGCCAACTATCTATACTCTCTTTTAAAAGGTAGAAAGAGTTCCCCTCTATTTGGGGGAAGGTCAGCCATTTTTTTCTATTCAGGTTTCAACTGACTGGATGAAAGTCACACATATTGAGCAAGCTAATCTACTTTACCCACTCTACCCATTTAAATGTTAATTCCATCCAAAAACATGCTCACAGATATACCTAGAGAAACGTTTGATGAAATATCTGGACACCTCAGAGCCCAGTCAAGTTGAAATATAAAATTAATCATCACAACTTGTGAGAAGAAAAAGAAAAACTAGGTATAGAAATTGACAGTTTTCTACATGGAATGGTAGGTGCTTATATTTTCAAGTTAACAATTTGCTCTAAATTGAATTTATATAGAAACAAATTGGATGATGACCTCAAGATACAAACACAATTGCCTGGTTCTCCTCTCTTTCCCAGCAGTCTGTTACTCAGATACTGGGCTAATAGTTCTGTGGTCATAGCAGATGTGCTTTATATATGTTTTCCTTGACCTATTAATATCATTGTATTTCTATCAGTGCTGCCCTGTGAAGGAAAATTGTATTGATATTAACAAAATTCTGAATCTGGTATAAATGTATTTTATATTTTAATAAATTTTTAAGCAAATACAATTTTAGAGCAAAAGGAACTCAAATTATTTGATGCTTCTCATAAGTCCAATATTATCCATCACATGAGGTTTTTTTTTAAGTTCAGAGTGTGTTATTCATTAAAATAAGAAAGGGAGAGAAACAAAAAATTCAAAAACTGAAATATCAAAATAAGTTTATTATAAAAGTATTACTTGGAATGATTCTTATTATGCTAGCAGAGAAAATACAATATTTATTTTGGTTTTTAATATAAATTGATATTTTCTTAGGACACTGCAAACACTTTGAAAATTAACTTGTCCTCCCTTCTTAGGCTGAAATGTTCATTTGTTTCCAAAAAATATAAGACAGTCATGGTTAGTAAAAATTTTAGTAAATTTTAGTTATCAGTTCTTCAACTGAAGAACTTTTCAAACCACCATTTTAGTCTCTGAATTAAAATAACCACATGAAGCAAGTTAGCCAAATCTATCTTCTAAATTTATATGAAGCATAAACTATATTTAAATATCTTCTAACACCTTTAACTCAGTATTTTACCCTAGTCCCTTTAAGTTAGAGGTGAAGAATTCGTGCAGAATTTACTGAAAGACTCAAAGGTGCAAATTCACAGTTATATTGTAACCCTATGGGAGAGTAAGAAAAGTAACTTTGAGAAAATGATTTAATCCATGAAAATGTTGTGGAAACCAAACATATTCTTTCCATTTTCTTTAAAGTATGCGCTACCTAGAAGCAAGTCTTATTAAGGTAAGATAATTAGCTCAATCAATGAAAAACAAATCATTGATTCACATCTTATGTCACTATAGGAATTCTTTTTTAATTAAATACAAGAAAAATGCAACCAGATATCTGAAAGTGATTTTGAACATAACATTCTTAATTATGTAGCAGATAGATGAATTCCCAAAACTCAGTGATTTAGATAGTTGTTCTATCTTAGCATAGTCTAGTGAAGATGGCAGGTAGGATAAGCTTCATGGAGTCATTAAGAAATGTGTGTTATGCTTCATGAATACTGTGACTCTTTTATGTTCATCAGAATACTTTGAGATAGATCCTGCATTAGGTAGGTGGCTGACCAGAGAGAGAGCAGAAGGGGAAGAGAGAGATACAGAGAGAGAGAGAGAGAGATTATAGAACTTGAGTTTGAACGAGTGACTTATGTTGTCTTCTTTCCCCCTCCTTTTCCACCTCTTCTCCTTCTTACTCACAATAGGACTGAAATGTATCCGTAGGAAAATAATCCTTTCTTGGACTGAAATGTATCCGTAGGAAAATAATCTATTCTTACATATTTTTTTTTATACTTGCTTATTTTGGATACACTCTCTATGTTATCTTGGTCACACATTCATCCTACATAGTTTGTTAGATATGCAAAAGGAATTTTCACTGATTTTCCAGTGTCCCTAGTCTGTAAAAATAGAGCCTAATTTTAATCTTAAGTGTAATGCTGGTTCATTGCAAACAAACAAACAAACAAATAAAAAGCTAGTCAACAAAAAGAACAGAATGTTATAAAAACATAATAAAAGTATTAAAAAGTCTAATCCATAATTTAGAAATTATTATCTACTATTTTTGCAAATAGTCCTCTTTATTTTCATCCATATATTTGTTGTTGCTATTTTTTTGTTGTTGTTGTTGCTATTGAAATGAGATCATTCATTATAGTTTTTGGTACAGATTTTGTTTTTCCTTAGAAAAACAGTTGATATATTTCTAAGTTAAGAAATAATATTTTATATTTTTGTATTGGTAGTGTATCATTTCTCTCAATTCTTTCAGTAAAAATTGCTGATATGTTAACTTTTATTCCACCCAAGAGGAGTTTGGCAATATAGTAGTTGCTCAATAATGAATATTACATTAAATTTAAGCATCTTGGACTGAGAATAAAGACTTGTGTACAGTTTTTTATGAAAAGACTAGTTGCAGAGCCTTACTTAAATGAGCTATTGCATTGCACTTAACTTAAAATTAAAACACTCTTTTAATAAGTTATTCTGCGGAGGCGACATTGATAGTGGTAGATATTGTTAATGTATTAGAATTTCACTGATTAAAAAAATTAGCAAGGAGAATAGCAGAATCAAGTAGGACAATAAGTAGGACAACTCCTGTGCCAAAACTAGATGACCCATTTTCATTCTCATGCACCCCCAAGTACAAATAAATGGTTTGGGACAAACACCAATAACTACAAAACACAACTGTTACCAAAAAAATCATATGGAAGAAAATCATGTGATAGTTTGAGAGGCAGAGTACTGAAAATCATCATCACGTACATACTAGAAGACTCAGAGGGCAGTCCCAACACAGCATGTGAAACTGGGGGTTGTGGAGGTTGGTGGCATTTGAGGTTTCTAACTCCAAATAAGCACAGTGATATAAAGGAAGGTCTGGTGCTCAAATAGTGCAGCTGTTTTTGAGTATGAATCTTGGAGACTAACAAACCACAGTGCTCTCCCAAGTCAACCTGAGGAGTAGAATATCTCCCAAAGAGCTGGACTGGATAATAAGCAAAGAATTAGAAGAGTTCAGATGAAAGGGCAGAGACCTCCAGTAGTTGAATCCTGCTGTTTTAATCTGCATGAAAAGAGAAGAAAGGATAGTGACACTAGAAAAGTGATATTGGTCGATTCCTTTCTCTTGGAAGTGCATGAAAATTCATCTCACTTCATACTAAACCAGTGAAAAAGATTGTGGCTTTGTCCTCTAAAAGCTACAGAGAAGAAGAAAGAAGAGAGAAGGAGGAGGAGGAGGAGGAGAAGGAGAAGGAGGAGAAGAAAAAGGAGGAGGAGGAGAAGCAGAGGAGGAGAAGAGAGGGAGAAAGGGAGAGGAGAGAGGATTAGCTTCCAATCTATGCAGAAAGTGTGTTGCAAATTTATGTTAGCAAAGGAAATGAAAAATACAGTCTAATATTTTGAAATAAGAGAAATAAAGGACATGACAGAAATATAAGCCAACAACATAAATCAAGATTGGAAAAGGTCAGAAAGAAGTGATTGGAGAAAAGAAAAATATGAAAACAGAAGCTAATGAACTTCATTAAGAATTACAATGGGGACACATGGGTGGCTTAGTAGAGCAACCCACTCTTGACCTTAGGTCTTGATCTCAGGATTGTGAGTTCAAGCCCTGCACTGGGTGTGGAGACTACTTAAAAATAAATAAATAAATAAATAAATAAATAAATAAAATACATGTAATAGACCCCTCTGAAGAAGAAAAACCAAATAAATGGAATAGAAAAATACTAGAAGTATAATCCTAGAAAATTTCCTGAGCCCAATAAAAATATGGTGTGAAACTACATAATGATAGAACGCTGAGTTCCTTGGGAAGTTAAGCAAGTATTTCCAACACTAAAATATATTCTGGTAAAATAATTAGACTTGAAGTAAAAGTCCCTGTAAGCATCTAGAATAGAATGTGGAAGTTTAGGTTTCCAATTCAGACTAAGAGAGAGATTAACAAAGAAAAGGAACATTTATGTTTCAACTAGAGATATAACATGAACGCAACTGGACATGTAATATTACAACAAGGAATTCCTGGTTTGTGTGTGTGTGTGTGTGTGTGTTTGAGGGGTTACGCTTCTATGCTAGCTGTGTTGGAAAAAGAAGAGTCTTGTAATTTAGAGACACACTGAAATATTCACACATAAATTAATATGCTGTTTGCATTTGCCTCAAATTTACCCAGGAGCATGTGTTGTGTAGAGACAATAATGTTGCTCGTAGTTTGAATATTATTAAAGCCGAGTGATGGGTCCAGGGAGTTGATTACAGTCTCTTTCCTTTTTGCATACAGTTTGAAATATTCCATACAAAAAGTGTTCTTCAAAAATGGATTTTTTTTTTACTATTTTAAAATAGTTTTCCCATATGCTGTATTTTGATTTAGACTTTCTAATGTATTAAATTTAATTTCTCCACATCATGGGTTATTTTTGCCTGAGTCATGTTCTTAATCATAATTCTCCATTTCAGTTCTGTTCCCAAAAGTTTTAGCCACTACTACCTAAAGTAATCTCCTTAAACAAAACTATTTTCTCTAAATTCAAACTATTCAAAATGGATGGAAATATTCTTAAATTAGGTCTATATATATATAATCCCATACCTCTAGTGAGGAAAATGTGTATTATTTTTAACTGATTACCTACTTTAAGCACTAGAATTCCAGAAATAATGCCTTTATCTAGATTCCCAAACTGTGATCACAGTTTTTTGTAATAATCTACCATTTTTGTTCAACCTACAGTCACTTTTTTTGGTCCCCAGTAATCTGATCTACATCTCATCAGTGAGATTTCAAAATATAAATCTGACCATGTCACCTTCCTGCTGGAAACTCTACTAGGGCTTCTGAATTTCCAGCTTTGCACATCCAGGCCCTCTGCCTAGACTGCTTCCTGTAGGCCTTCATTTACCTGATTCTATCAGTTTTATCAGAACTTAGTGCCAATATCACCTCCTAGGAAAATTACTTCTGAAACTTGCTTGGTAGGTTCCTTGATGTATACGCTCATAACACCCCGTAATTTTACTTTAGAGCAATTATCACCGCTTCTTGTTTTATATGTATTTGTCTACTTACTATTTACAAGTGTCTGTCACTTGCCTTAGGTGATAAACTCCATGAAGGCAGCAGCCATTGGGGTTTTAAAAAATTTAATAATTTTTCTACTTTCTAGGACAATAAACGTATTCTATTACTTGCACATTTGTTTATTGTAGAATTTGTGAGTGTTCCCAGTGTTTGTGGCTAGTACTTCCATCAGATAAGGAACATTTCTTGAAGAAAATCATTGATACTCTCGCTCTATATTCTATTTTTAACACTATAGCATTCTGCTCTTCCTTCTCATTCCCTACCTCCCCTATATTTCTTTTAGAAAGTGGCAAGTTTAGCAGAACTTAACCAAATGAGTGAGTTCATAAGAAAACCACTGTGGTCTCCTATGTCAGTGACACCTAAAATTCTGTCATTTAAATTAAATGGATCCCAGGACTCTCTAGAAACATAATCTCAAAGACATTTTAAAATTGCAACCTGTAGAGTCCACAATGGATTTTTTAAAGGAATAATATAAAGTCACAAGAGGAAGCAAAAAAAGAATAGCGTAACAATGATAACAGAATAGGAAAAAAGCAAGTGTTGAGAAGTATGTCCTGCTAATGCAGCCTTTCTTGCCACCAGTAAAAATATGAAATGGCTTAGTGTCTAAGCTCAGAAAGTAGAGATTTGTACAATGTTATTGGTATAAAACCTTGCAGCATACTTAGTTGGCCTTAGGTGAAAGCATATGTTAAAATCTAATGATCATGGTGTGGTAATAAGCAATTAATTTAATTAATATTAAATATTTAAGTTCTCCTGAAAACTGAATCAAAATTTTCAAATAAGTATGAATGTTCCTGTATTTGTTTCTTTATCAAGTCAAGCCATTTTAACTGCATGCTTGCTAATATTTTCCACCAAATTGTTAACATGCTATTAAAATATAATTTTGTACATTTATAATAATTCATTTCTTTTACATGTAGAAGTTTAATAGATTAATTAGACCAAGATATAGTTGATTTTAAAGAGAAATAAATAAATATATAAACAAAATTTGATTGAAATATAATACTAAAATAATGTATTTTTTAAAAATGTTAATTATCGGGGTGCCTGGGTGGCTAAGTAGGTTAAGTGTCTGCCTTTGGCTCAGGTCATGATCCCAGGCTTCTGGGTTAGAGCCACATGTTCAGGCTTTCTGTTCAGCGGGGAGCCTGCTTCTCCCTGTCCCTTTGCCTGCTGCTATAGCTACTTGTGCTCTCTCTTTTTCTGCCAAATAAATAAATAAAATCTTTAAAAAAAAGATAAAAATATGTTCATTGTTTAATACTCATGATATCAAACTGTGGGATATAAACAGCAGAGTGTAAGAAATATGCTCTTTAGTTCTTTGGGGTATAAAATATACTGGCCATTCTGATTTCCTTTATTATGTATTTTTCTTCTTTAATTAAAAATTAATAAATCTGAAATTAGATATTTTGCCAACATTACTGAATCTGTTATTTAATTGACTTGTATAATATTTAATAATGGAGGATTACCTTTAGAATAGATAAAATTCATGAGACTAAACAAAGTTTGAAAAGGATCAGGAGCTCAATTAATTCAAAATATTCTGAGTAATTTAGAGTAACACTTAGAAAACCTTTCTGCTTTCACAATTGAAAGAATTGACCCATGAGGTAAGATCTGACGAACAGTCATTATTATTATTATTGCTACTCTAGAAACTACTTCCTTAACTGAATGGAACAAACTTTATTGAAAAGTTTTGTTGCGCTCCCCAGGCTATAACTCAAATTAATGTTCTCTCTTTGACTTGAGAATCCCTTGTAGATATTTTGAGAATACCTGCCTCTACTAAGAAAAGTTAAAAAGTACAGTGCAATTTTTCATTTTATTTAATATTTATGCCATTTAATAGTAGTCCAGAATATGCTTCTCAAAACCAAAGTATGGTTATATAGCATATACCAGACACATACCAGTTTACTAATTCTATTTTATAATATCATTTCATTTTATATACTCTATCACTTCAGATTAGATGCTGTATCTTAGAAAATCATCTGTAGGTATTTGATCATGCACATTAAATTCATCCAATGATATCTGCCTCTCACAAATAGATATGATTTATTTGATAGTGTAATTACATAGACTTGATAATTTTGTATTGTTTGTAATAATAATTAATTTTTCCATTTTTCATTCATTTACAGTTTGCATTTATTTCCTTGACTGGTTTACCTTAAGCTTTGTTATGATTATAATTAGCTATATATTAAAGTGTGCTATACTTTAGCACATTGGACCAATATTGACAGACTCAGGAAAAACAAATTGCTATAGATTTTATTTTATTTATTTTTATTTAATTTTTATTTTTTAAAGATTTTATTTATTTATTTATTTGACAGAGAGAATATAACTAGGGGAAGCAGCAGACAGAGGGAGAGGGAGAGGCAGGCTCCTTGCCCAGCAGGGAGCCCAATGCAGTGCTCCATCCCAGGACCCTGGGATCATGACCTGAGTCAAAGGCAGCTGCTTAACTGAATGAGCCACCCAGGTGCCCCTCCTACAAATTTTACACATGTACAAAGTAATTTATTGATTTTTTATTAACATATAATGTATTATTTGTTTCAGGGGTACAGGTCTGTGATTCATCAGTCACACAATTCACAGCACGCCCCATAGCACATACCTTCCCCAGTGTCTGTCACCCCGCCACCACATCCCTCCCCCCTCCCTCCCCTCCATCAATCCTCAGTTTGTTTCCTGAGATTAAGAGCCTCTTATGGTTTGTCTCCTTCTGGTTTCATATTTTTTTTCATTTTTCCCTCCCCTCCCCTATGATCCTCTGTTTTGTTTCTCAAATTCCTTATATCATAACTTACTGATTTTTTAAAAAGATTTATTTATGAGAGAGAGAGAGCGCCGGCGCGAGAGAGCGCATGAGTGGGGGGAGGGGCAGAGAGAGGGAGAGAAGCAAACTCCTCAAAGAGGGGGGAGCCAGAAATGGGGCTCATCTCACCACCTTGAGATCATCACCTGAGCTAAAATCAAGACTTGATTGCTTAACCAACTCAGCCACCAGACACCCCTTCATTGATTTTTAATGTTGGAAATCACATTGTTTATTGTTTGACATTTAAAAAAATATTATTTCTAATTAGCACTGCCATGATAAGCTTCCTTGTTTGGTGAAGCAGTTTTAGTGTTCGTATTATCTTAAAACAACAGGTGAAGGAGCTTGCCAGTTAGTCAAAAGAAATAGAAACAAATATGAGATTAGCTTAGAAACTTTTAAGAAAATCAAATATATATGTGTGTATATATACATATATCCCTAAATTTATAAATACAACATTTATTTATAATCCTAAAAATGCTTAAATGTTAATAGTGTTTTAATTCCACTAAAATATTTATCAAGATTTCCTATATAAATATAAAACAAATAAAACATCTAATGCATTTATTTACCTTGAGAGATAAAGGACTAGTTTCCCCACAACATTTGGTAACAAACCCTTAAGAAATGAGAACTTGGGCACCTGGGTGGCTCAGTGGGTTAAACGTCTGCCTTCGGCTCAGGTCATGATCCCAGAGTCCTGGGATTGAGTCCCACATCAGGCTCTCTGCTTGGCAGGAAGCCTGCTTCCTCCTCTCTCTCTCTCTCTCTCTGCCTACTTGTGATCTCTCTCTGTCAAATAAATAAGTAAAATCTTTAAAAAAAAAAAAAAAAAGGAAAGAAATGAGAACTTGTCATTTATTATTCATCCCTTATTTGTCCATTCAAAATACACTTTTGTATCCTGAACTCAGTATTTGATGTTGGTGGTTCTTCCAGATCCACACCCCACGTTTGTTTATGAGCTCAGCTTCCTGGCTCATGATGCTGACCTGCATGGATTCTCCCCTTGCTCTGTTTCTTTTGGGCCGTCAGTCAGTGCCCTGACAGAAGATAACAAGGAGAAAGCACAGTGTTTCTACCCAGCACCACTTGAGGTTGTTTCTTTGAGGCTCTGTTCTCGACTAATTTATCTAGCTCCACTCAAAGCGGGCTTCCTTATGGGACTTTCTCTACATTATTCCCTTGGGCCTCAGAGCAGTGAAAACTTATTTGTCACACAAACACATGACTCTTTGTAAAAAGTCTTTTGTAAATACATTCTGCCCAAATGATCCCAACTTTGGGTGTTCCATCTGATTCCTGCTGGGGTCAGCCTGAAACTATTGTCTACCACCCACCAGGTATGGCTCTTGTTAATGTCAAGATTAACAAATAAATTATTTGTTGCTTTATTTACTCATTATATATTTATTATTTATTTATTCATCCATTCACTTGCTGATTGTAATTTGAAGTGGAACAGAGACCTCTCAATTTCTTTTCTTGCATCTTTAAGTAAAATTAGTTCTAAAGGTCTCACCTCTGCCCTTTTCCTGCACCAGTCATACCAAACATTCAGAATTCCAATCTGTGAAAGCAAAACTACAAGAAGATCTGAGAAGTTGTGAATTTAAAATGTAAGATATTTCGTTAGTATTCTCCTTTCCATGTGAGGACAGAACATGTCTTTTGTGTATAAACTCAGTGGTGAAATGCAGAATGTCTTCCCTCATTAAACACTGTTGAGATGTTTTTGACTAGAAGTGTATTCTTGAAATGTATTCATTATAATATTAATTTTCTAGTAATCAAATAATGTGAATTACCAATGGGGATTGTTAAAAAAAGGTTTTGTCTTTGTATATGTGGTTCATAATTACAATGCAAAAAACATCATTCTTCAAGAATAGTAAAAGACACTATGGTTCCATCTCATTCTTTCTTAAAGATTTTTTTTTTTAATTTATTTATCTGACAGTGAGAGAGCAAGATCACAAGTAGGCACAGAGGCAGGCAGAGAGGGAGGAGGAAGCAGGCTCCCTGATGAGCAGAGAGCCCCATGCGAGGTTCGACCCCAGGACCCTGAGATCATGACCTGAGCTGATGGCAGAGGCTTAACCCACTGAATCACCCAGGCGCCCCTCATATTTTTTAAAGTATGGCTATGTAATATTTTTAAGGCAATTGTAGGATAGTTTTTGGATTAGGAAACATTAAAAACATTTAAAAGCATTTAAACATAAATAACATTAAAGTATTTAAAACATTGGATATAAAAATTTAGTTTTGCTATTTTTAAAAAAATTTCTTATTTATTCAATTTTTTAAAATACGTTTTAAGATAACATATTGATTCTAATTCTTGAAACAGACAAGTCCATTCACAATATAAGAGAGGCTATGGCACAAATGGTTGTGCCATTTAATTGCAGTTTTGTCTGAAAATGGTATCTTATAAGACGTTTATCTTCCCTGAAGGAATTCATACTGGGACTTGCTTTGCTCAAAATGTTGTCTTTGTTATTCAGGGGCTCTTAATAGGCTTTTCCCCTCTCTCTGGATGCAGTTGTCAAATATACAGAACGGGGCGCCTGAGTGGCTCAGTGGGTTAAGCCTCTGCCTTCGGCTCCGGTCATGATCTCAGGGTCCTGAGATGGAGTCCCGCATCGGGCTTTCTGCTCAGCGGAGAGCCTGCTTCCTCCTCTCTCTCTGCCTGCTTCTCTGCCTACTTGTGATCTCTGTCTGTCAAATAAATAAATAAAATCTTAAAAAAAAAAAAATATATATATATATATGGAACGAATTAGTCAATCAACTTCTTCCTCTCTCTCTCTCTCTCTCACAGACACACACACACACACACACACACTATGTTTCAAATATAGGCCCGCAATATATCTGGAAATTTCAGGAGAATGAGTAAAATTACAGTTAAGGAGAATGAGAATGATGAAAACCGAACACAAATATAATAATAGATAGATGTTTTATAAAAGCCATTGGAGCAAATAAAACCAAGATTATTTTTGAGAAATATATCTCTTCTTCCAAAAATCTGTTATACAAATAAAACTTCATTGCAAATACTAATATTCAGCTTAACATTTTTCACTTATCCTTCTGTCCTTCAAGCATTCAGTAAATATTCAAGTAGCCTTCTGTTAAGTCATCATTGTCCATAAAGTTTATTTGAATTTAAGTAAATTCTGCCATGCCAGACACTATCTTTTACTCATCTCTCTATCCTCAGAGTGGAGCATATTCTGGGGAAAATATTAGATATTTAGTTAAATGTGACTGTAATTAACTATTGACACATACTATACAACAAGGTTAACATTCTTAATCAAGGAGTAAGCAGGAATTCTAAAAGTAAGAAATTCGAGAGCAGCCCAATACAACCAATTTGGAGAATCTGGTGTCACATGACATGAAGGTACCCAAAGCTGCTGAATTAAGCACTCATGTACCCCCTCCCCCGCCCCGGGGAATTTAATGATGTGTTCAAGGATGTCTGGCTGCTGCTTAATAATGACAGTCTCCTCAGGGAAGGGGCAGTACAGTCATTTGCCCAGTTCATACCTGGAAAGATAGAAGGGTGTGAAGATCAGGTCTTAATTGCAGAACAGAGTGATCTGGGTAATAGCAGATTTTTAGATCCAAGAATCAATATTTCCCTTATTTGTGATCCCTTAAGGAAAGAATCAAGTGACAGCCAGCCAGCCAGAGGACATGGGTGGAGGTACAGAGAATCCTGATGGTGTTTTAAGGATCTAGGTGAAAGATCATTATTCCAACGACTTTTGTACTCTTTATGCCAATAATGTAGATGGCAAAAGACCATTGTTGCATATATCAGAAGCCACTAGCTTCAGCCTAAAAGCTTCCGCAGTGGTCGTTGGAGATGAGAACCCCCACAGCACCAACAGGCCAGGTTGTTGGAATACTCGATTCAGGTTTACTGGTGCGGAGATGGCAATGTTCAGTTGGTTAATATGAAGAGTAAGAAGTTGGTTAGTATGAAGAGGTACGCATTAAGTAACTGTTTCAAGTGAAGTCCAAACTGCCAAGGAGTTTATTAAAATCATAGAGCGTGCAGAAAATGAGTATCAGGGGCGCCTGGGTGGCTCAGTGGGTTAAAGCCTCTGCCTTCGGCCACATCATGATCCCGGAGTCCTGGGATCAAGGCTCTCTGCTCGGCAGGGAGCCTGCTTCCTCCTCTCTCTCTGCCTGCCTCTCTGCCTACTTGTGATCTCTGTCTGTCAAATAAATAAATAAAATCTTTAAAAAAAAAAAGAAAGAAAGAAAGAAAATGAGTATCAGGCAGCAATCAATGACAACTATCACACAGTGTCAGACACCACGTTCAATGCTTTGTGCCAGCCATTGCCAGTTACTTGCACCATAATTGACTAAAAGAAGATCAGCAAAAAAATGCAGAACGCTTGAAGGCTGAATGTAAGGATTCTTCAGTATGTAGGAAGGAAGGATTCAACATGTGGTCATGTGATAAATAGTGATTTATTTATAAACGAGAGTGATATTTTGTTCGGGCCTTAGTTAAAGGTTTTCTAGCCCTCATGGAATATTGTTGAACCTATAGCAACATCTTGATTCTCTTTTGTTATTTGCTTTGCAATTTTCTGTTTTCACTATATCTACTTGTGTTTGTTTTGTTGTTGTTGTTAGGTTTGTTTGTTTGTTTGAATTCTGTCACATTTAGTGATGAAGAGAGCGATGTGTCCTGGAGTCATTTTCCTGCCTAGATAATTTTCCTAGCCATGAAATCCTGTTATTAATATAGACTGGTAATATGGTCAGTACTTTTCTCCGCCTGTCCTTCAAAGCACTTCTAGTACCTCCGTGATTCTTGCTGATCCACCAACAACTAAAGAGGCTGTGCTATAAACTATCTGAAAGGAAGACACATTCGTCCTTCTCCCTTCAACTGCTTTGATCAGCGTTTATAACATCTCATAACTGGGGGCACCTTGGTGACTCAGTGGTTTAGACTCCAACTCTTGATTTGAGCTCAGGTCATGATCTCAGGGCTGTGAGTTGGAGCCTTATATCAGGCTCCATGCTGGGCAGTGTGGAGCCTGCTTAACATTTTCTTTCCCTCTCCCTTGGCCCCTCTCCTTAAGCATGTGCCTTCTCTCTTTTTCTTTCACTCTCTCTCTCTCTCTTAAAAAAAAAAAAAAAAGTAAACATGTCATAGCTATTGTTTCCAAAAGTTTGGAATTAGGCTTTTCAGGTCCCTTTGCAGAGGCAAAGGAAGTTGTCTGGAAATTCCATTATAGCCAACTTCTCTGGGGAAGTTGTATTTTAACCCAGAGTCTTAGACCACAGTTCCTGCACATGAAGTGCTTTCTTCTCTTCCCTCGTTGTCTCCTTCCAATCTAGTAGCGTTATAGTTGTAGACATCGGTCTGCATTTTTAGACGAGTTTTACCCATTTATCATTTTTTTTTATTAATAATGAACTACTGATATATTAGGAATGCAGTCGAGTATAAATTTTGAAAAACACAGATGTTGAAGGAATAATAGATATCTTGCGCTTTAATACTTTGTGGTGGGATTGTACTATAAGCAAATGAATCTAAACAACTATGTAAATCTCAAACAAAATCTAAAGATGAACCAAAGTGAAAAGGATATATTCCAGGCAGAATCCTTCTACTGTAACCTGTTATTTGAGGGAATATTGGTGATTTGTTCAAAATAGGATGCACAACTTGTTCCAAATTACTCTTCTTCAGTGCTGCCTGCCAAGAACTCAAATGTAACTGTGATGTACCAACTCTTCCCAGGTATATTGGCAGGTCTATGTGTGATCTCAGAACACACGGGTGACATAGATATGATATGACAACTGCTAATGGTGTATCCATTTATGTTGTTTACACTTCTATGACCAGGCCTTATGGGAGGGTCATTTTTTCAAAAAACGGGTAGTGTCTTCCTATTTATCTGTGGATACATGTCAAAAAAGAAGGGGCTTTATCTTTCAGTTTAAGTTTGGCTCAGTAATATAGTCAAGCATGTTTGTTTCCAAGTGACCCACTGAGCTATAGAGGCACTTTTGTTTATTTCAAATAAAATATATTTGTTTTAAAAATAAAAGTAAGAAATGCATTTAATAAGTCACACTTACATAGAACAAACAATGGAGAACATTTCTTTCAAATATTTCTAATGTGCTTTCCCATTTTCGTTGACCTTGATTTTTCCTAAAACAATTTCTCCCTAGTCAAATCACTTATCGAGGATAGATTTAAATTACATGTCAAAAACTCTTTATTCCTCAAATCACTTCCTTGTTCAAGGGATGTAAAGGCAGTTACATTTTGAACAAGTTCATTGTTGTATTACATTTTCCTTTCACTGGGGAAGAAATCAGTAGGAAGAAAGGCAGCTGTAATAGAAAGAATGGAACACATGAGGCTTACATTGAGTTCATAAAGTCATCAACAAAAAGAGACAAGAAGAACAAGGTTCTTATCTCTTAGTTCAATTCAGAAGAGAACTTTGTCTGGAAATAGTTAAATGATTCAGACTTAGTTTTTTGTGGTATTTAAATTCAATGTTACTGAAGAATCACATCTAAACAAAAATTCTTGTGCATTCTTTCCGTGCTCTTTAAGAATGATTCCGCTCCCAGGCTAGTTTACTCACATCTAACTAGTTTATTGTATCTGCCAAAATGCAGAGCTGATACCAGAAGATGAAAGACTTTTCTCTTTAGTAGCCATTTAAGAAACACTGGCCAAATTAGAAAGGTATTTTGGAAATTAGTTCCTTTTCAAACAAGAAAAAAAAAATCTATTCTATACTGCAAGGAATTTGGTATTTTCTTCTAATTAGAAAGGTTTTTATAAGGTAAATGTCCTCAAAAAGTAATAAGGACATGCTGCAATCCAGGCAGGGTTTAAATGCTCTCTCTTCCATTCAATGCTTGTGTAACCATCTATATATTCATTAACATTTTGACATTGGAAGGAGGAAATAGTTATTACACTGTTGGATTATTCATCAATATGAGTGAATCCATTAGTAGTTTTCAAAAAATGTGATTTCTGTTATCATCAGTAACTCAGTATTATGTACATAATAAGCCTTTTATAAATTGTACAAATAAATTAACCACTACCAATGCCTCACATTTATGTAATATGGTATATTTCACACATATTTCACACAGAGTTAAAAAGGTGATTTTCTGAGAAGGTCAGACACATAAGATGTGCTTTATTTCATGGGGTATTGTGTATTTGCAAAGCAATATAGTTAGGTGAGAAAACTTTATTCCTTGTTTTCAATATATCCTCTGCTTTGTGATTTCTGATCTTTACACTCCCCTTGTGCTTTTCACTCAATATTAAATCACCCTCTGCTGGGGTGATTGTTGACCAGTCTCTACCTAAATGCACATTTGCTGTTGAGAGGTCCATTGGATTAACAAAATGTATTCCTTGGTGATTTCTATAGGAACAGATATGAAGACCAACAAAAGCAGGATTAAAGTTTCTTAAAGTGCATGAGGAAAACTATTAAAATTTTTTATCCAAAAAAAATCCATCTTCAACAAGCAAGGGGGAATAAAAACAGAGGATGGAGGCTGTTTTAAATTAAAAATGACATAAGAGACATAGTACATATAAATGTGAACCTTGATTCTGTTTCAAATAAGCTACAAAAAGTCTTTTCTTGAGATAAGGGGGGAAATTTGAAAATGAACATATTAGATGATGCCAAATAGTGAATTTCATATTGTGATGTATAGAAAGGACACTGTGGTCATGCAAGGAAAGATTCATAGTTTTATAAGATGCTTATAAAAATATATAGATAGGGATGCTTTGGTGGCTCAGTTATGTGTCTGTCTTTAGCTTAGGTCATGATCCCAGGGTCCTGGGATCCAGTTACCACATCAGGCTCTTTGCTCAACAGGGAGCCTGCTTCTCCCTCTGCCTGAAGCTCCCCCTGCTTGTGCTCTCCATTTCTCTCTTCCTGGAAAATTATATATGTGGGGTAAAGTGATATAAAGTCAAGAATGTTCTTTAACATACCACAGTATTGTGAATAGATGAAGCAATGTTGTAAAGTCTTTATAACAATTGAATCTAAGTAAATACTCTATAAAAATTATATTTATCCTTTTCTATAATCCCTTAAAATAAAATTTGACTTAGAAACATTTAAAAGAAGTATTCTTAACCTATGTTTCTAGCATAAGGCTGGAATATATATATGGCCATCCTCCTGGTGAAAAGTATTATAAACACTGTATATAATTTTTTAAAATAAATAAATGAAAGTAAACCAACTTTCTAATTGCATTAAGAAGTTACCAAGGAAATAAAGAGTCCGGAGACCAAAAACTCATTTAAAAGCAAGAAAGAAGAGAGGTAAACAGCATTTCACTAGAACAAGCTACTTGCCCTGAGGACATTGTAAAATGAAACCTAAGGAAATTGAACTTTATTTCTTATGTATTTCTGGGACTGGCTCTAGGTAGTAAGCCTTCTGTAGAACTTCTAAATAGGTTTGGGACTTCAAATGACTATAACTTCAGGGTAAGCGTGCACTAAATATCAGGTCACTTCCTCTCACCCCATGCTAGATCCAAAAACATTTTTTTTTGTCTCAAAATGAAGAGCTAGACAGGTGAAAAACCTTTCCCTGAGAATTAATAATGATGACTTAGCTTTAACAGTTCTTCATACTGAATTCAGATAATCCGGTTGATGGAAAAAATAATAAATTCAAAGTAAATACAAGATATTTGAAGGAACTCTGCATGCTCAAAGAATTTGCATGAATAGAGTTTCATGGAAAATAAGCTCACAGTTAAAAATCCAAAAACATACAGGGAAATAAGACATTAAGGTATGTATAATTTTAATTACAGAGCAAAGCATAATTTTACCCACCAATTAAAAAAAAAAGATAGTTGGTTTACAGATTCAGCCAACTCTACCATCTTCCTTTTTTCCTAAGAAAGCTATGTGAATCCATACATATCTCATGTTGGTTCAATTTTCCATTCTAGGTAGAATTTTCTTGGCTTAATCTTTGAACTATAAACAGACTCAGACAGATATTGTGCCATACTCTTGGTAGTAGCCATAAAAATGCAAAATCCTAATCTGACTTTATTGGTAGAATAGTTTATTTTTGTGGAAATAACCAAGGACTTTATATCTAATTGAAAAGGAATAAAATGTTTATGTTTGAACTATATAGGCCTTATTTTATAATAAAAAACGAGGGGTTTCTTTCCATTTTTATATACCAATTTTTCTTTGAAAGATACCTGTGATTGGTTTGTTTGATAGACTTTTTTCTGTTGTTGTACTGTTCAGAATTGAGATCTTTGATAACAGAGCTTAAGGATTTTGTTTTCAGGTGTCTCATCTATAATGGGCTGAACCCTTACTGAAAATGCTCTATCTTGAAGTTATTTTTGTCTGTTAATACAATAGGTACAGTTCAAAGGTTAATCTCCAGAGCTTTTCTTATGTTTTTAAATGTGTCTTCTTATATAAACTGTAAAGCAGACACTTTAGTTTAAGAGAAGACTTCTTTTTACCCTTTTAAGGTGTTTCCTTAATCAATTGTAACATGAAGGCTTGGTGGGAAATTTAAAAGGACGTAGAAGTATCAAACTTATTTCCCATGCTGTTTTAGGTTTGCTGTTAAACATAGGTTTAGGGTTATGTCAATAAAACATGCATTTATTATTTCTCTGTTTTTTTAAAGTAAACATTTCATGGGAAAAGCATAAATAATTTTAGTTGTCTGTACAGTGCACTAAGTGATTATGGTTCTTTGTAAGTGGTAATTAGAATACTGTTGTATTGTTTGACTATCAAATTGAAATAAATTCTTGTTGAGAGGTCAGAATTCAACTGTAATAAGGCTGTCATGTAGACAATGGGCAGGGAAAGTGATTTGAGTTATAAATTGGTTTGCTTGACCATAACCAAGTTTTAGGATTTAGAGGCAAAGTGAAGTCATATTACTAGAAGATAACAAAACAGCTTGCCAGTTAATAGGATTTGTGCCTATTAGTCCACAAAATCCACTAAACCTATCTCTATTACCTGGTCTTCAATCTCTTTAGGTAGAATTAACTTTCTCCACTAACTCGGATGTCAGAAGAAACGCTCCTGAGGGATTTTATCTTGATTGATGGGGAACTTTTTTTCGTAATAACCTTGGTTATAACACAAGAGGATGAAATAATAAAATAACTGGCAGTTAATGTTAGTGAATGCCACATGGATAGAATCCAGAAAAAAGACAAAAAACTTCTATTGGTATGAATTACATTTTCTAATCCATAGATCTTTAAATTAGAGTTAGTGTATTAGATTGGTCCCCTGACTTAGTCCAATTTTTCCTGATTCCTAAGTAGGGATTTTTTTTCTCTAAGATTCTCCCTCTCAGGGGATGGCTTTTTCTTTCTTTCTTTTTTTTTTTAATATATATTTTATTTTTATTTTTATTTTTTTATTTCTTTTCAGCATAACAGAATTTATTGTTTTTGCACCACACCCAGTGCTCCATGCAATACGTACCCTCCTTAATACCCACCACCTGGCTCCCCAACCTCCCACCCCCCACCCCTTCAAAACCCTCAGATTGTTTTTCAGAGTCCATAGTCTCTCATGGGTCACCTTCCCTTCCAATTCCCCTCAACTCCCTTCTCCTCTCCATCTCCCTATGTCCTCCATGTTATTTGTTATGCTCCACAAATAAATGAAACCATATGATAATTGACTCTCTCTGCTTGACTCAGCATAATCTCTTATTGGTAGGACATCTATTTGTGTTTTTAGAACCCTATCTTCTACCCAGTGCTTTAATTATCCTCAAATATTTCAATTCTCTAGTATCCCTAGTCTCCTTCCTGGTATTTTTTCTTCAGTCTTTAGTGTGTATTACCAGTTACTGTACTCTGTCAAGTTCACATTTCAGACCAGCAGTAAAGAGAAAAAAAAAAAAGTTGTGTATGTATATATAAGAATATTATATATGCATATATATTCATATATATTCCCTGATGTCAAGTAACTATAAGACAATAAAATCTTTTAAGTCTTCAAGATTGATTTCCTCTTGGAAGGTTTTCCATAAGAGATATTTCTATTACTTCATCTGCTTTGAGCTACAACACCAAAAGTTTTTCCCCATCTGTTAACTAATCTTTTATCAACTTTAGGCCCTAATGAGGAAAGGACATGCTACCTAATTGTTAAGTGTTAGAGTAGGAAAAAAATCAGACATAATAATGTGATCAATATAATATGTTCCTTTACTGCAACTTTCAAAGTGTTATTGGACTAATCAGAAATGCAAAATTTTATAGGAAAATTAGCATATAAGATTTTTAAAACTTACCAAAACTTCAAAACTCATTAAAATGCTGAGCCATTTTAAGCAAACACTATGACATTATTTCCATAATATATATACCTTAATGGGGAAACATTCATCTAATAGTATTTCTGATTTAAGTTTTATAGTTGTTACCATTGTAACAAGATCAGAATCATTTTCTTCTTTTCCTACCCAGAACTTCTTGCTAAAATGTAGGCTGTCAAATATTAATGGAAGTAATTTTTCATCAATGTTCCTATTCTATCCACTCTAATCCTCTTCTCTTGTACATTGCATAACTCTAAAATTTGGCAAAATCCGAGGTAATCAAAGTAAGTTATAAATAGTTACATGATCTAACATATCATTCAAACATATAAATGATAAACAGTAAGTTGGAAAAGCCTCCTCCAGAAATCAGCTTCCACATAGACATAATTATTTAAGATGCTGAATATTGTTAAACACATTTGCATATTGAACAATAACAAAACAAGTGATAAGAGATAAAAAATAGTTGTATTCAACAGACACAAACATTTAAGTGACATTCATTATTACTGGATTATTCAAAAGTCTCTCATACTCTATTGGACTTTCTAATGACAGGGGAATTGTGCTTAAATTCTTCAAGACAAATATACCATCCTCCACATGCTTTTATCCAGTGAGTATTTTAGATTTATGTATGTTAGATTTATTGGCATTTGAGCTTCGATAGTCATGTTTTCCCACATCCTCCATCCCAAAGTGGTTTTATTGCTCATTTTAAGTGGATTATATCGAAATCAATATATTTTATGATCCCCATGATGAAAATAGCAGAAAATGTAAAGTAGGCCTAATGAACTTTATATATATTTTTATTGGGTTATGTTAGTCACCATAAAATACATCATTAGTTTCTGATGTAGTGTTCCAAGTTTCATTGTTTACATATAACACCCAGAACTCCATGCAATATGTGCCCTCCTTAATAACCACCACCAGGCTCAACCATCCCTCCCCACTAAAATGCTCAGTTTGTTTCTCAGAGTCCACAGTCTCTCATGGTTCATTGACCCCACTTCACTTTTCCTTTCCTTCTCCTAATGTCCTCCATGTTTTTCCTTATGTTCCACAAGTAAATGAAACCATATAGTAATTGACTTTCTTTGCTTGACTTATTTCACTCAGCATAATATCCTCCAGTCCCATCCATGTTGATACAAAAATTGGGTATTCATCCTTTCTGATGACTGAGTAATAGTCCATTGTATATATGGACCACATCTTTAAGAATTCATCTGTTGAAGGACATCTCTGCTCTTTCTACAGTTTGGCTGTTGTGGACATTGCTTCTTTGAATGTTGGGATACATATGGCCCTTCTTTTCACTACATCTGTTATCTTTGAGGGAAATACCCAGTAATGCAATTGCAGGGTCATAGGGAAGCTCTATTTTTAACTTTTTGAGTAAACTCCACACTGTTTTCCAAACTGGCTGTACCAACTTGCATTCCCACCAACATTTAAGAGGGTTCCCCTTTCTCCACATCCTCTCCAACATTTGTTTTTTCTTACCTTGTTAATTTTTGCCATTCTAACTGGTGTAAGGTGGTCTCTTAATGTGATTTTGATTTGAATTTCCCTGATGGCTAATTATGATGAAATTTTTTCATGTGTCTGCAATCATTTTTATGTCTTCATTGTACAATCATCTCTTCATTTCTTCTGCCCATTTTTGGACTTGATTATCTGGTTTTTTTGGGTGTTGAGTTTGAGAAGTTCTTTATAGATTTGAATATCAGCCCTTTGTGTGTAGTGTCATTTGCAAATATATTCTCCCATTCCATAGGTTGCCTCTTTGTTTTGTTAACTGTTTCCTTTAGTGTGCAGAAGCTTTTTATCTTGATAAAGCCCCAAAATTTCATTTTCACTTTTGTTTTCCTTGCCTTTAGAGGTGTGTCTTGAAAGAAGTTGCTCTGACTGATGTCAAAGAGTTTCTTGTCTATGTTTTTCTCTAGAATTTTGTTCGATTCCTGTCTCACATTGAGGTCTTTCATCCATTTTGAGTTTATCTTTGTGTATGGTGTAAGAGAATGGTCTGGTTTTATTCTTCTGTACATAGCTGCCCAATTTTCTCAGCACCATTTATTGAAGAGACTGTCTTTTTCCACTGGATATTTTTTCCTGCTTTGTCTAATATTATTTGACCATAGAGTTGAGGGTCCATATCTGGGCTCTCTACTCTGTTCCATTTGTCTATGTGTCTGTTTTTTTGCGAGTACCATGCTGTCTTGTCATCTAATGAACTTTAAAGGAAAAAAAAAAAGTAAAACCTTTAACCAAAAAACAAAATCTGAGCTTAATACATTTATTTCAGCTTAGCATAAAGTTAGCTCTAGAAGATAAATGGAAAATAAGTACTGTATTCCTTGCATAATTTTTACTACAGAAACATAACATATTTTGTACAAATGTGGAAGAAAATTAGCATTCAAGTTATCATTTTAGTTATTTAGAATTTTACATAAATAAATGGAGGCAGAGGTATAGTTGAACCATCTTAAATAACATTCAAATAATATAAATAATAAACAGGGTGTAAGGAAAATTATCCTTATAGAATCATCTCTTCCTGGGACAAAGATTATTAAGGGATGATAGCTTTTTTTTTTTTTTTAAGATTTTATTTATTTATTTGACAGACAAAAATCACAAGTAGGCAGAGAGGCAGAGAAGGAAGCAGGCTCCCCGCCGAGCAGAGAGCCCGATGTGGGGCTCGATCCCTGGACCCTGGGATCATGATCTGAGCTGAAGACAGAGGCTCTAACCCACTGAGCCACCCAGGCGACCCAGGAATTCTAGCTTTTAAACAAAACCCGAAGAATATGAAGTTGCTAGTGAAGTAGATACCTCTAAGTAATGGAATCAGCAAGTGCAGTATCTGTGAGCTGTTTCTAGAAGAATAAGGAGACCTTGATGACTAGGTGGAATGAACAAAAGGTACAGGCAGTAAATCAGGCCAGAGTCGGGGTGTTAATGGGGCCACAGAGGGGAAGGCCTTGGAAAGTACAGTAAGGATTTTGGCTTTTAATATGAGTGAGAATGGAAATTAATGTGGCATTTTTGGAAAGGTGTAACATGTTTGGACTTAATTTTAACAGGATTATTCTTGAGGAAGAAATTAGAAGAGGGCAAAAATGGAATCAGGAAGAGCTTTTTTGGAGGGTGTTACATTAATCAAAGGGTATAGGGGCTTAAACAGGGTGGTGGAAATAGAAGTAGTTAGAAGTGATAAATTACAAATATATTTTCAAAGTAGAGCCAGCAAAATTCTCAGGTGGATTAAATGATACTCAAGTTTTGTTTTGTTTTGTCTCCAAAGGCAATTGGAAAGGAGGTATGAGATGTAGTTTGTGGACAGACTGTCAGGTTCTCAAAAGAAAGAGGCAATGTTAAATTTTGATATTGATCCCACAGGTGCCAATGATAAAAGTAAATCTAATAAGATTACTTTATTTTTAAATATGTTGGTACTAAGATGTTGACAGATTATTAAAATGAAGAAAAAGAAAGGCAACTCTTGAATGGTATGGAAGGAAAACAATTTACATAAGAAGGTGAGGATTTTACAGTCAATGTTAGCAAATATGTTTGAACATATATTCAATAGTAGGTGTTCTTCTAGGCCTCAGAGATTATAGCAGTTGACCACAGAGAGAAAAATAACTCTTTCCGATGTCAGCGGTACCAGCAACAATGCCTGTCATTTACAGAAGACGATAAAATGATGGTAAGCGTTCTCTATTCTTATACCTCTCAGGTTGATAGAGAGTATGTGTGTGTGCTTAAAATATCATACAGTACCTACCCATGAAACTAATAATATACTATAGGTTAACCAACTTGAATTTAAATTAAAAACAAAACAAAGCAAAACAAACAAACAAAAAACCTTTTCTTTATTTAGATATGTAGAGCTCCACGCTACATGTTAGATGAACTGCTTCCCAATTCATAAATCATTTAACAAAGACAATTAGGGGCGCCTGGGTGGCTCAGTGGGTTAAAGTCTCTGCCTTTCGCTCCAGTCATGATTCCAGGGTCCTGGGATCGAGCCTCACATGGCTCTCTGCTCAGCAGGGAGCCTGCTTCCCCCTCTCTCCCTCTGCCTGCCTCTCTGCCTACTTGTGATCTTTGTCTGTCAAATAAATAAATAAAATCTTTTAAAAAAGACAATTAAATCTTCTAATTAAAAAATCATATGGTATATTATATGAAAGTAAGCTGTTGAATTGTGCATCTCCCCCCAAAAATTCCTATATATTAAAGCCCTAATCTCCAATGTGACTGTATTTAAAAACAGGGCCTTTATGTTGGTAAATAATATTCAAAGAAATCGTAAGATGGAACCCTAATCTGAAAGTATTGATGTCCTTATAAGAAGAGGAAGAGACATCAGAAATCTCTTTCTGCACATGCACAAAGGAAATATGAGAATATAGATAAAAAGAAGGTTTTTAAAAAAATATTTATTTATTTATTTATTTGAGAGGAAGAGAGAAAGCGTGAGAAGGGGGATGGATAGAGGAAGAAGCAGGCTCCCTGCTAAGCAGAGAGCAGGACTCAGCTCCATCCCAGACCCTTCCTAGGCCCCTGGGATCATGACCTGAGCCCAAGGTAGAGGATTAACTGCCTAACTGATTGAGCCACCCAGGTGTCCCCCAAAAAAGGCAGCTTTGCAAGCCAGGAAAAATGTCTCACCAGAAACCAATCCTGCAAGCTCCTTGATCTTTGACTTCCAACTTTCAGAATTATGGGAAAATAAAATGATGTCTAAGCCATCCAGTCTGTGGTATTCTGTCATAGCTGCCTGAGAAGACAACTATACAGCCTCAGCATTCTGCATTACACTATCACTGATGTATTTTCTTTTGCTTCTGTGTGATGTGTGTCAGTCAGAGTTTGATGCACATAAGAGAAAATAAACTGGTAAGTTTAGTGGATATGAAGTTAATACAGGGATATAGGGACTGAATGCCTGCATCCTGATTTCCTGATGCCAAGTGATGTGAAGCATTTTTTCATGTATCTGTTGGCCATTTGCATGCCTTCCTTGAAGAAATGTCTGCTCAGGTCTTCTGCCCATTTCTTGACTCCAATATTTTTATTTTTTGGGGGGTGGGGTGTTGAGTTTAAAGAGTTCTTTATGGATCTTGGATACTAGTCCCTTATCTGCTATATCATTTATAAATATCTTCTCCCATTCCATAGGTTGCCTTTTAGTTTTAGTAACTGTTTCCTTTGCTGTGCAGATTTTTATCTTGAATAATTCTCAATAGTTCATTGTTCCTTTTGTTTCCCTTGCCTTTGGAGATGTGTCTAGCAAGAAGTTGGTTGCCAAGACCAAAGAGGTTGCTGCCTGTGTTCTCCTCTAGGATTTTGATGAATTCCTGTCTCATATTGAGGTCTTTCATCCATTTTGAGTTTAATCTTTGTGTATGGTGAAATAAAAAGGTCAAGCTTTATTCTTCAAGCCAATTACGATTGTCCAATTTTCCCAACACGATTACTGAAGAGACTGCTCTTTTTCCATTGGATATTCTTTCCTATTTTGTCAAAGATTATTTGACCAAAGAGTTGAGGATCCATTTTTGAGTTCTTTATTCTGTTCCATTGATCTATATCTGTTTTTGTGCCAGTACCAAACTGTCTTGATGGTAAGCTTTGTATCAGAGCTTAAAGTCCAGAATTGTGATGCCACTAGCTTTGCTTTTCTTTTTCAACATTCTTCTGGCCATTCAGGTTCTTTTCTGGTTCCATACAGACCTTAGAATCATTTGTTCCAGGTCTATGGAAAATGTTGATGGTATTTTGATAGGGATTGCATTGAATGTGTAGATTGTTCTGGGCAGCATATATGTTTTAACAATATTTATTCTTCCAATCCATGAGCATAAAATATTTTTCAATTTATTTGTGTCTTCCTCAATTTCTTTCATAAGGGTTCTGTAGTTCTTAGAGTGCAGATACTTTACCTCTTTGGTCAGGTTTATTCCTAGGTATCTTATGGTTTTGGGTGCAGTTGTAACTGGGATTAATTCCTTATTTCTTTTTTCAGTCTCATTGTTACTGTATAGAAGAGCAACTGATTTCTGTGCATTAATTTTATATCCTGTCACTTTACTGAATTCCTGTATGAGTTCTAGCAATTTGGGGGTGGAGTATTTTGGGTTTTCCACATAAAGTATCATGTCATGTGCAAAGAGTGGGAGTTTGGATTCTTTGCCAATTTGAATGCCTTTTATTTCTTTTTGTTGTCTGATTGCTATTTCTAGGACACCTAATACTATGTTGAATAATAGTGATGAGAGTGGGTAACCCTGTCATGTTCTTGACCTTAGGGGAAAAGCTCTCAGTTTTTACCCACTGAAATGATACTCACTGTGGGTCTTTTGTAGATGTTTTTTTTATGATAAAGAGGTATGTTCTCTCTATCCCTACATGCACTGTGGAGAGCTTTAATCAAGAAAAGATGCTCTATTTTGTCAAATGTTTTGTCTACATTAATTGAGAGGATCATATGGTTGTTGTCCTTTCCTTTATTAATGCAATGTGTCACAGTGATTGATTTTCAATTGTTGAATCACCCGTACAGCCCAGGAATAAATCCCACTTGGTCCTGGTGAATAATCCTTGTAAAGTACTGTTAGATCCTATTGGCTCATATCTTGGTGAGAATTTTGGCATCCATGTTCATCAGGGATATTAATCTCTAATTCTCCTTTTTGATCAGATCTTTGTCTAGTTTAGGGATCAAGGTAATGCTTCATAGAATGAGATTGGAAGTTTTCCTTCTATTTCTATTTTTTGAAACAGCATCAGAAGAATAGGTATTGGTTCTTTAAATGTTTGGTAGAATTTCCCTAGGAAACCATCTGACCCTGGTTTCTGTAAGATTCTTAGTAGGAATCTGGAGGCCTAGGTGTAAAACACTCTTTAAAGTAGGTTCTAACTCAGAGGTCACACAAATTATCTCCATGGCCCAAATTCATCCAGAACCTGAGTTATAAGGTGGTCATCTAAACTGCAGGTGCAAGAATGTTTGACAATGAAGCTTATGGATTTCTAGCCTTTGTAGTCCATGAAGGTATATTTGGAAGGTGAAATAGATTTTGGTGTGCCATTCTACAATACCTACCTACTAATTAAGAAAGCGAAGTATTAATTATGAAACACGAAATCACTCTAGATTACTAGTTAATTTTATGATAGAATTTTTGCTAGATGACCAAAGGCAAGGTGATGTTTGGATAACAGAACAAATTGCAGACAGGCTTGTTTGTAGTAATGCTCCTTATTTTTGTATTAAATACTCTCATGAGAGAAGGAACAGATAGGTCAGGATGCTGCATTGTCTGAGGATAGTTGGAGGCTTCATATCGCTGCTTTGGTTCCAACTGTTTAATATTAAGAAAGTTATTTCTTATTAAAATCCGTTAAAGCCTAAGGGAAATTGCTGAATTAAATAAATCAAGATGAATAAATCATCACCTTGGGTAGCTTTTCAATTGATCTGTAAGAAAGTGTTGCAACTCTTCAACAACCTTTGTGATATTTTAAAAATAAATAATATGAATTAACATGCCCTTTTGTATATATGAAAATAAAACTACTCCAAACTTAATAGACGTTATAATTTTGTTATCTTTTTTTCCTCTATTGAGTGGATTTTTTTTCAGGGTATTTTTCTTTGAACCTTAGACATCAGGCAGCCTATGGATGGAATCCAGAGTTCTTTGAATTATATAAAATTGTATACATTATTTAGTGTAAGTTGAATTTCTAGGAAGAAGACCACAACATTTTTCAGATCATATTTTGACCTCTATAACCCCAAAGACTTAAAAATCACTGACCTATGCAAATCTATTAAAATATATCACCTCTTATTTGCATTAAATGAGTCATGTTTGTGCAACTATTGACTCTATTGAAGTCAGTTAAGAGGAAACAACTTTTCTTTGAGCAAAATTAATTAGCCTGTGGGGTGCTGCGACTGTATGATCATGACCTCATAAATGACATTCTCCAACTGAGTTAACTGAGACCTAGTGGTGATCTCAGTTCAGTACTAATCTCTTTAGAGCTATCTTGTATTTATTAGGTGAATTTTTACCTTTAATTTAATTTACATGAGAAATTCACTAGAGTATTTTTTTTTTCTTCAGAAACTACGAATTAGTCCTCACTGAGGTGATAACTTCTTATCTTCTTCTAACAAGCTTTTTATTTTTTCTGGGAATTGAGATTGGGCAATAGATTATAAGGATTAACCAGCTGCAAATGCAATACTCATTCTGCAGCCATAAGAGAGAAATTTAATCTTTAGGTCTACAAGCAAAGTGCTTCAGAATTCAACACGATTTACTTTATTTCTGATATTAGACTTGTAAACCAATGTGCAGCATAATAAAGAGAATTATGAAGTTCAAGAAATACTGAAATTGGGAATAGACTGTATTAAATCAATTTATCATTTCATAGAGTCTTAATTTGCTTTTGAGCAAATCTGTAAAGTTCCTCATTTACTCAAAAGAGTCCTCAATATTAAGATTTGATTCTAATTTCTTATTTAACTTCTAGTTTCACATGCAGTGTAACATTTCTTGAATAATTTTTAAGAGTAAATATACTTTAGGGACGCCTAGGTGGCTCAGTTGGTTAAGCAGCTGCCTTCGGCTCAGGTCATGATCCCAGTGTCCTGGGATCAAGTCCCACATCGGGCTCCTTGCTCGGCAGGGAGCCTGCTTCTCCCTCTGCCTCTGCCTGCCTCTCTGTCTGCCTGTGCTTGCTCTCTCTCCCTCTCTCTCTGACAAATAAATAAATAAAATCTTTAAAAAAAAAGAGTAAATATATTTTAATTACTAGTCTGAATATGTCTCCTAGAGTCAATGACTATTAATAAATTTGCTCATTGCTGACATTTATAAGATATTTCTAGTTACTGATATTGAACTCATGTGATAACATATTTCTACTGGTTCTTATACCATTATCTTTATTGTTTTATAGATTTTAATGACTTAAAGTACTTTATTTTCATTCAGATATTCATAAATGATTGAAAATATGAAGAAGCTTTTTAAATATTTTTAAGTAGAACCTGTTGACCTTGAAGACAGAATGGGGTCATTTAAAAACAAAAACCTACATCTAAGAAAGTAAAATTTATGAAATCACACCCTGACCAGAACTAAAAGCACAATGGAATAACAATTTCAGGGGACCTTCTCACTTTAGTCGATGTGTTTCTTTCAAAGTACAGTACTAGAAACTTTGAAGCATGCATTTTGATCATCAGGATTAAAAGATTTGAGTTAGATGTTTTCTTAGAGATGCATCCTGTATCTCTCTACTATAGCTCTTACCAATGGTCATTCAGTCTTTATATAAATATTTTTATATGCATGCAACCATATAAAACAAATATAAAACTTAAAGAATTATTATAGGGAAAAAGCAAAGATGATTACCCTTGCAACCACTACCTGATCAAGAAACAAAACTATGACAGACATCTCTAAATCTATGCCATGTGTTCCATCCTAATGATAGCCCCTCTGTTCTCTAAATGCAAACAGTGCTTTGATTATAACCACTTTCTTATGTTTCTTTATGTCCATCCTAATTTATTAGCGTTTAAATATATCTCTATTTTTTAATGAAACCAGCTTCAGTGTTTTCTGTCTCTGACCTTGCAAGTCTCTTCCTTATACTAATCTCAATATATATCTTTCCATTACTACTAATATTTGTTCCAATATCTGGAAATACATGGTTATACTATTCTTTTCCATATAACACAGTTTCAAGTAACTGAGAAGATATCACAGTATTCCAATAATCTTCTTCAAGTTAAATGTAAACTTAAGTCCAGTTCTTGAACTAGAATCCTCAAACCATTTTCATGAAAATCACACATTGAACTGTTTCAAAATATCTGTTCATAGACCTTGTTCCGAATCTGCTCAATGAAAAACTCTAAGACAGAATATAATCATCAACCAATTTTAACCAGCCTGCCAGGTAACTGTGTATTTACTTCTAGAACATCATGTATGGGCTACTCTGAATACTAATAAAGATAGTAGAGATGAACATGAAATCAATTGAGGGACTTAATTATCTTCTTTTTATCCTAAGGTTCTTTTCTCTAATAATGTTTTCTCTTCTTCCTTCCTCTATTCCTCGATTTCCACAGAGGTTGCCTAGACAACTCATGTCCTGCTTTTCATTCTCATTTGTGAACATTATTTTACTTGGAATAGGAGTGACTAAGAACTGATGCAGTATCAGCAACACCACAGGTCATATAACTTGGGAGTACATCTGCCCTCCCCACCCACTATCTCTCTACAGAGACAGTCAAGTGAGGAGAAGAGGTAAAACCAATAGAGTAATACTATCAAACAAACCAAGTATTAATAGTGTTTCAAAAAGAAGAACTGCAATTTCAAATGCTGCTGAAAATCAAATAACATAAAAAGATGTGAAAGTCTGTTGGCTTTATTAACACGGACAATATATATATACTCACCAAGAGCTGAATTCATGCACTGAGGAGGGAGGTAACCACTCATGAGTGAGCACGTGAAGGCATTTTGAAAAATTTCAGTTTAAACAAGTATCTTTAAAATTTGTCTGTGAAGGTGGAGGGAGATGATATTATTGCTAAATGGAGAATAGATATACTAGCAATTTTTTTTTACTGTTTATGCCATTATTCTTACTGCATTTACACTAAGTATTTAATCCTGTTGAGGTTTTGATAGGTAATATCATGTAGCAAATAATCCCTACAAGGTATGAGAAGGAGTAGTTGATTGTATGAGGGTCTTCGTAGAAGTACGTGATGGGAAAACTGCATTTTCTTCATTGAAGCTGAAGGAAACTAAGAGAAAATGAATAAAAATTTATATACATATTCATTTGTAACAACAAAAACAATATTTATACATGATGTTCTATTTTCTGTTAGGTAGAAGATGAAAATGTTAGCTTGTAAAAGGATAGTTATAGGAAATGTACATATATTGAGCAGGTTGGAAAAGTTTTGTAATTGTTATAGCAATGGATAAAACTTTCATACTTTATTTGGAACAGAGTTAAAATTCATAAATTTTATGAATCTAATCTACCTTTTGTATGATTGCTATTTGGCAGCTTTACCATAGAGATAGTGGTTAAGTGGATTGATATAGGTTTATCGTTTGAATGGATTGAATAAATCACAAAATGATGAAAAACAATAATATATTAGGCCAGGAAATTTATGCATAAAATTACTATATATATATGTGGGTATATATATGTGTGTGTGTGTGTATATATATATATATATATGGGTATATATATGTATATGTATATATATGTAGATGTATATATATATGTGGGTATATATATATGTATACACACACATACATATAGACCATGCATATATACATGTATACATATATACTATATATGTATATATATACAATAAATATATGTATGTATAATTTTACATAGAAAGTATAATTTTACATAGAAACACTCTTGAAGTTCACTGTTGCAAAAAATTTGCAAAAAATATGTATACATGTATACATATATGTATATATATATATATAATTTTGTATGTAGGTATATGTACATATAAAAATTTTTTGCAACAGTGAATTCCAAGAATGCTTTAAGAAAGGTTGTTTTTAGGCCACTATACTGTGGGTGGAAAACGAAATGATTGATTGAATGACTTTGTAGGTAAGATGATTTTTTGCTTCAAGATGTATTGGATAAAGCATAAGGATACTTAAACTGAAATAGTCAGAAGAGGCAAAAACCTAGGTTCCAGATATTGGTTGTAGAGAGTACAGTTGAAAGGAAAAAGCCATGTTTTTATAAATTGTACATGTAAAAAATATGGAGAGGAAGATGAGCCAGGTGGTAAGATTCTGGTTAAAAAAAGGCTGCTTTTTCACTTATTGGTATACTGTTTGCTCACTGTTGCTTCATGACTTTTACTTTATGCTTTGTTCATTTATTGCTCTCTATCTATATATGTATATACATTTAGAGAAGTGTGTTTTATTTTATCTTTTGTTATGTTTTGTATTGAAATATAATTAACACAATGGTATATTGGTTCAGATGTACAATATAACAATTCAACAAATTTATATATTTCTCAGTGCTCACCACAATTAGTGTACTCTTAATCCTCTTTATTTCATCTATCCCCTCATCTGCCTCCCTTCTGGCAACCACTAGTTTGTTCTTTGTATTTAACAGTCCATTTTTGTTTGTCTTTTTAAAAATTTGTTTGTTTTGTTTCTTAAGTTCCACATCTGTGTGAAAACATATGATATTTGCCCTTTTTTTTTGCTTTATTATACTTAGCATTGTACCCAGTAGGTCCATCCTTCTTGCTACAAATGGCAAGATCTCATTCTTTTTTATGGCTAAGTAATATTCCAGTGCATAAATTTACCATATCTTCTTTAGCCATTCAACTGTCAATGAGACACTTGGGTTGCTTCCATAGCTTGACTATTGTAAGGAATGCTGGAATAAACACAGAGAAGCATTTATCTTTTGAAATTAGTGTTTCAGTTTTGTTTGATAAATACCCAGTTGTGGAATTACTGGATTTTATATGAATTTTATTTTTAACTTTTGAGGAAGCACCATAATATTTCCCATAGGGGCTGTACCAATTCACATTCCTACCAAAAAGTGCACAAAGGCTTCTTTTTCTCCACATCTTCACCAACACTTGTTCTTGCTTTTGTTTTTGATTTTAGACATTCTGCCAGGTTTAAGGTCATATCTCATTGTGGTTTTAATTTTCATTTCTCTGATGATTGATGTAGAAGATCTTTTCATGTTTCTGTTGGCTATTGTTTTATGTATAAAAAAAAAAAAAACTTGGATATGGAATGGGAGTGAGAGTAGTATGTCCTTCCAGGCACAGCTTATGGCATTTTCTATGCGTATTTGTCCATGATTTTTTTTCCCCCTTTCTGGCAGTCTCAGTGGAGTAGAGGTATTACCTAGGAAGACCTTACAATCCATTTAGTGAACATGACAGCTTTTGTCAGACTGGATCCTTGAATCACTATGTGGAAGGACTATCCCACTGACTTATTTAGGTACCCAACACTATTATATGGGCAACAAGTAAACATTAGTTATATTATTGCTATTACAAAATTTCGAGTTACCACAGCTAACTTTACCATAAGAGATACGGGAAGCTTGGTTGTGTGTTTCCTTATTTAGCAGATTGGTTAACCAGTTAGTTGCTTTCAATGAAGAGTTGATTCCAGATGACAAACCAGAGTGGTTTGGGTTTTAGGGAAGAGGGGAGGACCAGGTCAGAAAAGAGGGGGGGAAAAAGTACATACATCAGACTAATTAGCTTCTATTATGGCTATTTTGTCTAAGTGTTGACTTTATACTGTCCATCTTAATTGGTCAAAATGGAACTAGAACAATAGATAAATTCAGGCACTCAATTTCTTTAAGCTTAGTGATGAAGGAGACATAGTGCTAATGATTTAGTGAGCATACACAACCTGGTAAATACAAGGACCCATAACAGCTCTTTTACCCTGAGATGCTGTTGGTCCCAGCAACTGTAAGTCATTACATATTTTAGATTGAATTATTTATGATTTGAAAAGTGTCTTTCTCTCCCTTTCCTTTGTAATAATGATATTATTTTTAATAAATATTAGACACAACCATCTACTTAAATAAGACAAAGTAAGAAGGAAAAAGCAAATAAAAACATGCACACACAAAGTTTTTTAAAAATGTGTGTACATAAATGCATACACAAACACATAACACTCACATATACCCTTACTTTTGTTGCTGCTTTAGCTGATATATTTTAAGTATTATAGTTGGGTGTGGGCCTAAGGACCATAAAACCTCCTTTGCAAGTCCTATATAGACAGTTAAGCAATTAATATTGGCAAGTAGGAATTCTTGCCTATTTGTTTTTAGCTTTTATGGCAACAGTGAAAACAAATATAGTTTCCTCATTTTAATATTCTTTTACATCTATTCACTAGAAAATCCTACTGGACCTTGTTCTAAATAGAGAGAAAAAGTTCTAAGAATAAATGACAAACACAGTTTCTACTCTGGTACTAAATGTAGGGAAAAAGTTTATATAAAGGAAGGGAAAATGAGAATAAAAACAACAGCAAGTATTTTCAAAACATACAGTTTTGGTTCTTTCCACAATTTGGCTATTATGAACATTGCTCCTATGAACATTGGGCTGCGTGTGGCCCTTCCTTTCACTACATCTGTTTCTTTGGGGGAAATACCCAGTAGTGTAATTGCTGGGTCATAGGGAAGCTCTATTTTTAACTTTTTGAGTAACCTCCACATTGTTTTCCAAACTGGCTGTGCCAACTTTCATTCCCACCAACAGTGTAAGAGGGTTTCCCCTTTCTCCACAACCTCTCCAACATTGGTTGTTTCTTGCCTTTCTAATTTTTGCCATTCTAACTGGTTTAAGGTGCTATCTCAATGTGGTTTTGATTTGAATTTCTCTGATGGCTAATGATGAAAGCACGGAGGACATTAGGAGAAGGAAGGGAAAAAAGAAGTGTGGGGCAGAGGAGCGGGATATGAACCATGAGAGACTATGGACTCCAGGAAACAAACTGAGGATTTTAGAGGGGATGAGGGTGGGGGAATGGGCAAGCCTGGAGGTGGGTATTAAGGAGAGAACGGATTACATGGAACACTGGGTGTTATATGCAAACAATGAATCATGGAATACTGCATCAAAAACTAATTATGAACGAACCGTTGTGTTTTCATTATCATTTGTTTCCATGATTTTTTTCAATTCTTCTTTAATTTCCCAGTTGACCCATTCATTCTTTAGAAGGATGCTGTTTAGTCTCCATGTATTTGTGTTCTTTCCAAACTTCCTCTTGTGGTTGAGTTCTAGCTTCAGAGCATTGTGGTGTGAAAATATGCAGGGAATGATCCCAATCTTTTGATACCGGTTGAGTCCTGATTTAGGACCGAGGATGTGATCTATTCTGGAGAATGTTCCATGTGCACTAGAGAAGAATGTGTATTCTGTTGCTTTGGGATGAAATGTTCTGAATATATCTGTGATGTCCATCTCATCCAGTGTATCATTTAAGGCCTTTATTTCCCTGTTGATCTTTTGCTTGGATGATCTGTCCATTTCAACATCCGCAAATCAGTCAATGTGATACAACACATCAATAAAAGAAAGAACAAGAACCATATGATACTCTCAATAGATGCTGAAAAAGCATTTGACAAAGTACAGCATCCCTTCCTGATCAAAACCCTTCAAAGTGTAGGGATAGAGGGCACATACCTCAATATCATCAAAGCCATGTATGAAAAAACCACTGCAAATATCATTCTCAATGGAGAAAAACTGAAAGCCTTTCCACTAAGGTCAGGAACACGGCAGGGATGTCCATTATCACCACTGCTATTCAACATAGTACTAGAAGTCCTAGCCTCAGCAATCAGGCAACAAAAGGAAATTAAAGGCATCCAAATCGGCAAAGAAGAAGTCAAATTATCACTCTTCGCAGATGATATGATACTCTATGTGGAAAACCCAAAAGACTCCACTCCAAAACTGCTAGAACCTATACAGGAATTCAGTAAAGTGTCAGGATATAAGATCAATGCACAGAAATCAGTTGCATTTCTCTACACCAACAACAAGACAGAAGAAAGAGAAATTAAGGAGTCAATCCCATTTACAATTGCACCCCAAACCATAAGATACCTAGGAATAAACCTAACCAAAGAGGCACAGAATCTATACTCAGAAAACTATAAAGTACTCATGAAAGAAATTGAGGAAGACACAAAGAAATGGAAAAATGTTCCATGCTCCTGGATTGGAAGAATAAATATTGTGAAAATGTCTATATTACCTAAAGCAATCTACACATTTAATGCAATTCCTATCAAAGTACCATCCATCTTTTTCAAAGAAATGGAACAAATAATTTTAAAATTTATATGGAACCAGAAAAGACCTCGAATAGCCAAAGGGATATTGAAAAACAAAGCCAAAGTTGGTGGCATCACAATTCCGGACTTCAAGCTTTATTACAAAGCTGTCATCATCAAGACAGCATGGTACTGGCACAAAAACAGACACATAGACCAATGGAACAGAATAGAGAGCCCAGAAATAGACCCTCAACTCTATGGTCAACTAATCTTCGACAAAGCAGGAAAGAATGTCCAATGGAAAAAAGACAGCCTCTTCAATAAATGGTGTTGGGAAAATTGGACAGCCACGTGCAGAAAAATGAAATTGGACCATTTCCTTACACCACACACAAAAATAGATTCAAAATGGATTAAGGACCTCAATGTGAGAAAGGAATCCCTCAAAATCCTTGAGGAGAACACAGGCAGCAACCTCTTTGACCTCAGCCGCAGCAACATCTTCCTAGGAACATCGCCAAAGACAAGGGAAGCAAGGGCAAAAATGAACTTTTGGGATTTCATCAAAATCAAAAGCTTTTGCACAGCAAAGGAAACAGTTAACAAAACCAAAAGACAACTGACAGAATGGGAGAAGATATTTGCAAACGACATATCAGATAAAGGACTAGTGTCCAAAATCTATAAAGAGCTTAACAAACTCAACACCCAAAGAACAAATAATCCAGTCAAGAAATGGGCAGAGGACATGAACAGACGTTTCTGTAAAGAAGACATCCAGATGGCCAATAGACACATGAAAAAGTGCTCCATATCACTCGGCATCAGGGAAATACAAATCAAAACCACAATGAGATATCACCTCACACCAGTCAGAATGGCTAAAATCAACAAGTCAGGAAATGACAGATGCTGGCGAGGATGCGGAGAAAGGGGAACCCTCCTACACTGTTGGTGGGAATGCAAGCTGGTGCAACCACTCTGGAAAACAGCATGGAGGTTCCTCAAAATGTTGAAAATAGAACTGCCCTATGACCCAGCAATTGCACTACTGGGAATTTACCCTAAAGATACAAACGTAGTGATCCAAAGGGGCACGTGCACCCGAATGTTTATAGCAGCAATGTCCACAATAGCCAAACTATGGAAAGAACCTAGATGTCCATCCACAGATGAATGGATAAAGAAGAAGTGGTATATATACACAATGGAATACTATGCAGCCATCAAAAGAAACGAAATCTTGCCATTTGCGACAACATGGATGGAACTAGAGCGTATCATGCTTAGCGAAATAAGTCAAGCAGAGAAAGACAACTATCACATGATCTCCCTGATATGAGGGAGTGGTGATGCAACATGGGGGCTTAAGTGGGTAGGAGAAGAATCCATGAAACAAGATGGGATAGGGAGGGAGACAAACCATAAGTGACTCTTAATCTCACGAAACAAACTGTGGGTTACTGGGGGGAGGGGGGTTGGGAGAAGGGGCATAGGGTTATGGACATTGGGGAGGGTATGTGCTTTGGGGTAAATTGGAAGGGGAGATGAACCATGAGAGACTATGGACTCTGAAAAACAGTCTGAGGGGTTTGAAGTGGCGGGGCGGGGGGTGGGAGGTTGGGGGTACCAGGTGGTGGGTATTATAGAGGGCACAGCTTGCATGGAGCACTGGGTGTGGTGAAAAAATAATGAATACTGTTTTTCTGAAAATAAATAAATTGGAAAAAAAAAACTAATTATGTACTGTATGATGACTGACATAACGTAATAATAAAAGTATGGTTTTGGAACATTTTGGAAAATGTTCCAAAATTTAAAATGTAAATTTATGCATTGTTATATCTGGAGCATTTCCTACCTTAGGCTGTTATAATACAGATTGGGAACAAAAAACAATTTACAGAGATCAAATGGTTTGCAATTTTTAAATTCTCTTTTATTCAGTATTTTCTTCTTTTCTTTTTAAAATTAATCAATTTATCTCATCTTTAACTGCAATCTAATGATATGGCTGAGCTGGAGGGCATAAAAATGCAATCAATTTATTTCTGCTTAATAACTGCTGCTATGCCTTGGTGTAAACATTGCTTATATTTGTTTGTATACTTCTTTTAAAAATTCCAAGCAGAAAATAAGCAATCTTTGTAATACCAAATCCCTAAGTACTGTTTCTTTGAATCAACTTTATTAAATATAAAACTTATGCAAATTAAATTCAAACAATAATAATTTATAAATATAATGTAATCGTTTATGTCTCTTAAAATTGAAAATGAATTAGGCTCTGTAGCAGTGTTTTCAAAGTAATGGTTTTCTTTAACTTGAAATATTTTAAACTTTGTGACAAACTTCATTATCTGTAATTCTTAGATACAGGGCCTATAAAAATGTGTACATAATTTTAGAATTAAATAAAAGAGTGAATGAATGAACAAAATGATATCTCTTATTTTTGCTTAAGAGTGGTCAAGAACTGTAGTAGAGTTCTGAAGTAATCAGAAATAATGTCTAAGACATAGAACTAAGAGTCTATCTATATAAAAATTATGAAAAATCATTGTTTCTGATTATATTATTTTCAAAAGGAATGTTATCATTCGTTTGAAAAAAAAGTTAACAAGGAAACTTCTTTCAGAATATGGTATTGTTGGGGCACCTGGGTGGCTCAGTGGGTTAAAGCTTCTGCCTTTGGCTCAGGCCCTGATCCCAGGGTCCTGGAATCCAGCCCCTCATCCCCACATCAGGCTCTCTGCTCAGCAGGAAGCCTGCTTCCCTTCCTCTCTCCTTTTCTGCTTACCTGTGATCTCTGTCTGTCAAATAAATAAGTAAAACCTTTAATTAAAAAAAAAAGAATATGGTATTAGTTTTTGAAAATTAACATTTTTAATAGCTTCAGTTTAGTGGATTACTTGTTATTTCTACCATTTACTAAAAGTGTATATGTAGCATTTAAACTTTGTCCTTACTAAATAAAGTGGCAAGTAAAGCAATTTTTATTTGACTGTAATAAACGACATAAATATTTTTATTAGACATTCATTCACCTGTTCAACAAAAATTTTATTAAGTACTTAAGACATTCCAAGTGCCATTTAAAGTGTTGAAGATAAAGAAAAGAATGTATATGAAGAAGTTTTTTCTTCATGGACTTAACTCCTAGTGATATACACAACAATAAATAAATGGGCCAAGAAATAATCAATATGATATAACACAATATAATAAGTTTCAGGTAAGTAAGTAGATCAAGAGTGACTGAGTTGAGGAGAGGGAGTTACTATTTTAAGAAGGAAGTGAAGGAATGCTCTTCATTTGGCAAAATGCAAGCAGAATTCTCCATGGTGAAAAAGTCATTCTCATGAAGATCTGGGGGAGGACTGTTCCAAGATAAGAGATCTGCTGAGTAGATGGGAATAAAGTTGTGAATGAGGAAATGTCAGAAGGTAAGTTTGAGTACAAAGAGTGAGGGAGAATGTGGTCAGATAGTGTTCAGAAAATTATGGAGAAGAATCCTTTATGTCCTTATAGCTTATTGCAAGGTTTTGAGATTTTGTTTTTAGGTTAAAAGAAACCCAAGTTTTAAATATGAGAATGACATAACTACTTATAGCTAAAGTTTACAGATGATGCATGGAGAATGAGTCAAGGGGGAAGACAAAAGTGAAAATATGGCAATGAGTTTGAAGGTTATTGAATGGTCCAGCAGAAAGATGGTGATCATTTGTACTAGGTATATTGGATGAGTTTTAGTAAATTGTAGATTATGATTAATATAATGTGTCAACTTGCTAAGTTTGTGATGTCCAGTTGTTCAGTCAAACACCAGTCTAAAAGCTGTTGTGAAGTATTTTTAAGCTATAAATAACACTTATATCAGCTGACTTTGAGTAAAGCAGATTGCTTTCTATGATGTTGGTGTGCCATATCCAATCTGTTGATAGTTTTAAGGTAAAAGACTGAAGGAAGGGGAGAGAAGGAAGAAGGAATTTTGCTTCCAGAGCGCCTCCAAACTCAGAACAGCACCATCAACTCTGGCTTTTATTTACAGATGCTTATCTTCCCTGTAGTTATCAAATATGCCACCCCCACAATTGCATAGACAGTTTCTTAAAATTCCTCTCTCTCTATCTTCATCTTATGGATTCTGTTTCTTTTTTCTTATTAATACAAATGTTGTTGATTGATATGTGTATAGTTGATGGGGTATAGGTGGACTGTGAGTGAAAGAAGGAAATCGAGGTTTTTTCTTGATGTTTGATTACTGAAAAACACAGCGAATACTGATGCCATTAACTGATCCAGAAAACACCTAGGGGAACTGCTTTATATGGAGGAGAGATCAAGATTTTTATTTTGTACATGTTAAGGTAGATTCCCATCTCCAACTATAGTCAGACATACGCAAATGGAATGAAAAGAAAAAAAAAAAGAAAAGAAAAGAAAAAAGAAAAGAAAAGAAAAAAAAAGAAAAAAGAAAAAGAAAAGAAGGAAAAAAAAAAAAAAAGAGTCAGGCCTAGATCAGAGTCACCACTATGTAGATTCTATTTAAAGCCATGGAACCAGACAAGTTCATCTAGAAATACAGTTTATGGAGACCCTAGGACTGAGCTCTCAGTCAGAAATACAGAGAGAGCAAAAGATACTGGGTATAAGTGTCTGGACTGTAGGAAACAATACAAGAAGAAAAGGGTAGTCAGAACAAGGACAGAGAATGGGCCACTTGGAGAGCCAGAGATGTCATTGGTGTTCTTGAGAGGACAGACTTCAGAGTAGACCAGTATAAAACCTCTAGTACAAATAGGGTAATGTAAGAAAGGATGGGTTGAAAGCGGAGACAAAAGTCACCATTCAATATGTTAACATCAATGGTTAAAAGTAAGTTAATAATCTTATAAAATTCTGTTGAATCTACACTAGATTTTATCTTGTAATTTTTCTAAAGTAAACATGATTTCTAAAGTAAACATGTCTAACAGTGACTGTTTACATTTTTTTCTATAAAATTAAATAAAATAAAAACAGATTGGAGAATTACAGTCTATTATTTTACTGTATGATTTTGTAGTTTTGCTTTGTTTTGGAGAAAGGGTCTAATTGGTATAATTTACTTTTCTTATGGTTCCTATAGATTAGATTAGAACTAGCTTAATGCCATGTTCTCTTAAGTACATCAAATTATCAAGAGTGTCAGTGGACATTGGGAGCCATTCCATAATAATGTAGAAAATCAATACATAAAGAGTGTTAGTCTTGACAAAGACTTCAGTTGGCAATAAGGAACAAAATAAAACTAAGGTAGTATTCAGATAACCATATGAAATTCTGTGGAAAAGGGGATTTATAACTCCTCTATAGCCATTATAATAAAGTCAGACAGTTGTTTCAGGAATTAAAATATCTCTACTTTGAATTTATTTTAATATTAAAAATAACAGAGTAAGATGTAAACACATTAAGAATGTTCACTACTCAAATCAAATCAAATAAAATCTAATAGATGAGACATCTTCGCCCCCATCAGCCACATTATGATAGCATATAGTTTGTTGCTTTTACCACACACAAAAAAAGAAATAGTAATTATGTGACTGGATGGAAATATTAGCTGACATTACGGTGGTGATCATTTTGCAGTATATAGGCATGTCAAGTCAACTGTGTGGATGCTTTAAACTTAAAATATTTTATGTCAGTTGTATCTCAAACCTGGTGGAAATTCTTAGGTATAATTAATGGCCCATTTGTGGCCCATTCTCTGTGTTAACAGTCAAATGGGAGAAAGACAGTTTTCAAAAAAACTTAAAACCATCCTTAGTCTGGAGATTGGGAAAAAATCAATAAAGAAAAAAAAAATAAAAAGCAAAGTGAAATAAAAAAATCTGTATCAGTGCTCTTGAGATGTAATACTCTTCCTCATAATAAAAAGAATTACAAAATTTCTACAAAGATTGAAATGTATTAGCAATAGTATTTACTATCAACAAATGAGAAAATTTATCTGGTGAATATACAAAATATTTAATACAAAAATGTTAATAATCCATTTGTAAGTGTTCTGAAACATTCATATTTTCACACATTAAAGAAGCACCTGTATTTAAAAATAGTATGCTAATAAAATTTCATTAGGCTATTTCATGAATTTATAACCATTTCAGATATATGAAAATAAATTAGAAATAAGAGTTAAATTTAATTGTTAAATGCAATTTTTTTTAATTCTTGAAGAAAAACAAGATTTTTCCTGTTTTGTTTTCCAAGACACTATATTAATTTGATAGGGTGGCTGTAACAGTTCCAATAAACTGAGTGGCTTAAACAACAGAAATATAATGTCTTAGAGTTCTGGAGGGTAGAAGTCCAAGAACAAGATGTTAACAGAGTCAAACTTCTTCTGAGGACTGTGTGGAAGGATTGTTCCAAATGGCTTCCTTATCTTCTGGTTATTCATGGCATCTTTGGTGTCCCTTGGCTCGTAGACCAACATCTCGATCTCTGTCTTCATATTCACATGGGATTATCCATTTATTGTTATCTGTGTCCAAATTTCTACCTTTTATAAGACCTTCAGTCATGGGGCACCTGGGTGGCTCAGTGGGTTAAAGTCTCTGCCTTCAGCTCAGGTCATGATCCCAGGGTCCTGGGATCAAGCCCCGCATCGGGCTTGATCCCAGGGTCCTGGGATCAAGCCCCGCATCGGGCTCTCTGCTCAGCGGGGAGCCTGCTTCCTCCTCTCTCTCTGCCTGCTTCTCTGTGATCTCCGTCTGTCGAATAAATAAATAAAATCTTAAAAAAAATAAATCAGTCATACTGGATTAGAGTTCACCTTAATTTTATCTGGATTTCCTCTCTAAAGAAACCATATCTGAATAAAGTCCAATCCTGAGGTACCTGAGGTTAGGACTTCAACATATGAATTTGTTAGGGGATGGGGCATAGTTCAACCCACAACAATCTGCCCTCTGGCTTCCCCAAATTCATGCCCTTCTCACATGCAAAATAAGTTCACCCCAACCCAATACCCCCAAGTTTCTTAACTTGTTCTAGTACCAACTTTAAGTTTAAAATCTAAGTATCATCTAAATCAGGTATGGGTGAATTGGGAGGTGTGGGTCGTCCTGAAGCAAAATTGCATTTATCTGTGAACCTGTAAATCCAGAAAATAGCATTTGCTTTAAAAATATGGTCATGTTTCAGGCATAGGTTAGTCCTTCTTCTTTGATAAGAGAGAAACTGGAAGGGGAAAAGAAAGTAAGGAAAAAAAAAAAAAAGATTGCAGGTATCAAGCAAAACCTGGAAGGGCAGATTGCATTAGATTTTAAGGCTTGAGAATAATCATCTTTGGCTTTATGATGGCCTGGTTCTTGATCTCCCTGGTAAAGCAGCCCAGTCTTCTAGAAGCTGCATTGCCAACAACCTGTGTGAGCGGTGGTCTTGCTCTGTATGCCATAGATGGCAGTTCTCCCTCTGAAACCCAAAGGAGGTGACTGTGTTCTTTGGACCCATGGCTCTACCGTCACAGTAATGTTTCCTTTAATGACTCTGCTGTCAAAGTCATTTTCTCTTCCTGTCCATATTGGCAGGGTTTCTGCTTTTATAAGGTTCTCAAAAATCTCATCGACCTCCCATGCAATTCACAGAATTCCAAGATGCCCTACAAAAGTATCCTCCACAGATCTTTTTGGAATAATTATATTTCTATTCCTGAATTCTGCTGAGATGGTTGATTGGATTATGTATCACACACCTAATATCTTCAGCTAACCATCATCTGGCTACACTCTGGACTCTGTTTCAAGAAACCCCTATCTGCATAAAGAGAAACTTTCTACACCATCAAGTAAAATTTCTTCTCGCTGAGGAGTTCCTTCTTCAAATTGTTTTTCTCCTCTTGCATTTTACTATACACAACAAAGAGAAGCCACTCCATACCTTAAGCATGTTATTTAGAAATTGCATCAGCTACATATCCAAGCTCATCACATGCAACTTTTACCTTCTATCCGACAGATCCCAGTTAAAATAAATTTTCTACCATTTTATTTCCAAAGTTTGTCTTTCCTCCAGTTTCTAATAACATGATCTTCATTTCCTTCTGATATCTACCAGATCATCTTTAATATTCATATTTATAGAAATATTCTGTTCATAATGATAAATGTATTCTCTAAGATATAGAAGTTTCTCTATAGCTCTCTGGTTTTCTTTTTGAGTTCTCACCAGAATCACTGTTAACACCCGTCCAAAAGTCTGTTCAAGGCAATCTAGACCTCTTCAAATGACACCCCTCAAAACTCTTCTAATGTCTACTTATTTTCCAGTTTCACATATTGTTACAGCAAAAACAACTCTTGGTATGGGTTTGCTAGGACTATCTTAACAAAGTGCCACAAACTAGGTGACATAAGCAACAGAAATATATTGTCTAATAGTTCAAGAGGCTAGAAATCCAAGATCAAAGTGTCACCAGGGTTGGTTCATTTTAAGAGCACTGTGGAAGAATCTGCTTCATGCCTTTCACTAGTTTCCAGTGGTTTGTTATCAATCCTTAGCATGCCCTTGTTGTAGACTATGAACTCCAATGTCTGCCTTACTGGTCACATGGCATTCCCTTATTGTGCATGTCTATGTCCCATATTTCCCTTTTTATAAGGATATTAGTCAATTTAAATAATATTTCAACAAAATAACCCCATTTTGACTGGGTTACCTTATTTTTATTAGATTACAATTTAGTCATCCATGAGATTAAAGGAGATAACTAAAATTTAAAGGAGAGTTTTTCTCTGAACAAATTTTCTTATTTCTGTAGCATTAAATATTATAATGGTAAAACAGTCCTTGATAACTAACAGTTATCCTTATTGCTTATGATGAGAACCGTAATCATTTGCTTTCTCTTATCCTGTCCGAACAGAAATTTACCTCGAAAGGGAATTCTCCTTTTACCATATATATACATGTGTCTATTCTATAGGTTTTTTATTTGTCTATTATATGATGCTTCCATATCAAATTTCTAATTGCCTACATAACATTTAAAAATTTACTTTTCACATTTTGCTAAATTTAATATTTATATAATAATATTCCTTCCTGTAATACTCCCATTCAGTGACATTAATGACATGAGACTATATCTTTTTCCTAAGCCCTCCCTTTTCAGTTCCCTGTGTATATTTCAGATGTTGTCTCTCTTTTATTTTTATCATTTCATTTTCCACTATGTCATGTCCCGATATAATTTGTGTCCAATAAACCCTTTGCTGCAATTGCCTTCTAAACCTCAATCTATATTCCAATCTTCAGGCTTCAATAATTCAAAAAGGTGGCCGGATCTTTGTCACAGGATGGCCTCAAATCTATCTGCCACAAACTGAACTTGCACATAACAATTCTTCCTGACCTCACTTTTACTGCTGATGGCAGCCGGCTCAACCTTAGAGTCCTATAGACTCTTCCATCTATCTTAAACCATCGCTTACATGCCATCAAGAATAATCAATTCTTCTTCATGTAGCATCCGAATCTCAACTTCATTTCTACATCCGTGAATAAAGTGCTTTTACAGGTGCCTCTTACTTAGGATTTTGTAATATTCTACTCATTTCTCTTCCTTGCCGTGATGTCATTCCACTGAATTCTCTCCTAGCAGCACCATCAAGTCAACTTAATCAAATTTCATAAGCTGGTATTTCAAGATGTCTATTAGATACCCAGATCTAATTTCCTGTTTTCAAGAAACAAATTCTAGTTTGGTGGCAGCTGCATAAAAATAGGTTTAATACTAATTATTAAGTGCTGAAATAGAAACATCCATACTTAGATTATGAAGGCAGGTAATTCAGAATTTCTTCCTGGGGATTCAGAGTAAATTGCATGGTGGCGGTGGAAATGGAAGGTGAGTGGGAGTTCCGCTGGCTGATAAGCACATTCCCAGCACTAGAAACCTCAAGTGCAAATGCATTGTGACATCCGAATATAAGGAACGTTAATGAGAAGCAGGTGGTTGACAATGAGAAAAAGAAAGCAAAGCTTGAATTGGAAAATACTCAAAGTTCTCTGAAAGTTTAATGGAAATGTATGTCATAGTTCAAGGAGTGTAGTGGAGTGAAGCTGAAGGTTAAAAAAAAAAAATGCATTTCAAATGGAGACTCCCAGTGTCAGCTAGGATATGCAAAGAGGCTGAAATTTGTCAGTCTTACTCTTGCAAGAATAAGCCAGAGAAACTGAGAATTAATAACTTTTGTTGGACGCATCAGAGAACTGAGGTTACAGATCACCATTCCTCCAATATCTGTAGAGCAAGTTATATTCAGAGAGATGCAGCTGAGATCTACTTATCTGAAACTGAAACTGAAACTCCTGGAGGCAGAAACGAGTTGGAGTACTTAAATAGTAACGTATTTGATTTGCCAGAAGCTAAATCTGGACAAGCAGGAGAGAAAAACACCTTGGGGCTCCGTATTTAGGGAAACTTGGACTTTCATGACATGTACCCCAAGGAACCTCAACACATTTCCATAGTGAAGATGAGAGAACAAGACTCTAGTGGGTATCATGAGAGATAGGGAGAGTCATCATTTTGAAATAGCACTTATGGCATTCACCAGGACAAAGGTATAATCTCTGGGGTAAAAAAAAAAAAAAATTACCAGAAATTTATTCTTGCAGAGGTAAGAAGTTTCCTTTCACTCTAGCCCCTTATCATCTTCCTGTTGACCCAAAGGGGAAAAATAAACATAGTTAACAAGGGCATTGGTTTCAAAGAAATAGAGTGGAAATGCTATACCTATGAAGGAGGTAGAAAATAATGGAAGAAAAATTAACCCACTGAAGAAACACTGGAGAAGGACACAGCCCAAGACACAGTGCCGATAAACTACTGAGGTGTTACTGGAATATTACGGAACAGTCTCTCCCCTCCTCCACATCTGGCCTGCATATCAACTTGGTTCTGCTATAATAACCAGAGATTATAGCTGGAAGACCTGTGAGATACAGTCTCTAAAGAAGAATGTTCAGGAAAGCCCACATTAAGAGGAGACAAGGACACTTAAAAAAAAAAAAAAAATGGACCTGGCAATTCACAGACCTGTACCCCTGGGGCTAATAATACATTATATGTTTATAAATAAATAAGCAAATAAATAAATAAAAGAAGTCAAGCAAAAAAAATGGAAAATTTGTGCATGTATACTAAACATTTCAACAAAAAATTGTCTCATAAGAAGAGGAAAGAAAAATGCAGTCTGAATAGACAAAGCCATCATCAAAACAGACTCAAAGAGAAAACATCAGTTGGAATCATCAGATTGATTATTTGAAAATAATGGAGATTAACATCTTTAAGGGTTTTAATGGATAAAGTAGAAAAGAGGCAATAACATGTGCTAATAGAGGTGGAAATTCTAAGAGTAAAGAAAGAAAGGCTAGAAATTAAAAACACTGTAACAAAAGTGAAGACTGCCTGATCAGTAGACCGGACATGACCAAGAAAGCAATCAAGGAGCTTGCCTTATGTCAGTAGAGACTCCAAAGTGAAATGTAATGAGATAAAAAGAATGGGGAAAAAAAAGGAAATTCAAGAAAAGTGAGTCAGTAATATAAGGTGTTACATATATGTAATCAGAAGAGCAGAAGGAGAAGTAAGAGAGAATAGAAGAAATTGGGGAGGTAGTAATGACTTAAAACTTTCTAAAACTAATGGCAGATAGGAAAAGGAGTGAAGTATTTAACATGGGAGAAGAAAACAGAAAACAACAGCCAGGAACCTGAAACCTAGTTTCCATAGCTAGTGAGATTATCCTTCAAAAGTGAATGAGAAACACGGAGTTTCTCAGACAAATACAATTGGTAGGAATGCATTGCCAGAAAATTGCCTTACAGAAAATGTGAAAAGTAGTTTTCCAGACAGAGGAAAATTATAAAGAAAAGAAGACTGGATATACATAAAAGCAGAAGATTGTTAGAGAAGGAATAAATGCAGGTAGATTTTTTTTCCATTTCATATTTAAAAGATAATCGTTAGGTTAAGGCAATAATAGTAACTGATTTTTAGCATATAGATGAGGGAAATGACAGCAATATCACAATCCATGGGAGGGAAGAACTGGAAGGTCTCTGGTAGGAGGTAAATGTGTGATGCTTGAAAATACATAGGGCTATTCGAAAGTGAACTTAGTTAATTAAAATGTATATTTAACATTTTTAAACAATGGATAAAGAACTGAAAACAAATGATCATTTGTATGCCAAGATAATATTAAGAATATCATATTACAGCATCAACTTATGTAACAATATTAAGAATAAGAGAATGTTGCAACTATAAGAGTTTATTTAAGGAAGATATAAAATATAATTTATGCTGAAGTTAGACTGACTAAGAAAGAAGACTTGGAGGAAAAAGAAGCTAACTGAGACTTTTTACTACAAATTTCTTGACATTTGCCAATTAATTATTTTTCCAGGATCTCTGAACATGGGCCTACTCATTCAAAAATATTCAGTAGCTCTCAATTATCAAATTGAGTAGAAGTACAGCACAATCTACTTGTGATGGTTAATTTCATGGTTCAGGGAGGCTAAGCCATGGTATACAGATATTTCATTTAGTTGCCACCATGAAGGTTATTTGTTATATGAAATCAGTTATTTAAATCAGTAGACTTTCAGTAAAGCAGATTAACTTCCATAATGTGGTGGGGCTACCCTAATCAATTGAAAACCTTAAGTGAAACAAAAACGAAAACAACAAAACAACAATAAAAACTGTGGTCCCTTGAGGAAGAGAAAATTCTGCTTGTAGACTGCCTTTGAACCCTGCCTGGAGTTTGCATCTTGTTAGGCTGTCCTATAGATTTCAAACTGGTCATGATCAATTCGTGGTTCATGATCAATTTAATTTTGAATTGCATGATTCAATCCTTTAAAATAAATTCTTTCTTTCTCCTGCTCTTTCTCTCTCTCCACACACACACGTACATACACTACTGCTTAATATCCAAGTATTTTCATGTGGAATGCCTCAGATTTTGCCAAAATTTGTTACTTGCATTTTTCCAAACACACTCAGTAATGGGAAGGTAATATCCACTGAATCTATTTCCCAATATTTCTCAATATCCACTGACTATTTCCACCGAGACTAGCTCTCTATATTTTTGTGATTTCTCAAAACCCATCTAAAATATCATTTATTCCTTGGGTGCCTGGCTGACTCAGTCAGAAGAACATGTGATGCTTGATCTCAGAATTGAGAGTTCAAGCCCCAGTTTCGGTGTGGAGATTACTTAAAAATAAAATCTTAAAAAAATAAAATATCACTCGTCCCTGACCTTTTGTAATTCATCCAAAAAACCCTGTATCCTTTACCTAGTATATAATTATATGATCCATTATCATTTTAAGGCATTGTGTATTCTGTACATTGTTATTATTATTTCTTTCTGTCATTAAACTTTGGATATCTTATGCTGCAATCAATAAAAGGATTACTTAAATTAGTGACTTGCATCAGCAGGTCTTTTATATGTTTGTTTAGATCTCATTATATTTCCTTGAGTTGTCTAGGGCTCTCCTTCTCTGGAAATCAAAGTGGAAGGAGCCATAACCTTTGGGGATATTCTGGGCTTAAGGAAGATTTCAACCACACGATACCATTTCAAGCTTCTGCTCATAAGAGGCACATGTCACATCCACTCACTGTTTTTGACCTCTGACACTTACTTGACTAAGCCTTTATTAAACCTCATCCAATATCTCTGGTATATAGTGTATAGTTTCCTTATTAGTTTACTCAAATTGGATCAATGAGATTTATGTCAGTTGTTAGTAATAAAATATAACTTGAAACAAAAAGTAGAGTGTGTGAAATTGTTGTATTTTTTTTGGTTCATAGAACCCAAGAGTAGAAATTAGACAGACCCCAAAAAGAAACTCAAAAGAGTAAATGAATGTCACTAGGTGTATTAGTTTCTTGTGGTGACTGTAACAAATTCCATAAATATAGTGGCTTAAAATAACGGAAATGTACTCTCATAGTTCCTGAGGTCAGAAGTCAGGTTTTTATTAGTGCTTTGAAACCAAGCTGTTGGCAGAGTCATACTCCCAATGGAAAATCTAGAAAAGAATTTGTTCCTTGACTTGTCTGGCTCCTTGTTGCTGCTAGCATTCCTTGGTTTAGGATGCCCCAATCTTTAAGCCAATTTCTTCAGGTCTCTCTGTTGTCATTACCTTCTTCTCTGTAAGTTTATAATCTTGATATCACTCGCTTTTCTATAGTTACATATGATCACATTTAGGGCCCAAAGAAATTATCCAGAATAATCAATCCCTCTCTATAGATTTAATGATCATACCTGCCAAAGATTTCCCCCCCCTTTTTTTTTCCCCATATGAGATAGCTTTCATGATTTCTAGGGATAAGGATGTAGATATATTTTGGGAAGCGTTTATTCAGTCTACCACATTGAGCCTGTTTCTTTTCTTATTTGTTTGACCTATGCTTCTCTCTGTCCCTCACCGTGTGTGTAAATTTGTGTGTAAACCAACCTTTTCTAGTCTTTTATCTACATATTGGAACAATACTGAATAACAGTATTTCATTTCCATATCACATACACTTAAGACACATGCAGGGACTGTTTCTGAATCCCAAATTCAGATATTCAGATTTTTAGGATTGAAGATCTTATTTCAGCATTTCATGTGTCCCCTCTTGGCCCAGTCAAATATGACCAGGTGATTGTCTTCAAACATAATTGCTAGACCTCTTCCCTTACACAAGATCAGTTCTGGAAATAAGGTTAATGGTCATTCATTGGAAACATCCTGAAGAGTGCCTACTATATTTGCATTGAATATGGTGGTCCAGGGCAAAAATCCTACTGTGTCAAATCAATCTTTTAAAAAGCCTTAACATTTATTTTCTAAGACTTTATACCTTTTCTTAACTTCTCTTTAAGTCAATATATTGATGCAATAGCAATCACTAAGAAAATTAGTACAACTCTTTCTAATATATCACTACATGAAACCTGCATTTTGTTTTTAAAAGTTAGTAAGGTGATAAGCTGACTGTAAGCAGAGTTCTGTTCCTGTAAGTGGAGCATTTTGATGTGTATCAGGGATAGAGAAGTGCATGGATTTCCCCCTTCGTTGTTTTACAAGACATGATTCATCAATATATGATGGTCTATATATTGATTCATACAAAGGAGACATGTCAGAACATCGCAGTACTGTAAAAATAAGCTCAGTGGTAGCCCAAATTTGGGTGGTTGAAGACTGCAATATTTGACAGATCACAGAGAAACTCTATTTTAAACTTCTACCATATATATTTTATCAGAAAACAGATTATATGTATAAAATCTGTTTTCTGATAAAAAAAATTCCTTTGTAGTTCAGAGACATTTTAGCCAGGTTTTCTTAAAAATAATAGCACTGTATCTTTGTGTATGGTCTTCAGATGACTTTCTGTCATGTTGTATTTTATTTTATTTTATTTTTAGTTTTCACAATATCTTTATAGATGAATAGGAGAGTTACTATCATTACTGATGAGAGTTATTATCATCAGGGCTCAGAAAAATTAAAAGGCTGTTAGAAACAGACCGACAAGTGACTTTACTTGAAGAAGACTTTCATTAGGGTAAATGGAATGATGCTGGAGTGTCCTTCTAGGAATGCCCCTTGGGAAGAGTGAGTTGATACTGATCTAGAAGGAGCCTCTTGGAAAGTATGATCAGTCAGGGGAGGTGAGGACAGTGACCATGGAGCCCTAGGTGGGGCTCGATCTTAAGACCCTGAGACTGTGAAGTGAGCCGAAATCAGAAGTCAGTCACTTAACTGAGTCATGCACGCTCCTCAAATATTTCATTTTTAGTTACATTTACTCTTTGAATTCTTCCTGAACCACAAATTTTCTTCTTCATAGCAGACTGACTTTTCAAAAAACCTGTCTGACATGCTTCTGTGTTCTATGCCGTCTGTTGGAGGCGGAGGATTCTCATTTATTTTGTGTATAGTCTTTATTTTTATACTTGCTAACATTGAATTCCTAACATCTCCTTTAATAGAATGTAGATAATAGATAATAGATTACAAACCTTATTCCTATTTGGTAACCCAGTCTACACCCCCAGTTTTTCTCTTGAAAACTCCCACAAGCCACCCCAATATGTAGACTAGGCACCCATTAATCCAGAGAGGATCGCAAATAGAATCCCCTCTCTAAGATTTTAAAGTGAAATAAAACCTTTCCTTTATGTTATGTGCCAGATATTATTAGATTGGAGGTAGTTATCAACCACATGCTTTTGCTTCAGGGACATACACTTTTGTTTCAAGGACATCTCCTTCTCTTTCTGTGAATCCAGTCCATATTTACTGAACACCATCTCTGTGGCAGGTACTAGCCCCTGGGTCCTTGGGATAGATCAGTAGACAACACTGACAGAAAACCCTGCCTCCACGAACTTACATTCTACCCATTTTCACCGAAATACAACTTGAGTTTTCAACTTTTTTTTTTTTTTTTTTTTTTTTTTGCTACCAGACAAATCTACTTCAAATGAAACTTTTTTGTAGAATTGGGGAAGGATAGAAATAGAGCTTAGCAAAGAGTTAAGTGTACGTGTACATCTGAGGATGTACATAAAGGAGGACAAGGATTGAGGAGTTTTTCTGAATATAATCTCTTTTAATCCTCACAGCAAATGGATTTTTCACTGAGGAGACTGCTATTCAAGGTGATTTTGTACAGCTTGTCTTAGGTGTCACTGAGTTAGAGCACCTATTTTCTTGCTTTAAATTTGGTGTCCTTACATAGAAAGACTTGCTGTGCTTGTTTTAGCACGATTCTTTTCCTGGGAACACAAACAAACATCTCAAAGATATTGATCTGCTTTTTTACTCCAAGTTAAAACACTCTCTATTACACATTTCCTACTGGTCAAGTAACAAAAATACAAATGCTCCCTCTCTACAAGTAGAAGTTCTTCTTTATCATAACTGGATCTCTTCACTCCTCCCTGCCTTCAAGTACATTTCTACTACTTCTGTAGAACTGAAGGTTCGCCACATATTTCTTCCCAACACTGGTTTGCCTTCCCAGAAAGATGATATTCCTTATATATTGTATTTCTGCATAAAACAATATTTAAGTACACATTTATATTTAAATGGATGGATGCTATTAATTATGTGCAAATTTTTGTTTCTTCTAATAGTTATCATAAATGTAAGATTAAAGCTGACCTTTTTTCTCATTTTCACTTTTATCTTGGAAAATCCATGAGGAAGCACACAGTTAGTATGCATGAAACACACTCACTTGCATGGACTGGAGATAAATGGGAATTCGACATATGACATCATCATTTTGCCTTTGGATAGTTCTTCCCATCACATCTGTGTCATCCTAGATTGCTAGGAAGCAGATAGCAAAATGGGATTAGTTATGTAAAAGATCAGAAGGGTTTGGGGGAGCTGTAAATGCCTATGAAGGAAAATGAAGGGTGTGTGTTGGGGGGCATCATCAGTCTGGGAAATAAGGGGAAACTCTGTGAAAGAGAAAGGAAAGAAAAACTAGACTGTGTTTCATTATGATGGTCAGGAGCTGTAGGTCCCCCCCCAGGGACAGGTCTGCCTCAGTACTCCTGCTGTCCTCAAGAATTGACTGGAAGTAGCTCCAGGAAATACATCCTCTGGCATGATCATGGAGTGGATTTCAGAGCATGATAGCTGAAGTTGTTGGCCAATTATCTTCCTCACAGAGGACATCTGGGAGGCTCATTGTCCCGACTAATGCAAGGTCCTTGAAGCATCTCTGTCCACTCTACCACACCATTCATTTTCCTTATCTAAGTATATTCCTTATACGTATTCCATGCATTATCCTTATACTCACCTATTTTGTGATAGTACATAGGCTGTTGTATCTATATATTTTGTAAGATAAAATGTTTCAAATTATTTAAATATATAAAAAAATAAATGTTAAGGGGTGCCTGGGTGGCTCAGTGGGTTAAGCCTCTGCGTTCGGCTCAGGTCATGATCTCAGGGTCCTGGGATTGAGCCCCACATCAGGTTCTCTGCTTAGCAGGGACCCTGCTTCCCCTTCCCTCTCTCTGCTTGCCTCTCTGCTTACTTGTGATCTCTGTTCAATAAATAAAACTTTTTAAAATTAATTAAATAAATAAATATTTATACAAAATATAATTTGTTTTTTTGAATACATAAGCACAGATGTAGATTCGATTAAACTGAACTATAGTTAAATTTCAGTAGCTCATAATTTTAAAATATTAAAGACTATCTAAAATGCTCTATAATTATTAGACAGTAATATACATAATACTTCCCATAATTAAATACTTTATAGCACAAGACTAAATCCCTTTCAGATACATTGTAGGAAATAAATACCTTCTATTCTTGTAGGATTGGAGAAATGTGTTACTATTCTCACAAGGTATAAGGTGCTTTTAAAGTCATCTAACATTTGCATTTGGTGTATACTTTATATGCAGTACCATTTTATATGTTCAGTAGCATCACCTAGAAGGTGGTAATAAAGATCCTTTATAGAAATTAATTTAGTAAAATTTAATAGAAATCAAGGCATTTAAATGGTAATTTATTATTAAGCAAAGAGCAATTCAATATCAAGCAGCCACATAGAGAAACTAGCTATCAAATAAACACATTTCTCAAATGCAAAGATTCTCTTGATTTTAGGAATTAATAGTCTCTCTGTATTTAGGTGAAATATCTGTTCTCTTTTTTATTGAATACTTGATCATATTCAATGAAATATGACATTTTGTAGACCATTACTAAGGAATCTCTATTATCCCGTGAATGCCATTTACATATTATTCTTCAAATTCTTCACAAAGAGCCATAGAGAAACAGCAAAGCAGGCTAAAGAAAAGTGATTTCTTAGACTTTCAAAGACATACGTCTAATGACTCAGTTTAAACCAGAAGAATGTAGGTGTTATATTTGCTGGTGACAAAGCTGCATATTTATGGATAGTGTTCCCTGAAGCTATAAAACCAGGAACATGTGGAGCAGAATTGCTTAGAGATTCTTACACAATATGGAGAAGAATACAAAAAAAAAAAAAAATCTATTCCATTTGTACTTTTTTCTGAAGATTTTTTTTTTTCCTCCCCATGCTTTATTGTGGGAGGGGTAAGGAATAAACAATGATGTTTCTAAGCTTTTTGCTGAGAGTGAAGTTACAGAAATAGCTATGGACCCTATTTTCGACGTGGATTTTAAGGCTTATAAAAATTAGAGTATACATCATGATAGTACTGATCTTAGCAAAACATTTTTGAATCTTCAGGTTTGTTGTTTTATTTTGAATTTTTAAGCTAATTTCACTTTCCAGAACATTCCACAGCAGCTTACTAGTGGAGAAAAGTGGAAATTTAGCCTTGCTATTCAGCATGAACTATTCAATGATTTTGTTTTCTGTATGATCATCAGAATTTTTCTCTTTTAGCTGGAGACCTGCTGAGATGTGTATTTAAGTGCAGGAGTGCAATATTAGCCTCGTGTAGCAGGAAGAGAAAACTGTAGCTTTTCATGTTTTTAAAGTCTTTTCTTCTAGTATGCTGATTGCAAGCTAATGGAAGATAATTTCCATCTGGTCATGTCTTGCACCTGCTTCACTCCCCCATTCTCATCTTTCTGTTTGAGGAGGAAACACTTTGCTATTTCCTATAAGACTAGTTAATATCTACTGTACTAATACAAATAGTAACAAATATTGTGGGTTCACACAGTTATCAACAAGAACAAGTTTTAATTAAGAAGCAGCTGAAGTTATCAATTTACACTTTAAATAGAAAACATATAAGCAGAATTTATGAGTTAATTTTATTTTATTTAATCCCTCCTAAAGCATCAATGACTTTGAAACTCTTGAGAAAATTTCAAGATAGCTTACAAATTAAATCAAATTGTAGTTAATTTTCTTGCAAATAAATGCTTTTGGAAATATTATAAAAACACCTGGGAGAATAACAGAATTATCCAAATAAGTGATGTCCCATTCTTGAATGTACACTGTGCTTTGCAGAAATAAAACATTAAAAATTCCCAATTGACTTTGCATTTTAGACTAAATTAGGTTGTGGAGGTGGTGGGAAAGTATTTTCAAATTTCCTTTCATTAATGCACAATGTTGCTGTTCAGAAAAATCTTATGGTAATATTTCAACTACTTATTTGTTTGATAGGCATTGACACCCGATGGTAATTCAAAATATTTTTCAAATTTTATGTGGAAATCTAAATTTGCTGTATCAATGGCAATTCAGGAACATAATCAGCATAGTAGATAAATAATGATTGTTTCAATATTGAGTGGTGAAATCCATGGAAAAGCAAGAAGTAGTATTGCAAATGTGTTAAATAATATTTGCTCTCTTCAATTGAAAACTCTATTTGTTTAAAGTTGGCTAGAACATATCTAACCATTTTTCAAGAACAATTTAGGATTAATTAATACCATCCAGGCTATTCTCTCTTATGGGAGATCATCAGGAAAAACAAACAAACAACAACAACAAAAAAGAACAAAAACAGACCCTACCCAAGAAGATCTGAGTATATTGCATTGGTAGTATAACAATTAGATAATATTAGGTTGTGGTAATGAAAAAAATATATTAAAAATACTAGGTACCTACCATATGTGTGATTCCATAATCAATAACTATATTTTCCCACATTACATGAACTTCTTGTCCTGCTTTATCTCTGGCATTTGGCTCACTTCATAGCATAGAGGTCACTGTGAAATAAATGGTTAGAGAAGGAATGAATGTGCATTTAAAGAGCAAGCTTTGGCTTACTGCAAATTAACCTAAGTTTACAGATAGATAGATGTGTTCATGTACTTTGCCCTAGAAAATGTCAATATATGCCCCTCTCCTTAAATTTACTGTATTTCTCTCTTGTTTTATACACCATTCATTCTTTAATCCATTTATTCGTTGGTTCTTTTAAAAAAAATGATACATAACAGATAGATTAGATAGATAGATATAGATATAGTTGGATGATAGATAGATACATAGATAGATAGACAGACTGATTGATTTACTCCTTGAAATACTCAGGAGTTTTGTAAGAGCCCAAAGTAAGTCAGATAGGACACACAGTCAGAGAGTTATATTGTAGTTAGAGTTAAAAATATTTTGACTACCTTAATGGTGAGGTCTTAAATTCAGTTGTTGAGTGGAAGGAATGTGTACGAAAAGCTATCACAGAAGTGTTTAGAGTATGTTTAAAATGGGCCTGGATTTATATAAAGGACATATCTAGCTGTCAAAGGAAGCAGTGGAACAGGTTACAAAAAACGTATCTTAAATTTTTTCCAGAGGGAAAAAGAGGTTAAAGTGAAGTGATTTCATCAAAGCAAAGTTCTTCCTAAAAATTAGATTGGTTCAGCAATAGAAGCCAGTGCTTCAGATCTTCGTATTCTCTGCCAGAAATACTTACAGGATCAGAAATGGGGAGCCACGTGTAGTGATGCCTCAGAAAGGGAGAGGATGTGTCTGATCATCTCCAACTTCAGACTGGAACAGTATGATTTCACATGCAGAGCACAACTGTGAGAAAAACTCTTAGATGATATTTTATTTTACTTTTTCTTAGGCAATATTGTATCATCCTCTACTAATCATTTATTGACTTACTCATTCAAAAATATAAATAGCATGTTTAGTATATGAAAAGAGAAAATTATTAATACAACTATCAGATGGTGTACTGGTGAACCTGGTATGTATATTCAGTCTGAGGTGGCACAATGGAGAGAAGAATGAATTCCTTCTGGAATGGCATAGACATATTTGCTCCCAGTATTGAAGGATGGTTCATTAGGCAGTCCAGGCCATTGGACAAAGGAGAACAGAGGAAAGGTCATTTCTCCCAGGGGAAACACATGTGTATAAAGATAGAAAAGCTTTCTATTTTTTATTTACATTTTTAAACTTTACCTTATTCAATATAACGGTACTATTTGCAAATTGCAAAAGATAGATTTTAAGAGACACACAGAGGCCTTGAATGATACACTAAATTATTTGGATTATATCCTAAAGTTGACATGGAATTAGCTTAGGTTTCCAAATATAGTTAAAACTATATAAGTACAACAGATATATTTAGTAAATATTTCACAACTGCTATAAAAAGTAAAATTATAGTGAGCAAAAATAATCTACCTGTGATCATCTTTTCTCTTTATAATTTGTAATAAATTACATTTGAAGAATAGTTATGAATAGACACTTCTATAGGATTTGAATATAGGATTTGATGTGAACCTTTCGGTTCACATCCTATAAATCCACATCCTATAGAATCCTTCTATAGGATTTGATGTGAACCTTTCTGTTCATATTTTTAAAAATTTATCTCTAGACAAAAATCTGAATACCATCACAGAATTTCTCTAGTCTCTTAGCATTATTTTAAAAAAATTACAGTTAAAAAAAACCTTACAGGGGCGCCTGGGTGGCTCAGTGGGTTAAGCCTCTGCCTTCAGCTCAGGTCATGATCCCAGGGTCCTGGGATCGAGCCCCACATCAGGTTCTCTGCTCAGCGGGGAGTCTGCTTCCCCCCTCTCTCTCTGCCTGCCTCTCTGCCTACTTGTGATCTCTCTCTCTCTGTCAAATAAATAAAATCTTTAAAAAAAAAAAAAAAACCTTACAAAAGTTTCCTATGACTCAATTTTTAATGTAGTATACTTTTTCAACTTGCTGACATACTACCCTACACTGGTGACATTCACTTATTCTAATTCTTCTTAATAAGTTGATCCTTTCTGGGAATTATTTGCATAAAATAATGAAGTAGGATTATAGAGGAATTACAGCAGTGCTATTGACATACGCCCCCCCAACATGCACACACATCTCCTGTGGCCTCATACTTGACACCAGAGAAGGAACATTTATTTTCATTCACTTGTAATAGCAAATTAAAAAGAAAAGCAGCAGGGTAAAAATGGTCATTTCTCCAGTTATTAAAAAAATTGAAAAACTTATATCTTAAGTATTATGATCTGTTAAGCTAAAAATACTTTTATGCATTTCATGAAATACCCTAAAATTATTGTTTGATATGTATTCTACGGCATAATCACCAATTAATAAAAAAATAGAAATATTTAAAAATCCTTAGTAGCATCCTGTCTTATATTTCTGTTCACTCCATTTCTAAAATCTCTCCCATTTAATTTGCATTCACTTTTTCTAAGTCAACATGTTTTGATCTTGTGGTAAATGTTGTTTATAACCTGAAGATGATTATAAAACTGCACCCTACTTATTACTTAATAGATCTTCAATTTAGAATCAGTGCACTCAATTTATCTCCACTAGATCTAAACAAATACTGTATTATAGAGGTCAGATTTGACTTGCACAAGTAAATAAGTAATCTTAAAATCTCAATAAAGAGAAGTACATTTTCTACCTTCAGCTTTTAAGTTGCTGTTCAGAAATAATTGAAATTAGTCATATTTCATTACTGTTGCTATAACATCTTTATCAATGTAAAATAATTTGTTTAAAATGAGGTCAAATCAGATTATAATTTTTCCTCTATGTATGGCATATGCATATATGCTTGCTTTGAATTAAAATTATTTGGAAGAAGCATGAACTGATCACTCTAAAGGTAGATATGAGTATAAAAGAATTATTAGTTATGTTTAAACGTTATTAATATAAACTTAAATGTAAAGCACAGTTGACTAAATGATAAAGTAGAAAAGAAATCAAATCAAATACTCCTCAAATTTTCCATGCTAAGAAATTAGTCTTTTTTTTTTCCCCCCCAAGTGAAAATACAACCCTAGTAAAATTTAGGTATGCTTAAAAGGTTTTATTTTCAGGTACAATTTAATGATGGCTAAAATATTCTTTCTCTAGTTTTATAAATTAATCCACAGTTATAAACTTTCACCTGCAAACAATGCTAATTTCTCTGCCAAATATGTTTGGTTTTTAGATCTATAGCAAAAACAGCTTATTCCCTCTACTAAATTCATTTCCAACTGTAGTTTTTTGAACTGCAGACAGTTTATTTTATTTTATTTTTAGTTTTTAGTTTTTAAAATTAATTTTTAAAATTGAATACAGTTGATACACAATTTACATTCATTTCAGGTGTACAAATAATGATTCAATTTCTCTATATATTATGCTATGCTTAACACAAGGGTAGCTATCATCCATCACCATACAATGCTGTAACAATATCTTTGACAATCTTCCATGTTCTATGTCTTTTATTCTCATGAATTACTCATTACATAAGTGAAAGTTTGTATCTTCTGCTCTCCTTCACCCACTTGTCTAACATGCACCTCCCTTCCCTCCGGCAATCACCAGTTTATTCTCTGTATTTATAGTTTCTTTTTTTTAATTTTTTTTATTTTTTTTTAAGATTTTATTTATTTATTTGACAGAGAGAGATCACAAGTAGGCAGAGAGGCAGGCAGAGAGAGAGAGAGAGAGGAAAGCAGGCTCTCCGCTCAGCGGAGAGCCCGATGCGGGACTCGATCCCAGGACCCCGGGATCATGACCTGAGCCGAAGGCAGGGGCTTAACCCACTGAGCCACCCAGGTGCCCCTGTATTTATAGTTTCAAACATCATTTTCTTCTTTCATTTGTCACATCATGATGAAGATACAGTTTTGTTTTGTTTTTGCTACTTCTGCGCTAAGTTTCAGGCAAACATTAATTTCATGGGATATTAGAGATGTCTTTAGAAAGGTGAAACTGATTAAATGTGCTGCTATTGGCAAAATTCAAAGTCTTTTCCCATTTTCTTGGAAATTCCATTTCAAATTAACAGTTTAACTGTGGTGCAGAAAGGATGAGAGATGAGGACTCCTGGACTAGCCATCAGGGCAAGGCATGTGTCCTGAAATTTCTGGAAGAATTGACTGAGCAAGCTGAAAATGCTGAGTATCTTCACTGAGGCCCAGAATTTATGAAAATAAATCTGCAGTAATTTTTGAAATAGGATCTGTTATGTTCACTTGTAGAGAAGATAGAATAGTACTTCATGGAGTGAGCACTGGGATAGGATAGGAAGGATGGAGGAATTTCCTCTTACCCAAGAATTTTTAGGGTTGGAAATCCCACCCCCATAGTTCCCTATAGAATCTATAATGGAATAAACAACATTTCGTCATGACTTAAATAGGAGTCAACCACTTCATTCAGAACCATAACTCTTCTCTTCCCTAGATCAACATAAGCATCAATGGAGGTTTATGAGTGTATGAAGTCTCAACATTTGCGTATTTATACATGGTGTAACATCTAGATGATTCCTTAACTCTGACTCTGCAATGCTCCTCATTTCCTTTCAATTCTGAGACTCTGTAACTTTCTTATTGTAGGGACCCTATACTTCTCCCAATATGTCCTTAACACACCTAGTGGATGTTTCATATTTTTAGGTTTCTGCAGGTTCTAAGGTGGTGGGGGTTGGGGGGTAGGGTTCTGGTGCTGCATGGAAGGACAGGGAAGAAAAGTAGCTGTGGATCCCAGTTGTCTGCTTGGATCCCAGGTCTCCTTCCCAGGGATGACTGCAGTATCCTCCCGAGTTCCCTAAGGGGTGACACAGCTGACTATCTGGGATGTGAATTTGCTTTGGAAGAACTTGGAATCTATAATCCTAGGAGAAATCATACTTCACCTGTTAACATTACTTTTGTGCTACTCCTAAAAAGTATTTAATTAAACTTCTTAGGCCTAATCCATGGCATTTAATTTTCTTCCTGAAAAAAAGTAATAATGGCTTGCTTCATCTTTTTGGACCTTCCCAAGCTTCCAGAACGCAACTTGCTCCTGGTCTCTTCTGTTACCCTTGTCAATCCTTCTAAAGGTTGTGTGGTGACTCTTTTTTTTTTTTTTCCCCAGTGTTCCAAAATTCATTCTGTATGCACCACACCCACTGCTCCATGCAATACATGTCCTCCTTAATACCCACCACCAGGCTTACCCATCCCCCTAGCCCCCTCCCCTCCAAAACCCTCAGTTTGTTTTTCAGTGTGCTGATTCTTTTCTCATTTTCTCCGATGTGAACATTATGGGGTCTTGGGTCCAGGATTCTGAATTTGTCTTAATCTTCACATTTTTGGTGATCTTCCATAGACTTATGAAAGATGTATATACTTTCTTTGTTTTGATAATAGCAGATTCTCTTTATAAAATTAGTTTCTTTTGTAACATTCCATCCTAACTCTCAAATAGAGTGTAAAATAGGAATCTCAAATGTAAAGTGACTGCCTTACAAACACACACATCAGCAATGCTGTAGGCCCTAAAATCAAAACATATACAATCTCATTAACTAGTTGAGACCGCCATCTCTCAACTTGACCCTTGAAATAGCTCCTACTTATCTCCTGCTTCCAGCTGCTCTCTTCCAGGCTGTTGTAGTCAGAACAGTCCTTCTAAAGTTTAACAACATTCACCTCATTCTTCTCTTTAAAACGCTGAGTCCCTAAGTATGAAAGCTCTGAGTCTGGTGTGTATGGTTTGCCTCCCTTTCCTCACCCTGCATCAGCCTCCCATTGCTCTCTACAACCCAGTGACCCTACCCTCCCTGATGTTCTCATCACAGTCTGGCTCTTGCTGTTACTTTCCTCTGCTATGGCCATGTTCTGTGTACCTGCATGGTTCCCTTTCGTATTTCTTTCACTTCTGTGAATTGCATCACTAACTCTGCCATCACTGTTTACCCAGCATCGTACCTCTTTATACCTGCAACATCCAACTCATAAGACACTAATTTATGCATTTGTTTATTGTGTATAATCCCCTAATTGGAAGGAAATATTTATGACAACAAAATTTGCTTTGTTTTATTATCTGTCAAATCCAAGCACCTACGGCGTTGGCTGGTGCTCAGTAAACATCTTTATTCTTAATGTTAAATTTAAATGGTTCCTGAATGTTTTTTCTCTTCTTTAGTGGAAAATTCCTCTGGCTTTATCTTTGTCTGAACCTCTAATTGCACAAGGATTTTGCAATGAGTATCTAGTGATTTCTCTTTGTTCTTCAAATTCTATTTTGATAGTGGATTAGGGTGAGAGTAGGGGGTAGAAGACTTGATTAATCCCACCATAGGACTGTTACATTATTTGGGCTACAGGTACAACTCAGGATAACATTCCTTACTTGCAAAAATACTTCCAGGTTATTTTTCAGTTATAAATTTGTTGTCAGAATGGCCACTGCAACATCTATTTCCCCTTGATTTAAATAAGTTTGTAGACTATCTTCAGTATGCTTACACCATCTTGGACCAAAAGCCCATCATTTAGAGACAGGTACAACACACACATGCCTCTAACACAATTAATAGCAACAAAAATTGAACAGCAACAACAAAATGAGAAAATACATTTTCATCATTTCATTTCATCAATGAATAATAATGTAGATTTTAACCAAAGACTCTGAGTGAAAAGAATAAAGATATTACATCATAAAACTTGTGGGAAGAATTTATGAAAACCTTGTCTACTTTTTTATTTATTTAGAGAGGGACCAATGAGAGAGGAAGAGCAAAAAAGAATCATAGGCAGGCTCTACCCCTTGAAAATCCTCTTTAAAGATATTGTTTTACCTTAAAGTTAAGCCCATTTTCCATTACCATCTCTGCCTCACTGCATCTTCTCTCTCCACATGTTCTCAACTTCTCTCTGCACTGGCCACTCTAAGGTCTACTCCATGCACAATATTTCTCTGATAAATTAATGTTATGTTATTGATATCTTTGCATAAATCCTTACTTCTCTTACTTATTGATAAGAAACCTTTAGGAAAACTTTAGCATGAAGTTTTCAATTTTTTGGCTAATCCATGAGGTTATCATTGCTCATAACATTTTTGAAATGCCTTTAATTGAAATACGTTGATCAAGAGCTACCTATGGAAACCATTTGTGTTATGTCATTGTCATGCCATGTGTATCACAGCTAAATTCTGAAATCAGATTCTTGGCATCAGAATGCAATCAATCTGCCAGAGACTGAAGTGTGAAGTGGTTTGTTGTTCTTGTTTTTGGGCGGGGAGAGAGATAGTACATGGTTTGAATACAAAATTACTTAAGTAAAGTTGCAATTTGGAAGCACAGTTCATTATAGACCCAGAACAAGAAGAAAAAGACAAGGATTAATAAGTTGGCAAAGAATAAGAGGACCCCAGCTTGGGGAAGAGGAATCTAATTCCTCTTTCAGTAAAAATGACTACTATGACATTCCACCACTGAAAACATATGCCAGCAGTTGAATTCCTGAATGCTCCAATATGGTGAATTTTAACTCAGTATTCCCAGATGAAAATAAAATCTTTAAAAATATTACTATTTACTAAAATAATGAATTTTTTAAAATATTATGAGCATATCAGACATGTTTGTGCTCACTTTTGCTGTTAGAACAACAACAACAACAAAATTACTCTCCAAGAACAGGGAAGAACCAAGTCTTCAATGACTGTATTGTGTCTTATTAAAGCCAAAATACCAGATTTTCATGTCAGTTTTTTTTTTAAAGATTTTATTTGTTTATTTGACAGACAGATCACAAGTAGGCAGAGAGGCAGGCCGAAAGAGAGAGAGAGGGAAGCAGGATCCCTGCTGAGCAGAGAGTCCGATGCGGGACTCCATCCCAGGACCCTGAGATCATGATCAGAACCAAAGGCAGAGGCCCAACCCACTGAGCCACCCAGGCGCCCTTTATGTCAGTTTTTACAAAAGAATCAGTAGGAAGATTCTAATCATGTTGGGCTCTCAGTTTCAGGGCAAAATTTCAAAGTGTGTTGAAAATATTATTTCTAATACCTGCTCCACAATGCAGTTTGAAATACTCTCGCTAGTACAAGTTTATCTTATTAAAAATTTTGTCAAAAACAAAGGCTATACAAAGGCTATATACATGCACATGTATGTGTTGGGAGAGAGAATGTGGATAATTTTCATTACGGAGAATGATTATGTTTTTAGTATTAACTACTAGTGACATAATTAAACTACATTTATTTATTTACCAATTTACTATAGCTATACTTGTCAGGAAAGCGGTATGAATTCTTCATATATTTGGCTAATTATATGATAGTGTTTGGCATATACTACCATGTCAATAAATAACATCATGCCTTAATATTATATTTGGGTCAAAATTATAACAAACATAAAAAGAGTCTAAAATTAGCACATTTCTTAAAATTTCAGGTATACAGGGCGCCTGGGTGGCTCAGTGGGTTAAGCCGCTGCCTTCGGCTCAGGTCATGATCTCAGGGTCCTGGGATCGAGGCCCGCATCGGGCTCTCTGCTCAGCAGGGAGCCTGCTTCCTCCTCTCTCTCTGCCTGCTTGTGATCTCGCTCTGTCAAATAAATAAATAAAATCTTAAAAAAAAAAAAATTCAGGTATACATTTCATGTAATATACATTTACTTAACTGCAGCAATTTCTTTGTTCCAAATGTATATTTGAAGTCTTTGCTTGGCAGAGCAAGAACTTGGTGTTAGTTAATAATTATCTATGAGATCACAAGTAATCATGTCTTATGTTACATTGTAATGTAAGAAACATCTCTTACGTTACATTGTAATGTAATGTAAAACTTTACTATGAAATTTACTATTAATAATTACTGGGAGAGAAAAAAATCCTGTCTTATTAATCTGCTAGTTATTTACACTGGTTTCATATTTTTAGCAGGAGACAGTATAGATTTCAGACTCATATATTAGATCACTCTTTGCCATGTATAAATGTAAAGTTCTAGGAAAAGAGCTGGCACATAGCAGGAGCTTTGTTAGAGGAATTCTCACGAGCTATTGAAAAATAATTCCCTAAATATCATACCACAGTGCATTTAAAATGTATTGCTTGTTTACCTTGAAAGGTAATCTACATAAATATACATAAACCTACCTTCTGGGACTACTCTCCTCCACAGGGAGACCCAGGCATCCAGGCTTCTTCCATGGGGCTGTTTCTCCATCTTGAACTTCTCTGCCTTCAGTATTTGGATAGACACAGAGTGTATAAAATGATTCTAAGAGTCAGAATTAGAAAAATTTTCTATCATTTCTGTCCACAATGCTTTGGCTGTAATCATGACATACACCCACCCTAATGGCAAAGAAGGCGTGCATATGTTATTTCCCTGTGCTCTTGAAGAGAGATTGGCAAACATCTATCTAGTTCCATCTAAATAAAAGAAAAAAAATTCGGATAAATTTCACTACTGAGTCTGTTTCAATATAAAATGGCTATCAGGGTGCCTGGGTGGCTCAGTGGGTTAAAGCCTCTGCCTTCGGCTCAGGTCATGATCACAGGGTTCTGGGATGGAGCCCTGCATCATTGGGCTCTCTGCTCAGCGGGGAGCCTGCTTTCTCCTCTCTCTCTCTCTCTGCCTGCCTCTCTGCCTACTTGTGATCTGTCAAATAAATCAATAAAATCTTAAAAAAAATTAAAATGCCCATCAGTTAGCTAGGATTTTCTTTGAAACTTTGACACAGAGCAGACTTAGGAGGATAAATGATGTTATACGTAAACAATGAATCATGGGACACAGCATCGAAAACTAATGATGTACTGTATGGTGACTAATATAACATAATTTTTAAAAAAGGAGGAGGAGAAATGAAAATCTTCTGTATAAAGGTAAAAAATTAGCTCTACTTTGCTGGTTCCCTCCCTTTACTCAAGAAAGGAAGATGGTATGTATGGGTTAATATAATAGAGGAAATTAAAGAAAAAAAATCACTATTGTATAAACTATGGTTGTATAGAAATTATCTTACTTGAAAATTAACCATTTTCCTAGCATTTGAGTAGTTGAAAGCAATGACCAGAAAAGATAAAAAAACTCAACTGACCTAGCCCAATTATTAATTGCTAATTAATAAAAATGTGTATCTTTTATCTTAATTATGAGACAGCAAAGTACTAGAAAAAATTGGAAGACAAATCTGCATGCGATTTAGTCTTTTATTCTAAAGGAGATAATTTTCTTTAAACCTCTTTTTGCTTTGCTGTGAACAAATAGATTTCATTAGGGAGACGTACAAATGCATTTTCAATATTCCAGATTCCCAATTCTTTTTCATTATTCTGTCACTACCTTGGGTATGAAGTTGGTATAAATATTAGCTGCAGTAATTGGTCTTATATTTCACATTCCAAACTTAAACCCTAAGGGCTCTGGAAATAATCCTTGAAAAAAAATAGTATCTTTAAAAGTATAAGTAACATGGCATAATCCCCAAAATATAAGCTGAATGACTGAAAGCATACATTTCTATCATTTGGTAGATTTTACAAAGTGGAAGTTCTGATTAGCAACTATATATCTATAGGTAATCTAAGGTTAACAACAGCAATAAAAAAAGCAAGCATTAATTTTTTGTACATTATAAACTCCGGTAGACAAATGTTCAAATGCGGGGTCCATGGAGAAGAAGTTTTGGCAGTTCTCAGGTTCAGTGTTGGGAAGCAACATTTTCATGTTTTCCATAGGCATCTGTATGACAATCCCAGATGCAAAGAGTCTGAAATTGAGAGATAACTTATATGAGTCTTGTCATGATCTCTCTTTCCTTCCTATCTCTCTCTCTCTTAATGATAGTTCCAACCTAATAATCTACATAATATATTAATAGATGTAAAAGAGGAGAAATAACTTTCCTTCTACCCTCCTACGTTCTTGACTGACATCCCCCTGTAATCAACGATCAAAGGGAAAAAAAACAAACAAGTTTAATAACATGTATAACTCCTGTCTGCATGGGAGATACCCAAGAAAACTGAGTTAACTGCCAGAAATGGTTCAGATCACCACCTGAAATACCATCACCAGCTAAAGACAAAAGATATTGGTGGGAAGCAGTCATAGGAAGTAACAAGATGTTACAAGTTGTTACACAGATTTAAGTCAATGCCTTTCCCATTGATGACTTTCCCGTGATTTAATCACCCTTCTCTTCCTGGTACAGAAAACACAAGTGCTAATCTCTGCAATGTTACCAGGTTTGTAGGGACACATAATGTTAACATTTCTGCATCATAAGACAAACATTTATAAGGTGAGGGAATGAGAGTATATCACTGAGTTTGCAATGGTTTTCTTTTAAAATTTGAGTGTACTCAAAACACACTAATAACTTCCCATCACCCTTAGAATAAAAACAAAGCAAAATAAAAATAATTGTTTTGGGAATGTACTAGAGGTCCCATGTGATCTAGGCTCCTGTTATGTTTCAAACTTCAACACCTTTCCCTTTCAACTCCAAGTGTATGGCCCTCTTTTATTTCAGAGCCATTGCACGGGCTACTCTAGAACCTGGGATAAACTCTCTTCATCTGTTGCAGGAGATCACTGATAGGACATGACCACAGATCGACCCCAAGATAGATCCAAGCAACTAGAGGCTCTTCAGTAGAGCAGGGATTACTACCTATATTTTCTGACTTTTGCTTATACATCATATCCCATATCATTATCACTCAGAGGAATTTGTGCATAGCAGTTGTTTAGTAGAGATGATTTTAATTACCACTATTCTAAGAAGTCAATGAAATTTAACTTGCCTTGTGAAATTCATAGGAAGCATTAAAATTAGGAATTTGGAAACATTAGGAATTAGAAAAATTAGGAAAATTAGGAAACATTTAAATTTTTTAAAATTTTATTTATTTATTTGACAGAGAGAGATCATAGGCAGAGAGGCAGGCAGAGAGAGAAGGGGAAGCAGGCTCCCTGAGAGCAGAGAGGCGGTGCGGGGCTCAATCCCAGGACCCGGAGAACATGACCTGAGCTGATGGCAGAGGCTTAACCCACTGAGCCACCCAGGTGCTCCTGATTTTACATGATTTTAAATACATCTATATATGTAACTCATATAGATCTACATCTATATCTATCCTTCTATCTATACAAATGTACATGTTTGTACATGTTTATATATATAATGCACATACATATAATATATATGTACTTTTATATGCATATAGAATATATATATATAAAGTTTAAATGCATTTATAGAAAATGTTAGGAGGTATGTTTAGTACAATATAGTAACACCATACTGATATATATACATGTGTATATTTATTATAGTTATAGACTTATCTGGATATACATTTATGAATTGTATCTAATAATGCCCATACCCCCTAGGTCTTAGCTGAGACTAGTTGAATTGTAGTAAGTGAAAGTGGAATCTAAGGGTTAAGTCTATTTTAGGGTGAGCCAAGTGATTCTAATTTGCCACCAGGGTTGATAAATACTCACTTAGGCGGCACAAACAGGAAAGTCTTCAGCCATGTGCACACACAGACTGAGGCTTTCGGAACCAAAAAAGGGGTAACTTCATACAACGTAATTTCCAGGATACAAAGTAACATCCAATTAGATTAGCATTTATTTGTCTAGGTTTTCTTTCTTTTGGTTCATATGTGCATAGCTACTATAATAAATTCTGTATTAAAATATGGGAGGTGTTTTTCCATAAGTGTCTCCTTTGAAGGTGCTATCATTCATTTACTTCCTATTTGTGTGTGTTCTCCTTTCAAAATGCAATCACAAATGTTGCTTTTATAAATCCTTTTGGCCAATGATATGTGACTCTGAATTACTTTTCAAGAGGATATTTGAAAGCCTTTCAAGCAAATTGTCCGTTTTGAAGAGTACTGTAATCAACTATTGCAAAAACAGAAGACTAAAAAGATAGATATGTTTCAATACATTGCTTAAAAGTCAACAATTTGACAAGGGCTGTTAACAGAGAACTCTTGCTTGTACGCAAAGGACTCATGACACAGCAAAATAGGCGTGGGATTTCTTCAAAAGGATTTGAGTTCCAAGAATGCTCAGTCTGGGCATTAGGATTTTGGCTGGAAATACTACTTTGTAACAATTGGATTGAGACAGTTTTTAGACACATGCTGGATTTTACACTTTTGAATTTATGTGTTTTATTCCAGAAAACTATAAAGCCAAAAAACAAACAAAACAAAACAAAAAACCTTACTAGTTATGAACCAGTGAACTCATGCCCTTCATAGGGAGGAAATATTTAAATTTCTTCTTATCCTAGTCACAGAGGGCTCATAATCTCTTCTTCCAGCTAACTTAAAGAATTTGGGCCCTTGTGATTGCTCCCAAAACTTTCCCCATTTTCACTGCCCTCTCCAGGGCTACTCCTTCTATCCCCTCCATACTCCTGGCTTTAGTAGTTTCTGAACATCCACAAACCAGTGTTCACAGAAGAGTCAAAGGTGAGTGCCATTAAGTGGTTGATCAAAAGGTATGGGAGAGGCAGTCTCAACCCAAATGAAATCCAGGCGCTGGGCAGTCGGTGCCCACCTAAACCTCAGGTACTTAGTCCTGTTTCTGCGTGAGTCTGAAGCAAGTTCTAACTTGTGGAACTTCTGGTCCCCAGCCCCTCCGCTCATCAACCCTTCACTCAACCCATGGCAGACACTACATTTCCTCCTGCTCAGCTCCCGTGAGTGATGGTGCTGTAATTTCTGCTGAGGGCATCTGCTGGTTTCTGCCCGGAAGCCTCTTCAACACCAGAAAGAAGGTAAGGCTGTAGGAATCACAGGAGACTTTAAGGAGAAACAGAACACATATTCAGTGTCTTAAAGTACTGACACATGTACATTCCTCACATCCAGTTCAATGATGAATACCAAACAGACAGGACAGGTAATGGCTGAATACAATCTCAACACAGTTCTTATGTTTGCTTTGTCAAAAATCGTGAAATAACAGACATAAAACCAAATGAATCACTGAAGTAGTAATTAGTAAAACTGTGTTGTGCACTCACCAAAAAGACCATTCACGGAACCAAAACATGAAATGAGATTCTGGGGCATATTCTTTAAAAGCAGCTTACGCAATAAGAAAGCAGTGACTTCTTCACCAGGATTGGTTATAATGTCAGAAATTTCTTAAGCCATAGAAAATTGGTCAGTGGTTACTTCATATCAGTTTTGGGAACCAGTTTAGTTTTGCTTATGATTTCCAGAGGCATAAGCAAGAAATGACCCAGGCCAACTCAGTCTTGCAAAATAAGCTAAATGAAGCATTGCATGTATGATTAAACTGATTTCGTATGCTCAGCGAACTCTCAAGTCTGGTGCCGGCTTTTGATTTAAATAACTACTAATTCTTTACATTTAAGAGATTGATGTAAAACGTTGGCAATACCAAATGGAGGTTCAGCTGTTCTGTTGGTAACCTAGCTCTTCTGTAATCCTCTTGGCTTGTTGTCTATCTCCTTCATCGGTCATCTGTGTTTTAAACTGGAGCTAGCTTTTAGATTTAGTCTGTTTGGTCACAGGTATACAAACCGGAAACTTCTGAGTCTGTTTTCAGTGATTTAATTCCACACTTGTAATAGTCATTATTGCCTGCATTTCCTTGGTTTCTTTTTTTTTTTTTTTTATTTCCTTGGTTTCTGTTAATAATGTTGCTCGTTTGATGCTCTGAGGTTGTTAGCAATAGTGGAAATCAGCAGCATCTCTAATGCCTCGTTCAAGTTGGCCTGTGCCAGATATATCTGAATATACTTGCAAACTCATTCCTCTTTAAAGTTTTAATCTGTTGGTGCTGTGGAAACTTTGTAAGAATTTACTAAATGGGAGTGTCTTTTACATCATACCAAATAATTGTCCAGGAATCCTTCCTGAATCACCCTGGCAACAATTCTGTTGGTTTCAACAGGCTGAAATTTTATTCCTTAATGACACCAATTGGATCACAGGCAGAAAAAATTCTGACTATAGTCAGACTATAATAAGCTGTAATTACATGTGTATGTACTCAATTAGAAGAATCATTTCTAAATGTATTAAAGTATACAGTGAGATCTATACTAACAAGTAAGTAACAGATAAGCAAACTTTTTTTCTTTTAAATACCACTGGGGGTATGAGCGGAGTAGAGGATCATGAAGTACATTAGGATGTTAAGTACCTTTGAAAGCTGGGGAGTAAATAGCAACCGGGGAGATGAGAAAATGGAACCTGGATGTACAGAACCTAGGGTAAATTTTAGATGCTATGAAATTGCATTCTGACATAAACATCTAAACAAAACTCATTATGTCACATGAAGAAGTGGTTTTTACCAAAATCAGTACGTACAATGATGACAAGTAATCAACTTCCAGAGGTAAAATCTTTTGTATGCAGGTTGCAAGAAGAGGAAACTAAGAATGTTGTACAGCTGGCCCTATCTGAACTTGGAGTTTTAATGACAGCTCCGTAATAATTGGAACTCAATGTAGATTTCTCTTGACCAAAAACTCTGAAACTCCGTCTCAGGGAAAACAGCAATTTTTAACATAAAAACATAGTATACTAAACAAAAGGCTATAAAGTGACTGAGTGTAAGCTTGTTCTTCTCATCATGCAACAAGCCAGTAAGAAGCAAGATGTTGGGGTAAGGAATGCCAGCAAACCAAAGAGATGGTAGACTACTGTCCTAAAGAAACCTCTTTTTTTTTAAGATTTTATGTATTTATTTGACAGAGAGAAATCACAAGCAGATGGAGAGACAGGCAGAGAGAGAGAGAGGGGGGAGCAGGCTCCCTGCTGAGCAGAGAGCCTGATGCGGGACTCGATCCCAGGACCCTGAGATCATGACCCGTGCCGAAGGCAGTGGCTCAACCCACTGAGCCACCCAGGTGCCCCCTAAAGAACCCTCTTAACTCAGCATAGAATTTGAGTGTCTCTTAGGAAGAGGGAGAAGCAGGAGGAGACTGCACTCAGGAAATGACTAATGTCTGTAGCTATTCTAGTTCTTGCAAGGGTCCGAGGAAAGTTAGGAAACTTTGTCCTTGGTCAGTTGGTCTGTGTGCAAAAATCTGGTCCTGCCATTCCAGTAAATCTTAAACATAACATTTGTTATTTCTGTAGGTACTTATCTCTTGGGGGGTGGGGGACAGTTCTGAGTCAAGAGCCGTTTTTACAAATCTTAACTGTAAGTAAAATTCCTTCAATGATTAACATGGCTTTGTTGCAGAGCTAAGCAGAAGTTTCCAAGCTAGAGGTTAGAGCAGCAAGAGAAACTGAAGCATTGTGGAGTCAGACATGCTAAGTTTCTTCCAGTTACACTAACAAACAATAGTTTCAAAATTCTATCCCACTCGTACTACCCAAGGAATATTTTTCTTCTTCATATATGCATTATATATTTAATAAAATTCTCTTTTTTGCGGAGTGTGTGGGGGGAATATTTGTTAAGAAAGAGACCTAGGAGCACTGGGTGTTCTACATGATGTGATGAATCACTAAACTGTACTCCTGAAACTAATATACTAATATTACACTGTATGTAAACTAACTGGAATTTAAATAAAAACTTGAGACTAAAAACAAACAAACAAACAAACAAACAAACCAACTATTTCTTATAAAAACTAAAAATGATAATCAGACATCAGCGATAGGAAAGTGTATTTTACTATAAAATTAAGAAAAATGAGTCTAATAAATATATGCAAAGTATTCCCTTCTGTTTATGAAGACTTTTCTATTATTTGATATGTAGTAATAATTGCTTCCATTAGAAACTATAGAAGAAAATTAGATGTCACTCTATAAGCCATAATTTTCTCTGATATTAGAAAAAACTTGTTAAAATAAGACTATTAATTCTTCCAAGTAGATAAGTATATGATTTGCATTAACAGAAAAATAAAAATAGGTGATAGTAATTTCTTCCTGAAAATAACTTAATAGTAAATTGTAAAAGAGTACTTCCTTATCGGGAGTCAGTAAGCCCTCAGTACATCTTGTCTTTATTTTGGGTCATATCAAAATGACAAAAGCGATATGCACAAAACTGCTGAAACTTTCACTGTCCCCTAATTCAGTCTTTGTTTAAATGGCATAGACATTGATGGGGCATCTGGGTGGCTCAGTATATTAAGTGTGAGACTCTTGGTTTCAGTCCAGATCATGATTTCAGGGTCATGAGATGGACCCCCGTGCCAGGCTCGGTGCTTAGCGTGGAGTCGGCTTGAGATTCTCTCTCTCCCTCTCCTTAGGCTCTCTCTCTCTAAAATAAATAAATCTAAATCTAAAATAAATAAAATCTTTAAGAAGATTCAATGCATGAGCATTGAAATAATTAGTGAATACATTATATTAGTCTGTCCTTAGAAGCCAGGATTGTTAATCTCTACAAACACCTGATATGTGATTATGTTCCCCCTTATAAAGAAAATTGGAAATTGGTGGAAAAATGTCATTTTGCAGTAATTGAGATTATGTTTATTCACAGAGTGTCTTATTTTCCTCATGCGCTGCCAGACATCTGGATAAAGACTAAAAATTTTAGCAAAATATTAACATCTTTCCAAGCAGCTAAGTGTTGATTGCATTTTATGTTTTACTCTAAATATTTGATGAAATTTACTTTTATCTATAAAATAATGTACTTTATAGTCATTTCTCCAGCATTCCAAAGTTAGGTTATTATCTGATTTGGGAAGAGACAAATGAATAAGCAATGGAATTTTAGAATTGAAAGAGATAAAATTATTGACCAAACTTAGTATTTGTGGTGAATAATTTTAATTATTTTTCTAAATCCTATGTTGGTATTTGTGGCCAATTATAATAAGAATCTCTGGTTGAGCAGTAAATGCCCATTATTTTCCTCTCAATGAAATGGCCCTGAGTGCTAAAATCATAGCAATTAAAACAAAGTGTACAAGAAACTACTTGTTAGTCTCATTACTATGAAGGACAGTCTTTGAGGTTCTACTGATTGGAATAATAAAGTAGTTAACTGTAAAATTTGAAAATAGGTGAGAATTTTTTTCACAAAAATAAGCTGTATCATTGATAGCCAGTAAAATATTTTAGAAGTATAGAAAAATCAAATGAATAAGCTAAATAAAACAATTTTATCTCTATTCTAACATATAAATGAAATTGGGAAATATATTCCATTTCCTTTAATGCAGAAATAAAATAGAATTACTAGTTAACAGTTCAGCCTGGAACCCACTTAAATAAATTATATGATGTAATGGAAAAGAGATAAAATTAGGTCAGCATAAAGGAAAAGTGACTTTAAAATATAAAAAAAATTGCAGTTATTATCATAGAATTCTATTTATCCCAAATTTAATACAGAAGGTAAATACATTTTCAGTAAGTTGACAGGAATTTTTGTCACTAGATAAAATCTAAAATATGTGTTAAGGAATAGGTACTTAAAAACAACCAAAAAAGCCTCAAAAAGAAATGACTATCTAGAGTATTGTTTCATTAGTCACTGGAACATACTATAAACTTTATCTTAGTAAAATCAGTACTACATTAGCAAAGAACATAAGCAGTGAAATATAGCATGCACAAATTGATTACAACATACATAATTGTAGGGTGTGTGTAATCACCATTTTTTTGACCGTGAAAAAATTATGGATTGTGTATGAGAGCTGGGAAAGGACTTTTGACCTAGAAGTTTGAAGACATACATACAAAAATTAATTGAAAGAAATTTAGGAGAAAGAGCTTGAGTATAATCAACAAGTGGATTAATCTTGAAAAAATAACATTTTCCTCATAGACAGTTTCCTCAAGAAAAAGAAAAAAAAAAAGTGTAAACCTTAAAATTATCTGTATGGCCAAATGAATCGAAATATCAACATTATAGTTGATGACATAGGACATAAGTATGACAAAGGACTGCTATCTATACCATACAAAACCACTTCTTACATTTAAAGCAATTTTTATGAGCAGCATATAGTTGATTTTTAAAAAATTAGCTGTTATGATTTTTTTTTAAGATTATTTATTTATTTATTTGAGAGAAAGAGATCACAAGTAGGTAGACAGGCAGGCAGAGATAGAGAGAGAGAGGAGGAAGCAGGCTCCCTGCTGAGCAGAGAGCCCGATGCGGGACTCGATCCCAGGACCCTGAGATCGTGACCTGAGCTGAAGGCAGCGACTTAACCCACTGAGCCACCCAGGCGCCCCTGTTATGATGAATTTTGACTTGAAATAATGGACATATGCCATTAACTTGCAAAGTAATCACTGATATTTGAGTTTGTGTGTTTTATTTTACTATTTGTTCCATTTGTTTCATTGTCTCATGTAACATTTTCTTTTCCTTATTGCCTCCTTTTGAAATTTATTTCCCCTTAGCATTTTAGTTATAGATCATTTTGAGTAAAAGGTAACATGATTTCTTGATAGTTAAATTAGAGATTTCAAAATACATACTTAAATTCTTATGAATATCATTTGCAAGAAAATGTTAAATCCTTTCTTAATTTAAATTTTATTTTATTTTTTCAGTATTCTAAGATTCATTGTTTACACACCACACCCAGTGCTCCAGGCAATATGTGCCCTCCTTAATACCCACCCCTGGGCCTTCCCAACTTCCACCCCCTTCCCTCCAAAACTCTCAGTTTGTTTCTCAGAGTCCACAGTCTCTCATGGTTCATCTCTCTCTCTGATTTCCCCCAACTTACTTCTCTCCTCCTTCACCCAATGTCCTTTGTGTTGTTCCATATGCACCACAAGTAAGTGAAACCATATGATAATTGAGTCTCTGCTTGACTTATTTAACTCAGCATAATCTCTTCCAGTCCAGTCCATGTTGATACAAAAGTTGGGTATTCATCCTTTCTGATGGAGGCATAATACTCCATTGTATATATGGACCAGATCTTCTTTATCCATTTGTCTGTTGAAGGGCATCTTGGCTGTTTCCACAGTTTGGCCTCTCAAAAGTTAAGAGCCCAAAACCTGACAGATTCTCTGGGGAATACTACCAAACATTCAGAGAAGAAAGAATACCTATTCTCTGGAAGGTGTTTCAAAAAATAGAAACAGAAGGAAAACTTCCAGACTCTTTTTGTGATGCCAGCATTACCCTGATCCCCAAACCAGGCAAAGACCCTACCAAAAAGGAGAATTTCAGACCTATATCCTTGATGAGTATGGATCTGATGATTCTCAACAAGATCCTAACTAATAGGATCCAACAGTACATTAGAAAGATTATCCACCACGACCGTGCGATTTATCCATGGGATGCAAGCGTGGTTCAACATTCACAAATCAATCAATGTGATAGAACAAATCAGTAAGAGAAGAGAGAAGAACCACATGGTTCTCTCAATTGATGCAGAAAAAGCATTTGACAAGATACAGGATCCGTTCCTGAATAAAATACTTCAGAGTACAGGAATGAGGGAATATTCCTCAATGTCATAAAATCTATCTATGAAAAACCCACAGCAAATATCATTCTTAATGGGGAAGTCTTCCCTTTGAGATCAGGAACACGACAAGGATGTTCACTCTGGCCACTGTTGTTCAACATAGGACTAGAAGTCCTAGCAACAGCAATAAAGGTAACAAAAAGAAATAGAAGGTATTCAGATTGGCAAAGAAGAAGTCAAACTTTCTCTCTTCACAGATGACATGATACTTTATATCGAAAATCTGAAGGTCTCCACTCCCAAACTACTAGAACTCATACAGAATTCAGTAATGAGACAGGATACAAAGTCAATGTACAGAAATCAGTTGCTTTCTTATACACTAACAATGAAAATATAGAAGGGGAAATTAGAGAATTGATTCCATTTACTACAGCACGAAGAACCACAAGATACATGGGAATAAACCTAACTAAAGAGGTAAAGGATCTGTACTCGAGGAACTGCAAAACACTCATGAAAGAAATTGAAGAAGACACAAAAAGATGGAAAAGCATTCTATGTTCATGGATCAGAAGAGTAAACATTATTAAAATGTCTATACTTCCTAGAGCAATCTATACTTTCAATGCCATCCCAATCAAAATTCCACTGGCATTTTTCAAAGTGTTGGAACAAACAATCCTTAAATTTGTATGCAACCAGAAGAGACCCCAAATTGCTGAGGGAATGTTGAAAAAGAAAAACAAAACTGGGGCATCACACTTACTGATTTCAAGCTTTACTACAAACTGTGATCACCAAGACAGCATGATACTGGCACAAAAACAGACACATAGACCAGCGGAATGGAGAAGAGAGCCCAGATATGGACCTGCAACTCTATGGTCAAATAATCTTCGACAAAGCAGGAAAAAACATCCAGTGGAAAAAAGACAGTCACTTCAATAAATGGTGCTGGGAAAATTGGACAGCTATCTATAGGAGAATGAAACTCAACCATTCTCTTACATCATACACAAAGATAAACTTGAAATGGATAAAAGACCTCAATGTGAGGCAGGAATCTATCAAAATCCTAGAGGAGAGCATGGGCAGTAACCTCTTTGACACTGGCCACAGCAACTTCTTTCAAGACATGTCTCCAAAGGCAAAGGAAACAAAAGCAAAAATGAACTTTTGGGACGTCATCAAGATCAAAATTTTCTGCACAGGAAAGGAAACGGTCAACAAAACATATAGGAAACTCAGGGAATGGGAGAAGATATTTGCAAATGACACTACCAACAAAGGGCTGATATCCAAGATCTATAAAGAACTCCTCAAACTCAACACACACACAAAACAGATAATCATGTCAAAAAACGGGCAGAGGACATGAACAGAACTTCTTCAAAGAAGACATACAAATGGCTAACAGACACATGAAAAAATGTTCATCATCATTAGCCAACAGGGAAATTCAAATCAAAACTTCATTAAGATATCACCTTACACCAGTTAGAATGGTCAAAATTAACTAGACAGTAAATGCTAACCTCTTAAAACTAGTTCTTTTCAGTGTCTTTCATGCTTTTTAATTCTCTCTACGTGTTAAACCCATACATATTATTAAAACTTTATATAATTAAAATTCACTTATATTCTTGAATGTATTTGTTTTCATTTTGTATTTGCACATCTCTCTTTACTTCTGGTATATTTTTTCTTGGGCTAAAGGAGTTCTTTTATAGTTTACATAATTTATATTAATGTATGGCTAATTTTATTTTAAAAAAGCTATATTTTATTTCATAATTAATATTTGTGATGAGAACAAAAACCCTGGTGACCATTTATTTTCTCTCAGCAATTTAAGAATATTTTGGTCTGGCATTTTAGTTATCCTGTTTAAAATAACCTTGAAGGAGCAGAAACCTTTGAATATTTTATATTTATATATAAGTCTGTATATACAGATCAAACATATTGTGAACATTTAATAAATTAGATAAATATAAATAAAAATGGGCCAAATGGGGTTTTCTGAGTATTTATGCTTAAGTTTCAACTGTATAGTAAAAGTGTAGCTTGATGGCTTTCAAATTTTGGTGACTTGCAGTCATTTTTCTCTTCAGTAATTGTTTCCCATTTTCCTTGCCTCTTGGTTCCAATATAATAAGATTCCCTTCTTAAATAACCCTCTTAAAAGTTTTTACTTTTTGTTTTTGTTTTTCAGTGTATGTGTTTTCTAGTCATCTATTTTCAGTTCAGTATCCTTCTCATTTCTAGTCTGTCTTTGAATAATCCGGCTGTTAATTTAGATTAAGTTTTTTTGTTCTAGGATTTTCCATGTAGTTATTTTATATAGACACCAGTTTTCTGGTCAAATTCTACATATTTTCAACCATTTTTGAACACATAATTCAACTGATTAAAATCTGTTACTGTTAACTTCAATATCAGTGTTATATATAGATATGTTTCTACTGCCTCTTTTATTTTTTTGGAAATTTTGGGGAAAAAAATGAAAGTCCTAGAAATCATTAATATTTTTAGTGATGATTTATCACCCTATCCTCTAATCTGCTGCTAGACTGGAAACATCACTTTAATCCAGTCAGGTATGGGTTAATTTATTTTTAAGATCTTATTTATTTAATTGAGAGGGATAGCAGAGAGAGAGAAAGAGAGAGAGAGCACACAAGTTGGGGGTGGGGGGGAAGGAGAAACAGGCTCCCTGCCAAGCAGGACACTAGGATCATGGACTGAGCCAAAGGCAGACTCTTAACAAACAGAGGCTCCTAGACGCCCTAATCTTCTATTATTTTATATCTTATTTTGCTGATTTCTAGGCTGCGGACCTCTGAGTCTGAAAGCATGGTGTATTTACCGAGTCTCTTCCTACTTAGAAAGTCCTGAATCTGTTTCCTTGGCACCGTGGTCCTTTTTTGTCTCTTGGGCATTCACCCTGCAAAGGTGGACACTTGGGTAAATGCCTCTAGGGGATTAGTTTCCTTTCTGTTTAAAATATGACTTCTTTAATCCTGGAAGTTTTTACTGCTCTGAGCAAACCTTCTGCCCTAGGAGTTTGGGATGTAGGTGGGTGTATTTAATAAAACCCCTTGCCCTGAAAACTTTTGAGAACTTCACTGGCTTCTTTGCTCCTTCCTATTCTGGGTTTCCTAGTCTTAAGATCCACACCAAGAATTGTTAAGTGTCCTGAGGGGGCACAAAGCAGCTTATTGTATACTGGCTCATTTACGTACCGCTAGAATCCTTATTACCTAGGCAGATTTCAGATACTTTCAATGAGATTTTCTTTATTTTTCTGTGTGTTTCTGTTTTTTTTTTCTTTTTTCCCCCTTCACCTATTTTTATAATTTGAATAAGAAAATTAACAAGAAATAAAACAAGTAACCATCAGTGTTTGTATTTTGTGTAAAGAATCTGAGTTTAGGGGCGCCTGGGTGGCTCAGTGTGTTAAGCCACTGCCTTCGGCTCGGGTCATGATCTCAGGATCCTGGGATCGAGTCCCACGTCGGGCTCTCTGCTCAGCGGGGAGCCTGCTTCCCTCTCTCTCTCTCTGCCTGCCTCTCCATCTACTTGTGATTTCTCTCTGTCAAATAAATACATAAAATCTTAAAAAAAAAAAAAGGAAAAGAATCTGAATTTAATGCAGTATCATGTACTTGTATAGTTTAACATAATGTCAATATGATCACTGTGCCTTCTAAAGCAGTGAGTTCTATGTTGCGTTCTTTCCCATGTAAGGTAATTCTAAGAATTTTACATGTTGATATTACTTATCTACTCAAGTAACTAGAGATCATAAAAAAGAGTACATAGTGAGTTATTTAATAAGTACAGAGTTTCAATTTGGGAAGAAAAAGCTCTGGAAATGCATAATGATGATTGCACGACAATGTAGATGTCCTTATGTCACTAAATTCCATACTTAAAATTTATCATTTTAACCGTTTTTGTGCTATATATTTTTATGACAGAAAGTACAGATTTAAATCAATGGTCAATAAATTAAATCTAAAATTATTTTAAAAACATAATTACTACTGAATTTTGCTTATGGGTTTTCCCACAGTTAATATAATCTGAACCAGGTGTATTCTTCAATATCTGTAAACACATGAAGCTAGACCTTCTTTTTTTTAATTCAATGTCATAAATCTTCATTTACTTTCATTAATCGTTAGGACTCTTAAATATTAAAAAGAAATGCTATATGATGCGTTGTGGAGGACCATAAAATCAAATTTTCTTATATATATACACATTATATATGTTAAACATATATATGTATATTTGCTAAAATATGGTATTTTAAAATAAAAAAATAAAATAAAATAAAAATACAAAGAACCTATTATAAGTACTTGAGGGAAGGATCTGTGGAAGAGGTCATAGGTGAGGTGGGCCTTGAAAAATATACATAAATATTTCCACAATAATTCAAGTTTTTACTGCCAATCTGAGAACAGTTTATCCTCAATAGTGGTATTAAAATGTGAATCGTTTTATTAAGTACTCAAACATTTAAACATATATTTATTAAACACATACACAATTTTTCTCTTTGGGACATTTTTGTCATTTCACAATTTTAGCCAAAATATTGTAAGATTTTCTTCATTTATTGGTCATGAATATTAATGTCTATTCTATTTTTCTGGTTCAGCAAGACACAAATTCCAAAATCTTTAATCAGTGTGGAAAACAGACTTTTACATCCATCCCTAGGAAAGCATTATCTTTTCATTTTAGCAGTTTCATAGAACAACAGTCTACAATCCAAGGGCAGTTGGGCCCTGTGTTTTTCACCTTGCTGAATTTTGCCAGATACTCTATTGTGCCCCCATTGAAACTAAGGTAGGAAAGACGTTGTCAGGGTTCAAACTTGATGCCAACAAGGAGTTCTTGAGACATCTTTGGTGCAAAAATCTTTGTGATTTTATTAAAGCACAGAGACAGGACCCATGGGTAGAAAGATCTGCAGTGGGTTCATGAGGGGTGGCCCATTATATACTTTTAAGTTGGGAGGGGTTTAGGGATAGCCTTAACTCTCTAAGGAATTTTGGAAGAAAGGTTTTCAGGACTTCGAGGGAGCTAGCTCTTGTTGGGAAATTTATTACCATCTAATAAAATCTTAGTCATGGGACCCTTCAGATGTATTTCGGTGGGTTTATATGCTTGAGGGATGATTGCCAAAATCTATCTTTGGAGGGAGTTAGAGATAAAAGAAGTTTTCAAAGGAATTTTTATACATTAAAGTAGACTTACAGGATCCTGGTGTTGCGACTGGGGGTGTGGGGTCGCGTGGTCAGGCTAGGATTGCCTTTTGCCCTTAGCAAAGTATTAGCATGGAGGCAGTTGAGTCCCTAGAGGTATGTCACTCTGCCTGTTTCAAGGACTTGTGAATGGGCTGTAGGTTTCCTTCATCAAAATCATTGGTGGGAATGCAAGTTGGTGCAGCCTCTTTGGAGAACAGTGTGGAAATTCCTCAAGAAATTAAAAATAGAGCTTCCCAAGCTTTGCGCAGTGGCAGTATCGTAGCCAATGAGGTTTATCCGAGGCGCAATTATTGCTAATTAAAAATAGAGCCTCCCTATGACCCTGCAATTGCACTCCTGGGTATTTACCCCAAAGATACAGATGTCGTGAAAAGAAGGGCCATCTGTACCCCAATGTTTATAGCAGCAATGGCCACAGTCGCCAAACTATGGAAAGAATTAAGATGCCCTTCAACGGATGAATGGATAAGGAAGATGTGGTCCATATACACTATGGAGTATTATGCCTCCATCAGAAAGGATGAATACCCAACTTTTGTAGCAACATGGACGGGACTGGAAGAGATTATGCTGAGTGAAATAAGTCAAGCAGAGAGAGTCAATTATCATATGGTTTCACTTATTTGTGGAGCATAACAAATAGCATGGAGGACAAGGGGCATTAGAGAGGAGTAGGGAATTTGAGTAAATTGGAAGGGGAGGTGAACCATGAGAGACTATGGACTCTGAAAAACAATCTGAGGGGTTTGAAGTGGCGGGGGGTGGTGGGAGGTTGGGGTACCAGGTGGTGGGTATTATAGAGGGCATGGCTTGCATGGAGCACTGCGTGTGGTGAAAAAATAATGAATAATGTTTTTCTGAAAATAAATAAATTGAAAAAAAAAATCATTCTCTCATGTTTTACCTTACATTGGAGGAAAAATGCAGGCACCTTACTGAAATCCCCTTGACCATATTTCAGTCAGGATTGATCAGCAGAAAGAAGCAATATTCTCCTTTCCTATGGGTGCAAAATTACATGGTGAGGCAGCAAAACACAGACTCTTAAATTAGCTATATCCTTTCCCCTAATCTTTGTAACTTTACCTCTGGCTTTGCATAATCTGGGGGCCCTTTGCTTAATTTGTCAGGAAGGGACTGTGATACTTGAATGTTGTTTCTATTGAAAAGTTAATTTTTTAAAGTGTGACCATCTCTCTTCCTTTAAAGCAAAAGCAATGTACAAATTTTCCAAAAATAGAAAAGGAAAGATTATTATTGGTTTATAAGATAATGTTTAAAAGATGAATCTAACACAAAAGGCAACTACCTGATTTTAATAAATGGATAAACTACCCATAGCCTGCTAATTCAAGGAAATTAACAGTTAATAAACTAAATAAGGAGACCCAGAATTAAGAAAAAAAATTAGACTGTTACCTAGACTATACTTATTCTAAATAGTCGGACTTAAGTCCTTACTTTAAGAGCTTTTTTTTACATATTACAGTATAACTCTAAAAAATTCAGTTTGCCCTCACTTTTGTATTTACCTTATGACTCCTGAATTATTAAAGATCATAAATATTTTTTAATTTTCAGTTTTGTAACTGGCTTTATGGCAGAGATTCTCAAATGAGGCAGAGAAGTACATTCATCCTTAGTTTACATGTATCTTTTTGAAGTTGCTTCTCTTAAACAATTTTAAATACTCATCTCTATTGATACACAGACAGTATTCTTTTCTATAACACACCACAATTTTTTGTATCTATGCTCCAAAGATAAGTAATTCAATAAACACAAATAGTTTTCCAAGATTTGAATGAAGTCCACATTCCTGTTATCACAGATCCTTTTTTATGATCTTTTATTTCCTGTTTTCATTTTTATACACCTTTTAAGTTGTCACACTCAGTCACCAACATATATAGTTGTACCAATGAATTATATTTACCCTATTGACACATCAAATACTTTATGTATTTCAAAGGTTTTTTAATCACCAGATACAACACCTTTGACACCATCAAGGTCACTGTGGAAATATTAAGAGGAACTTTGAAAAAAAAATGATCTTTTGGTGATAGTGCTCCAAGTCATGATGAAAATAGTACCAAGTGAACTAATTTTTAAGTGAAAATAAAGTATTTTTCAGGCAGCAAAGTTTTATTAGTGTGAGTACTTATGATTCAACTAAAGATATTTGGATACTGCTCTAGGGAAGTTTTATAATAATAATATTGCCATAAAACAATAGCGAATCGATACTTTTTTGTATAACTTGTGCCAATATCTTGATAACTTTAAAAATAAGAACCAGATTGAAATGAGAAACTCTGGGGTTTTCATTTTTAACACTTTTCTGTGCAAATAGCAATTACCCAAATGTTAACATGAACTATTTTAATCAAATGCTACAACCACAACTAAGTACAATAATTTTCTGGTTGTTTACTATGTTGGTCTTATAAAACATCAAGATTATAAAATTATAAATAAGAAATATTTGTAACTAACTATTAGGATAAGAACCAAACTTAGAAGAAAATATGTAAGAAAATTTTCTAAATCTTCCCATTACAATTAGACTAAAGAATTTTGTTACTTGCCATTAGATCATATAATTAACATATAGTTTAAAAAAAGAGGAAAAGAAAGTCAGCAAAATATACAAAGAAAATTTAGATGTTCTGTTTTACCAAGGTATCTTTGTTTTATTTTATGGCAGACTTAAAACAAACAAAAACTTAGTGTTGAGTTGATTTTAGCTGACATATTCAGAATTAAATGATTATTTGGTCTCTGCTAAAGAATAGATGCAAAATTTTAGATAAAAAATAAGCATAATGGGTTGGGACTTGTGTTTCAAAACATCTTTATACTCTTTAGGAATATATGGTCTCCTCCTGCCCCTCTATTCTTATATGTCAAGGCTACCAGAAAAACAGCAACTTCAACTGGTTATTTGTCAAGCATTTTTTATTCAAAAGCTAAGAGGGTGCTAAATCATAAGCTAAATTTTTTTCAGTGTTGGATTCAAGATTCTTTTTAGATCTTTTTTAGAAAGGAATGAAGAGTAGGGAGTCATGCAAGACTGAGATTAAAGACAATAGAACAGCTACGAGCTTTGTGACCAGGGGCCATTTAACTCACCATTTGAATTTGCTTTATTCATGTATAAAATTGGAATAATTCTATTTGTTAGCATGCTTTCAACTAAAAGTTATGGAAAAGTCAACTGAAAAAGGCCTTAACAATAAAGAACTGTATTAACTTTCAAAAGAAAGAGTTTGGGAATGTTTCAGACTCCTGGTATGAGCTACTCACTCTGTGTTCTGGCCCTGTTTTATTCCTATTGTCTTGTGCGGAGGTTCTTCCATATGCTGGCAGTGTCCATGAAGGCTGGCTTCCCTCATGGGACAGAAAATGCCTGCCAGCAACCTCCAAGACCAAATGCTTCTTTAGTCACATCCAACAGGAAAGAAATAATCTTTATTCCTATGGTTTTTCTCTTAAAGATTGAGAAAACGTTCCAAGAAATCTTTTTTTTTTTTTTTTAAAGATTTTATTTATTTATTTGACAGACAGAGAGGCAGGCAGAGAGAGGGAGAGGAGGAAGCAGGCTCCCTGCAGAGCAGAGAGCCCGATGCGGGACTTGATCCCAGGACCCTGAGATCATGACCTGAGCCGAAGGCAGCGGCTTAACCCACTGAGCCACCCAGGCGCCCCATTCCAAGAAATCTTTAGCGGAACTGTCCTTGGGTGTTCTTGACTGGAAGTGGGTCCTATGAGCATTCTGTAAACAATTAGCAAAAAGGAATAGAATACCATTACATCAATCATGCCTTTTACTTTGTCAGTTTCAAGGGGTTATTAGAGGGTCAAATGTTACATACTAATATATATGTATACATAATATAAATATATTTATATCAATAAATAATATATTTAAATTATATAATAATAAATAAGATATTAAATACTTATATGTGTTTGATATATTTCAGAATTATTTTAAGTGAAATAGCATTTGTAAATTACGATGTGTAATGCCAGCCTTAAAATAGAAGCTCAACACACTGAGTGGTACTATGAATGCCAGTAGTAACTGGTGATGCTCTTTCTTTAGTATTCTGATTTTCTACCTAATCTCTGGATTTTTGCCAACTCTCTAACTTCCTCAACTATATGCTAGGAAAATCTAGTGATATTTGTAACTTGGCTAAATGCAGACTTCACATCTATTGTGTCAGATTATGAAAAGAAAAGAACATTTTTATATAATTAGGACACCTTAACTGTGAACTTTATTGAAAAGGACCACCATCCCAGGTGAAGATATCTTGTTCTTTATTCTAAGGTCTTCATGGCCTCTAAGGACTTTACTTTTCAGTCGCAGCTTAGCTGACCCTCACATTTATTAGTGATTTTCTCTCAGCAAGTCCATTTGTTCCTGCAAATCTCCACCCAAAACTGCAGCAGCATCTAAAATTGGGCCATTCTTTCTCCAAATGCCTATTTAAGGCCTCAGTCTAAGTCCTTGTTGACACAATGTATGCCATAGCTTTTTCTTCATTAATTGCTTTATAACTGTACTCTACATGTTGGAAATCCATGATGTATTTTTATAAAAAAACAATTCAACTTATTTACCAAATCCTGAGAAAGAAGGATTATTAGCTTCCTAGAACTACTGCAACAAAGTACCAGAAACTGTGTGGCTTATAACAACAGAAATCTATGGTCTTACATGTCTAGTGGCTATATATCTGAAAGCAAGGTAATCTTAGGGTTGTTTCCTTCTGAGAGCTGGCTGTGAGGAGAATCTGTTCCATGTTCTTAGCTTCTGGTAGCCTCAGGCATTCCTTGGTTCATAGATGATGGTCACCCTGTGTCTTTACAGAGTCTGTTCACTGTATGTATCGCCTTGTGTCCAAATCCTGCCCACTTCTTTATAAGGCTACTAGTCAGTTGGATTAAGGCCCAATTTTAATGACTTAATTTTAACTCAAATACCTCTATAAAGATTTTAATTCTGATGACATCACACTCTGAGATACTGGGAGTTAGGCGTCAATCTCTCTCTCTCTCTTTTTTTTTAACATTTTTTTTTTCTCTTTAAGAATAGTTTTAGGTTCTCAGCAAAATTAAACAACAACAACAAAAATACAGAGATTTCTCATATACCTCTGCCTTCATACTTGCATAATCTCCCCACTCCCAGAGTGGTACATTTGCTGCCATTGATGAACCTATACTGAGACATCATTATCACTCAAAATCCATAGTTTATATGACAGTTCTCTCTTGGTGGACATTTTATGGGTTTGGACAAAATTATAATGATGTTTCTATCATTATAGTGTCACGCAGAACATTTCATTGTCAAGAACCAACACTGCCAATACCTTGCTTTCATTTCTAAATCATCTGTGCTCTGCCTATTTATTCCTCCTCCCCACTAGACATCTTTTTTTAAAATTTTTAATTCCAGGGGCGCCTGGGTGGCTCAGTGGGTTAAAGCCTCTGCCTTCGGCTCAGGTCATGATCCTAGGGTCCTGGGATCGAGCCCCGCATCAGGCTCTCTGCTCAGTGGGGAGCCTGCTTCCTCCTCTTTCTCTGCCTGCCTCTCTGCCTAGTTGTGATCTCTGTCTGTCAAATTAAAAAAAAAAAAAATTAATTCCAGTATAGTTAACATACAGCGTTACATTAGTTTCAGGTATTCAATGTACTGCTTCAACAATTCTATACTGAGTGCTCATCACAAGTGTACTCTTAATTCCCTTCACCTGGTTCACCCATCCCCCCCAACCAACTTCTGGTAACCTTCAGTTTGTTCTTTATAATTAAGAGTCTGGTTTTTTTGTTTTGTTTTGTTTTGTTTGTCTCTTTCTTTGTCCATTTGTTTTGTTTTTTAAAGTTGACATATGAATGACATTGCATGCTATTTGTCTTCCTCTGACTTATTTCACTTAGCATTATACTCTGTAGCTCTATCTATGTTGTGGCAAATGGCAAGGTTTCATTATTTTAATGGCTGAGTGCCACATCTTTATCCATTCTTCTATCGAGGGACACTTGGGCTGCTTCCATAATTTGGCTGTTGTTAAAAAAAAAAATGTTGCAATAAACATAGGGATACATACATATTTTCGAATTCGTGTTTTCATATCTTTTGGGTAAATACTCATGGTAGAATTACTGGATCAGAGGATAGTTGTATTTTTAACTTTTTGAGGAAATTCCATAACATTTTCTACAGTAGCTGAACCAGTTTGCATTCTCACCAACAATAAATGAGGATTCTTTTTTCTTGTGTTTTTGATTTTAGCCATTCTGACAAGTGTAAGGTAACATGTTATTGTGGTTTTGATTTGCCTTTCCCTAATGAAAAGTGATGTTGAGCATCTTTTCATGTGTCTGTTTACCGTCTGTATGTCTTCTTTAGAAAAATATCTATTCAGGGCGCCTGGGTGGCTCAGTGGGTTAAGCCTCTGCCTTCAGCTCAGGTCATGATCTCCAGGTCCTGGAATTGAGTCCCGCATCGGGCTCTCTGCTCAGCGGGGAGCCTGCTTCCCTTCCTCTCTCTGCCTGCCTCTCTGCCTACTTATGATCTTTGTCTGTCAAATAAATAAACAAAATCTTAAAAAAAAAGAAAAAGAAAAATGTCTATTCAGATTCTCTATCCAGTTGGTAATTGTATTATCATTTATTATTTTTGCTGTCAAATTATTTAAGTTCCTTATATATTTTGGACACTGACCCCTTATTGAATATATGATCTACGTGCATTTTCTCCCATTCAGTAGGTTGTCTTTTAGTTTTGCTGATTGTTTCCTTTGCTCTGCTCAAATACATCTTATTTGAGGAATACAGTAACTCTTACTGGGGGAAAATATTCAAATCAATGATGAAAAAACTGAACTACTGAAATAGTCTCAATAGACTGTTCTCGCATAACAAAGCTTTATGCAACTTGCAGAAATGGGTAGCAACATATAGATAACTAGCCTTAAATTGGAGTCAACTATGGTGTTATAAACTGCTGAATATATTTCTTTTTAAAACTAAACTTTATCCTTGGAAAGTCATGCCTAACATTATTTTTAATAATATTTCATATAAATTATGAAGTAGTAAGGAAATTGAAAGCAAAACCTCCTTTATATGGGGGATTTAGATCAGTTATTTTGTGTTTTGTTTAATTCATAAAGCAGAAATCTATTTTCCAAATTTGTTATTTGTGTTCACAGTATACACTGTTTATCTTGGCAAAATATATTGTGCATAGATGTTCTGTCAGTTGATTGACTCCAATGATATCTTTCCCAGAATGCTTTTTGAATCACGGATCATAACTAGAACAAGAAAAATCCAAATGGTGACTGGATCTATCTTTGTAAACAAAAAACACATCTAATAATAAACTATTAACAGTATTAAATGGCTTGAAAACCACTGACCCTATTTCAAATTACAAATCATAGGAAACCTTTTACCAAATGTAGGTTAAGATAAAAATCACTAATGTATTCTAAGAAATGAAATAAATGATTTATAAGGTAATTATGTTTCTAATTAGTAAATATTTACTGACCACCTACTTTATAGCAAGTGCGGTTTTGGTACTTGTAATAGGAAATTCCTCTTAAATTCATATTCTGGCCTGAAATATTAACGTAAATATATTTTAAATTCAGTGTAATCCGTGTAGCCAGTGTAATATTAAGGAAGTCGATGTGGTTGAGTCCTAGCAAAGAGAAGAAATCTGGTTTACCTGACCTGATTTAGGGATGATGGCACAACTCTGGGTATTATAAATTTTATTGTTTTCATTATTTTGCATGCCATTACCACAGAAGTGGTGTCTTTGTTTTCTTTCTTTCTTTTTTTTTTTATTTCTCTTGTACCTCCCATCCTTTTTCTCCTCTCTTCCTTTTCTTTTTTTTTCTGAAATCTCCTTTCAGTTTATAGCCCTGGCTTATATATGCAGTATATTGTTTTTTTATTTTATTTTACTCCAAAATGCATATGTAATGTGTTTAAGACAGTTTATATGTTGCTTTCAAAGAATTTGAAAACTTTATCGATAACCGGAAGTAGGTGCGATTGCGGTAGCATCCCTGCGCTCTCAGTGCTTCGAGCAGTCCCTGGGCAACACTGGAGTACATGTTGGTATCCGAGTCATGTAGTTCAGTCGATGACATCTGCTGATTCTCCAGAGTGAGGCCAGTGCACCGTTCCTAATGAGTTAGCGTAATGGGATTCTGACACTACTACTACTACATCAGTTTACTTCACAATCAATCGCATGGTGCTCTGATGACTCAGTGAAAAAATACTTTCAGTGCACTTTCAACTTGGCTATTTTAAGGAAGTTCTAGGTAATGAAGAGAATACAAGTGACCTGGGCACCTGGGTGGCTCCGTGGGTTAAAACCTCTGCCTTTGGCCCAGGTCATGATCTCACGGTCCTGGGATCAAGCCCCTCATCGGGCTCTCTGCTCGGCAGGGAGCCTGCTTCCTCCTCTCTCTCTGCCTGCCTCTCTGCCTACTTGGGATCTCTGTCAAATAAATAAATAAATAAAATCTTTAAAAAAAAACAAAAAAAGAATATACGTGGCCTAAATATTCATAATGCTCTATGAATAGAATGCTTTATGAAAGAAAAGGGATAAAAACAATGATGCAGGGGAAGTTTTGACAGATGCCTATAATTGTCTTTTGTGTGTATATGCTTTTTTTAACCATATTTTTTTGACAATATTTGTTCCCTTGCTTGCTTGTTGAACACAGACATTACAAAAGGTCAGACTTAAACATTTTCTAGTCTGTTGGTTTCTTTTCCTACTGATAAGCTCCTTTCACATCTAAGCTCTTTATATGTACACAACTTAACTACACAGTCAGCAGCATTTCAGCACAAGGACACTCATTTGTAAACACCCACATCAATCTGGCTGCTCTCTTGAATTCCTTCCCTCCTCACCTGCTGCCTTGTCTTTCCTATGGAAACTAGCGGAGATGATTGAGTAGCAGCGGTAAGAGATGGGGTCAGTCTTTTATTTTTCAAAAGTTTTACAAAATACAAAAAACAGAAGGGTTTTAAACCGTGTTTCTATGAATTTTTTTTTAAAAACTATGCACAACTAAATCATACAATAGACTATCATACTTTCTCCATTCACAGCTAACTGTTAATGATGGAGAATAAATCTCAACCTCATGAGCATACTATTTTAGACTATTGATGCCGTTGACATTCATTAAAAATGAAAAATTACTTAGTAGTATGTCATTGTAAGGGAACATCATAGAACTGTTTTTGGTTTTATTTTGGGGGAGGTTCTAAATAAGATATCCAAATGTTTGAAGCTGTTAAGTAAAAAAAAAAAATAAGTAAAATCAGAAGTATAATGATAATCTCCATTCCCACTAACAAACAGTCACATAAACTATATTCGAAAGAAAAAGTTTATTTTTAGACACACTCTTTCATGGAGTTGGATCTTTCATGGAGTTGGATCTTCGGTGTTTCACAGCCTGTAAATCAAAATCCTTGAGGGACTGCTGCTGTCCCAGCCTAGGGAAGTGATTTGGAATGGCCTGAAGTTCTTGAAGGGGCGTATTCTCCTAAGCTCTATATTGGCAGTTTGCTGTGTCATCAATCTTGTTCAGCTGAACAGCATGACAATTTGTCTGGACAACACTACATAAAGGATACCAAAAGGTTATTGTCGGGTTATGAAATTTTTCTGACAAGTGCAACATGCCAAGGTTTATATAAGTATAAAACAAACCTTAAGTTCCAAAACTGCTTTGTAAAGGAGCCTTCTCGTTCTATTTTGTAGAGAAATTTTGAAACCTAAGTTTACGTACTCTTAAGTTTTAGAGATTCAACCTGAACCATAGTGGTTGCCTACATCATCTCTTTCATAATTTCCTCTAATACTATTTTAATGGAGTAGTGAACGCAAGCGTTAAAGTCGTACTCAGCATCAAGGGCACAGGAACACAGTTTTATTATTCTTTGTGGTAAAGATCAACCACAATTCAAACTAATTGGAATTTAATATATTTGACATTTTTTGCTCACCATTGCAAATGATTTTTACAAAGATGTATATTTGTGTAACTTATGAGCAAAGACATTTAATTTGTACCTTTTGTTCTTTATCATAAATTGATACTGAAAAGGTGATAAAGACTTATTTAGTACCCTCATTCTAAACTTTTGATATGTAAATATTTTTAAAATAGTTTTTTTTAAAAAAATATTTTCTTAATGTGTACCTTTTCCAGAGTGTATATAGAAGACAGAAGTGTGAATTTGAGAGGTTTATTGGAATACATTAAAAAAAAATCAAATACTGAGTCATGTAGTTGAAGTAGTCTGAAACTATGTACAATATTCATATCTATTTTCTATCTTTAACCACAGTACTTAGTTACTGCACTTGCTTTCACAACTTGGTTCTGTTCCTTTTCTTTTGAAATCATTTTAAGTCATTGATTTGTTTTAATATCTATTTAATATTCAAAGAGGTGATTAAAGAGATACTCATTATGAAGTTTATGTTAACTTTTGTTTTTTTTATAAACTTCTCAATTAATGAAGATGAAAACACACAAAAATATACAACCTAGTGTAGTTTGACCTTGGTATGCTTTGAAACATCTCAATAAGGCAAGGTCAATTATATACAATTCTAACCCCCACCCCGCACACACACGCGCAAGAATCCTTTTATAAGTCCTGATACACAAGTGCAAAAATATAATGTGATACAATACTACATATAACAATATATGTGATATGTTAAATGGTATATAATATGTATTAACAAATATGTAATGAATGTATGGCTTAATAATCTAATGTAATGGGAAAGTAATAAAGTATGATCTGAGCCTTCTAGAACATGTTTTTGATTCCACATTGAGAGGAAAAGTGTCAGATTTTTTTAAAACATTCTATTATTTATGTCTCTGAAAATGGCACATTATATAATAGATTAATCCTTCAATACAAAATAAAAGGATTTTTCCCATTGTGCTCTAACCCAAATTGTCATCCACATGAAGCACTTTTGCATTAGAGAGATCTCAGACTTTGGATGCAGAAACAAAACAGAGCTCTTATGCTGATTGTCTCTCCTTGAATTTTGCACAAAATACTTAGCCTTCTCTTGTGGATAATAAAAGATTGAAAGTACATTCTAGTTTTTCTTTTAGTTTTTAAGTATCTGTTATAACCTAAAATGTTTAGGTCCTACATCATGGTTGTAATGTGTCTCTATGGAGCAATACCAGGGTTTAATGTCCCTTCCAAGGAGTTAATGGGAAACTAGTCATATCTGTGCTTCCTTGGCATGGCCACACAATCCTAAATCATGATGAAGACAGTCCTATAGAAACCAAAAATAATTATGTAGATTATGAATTGGTAAACATTGGCATTTGGATCTGGTGTCATTTAAATGCATATTATTATTAATTTAAGACTTTTTAACTTTTTAGAGCATCCTGAACTTGATAACTAATGATGAAGTTTTTTGATAAATGTTTTTCCTAAAAGCATTAATGAGACAAGAACTGAAAAAATGTGAAGAGCTAATGACTCAATTACTGTCATCCTTCTATTAACAAAAATATAAACATCATTTCCTGATTCATGATGTGTAAAACAAGCAGCTAGATGTTCTCTAATGTCCTTTCTGCCATAACAGTGTACAGATACCCGAAAATATGTTTAATCTTTCTGCCAACATTTATGGAAATATGTATTATAGGCAAAATACTAAATGAAGTTAACTTTCAATAATCATAGATCAACTTGTCAAATTTTTCATTTATCAGAAAATATACTATTCAAAATTTTAAAAATATTTTGATTTCTCTGGATTTGCAGATTTTCTCAAAACAATTGTAAACTGTTAAAATAGTATGTGTTTTCTACCATCACGGTGAAACTTAGGGGAAAGTTTTCTTTTGGTTAAAGATCATTGATTTGTAGGGGTGCCTGGGTGGCTCAGTCAGTTAATCAATGGACTCTTGATTTAGGCCATGCTCTCTGGGTCATGAGATTGACCCGTGCCTCTGGCTCAACAGTCAGAGAGGAGTCTGCTTGAAATTCTCTTTCCCTTTCTCTCTGCCTCTCCCCCGTGCATGCACATGCACTCTCTTTTTCTCTAAAATAAGTCTTTTAAAAAAGAGAGAGAGAGAGAGAGTTTATTTATATTAAAGCATTCCGTCTCTATACAATTCTCTCTTCTTCTCTGGACATTTTTGAGACCTGTGTATCTTTGTGAAGTCTACTTCAATTGTCACTGCAATTACAGTCATAAGGAATATTTCAAAGGTGTCAAAGTTTAATCTTCCACTATATTAAAGGTTTCATGTAATTACCTCCCATATTGCCCTTAGTGTAACTGCATCTATTAAGCAATTTTAATTCCAAATACACTGTGGAGTGAATAATCCCCTTTTCACTGGACATAAATATCCTTGGAAGACAAATTCATAGAGTGGATCACTTACTGGGCCTAGGGCTTCTTTTCTTACAAGGGTTTCCCTAATACCCATACCTCACTCAGTTGTCAGTTATTGTGTAATTTATCCCAAAGATCTTATTGAGGCTTCATGGTTCCCTGGTTTATATTAAGATCTAAGATGGGACATAGTACTTGAGACAGACAAGTGATTGAGAAAACCATTTGCAAATTGTGAGAATTTGGGAATTTGTTATTTCTTAAATTGTGTATCCTGCATTAGTTTGGGTAGAATAGCTGTTTAATAAGGAGACCTATTAGCTGCCAGTTCATTTTCTGACACTCTCAACTATGTTGTAAGCCTTCAAGTTGGCAAATGACTTCTCTAGTTAATAAATACATCTAAATTCTGAGAGTGAGTGGATTGCAGACCTAAAATACTCAGAAGTCTGTTGCACAAGACAGCATGTAATATTTTAAAATGTTAGTATGTATGAGAGAAAAATGTTGGAGAAATGGATGGCACATGGATATGTGTAATTTCCAAAATCCGTTTATAACAGTTCTATTTCTCAATAATTAATGAAGATTATAGAAGGTTGACAGATTGTACCTACTTCAGTTTCTATATTGTTCAATAGCCACCAGGCTCTCACATTTACTATTTAGTATTAAGAAAGGCCAAAACATTTTATTTGGTTGTCTTTCCATGTGCTTGTTGGTAATGGAAAACAGCAATTCAGTCATATAGATACTGCTTCAGATTTAAAGAATTCCAGGGTCTGAATAAAAAACTCCTGGGGGTTATTTGCATTTCCCAGTGCTGTATACACATACCCCAACTGATAGGCTGCTGAAAAGTATAGGGAGGAAGTTGAAATCATTTTGGAGAGTTGGAAGAACAGAAAGATTGGTTTCTGTCTTGATGTCCTTTGTTTAACTTATGTCGTTTTAACACTTCTCTTGCTGATTTGGGCAGAATTATAGTGCTCTCAACCAGCCTTAAGAAGGATATAGCATCACGTTTCTTGGGAATTAAATCTTTAGCTTCTAAATCTTTGTGGGAGTTTTTATTTCTGTAGCAACAGAGAAGAAAAGATAATACTACTGCATGAAGTTTAAAAATATTTTCCAGATCTGAAATTTAGATTTGTCTACAGCTCCTCTTTCTCTCTCAAAGGGCAAATCTCATCTGATATAGTCAAATGACTGAGAAGAGTGACTTACACTTTAATTTCAAATCTTCATTTCATTTTGTATGTGGTTACATAGCTCTCAGAAATTATTACACCTTTTTTCTCTAGACAAACCAGGATGAGTGAGTCCATTAAACTTGTTCACCCAAGATTTTAGGAAAATGGGAGGAAAGGATCTCTTTAATAACATTGCACGGCTAGTGATTGATGCTTTATTAGAAATTAGTATTAACTATTATACCAACATTTGATAAGTTTTCTATTGTATTGTAATTATTATATTTTTATATGTTCTTGCTTAATCTTGTCTAAGGTATTAAATTATGGAATTTTAAAGAGTATCTGGAAATATAATAAAATTTTCCAGTTTATTACTGACTATTTACATTTATTCTCTGCAAACTACTCATACTTCTGAATTTATTACATTTCTTGGTGGAACAAGGACTTGGTCATCCATTTAAAAATCTTGGTAAAATCTTTTACTTCTTTATATCAAGTCAGACACAATATCCTGACAAATCTTTGCCCATATCCTTATCATTTACTGTTTCATTTTTCATTTTTTAAGATTTTATTTATTTATTTGACAAAAAAAGAGAGAGTGGGCCCAAGCAGGGGGAGCAGCAGGCAGAGGGAGAGGGAGAACTAGGCTCCCCACTGAACAAGGAGTCCAACACAAGGCTTAGTCCCAGGATGCTGGGGTCATGACCTGAGCTGAAGGCAGACTCTTAACTGGCTGAGCCACCCAGGCATCCTACTGTTTCACTTTTACATTCACTGATATCACTCTGGTTAAGTCATTCAATTTTGGGGGCACCTGGGTGGCTCAATCGTTTAAGCCTCTGCCTTCAGCTCAGGTCATGATCCCAGGGTTCTGGGATCAAGCCCTGCATTGGACTCTCTGCTCAGCGGGAAGCCTGCTTCCTCCTCTCTCTCTGCCTGCCTCTCTGCCTACTTGAGGTCTTTCTCTGTAAAATAAATAAATAAAATCTTCAAAAAAAAAAAGAGTCATTCAATTTTCATCAGGTCACCAAAGATGATCTAATTGACCAATTCAACAGGCTCTTGTTAATTTTTCTCTAAGATGGCCAATGTCACATCTTTAAAATAGTATTTAACTTTGACTACCAGAATGCCAACTTCTTACCTCTCTACTCATCATTTTGTTGTCCTCTCTTCTCATCTATCTAAAACCTCTGTCCTTAACCATCTTCTTTTCTTAGTCATATTCTCTCCGAGTGATCTCATTTATCCCAAGACTTGCACTACCTTCTCTCTGTGAAGACTTCAAATGTTTTTATCCCTACTTAACTCCAGGAATACAAACCAATTGTTGTAAATAAATATTTTATATTTTTTCTGTTTATTTCTCTGACCTCAAATCCATATAAAAATGGCACCTGTTTACCTCTCCAAAGCAGCTCTGGCTGAATACTTGGTATTTTGATGAATGATATGACATACCCAAGCATTATCAGGAAGCCACATACACACACAAATCTCTTCCTAATTTATTTCATCAAGATTACCTTTTTCTCAGGGAACTTGGGTAGCTCAGTTGATTAAGCATCTGACTCTTGGGTTCAGCTCAGGTCATGATCTCAAGGTCATGAGATAGAGCCCCATATAGGTATCTATGCTCAACATAGAGTAGACTTGAGATTCTCTCTTTCCCCTCCCTTCCATGTGCTTGCTCATTCACTCTCTCATATAAATAAATTAAAAAAAAAAAGTTTTTGCCTTTTTTTTTTCCTATGCTCTTTCCATTCTTAAAACAAACCTTGCTTAAAGTTAGTATTCACATCATTGAACAGATCATTCTTTGAGCCACTGCTATGTCATACATAGATCTAGATGACTGTAATACCTTAGTAAACAAGGAAATTAAATTTCCCTCTCATTGATTTTATTTTCTAATGAGGGAGGTAAAGAGAACAAATATATGAACATATGCATTTCAAATAAAGTCTAGGAAGATGGTGAAACAAGGTAATGGGATAGAGTGTGAGTAGGAAAGGGGTGAACTCATCATGAGTAAGAGGCTTTTCTGAGTGAGTGACATGTAAAGTTCAGTTATTAGGAGGAGTAATCTAATCAAAGAATCTAAAAAAAAAAAAAAAGCATCTTAGGTAAAAGACATAGCATATACAAAGGTCCTGGGGTGAAGGCAAGGTTAGCCTATGTGGGTAAGGGAAATAATATTTTTCATGACCTATTTTTAAATAAAAACCAATTAAGAAATGATTGCCTCATAACCCCTTGCATCAGTGAAATTTTAAAACAATAATAAGCAATATTATGACTAGAACAAGGAAACAAAATTCCCTTTTGTTTTCTACTTACTAGCTCAGTCGTATAGCTCAGGAGCTGTTGTGTGGTAAATGACTTTTGGTAAGACAATTTGAGTCTAAGCTAATCAGAGTGATGAAATTATCTTAGTGAATTTGGGTTTATTTCTTATGTTTTAATATGAAGCTATCAAATCAATGAACTACTTCTTCTGAGTTATTATAATGACACATAATCTGTTTGTGGCCTATATATTTTTATTGTTTTAATGATATACTCAATCAAAAATTTTCTGATTTAGGAGGTAATTTTCTAATCAACAATTTGATCAAAGTGAATTCCCTAATACTGCCTTACTTTTGATAATTTTTATTTGAAATATTTTAGTATTTTTTGTACTTTTCATGTGTTAACATTGTAAGCATATATAAAGTTAAAAAATAGCATAGCTAACAACACTTCTCAAAAAGAGGAGATATTAATTTTCTAGATGTCCTTTAGACTTTTCTTTTGAAAAAAATTAATAATACAAAGCTAAATTCTACTCCTTTTCTTTTTGTCTACTATTTTCCTCCTCGGAAGTCACCATTATATGAAAGTTGTGTTTCTTATTGCTGGGCATGCTTTCATATCTCAAAACAGTGTAGAGTTGTTTTTGATATTTGTTTTTTGGTCTTTGCCTTTCTCCATAGTCTTCAAATGCTCATGATTTGAAAAATCTGTATTCTGTTGTATTTTACCCATATCTAGAATTAAAACTTTAAAGAGACCTTGCTGTAAAGAATGATGCTTTGGGGTGCCTGGGTGGCTTCGTGGGTTAAGCCTCTGCCTTTGGCTTGGGTCATGATCTCAGGGTCCTGGGGTCAAGTTTTATGTCAGGCTCTCTGCTTGGCGGGGAGACTACTTCCCCCTCTCTGTCTGCCTACTTGTGATCTTTCTCTCTCTGTATCAAATAAATAAGTAAAACTTAAAAAAAAATGATGCTTCAAGAAGTAGCATTCTTTTAAAGATAAAAAAAAACAGTGCTTTAGAATAAGGTGATGGGGATCCTGGCTGGCTCAGTTTTTAGAGCATGGGGCTCGTAATCTCGGGGTTGTGAATTCAAGCCCCATATAGAGTATGGAGATTCCTTAAAAATAAAATCTTAAAAAAGTGACAATGTAGGAAGCGCTGGGTATCTGTTGCCTCACCTAGACAATAGCTTTCCTGGTGGAATGTGTTTGATATAATTATTTTGGGATTCTAGAGTCTTTGAGTGCCTACAATTTCCAAAGGAAGGCTTTAACTCTTAGTTGCAGTTAATTTACATCAATTTCAGCTCTTGGCACACTAGCACCTACCCATCCCCTCACTCCCAGTCTATGGCAGACAGCTGTGCACATGTTCTTAGAGAAGCTTGCACACAGTTTGTTGGACACAAAGTAGATAAAAAGGATCCTGCCCTCCAAATATTGGGGATGAATGTTTTGATAACCTATTACTGCTTTAGATCTCAGAGGCAAATGAGGCAGGCAGCCATTGTAGTTGTACCACCCTCCTCCCTCTTGGTTGCAAGCCTAGTACATGTCAACTAAATTGAATTCTAGGAGATTTAAAGGACCAACATTCTTTCCACTCCATTTTTCTTTTTACTTCTAGAAGCAAACATTAAAACATTGAACATTATGGCGGAATATGAGGTGGTTAAGTTGGTTAAGCATCTGAGTCTTGATTTTGACTCAGGTCATGATCTCAGGGTTGTGAGATTGAGCCCTACCTCAGGCTCTGAGTTCAGCATAGAGTCTGCTTGAGATTTTCTCTCTCTCTCTCTCTCAAATAAATAAGTAAAATGTTTAAAAACACGTTAACTATCATGAACATTAAGAAACCAAACATAAAACATAATACATGTGTAGAGGAAATCAGAAAGTCAACATTCATGCCCAAGAAAACATACATGTTCAAGGAGACCTGAGAAGACTTCAAGTTTATACCTCAAGTTGCTCATCATCAGAGAGACAGTCTACACAATAAAATAAAATAATATATAATAAGATAAATAAAATAAAATATAAAAACAATGACAAACTCTGAGAAAGCAGGAGAATCTGATTTCCAGAGTCACCACATTATATTCAAATGTCCAGTTTTCAACAAAAATATCACACAGCATACAAAGAAACAGGAGAACATGACACATCCATTGGAAAAAAAATCAACAAAAACTGTTTCTGAAAAAGACCTGATGGCAGATTTCCTAAAGGTGAAGACTTTAAAACAATTGTCTTAAAACTCATAGAACTAAAAAATGTGGAGAAAATTAGGAAAATTATACTCAAATAAAATGGAAATATCAATAAATATGTAAAACACCTAAAAGGAAATCAAAATGAAATTCTGGAGTTGAACAGTACAATAGCTGAAAGGAAAAAAAAAATCAACAGAGGTATCCAAAAGGAAAATTGAACAAGCAGAGGAAATAATCAACAATTTTGAAGGTAGGACAATGAGAATCATCATGTCTGAGGAACAAGAGAAAAAAAAATTAAATTAAAGTGAACAGAATCTAAAGGAACTTTGGGACACCATCCAGTGGAACAATAAATGCATTATGATGGTCTCAGAAGAAGAGAAGAAAGAAAGGCAGAAAGAATATCTGAGTAAATAATGACTGAAAACTTCCCACATCTGATAAATGCTATGAACATAAACATTCAGGAAGCTCAGCAGACCCTGACTAAAGTGAACTCAGAGACGTCCATCAGGACACATTATAATCAAATTTTGAAAAATAAAGCATCTTGAAAGAAGCAAGAGAGAAGCAATTCATTACCTATAAGAGATCCTCATTAAGACTCAATAGTTCCTGATGAGAAATCTGTAGTAGGTCTATATAATCAAAGTTCTAAAAGGAAAAAAAAAAAAATGGCAACCAAGAACTCTGAATCCTCTTCTGTCCTTGAGCTTTCTTTCAAAAATGAGGAGATAATTAGGACACTCCTACATAAACAAATACTAAGGGAGTCCCCTTATTATCGGACATGCCCTGCAAGAAATGCAAAAGGGAGCCTTCAAGTTAGTGAGATATAATTAACAAAACTCTAAGAACTTAAACTATACAATGTCATAAATTGATATACATATATGTTGTAAAATCATTTCCCCCATTGGGTTAATTAACACATCTATCACCTCATACATCTACATTCTTAATTTTTTGTGCCAGCATTGAAGTTCTACTCTTTTGAAATTTTCAACTATACTGTTCAATGTTGTCAACTATAGTCATTGTTATACATTATATTGTCAGAACTCACTCATCTTACAATGGGAGGCTTATTTTCCTTTACCAATCTCTCCTCATTTCCCTTAGCCTCTATGCCCTGGTGACTACCTTTGTACTCTGTTTCTATAAACTCATTTTATTTTTTTAAGAAAAAGTTTCCTTTTTCACCTAGAAGTGATACCATGTGATATTTTTCTTTCTCCGTCTGGCTTATTTCACTTAGCATAATGTCCTCCATTTTCGTCTATGTTCTTGCAAATGACAGAACTTTTTTCATTTTTAAGGCAGAATAATATTCCTCTGTGTGTGTGTGTGTGTGTGACATTTTCTTTATCCATTCATCTGCCATCGGACACTGGTTGTTTCCACACCTTGGCTATTGTGAATAATGTTCCAATGAACACAAGAGTACAGCTATGTCTTTGAGGTATAATTTCATTCCCTTTTGTTATACACCCAGAAGTTGGATTGCTAGATCATATGGTAGCTCTACTTTTAAATTCTTGAGGAACCTCCATATTATTATTATTATTTAAAGATTTTATTTATTCATTTGAAGGAGAGAGAGAGTGAGAGAGATCATAAAAGGGGAGAAGGGCAGAGGGAGAAGCAGACTCCCCATGGAGCTGGGAGCCCGATGTGGGACTCGATCCTCGGACTCCGGGATCATGACCTGAGCCAAAGGCAGTCTCTTAACCAACCGAGCCATCCAGTTGCCCCCTCCATATTATTTTTTATAGTGGATGTACCAATTCATATTCCTACAACCAAGGATTCTATTTTCTCCACACCCTTGAAAACATTTATTTTCTGGTTTTTTGCTTTGTTTTAATAATAGCTATAGTAATTGATGTGAGGTGGTATCTCATTGTAGCTTTTTTGTTTGTTTTCTGTTTGTTTGCCTTTCCCTGATGATGAGTGATGTTGGGGACCTTTTTGTGTACTTTGTATACCTGTATTTGCATGTATTTTTGGGAAAAAAATTTTTTATTTAGGTCCTTTGCTCATTTTAATTAGGTTATTTATTTCCTGATAGAATATTATTCAGTCTTAAAAAGGAAGGGAATTCAAACATATGCTAGGACATTATGCTAAGTGAAATAAACAAGTCACTAAAAGGTAAACACTATATGAAACCACTTATGTAAGTTAGTTAGAGTAATCAGAATCATAGGGAATGTACAATAGTGGTTACCAGGAGCTAGAGAGAAGGAAGGAATGGAAGTTACTTCTTAACAGGTAAAGTTTCAGCTTTACAAAGTGATGAGTTCTAGAGATAGATGGTAGCACATTATAAATGTACCCAATACCACTGAACTGTACACTTAAAAGGGGTTAAGATGGTGATTAAGTATGTTTTACCTAAATACAAATATTGGGAGGGTACCTGTGTGGCTCAGTTGGTTAAGTGTCTACCTTCTCCTCAGGTCACGATCCCAGGATTCTGGGATTGAGCCCTGTGTCTGGCTCCCTGCTCAGTGAGGAGCCTACTTCTCCTTATCCCTCTGCCTGCTGCTCTCCCTGCTTGTGCTCTCTCTCTGTGTCAAATAAATAATAAGTAAAATCCTAAAAAATAAATAAATGAAATACAATTAAATATTGGGAGGAGAAAACAGTACTTTTATGTCATGGCAGCTTTTCTTGGTTATTTTAATCAATATTTTTTTTAAGTGAATGTAAGCAATACTTGGCTTGTAATTCACTTTGAAAGTTTGCATAGGTTAGGGATTTATACTGTAATATATGGTTGTCAAACCAGATAACTAGATAAAAGGAGAGAGTTAAGTCTCCTATTTGATTAGGACCACAAGGCAGCCCTCTATATAACATACAATTTATTTTCTTTGGTTTCAAGTACTGGACAAAAGCAGAAGGGAACATAAAAAAAAAAGTGAGAAAAAGAAAAGAACTTGGCAAAATTGTGTTTAGCATCTTTAGCTCATTTCTTATTAGGATTAAATACATAATATAGACAAATATCTATATATTGGTAAAATACAGGATTATTCACAATTAATGAGTGACCTTTCTTTAATTTATAGTCAGACTAAAAATTAATTAGCCCTTGATCACTGGAAGACTTTCATTTAATTAAAATCAACTAATGACCTGAGCACCTACAAGAGAACACTGTGAGTCTGAATCTGTAATTAGTTTAATATTGAAAATAAGTAGATAGTAGTAATACTTCAGCAAGTTGGTTTAGGTGAGGGTTATTAGTAATTAGCTGACTTACTATAAAGGCCTCAGATAAGAATGTTCAATATATTCCACATGGATATTGTTAGAGAATTGTTTCTGATGGTAAGATTTTTCCATTTTGTTCTTGTTTTTTTTAAATAATACATCCAAAACTCACCAAAAAAGCAAATGAAGAAGACAGTAAATGTCAGGGGAATTCTAAAATGCCTAAAAGCACCTATTAGTAATTCAGATATTTAGTTAGATATCATATTGCTGCTTTTCTTCTTAAGGAGGTAAAAATAATGTTCAAAATATATTGACATGTTACTGTAACTAAGAATGCTTTTGAATATGTTAGTGAACAATTACATGTAACTATGTCATTTTTTCTGATGGCCAATTTTATACCAACATTGTTAGGAAACTGTTAGGAAAGAAAAAAAAAATTATAAAGTGCCTGGATGGCTCAGTCATTTAAGCATCCAACTCTTGATTTTGGCTGAAGTCATGATCTTAGGGTTGTGAGATTGAGTCCTACGTTGGGCTCCATGCTGGGTGGGGAGTCTCTGAAGATTCTTTCTCTCCCTTTTCCTCTGTTCTTCTATCCCCCCACTCCCCCACCTCTCTTAAATAAATAAATAATAAATAAGTGTCATGTTTTGGGGTAATGTCCAAATTTATAATTGTTGTTCATATTTGGCTGTTATTACATGTCATATATTCTGCTTCCAGTAAAATGAGAAACTTAAATTCGTTTGAAATGTCATCTCTTTTGCTCTATTTGTTATGTTTATTTACTTAAGTTTTATTGCTGTGGCTTTTAAATAAAAGAAAGCATAAAAATACATTTTCATATTTTGGTTACAAGGCATATTGCTGAAAAAAATTAGATCTTTTACATATTACCTTCCATAGAAGAGTGTTTCCTGATATTGTACTATGAAAAGCACCCTGGGTGGATGTGCTTACATAGGTTTGTCTCGTCTCACATCGGAACAGGAGTTGTAATTCTGAGACATAAGTCAGTAACATTGTACAGAATAACAAATTGAAACTTTCATATCAGGAACATTTTATTGAAGTAATTAGATAATTCTAAATTTTAAAATTTTCTCATGTGTCTAGATCAGTAGTACTCAAATTAGACAATACATCAGAATCATTGGTAATAGGAAAGAGGGAGACAGAGAGATCCCCAAAGCCCTTCCTCCAAACCTTTTTGGATCTGAGAAAGCAGCAATCCAAGGTTCAGATTTCTAAAAATTTATTCATGTGCTTCAGATCAAGGCAGCCAGGATACTGACTCAGGACTCAAACAAAATTATGATTCATGTTCGAGTCTGATGTTATAGAATTTATTCCCACTTGATGTAGTTTTTGTTATTAGATCTATGCCGGCAAGATTTATAATACTGGTATTCTAGCATTAATAATCATAATTTTTATACATGTTATAAAAATACATAAACCTCCTTTGAAAATGCAATCAGTAAAACAGCCCCATTTTAAGGTTGCCTCTAGTAAATTATATTCAGTAATTTGAATATAGTTTGAAAAATAAGTAAATTCATGTTAAGCACTACAGTTGCCTGTATGATATTAAATTTGTTCTTTTTAAAGACTCAAAGAAATTACAATATTATATTCTCTAATATATTTTATCTTTTTCATGTAATAAAATTTTAAGTGTGTGAACTACTATGAAACATGTTTTGGTTACTGTGTTTAAGAAAATTACCAGGAAACTATGTATTTTTAATTTTTAAAATTTTTATTTTTATTTTTATTTTTAGTAAATCTCTATATCCAACATTGGGCTCAAACTTAAAACCCCAAGATTAAGAGTTGCACACTCCCCTGAGTGAGCCAGCCAGGAAACTATTTTAAAATTATTGTTAAATTATTTATAGCATTATCTTTAATTTTGTGTTTAAATTTATAGACCAAGTCAATTGTATCTATTTAACATAAACTTCTGGAATGAAAGACCCCAAATAAATGATATGCCTCAAGTAAAATTTTATTATATATATATCATTTCCTTATTTTTTAATGAACAAAGACCCTTTGAAAAATGTTTTCAAACTCTTTTTAAAATTAGTAGAAGACAAGTATAAAATCAACACAAAAATTAGAGAGGATAAGTTTCTCCAATATTCTGATAAAAATTTGGAAATCCATAGCCTACAGGAAGAGCATCATGGTTATAACTAGGATAATGAACTAATTTTTTGTCATTTTTATAATTTGTATCATTATCAATCATTTCCTTGATAATGGTCAAGATGTTAAAGCAAAGTATTATGATTTTAACATAATTTCAGTGCAGGGGCATGGATTCAATATGGAGATGGGTTTCGAAATTAATCAAGGGAGCCCATATTTCAAAGTTGCCAAGTATAATTCAATCGGAAGGACCAACAAATACACAACCATTACATGAAAAAAGTATTCCTAGGCAAAAAGTTCAGTACCAAAACTGCTAGACAAACATACAAATGTTTTATTTGTAACAGAATCTATTATATATTATTACACCTTATATTTGAAGATTACCTAATTTCTATGAAAGCTTCTGTAAATTATCTCAACTGGTTCTCACAACAATGCAGTACATTAAACTGAGCACATTGGTGTCTTTATTCCACAGAGTTTCTGCCAAAAACTGAGGTAAAGAGTTTAATTTTGTTATTGTAAAGTCACATGCCTATAGGTTTTTCTGGTCAGCAAAATCTTCACTTAAGTGCTTTTGTGTATATGGAGCTAAAAAACCAACAGCAGAACTGATACGTATACAATATACATATATATGTATATTATACTTATGTGTGAATATATATTACTTCGCTTGTATGATATCAATTATATATTTATTATATATATTATCTACTGTATTATATATATTATATATGTATTTTATATATATCCCAGGGAAAATGTATCTGTAAACTGATCAAATCATGCAAAAATTAAAAAGGAGATAAGACTTTTTTCTGAATCATAACAAAATTGTGGTTGACACATGTCATTCTGTAAGAAAACAAAAGCTTGGCTTCTAAAATAACAGCTCCCGATTAAGAGCAAAAGACACAGGAATCAAGATAAATAGCAGTGACGAGCCATTTTATTTGCCAATTCTTCTTGATAGAGTCAATTCATCGTTTACTCTTCAGTTTGTCTATATATGAAATGGGAAAAAATGTCATCAGGCTTTTGTGTTACATTATAAATCAAATAGCTAACTTTCAACCATGGTGTTTTCGATTTATGAAGTCCAGAGATTATTTGTCACTGTCACCTTTGTGTGGTGTGGTTTCTGAAACTGTAGAAGTTTTAACTGATGGCACATAGTGTTTGTTTTCACAGTAACCCATGAAAGGAACGTGTATGTTGTAAATATACTATTCTAGATTATTTTTTATGTACTATAAAACATAGTACATTAAAGTACAACATAAGAACTAGCCCAAACAAATTGTAAACACACTTAAAACATAATTTTTAATTCATGGAAAATATTCCTTTAACTTGTATTTGTGTTCTGGATGCTGGACTTTATGCTGAATCATAGCCCTACCCACGAGGAGCACAGAATCTAGTTGTGGGGCAGGCAGATGTCCAGACAGTTATCCAGTGCTGACTCAGGGCAGGCTTCATGCTGGTACGTAGACACCCGGGGGGGCAACATGTAGTGCATTTATAACTAAGGATATTTAGGAGGCAAAATGTTTAGTTCTAGTGTCTAAATCTCTGGAAAGGGGGATTTAGTATTTTATTTAGTGTGTGACACCAGTACAGTGTCAGTACTCAGAATTAACCCAGGCAATTCCATTATTTGAAAGACAGTAAAAAAAAAATCTGAGGTTAAATTCCTTGCTAGGAAAATATAATGTTTGTCAGTGCCCACTGTGTTTCTACCAAAATCTTTCCTTAATTGGGGCTCCTATTATAATTTTGGTTCTTTGGAATTGTTTTAATTTTATATTATAATAAGTGAAGATGAAGCAAATTAATGCTTACTCCTTGAAAGCCTGCTACTATTTGTCAACATTGTAGCTAATTCTTTACGTGGACCATATCAAGTTGATTATTGATAAAACATAGTATTTTTGGAATCTTTTAAAAATATGAATAACATATAAAACAGTAAAGTAGTATGGCTTCTGTTTTTATTTTTGTTAGTGTCATAGCACTGAGAATAATATTTCATTATGATATGATTGTATAAATATTTTATGAAAAACTGATCTACAGTATTAGTAACCTGATTCAATGATGTTAGTAAAAAATTCATAAGATCAAATTTAAAAAACTAATACTTTCAATAACTATTAATGAAAGAACATAATTGTTGAAAACTGATCAAAGGCAAATTTTTATTCTATGAAAACCATAAAATTTATTGTGCATTATGATACATAAATGTAACTTGAGAGTAAGATTTAAATAAGGAATAATTTAAAACAATAAGTTAAGAACATTGATCAGTTGTGGATTCCACAAAATGTGCTTAGCTACTGTTTTTTATTTGAAGGGTCTGACCTGAGCATTCTGACCTGATTTCAATCTATTCGAAGGGATTTTTGAATATGTGGATCTGTAAGATACAGTTGATCCTTGGACAGCCATGAGGTTAGAGGTGTCAATCCATAGGTACAGTCAAAAATGCAAGAATAATGTTTGACTTTCCCAGAACTTAACTGCCAGTAACCTCCTGTTGACCAGTAAGCTTACCAATGACATAAACAGTTCATTAATATTTTATACATTATCTTTATTATAAACTGTATTCTTAAAAAAGTAAGCTGGAGAGAAGAAAATGTTCATAAGAAATAATAAGAGAAAATAGATTTATATTACTGTATTGTCTTGAAAAAAAGTGGATATAAGCGAACTGGTACAGTTAAAAATCAGGTTGTTCAAGGGTCAACTGTATTTTTTTTCTGTGATAATTTATTTAAACTTTAATTTCTACTTTTAGTTGAAGTATAATAGACATAGAAAATTACATTAGCTTTGCGGCACCTGGGTGGCTCAATGGGCTAAAGCCTCTGCCCTCGGCTCAGGTCCTGATCCCAGGGTGCTGGGATTGAGCCCCTGCATCAGGCTCTCTGCCCAGCAGGAAGCCTGCTTCCTCCTCTCTCTCTGCCTGCTTCTCTGCCTACTTGTGATCTCTGTCTGTCAAATAAATAAATAAATAAATAAATCTTTAAAAAAAAAGGAAAAAAGAAAAAAAATTACATTAGCTTTAGTCAACATAGTGATTTGAAAATTACATACATTATGAAATGCTCACTGTGATACCTGTAGTTACCAACTGTCATTATACGAAGTTATTGCAGTCTTTTTGGCCATGTTTTCTGTGCTGTACTTTTCATCTCCTTGACTTATTTTATAACTGGGAGCTTATGCCTCTTAATGTCCTTTACCTATAACACCTATTCCCTCACCCCACTCCCCTCTTCCAACCACCAGTTTATTCTCTATGTTTGAATCTATTTTTTGTTTTGTTTTATTCATTTTTGTCTTTTAGATTCCACATATAAGTAAAAGCATTGTATTTGTCTTTCTCTGATTTATTTCGCTTAGCATAATACCCTCTAGATGTATTTATGTTGTCACAAATAGCCAAGATTTCATTCTTTTTTATAGCTGAGTCATATTCCATTGTGTATATAATATACATATTCTTATCCATTCATCTATTGATGGACACTCAGGTTGATTATATATCTTGGCTATCACCAACAATAAACCTAGGGATGCATAATATCTTTTCCAATTAGTGCTTTTGTTTTCTTCAGATAAATATCGAGGAGTGAAACTGATGACTTGCATCATATTTCTATTTTTAATTTTTTGAGGAAACCCCATTTTGTTTTCTGTAGGGGTTGCACCAATTTACATTCCCACTAACAGAGCATAAAAGTTACCTTTTCTCTATATCCTTGCCAACACTTATTTCTTGACTTTTTTATCTTAGCTCTTCTGACTTGTTTGAGGTAATATCCCTATGTGATTTTGATTTGCGTTTCCCTGTTGATTAGTGATGTGGAACATTTTTCACATATCTGTTGGATATCTCTATATCATCTTTGGAAAAATTTTTACTCAGGTGTTCCGTCCACTTTTAAATTAGAGTATTTGTTTGTTTGTTTGTTTTTCAGTTCTAGTTCTTCATATAGTTTGGATATTAAACCCTTATCAGATATATTTTTTGCAAATATCTTCTTCCATTCAGTAGGTTGCCTTTTTGTTGATGGTTTCTGCCATTGTGCAAAAGCATTGCAGTTTAATGTATTCTCAGTTGTTTATTTCTGACTTTATTTCCCTTGCCCAGCAACACATTTGCACAATAATACTGCTGAGGCTAATGTCCAAGAAATAACTGACCATGATTTCTCTCTCTCTTTTTTTTTTTCTTTAAAGATTTTATTTACTTATTTAAGAGAGAGAAAGTGAGAGAGCACGAGAGGGGAGAAGGTCAGAGGGAGAAGCTGACTCCCCATGGCTGTGGAAGCCGGATGCAGGATTTCATCCTAGGATGCCAGATCATGACCCAAGCCAAAGGCAGTGGCTCAACCAACTGAGCCATCAGGCACCGTGACCATGATTTCCTTTAGACATTTAATAGCTTCAGGTCTTAGATTGGGATCTTAAGTTCATTTTGAGTTTATTTTTGTGTGGTGTATAAAAGTGTTGCCTGTTCCTTCTTATGCATGTAAGCTGTACAGTTTTGCCAAAACCATTTATTGAAGAGAATTTCCTTTCCCCACTGTATATTCTTGACTCCTTTGTGGGAGATTAAGCGATCATATAATTTGGGTTTACTTCTTGGTTATCCTGTTGTATTGATCTATATGTTTATTTTTCTGTCTACTTCAATTACTGTAGTTTTGAACTACACTTTAAAATCTGGACTGTGATACGTCCGCCTTTGTTCTTCTTTCTCAAGATTGTTTTGGCTATTTGGGGTATTTTGTGATTTCATACACTTTTAGGATTTTTTTTTAAGTTCTAGTTCTGTATAAAATACTATTGGTATTTTTATAGAGATTGCATTGAATTTATAGATTATTTTATGTAGTGTGGACATTTAAACAATGTTCTTTCAATCCATAAGCATGGTGTATCTTTCCATTTGTATGTGTTCAGATTCTTTCATTAACGTCTCAACCATTTTTAGAGTACACTTGTTTTACCTTTGGTTAAATTTATTCCTAGATATTTTATTCTTTCAGCTGCAGTTGTAAATTGAGCTGTTTTCTTAGTTTATCTTTCTACTACTTATTATTGTGTAGAAATGCAACAGATTTCTGTATATTGACTTCATATGCTGCAACTGTGGTGAATTTATTCTAATAGTTTTTTGGTGGACTCTTTAGGGCTTTCTATTTATAGTATAGGGCCACCTGCAAATATTAACAGTTTTACTCTTCCCTTAGTGCATGTTGGATGCTTTTTCTTATTCCTGTCTGATTACTATGGTTAGGAATGCCAGTACTGTGTAATAAAAGTGGTAAAAATTTGCATCCTTCTTTTGTTCCTGATGTTATAAGAAAAGCTTTCAGCCTTTTACAATTATGATTTTAACTATAAGTTTGCCATATAAGGCCTTTATTATTTTGAGATGTGTTCCCCTTTACCCACTTTGTTGAGAGATTTTATCATAAATGGATGTTGAATTTTGTCAAGTACTTTTTTCTGAGTCTATTGAGATAATCATATGATTTTATTATTGTTTGTTTTGTTATTGTGGTATATAACATTAGTTTTTTGCAGATCCCTGGAATATATCATACTTTATTAGTGGTGAATGATTATTTTACTTTGGGTTTGCTAATATTTGTTGAGAATTTTTGCATTTATGTTTGTCAGGGATGTTGGTGTGTACTGTTTTGTCATTTGTGATGTTTTTCACTGTTTTCTGTATTAGGGTAATGCTGGACTTGCAGAATGCATTTGGAAGCATATCTTCCTCTTCTATATTTTGAGAAGGATACCTTGAGAAGGATAGATACTTTTATTTTAATGTTTGGTAAAATTCATTTGGGAAGCTATCTGGTGTTAGAGTCTGGTTCTTGGGGAGTATTTAGGGTTTTTGTTTTTGTTTTCTATTTCAATCTCATTACTAGCAATGGGTCTGTTCGGATTTTCTATTTCTTCCTGATTCAGTCTCAGAAGATTTATGTTTCTTAAAGTTTATCCATTTTTTTCCTACATTTTCTAATTTGTTGGCATAAAATTTTTTACAGTAGTCTTATAATCCTTTGTATTTCTGTGGTTTAGGTTGTAATTTCTTTGATTTCTAATTCTGAGTCCCCTCTCTTGATGTCTCAGCAAGGTTTATCAGTTTTGTTTAAATTCTCATAGAGGAGCTCTTAGTTTCCTTGTTTTTTTTTTTCTATTTCTTTATGTTGATATTTTATTTTCACTGTGATCTTTCTTTCCTTCTGCTAACTTTGAGCTTTCTTTCTTTTGCTTTTCTTGTTTCTTTAGGTGTAAAGTGAGGGCTTTTTTTTTTTCTGAGATTTTTATTGTTTCTTGAGGTAGACCTGTATCACTACAAACTTCCCTCTTAAAACTGCTTTTGTTGCATCAAAAGGTTTTGAACTATGGCGTTACCATTTTTATTTGTCTCTAGGCATTTTTTTTTTTAATTTCCTCTTTGATTTTTTCAGTAACCCATTGGTTGTTTAATATCATGTTGTTTAGCCTCTACATGTTTGTGTGTTTCTCAGTTTTTCTCTTATCTTGATTTCTAGTTTCATACTGTTGTGGTCAGAAAAAAATGCTTGATATGATAAGTTCAATCTTAAATTTACTAAGACTTGTATTGTGGTCTTACATTGTAATCTATCCTGGAGAATGTTTCATGTGCACTTAAGAAGAATGTGTATTTTGTCATTCTTGGATAGAATGTTTTGATATATTTGTCAATGTCACATAGTCTAATGTTTTGGTCTAAGATCTTGTTCAAAGCTACTGTTTCCTTATTGACTTTCCTTCCAGATGATTTATCTATTGATGTAATTGAGGTGTTAAAATCCCCTACTGTTGTTGTATTACTGTCAGTTTCTTCCATTATGTCTGTTAATGTTTGTTATATACATGTAAGTGCTCCTAAATTGTCTGTATATTTATAATTATTATACTTTCTTGTTGGATTAATCATTTTATCATGATGTAATACCCTTGTATCTTGTCACAGTCTTTTTTTTAAAGTCTATTTTGTGTGATACAAGTATTGCTGCCACAGAATTTTTCCACTTTCATTGTCATGGAATTTTTTTTCATCATTTCAGTTTTATTCTGTATTTTTTGGTCTGAAGTGGGTATCTTACAGGTAGCATATGAATCTTTTTTTTTTTTTTCCTTTTAATCTATTGAGTCATCCTAGGTTGTTTTTTGTTTTTGTTTCTGTTTCTGTTTTGTTTTGTTTTGTTTTTTTCCTTTTCTCCTGAAGGAAGTTTCTTTAACATTTCTTTTAAGGCCAGTTTAGTTGTAATGAACACTTTCACTTGGGAAAATCTTTATCTCTCCATCAGTTCTTAATGATTACCTTGCCAAATAAAGTATTCTTCGTTCTAGATTTTTGTTTTGTTTTGTTTTGTTTCTGGTTTTGTTTTTGTTTTTCCCCTCTCTGCACTTTACAGGCCAGAAGAGAGTTCCCTTGATACATAATGATTTTTCTCTCTTCTTTTTAATATTATATTTTTAATTTTTGTTATTCTAATTAGTATGTGTCTTGATATGGACCTTAGATTTATTATATTTGGGACTCTCTGTGCTACCTGGGTCTGGACAGCTTTTCCTTTCCCAGGTTAGGGATGTTTTCAGCTATTATTTCTTCAGATAATTTTCTGGCCCTATTCTGTGTCTTTTTTCCTGAGGCCCCTATAATATGAATGTCATGCTTGATGTTGTTACAGAGGTCCCTTTACCCTATCGTCATTTAATTTTTTTTTTTCTTCTTGTTGCTCAGCTTGGTTGCTTTCACTCTTATCTTCTAGATTGCTGATCTACTCTTTTGTATCCTCTTTTCTGCTATTGATTCCTTCTAATGTAATTTCCCTTTTTAGTTATTGAATCTTCAGCTCTGACTGGTTCTTTTTTCTTTTTTCTTTTTTTTTAAGATTTTTATTTATTCATGGACAGAGAGAGATCACAAGTAGGGAGATAAGCAGGCAGAGAATGGGGGGAAAGCAGGCTCCCCGCTGAGCAGAGAGGCCGATGCGGGGCTTGATCCCAGGTCCCTGAGATCATGACCTGAGCTCAAGGCAGAGGCTTAACCCACTGAGCCACCCAGGTGTCCCTCTTTTTTCTGTTTTCTAACTCCCTGTTGCAGTACTAAATATTTACCTAGTGTTCTTACAAGTCTCATGAGTATCCTTATGACTGTTACATTGAACTCTTTAGCAGATAGATTGCTTACCTCTGTTTCATTGAGCTCTTTTCCTTGGATTTTACTTTGTTTTTTTCATTTGGTTCATATTTCTCTGTCTCTGAATTTTGTTTGGTTCCCGGTGTTTATTAGTATGTTTTAAGTAGATCAGCAGTATCTTTGCATCTTGAAAGTAGTGGTTTTATACAGAAGGCATCTTGTGGTGCCTAGTAGGTTAATCCCCCCCTGGTCACCAGAAAGAGGTAATCCAGGATTTCTTTTTGTGTGGGCTGTGTGTGCTCTTTTGTTGCAGCTGGGCTGCAACTGCTGTGGATGTGCTGATGCACAGAGATGGCCCTCAACCCAGCTATCAATGACTAAACATGACTACTGTGGTTGTGCTGGTGGGCAGGTCTTATCCTTGGTGGGGATGCCTGAGACTTCTGACTGGAGCTACTGTGGAGATACTTATGGGTGGGACTACCTTCTATTGCAGCTGAGTGAGAAGTAGAACGTAGTTACTGGAGGCATGCTGATGGGTTAGGTTGTCTACCTTCCTGGGATAGGATTCACTCTGAAGCAGTGCTAGTCCCAGCTGGGCTTTCTTGCTGGTTTTGATTGGGTTGTAGGCACACTGGGGTGACATCAGTCTAGGCTCAGGTAGCTCATGGGTCCTGTAGTACAGGAGATCATTTGGAGGGCAGGTGAGTTGGGTAGGGAAGGTCTGTAAGGAAACAAGTGGGCAGGGCAAGTGTGTTAGCAAAGTTGAAGAAGAGTGTCAAAATGACTCCTTCAAGTGATCTGTCAACTACACTGCAGGAGGGCAAGAAAAATGCTACCCACCAAAACTTTAGTTCTCAGAAAAATTTCATGAAGGTCTCTTACCCTCAGGCATATGTTCTAAAATTAGCCAATACATCTCCTTCATGTTTATTACAGGTCCTTTTTAAACTGCTGCTTCTGTGTTGGGTCTCAAGCAAAGTGATAGAGTCTCCTGGCCCTTTAAGAGTGGAGACATGGTTTTCTGTAGCCCTTCAACTCTCCTTTGATTTTCAAAGCTTCTGGAGCTAAGTCCCACCAATTTTTAAAACTGAATATTATAGGTTCTTATTGTTCTCATTATAGGTCCCCAGGGCAATGGGTGCCCTGCTTATGGTTTGATCCTTTTACTCTTCTGTCTGTGATATATCTCTTGTTGGTGGGTTACCTCACTGAGGGTAGGTTCCTGACCAATCTCTACCCTTCCTACTTTTCTTGATGTGACCTTCTTTTTCTCTATAAGTGTGGAAGGTCCATTCTGCCGGTGTTCAGGTTATGTTTAGAGTGGGTTTCATTATATGTAGCTGTTGCCTTAGTGCCTCAGTGGAAGATGAGCTCAGAATCCTCCCACTCTGCCATTTCCTCCCAACTGCTCTCTCATATTTATATCTTTAATCATAGCATGTGCGTGTCAACTTCATTCTCTATTATAACTGTATTAAAAATTAAAATAGTGTTAACTTTCTATCTCCCTTTTGATAATTGCTCCCATGTCAATAAAGGCTCGTTTGGTTAAATCCTGATAGAAATCAATTCTGTATCCATCAGCTTACAAACCAAGAAGCTAAAGACATTTTCACATACATTTATTGTACATAATATTTTCATAACCACCCTATTCATATTGCTGTTGAAAGTTAATACTGTGCCATCACATTGATGTCTTGTAAGGCTACACCCAGGCTGCTGCTTTATTTGTATTGGATTGTAATTAAGAACTGGTTTTGTATCTCATTTCTGAGATCAGATGTTGGTTCCACCTCTTTCCAGTTGTATGATGTTGTGGAGTTTGCCTAGCCCCTCTGTTTTTGTTTTCTCAGGTGTAGCAAGGAAAATAACATTACCTTCATCATTGTGTTGTGTGAGGATTAAATTATTAAATCTAATAGATTTAGGACAGTGTTTGACATGATGATTGCCATGGAAGTGTTGATAATTATTGTACTTTCCTGACCACTTACAGATCTAAATCTTGAAATAACCTCTCAGATGCAGATTTTTCTATAGTTCACATCATACTAAAATCAGAGTAAATGGCATACTAATTCATAAAGCAATATTTTGTTTAGCAGCCAGATGAGTATTTACTAAAGCATGCTAATTTACCATTTATATAAAATGGATATGAATAACTCATTTCACCATTTTAATTGTATGCTGATAGTTTTACTAATGTTCTCATTATTTGGTTTTAAGTATAAAATTATTATATATTGTTTTTAACAATTTACAATAATATTGTAGCAAATAATTCTATCATTCCCACTCACCAAGTATGAATACTGGTAATATTTGGCAAATATATTTCAAAATATTTTATTGTATGCACATCCAAATATTTACATGAGTTCATTTAAAAAAGACCATAATTATGGGCACTTTGGTGGTATAGCCAGTCATCTGGCTCTTGATTTCAAGTTCAGATTGTGGTTTCAGGGTCATGAGATCAAGCTCTGCAATGAGTTCTGCACTCACCTGGGGTCTGCTTCAGGTTCTCTCTCCTTCTCCCTCTGCACCTCCTGCTCATGCTCTCTCTTTCTCTATCTCAAATAAATAAATAAATCTTAAAAATGAAGGACCATAATCACTAATTTTATATTTTAATTATTAAATATAATTATTCATAAATCTAAAATTAAAATAAACATGCCGTCACCGATGCCATTTTTAGATGGCAGATTGAGTTGTCACTTTGATTCTTACCTTTGTCAATAGCTCCTCAATGAACATTTTGTAAGTTGAAAGAAATCCTACTATTTATTTTAATTTTTAAAATTTTTAATAAGCTTTTGATATTTTCTTTTATATGGGTTTCTTCAGCTTTATTGTTATGATTGACATAACATTATGTAAGTTTAAGGTGTATAATGTGTTAATTTGACATTTACATATTGCAGGATTATCGCCATAATTTTAGTGAATATTGGAATCATGTCCCATTAATATAATGTGTGTGTGTGTGTGTGTGTGTGTAGTGAGAACATTTAAAAATTTATCTTTTAGTGACTTTCCAGTATGTAATACAGAGTTATTAACTGTAATCACTATGCTACATGTCAGATCTCCAGCAATTATTCATCTTATAGCTGGAAGTTTGTGATTTTTGACCAACATATCTGCTTTTCCCTTACCTGCTCATCTCTGGTAACCATCTCTCTACTTCTGTTTCTAGAAATTTGGCTTATATAGCTTCCACAGAGAAAGTTATATCGTACAGTATTTTTCTGTCTGACATATTTCACTTAGCACAAATCCTCAAGGTCTATTTATACTTTTACAAGTAGAAATATGTCCTTTCTCATAGCTGAACAGAATTCCATTATGTGCACGTGAACATAAGCACACATGCACACACACCTTTCCTATCCATTCATCTGTTGACAGACACTTAGATTATTATCACATCTTGGTTATTGTGATAATGCTTCATTGAATATGGAACTACAGATATTTATTCCAGATCAAGAGATATCCTTTGGATATGTATATTCAAAAGTGGGATTCCTGAAATATATGGTAGTCCTATTTTTAATATTTTGAATAACCTCTATACTATTTTGAGTAGTGGCTGAACTCTTTTCATTTACATTGCCATAAGTACTACACAATGGTTCTTTATATCCTACATCATCACCAACACTTAAATCTTTTTCATAGTAGCCATTCTAAAAGGTGTGAAGTAATACCTCATTGTGGTTTTCATTTGCATTTCCCTGGTGATCAGTGATGCTGAGCATCTTTCCATGTACCTGTTGGCCATTTCTGTGTTGTCTTTGAAAACGTTTTTCTTCAGGTACTTTGCAAACTTTTAAATCAAAATGTTTGTTTTCTTTGCTCTTGAGTTGTAGAAGTATATTGCATATTTTGGATATAAACCTTTTATCAGATTTATGATTGGCAAATATTTTTTGTCCATTTCATGAGTTGTCTTTTCGTTTTTTTTGATGGTTTCCTTTGGTATGTAGAGACTTTTATAAATTTGATAATTTTTTTTCATTCTTTCTGTGTTTCCTTTGTTTTTGATGTCTAATCTAAAATATCATCACCAAGACCTATGTTAAAGAGCATGGCCCCTGGTTTTTTCTAGGACTTTTATGGTTTTATGTCTTACATTCAAATCTTTAATCCATTTTCAGTTTATTTTTGTGTAAGATGTAAGGTAAGAGCCCATTCACCCTTTTGCATGTGGCAGTTTTGTTTATAAAATAGCATTTATTGATGAGACTATTGTTTCTACATTGTATGTTCTTGACTCCTTTGGTATAAAATATTAACAATATATGGATAGGTTTATTTCTGAGGTTTCTATTCTATTCATGCCAGTATCGTACTATTTTATTTATTGAAGTCTTGAAATGTAGTTTCAAATCAGGGAGTGTGATGCCTCCAGCTTTGTTCCTTTTTCTCAGTTGCTTTGCATATTTGGGTTTTTTTGTGGTTCCACATAAATTTTAGAATATTTCTTCTATTTCTGTGAAAATGCCATTGGAATTTTGAAAGAGATTACATTGGATCTATAGATGACTTTGGGTGATCTTACATTCACATTATTCTTTTAATCCATGAACATGGAATATCTTTCCATTTGTCTTCCATTTCTATTTTCAGTGGTTTATAACTTTTAATATACAGATTTTTTATTTCCTTGGTTAAATTTGTTCATAAGCATTTTATACTTTTGATACTATTATAAATTGAATTTTAAAAAATCTTTCTGATAGTTTATTAGCATATAGACAGCTGGTTTTTACATAATTTATATCCTATACTTTACTAAAATTGCTTAACATTTTTTATGGATTCTTTAGGGTTTTCTATATACAATATTATCTGCAAATATAGAATGTTACTGTTTCCTTTCTGATTCAGATGCTATTTATTTATGCATGCATGCCTAATTGTTCTGGCTAGGACTTCCAGTATGATACTGAGTAAAAATGTAAAGGGTGGGCACTCTTGTCTTTTTAAAGATCTTGAGTTTGATGTTAGCTATGGCTTGTTACATATGGTTTTTATTATGTTGAGGAATATTCCCTTCATACACAGTTTGTTGAGATTTTTTATCATGAAAAGATGTTGAATTTTGTAAAATGTTTATTCTCCATCTATTGAGACGATGAATGATCACATGGTTTTTGTTGTTAATATGCTGTATCACATTGCTTTATTGGCAAATTTTGTACCATCCTTGCATCCCTGGAATAAATCCCATTTAATCATGGTGTATGGCATTTTAATATATTGAAATCAGTTTGCTAATACTTTGTTGAGGATTTTTCTATTTGTGTGCATCAGAGGCATTAACCTACAATTTTCTTTTCTTATTATGTCCTTGTCTGGTTTGGGTGTCTTGGTAATGCTGACCTCATAGGATGAGTTTGGAAGTATTCTCTCCTTTTCTATTTTTTTTTTTTTTAGCTCTTCTAAAGCTTTATTTTTATTTTTAAGGAACCAAATTCTAAATTTTATATCTTCATCCTTTGAACATATATTACCTCTTTTTTTTTCTCCTTTTCTATTCTTGAGAATACTTTGAGAAAGATTGGTATTCTTTAAATATTTGGTAAAGTCTACCAGTGAGTCCATCTGGTCCTAGACTTATGCTTGGGAGATTTTTGATTACTAATAAAAGGTCTGTTTAGATTTTTTTAATTCTTCATTATTTCAGTCTTGTTAATTTCTCTGTCTCTAGGTATTTCTCTATTTATTCTAGATTGTTCAGGTTTTTTTAGCATATAATTATTCACTGTACTCTATTTTCATCCTTTGCATTTGTTTGGTGTCAGTTTCATCTTTCATGGACAATTTTACTTCTTTGAGTTTTCTTTTTCTAGCTTAGTATAGCTATAGATTTCTCTTTCTCTCTTTTTTTTATTTTTTAAAAGTTATTTATTTATTTATTTATTTGAGAGAAACAGAGAAGAAGAGCATGAGCAGAGAGAGGGAGAAGCAGACTCCCTGGTGAGCAGAAAGCCTGGTGTAGAGCTCAATTCCAGGACCCTGAGATCATGGCCTGAGCCACTCAGGCATCTCATCTCTTTGTCTAAAATGAAACAAAACAAAACAAAAAACTGAATTGTATAGTTTTTAGTCTTTTTAGACTCTATTCCATTTATTTTCACTCTGATTCTATTTCCTTCCTTCTCCCAACTGGCTTTAGTTTGTTTTTATTTAAATAGTTCTTTGATGTATAAAGTTAAGTTGTTTTAAATCTGCCCATTTTACTTAATGTCTTTGTTATCTATCACTATAAACTTCCCTTTTAGAAGTGCTTTTATTGAGTCTCTTAAGTTTTGATATGTTTAGTTCCCGTTGTCTCAAGATATTTTCACTTTTGATTTCTTCTTTGACCCACCAGTTGTTTTACAGTGTACTGATTAATCTTTTTAATCTTTATGTATTTGTGATTTTTTTTAGTTTGTTTCTTGAAATTGATTTCTAATTTAATTAATGTGTGTTCAAAAAAGATGCTTGATGTGATTTAAATCTTTTTTTTTTTTTAATTAAGACTTGTTTTGTGGCCTAACATATGACAAATGTTAGAGAATGTTCCATGTGTGTTTAAGCAAAATACATATTCTGCCTCAGTTGGATAGAATGTTCTATAAATGTCTGTAAAGTTGATATGGTCTAAGATATCATTTAAGTCCAATGTTTCCTTACTGATTTTCCTGGATGATCTATCCATTGTTGAAAGTGGGGTATTGAAGTTTCCTACTTTTAGTGTGCTACCATGTGTTTCTCCTTTCTTTTCTGCTAATACTTGCTTCATATATTTAGATGCTCCAAAATTGGGTGCAATTTGTTTTTTTTTTAAAGATTTTATTTGTTTACTTGACAGAGAGATCACAAGTAGGCAGAGAGGCAGACAGAAAGAAAGGGGGTAGCTGGCTTCCCACTGAGCAGAGAGCCCGATGCGGGGCTCAATCCCAGGACCCTGGGATCATGACCTGAGCCAATGGCAGAGGCTTTAACCCACTGAGCCACCCAGGCGCCTCTGCAATTTGCTTTTTTATCAGAATTTTGATATTATGCAAATTTTTTTGAAAAAAAAATTTTTTAATGACTCGTTTTAGGACTACTTCAGTGCTACTTAAGGCAAGATACTGAGGAAGATTTATAGGTAAATCTTTCCTGAAAGTTCTAATAGTAAATGCTCCTCCACATTTATTAAAAAAACAGAGTAATACTAAATTTAAATTGATGGGAGGAAAATATATTTAACCTCTACTTTTCACTGATAGAATCTAATTCATAAGTTACTTCTAAGGAGTCATCCACACATAATAGTCAAGCACATTATGGAAAAGTGTGATAAATATTATTTTCAAAATGGTAGTGAAGTAAGAGATGTCAAATTTCATGAGAGCAGTCTTTGTTCAAGACTTTGTAACCCCGTGCTTAGATTTTTGTCTGGCCCAGTGTCTAGAATATATCTGACAGAACAGAGGTACTTGTTAAGTGAATTAATAATGAATCATTTAAGATATTCACCCAATAAATAAGGTGTATATCTTACACAAATTTATTTTAGTGCAATAAAATAAAAATCTGTTTAAATTATGGAATATAATTTTTAAGTAAATTATTCCTTATAGGTAATGTAAAAAGTATTCACAAGAAAATTATTTAGGATGTTTCCAATGTTGGAATAAATTCATAATCTTTCTCTTTTGAGTTCTCGAGATTTTATGTGGACCAGGTGGTCATGATAGAATTTATAAAGGATATAGCCATAAATTATAATTTAATTCACTTGCTGAACAAATAATTTTGTTGCTTTTATTGCCTAATGGACACTCTGTTAAACACTGGGAGTGCTGCAATTAACAAGAAAATTGTGTCTTTCTCCTTATGAAATTTTAATCCAATGACTGCCATTTACTTTTGGGTGACATCTTTAAGTCTTCACAAAGAAACAAGGAAGTCAACAGTAGCTACTACTGTATTGTTTTTGAATATGAAAATCAACTACTCTTTATTTAATTTGTCTCAGAGATTCTGGGCAGAGAAAATTCTTAGTTTTCTTCAAAAGAGAATAGACAACTTGAAATTTGATACCACATTTCCTTAAGGTGATCTGTGACCAACAAACAAACCTCCCCACCCCCAAACCACCTCACCAAAACAAACGAACAAATAAACAAACAAACAAAAAAACTGGAAAACTTCTATCAAAGGAAAGTAGATTTATTTTTTAAAAGTCTCTAATCCTTTCCTGCATATTAAAGTGCATATTTATAAATTTAGAACATACAGACAGGCACCTTTTGTACTCTAAATTTAGCCATAAACTAAAGTCTTCAGTGTGTGAGCCCTGTTTAATGTTGGCAAAGAGCCAGTTCATTTCTTCCACTAATAGCAGTGGCCATTGCTTATAATGATCTTAGAAGCAGGTGCTTATGCATTCCTGTCATTAGTATAAAAGACCTTCTATTTCAGGTCAGGTGATAAAAATGAAAGTCTAAATGTCGACTCCAATACCACTGGATTCCATCAAAAAAGAACCTGTATGTTAACTCAGTAGGGGATGATTCCACAAAGTTCTCTAGTTCACTTTATTCATTTCTTTCAGTCTTGGGGCTGTATTTCTGAAACACCAGTAGCTAAAATAAAGATAGCTTTCCTGAAAGTCAATTGTTGGGCTAGTTTATTTACTTATTTTATAAATGCATACCTAGCCAAACTCTCTCTCAGCAAGGGTGCAGAATACAAATAATTGGAGAAAGTAAAATATAACATATGCTTTCCTGCTGTTTCCAAGCATCTTTGCAGAATATATCTCACTTGTCTATTGACAAAAGTCATCCTTGCTAAACTGGTTTATAATTATAAGGTGATCTCTCTGTATCTCTCTCTCTCTCTTTATCTCTCCTTCCTGTCCTCCCTCTCCTTCACACACACATACACTTACACACACACACACACTCTCTCTCTCTCTCTCTCTCTCTCTCACACACACACACACACACACACACACACACAAAACCCAAATGAAAGAATAGGTGTTTTTGGAATTCAGATTTGAGAATTTAAAACTTAGTTTGTAAGGCTGCCAAACTTGAACATGAGTATATTTCACAAGTGAAGAATATCTTAGGCTTGAGTTTATATGCCAATAACCTTGAATATATCTCAAAAGAGATTTTATATTGCTACTGATATTAAGTCAGAAATAGGTCTTACATGTGCCTAAAATAATTATTTTACATTTTATAGTAACTAGCTATGTAAAATAAAACCACAATTTTGTTAAAGGGAACATTGGAACACATTTTCCTATGCTACTTGTCTTTCATAGAAGTATAAATGAAGGTGCTGCATTTCAGGGTCTTTTGAAAGCAAGATGTTATTTTACATGCCTACTTCTCAGGCTGTTATATCCACAAACTCTTTAGAGAGAACCTGTCTTTTCCTGTGTTCTGACCTCAAGGCATAGCCTTAGACCTTCGAGTTTGTACCACCTGACTTTGTTCCATCTACCCACAGGTAATTGGATTCAGCTAAGCACCTAACTCAAAGCATTTAATTCATACAATAATTGATAAAAAATTAAAATGAATATGCTTTTTTCCCCAAGAGTCTGAGTAATTGAGAATTTAGAGATGATCTGGTTATTATAGTAAGTGCTCTCCTGAAAGGACGTACATGGGCAGAGGTAGGTCATGAGAGATGAGGAGCAAACCAAATTATGAATATATCCGAGTCAGGGAATACTGAAGTTATAATGTAGCAAGAACTGTATGGGATAGGAGATCTATAAAGTAGAAGAGAAAGATCTTCAATTTGTAGTGTAAAGAGATCCTAAATGTATAAATCTACAAACTCTTAATGTAGATGTTTCTGATAAGGAAATGGATTTTTCTTGGATTCAAATAATCCTCAAGTTTCTGAGAACTTCCTGGCCATACTATTGATCATTACACTTTGAACTCACAAAAAGTAGTTATAAGATAGACAAAAGAGACATTACTATAAAGTAAATGGCACAAACAAGTAATTTTGTGTTGAGGACTCAAATTTTTTATTTAATTTAATCCTTGAGTCAAATCTATCCATTCTATTCATATTTAGAGCATTTTTTTTTCTATTTTTTAAAATTTTTTATTAACATATAATGTATTATTAACCCCAGGGGTACAGGTCTGTAAATTGCCAGGTTTACATACTTCACAGCACTCTCCATAGTACATGTGACAACCATTTCTTGAGGGTCTACCATGTGTCTAATATTTGGGGATGAAATATCCTGTTCTTAGGGAGCAGATATTTAGGAAAAAGTAATCTATAGTAAATAATTATATATTAAACACACACATTATATAGTATATTTCTTAGATTCAGTTTTCTCGGGACCAGGCTTTCTCAGGACCAGGCTTTAATGCAGAAAATCATCTGCAGAAAGTTTATTGGTGTTTTCTTGGTATCACACCTACAAGGGGAAAGAAAAAGGATTGGACAAAGAAAGGTTTGAATTGTACCACAGTCTTAACAAGGGGTTTTCCAGGTTTAAGGCTGAAATGCTTCTTGAACATTATTCCACCTTGAAGCAAGTGTGTAAGCTTTTATTTCCTCCCTTGGTTCATGACCAATCATAGAACATGGGTTGCCTTCAGGGAGGAAAAATGAATCTTTTCTTTGGTGAAGATTCAATATTCACAAATTAATCAGTCTGTGATACATCACATCGATAAGAGAAAGGACAAAAACCACATGATCATTTCAGTAGATTCAGAAAATTCATTTGACAATATGCAATATCCATTCGTGATAAAAAACCACATGATCATTTCAGTAGATTCAGAAAATTCATTTGACAATATGCAATATCCATTCGTGATAAAAGGACCCAACAAAGTAGGTTTAGAAGGAACATACTTTAATATAATAAAGGTTATATATGAAAAACCCACAACAAACTTCATACTCAATATGGAAAAGCTGAGGGCTTTCCCTCTGTTTGGTCAGAAACAAGATAAGGATGTCTACTATAACCACTTTTATTCAACATAGTACTGGAAGTCTTAGCCACAGCAATCACATAACAAAAAGAAATAAAAGGCATCTATCTACATTGGTATGGAAGAAGTAAAACCCACTATTTGCAGAGGACATGAATCTCTATATAGAAAACCTGAAAGACTCCAGCAAACAATTGCTTGAACTGATAAATGAGTTCAGTAAAGTTGCAGGATGCAAAATCAATGTACATAAATCTGTTGCATGTCTATACACCAATAATAAAACAGCAGAAAAAGAAATTAAGGAATCAATCCCATTTACAATTGGACCAACAACCATAAGATACCTTGGAATGAACCTAAACAAAGAGGTGAAAGATCTGTGCTCTGAAAACTGTAAAATGCTGATGAAAGAAATTGAAGATGACACAAATAAATGGAATAACATCCCATGCTCATGGATTGGAAGAACAAAGATTCTTAAAAATCTCTATACTAACCAAATAAATCTACACATTTAAGGCAATCTTTGTTAAAATAACAACAGCATTTTTACCAGAACTAGAACAAGCAATCTTTAAATTCATATGAAACCATAAAAGCCTCCAAAGAGCCAAAGCAACCTTGAAAAGCAAAGCAAAGCTGGAGGTATCACGATTCTGGACTTCATGTTATATAACAAAATTTTAGTAATCAAGATAGTATGATACTAACACAATATAGACATGTAGGTCGATAGAACAGAATAGAAAACCCAGATATGAACCCACAACTATATCATCAGTTAATCTTTTACAAAGCAGGAAAGAATATACAGTGAGAAGAAGACCATCTCTTCAACAAATGGTGTTGTGAAAACTGGGCAGCTATAAGCAAAAGAAAGAAACTGGACCACTGTCTTACACCATACACAAAAGTGAATTCAAACTGGATTAAAGACCTAAATGTGAGAGCTGAACTATAAAAGTCCTAGAAGAGAATACAGGGAGTAAGCTCTTTGACATCAGCCTTAGCAAATTCTTTCTATACATGTCTCTGGAGGCAAGGAAAACAAAGGAGAAATAAACAATAGGGACTACATCAAAATAAGAATCCTCTGCATAGCAAAGGAAACTATCAACAAAACTAGAAGGAATGGAAGAAGACATTTGCAGATGACATATTCAATAAAGGGTTAGTATCTAAAATATATAAGAACTTATACAACTCAATATCTGAAAAACAAATAATCCATTTTAAAAGTGGGCAGAAGACATGAACATCCATTTCTTCAAAGAAGACACAAATAGCCAACAGTCATAAGAAGATGCTTATAATCAGTATCAGAGAAATGCAAATCAAAGCTACAATGAAATATCACTTCACACCTATCAGAATGACTAAAATCAATAATACAAGAAAAAAAAAAGGATGTTGTGGAGGATGTGGAGAAAAAGGAACCTTCTTGCACTGTTGGTGTGGATACAAACCACTGCACACACTGTGAAAAACAGTATGGAGGTTCCTCAACAAGTGAAAAATAGAAATACCACATGATCCAGTAATCACACTACTGGGTATTTACACACACAAAAATACAAAAATGATAATTCAAAGGGATGCATGCACCCCTATGTTTATGGCAGTATTATTTATATTATTCAACATACATACAGCTGAAGCACCCATTGATAGATGAATGGATAAAGAAGATATGATCTAGATCTATCTGTCTTCATCTATCTATCTATCTATCTATATCTATCATATATCTATCAATCTTGATCCATCTATAAATAAAGAATGAGGGGCACCTGTGTGGCTCAGTTAAGCATCTGACTCTTGGTTTCAGTTCAGGTCATGATCTTATGGGTCTTGTAATTGAGCTCCATGGTGAACTTCACACTCCATGGGGAGTCTGCTTGGAGATTCTCTTCCTCTGGGAGATTGTTTTCCCCCCTCACATTCTCTAAAATGAATAAATAAATCTTTAAAAAATGAAATCCTGTCATTTGCCATAATACTGAAGGAGCTAGAGAATATAATGCTAAGCAAAATAAGTCAGAGAAAGACAAATACCGTATGAGTTCACTCATGTGGAATTTAAGAAAGAAATCGAATGAGGAAAGGGAAAAAAAGAGAGCAAGAGAGAGAGAAGAAATGGACTCTTAATTATAGAGAACAAACTGATAGTTAACAGAGAGAAGGTGGGTAGGGGCATGGGTGAAATAGTTGGAAATAGGTGATGGGGATTAAGAAGGGTACTTGCTGTGATGAGCACCAAATGGTGGATGGAATTGTTGAGTCACTATATTGTACTCAACTAATAAAACATTGCACATTAAAAAAAAAAAAAACTAAATTGTAGCAATAATAACATTTACTCCCTGAGGGATAGGAGATGTCTCATCTTGTCCGAGTCTTGAGATAATATTTTTCTAGAGTGCCAGGTGAATCATTGAAGTCAGTAAGTCCATCTTCATGTTTTTAATCCCTGGAGAACTGAGTCACTACTACAAATGCAAGCCCATTTAGCCTCTTTGATTTTCAACCTTTCTCAGAATAGGGCATAGTGCTTTGGAGAAAGTCTCTTCATAACTTAATCCATCTTGACTTGTGGAACTAGTATTTATGAGTATTTATTTATGAGTACACTAGTACTCATTTATGAGTACTTATGAGTATTTGTGAGTCCTTATGAGTATTTATGAGTACACTAGTCAGTGTTTATGAGTATTTATGAGTACCCTAGTCAGAAAGCTTTCCATTTTTGATAGTTTATCTAATTAGAAATCCAGGAGTTAGAACCATTTCAGGCTATGGTGTATGAGCCCAAATGATATCTAGAATCTTTCAACAGCCCATTTACTTGGGTTTTCCCTTGCACCGGAGTGATGTTTCTTACCTTAGGCATTCCCTACCAGAAACATCAGTCTTGTCCAGAATTTCTACTCTTATGATAAAGGAATTATATCTAAATCTCTTGATTGCTCCTAAATATATTTCTCCAATTCTAATTATTTTTCATGTCCATGTATTCTTGAATATATCCCCATCTGTATAACTCATCATCGCATAACTCTGCATCTCCCCATACCTGGTCTGTAAATACACTATTTGGGTGATGTGTACAACCACACACCCAGTTGTTAGAGTGGAAAACTTATTCATTTTAATCAAAATGGCCTATAGATTATTTTTATTGAAAAACACTAAACTATTTTTTTAAAGATTTTATTTACTTATTTGAGAAAGAGAGGGAGAGAGAGAGAGAGCACAAGCTGGAGGGAGAAGCAGAGGAAGAGGGAGAAACAGACTCCTCACCAAACAGGAAACTTGATGCGGGGCTCGATCCCAGGACCCTGAGATCATGACCTGAGCCAAAGGCAGATGCTTAATCAACTGAGCCCCCCAGGTCTCTCAACACTAAACTACTTAAAAGAAGTAAAATAAACTTTTAAAAACATTTCAGAATTGCAATTCTTATTTTTCCTTAAAAATATTCTCTTTATTGGAGTACCTAGTAAACATCTGCCTTCAGCTCAGGTTATGATCTCTGGGTCCAGGGATCAAGCCCATTAACTGGCTTCCTGCTCAGCAAGGAATCTGCTTCTCCTCCTGCCCTTCCCTCTCCCCACTTGTGCTCGCTTGTGCTCTCTTTCTCTCTCTTTCATGAAAAAATAAAATCTTCAAAAAATTAAAAAAAAATTACAGTAAAACCCTAACTTTCCAAATTTATAATCATCTAGGAATATTACAGTGACAGAAATTTTATAGAAGAAATATTCCATAAACTGAGTCTACTATCGTCACAGTTATCTTGAAGAACATCTGCGTAACAGTAGCCTGTTTAACATTATTGTATAAAAATGAGTAAGAATGTATTTCAGATTTGTAATTTTCAGCATTCCACGTAACCTTTATTAAAGACTAAATTATGCCTTCAGCATAAGCCACAAAGTAGGAAAATAATTTTATTCCCTATTATATGAGAAAAGGATTTTTATCTTCCTGGAATGAATTATAATCACACTTGCTACAATTAATAGTAGAACACAAATAATACATTGTGATCATAATCCTTTTTTTTTTTTTTTTTCCTTTTCTGGATAATAAGCAAGTGTGGTAAAGTCAAAGTGCATTTTCATTACAAAACTGTTGTCGGTTGGGGCGCCTGGGTGTTTCAGTGGGTTGGGCCTCTGCCTTGGGCTCAAGTCCTGATCTCAGGGTCCCGGGATCAAGCCCTGCATTGAGCTCTCTGCTTGGTGGGGAGTTGCTTCTCCCTCTCTCTCTGCCTGCCTCTCAGCCTACTTGTGATTTCTCTCTTTCTCTGTCAAATAAATAAATAAAATCTTTAAAGAAAAAGAAGAAAAGAAAAAAAAAACACCTCTGTTGTCTTTTTTCACTCAAGCTCCTTTAATAAAATACAGATCACTGTAAATTACAGTAGTTATCTCTAGAGAATGAAAGGCTTGCTTATGATACTTCGACCAAAAAAAAGAAAAAAAAAAAAAAAGAAATATTAGGCATAGTTTCCAAAGAACTAAATGCTTGACTATATCCTGACAGTCCTAGGTTAAAATTAAGATCGCCTTGGTTAGAATATGTAATTATTTTGTGTTATTTTGGTTAGTAAGGGACTGTCATTATTCTGCTTAACTGGTATTTCACCTATACTCTACTTGAACTGACTGTGACTAAACATTAACCTTCTTATTGACCTTAAGAGAAAAACATAATCTGAAGCATCTTGCAGTATTTTATATTTATGTAAATAATAATAATAATTATAATCATCATCTGTCAGAATGAAACAATATTTTGTATTATAAGATATTTAGCTAATAAAAGTATATGCATATGTATTTAATGATTCATATAAAGCACTAAAAGTATCCATTTACATTTCAAAAATAAAATGTGAATTAAAACGTTTGTAAACCACTGAATTCTTATCCTCCCCTAACACATGATTATAGTTCTCTGTTCAGAAACTCAGGGCATGTATATAGTTAGGAGAAATTACCACTAATACTCTTTTTGTTGTACAACCGTGTTTTCCAAGTTACTAGGGCTTTATGCATTACCGCTGTTTGGCTTTAGCATAAGGAGACAAAAGAAAGCTGTGCAACAGAATAACCATTTAGGAAATAACATAAAAAATAATAAATGTTAAAGACAAAGAACAATAGAAAGCCTTATAAGGAAAAAAATCCCAAGCCCCAATTCACCCAGAGGCAAACTTCTAATATTTTCTTTATCTTAGGGGTGGGTGACCTTCAAGTCCCTAAATAAGAGGTTATATACCACTATTTTTTCACTAACCAACTTTATTTATTATTTATTTATTCACTTCTTAAGGGACAAAAACATGGCTCATACTTCAACTAACTTTCCCTCCATTTCACAATTTTAATCATTGTCATGATTTTGTTCTTGTATTTTTAACTTTATATAGTTAAGTTTGTTTTTCTTATTACTAATGTTTCAACAGTATCTCTACTCTTGATGTCGTATAAGTTGAACATGGCTGTATTCCTGTCTTCCCAGTTCTGTTCTGTTCCCTGCTTTCAGTAGGCTTACAAGCTAGAGCTTTTCTATTACAATGTAAAGGTTAGTAACATTCCCATTCTTCCCTGAATTAAGTTCATGCATGACTTTGGGTGTATAGTTACAATCCACTGAGATCCATTAGTCGGTAATATACAAATATTACCATGGAGCTGTAAACAGGTGGTACTCAAAGGAGATTTTTCCCAGGGCAGCATAGGATATGTGGTTTATTTTACAGCTTATTCTAAAACTGGTATTTTAGCATTTCTTGTGTTTGAATCATTAATTTTCTGTAAGGTTTTTTTGGTGGTTTCTAGATAATCTTATTACCCTACTGTCTCGTTGAAACTCTGGGGAAACTTTTATGGTAATGATAGCTCTAATACCCTAAGTTCTAGCATGCTCTTTGGGAACTCTCCACTCCATGGCATTTTGTGACTGCCTTTTAGGTTCATATTTATTATTTTATGTTATCAATGTTTTCGCCTTGTAAAATCGTCACTTAATCATTACTTCATATATTTACTATCTGCTTACAGTATAGCTACAGTGAAATAAGAAATATTATATTCAGAGATGTTTGGAGGACTTCACACTTTATTAGCAAATAAACTACTTGAGTTATATTTCTTTAAGCCGATATGAATAGCTTGCATTGAAAAATGCAGACATCACAGGGAATATTTTATTTTGAAATCAATTTGGCTTTGAAATTTTATCCAATTGATAGCCATGTTGTATTTCAAAAGAACTGGTGAGAAACAAAACCAATTATAGACAACTGTTAAAAAAAAAAAAACAAAAACGGGTTTCTAGAGTACAAGCATGTCACCACTTATGTAGTAGAAGTTGCTGAGCATTATGATAATAACTCTGAAGATTTATTTAACTCCTATAGATTAGATCAACACTAAGGACTAGAAATGTATGACTCTGTATATTCCTTATCAGCTAATCATCTATTAGTACCCAGGGATATCTCTGTAGATAAAAAGAGGCAAATGAAGTTCAGATACTTGCTTAGTCAGTTAATTACTGCTAGAATTTTTGCTAAGTTTATTAAACTCTAAGACCCCAATTCCACATCAGAAAAATGGGTATAAGAATACCTATGCTTTGAGATTATACTGAAATCTCAATGTAATAAAAATTGTAAATGATCTCATTAAAGGGTAGCCACATAATAGGAACTCAACTTTTATATTGAACACTATTATTACTTAAAGAGGGTAGTGTCTATCATCATTCCAATCATTTTTTCAAAACTTATGCATTTTATGAGGCTGCATTCCTCAGACTGGTTTTATGATACACTAAATTGTGTGCAGGCACTTTGAGTATATCAGAAAAGTATTAATTCATTTGACTGGTTCCCCTTTAGCAACTAATGTACTTAAAATATAGCATAATTCATAACTTTAAAAAGAATATAGATTTATACCCTAATTTGTTTTGATCATATCCAATAATTTCAGAAATTGTCTTTAAGAAAAAGATTAAAGCTTTAATGAAAATTCAGGTGAGAATTTTTCAATGACTAGAAAACACTAAAAGTATATTCAAATTCTTTTAATAATAATAAAAACTAAACTATGGTGTAAGCTCTGACTGCCCTTGGTGCTGAAAAATGTTTCATAAATTATACTTTGAAATCACTTAATACTAAAAGAGACCCTGGAACAAAGTCCCAATAAATATTCTTAGATTTATGTAACTAATGCCCTGAGCTACATTTGATGATTTTTAAAGCTTAAAAAAAAATAGTATGGCACTGCAGTTTTTTAAAAGAGTATCAAAGAGTTAATAGAATACTTAGGAAGCCATTGAAATCCAATTAGAACTATATGTGGAAACAAGACTTTTCACATCTCTAAGGTTGACAGTAAATATTTATTTTCTGAGTGATACTTGCTAATACTCTGCTTCCTAATTGCTTTTCTCTATTGAATAGCAAACTCCAAATCAGTTTGAAGAGATTGTGCTTTTCAAACTTTAACAATAGACTATCTGAAAGCAAACATTTGCTCACTTGAGTGCTACAGTTCTATTTTAACTTACTTTGAATTTAGGTTAATAAGACTGCAAACCTTTGTTTCTGATATGTGTTCCAGTTAGCTGCACAATTTTAAAGTATATTTCTCTCACCTCTTTCAAGGATTCCCTAACTATCTCTTAATATAGTAATTTCTATTCTTGTACTTAATAATGAAATAATGCAAGGGTGCTTTAAAATTCAAATAATAATTCCACATGTATTATCCATTGACTATTTATTCTTTTCTATATAAAATACATATATTTCTGGTGAATTATTTTCCCTTAAGAATTTGTGGCTGTTCATCGCATCCTTTTTACCACAAAATGTACCCGTGTACTTGCATTCTTAAATATGGTCCCTCTGCCATTTGTTTGTTTGTTCCACTGCTTGAAGAAAATATTTTCTAATTCCAAGCCTTTCCTACTTTGCTCCCTCTTGTTTTTTAATGTTTCCTTCTAGTATATTATTCTCATCAGCATACAAAAAATGCCAAACATAGACATTTTAAAACTTTCCCCTTGCTTCCGTATCCTGCTTTATCTACTCCATTTTCATCCCACTCTTCCTTAAAGTAATTTTTTAAAAGATTTTATTTATTTATTTGAGAGAGAGAGAGAGAGAGAATGAGAGAAGAGAGGTCAACTGGAGAAGCAGACTCCCTGCCAAGCAAGGAGTCCAATGTGGAACTCGATCCCCGGACTCCAGGATCATGATCTGAGCCAAAGGCAGTTGCTTAACCAACTGAGCCACTCAGGAACCCCTTACAGTAAAACTCTTTGAGAAAATTATTCTCATTGTTTACTATCTTTATCATATTCTCTTCCTTTTTGAACAAACACTAGCAGGGTTTCTTTCCAAGAAATTTGCCAAAACTGCTCCAGGAAATGTGCTGAAATTCAATGGTCCATTCTTCATCATTATGTTCCTGAACCTATTCATGGCATGTGACAGGCGTGTTGATTCCTCATCTTTGACTTTCTTTTGTTTGGACTCTGGGACATTCTCCTTCCATCTCACTGCTAATTCTCTGTCTTCTTTATAGATCTTCTTTGAAATCCAGACTTATAAATGTTTTGTTTCTAAATACATGGAAGATACTTATCTCTGGCCCAACTCTGACCCCTCCCCACTAAGTTAGAGGTTCATGCACCAGTCATCTTTGATCTCCCCACTGAGAGGTTAAATTAATACATCTAAAACTTAATTCATTTTTGCACCATGCTTTACACCCTTCTCCCTAAGTGCTCCCCATCTCAGTAGATACAGTAGCTTTATAACCATATGGATTTAGAAGTATAACGTTAAAAAATTATAGCAGCATGTGGGATAATTCTGATAGAGAAAATTCAGTTCTTCCAGTTATTAGGGCCAGAAAACAAGGTGTCAATATGGTCTCTCTTTAAAAAAAAAAAAAAAAAAAAAAAAAGGTTTTATTTATTTATTTGACAGAGAGACAGTGAGAGAGAGCATAAGAGGAGAGAAGGTCAGAGGGAGAAGCAGAATTTCCATGGAGCCGGAAGCCTGATGCTGACTCATTCCCAGAGTTCCAGGATCATGACCTGAACCTAAGGCAGTTGCTTAACCAACTGAGCCACCCAGGCACCCTTATTATGAACTCTGATATTTTTTTCAATTCCCATATTAATCTATCAACAAATTTCATGGGCTCTATCTTCAAAATATTTTCAGATTGTTACTGCTGTTTGCTGTTGCCACAGCTATCCGCTAAGCTCAAGGTACTATAATTTCTACCTTGGAATCTTGAAATAGCATCCTAGCCTTGTGACCTTCTCTTCTCTTTCTACTGAATGTTCCATTATTTACACAACAACTAGGGTGAAATTTTTGAAATTTAATTAAAATAATATTTTTTCCTGGTTGAAGATCATAAAAATCCTTCATATATCAAATTGTACAGATATCAAATCCAATGTCTTTAAAGGCCTACAATGGCCAACAACCTTCCTTCTGTCTTATACCCTCACTGCTCAGCATATGTTCCTCTACGCACTCTGGCCTTCTTGATTTTCCATGAAGAAATTAAGGACATCTCTATCCCAACACCTCACATTCTCTGTTCCCTCTGGTTTAATTGTTCTTTTCCATATGACTTGCTTCTCTTTTTACAGGTCTCTGTTCAAATGTCTTCTCCTTAGATAAGATTATCTTGATAGTGTTATCTAAAAAGCATTATCCTGGGCTAACTCCTTCACTACTTCCTTACTGTTGATTTTTTGTAATGATATTGACAGTATTAGGTTTCTTCATTTCATATTTTATATCTATATAGATACATGGAACTTTCTGCTATTAGAGGCTATCTCACTAATTATCTGTTAATTAATTAAAAAGTACTAATTTTTAGTAGTAGTGATTTTTTCTAGAGAGAAATTAGAAAAAGGGAGACTTGAACTCCATACAGTGTATAGGTCAAATGGACTCAGTAATTGCCACTACTGCAAAGTATTTTTAGTTTTGAGGAAGACTCTTGGACTCTGTTTGACATTATTTTTAAACATATCTCTAGGCCTGATTAGACAGGAAGTAATTTACTATCCCTTCTAAAGATATGATTTTGCTAATAGGAACTACTGATATTATTAGAACAGATAAGAAGTTCCTAATACAAAATAAATCAATCATCCAGATGAGTATAAGTACAGTGAAGACTGGATCTTAAGTAATCTGCAGTTATAAATGCTTTGTTTTCTATTTTTACATGACCTTAACTCCTTTCAAATATGAAGTGACTCTATCTTGGGCAAAGGAACTGTCTCTTAACCTACAATATAATCTTGTCACAGTGCCTATTGTACACTTAAATTTAGAATACATAAAGTCATAAGGGCAAATAGGTTATCTTCCCTGGGAAGTTTCTGCTATTACCTTTCTCATGTTGGCTTTCAAATGGTGAAAGTGGTCTATGTGTCACATGGGCAGACACTGATCTGCCATGATGAGCACGGAAATAAATGCCTGGTGACAAAAGCAATGACTCTATCAACATCTAAGAATGGTGCCTTGAACTCTCAGACCTACGGAAAGCAGGGTGAGAAATAGAAGAGGTGAAAGGAAGTAGACCTGGAAGGTAGCAAGATAAGATGGAATGTGGAATCAGAATGTGAATTCTGGCTCTATAGTTGAACTGCTATTATGAATCTAGCTAAGTGATCACCTTTCCTACAACAGTTTCCTTTTCTGTTAACTGGTATTGTACTAGTCCCCATTCCTAAGTGACTGCTATGTAAAGAGACTAAAACATGAATGATGTAAAGAACCTCATTGGTGTTGGCTGGTACTGAGAAAGGAATTTACGGAGGATTCAGTGAATTTAAGTTGTTCTTATTGTCATCATTATTGAGCAGCTTACTCAAGACCTTTTTGTATTTCTTTTATACAAGGAATATTATTTTAACTGCATTGAAGAGTTTTGGGGTACTAGAATTGACTTGCCTAAAACAAAAGTTCCACAAGTAACATTTACTATTACTATTTAGGCTTTACGAAGCTCGCATTCACATTTATATCAGCATTTTCAGACCAATCACCTCAGTTATCAAACAAAACCATACATGTGGCATTAAGAGCCTGCTTCATGACCTGTGTGCTTCTCCCACTCTAGAAAAAAGGTTATAGCCTTAAAGGTAATTCCTAGCATTTGAAAGAATTGCTTCCAAAATGCCTGCTTTTTTCATGACTAGCCAAACTGCCTGTATTATGATTACATGCCACTTGAAATAATGGAAAAAATTCAATGTTTTAAATAGAATCTTTCCTATAAGTTAAAATAGTACAGAATTAATTAGTGCAAAGCTGGTGTGAGTTCCAAAGGTGTCCTAGATCCGGTTCCCATTCCCGGCAGACAGTTTAACCTGGCCTTGGAATTTAGAAGTTCTAGGCTAGCAATAGTTGATTGTTTTCCAACCATCACCTCCCACAAGATGAAGAGAAAGGTTTAAGAGATACACACTTTCTCATTAATAGCCACAGCTACATAATTATATATACTATTTAAACTTAAAACCCTTTTTCCAGGAATGTTCACATATCTATACCTAGCTTTAAGAGAGTATGGGGAATATAATCTGAATTCTTAAGAGCTATAAAATCAGCTAAAAAAAAAAAATACAAAAGTATGGCTCAGTGGCTTTAGGGAGACAATGGCAAACCAACAATCTCAACCACATATCCTATTTCTTATAAGAAAATGGGCAAATTAATTTTTCTTAATATTATAGGAAGTACCAGGTTTGGGTGAGTTCAGCAAATTTTATGACATTTCAAATAAAAAAATGAAATAATCGTAATTAGACTTTCTGTAAAATTAAAGGAGAAAAAGATCTTAGGTAGTTAGGGGATAGATCCTTAGGGATAGAGAAGTAACTCCAGTCCAAGGTTTTTTCCTGCTACAACTGCAAGTTTTCAAGGCAGCCATCTCCACCATAATATAACTGTAGGAGGACTTTTTGTACAAAAAAGTTGATAAGTGAATATCATGCTTAAATGCTTCATTTCTCTTTGGTTAACTTAATCTTAATTCTGTTTTTGCATAATTAGCATATGAGAGCTAGATATATGGGTGAGCAGTACATAATGAATCCAGTCACACTTAAGATCTACAGGAGGTGAAAGAGATAGGCATAACTATTCAGTCTATGATAATTATTTGTAGGATCTATCTTCATTAAGAACCTTCTCCTACTAATGTTATTTTATTCCTGTCATTATTTCTATCAGTCTTTCTCTAAATTTCAAAAACTTCTATGGGCATGAATATGTCTTGACCACCTTTGTGGTCACTGTCAGACCAGATATATTGACTTCTATCTAAATAGGCACTTAATATCACTCTGCTTTTCAAAAAAGACACAAGTTGGGGTTAAAAAAATCATCTCTTTATAATATAATGTACATGATTGTGAACATAGTCAACAAACATATTTATTGATATATTTATTAACTAGTATTATGTATAGGGAACATGAGTCTATATTTGACTCCCTTCACTGGCTAACTGACATTTCTTTAAATCTTGTGTCACTAAGGGAAGGTACATTTTCATGTGTGGAGAATAAGCATAGAATAACTTCAAGAAACTTCCATAAATATAAATTTTAAGGAGTTTAATAAGTGGCATAGATATCAAGTCTAGGCCATATTGATTTTATCTTCTATCAAATTGGATCAGAGGAAGGAAAATCCTTTCTGTTTCATGTATTTATTTAAAACATTACTACATGGATTCCTGCTACCTGGTCTTAAAATTGAAGAGAACACTGTTCAGAGATGTTACCTGATTTATAGGGAAATCAACCTTTGAGGACTGGCCTGGGAACACAGCCACCCATTATTATACTGTCACTATGAGATATTAATTTCTAAGTGCTACATGATTCATTTATAAATGGCATGTCATAATATTATAAACAGAGCACCAGGGAAGTTTGTACCTTGGTGCTCTGCATAGCTTCACTGTGTCTGGTGGGTGAACGACAGGGGGACTTTAATCTCCAACCTCTCTTGGGCTCTGTGTTCTGATGTGGGGTCACAGCAGAAGGAGGAAGAGGTATTCTTACATAATTCCTTCAAATAAATGTTTTTGGTAACTTCCAAAAAGTTGAAGAAACAAGTGTTAAATTATAATGAGGTTAAAAAAAAAAATAGAGAGAGGAATGCTGGAATTGTCAGCGATCCCTATACCCACAGATGAGATTACTCCTAACTTGGCTGTCAAAGAGAGGACAAGGCAGGGGGGTCAGTGCTCAGCGACGAAGAGCATTTGCTCTTCACTCCCGCTTTAATTGGTCCCTCAGGATGAGCAAAACTTCTTATCAGTTCCAAGGGGGTCTTACTGAAACTGGGAGGATCTGCTTACAGAAAGATACGATGTGCTAATCTGCATGTTCTTGGAGTTCTGGTAAACATAGCCTAAGGGACAATGCATACATCTCTTAGATCACAGAGCAGCTGTTTGGGCTAAGAAAGCTTGAGGAAGGCAACTCCCCACAGCATTCCTATGGCAGAGTGATCACACAGGTCTTGGCGTTCCAAATGTCTACACTCTTCTCAGAAACCTTCCCTGCACCCAGCAGCCTCCGTGTTACATTTTAGCAGCCAGATATTATGGCTGATTTCATGCTCTACAGTAACCTCAACTGAGGAAGTTCAATGGGGAAGACAAACAGAAGCATAATCTCAGCTACCATGAGGAAGTACAGGTAGACTTTGGTGGCCTTAAATCAGTGGTTCTTAACCCCCTGGATTTCAGCCCCCAGGGGGACCTCTGACAATGTGGCAGACAGCAGTGATTGTCATGACTGAGGGGTATCTGGGAAGTATCTGGGTATCTGGTACCCAGTATCTGGGTATCTGGTACCATGGTATCTGGGAAGTAAAAACCAGAGGCACTGCTAAATATCCCAAGGCAACTTCTCACATCAAAGAATTAGCCAGTTGGAAATATTAAGAGTATAGACCATACCCTAAATGAACACATGCAGTATTTCACATTTATTTATTTATTTATTTATTTATTTAGAGCGTAAATGTTAGGAAGAAATGAAGGCTGGCTGAAGGGAGATTGGCACTAAAATCAAATTTTGGCTGATGTATTTTTCCTGAAAATTAAATATTTTATTATTATAGTCATTGTTTCACACTAGTCAATAAGCTGTCATGTAATGTTTTTATGTGAAAAAAAAAAATTCTCCTGGTTTCAAGCTTTTTCTTTCTCAAAAAATAACAGGTTTTATCTTATTTGACATGTGCCATTTTCTAAGATTGTGTTACAAAGAAGAAATGTAATTCTTGGGAGAATTTTCTCTTGATATCTTGATCCATTCATTATATATATATTGTTGTTGTTATTGTTCGTAGAATCTTTTTTATTCGGAAAAATCCCCCCCAAAAAACAAAACAAAACAAAAAAAGTTTCCAACCACGCAGTAGGGTTTTGGATAGGGGGAGATGTCTGTTAATACAGGCCCACGCCCCAGCCCATGTGGTTTGGACAGCAATAAAGGGTGTGAGGTAACGCCTCCCAAATAAAAATGGTCTATGTGTGTGAATGGGAAGGAAGACGGTACAAAAAGTGGGGAGTGGGGAGGAGAAGGGATGGATGAGGTCATGCTGGGAACATGCATGTGGGAGGTCATTTCACAGCATTTCTTATTGATCGTAAAACTGTGGGCAACTTTCCCCATCAGCCAGACTTGTGTCGTGTCTTGGCAGCGACGGTGACAGTGATGTCGCAAGTGGGAGTCTCATCAGTGCTCTTGGTACTAAGATCCACGGTAATTCCCCATTCTACCAGTGAGTCCCAGATAACAGAACATTTCTGGGCCCCAAGTGTCAGCCCGTTTATGAAAAAATTTGACCGTTCTTTCATTGGAAACTCTTTATTGAATTTTGGAAGTTCCCAATATAGAAGTCACAGGATACTGCCCAAAGATTTTCAGTCTCAGTTATGTAAGTACAATAAATGTCAAGATAATAAATATGTAGAAAATAATTTTAATTGAGTTTGATGATAAGTTTTATTTATCCATAGTAAGAGGGATGCTTCTCATCCTGGACCAGTAAACACTAAAGGAAACCTTGTCCAGAGAAGGCATCATTTTGGTCTAAATAGGGATGCATGAGAAATGCCCATGTGCCTTGAACTCTGGCTGACACAGCTCACAACTTCACTCTCATATGAATGCAACTGATATATCCATGAATGTGTGCTCCAGATATTTCTAAATATACCTATACTGGTATTTCCATAATGCAGAGAATACTTCTTGCTATTTAAATAGCAAAGGTATGTGATATTACACGTTTAGACTCCTCAGTTTTATAAATAATACAAATGATCTGTTTCCTAGTATTATATTGCTTACTTGGTTATCTTCAACAGAATTATTCTTCTGTCTCTTCTCATCTGCAAAATGCTGTTTAATGTACTGGCAGTGTGACTGCTGATTCATCAGAAAGGATATGACAGCATTATGCCAGCAGTTAAGAAAGATTTGCTGTTTAAAACAAAATAATGAGTTCCTCAAAAAATTTTTAAGTGCATTTAGAGAGTAGGAAAGTGCCAGGTTCATCATTGGAACTATCTAGCAATGATTCTCCCACTTTCATCTTACACCTTTCCATTTGAACATTATCTGCATTGTTTTGTCACATGGGCCAAGCAACTTGATTTTTTTTTTCCTCAGAAAAGGGTAAAAAAACCACATCCTGAAGTGTGCAGTCACTTCAAAAGCAGATTTTATAGTGTGGAATCATTTAATTAGAGAAGAGAAATGTAATAAGAGATGTTAGCAATCTGAGAGACACAACTCATTCAAATAACGTTCAGATTAAAGTTTCCTGAACCCTAGGTCTGATTTTTTTTTTTAAGATTTTATTTATTTGACAGAGATGACAAGTAGGCAGAGAGGCAGGCAGAGAGAGAGGAGGAAGCAGGCTCCCTGCTGAGCAGAGAGCCCGATGCGGGGCTCGATCCCAGGACCCTGAGATCATGACCTGAGCCAAAGGCAGAGGCTTTAACCCACTGAGCCACCCAGGCGCCCCTAGGTCTGATTTTTTAAATCAAGTTTTCATATTTACTTTTCATAAAGTTGCAAAGAATGGTAATTCACCGGTATGAACTAAGCTACACAGAATCAAGATGTGTATTATGTCCCAATACTGTATCATGTACAGATGACTCAAAAATAAAATGCAATGTCATCATATTATGATTCTACAAAACATACCAGACAACATGAGGAACACTGAAGTTTTTATATACTGTTTACAGGTTAGGAAGAAATGAGAAATCCAAATTTAGTATCCTGTTGCTTGGGTTCCTACAGGGTAGTTTGTGATCACACACACATTGTTTAACTTCTCTATCCCTCACTTTCCTAATTGAAAAACACATTATCTTCTTCATAATTTGAATGAGATAATGAACATAAAACATCAGTTCATAGAACCTTACTCATAGTACATGCTTAATAAATGTTTGATGAATCTGGGGGTAATGTCTAATGGAAGTATATGGAAAGTTCATCATGTTATTTCATAGTGTAAAGGATATTTAAATATCAACCGACCCGTATCCCAGTGGATACTCTTTTCTCTTTTTGATCCCACATGAAGGCAGAGTAGCAACTGCTAATTTTGTCTTTAACAAGGAATTTACCATTCTTTGAGGCAACATATTTCATGGTGACTATTTCCCTGGGATCTTATTAACACTAACGTTTAAGAAATATTCCCTTTGGGAAAAAAAAAAAAGAAAAAAGAAATGTTCCTTTTGAATGAACATTAAACACTACTTCGTGAATTGTTTGTTCACTGAAGCTAAAAAAAGAACCTTTTCTTCAGGATCCCTTTCATATATTGGAAGACCTCAATCATACCCACCCTAAAGCTTTTCTTTATTTTGAAATAAAACATCTTTAGTTTCTTCATGACCAATTACAGAATGCTATGCACCAGCTTACTTTCTCATTCAAAGCCGTCTTCAAACACAACACGTTAGTGGACACAGTATTTTAGTTGTTCTGTTCTAAACCCAATGCAAGTTTTTTTTGTTTTTTTGTTTTGTTTTGTTTTTTGTTTTTTGTTTTTTCGTCTTGGGTTCTTTAATGTTTTCTGCTTGGGTCTATTTAGTTCTTGTTTTCATTTGGATTTGTTATCCTTTTAATCACACCCCCTTTTGATCCGTGTTACCCTGTATATCTAGAGAAATGTTTTAACACATTGCACACGTTCATATTTGTGAATTGCCCCAAAATAATGTGTCACACCTTCATGATTCTATTCATCTAAAAGCTTTGAGTAAGGCGGCCCCAAAGTCTGAGCTTTTGCTCCTCCTCTTCCATCTTGTTCTCCTTTGCCTTTCATTTCTTTTTAAGATATTGTTTTAAAAATTATTGAAGTTGTATTATCTGCTATGTTGAATAATTTACCTACATTATCTTTAATCCTTACAACCAACTACAAGGTAGTTTTCCATTGTGCAAAGAGGCTGATTGAGAGTTTGTCCTTAAAACTCGTGCATTTCACTGGGCGGAATCTATGGACCAGTAACTTCAGGGCACACCCGTTGGCACTTGTTGAAGTGTATATTTCTTCATGATATGTATTATAATTTTATGAATGACTTTGTCAAATGCCTTAATGACGTTCTAGTATACTGTCTTGAGGGTTAAAATACTAAAGGTAAACTTCATCTCTCAGATCTCAACCAAAAATAACTTCAATTATAACAAAAAGTGAAAAAGAGAAAAAATAGTCAACCACAAAACTTTCTGCAGTTATGAAGTGAAACCAGGAGTGATAACAAAATAAAATGTTATTAGGGCATATTAGAAAGTACATCAGGCAGACTTGAGTTTAGCGGCCAACTCTTATCCCCTGTAGTGAGTTTCAGTAAGATAATATTTCTAAAAAAAAAAAAAAAAAAAAAAAAGCTTTGTATTCTAACACCTGAAAAGTTTCTAGCAATTCCTAGTATTGTTACAAAAATAAACTGTAATAAAATCCAGCATATAAAAGATTGCACGAGTATGCTAGGAACTTAGCATCCATAGGTTACCCTATGCAATGGTGACAAATTCCAAAAATTCAGTGGCTCGTTCTATACAAGAATGATGTCTAGGTGTGATGAATGCTGTGTGTCTAATGTGACTTGGCAGGGAATTTTACTCATGGTAATTACTGAAGAACTGAGGATGACAGACATTCTTCCTACATATCATCTAATTGCTGAGAAGTTAAAACAAAAGCAAAACAACACAACAATAAAGAAAAACAAGGTAAGTGTTTATGCTCAATCATATGGTGAATTTTAAAGTTTCCACATGGAGGCAATTAGTGAACTTGCATTCACTGGCCTTTTAATAAATTGTATACACCTTATGTAATTTACTACAAAATTTCTGAAAGGAGTACAAGAGTAAATGTTGAACCATGTATTAGAGCTCTCCAGAAAACAAACAAACAAACAAACAAACAAAAAACAACAACAGAACCAGTAGGTTATGCCTATGTGCGTATGTGTGTGTGTGTGTGTATGTGTGTGTGTGTGTATTATGTGTATATAGAGACCCGTGGGGTGCCTTTGTGGCTCAGATGGTTGAGCATCTGACTCTTGATTTTGACTCAGGTCAGAATCTCAGGGTCCTGAAATCAAGATCCATATTGGGCTCCCCACTCAGCAGGGAGTCTGCTTGACGATTCTCTCTCTCTTCTCTGACCCTCCCCTGATAACACACTCTCTCTCTCTCACTATAATAAGTAAATAAATCTTATTTTTTAAAAAGATTTTATTTATTTATTTGACAGAGAGAGAAAGAGACAGCGAGAGAGGGAACACAAGCAGGGGGCGTGGGGAAGGGTAAAGCAGGCTTCCTGCCAAACAGGGAACCCAATGCAGGGCTCAATCCTAGGACCCTGGGATCATGACCCAAGCCAAAGGCAGATGCTTAAGGACTGATCCACCCAGGCCCCCTAATAAATAAATCTTAAAAAGAGGAAGAGAGTGAGGAAGAGAGGGAAATTATAAGAAATAGGCTCATGTGATACAGAAGCAGAGAAATCCAGACCCAGGACAGCCAATGGTATATCCATTCCAATTCCAAAGACAGGAGAACACAGTGTTCCAGCTTAAAGATAATTAGGCCAAGACAAATAATTCTTTCTTACTCTTCTTTCTATTTAGACCTTCAGCAGATTGAATGAGGCCCACCCACTTTTGGGAGAACAGTCTAACTCCAGTCTACCAATGCAAATGTTAAACTCATCCAGAAACATCCTCATAGACACATCCAGAAATAATGTTTAAGCCAATATTTGGGTGCCCTGTGACCCAGTCAAGTTGACATACACAATTAACCATCATAAAGAGTGGCTCCCAAACACTGTATTTTGGAATACATGTAGAGATTTGGGAAAAAAAAAATCCAGACAATAAAATTATTTTAAATAAACAGGAAAGGGAAAGCTGTTATAGTACATTTTTAAAGAAAGTTTATGTAAGGGTAACATTTCCTCTTCATTTTGTGGTTAGGAAAGTACTTGAAGGTAAATTAATCCCTGGCCCTCATGTTTTAATCTCACCCTAGAAAAGCCAAAACCCCATCAATTTCTTATTTCCATGTACAGTCACAGTTCTCTCCCCCACACACTCCATATTCCCAGCCACATATGTGTCTAACACACTTCAGAAATGATACCACACAGCTGCTTCTGTAGCCATCTGTTTTATTGTAAGTACTCCTTTTCAATTTTATGTAATTTCTGAGAATTGTGTCATTCTTGTGTGATGTTCCTCTTCTTTTATATTATGGCACTGCAAGATCAGAGGATTTTTAAAAATGTATATAAAATTTTAGGCCACGTTTATGTTTATATTTTCACCAGAATGACATCTAATCACCATGAAGAGTTTGGAATTACATAGCCAATAATTACTGTTCATGTCTATAAACCAAGGACAACCTACACAACTACATTTCAATTATGTAAGCCTTATTAACATTAGTGGAGTAGGTTAGTCATTATGTAAACTAAAATACTCATATGCATAGTTTACCAATGGCATAATAGAATGTAAAGAACCTAATTGTCAATGGAAATTGATATATTGCCTCCCCAAGTATGTGTGTGTGTGTGTGTGTGTGTGTATGTATATATACTTTCTGACTTGATTTTTGTTCCACCATTTCAAAATAAGGTGTTTAATTTTTCAAATTGTAAAGAAAAAAGGACTACTATAACCACATTAGGCAAAAACAACCCTAGAATCTAAATGTTGAAGTCATTTCATTCTAAGAAGTGAGACACTGAAATGAGGGTTTTCATTAGGAATGATCCATTCCTTCCATCTCTTGTGATTTTCCCCAGTCTGTTTTGCAGTGGCCTGGAGGTTTCAGTACAACTAAACACAATGTTTATGCTCCAGTCTGTTTGATCAGAGACACACCTGTCCTTCAGACACACTCAATATTCTCTGATGGTTGCAGTGTGCAGTACAGATACATTTTAGATGAAAAAAAAGTTTAGGGATTACCTCATTTAACCTCATCACTTTGTAAAAGAAGAAACAGTTTTTAAAAGAGACAGATGCAGCTTCTTGTCACTAACAGAAGTATCATTAATCGCTTCCTCTTTCTGAACCTCTTACCGAACATGCATTGCATGTAAAATAAAGGTTGCTTTAGAGCTCTGGAAAGGTGACGGCTTGTTCCAAGGTCTTATGCAAGGAAAATATCAAGGGAAAATGTCATTTGTGTTCCTGTTCCTTCCCAACTCTGTTCTTTCCAGAGATCTAATTTTATTTGGTGGATGTCAGCATATAGATACCACAAAATTAAGGGACAACCAAAGGATGACTCAGAGAAGCTGCCTCCTTTATAGATTTACTACTAATGTGTTATTTAAATCTAGACAAATTAATCTAGCTTTCTTCTGCTCATCTGATAAAGGAAACGTGATTTTTTTTTTAACTTTGAAACATGCAAGTCTTTTGAGATTTTGTTGAAATGAGAGAAATATTTTTCAGAGAAAGGGATATTACCCAGGCTTTGTATATGAAATTCGTTTCTCAAATTTAAGAGTATAATTCCCTCAAAGGCTGCAGTTAGCCTCTGACAGCAGGTGAATCATATGTTCCTGGAAATTGCATAACCTAAAACACTCCACATAGTTCAAATGTCTAATACAGGGCCTGGCACATTCAGTTAAAGGCAGTAAGGCAGCAAAGTGACAAGTGGAGAAACATGCACACCTAAGTTCAAAGACTGACGTGGGGAACTTTATAGAAAATAAAATCTGAATCTTGACTCCTTATCTACTATTTGCACGCAGCTGGGTTGGTGTAGAAGTAAGTCATTATGTATGTAAACAAATGGAACAGTACCGTGCATTCAACATAAACATTCAATTTATGAACTGGAGATTAGGACATCTACATGGAAATGGGCATTAGGACATGGGTATCTTTGGGGAGATATTACTTTACTTACCACACTAACCAATCTTCAAAATTTCTGATTGTTAGAATTTCTAATGCTCTCTTTAAGGCTAGTTATACCCCAACCTTCTCCATAAAACAACTTGTCCATTCCTGCTGAAAAAGATCTTGCTCTTTTGCGATTTCTAATAGATCCTGTTGTCTGGGTCATTCATTGGATTTTCTTTTTCCTCCAAACTTTGCTCTTATTGTATATATCTAACCAATTTTGATTTATTAGATTTTATTTGGTACTTAGTCACATGTTTTCCCCTTCTAGAAGTGACCGACTACTTAAAAAAAACAAAACAAAACAAAAACTTCAAAAAGAGAAAGTACTTTTATTTCTAGTTTAACACTAGGAAAATGACTTCCATTGTGTGGATTGATCAGTTGGCCTTGCCCTGTCTTTCTTTCTTGGTATCATCCAACCATACTCCCAGATACCGTATTTCCTAATCGCAGATGTTGGACATTCTATTTGCTTTTCAGTAGATGAGCTCTACCTCTCCTGTTTATTGGTGGAAAGTGAACTCAGTTCACTTCTTTTCTCTAAAAATCTGCCTTGACAACTCATCTTTAGGTGATCGCTTCCACATAAGGATATTTATGTAATGTCACATTTGAAATATTTATATTCTGTACTAATTATCGTAACGGTATTTCTTTACACATACCACGTAAAGGTTAAAGATTCTCAAGAGTTGTTGCTGTAGGTTTTTGTTTTTGTTTTGAAAAACACAATAGTTTATGCATGAATATCTTGGATTTCTTCCAAAACCAATGTCACTACCTGACTTTCCAATTAAAGAAAATAGAAACTGGAGCAGAGGGACCAGCAGGGTTGAAACAGAGGTCTCAATTTATGAGATGTAAGTGAGGTAGTTAGCCAACTCCCTAGTGCTCTCAGAAATTGCATGAGGTCACTGGGGAATTTTTATGTCTTTGTTACCTGCCATTTTAGATTTGCCAATTTGTTATTCCTAGTACTATACCCAGGAATCTGTGACACCACCACCCTCTTCTAAAGCTTGTTAATACATAAATGCTTTAAACCATTAATTTTTCAAGTCCTTCTTTTCTTCTTGTTACAGGTTAAGGGGATCCTCGTTCTTTCGAGTTATTATCATCATAGTAATTCGACTGTAACAACATTTCTTGTACAGATAAAATTGAGTCCAACATAAACCAGAATTAATAAAGATCAGAGCAGATTACAGGATTCCAGAACTATTCCATCTATGAATTTCCTTTGAACAAGCTCAGGCAGTTCATGCACAGGTAGCAATGATATTGCTGTGGTCCCTTCATGACTCTCTTGGGCTTCTGTGAATTTGAGAAAAAGTAAAAGAAATGTACACAGATGCTCATGTCCTCTGCATTAAGGAGATGGATGAGCTGAATGTCAGTTTGGAAATTTTCTGTTTAAATAGTCAGTTCTGGGGCACCTGAGTGGCTCAGTGGGTTAAAGCCTCTGCCTTCGGCTCGGGTCGTGGTCCTGGGGTCCTGGGATCGAGCCCCGCATCAGGCTCTCTGCTCAGCAGGGAGCCTGCTTCCTCCTCCCTCTCTGCCTACTTGTGAGCGCTCTCTCTGTCAAGTAAATAGGTAAAATCTTTAAAAAAAAATAAAAATAAATAAATAAATAAATAGTCAGTTCTTCTCACTGCAAGCAAAATTCCTTCTGACAGGGCAAACGTGATTATATTAGGTCAACCCCATCATTTCATATTTGTGCAACTTTCTTATAGCTCGTGTTCTTCCTCTGTCAATGCAGGTGTAGCTGATCCATAAAGCCATATTTGTTTCAATTGTCTCGGCCATTTTGGAAAGTGCACCTCCTAATTCCCAACATCAGGCATATCTCACTGGGATATGAACAATTTTCTCCATCTCTTCTATTGGCCAATCACATCTCAGTATGTCCGAATTCCTTATGCTCTTAACCAATACCCATAAAGTACACATCAGTATGACATAATTCAACTTTTTTTTTTTTTTTTTAATGCAGGACTACTACTTACTTTCTTCACAGATAACATGGTCAATCATTGCAACTTATCCTTCATAAAATACAAGAATGGGTTTTGGCTGATCCTGAAACATATTTATTGGTACATGCTAGAAGAACCACAGCAATCATAAGTATATATCTTATTATCATGTCACTATTGGGACAGACTTCTATGAAGGTAGCTTCAGTGTAAACAGTACATATGGAAGCTAGATTATTTGTTTTGTAAGTATGGTACATATTGAGGTGTTCTCTCAGAACTCTTCTTAAGGAGTGAGGTTAGCTCCTGGCTGCTGGCTATCAGTAATTGAAGAATCCATTTCATCTGTTAAGCTGAAGTCATATCCTGTTTCCATGTCCCTCGGCCAATGACAGAGCAAGGTGGTAATACAAGGACCTACACATTTCTACGGAACACAGGACTTCTTTGATGGTCCCCTGCTGGGCTGAAAGAGACTTTGACATAAAGATTCATCATGGCCCTTATTGGAGTAAGGGATGATGATGATGATTATTATTAATTATTATTATTATTATTATTTCAGGAAATAATGCAGTTCTTAGAGGAAAACAAACAATCATCTTAAAAAAACTCACAACAAACCATATCCTGATATCTTTATTGCTAAAATCACACATATTCTTGGGAGTGAGGGGGAGATCTACCAGTGTGAAAACAATAGGAAAAAAGTTATTAGTATTTTGTTTGTTTTAATTCCATTCAGACACTCACAAGACAAAACATGTGCACTTTTGGTTTGGGATTCTTTTGTTTTCTTTTATTCAGTGATTAAAAAGTCACATAAATGTGTAAGTAGAGTAATGCACATCATCTCCATGTTTTTTTTTTTTTTTTAAGATAGATTTATTTATTTATTTATTTGACAGAGAGAAATTACAAGTAGGGAGAGAGGAAGGCAGAGAAAGACAAGGAAGCAGGCTCCTTGCTGAGCAGAGAGCCCAATGCAGGCCTCCATCTCAGGACCCTGAGACCATGACCTGAGCTGAAGGCAGAAGTTTAACCCACTGAGCCACCCAGGCACCCACCTTCTGGAATTTTTGAAGAGTTCCAAAGCTGATATCTTTTATGAATGACTCTCACACTGTTTTATATTTAAAGTGGCATTATAAAGCATCACTTTTGAGAAGCTGTATAATTTGAGAAACTCTAGAAGCTCAATTTTTTACTCTCCGTGGTAACATTCTAAGATGCCCTCTAAGATTCCCATCACCTTCATTGTACTGCTCCTCCCTGGGACTGTAAGATGATGAGTTTTACTCCCATGATTGGGTTGTATTATAAGGCAGTGGTGAACTCAAGATGGGGATGTAATCCAGGAGGGCTTGACCTAGTTACATGAACCTTTTAAAATAGATCATTTTCTTCAGTGGGGGACACAAGAGGAAGTCATAGATTGGAAGCAAGGGAAGGATTCAAAGCACCATTCCTGGCTTGAAGATGGAGAGGATCATGTGACAGAAACTGTAGACATCTTTCAGGAGCTGAGAGTGGCCCCCAACTAACCACTATCAAGGAAAAAGAGACCTCAATCCTATTAACTACAGGGAACTAAATTCTAGTAACAATGAGAAAGAACTAAAGAATGGATTCCCCCATCTTAGTAACCAAAAGAAAATTTAGACTATTTTACCCCATGACTTTGGCCTATGGTACACTGAACAGAGAACCAATCATATGAATTTGCTTCTTACCTACCGAACTGTATTGTTGTACAGTGCTAAATTAGTGGTAACTTGTTACAACATAACAATAGAAACTAAAACAGTTAACGTTCTTTCATGTTTTAGAAATAATGCAATTGGAAGATATATCTTTCTTGGACTTTTCTGTATCATAGAAAAGTAATTTTAAAAATGAGTCATTCATAATTTTCCAATACATAGCACCGATAGTCTAATAACCACATGGAAATGTTCTTGTTTTAAGTAAACATCAAGGCAAAACTTCAATAAATTTGCTGTAAAATTTGAAATTTGAGCATAACATTAAATGAAAAACAAGACCAGTAAGTGTCAGAATTTTTCTGGGAGAATGGCCAACAGTTTATATGTTCTAATGACAATGATACAAAGAAAAGAGAATTACTGGTGAAATTGTTTTTATTAAATGTTTTTATTTTTTATATTTAAATATAATTAGTCAACATACAGAACATCATTGATTTCAGATGTAGAGCGTGCACATGTGCATTCTTGTGAGTGGGGAGAGGGGCAGAGGGAAAGAATCTTCGAGCAGACTCCTTGCCCAATGCAGAGCCAAACACAGGGCTTGATCTCATGACCCATGACATATATATATATATATATATATATATATGTATATATACATATATAATATTCATATACATATTCATATATATGTGAATAATATGTAATTGATTATTCTGTAATCTGTAATTGAATAATCTGTAATAACAACCTGTAATATATATATACATGTATATATGAATAATCTGCTCTATTTATATGTATAAAATTAAAACACTGAAGGTGCTATTTCTTATAACATCTCAAAACACTTCTAGGTAAACTAATATTCACTAATCATTAATTTGACATAGATGTTTGTTATTTACACAAATATTTGACAAAATTTAGTGTATGTGTTATGATAAGAGGGAAGATGGCTGATAGTAACCCATCCTTTCCCAATGGGAGAAAACAATTTGTTCAATTATATTATTGCCTGGTGCTTAGCAACCCAATATTAAGTCAGACTGGTCCAATGACTTGTTTTCAAGACAGCAACATGGAAATCAGAAGCAACTTTTTAAGCCATAAACGTTAAACCAAACTCCCCTGTGAGTTTGTGCAGTAGAATGTAGTGGAGCCCAGCAACTGAAATGGTCTCAGCCTCATCACTGACTGCCCATTTTGCAGGGAAAACTCTTCTCAGAGCTTCCTTTGCTCCTGTGTGAAATGCAGGAAAAATACTTTCTCCCTTAGTAGTATTCAAAGAACCAAAAATTAATGTAGGTAAAGGTATCCAGCACTGGTTGTGATGTGAAATAAGTTCTTAATAAATGCTAAATCCTTTCCCTCTCTCTCCCACTGACCTTTACACTACCATGTATTTTAAACATAAGGTAGCTGAGTGGCTACCTTAGAAAACAAAGTTGAATATTGTAATTTTGAATTGGTACTAACAGCAGGAAATGTCTGAACTGACTAAAAGAAACCATTATCAAAACTGATAAAAATTAGATTATGTATTATATCTTATTCAGATTTACTCCTTATTCTGAAATTATTATATTATATTAACCAAACTAAAAGTCTATCATACATATTATGTGGATGTTAGGGAGTTAATTTATATATTTGAACATATAATCTATGTATGCATGTATTTATTTATTTATTTTTTAAGATTTTTACTTATTTATTTGACAGAGACAGTGAGAGCAGGAACACAAGCAGGGGGAGTGGCAGAGGGAGCCCAATGTAGGGCTGGAGCTTAATGTGGGGCTCGATCTCAAGATCCTGAGATCATGACCTGAGCCAAAGGCAGATGCTTAACTACTGAACCACCCAGGCACCCCTGAACATATAATTTCATCATACATAAAAAAGTGTGTTGTTTCATTTCTTTTTAAAGTAACAAGATAACAGTACTTTCTCTCTCTCTTTTTAAGATTTTATTTATTTATTAAAATGCTGGAGCAGTGTGGGAAGGGGCAGAGGGAGAAGCAGACTCTGCTGAGCAGGGAGCCAGGCATGGGGTCCATCCCAGGATCCCAAGATCATGACCTGTGTTGAAGACAGACGCCTAACTGATTGAGCCAAGCAGGCACCCCACTAGTATTTTCATAAACAAAATTGTGGATCTTTATATTAAGGTCCAACCTCTACTGTGTGAAACTGATTTTTAACAAGTATTTCCTTTTTATTTTCAAAGACATGTTGACCTTATTTCTAATGTTGATCTGGCATTCACTATTACCAAGTAAGGTTGAAAATGTGCTCAATTTCAACCATAATTTCAATATGGCTTTATAAGAATTCCAAGCTGAACAATAAGACGTTTATGTTTTGCTAACTGATGAAAACCTGGAATTGCTATGCTTACATACATATAGATGCAATTAACATATGTTATCTGGATAGGTTTATGTCAAATATTTTCTAACTGCAATTTATAGGCTTGGCATTTATAACATGTATAACTTATTTAACTTAAACCCAAATATATATATGTTTTTTCTTCCAAATTTCACAGAAATTCCATGAGAAATATAGCATCTATTTTTGTTTGTTTACTTTTTGTTCTTACATTTGAGGAAACTGGAGACTGTAAATAATTCATCAGTGGTCAGATAACAACTAATCTGTAAAGTTATCATTTGAGCAAACATCATATCTGCCTATCCACAAATTCCCTCAGAAATTCCCATTCAACAGCTTTCTTCAGTTTGTCCTTCTGTTACAGAAGTATAACAATCCCAGGTCAGGTTACCAACATGAAGCAAAATTAAACTACCTGAGATGGAATGGTCCACAAGTACTTTTAATTTGTGTAAGAGACAGGACAAAAAAAACAGTAATGTTTTAGAATATTTTCTTTTCTCTCTCTCCTTTATAAGGGAAATAGTTCCAAAAAAGATTTTTTTTAATTGGACTTGGTTGTTGGTGGACATATAATAGGACATATTTGTAGCAGAAGTTACCACTCTGGAAAAGGGATCAAGTGATACATGGATAGTCATGGAGGGAGCATGTAACAAAGAATATAAAGAATGTATGTAATGTATGTAATATATGTAATATAATGTATGTATGTAAAGATGTATGTAAAACATACATATAAGAAGAATTTGCTGAGTGCCTACCTTAGAAAATAGAGTTGAAGATTATAATTTTGAATTGGTTTGAGGAATGGGAAATGTCTGAACTGACTAAAGGAAAATGAGGCTGAAGACAAGAAAACTGATTAAGAGAAAAAGATAGTAGTTAAAAATGACCTGGGCCTTCGCCACACATTATTCTGTTGAAAGGAAATAAAAGTCATGTCTGCAAAATATGACAAATGACAGACTGGTAAGGTTTGGCCAAAGACAAAGGTAAATGCTGATTTGCCTTTGCTAATTAACTAAATGACTGAACTTTGGTATTTACATGCCCAATAGTTTGAAAGTATATGAATTCATCTCATACATTTACATCAATATTGCCTAAATGGAAACATCACCAATTAAGTATAAAAAGAGAATAGAAAAGTTGGAAGGGTTTCAACAAATTTATTATCTTAGTATTTTTCTTAGGCTATCCTATATGTCCCAGAAAACATTTGTAGGCTTTGCATTAATTTTTATGAGTTTTCCACATTTCTCAAAATCCACAATGTTCCAAAAATTAAGATCTAGCCTCTGGCCCTTAGAAACTCATAGTAGGTGGGAATGTAGCCCACAAATAAATACTGCAGTATAATATGTCTGTGCTTTTATTTAGTAAAGAAGGCAGATTTCTTTATGCAGTGAAGAGGGGATGTCCATCACTGCCTGGGAGTGAAGGAAGATTTACAAAGCAAAGCTCTTTTGTGCTAGATCTTGTTAGGTAGAAATCTGAGCAGAAAAGAGTGACAGGCTAATCCAGGCAGAGGGAAAGAAGTGTACAAAGGCATGAAACAAAAAAGGGTCACGAAAGGCCAGAATTACTGGAGTGAGATCAGGGAAATTCTTAGTAAATAAGCCACAATATCAAAGACCACCCAAGTTTATTCATGATATTACTACATTCTCATTTGTTTTCAATGAACTGACTCCTCCTAATACTCAGAACCACTGCCTGAATCTGGATCTGACTCTAGAGTAATTACTTCTAAGTGTTCCACCTGGCTTTAGTCCCACACTTTCCACTCTAGGAACCACCCTACTCAAAGGAATAATACATCCATCACTGTTCCAACTCCTTCAGTGACTCTCAACCACTTGTACCACAATGAAAACCTTTACTAAAGCTGATGTGATTCTTTTCCATATGTCAACATAAAAAGCCAACTTTTTAGTCATTCCTAAGGACTTACCATTCTCCAACCTTCTCATTCTTTTATTCCATCTTCTCATATCTTTACACAAGTCTACAGATCCTGCCCATCTTTGTTTCTCTTCCGTAGGTTTACATGGTAAGCAGGACAACACATTTCTGTGGTTCAGAACCTTGCTGAAATACCATTTGACCTTTGAAGACTTTCCTCAGCTCCGCCTCTTTAACCTCCTATTACTCTTTCAAGTCTCAAGGGACATTTTATACAACATGATTATATCATTCTAGCTCACTTTGCCTATTATTTATTTTATCTGCAGTTTAAACACTTTGATAGCAGGAAGGTATACATTATTTCTTAAAACAAGAGCTTAGAAGAATATTAAACAAAGCTGGATTCTATAGGAAGTTTTTTAAGCAAATAAAGGTTCATGTAAAGAAAGATCTATAAGATAATTTGGATTTCAGTCTTTAGACAATGGTTAATTTGGTATTTCCGCAGAAAAATAGTAGTATCATGATGAGATTAGATTTTTAAATATAATTTTGTTTATAGAATGTGATGGATATTGGGAATCCGTTCAACACTCACTCCAACTAGTACTGCTACTTGTATTGCCTTGATCTGAAAACTGAAAATTGCATTTCCCAGACTTTGTAGCATCAAGAATTCTAGGTGTAAGTCAAGTTGCTCTTATTCGCACTCTGATGGCAAGCTATGCAGGATTGAGTTGGTTAGGGAGACAGACTGAACATTTTGTTGACTTAGATGACAGACAGTATGATCCTGGGGTGCTTTATGTCATGGCTAATCTTGCTCATTTTGTGCCAGTTTGGTGGTGTCATCTTGGAGTTCTTCATGGAAGCTCCGACTTTTAAGCACCATTAAAGACTCCATGCACTATCTATACCACTTATGAGATCCCTTTCTTCTTTAACTAAAAGGCATTTTTTTTTTTATAACTAAGAACATCAGTCAATGAACAGTATAAACAATTAAATGCGAATAGTAAAGAAAGGGTAGCAAGTACAGTGACAGTTGAGGTAGGGTGGGTGTCTTTTAAAGCAAAGTAGAGGACTGTGGATGTTAGACTGTGGGAATTGATTTGAGATTTATCTTTGAAATCAAGATATAACTAAAAAACAACTGGAAGTGGAAGGAAGATGTAAAAGATGTCAGAACAGAATGATGGCATCATCATGGAAATGAATTTCAAGGGGGAGCAAGTATTTGGGACAAAGACACTCTATTATGTTTGTTACATTTTAAAGTAAAAAAAAAATGTGTGGCCAATATTCAAGATAGATTTTATGGAAAAATTTTGGATTTTTTTATAAGGGTAAAATTGATTCTTCGCCCATCTGATCTAAACTTAACAACACATATTACTACATTCAAGCTCTGTGAAAGATGCTAGAAGGTAGCCATTTTAAACACTGGATGAGAAATACAAACATTGGAAAATTAACTCAATTATATATGCATGACATTTTGCCTTTCTAATTTCGAAATAGTCTCGTACTAAATTCTCTTACATCTATAAACTATAAATATATGAAGCTTTTGGAAATCTTTGATTTTTATTCCTAAATTTCACCTTTAACTTTTGTTTCTTTCAGGATTTGTTATTACTCTTTCCTAAGTGAAAATTTATTTTTAAACTATGAAATAATTTTAAAGAAAATATTTGGAAGGGGTCAGCTAGCTAATTGGCCCTTTATATTAAAGGTGCAGGTCTTGTTAAAATATGTAGCAAATAATGTGTTTTTGCACCTGCCCTATTTTTATTACCAGGTCTTGTATATTTATTTAAAGCTTAATTATTTTTTATATTATTCTTAGGGTCCCCCCAAGATCAGATGTTAATATAATTCATCTAAACATTGGAGTAAAAAGAGAATCAGTTTTATTAGGTTTTTATAGAATCAATATATTTCATAATCCTTAGGTTGGAAAATTAGCTCCTAGGTCATACCCACTATTTTCTTATTAGTTTTATTGAATCATTTCACTAAAATAAACACATGAAAAACATAATGTAGCAACTAAGAAACAATAGGCCTTTGTTAAATATGAATTCAAAGGAGTAGTTGATATCTGGGGTGTTTCATGGTGTTTAAGTTATAAAAATATTTTTTCAGTGAAATAGATTACTAGTGAGCAGTGGAGGAAGATTTGAATGATAAAAATAGAATAGTTGCCTTGTGATTACTCCTTTGCAAAATATAAAAAACAAATTGCCTTCTGATGTTCCTGAAGTGACTATTTTCTTGGGATAAAATCCCCTTAACCACACTCTTTATTAAGCGAATATTTATCAACTACTCTGTGCTTGTCTTTAGCTTATGGGGGTGGGATGTGTTTTTGTTGCCAAATTCCTGTGAGTAATCGTTTGTAATTCCCCACTGTTCTCACTCAATTAAAATGCTTAGAGTCATAAAGTAGCACATGATCTCTGTATTATTATATGTTATTAGTAAAGTGTATGTAACTTCTATTCATTTAGAAGATATCCCTCTATGTCAACTTTAAGCAAATATGCCTTAACTTTAGCTACTCTGTTTTGTGCTTCAAATGACATTATCATTCTTATTTTAGTGTCTAGATATAATCAGTACAATATTCATTCCTTGTTTAGTGATATTTTCTTGGTGCTTAATACCATGAAAATACCAAGACATTGTTTAACTTCTCAAGCTCATTAGCAATGCCTTATTCTCAGGTAACTCGGTGGTCTTATACCTAACATCCTGGGACTTTGTTTTTTCCTGATCTGAATGTTCCATTTGCTCATTTTCATTTCATGGAAGAAAACTCTTGGTTCTTCTCACTTTCAGTGTTTTATTAACTGCATCTGTAACCTTAAAATGTTGCTTTAGAAATTCTATTATACAAAAAAATTAATGTACCATAAATATCTTATCCCTTATATTTTCTTAAGATCCCTCCACTCAAATATTAAACATTCTTTATAATACAAAATGTTTTATTTCATATGCATGAACTTTTTATTGTACATACTCATAAGCAAATCTCAATAAGCAAAAAAATTCTCCAAGTGACAATGCTTTACCTGTTTATTCTATTCAGAGCAACTGACTCTTCTCAGTTTGAACCTAATAGTTCTATTTTTATTGTATATTGGGCCCAACTTCACTTAAAATTAAGCCTACGTCTCTAGACATTCCTAAGTCTATCTAAGTCTATATCTTTATAATATGTGCCCAGCAAGAAAGGGGTTAAGTGCATAGACCCTGGATCTGGAACAAATTGGCCACTTGGCCCCACCTCTCTGTGACACTGACAAGTTACTTTACCTCTGAGCCCTCAGTTCCAGCTATGAGACAAGGGTACAAACAATACCTTCCTCATCTTGTTGGATTCAATTGGCAAATACTCCAGAGTATTCAGTGATATTCTGACCAACACTAACCACTGATATGTTTTATCTGTTAAGTTTCTCTGTTATGGAAAAAAGCTTGGTTTTCCACCTCCTGTATTGGGAAAAACTCACTTCTTTCCTACTATGTTTTTCGTTCACCTGAGCATCTCCTTTACTACTCACAAAAACACTTCACTCCTGACACTTTGGGTTACCAAATGTGTGGCGGTCATTTTCCCATACCAAGCAATTGTCTGCAACATCAGCTGGGTATTCTACAACTTAACTCAATTCGACCCAGAGCTAGTGTCAGATTTTATGGGTTAAGCCTTAGTCCTAGAAGACTGCCCCCTCCCATGCATGTCAGATGCTAATCACAAGTGGTAGATTACCAGATTACCCACATCTGTTCAATTTGACTACGAATTGGAGATTCCCACAACCCCCTCCTCAGGTTTGATTAATTTGCTGGAGTGGCTCACAAAACTCAGGGAAACTGTTATTAACCAGTTTATTAGAATTTATTGAAGGATTTAATAAACCAGTTTATTAAAGGATATGAAAAAGGATAGAGATGAGTAGTCAGATGAAGAGAGATACATAAGGCAAGATCTGGGAAGGTCCAAAGTACAGGAGCTTCTGTCCCCATGGAACTGGGGTCTATCACTCTCTGGATATGTGTATGTGCTAACCAACTTGGAAGCCATCTGAATCCCATGCTACTGGGATTTTTATGAAGGTTTCCTCATGTAGGCATGATCAGTAATTAACTCCATCTCTAGCCCCTCTTCCATCTCTGGATGAGGAGGATTGGAGCTGAAAATTCCAAGCTTCTAATCGTGGCTTAGTCTTTCCAGTGATCAGGCCCCATTCAGAAACCTCAATAGAACAAATGATGTTTCCCCTGCAGTCTTGTCACTTAGGACTTTAAAATATTTTAGGAGCCTTGTGTCAAGGATGGAGTCAAAGACAAATATTAGATGAACTCTTTGCAATAGGAACTCTCATATAACTAACCCTAAAGGATAAGGCAATGGAGTCCAGTTCTGGTTCACTAAGAATAGTGATAAATCTTTTTTTTTTTTTTTTTTAAGATTTTATTTATTCATTTGACAGACAGAGATCACAAGTAGGCAGAGAAGCAGGCAGATAGAGAGGAAGGGAAGCAGCCCCACCCCCTCCACCGCTGAGCAGAGAGCCCGACTCGGGACTTGATCCCAGGACCCTGAGATCATGATCCGAGCCGAAGGCAGCGGCTTAACCCACTGAGCCACCCAGGCGCCCAAGGTAGTGATAAATCTTAATGGTGTGGATAAGAGAAAAAATTCTATCCACTTGCTTTCCTATTCTGCTCTATTTTTGTTACCTACATTGTAAGACCTACCAAGAGATGCCCACTTCTTGCTTTAAGGCCCAAGAAACCAAGCTGTGGTTGTTTTGCTTATCCACCATCTCCAAACCATATCTCTTAAATATGGCATCTTTTCCAATATCTTTTTTATTTTTTAAGATTTTATTTATTTATTTGACAGAGAGAGAGAGATCACAAGTAGGCAGAAAGGCAGGCAGGGGGAGAGGGGAAAGCAGGCCCCCTGCTGAGCAGAGAGCCTGATGCTGGGCTGGATCCCAGGACCCTGAAACCATGACCTGAGCTGAAGGCAGAAGCTTAATCCAATGAATCACCCAGGCGCCCCTCCCAATATGTTTCCATGGAGAGAACCAGCTCTAATATACTGCCCCAGTTGCTGACCATTAATGTGACACCCCAGTTTTCTCTTTCCAGTTGCCAGATGACTTTATTTAGCGACTCAAATAAATATGTGCTATGGGAAGTTTAGTGATTTTTTTTAGATCTAAAAGACATCTTAATTTTTATATTTATATTATGTGGGTTTTGCGAATTTTACATTTTTATGGCATTTTTTTCCTTTTACAAATGTAAGTTCATCTTTTAACACCCTTTATGGCTTTTAATTGGCTTTGTCCAATATTATTCATGAAAATGACATTTCTTTCCTCAGTGACAAAAGAAAGGGAAATAGACTATCTAACCAAAAATAGCAAATTGGAGGGTTTCTTTTTCTTTTCTTTTCTCTTTTCTTCCTGGAAATGGCAATGTCCCTATAAATGAATTTGGAGAGGATTTTTATTTCTTTCCCATACTGGCAATGTAAAGAACTGAATTAAAAACAAACAAACAAACAAAACAACAACAACAAACAAGAAAACAGACTCTTGATTAGCTAAAGCCAATTTTCCAAGGAAAAGATTTTCCTTAAATCTTTGAGATTTTTCAGTACATATTTAGTCCTTCAGAAGTATATTGATTAGAAAACTATTCAATATTTTAAGTGCCTCTTAATTAAAAAAAAGTCTTCAATTGCTTTCTCCAAGGAATCTTGAAAATGCGTTTTAAAATTCCTGACAGTGTAGTCATCTTTTGCTATTATGATTTACTTTAAAAAAAGGCACATGAGATAGGAAAAGAAGAAAAGTCAAATGAGAGGCATTATTATTCCAAAATGTACACTTATAATACTCATAACTATTGATGGTTGTTTTCTCTTTACTGGTAGGTAATTCAAATTTGACTTGGAAACTACACACTATCCCCTGGACCGTTGTGAATACAGGCAAACCTGTATTCATGCACCAGTAGAGTTTATGAATTAAAGTAGAACCCTGCAACCCATGCCCAGAAATTTACAAAAAATCAAAGACAGAATTAATCTCATCCATTCCTCCTGAAAAAGAGGCTATATAATGTAACATTCACATAAAATGGACAATGGAAATCTGTCTACATCTCTTTTCATGCCTGTTAAAACTAGCACTTGGACTACAAATATGTAGTGTTGAGTTTTTGTGGATGGGAAGAATTTTTATTTTCCAGAGTCTCAGCTGAGCAAGAATAGCTCAGTATACTTTATACTTCTACCACTGATTTCTATCAAGACCAGCAATCCCTTCATTTAATCTTTTCCTCTCATAGCTACACTTCCTATAGAGTAAGGACCTCATTCATCTATAATTTCATTCAGTTTTATGAATGCCAACTTCTTTGCCTTCTTGTCTTTTTATCACATCATACAGTCCAACCACCTACATGTTCATTAGTCAAAGTATTTACCATTCCGCTGGTGAAACACAAACTCATTATCTCCACTGCATACTGGGCATACTCAATAATCTCTGGCCACCTTTCATGATTTCTCTATTCAGTTGTTACATTATAATTCACTTCTCTATCCTGCTCTCTGTAACAGAGTGGTAACTGATGGAAGTTCTCAGATGGAACTCAGTAGGCACACAAAAATGAATATTCACATATTAGTTACCATTTTAGTGATATTTTATTTAAAAATAAGTCCCCATTTTCTTTTTCCAAGTGTACAAACATGGAATTCATATTTTTATCTTGTCTGAGATCCAAAACTCTGAGAGTTGAACAGGCTTTTGCTTTGATTCTGTTATATGACTTCAGCTCTGAGATCTAGCTCTTTGTGCTCTTAACCCTTAGTGTGTGCTGTTTGTATCATGTCCTTCTCACGTGTGGTCTGTGTCCAGTCAGTCTCCCTTCTGAGAGTCATGTCAGCTCAGTTTCCCTCATATCTAGTTAAGGGCACAGAGTAAATATTGGATCATCCTTTTTGTCATTTGGGGACCTATGGGAAACTTAGCGAGGCCAGCTTATTTTCTCATTGTTAAATATGCCCTACCTCCATTTTTGAGCCAGAGTTTGTAATCACCATGAAGTGTAAATCTGCAATTCACAAAGATTCTAGGAAAATCTGCCCAAAACGCTGGTTTGTCTTACTAATGTCCCCACTATGCTTCTTCCTGTTGACTCTTTTGATCCAGTACATTTCCTTTCATTTCATCTCCGACTCAGTGAAGTCCATTGCTCCTTCCTCCACTCCAGAGGAATGTGTGTCTCCTAGGTTGTTGAAGGATAAGCTCTACATGAAAAGAAAATGTCAGAGCTTGGACAGATCTCTCTCCTAACCCAGTGATCAACAGTTGAACAGTTCACTGTCATCAAATACTTCTCCATTTGTCAAGAAAACAGATATGATGATCACCCGACTCTTCCTACTTCCTTGGTGCTGTTGGTGAATGATGATTTATGAAACAGAGGCTACCACCTTCTGGATTCACACTCCTACTCCACTTCCCTATCTACAACATTGTTAATCTTGTCTAATGTTAGAGAATAATGACTGTAATAAGTTCATCTCTCTGAAGATTCGTCACTGGATCTTGATTTCCTTATGTTTAGCCTTTGGGTTACTTTTTTTTGGTTTTGTTTCTTACTTTGGTTTTTAAACTCCATGTACAAATATTTGTGTATTTTGCTTTCTTACTACATACCTAAAAACTTAGACCTAGCTGTCTGCTTTGAAAAGCTCTGGCTCGTTCATGCCCTAATTACATGATTTTCTCTCATCCGCCTTTCAGGTATCAGCATAGTACATCTTCTCTGGGAAGATTTTTCCATTCCTCTCAGACTGGATTAAGGTCCATTTCTGCAACAGTTATCCTGACTTCATCCGATCATAGCAATACTTATCACATTGACAGCATTAAACCTCTACCTTCTGTTTCTCTCTTCTCCAATAGACCGTAAGATGGCTTGCAAGCAGACACTGTGGATTTTTCTTCCTTGTATCTTAAAATTGTAGGCAGGACTTAGCACAGAGTCTTCACTTGTAAACATCTTGAAATACAGTTGAATATTAACTCTTGGACTTGACTGACCTTATTGAACTTGAAAGTCTGGCAGCTCTATGCTTGCCTGGCATATTTGGAGAACCCCTACTCTAACCTTCTCTGAGTATCAGAGAAATGCTGTGAATATTCTGCCATTGGCATTTTGTACATCCACATTCTCTAAAATGACACAATAAGCAGCAGGGTATCTGTTGACTGAAATAAGTAATCTAAAAATATTGTGGATCTCACCATTAACAACTCTTCTTACTCTTAACAACATTTGAGAAAAGCACATCAAAAATATTGTTGGCTGCATCAAATAAAGGAACAGTCTAATTTTAGGTCTCAAATGTAGTTACAATAAGTAATTACAAAGGGAATTTTTGGTTCCCTAAAGGTTTGGTTTGTAAAAATAGTTTGATAAGTGTAAATTTAAAGGTGCATGTTATACCCTGAACTTTGTTTGCAATGTCCATGTTGAAATGTGTACACCTAAGTTGAGGAAATGATGAAATAGAAGCCTTAACTCTTTTTATATTGATGGTATCTATAAATAAAATTCATCATGATATTAGTCAGTCAATATAAATAAACAGAGTCAGATACCAAGAGGCCTTGGAAATCATCTTTCTCTTCCTTAATGTCCTAGACAAAAAAAAGGTTCACAGACTTTCTAAATTGGTCAGTCACCAATTTAATAAGTCCTATTTTCATGCTGTGATGGAGAATGTATCAAGGTCATAACTGTCAGCCCATTAGTAGAAGTGGTCCTTAGAATGTCAGCGAGGACCCGGTGAGGTGGGAACCCAGTGAGAGCCTTCCCCGTATGGAATAGGGGACCCGAGTGACCATATTCTACAACACTTGAACTATCAGTTGCGTGCCTCCATGCAGATTGATTTTGCAACAGGAGAAGTATTATCACTTCACAAATTATAAGCAAGTTCCTATGCCTACAATGTACATGCTTATATGTAAAGATTAACACGTGGAAGTTGCCAAACCATTAATTTTCCCTTTTCAAATACATTTATAATAATAATGACTTATTAGTCGCAAGCATTTGTAAAGTTCTAGTATCATTCCCAAATGATTCTACGAATCCTTTTTGGAAAAAAAATCAAGGGCATTGAAAATTTGTGGTCATTTGAGAAAATGAAAAAAAAAAAAAAAAGAAAACTAATTTAACCTAGGCATTAATTGAGGTAGAGGAGGGGATCTATGGTTATTCTTCAGTATTTCTTGTTGCCCCAGAATAATAAACCTTGACTCCTTACAAAACACTTCCAGAAAAAAACAAAACCTATAGAAAACACAGGGAACAGCTCATGGGTTGTTGTTTTAAGTGACATTAATTCTGGTGACTTTATTTTTAAATTTTCATTATCTCCAGAATTTTTAGTAGTTCAGAATGAGTTCCAGACTATACTGTATATGCTTACAGAAGTCAAGTCTTAACTTCTAACAATAAAAAGAAGAATTTGAATAATGCTGAAATCAAATTAGTTTTTTTCTTCAAAAGTGGAAAGTGCCTCAAACACTGAAATTTCAACACATATATGAGTATCATAAAGACACAGTCATTTCATAAAGATTCACAATTATTTTTCTTTTAAGGTATTGCCTCACTGACATAGATAAGAAATATAGTGTATAGTTACATGGAACACTTTTTTTAGAGTATAGGATATTTCTTAAACTGACAGAAATATTTGTCATTTGAAATTGTCTTAATCAAGTGTTTACTCAGGTATCTTTATCTGCTTTAGTAAGTAATAGAGAAGTAATTATAGACATTATTATGTGACAGCACGTGAATTGGAAGTTCAGAAGTGATTTTAGTCTCCCTAGGAAACCTCTTGATGTGTTCCCCAAGTAAGAGAATGAAACAGAGTCTCATTTTATTTTGCCTGTTCTTCTGGGATCTAAATCGATGACTACAGAAGAGTTTTGTTACATCATTACAAAGCGGTAAAAAGAATTTGCTTCAGGGAGAATCCTTTTGGTGACAGGCATGGAAATGGTTACATAAGAATCTTACAAATGTGAATCTTTTGGTAGTATGCCTGATTTTGATCCCTCCTAGTCCAAACAAAAATTTTGTGATGCTTACTGTACTTTTGCTTATGTTCCTTCTTCTTAGACTACAATGACCTCTCCAGCTTCTTCTTATAACAAAATTCTCATCTTTTCTATGCCAACTTTTCTTTGAAGTCAGCTTGGATTCCATTATTTAGAACTAAACACTTTGTTAGGATAGCTAGACAGATTTTCCTTCCAGAATTTATATAATTTAGACAGATTTTAATGTTTATTGAACAATTATAAATATCTTCTTAACTCTTAATGTCCCTGTACCATTGCCAGTGAAGAAAAGCAATAACTAAATAACTATGCTTGGCCTTGAATGTCAAAGCAAGGACTTCCCTCTATATTCTGAAAGCGGTTGAATCGATCAAAGGATGTTAATGAGATAACCAATAAGCATCAGGTTTACATTTAAAAAATCACTCTAAGTACTTGGTGTTACATATAATTGATGAATCACTAAATTCTGCTCCTGAAATCGATATTACACTATATGTTAACTAACTAGAATTGAAACAAAAAATGGGGGAAAAAATCACTTTAATGAAGTGAGTATATTGGTTTGGGTAGTAATAACAGTTAATGTGCAGGTACCCATTATGAAATTATTTCTGTCATTTAAGGAAAAGATGAATTGGACAAGAAGCATATTAGTTGAAGGCAGAGAATGGAATTGAAATGCTATTTGTGGAGCAAAATAATAGTGTGTAATGACACACTAGATGTGGGTATAGTGGGGGATGAGATGAAATGAGTTAGTAAGGAAAGGTGGTCCCCGAGTTCTTGAAAAGTGTGATTGCATCAATAATAGAACCTTTCATTGAAATAGGAAAAAAGGGAGAAGGCCAGATTTGGGGGATGATATCATTATTTCAGTTCTAGAATGCTAGGTTTGTGGTGCCTTAAAGATATCCAAAGAAATATTCAAGCAGTTGTTGGGTATACAAGTCAGAGAGGAGGCACTGGCTAGAGGTACATATGTGAATCATCTCCAGAGAAAAAATGTGTGCAGCCTGGTCTCAGACAAGATTGCCTAGGTTTGAGTACCAGGCAAGAAACACAGGAGATAGTTATGAGGAATTCCAACATTTAAACATGCGGAAGAGCAAGAGTGCAAAGGAGTTTGAGAAGATGCAACCAGAGAGATGGGAGTATAAATAGAAATGTACTTGGTCTCAAAACTTAAGGAAAGAGCAGTTTCATTTGTTTGTTTTGCTTAAGCAAACATAGTTGGTGCTACTGAAAATCCAGGAAAGAATTAAAATATGTCCATTGGAATGAATGATCTAGGACTCTGCGAGAGAGTAACGTGGCCGACTGAAGGCAACAGAAGTCAAATAAAAATTATCTAAGGAGATGGTAGAAAGGTTTAACAAAATTACATGTGAATTTTCAACATGTATGGTTAAGTGGAGGATAGAGAATATATTCTATCATTTCTTTATGCAACTACTTTGGGGTTCAGTTGATACACACCCAAGAAGAGGAAATAAATAAGATTGTACACTGATGGTTAAAATTCAGTATCAACTTGATGGACCAAAATAGAGAAAAAAGAAACACAAAGAGATGCAATAGGTCTAGTCCAGCAAAATAAAATTGTGACCTGCTTAAATTTATTAAAATTTTAAGTAAATCTTTGAGAATGGGATATCATTAACCATGGGAACAAAAACAAAAACAACAACAAAAAGGATGAGAAGCAAGTATTAGCATCATCCATCTGTGAGTTGTCTTGGCCAGGTGTTATCATATTTTGGATAAATATGAATTATCTTAGTCTGATGCCATTAAAAATTTGAATGATATTATTAACTGCTTTGCACTCTTTCTGTTCTTACAGAGCTATCTTGTTATAACAATTTGGCTTCTTACTGTATTTCAATGGAGTAAAAATACATTCTTGTATGAACTTGCAATTTTGGTCTCCTTAGCACTTGGAGTTTTCTATATACATTAAACATCACCATTCTGATTTCATATATCGTTCTTGCTATCTTGGTTAATGGCAAATTGGTCTTGAGAAATGGGCTTGTTCTTAGTTGCAAATGGAATCAGATTTTTGAATAGACCTAAGGACTGATTCCAGAACCCAGGTAATATCCAGAAGCATAGTGTCCAGGAGAGCTGATGGGAAAAAACTGATCTAGTCCTCTACACTTAACATCCCTCATTGGATCTAAGGTGTTCCTTATTTCCATTTCCACATTTCCAGGTCTGCAACTGATGTATCATTTTAAGTACTTTGTGGACAGATAGCCTTTATTGTCTAGAGTGTCTGGCAAATTGCTCTAGACATATTGACTACTGAAAATAAAATAAAAATTTTAAGTGTTTGTATAATTTTATTATGGTGAATTTGAGCATAGGCGGGCGTTATTTGCTTGGCAGCAAACTTTGTATTTGATATGCATTATCCATTCACTTACTGAATTCTCTTTTGCTGGAATTAAAACCCTAAGGGGCAGGATATTATTGTAAATATGATAGACTTTCAAAATCTTGGGCTTTAACGGGTAGGTTTTAGCTACAAATTAAAAAGTTCCGTGCTGTAGTTGAATGCTTTAGTGGAATTAACATTCCTGTGAAGCATGGCTGTTATATACCCTCAAAGAACAGATTGCCCATAACATGCTCTGTTTGTGATGGGATATTAAAGACCAGCTCCCATAATTTTTCACTCCACATTTATAGATTTGTTTCTGCTGACAGAATACTGGAAATGTAATTAAATGTTTAGTTTAATTAAAATGTAAAATAAAGCCTTGTTCTCTGAAATTCACCAAAGTCCCCCAAAATTGCAAACATGAGTGATTATGTATCTCAAAAGCATGTACACTGATTTTCTGCATGTATATATTTTTGTAATATTCAGATGTCATTATATTGGTATACTGTACATTTCCCAAAGCAAACTGCTTCTTCATTGTAAAAAGAAAAAAAAGTATATTCAGAATTTATATAACACATAGAATAATATTTATATATGGAAATTGTCAAGTTTCGACTATAACATTGATTGATTGAGTGTGGTATGTACCGAGAAACTCACCAGTAGATATACCAACACTAGGGGTCAGTCTTTTTATTTATTTATTTATTTTGTAAAGAACAGGATAGTAAATGTTTTTGGATTTGTGGACCATATGGTCTCTGTCAAAACTGCTGTATTCTATTGCTGTAGTATGAAAGCAACCATAGACTATAATCAAATGGGCATGACTGTGTTCAAATAAATCTTTATTTATGGACACACATTTGAATTTCATATACTCACATTTCATTAAATAGTAAACACTTAAAAAAATGGAAAGCAAGCATTCTCGGCTCACATGCCACATAAAAATTGTGGCAGGCCTCATTTGCCCTCCAAGCCTTTCGTCTACACACATGTAACACATGCTCTTACACACACACAAACCCACCACTAGTTCCACTAAAGTGTTTTACTTCAAACTATTCAATAAACCTCTTTGATGTCAGCTTCTGCTGTCCTCTGCCTTGATCTTTCTGGTGTATTCATGCTGTTTTTTTTGTTTGTTTTCCTCTTCCACAAACACTTCATTGTTTCTGTATTTTGAGCCAGGCATAAAAATTCCTCCCAATCAAAAAGTTTATAAACAGTTTTATAAACATTTAACCATGAATTTTTTGTCAGCATTTTTATGTATTCTTTTTTTCATAAAATCATTTACTTAACAAATAGGTCATACATAGATCAGCTCAGTACTATGATTTATGGAAAGTTTTCTAAATTAACATTCTAATCTTAAGCATTTACTCTTGGAATGCATTTTCAGTATGTGTCATATCAGAATCAGGATACATTATTTGGTACAAATTGGTTAGTCAAAAGCCCCTCTATAGTTAATTGAATATTCCATCTTCCCTTTCCTAATTTTTAATCGCTTTTTTGCTATATATTACATCTTTAATCTTTTGGCATCTATTTCTGAATTGTTTGTAGTTGTATTGAATCATAGAAATATATATATATATATACATATAAAACTATATTTTGAATCTAATTTAAAATATACAAAACTATATGTGTGTGTATATATATATATATATATATATTTTTTTTTTTTTTTTAATTCAAAATAGGGTTGATGTTTAGGAGGGCCTGAGTGGCTTGGTTGGTTAAGTTTATGACTCGATTTTGGCCCAGGTCATAATCTCAGGGTTTGGAGACTGAGCCTTGCCTGGGACTCCTCTGAGCACTGAGACTGGTTAAGATACTTTCCCTCTTGGGACGCCTGGGGGGTGGATCAGTGGATTAAAGCCTCTGCCTTCAGATCAGGGCTCTCTGCTCAGCAGGGAGCCTGCTTTCTCCTCTCTCTCTGCATGCCTCTCTGCCTACTTGTGATCTCTGTCAAATAAATAAAGAAAATCTTAAAAAAAAAAAAAAGATACTTTCCCTCTTCCTCTGGCCCTCCCACTACTCATGCCTTTACTCTCTTTAAAAATAAATAAATAAAGTATTAAAAAATACTTTTTTTCAATTTTGAAAAAAAAAACCTTGATGCATTTTTATGTTTGTATTTAAATGTACCATATTTATGATATTCATTTATGCAATACATTTATTATGCATATAGTAGCTAAGTACTGTGTTTCAAGGAATATGTCTCCATCAACACTATATGTTTTAAATCATGGCATAGTAATGTTTATCCAAACAAATAAATAGTTTATTAATTATAAAACAGTATATGCTAATTGAGAAATATATGAAAATAAAGAAGTAGAAAATGAAAATTCAAAGAAAATTCATATTTCATCAATCTAAACATTAACACATTTGCTTCCACTGTTAATTTTAATTATTGCAATTGCTATTATAGAAATTATATATATTTTCGTGATTAAAGAATTCCAACAGTCCAAATGTTTAAATAAGTAAAGTTCTTCCTCCAAGCTCCAACCACAGAAGAATTCCTATTTTAAATTTTTCTGGTAGATAATATTATTACAAATATATTTCTTATAATCACAACTTTAAAAATATTCATCTATTAACCCTCCACTGTTAAAAAAAAAGGAGTTTAACTTACTTAAACTATAATATCTATATCTATTTCCTCCTGGCTCTGGCAACTTTCTACCATTAGTTCTACTGGTCTGTATTTTTATGTCTTAAAAAATAATTTAAGTTCTCTTTTTTGGTTTTCCAGATTTAGTTAGCGTTGATTGGAGACTTGCCTTTCACAAAAGTGAATAAATATGCATACTTACCCATCTTCCATCTCCCCTCCCCAATTTTGTTAGTTATACTATTTTGTTTGTCATAAATTATTTGCTTTTACAATGACTTGACATCTAATTATTTTTCCATGCTTTGTGACTTTATTAAAAAGACAAATCCATCAATAGTTTCAATGTATTTATGGAATTCTATATTTTTGAAATCGTTGCCCAAAGAACAATCTTCTAAGTGCCAGGGTGTAATGGTCATTCCCTAAACTTGCCTAATCAGAAGAATATATTAATGAATTTGTTTTAACATCCATATTTCTAGGGGCGCCTGGGTGGCTCAGTGGGTTAAAGCCTCTGCCTTCAGCTCAAGTCATGATCTCAGGTTCCTGGGATTGAGCTCCATGTTGGGCTCTCTGCTCAGCAGGGAGCCTGCTTCCCCCTATCTCTCTGCCTGCCTCTCTGCCTACTTGTGATCTTTCTCTCTGTCAAATAAATAAATAAAATCTTTAAAAAAAAATTCTCTAGATGGACTGGATAATAGAAATGCTGTACTAAAGAATATATTGTTTATTCATAAAGGAAAGAAAAAGGTAACAAATGTATTATATAGAAGGAGTGGCTACAAAGAGACTGTTAAAGTATAAAGGTGAATAAGTGATGTATCTAATTCCACTATCTAGAAGGAGTTCCAAAAAACAGAAAAAAAAAAAATGAGTAAATTTAAAGGGTAAGTAAAATGTCCTTACGATTCAGGAGAAACTACAAATCTTTCATGTGAAATTGTCTACCAAATTCTAAACTATAATATATTTTTAAAAATACATAGAAAATTTATAGTGAAATTTTAAAATGTCAGAACTAAAGAGAAAATTTTCAAGATTTTCAGATAGAAAAAAAAAATAAGTTGATTATATATGTTAAAGAATGAAAACCTGACAGTAGATTTCTCACTTAGAGTAAATACAAGGAGAGAGCAGAACCTAATCTGATAGATGCTTGAATCTAGCATTCCATTGCTTGCCATATCAGTCCAAGATAATGACAAGATAAATATATATCAACATGAGAAATTACAGAAATTCTGTCTATACTTGTATTTTATATAAATATTTAGTATAATTATTGCATTTATTGTATAAATATAAAATAATAGTAAACACATATCAAAATGCTTTGAGATTATATTAAAACCAAATGAAAAACAATGAAAAATAAATCAATAAATGAAGACATTGACACAGGAAACCAAGAAACACTGGTCATGGAGTGGATCTAAACAAAGGAATCATTAAGATAATATTTCCTGATTAAAAAACTAATCTTGGGCCTCTAGATCACTCAAATCAGATTGCTCAGTATAGATGTCTAGAAATATGGATTTTTTTAAAATAAAGATTTTATTTATTTATTTGACAGGCAGAGATCACAAGTAGGCAGAGAGGCCAGCAGAGAGAGAGGGGGAAGCAGGCTCCCTACTGAGCAGAGAGCCCAATGTGGGGCTCGATCCCAGGAACCTGGGAGGGTCAACTACAGTAACTATGTAAGTGGAAGAAGAAAGGTATGCATGGCCTTCCTTAGTTTTCATGTACAGCAAGCATGAAGACAGGTCAGGAACGTGCTCAGTTGCCATAATGCAAGGATTTTATTCTGGAGTAATGGTAGCTATTTTCTTTGTGAACAATGAGAAGTACTTCAAAATGCTATTGCTGGAATCCTGGTGAGAGAGGGTGTCCGCTTGGGCCACTGAAGATAGCAGAAGGCAGTCCAGCCAGATACAGAACATATTGTGGACATGCTCATGGATTAGAAGATTAGAAGTGAGAAATCCAGGTGACCATACAGCATCGTGGATTGAGAGCAAAAGTGAAGTGGTGGTTGTAGATGGTGTAGGCTTACTGTTGTAATATGAGGAAAGATTAAAAATATAAGCATACTATATTAGATGTACGTAGTTTGCCAGAATTTTCTGACAAACAGATCATAGTGATTTTATGATTATTTTTATTTTCTAAATGGAGTTTTTATGAGGTTGCTCACTGACAGTGATAAATGAAAAGGCCTGGAATAGAAAATAGAAAAGAGACAGGTTTAGAAATGGTCATCTCGGTAAATTAAAAAAAAAAATATATATATATATATATATATATATATATATAAATTTCCATTGGGAAATACACAATTCCTAAGAAAAGCTTTTTGTCCATTCAAAGTCTGTGTCTTAAAGGCAGAACCATTTATAGAATAGTATGCTATTTCTCTAGCAACTTAAATTTGTAGTAGAAAATCCTTATTTTAATCTTCACTCATGACCCTCCAACACAGAGCCACACACTGATATTTAAATATGTTGCAATTTTCATACAATTTTGCTTATTTACATGAATTTTACAGTCCTGTGGCACCGTCCCATCTTTCTAAACAAGGGGGAAAAAAAAAGTTTGACTTCTTTAGAATGGTGTGAACGCACATTCATCTTTTTTTCCTCATTCTCATGTATAGTTGTTTTAACTGATTTCAGACAATGTCAATCAAAATTTAGTAGAAGCAACACTGATAATGTCCTAAAATAGTTGAATAACTTCTTGATAATGAACTCCAATGTAAATAGTGATGACTTTGCAGGAAACACACCCAACAAGTGAATTGCTTCTCTTTGCTTGGGTTCCTCTTCTGACTTTCTGTTTCATGTACTCACTGTTGTGCTCTGTAGGTCCTGTGATTGGCAAACCAATCCCCTTTATCTTTGGATTCTGATTTTGTCCTCTGGAACTCTAAAACAGAGAAAATCTCTATCTTCCCTGAACAGATTGTGGATGGCAGCAGATTCCCTACTTTGGGCCTGCCTTTCACTTTTCAGACAAGTAGGTGATCTCAACCGTGCAGGATGTTAACACGTGAACCCTCTTGCTCTCACCTGAAATCTTACCCTCATTTTCGTTTGCAATGTGTTCTCCTGTCTCGCAGTTGCTTATAGCTTTGTAACTTATAGGAAGATGCCCTTTATATGACTATACTTTGGTAGAATCATAATAGTAACTGAGAGGTTGTGTCTATTTTCATAACTTTTATCTACTGAGCATATATTGCATTCCAGATACTGAATTAGGTAAATTATCTCCAATATATGTAATCACCGTAATATTTCCTCTAGAAAGTGCTTTTATACCATCAAAAGAAGAGCAGACTGAGAGCCAGTGTTTATCAATGTGAACATAGTGAATGAGTGGCAATGCCAGAATTTGACCTAAGCTGGTCTCTATCCAAAATCTAAGCATTTGTTTTCAACTCCCTTGGGGGGAAATAAATATAATGGCACAAGGATTTCATAGTAAAGAACTCTATTACAAAATGCATTCACTGAAGTTCTAGGGGAAACTCAGAAAATGATTGATTAAATGGGTCAAGGCTGTTTTAATACAGGAATTATATCATTAGATTCCTGTTACGTGCGGAGTAAAATTCAAAACATTGTAGGCACGTACTAGAAAGATTTAAGGGTGTTTAGAAAGGAGGAATTTTGGATTGAAAAATGTGATGGAAAATCATCAGTGTCAGTAATGACTGCTTAACAATGATAGAGGAACATATGGTTGGGGATACTACATGTAAAATGCCAGCTATAATAAATGAACATTGGCAGCTTGAGGAATCTTGAGATGGGCAAAGGACAATGACAGTTCTTTTCTGGCAATGGCTTGAGGCCTATATATATGTTTCAGGAGGACTGCAGTATTCTGATAATAACACAAACCGACCTAGAATTTAGTATTGCCACTCTGAGGGCCAAACTCAGAGCAGGGCAATAAATTTAAAGACTGAATTTTCAATGTCGTCCTGGGCCTGTTGTATAATTCTTGCAGTCTATGGCAACCTAAAGGATTAGGCTTCTACAATGCCAGAGCCCTATAGAGAAATTGTTTGAGCATAGCACACACAATGGACTTGCAGTTAAAAACTTGAAAGAAAGAACAAGAGAAAGAAAGAAAGAAAGAAAGAAAGAAAGAAAGAAAGAAAGAAAGAGAAAGAAAGAAAGAAAGAAAGAAAGAAAAAGGAAGAAGGAAGGGAAAAAGAGAGAATGCCTGGGTGATTTAGTGGGTTAAGCTTTTGCCTTCAGCTCAGGTCATCATCTCAAGGTCCTGGGATCGAGTCCCACATCTGAGGGCCTGTTCAGTGGGGAATCTGCCTCTCCCTCTGGCCCTCTCCCTTCTCGTGCTCTCTTTCTCCCACTCTTTTTCTCTGAAATAAATAAAATCTTGAAAATTAAAAAAAAAAAAAAAGAATATAAGGCACACTGAGAAAAAGGCATTCCTTTTGATCTAACCAATCCTCCTGGGGTCCCAAATTAACACTGGCAATATGAAATTCATTTTAGACTCACTTTCTAGACTATACTTCATGTTCTCTTTGTAGCTTGCTCTGTTCTTTGTGGGATTGATGGCCTCTATAACTTTTCTCTGAGTTAAAAATAATCAGGCATTATGGGCTGACCCAAGTTTTCTTTCAAGGTAGCAATATAAATAACCTTTCATATATGGTAGCTGTCCTTACTATTGTGCACTCAAACACATTCAGGGTAAGAGAAGGTGATAGAGTTCACATTTCAAATCCCTGCTGTCAATAAAGTCTTTAATTTCCATTATGAATAATTACACATGTTTATTGACTCTGAAAGCCTCCTATAAAGCAATTCTGAATAAGCAAAATATATATATTTTATATATAAAATATAGCTTATCATTTATCTTTGAAACAAGATCAAGATTTTAAAGGATTTGCATAAAAAATAGATCTCATTTCATAATTTTGCATGCTGTAGATTATATAAATCTCTAAGAGTTCATTTGATCTATGTTCAGAATTTTTTTTCCATAGTGACCAAACTTAATTGTTAATTTCTACATTTTTACATAGCCAGTTTTTGCAAATATTAGAAAAGTTCTGTTTACTAATCAGTCATATATAGTTTAGTTTACTAAAATGTTCCTTTTAAATCCTACCAACCTAAGACTTAATAGTGTTTCCTGATTATCTCCTCTGACTTCTCTTCCTGTTCTCTCTCATTCCTTCCCCTCTCTCCTTTACATCACCTGGTATGTCTTCATCATTGACCTTATAGAAACTTTTCTCTTGTTTTTTGGAGGTTTATATCATCAGTATTATTAGAGTATTAGATAAAGTTATGTTTCCCATTCAAAACCCTATCCCAATCTGCAGGCCCATATTGCCAGGTGACTCTTCTGTATCTCCCCATGATGTCTAGTGAAGACCTCAACATCACCATATTCCAATTTGAATATATTTCCCAATCAGATACAAGGATTCCCTTCCCTCTGACAGTGCCATTTTTTTCTAGGATAATACTTAAAAACTAGGATTCAGTCTTAGCTCCATTTTGTTGTGGTTAATTATTTCTTTAAATATCTATAATATATGTAACTTTCTTTTTCCACTTTTGTACAAAGTTAAAGACATTTATTATGACTGTCTGAATTTTAATGATTAAATTTATCACAATTTTTTTTCATTTTGCAATTAAGTATGCAGGAACCCCTTCCTTGGGGGGTACTTGGGTGGCTCAGTTGGTTAGGCAACTGACTCCTGGTTTTGGCTCAAGTCATGATTTGACAGTCCTGAGATTGAGCCCCATGTTGGGCTCAACAGTCAGTGGGGAGTTTGCTTGAGATTCTTTCACTGTCCCTCCAGCTTTCTCTCCCCATCCCCCTACTCATGCTCTCTCTCTTTAAATAAATATATAAAATTTTTAAAAATAGAAACTTCTTCATATTGGGCTTCTTTTCTGATATCTCTGCTTCTACACCTAAAGTATAAAAGCTATTAGAATTTCTCCTTTCATTCCTTCACTATATTTATATATAGTTTGATAACATCACAATGGTATGAAATTTAAGTGCTCATGTTAACTGAAAAGACCTTTAACCTTCCTAATCAAACAAAAATTCAGGCAGGAGTTGTTGGTGAAATGTGGTAGACTATATGGAAATGGAAGAACTTGAGGCAGAGCTCAATGGATGACTAGAGGATTATCCGTATAAATGAGTTGAGCCTGATTTACTGGATTGATGGTAGTAATGAATAGGGCTTCATAATTATGAAACTTGTAGAGCCACACAGGACCCTGTATTCAGAAAGGTCCCATGTTTGCAATGATGCTTGTGTTGGCTGTCTTAAAATTCCTTTTTTAAAGATTTTATTCATTTATTTGAGAGAGAGAGCACGAGCAGAGGTGAGGGGGGCAGGCAGAGAGCAAGAGCAGGAACAGGGGGAGGGGCAGAGAGAGGGGAAGGGAGCTCAACTCAGGATTGCAGAACTGGAAGCCTATTTGAGGGGGGTGGGAGGAGGGCTCAATGCCAGGACCCTGAAATTATGAACTGAGTCAAAGCAGATGCTTAACCAACTGAGCCAGGTACCCCTTAAAATTCTTAATTTTAAGCAACAGTCCCCATATTTTTACTTTTCACCCTTTATCCAATTATGCAGTTGTTCCTGGTGGTAAGAATAAGAAAACCATGAAGGTTAATTCCAGGAGTTTGTTCAGACGTGTGTGTGTGTGTGTGTGTGTGTGTGCATACCTATGTGTACATGCATGTGTGTACACATGCCTTATCAACTCTGTTCTCCCCCTCGTCTCAGATGAGGTGCCGTTGGAAGTAATTTATCAGTTCTTCATATGTGAGAAACATTTTCCTTGTAAGTTTATAGAATTTATGGTGGTTGCATTGCATTTTAATGACTCCTTTCTAATTCTGTTGTTGTTGTTGTTTTAGCTTAAGGCCAGAGAGTATCTTCCCTACTTCTCTTTATATCTCTCAAAGGAACCTGTATCTGTGCTTTCTCTATGGTAACTTGTATGCATTTTCTGAACAAATCTGTTCATGCATACATGAATACATATGTACTTATATCCATGTATGTGTGTGTAAATGTATTTTATGTACATGTAATGTTTACATAAAAAGTTTTAAATATACATAAAGTTATATACACATACAACATGTGCTAAATATGAGAAAGAAGTATAGAAACTTCTTTTGAACTCAATTTTCTAAATATCTTCTGATTGAAAATCACAAAAATTTAAGTACATTATAATTCTCAATTCACAATAGCATAGCATAGAAATGGGTGTGGACAGAAAATTATGAGAGACAAAACAAGGAAACTGTTTATAAACATTCTAGTATTCACATGAATAGAAATTAAAATAATGAGATAATTTTCAACCACTGAATAAGGAAATGGCTAAAGAAATGTTCTTGTTCAAGAGTAGTGAGGAACAAATTAATCTTTTACTCTTTTATAATTTTCTTGAGAAACAATAAGATAATTCATGTGTTTTAAGAAATGGTCATATATTTCACTTAGTAGTTACATTCTCAGATTCAATCCAAGTACAGTAGTCAGAAATGTAGGTGAAGATTTATAAGAAGAGATGTTCCTAAAAGCATTATTTGTAATATCAAAAAGTTAAAAACAACATTAATGTTTAGTGATAGGAAAAAAGATTGAAATGTTTGCATAGGTGCTGTGATTTTTTTTTGAAAATGTTAGATAGCTGTTTTGAATTACATAGAATATCTTCTATTAAAATTTAAGATGTATGTATCAGTTTTCAGAGTGTCTCATAAGATGTCCGTAGGAGAAGAATTAATTACAGAAAGTTTGAGAGTTACTATTCTACTACGAACCTCTCTGGGATGGTCACAAATGTACATTAGCAAATTAAATTTAGTTCTGAAAATGATTTTATCAACTGGGGGTTCTGACTAATTGAGCATTAATTAAACAATTCTTTTTATAAACTATAGTTTATAGACATTTTAGATACTTCTTTTCTGGTACTTGTGAATATTGTATGTCATGTGCAATATAATATTTACTTGATGGTTAAGAATTTTAGAATGCTTCAGGGTCATCAGAAGGTCCATTTTCATAGTACAGTACCAAAAAGGTAAATACAGAGGGGTGTGGGAGGCTGAACTGAGTGCGTGTTGTCCTCACAACATGCCAAGGAAGCTGTATTTTCATATTAACAAAAAGCTTCAAGGGAACAGTTTGTGATTTGTCTTCTTCTGCTACAGAATGCAGCACAGAAAGCAAATATGACTTATTTAATGAATGCTTACTGAGTACTTAAAATGTGGATTCAACTAACCTTTATTTAAAGCCTCTTGTATGCCAAGGACTGCACTAGACACTTCTCTGTGTGTAAAACTCTTCAAGGTCTGAGACAGCTCTGTAAAGTGAGCATGGTTCCCCACAATACAAGTCAGGTACCATGTCCAGAGACTAAAAGAATGTGGTTGAGCAGCTTTCCATTAAATATGAATAGTAGACTTAGGGCTTGGCCATTACACCATTGGCCATTACACTCCATTACACCAAACTCCTTTAGACAAACCATGTACCAGGTGTTCAGTAGCTTGTATTCAATTAGGAGCCCGATATGCAGATGTAATGATAAAGGAGGCAGGTTTGTATACAAATGACTGTATACATAGTTATTTTCTAAGCACGTTACCTAATTTAACATGCTTAATCCTCCTAGGAGGCATAAGAGAATAGTAGTACTGTATTCACATTTTCTTGAAGAAGAAGAAAATGAAGCACACATAGTTATTCTAAGTTCTCAAGTTTGTTTTGTTCCAGATTCTTGTTCTTAACTACTATGCCATGTGGCCTCTAAATATAACACATTTTGTTTAAGTGAGATATCATCGACTTTTAAAAACGTTTTATGGTCTTAAAAAAATATTAGGGAGTATGTTTTATGGACTGAAAAAATGCAGGGACTATGGGGGCAAGGTTCTTTCTCAGAAGAGGTGATCTTTATTTTGACTGCTGAAGGGTAGGCAAGGCAGGGACACTACAGAAAAAGACAGGACAGTGGTCAGCCAGGGGTGAGGGAGACAGGATGAGTTGGAGATGTTATTAGCTTTGTCACCTTAACAAATATATCATGATGTGGCTCACAACAATGTGGCTCTGTTTCATTAAGAGAAACAGAATTACCTATAGTCTTCTGAAAATCCAATATTTCAGGTAAATTCTTAGTATTGTAGAGCAGAAAAGTCATTACCATCCACATTGTGATGCTTTACTTTTATTCAGGATGCCTGTTTATGTTTACATTTTTGATAACTGTATCACATAATTGACTTACACAGAGACTATTGTCAGTAGAAAATCTCTTAAGTTTTATCAGGTTTTGATCCAAAGACTTGCTCCACTACCATATATTTAATATTCATACTTTTGGATCCAACCGTAGTATGGAATCTATGTTAGGTTTGAGATAATACTCAAGTTTTCAAAACTCTTAAAAATATTTCCAGTTCTTCATCCAAATATACAGGTTTTTGTACAAAATTTCTATAGATCCCTTTGGTTTTCATAACGTTGAAAGCAATAATTGGAGGAGGCTTGGTGTCAGAGAGCTCTCTGGCTTACAAATAGATACCTTCTTCCAGGTAAGTACCTCTACATTTCTAAACATGTGAGATTGGTGCATTAGCCAATTGCTGCACCAAGTAATTGCACTAGAACTTCTTCATGTGTGCATAATGAAATCATGAAAGATACAATGATGGTATATAGAAAGATCATGTCATATACATCTCCCCTATTCTAGTCTACTGTGTTCATCACAGAAAGCAGTGGCATGACTTTTATGTGAATGGGATCCAGACTAAGGTGATTCCCACCATTTTCTTCTCTTATTGAATTGCTTATCTCTTTAATTAATCACCTTATAGCTTTGCCCAGTTCCACATTTAGTTCAATACTTTCTAATTTATAGATTCTATATTTAATCAAGTTGTGGAAGTTGGAAAAATGTTCATCTGTACTTTTACTGTACTATTTTATTCACATCAAATCTACAAAGTTTGCTGACAGGTTTTCAGATTTTTTAAAACAAACAAACAATCTGTTATGTAACCTTTCTCCAAAAACGAATCTTGTGAAACTAGGGTCCAATGGTTAGTAAATTTTCTCTTATTTGGGATCCAGTGACTTCATTCTATTGGTACAGTGCAATAATTATCTTTTTTTTCTAGAAATCAAAACTATATTCATAGAAGTTGAGTTGCTTTACTTTTTCCTTTGTCTGTTATCAATGTTGTTCTTTTAGGACCAAACAAGTTTATTGGTTCTTGATATTTTACATACACTGAATAAATTTTTCTTTAAAAATGCATTCATTGGGACGCCTGGGTAGCTTAGTGTGTTAAGCGTCTACCTTCAGCTCAGGTCATGATCTCAGGATCCTGGGATAGAGCCCCGCATTGCATAGGGCTCTCTGCTCAGCAGGGAGCCTGCTTCCCCCCTCCCCACTTGTGATCTCTCTCTCTCTGTGTCAAATAAATAGATGGAATCTTTAAAAAAATGCATTCATTAATTTAACTATTATTATGAGTCGGGGAGGTGCTACTACTTAAAGTAATTACATATGTAGTTAACCTTGAAATATTTTTGTTAGATCACTCTTCTTTATTGTCCATTCAATATTTTCCCAGTACTCTGCAATTCTTAATCTGAAATGTGATAGATAACAGCATGAATAAAGGTTACCTATGTTAGGTCCTTTTTTTTTTTTTTTAAGATTTTATTTATTTATTTGACAGAGAGATCACAAGTAGGCAGAGAGGCAGGCAGAGAGAGAGAGGAGGAAGCAGGCTCCCTGCTGAGCAGAGAGCCCGATGCGGGACTCGATCCCAGGACCCTGAGATCATGACCTGAGCCGAAGGCAGTGGGTTAACCCACTGAGCCACCCAGGCACCCCTGTTAGGTCCTTTTTGATCATACAATTAGAGATAACATTTTTATGAATCGGTTTTCTCCTTTCTTTCAAAAAGATACATACAACCTGTACTCTCTGTCACCCCAGGACATAAAATAAATACCTGCAAAGGAAATTGTGCATTGCTTAAGTTCTCAGCAGCTGTTTCTCTTTACATTAAAATCAGATCCTCTTTAAATATTATTGTACTTTTGGTAATTTCAGTTAAAAATCAAACCACAGCGCCCTGTTGGAGTAGTTGACTATTCTGAATGCTGAATTGGAACAAGGGCTATCCCTGCATTTCCTTTATGTTTCTTCTTTATTTAGAGTTGCAAACATTGCATAACCTCCTGAATTTCCAGGGTAAAACTGAGCATGAGATAACATCTAAAGAGATCATTGCCAGAGTCTGTCTCTCAGAGAATGATCACAGTTTAGCATGACAATTTTTATCTTTCCAGTTTCTGTAGTCTGACCAGCATCAATTGCCTGTTGGATGCTTCTCTGTCACCTGCGAAAATGATTCTTATAACTCTCCCAAGGTAACTTAAGTGGGGACTCGGGATCAGAAATGCCCATGCTTTCAGTTTCAAAGATTAAGTCTGTAATAAATTCTGCTGACTGATACATTGTTCAGTTTTTTGAAGTAATCTTTGACATAAGGAGAAAATAAACACCTGCCCACCACCTGGCTTTCCCCAAGCAGCGTGTTCCGCATTGGTTTACTTACTTTATTCTTCTTAAGCCGAAAATATAAGAGAATCACTAAGTGGCTGACAGGTTCATTTTTCTATGGCTAGGGAAGGTTGGCATGGTTTCAGAATATCAAATTTTGGAAACCACTTAAATCCAGTATACATTGCATCATTGAATTTGTGGAGAATCTAGAGCCCTTAATCTGGATGTGGTCTCATAGATACAAATCCTCCCCTGATGAATTGATTCTTTTTTTGAGAAATGGATTGTATTGTTTGGTGATGCTGACAAATCCCTTGGTATGTCATCCCACTCAGGAACAAGTGCCTGTTGACTTCCATTATGACTGTCCACTAGATGTGCTTATTATGGTCTTATCCAGGGAAAACCACCAAGGAAGACTAGTGAAAACACATTTTGTTTTCAAGTGTGTCCGTAGGATGCTCATTGCTTGTATCTCAGCAAAAGCTTCGGTAGCAAGCTGGCAAACATTTTATTTCCTTCAACCAGAGGCAGTTAAATAAACGGACTTCTCTAGAGAATGTCATAATGTGAATTTTAAAATGAAATTACATGACCTCTTACAGACCCAAAATTCCTCTTTATATCCCCTTTATTTTTTTTATACCTCTCCTGTTCCTTTGCTGCCATGAGTTCATAAACACACAAAACATTGAAATGGATTATTGTCAATGCTTTCCTCAGAAAACACAAACAAGAACTTATGTTGGGCTACTACTATGCCAAGAAAATCCATTCAAATTAGGAGGTGCATGCATAAGAAAAGAGCTACAAAACATAAAATGACATTGGCTCATTATTCTGATGCTATTGTTTCAGTTCCACTTCTCCCTGAGAGTTTAGTTTTTGGCAATTTTCAAATCATAAATGACTTCTAACATCTTACCTAGGAAAAACTTTTCACTTCAATGCATAATTCCTTCACAATTGCAAATAATCCAATGCAAGTGCTTTTTTCATTATTTCTGTTAGTTTGTTTTATCATATCAAAACCCCAAAGCAAATGAAATCCCTTTGCATTTCACATCACTCAAGCTAAATAAAAAATAGTAAAATATAACTAGTTGATTCAAAACATCTCAGGTTAAGCCCTATCAATTTCCTGGAAATACCACTTATCTTCTCAACCTGTCTGATCTTTCTACAAGTGGAAGAAAAGGAGGAGACAATTAGACATTAACTAACCTTTATTAAAAGTTTATCATAGATTAAACACAATTGCACAGATTTTTGCTTAATCTTCACTAAGAAGTGACAATTGCCTCTAGATTTTAAAGGTAAGCATCTGGAGTCTTACACACATTCAGATATAGAAGAAAGTCTGAATCAGGATCTGAATCTGTTTTCTGGTTTTTAAAGGGTCTAGCCCCTCTACCCCACTGCTTCTCTTAAGTCTTTGTTCTTTTGAATCTCTGAACCTGAGCATTTATAGGATTGGAGTGAGTAAAGCTGCTTTTTTTTAGTGGTTGCAATCACTGAGGGTCTTGTGGAATTCTTGATGTATCTTCAAAGTGTCCCTTGGAATAACCATTCAATTTAGATAAACTCCTATGCTTGTTTGCTCCACGACTTTAAGTAGATATCCTTGATGTTCTTAAGGAGTGAATGTGAGAGAATTTGTGCTGGGGAAAAGTGCCTAAGCTATGTCACATCAATTTTGAATTCTGCCGATCAGGCCTCAAATTCCTGTTTATTAATATCTGTGTACATTAAAAATCATTTTAATGTACTCTGGAGTGATAAGAGGTGAGAAGTTTGTGTGGGGGACAACATTTAACCGTTACAAGAGAAAGGGGGTAGGCAAGGCATTGCAGTTCCTATGTATCTTTACAAATATAATGCTGACCTCCAAGGGAAAGCTGTGTCTCATACAAACCCTCCATGCCACGAGTAGTTTGGGGTAAGACAGTAAAGGGCATCACTTAAGCTAAATCTCACAGCTACCACCGGACTGTGGCTCACTGATGAATGAGCCAGCAGTTGAATGTTTAGCAGGCTGTGACGACTTTGCACGGAAATAGGAAAATTTATTACCAGCCTGCCACATCGGTGCCTGCCCTGCCTGCTTTTTCTCCCTTTCCCTCCCGATGTCTACTCCCACTCTATCTGACAGTCAAACCCCTTCTGCGCACCCCCCCCCCCCCCGGTTTCCCTTCCCCGAAGAGAACAGATGATCTAAACGGTCACGGAGTCCTGTCATTTTCAAGAGCTGGGATGCTAAGGAGGATGCTGTTGATCCAGGGTTTTAATTTAATTTAATTAATATATATATTTTTAAATTAATGGCATTGCTTTCCACATGACCTTGCAGGGGAGACTTAAGGGTGTCCGTTCTGTGTGCTACAGAATTTGTGCAGCCTCAAAGTATGCACGATGGGGGGGAAAAAAAGAAGGAAGCAGAAGGGAAAGGCAGCGGCCGGAGAGCCGGGGAGGAGAGGAAGGAGGAGAGACAGGAGAGGAGAGATCAGGCGGACAGGCTGTGCCAGCCAATCAGAGGCGCGCTCCGGAGCTGCAGAAGACCGAGCCGCGGAGCCCGGGGCTCGCAGGAGCGCCGAGCCGAGTCTGGGGCTCTCCGAGGACGGGAGCAGCTGTGCCGTGAGCACTGGGGAAGTCCCCTCTTTGCTTCTCATAAATTAAGTTCCTTTCCACCAGTTAGGGCAAGGCAGCCAAGGTAAGGCTTCAATGAATGACACTTTACTATGTAGTGACATGAATATTTGTGTGTACAATGGGGCTGTTACCCGGTTCTGAGTCCAAGCAGTATTTGGTGAAATCCTCCTCTGGGGTTGGTTTCGCAGGATCGAAGGGGAATGGGAAAGTTGTAGCTAATGCTTCTGAAGCCTGATGGCTCGAATACCTTCTTCTTATTTTTTTTTTTTTTTTTAAATTGCTTATCCAGGAATGTTGCTGTGGAGCCTCTGGAATGTGAGTCTAATAACCCCGCTGGGTGTCTGCTCATGTTTATCTGTGGCTGCGCTGGTATCTGCCCTGCCCCTGAAGAAGTTGGAAGGGTAGTCTGCAAGGCACATTGGAGTAGCGATGGCATCAGATTGAGGTGTCATGCATGTCTAGCTATAAAAGTGAGAGAGAGCATTGTCAGAATAGAAACAGGGACGTTGAAATTGAAATTTTGGTAGAGCTTTTTAATTATTGCCTTTCCAATCTCCTTTAAAATTACATGATAGCTGAGTATTGAAGCTGCAGCTGAGCAAAGCTCATTTTCTCTTTTCTTTCATTCTTTTTTTTTTTCTCCCATGAATTGCTTCCATAAGTGCTTATTATTAAAGCTTAAGATGAAACTTTTGCTTCTTTAAAGGGCACTATAAATGATGCAGAGAAAAGAATTAGGCAGTCTCCTGTGATCAGCAACACACTTTATTTAACATATGCCCTTATGTTTGTTAACTCTGATTCATCTTCCTTTCTTAACTTCTTGAACCTGATTTGTCTCAGTGTAGGAATAACAATTATCCTGTATTAATTTTATGTCTAAAATTCAAGACGAAATTGTGCCTTATGCATGTTTGTATGCCTCTGTGTGTGTGTGTGGTGCGTACAGATGTGGAACTAGGCAAACCTGTCATGTAACAGGTGAAAAAAATACAATTTTATTAACTAGTTATTACAGTTTTTCCTTATATCAAAGCCAGTCATACTTAATGAACTTTCAGATTAATCAAAAGTAAATGTTCCTGGCTATTTCCCTGCTGGATATCAAGAAATTCTAAAATAAAATTCTTAGCTAAAATTATTATGGTCTTCTGTTTGCTCAGGTGATGGCATCACTGCTTTGAGCTGAGAGACAGATCAGAGAAAGATTTTATTATGCAGCCAAAAAAAAAACCCAAAAAAACAAAAAAACAAAAAACCACAAGCTCTCACAGTGTTTTGGAACCTTTATTTTCCACTCTGGGATCACCCACAGATTTTTCAAAGCAGGGGGCTTTCCTTATGCAGTAATTGCTCTCTTCTATTTTAGTGGACTTGTCTTAGCAGAGAAAATATTCTAAATCAAGAGTTTGAGGTCCAGATTAGATCTCGTGTGTACCTTGTTGGATGTGGGAGGGGATAGCAGGATATGGTACTAGTAGAGGATTAGTTCTGTCATATAATACTCTGGTCCAAGCACCAAACATCTTTTCAGTTTTTCAAGCCTCCTGTAGTGTTTAATTCTGGATTTCTTGATAATAAATTAACCTAGTGTAGGGCAACACATTTATTCACTTAATAAGGCATCCATTTAATGCCTTGCTAGATAAGGATCTTATAAAACATAGCACTGATAATTTTCACTGAGATAGCTAACTTAAGGAGGGGAAAAATGAAACCAATGGTCAATTTTGATTGAATTCCAGGTAGAATTCAATTCTTGTCAATTTTGACAAGAATTCCAGGTAGAAAATAAGGATTTACTGTTCTAGATGCAACAGAAATGCCCAACTGAAGATAATCCAATAGTAAAGGAAAAAACAATAGTAGAAGGAAAGTTAAGAGCTGGGAAGCTTTACCTGTAACTCTGTCTTGTGGATGTTGGATATAATTAGCTATAACAGTAGTGAACATAGCAATAGAAACCAATGCTCATGTAAAATCTATACATTGGGCTATTGGAAGTTATTCCTCCTGATGTCCTATTTCAGATGGATATGTGGGAATCATGAGAATGAATGAGTCAGTCCAAGTTCATAAATTTTTTAGATGAAGGGTGCTATATATAGTAAATATATAGTACTTTTTTATTGCCTTATATAAATACCATTACTGTGCTTCGTGTTGATGTTTGTGGTCTGATGAAAGCAAACCCATGTTCACAGGTGTGTGTCCCACTTGTCCTGTATTTGGCTTGTCAGTGATTAGAAATCTGAGGTATACCTGATGTATTTGAAAATTTCATATAATAATCTTTTAGAATCTGAACATGCATGTACCTTTCTGTAGGTCTAGGATAAAAAGTACTGAACTTATTGGCTTGAAAATATTTATTTATCTCAAATCCATGTTTTTGATGCCATGTAGTCAGGTGAAAAGTGAGAGGAATTGAGAGATTTAAGACAACAAGTGTGTAAGATGTTGTTTTGCTTTTTTTTTCTTAATAAGTAGAGGACTTCAAACTTTTTAATTCGCTTCATGTATGCCTTTTGTATAGTTGCATTATACATGCCTGTAGAACTATAGTTTGGATAAGAGCTTTTTAACCTTGGTGCTCTTGATATAATAGGCTGTATAATTCTCACGGGTGATGGGAGGCTGTCCTGTGTTTTGTAGGATGCCTAGCAGCATCCCTGTTTTCTACCTGCAATATGCCAGTAGCAGCATTTGCAAATTGTGACAACCGAAAATATCTGCAGGCATTGTTAACCATTTCCTTGGGGGGGGGGAGCAAACTTGTATCCCTCTCCCACTGAAAACCATTACTGTAGTAAAAACCAAAGATTGTGTGCAGAAAATGGTCATACAACACATGGTGTGTGAGTAGACAACTGCTCGCATATAGTTCAGTCGGGGTGTTCTGTGATGACCCCCCCCTTCTCTTGCTTTGGAGTAATTTCAACTGGTGTTTCGTTAGGTCCCTAACACAAACGGTGGAAGAGCTTATCAGTATTCTTTTTTCCTGTAAACTGAGAGACTGGCCTGTATTAGCATATGCTATAATTTGTTGGAACAAGAGGAAATTTTTTAAAAATGAAAAAAAGAAAACAGATATGAAGGCTGAGACACATTTCACTTCAATTTTTTTCTTTCAGATGAGTCTTTTTTTTTTTAAGATTTTATTTATTTATTTGACAGAGAGAGAGAGAGCACAAGTAGGCAGAGAGGCAGGCAGAGAGAGAGAGGGAAGCAGGCTCCCTGCTGAGCAGAGAGCCCAATGTGGGGCTCGATCCCAGGACCCCGGGACCATGACCTGAGCCGAAGGCAGAGGCTTTAACCCACTGAGCCACCCAGGCGCCCCATCAGATGAGTCTTTAATATAAGTAATGAGTAAATGAAAAATACTGATTCTTTCTATAATAGCTTTTTCTTTCTTTTTTTTTTTTTTGGAGTATGTATATGTTTGTAATGTAAGCAGTGGATGTTTACTGTAGTAATTCCAGGTGCTTGGAGTAGTTTTTAATGTCCAAAGTCTCCAGAAGTAAAAGGAAAACATTTTGATTTTAAGTGCATAGTTCTTAGTTGGTTGGTATTATATAGCACAATAAAAAGAAATATTGAGCTTCATGATTTAAGCACATGGCAGAACTTGATCCTGACCTGGATTACTTGTGTCAAATATTACTTGTATATAGGCCATTTTTCTTTCTCTGCAAAAGGGGATAAGAATAGGCATGAGAACCCAACAATACAAGGTGCTAAAATGGGTCAATTTGTAAACATCTACACCACTGTCGATAAATTATCGTGGAGTCAGTGTCTCTGGTGATTTTTCTAAGGAGAATTGACTCAGTATGCTGAATCTTCCAGCTATAGAGGTTAAAAATTATCTATAAAAAAAATGGAAGTATTTTTTGTTTCGTTTTTATTTAAATGCCAGTAAGTTAATTAGTTCAATTCCAGTTAGTTAATATAAGTGTAATATTAGTTTCAGGTGTACAATACAGAGATTCAACACTTCCATAAAACAGCCTGTACTCATTACTAGGCCTTCCTTAACCCCCATCACCTAATTCACCCATTCCCCCATGACCATCAGTTTGTTCTCTATAGCTATGAGTCTGTTTCTTCATTTGCCAACCTCTCTCTCTCTCTGTCTCTCTGTTTTTGTTTTTTCTTCTTTGCATGTTTGTACGAATGTCAGTATTCTTATATACCATTCATTTAAGTAATCCTCCATTAATTTTTTTTAAAGTAAAGAGAAGGCCAACACAAATTAAGTCATTTAGTATCTCTATCATTGCTGATAGTGTTTTGACTTTTAAGTGCTGCACATATTCCAGAAAGAGATTTCCAGGATAATAAATGGACTTCAGGGAAATGTAGGAACAGGTATAAGAAGAACACTCACTTTAGTGTATCCTGATATGTGGGGGTGTTGTTTCTTAAATACCAGAAAATTCTGGCATGTAAACTTCCACACTGTGTGGCTACATCAATTTAGGAAACTTCTTGGTAATCGGAGAATAAAATGAACAAAATTCAATCCCTACAAGTATCTGAGTGAAATACTGAATAAAGCAAGTATTTCACTTATCTGACCTCCCCTAGACTGTGCCTTACCTTATGTTTTACTCATACTGCATGGAATATGATAGATAAATTGCCAGGAAAATGAATTTGGACGTTGCAGATGCTTCTATTGAAAAAGGGGGAATTCACTACCATTTCTATTTCACTTGTTTAGATGATCATAGGGTCTTCAAGTAGATACTTACTTTACATTGTATTTATGCCTTTGGGACAATATATATGACTTATTTATAACTATGCACAATCTGATGTGACTGGTAATTTCACTTGATCCAATTATTTTCAGTCATTCTACCTGATAACAGAAGTATTTTAAATAAAAATATCTGTCTAGGTTAAACTCACAGTTATCAATGGGATTTAAATGAAGGCTGGTTGCCATTTTAACCTAGTGAATCATCATATTCACATAAAAAATTTTTGAAACTAGTGTTGGCAAGGGTGTGATAAAACTCTTATTTACAGTTATCCCTTGTGGAAGTGAAAATGAACATATCAGTTTTGAAAAGCAATATTCAGTCCATGGCCAGAGATGGGAGAAAGCAGACTTCCTTACATGTAACTTGTGGGAATAAACCACTAAAATACAGTTCAAAGTATCAAAAAATGAAGAAATAACTCAGGAAGTTAAAACATAAGAATTCAAATCAATCTGAATAATGGTAAAATGATGGAGCTTGAATATTAAGCTTCATACAAAATGTTATATAAAATGTGATTTTTAAAAGGACATCAAGAAAATCCATTTAGTTGGATAATATATTGAGGCAAAAATGTGTATCTCCCAAATTTTCTGTACTGTTTATATATTTAAACATGTGTAATTAGTATCTTCAGCTGCAATGTGATATAATTTAAATGAGCCATGAAAATATAAACAAATTATTTTAGCTTTATGCAATTTTTGCTTTTATAGAGAACCTGCTTATTGGTTGATTGGCTCAGTTTAACTTACCAATAGATGAGAAAGCCCTATATTACTGATTGGAAAGTAAACCAGATCCAAAAGACTATTCAGTAAGACTTTCAATTCTGTGATTGCAATTTTACTTTTAGATGATTTATCATATTTTTTAAAGAAAAGTAGTACTATTGAGTAATACATTATACTTTATTAGTTATTAAATTCATTTATGGAGATTACATTCTATTTGGGAAGAGTGATGATAAACAAGGGAAATAATGTATTAGTTGTAGAAGATACTACTATTAAGGGGGGAAATAAAAGTGGGGTAGGAAATAAAAGTTTTGAGGAAATGGATGAAATCTTATATTGTAGCTATTATGGCTCCTAAGCCCTCTTTGGGAAGTGATTTGAATAAAGACTTGGAAGAAGTTTGGTTAAGTATAGTCATTGATATCTGATAAGTCGTATTCCAGAGAGGGTGAACACAAGTACAGAAGTGGGGAGGAATATGCATAGTTTAAGAATAGCAAGAAGGCCAGCATAGCTGGAATGAAGTGACAGAAATGGACCATCGAAGGAGATACCATTAAGAGATAATGGAGGGCGCCTGGGTGGCTCAGTGGTTAAGCCGCTGCCTTCGGCTCAGGTCATGATCTCAGGGTCCTGGGATCGAGTCCCACATCGGGCTCTTTGCTCAGCAGGGAGCCTGCTTCCCTTCTTCTCTCTGCCTGCCTCTCTGCCTACTTGTGATCTCTCTCTGTCAAATAAATAAATAAAAATCTTAAAAAATAAATAAATAAAAAAGAGATAATGGAAACCAGATCATGTCGAGATCCTGTAGATTAGTGTAAAGACTTTGTATTTTTTTCTCGGAGATTTGGGGTAGTCTTAACTGTTTCTGATGAGAGAATTGAGTTAATCTGATGTTGTTATGTTAGGTGGTAAAAGACGATGAAGGGCACCGATGGATTAAGGTTACTCATCAGCTATATATCAGCAAGGAAGTTTGGCCATGGGGTTGCAGTTAGACTGAAGAGGAGCTAGGACAGAACAGGACAGCTGTGCAATTAGCTCAGTAATTTGGTGGAGAAAACATGGTGACTTGCAGCACAGTGGAAGCCATGGAGGTGGCGAAAAGAGGTATATCTTGAAATTAAAGCTGATTGGACTTGACGTTACATAGGATATTTGGGGTGCTGGGGGATGGTGAGAGTAAAGGATAAATTTTGTTGCTGTATCCTGAGCAATTAGAAGGAGACAGTTGGGGAGCACCTGGCCAGCTCAGTCAGAAGAACCTGTGGCTCTTGATTTCAGGGTCATGAGTTCGAGTCCCACATTGGGTGTAGACATTACTTAAATAAATCTAAGAAGAAGAAGAAGAGTAGGAGGAGGAGAAGAAGAGGAGGAGGAGGAAGAAGAGGAAGGGAAAGAAGAAGGAGGGGGAGGAGGTGAAAGGGGGGAGAAAGGGGAGGAAGGGGGGAGGGAAAGAATTGGGTAGAACAAAGCTTGGCAGGGGAAGGAGATCACAAGTTTGATATGAAGAACCGAGTTTTGTCTATTTTTTCAGGTGTTTTGTTTTGTTTTCCTTTTTAAATAGGCTCCATGCCCAGCATGGAATCCAGTTGAGGGTGGGGGTGGCAAACCCTCAACCCTAAGGTCGAGACCTGAGCTGAGACAGAATCAGAAACTCTATCAACGAAGCCACCTGGGAGCCCTATATGTTTTTAGATTTAAATGTGTAAGTAGGGATGGCATGGAGTCAGTTGCATACACAAGTGTGGGGTTCAGTGAAGAGCTGTCAGCTGGAGGTAAGACATCAGAAGCCAGTCCTCATAGATAGCATTTAAAATGAAGAGATGGGATGTGAATGAAAAGATAAAAAACACAAGGCCAGGAGCTGGTGCAACCCAGCACAGATAGGTTGGGAAAATAAAAGCCAGCACAGTTAGTTTCTTGAGGCCATAAATACGAATATTGGCACAAAATTATTGGTTTAATCATCTCTAGATTTTGGAGTTCATTAATATAGTTCTACTCTTTTAATATTTTTATTGGCTTTAACTAAAGCCTGATGTTACAATTATTGCTTTTTAGATTTGACAAATATGTAATATAAAATATATCTAATTTATGAATGACTGAATATTTTGCCTTTTTCCAACCGCAAATTACTCTACAAGTATTTTAAAAAGTAGATATGAAGTCTTCTGTAGCCATTATTAAAATTAAGGAACTGTATGTTTTTATGTTCCTATCCTGCTCATGATTTATGCCCAGCCTTTGATGTGCAGAAGAAATGTATAAAGGAGCAAGATGTGAATCTCTAGTTTCAACTGCAGATATGAGGTGACTATAAAATATTTAAATTCACCTTTAAACAAATACGCAGGGTTACTACATTAGTAGATTTTTCAACGATACTCACTCTAACGAATGCATTCTTTCATCAACTATTCCAAGACACACGCACACGCATTTACACACACAACTTTATGATCACATTCTGTTTCTTAATCTAAACAGACAATAACCAGCTTGGTTAACCAGCATTTTATTAACAAAACTTCATTCAGAATATTTTCATCTCAGATGATTTCAGTGCTTTAACTTCTGCAACTCAGTTTTATGAAAGAAGTTGCAAGAGTTTGAACAATTTAAGGGTGTGTTTAAGTGTTGTGTGTGACCACACTGAAGGCTCATGAGTGGGCAGAATAATGGTTCCCAAAGATATTCAGGTCCAAATTCCTGAAACCTGTGAGTATATTAGGTGGTAGAAGAAGGTTAATGAATGAAGATGGAATTAAGTTTGCTAATCAGCTACTCTAAAACAGGTTGCTGATCCTGGAAGATCCAGGTGGGCCCATGGTAATCACAGGGTACTAAAAGTGGGAAAAGGAGGCATACAGGAGGTCAGAGTGATGCTATGTGGGAGGGACTCAACTCTGATGTTCCTGGGTTGAAACATGGAGGAAGAGGGCCAAGCACTAAGTGGTTTAGGAAACTGCTAGAAACTGGGAAAGGCAAGGATTCTCTGCTTATTGCCTTTAGAAAGGAAGGCAGCCATGACAGACACTTGGATTTTAGAGCAGTTGTGACTCATTTCCGATGACTGACTTGAACCTCGTTAGACTCCTGGCCGACAGAACCATAAGATACCAATTTTGTGTTGTTGGAAACCACCGACTTTATGGTACTTTGTTACAGTAGCAATAGGAAACTGATACAGCTACCTAGCATAAGGAGGTGTTTTAAGTTCTGCCTCTTATAAATCGATCAATCAATCAATCAATCATGTAAATTTTTTGAGGCTAAAGATATATAATATCACTGAATATATAATAATGGAACCATTAACCTGGTTGTTATGTTATGTTATGATGTAATGTTGAACCTATTGTTCAACATTATAAATTATTGAAAAAATTGTGATATCAAACCTGACGTATGTTTTCTAAAGCAGAATGTAAAGTATAATGAAAGAAAAGAATGTTTCTTACCTAAATGTACATTCTCATCCCCACTTATCCCCACAGTGTACTTCTATTAATATGAGAGTACGGGACTTCTGGGTCCTCTGTTCAAATATGATTTACAGAGTGTCAGTTCTTTTCTATAGCTCTTTTAAGTAGATTATTTATTAATGTAACAATGCAAATATCAACTTACAAATCAAGAAATAGAATGTCTTGCAAAATAAACCACATTTCCCCTTTTCACTTTTACAGTAGGAAATATTCAACTATTGAGCAATAGCATGTTCTAAAAAAGCAAATTTCACTATGATAGGCCATTCAGTAGTTTAGAGGGTATAAAGATTTATAACCTGGTATGGTTAAGAAAGATAGATTTAGAATAAGAATATAGAAAACTGTGTTCTTTCAATGTTCTAAATATATTTTTTTAAGATTGATTTCTTATGTTAGAGAAAGAGTATGCAAGCAGGTAAGGGGCAGAGGGAGAGGAAGGGAGAGAATCTCAAGTAGACTCCCATTGAGCCTGGAGCCCCCTGTGGGGCTCAATCTCATGATCCTGAGATCATGACTTGAGCTGAAACCAAGAGTCAGAAGTTTAACCAACTGAGCCACCCAGGCACCACTGTGATCTATTTTTAAATAACTGAATAAGATGAATCTTGAACAGGAGAAGAGTGATTTAGCCTCCCATTCTAAATGACTCTTCCTCATGTTCAAAGCATAACACTCAGGTTACTATTCATGGAAAAATGTTGCACATATTTCCAGTGAACAGAAACTTAAAGAATGAAATAAAGCAAATCTTCTAGTAGTATTTGGCTAATCACAATTTTATTTCAGTCTTTGAAATGTCCCAGTTATAACATTTGCTCATACCTGGTTACAAAAGTCCTATTCAGCAGATGGTTCTAATAGTAATAGTGGGCCTGCCCACCTGCACTTGAACCATTCCAGGGCAGGAGGAGAACCCAAATGAGTAATGCACACCTGTCTTTCCTAATCTGCTGGCTAGTGATATTGGAGGCACTGGGACAAAATGTTCATTTGAGCTTCCATATTCTTGATCCACATTCCGTGATCTGCTTCCAAAATCCCTGGCTGGCCACCTAGGGGAGAACCAACTCTGAGTCACGCATCTATCCATGGCTCATAATCAAGTGACATTTCATTTTCTTCTTACGTGTTTTGCTTTTTGATTTATATTCATTCTATCAATCTTTTAAATGGTAGGTGCTTGGTATAACAAGTCAAATGATAAGGTTAACAACCTTCCTTTCCCTCTCTTCAATCCGTACTCAGCTGAAATATCCAAAAATTAGAATTTTTATCCATGTATACCTTTCTTTATATACCTAGAAAACATGTGTGAACATATACATGCATATAGGTATAATATAGGCAGACTTTTTCTACTTTTTAATGTAAATGTATAATTTTAGTGTACAACACAGTTTTACAGAAAATTAGATCACTAACATCTCTAAACATCAGTAATATCAGTCTGATTCTTCCTTGTCTTTATTGTCTCTGTATTAATTAGTTTTTATCCCTGCCTCTGTCTTTATGTCCTGCCATATTGCATCATTTTTCTCTTTTGTGACTCTTCAATCTCATCCTTTTAAATTTTCATTTGATCCTATGTCAGTTAACTAGCTTGGGTAGCCATAACAATAACTCAAGGACTGTGTAGCTTAAGCAATAGGAATGTATCTTTCATAGTTGTAGGGACTAATAAGTCTAAGATCAGGGTGTTCGCCCATTCAGTTTCCTAGTGAGTGCTCTCTTCTCTCTTCCTGCTTACAGATGGCCACTTGCTGTGTCCTCATATGGCAGAAAGCAAGCTCCCAGATGCATCTTTTGACAAGGGCACTATCCTCATATGCAGGTCTCACCCTCATGACTTCATCTAAACCAAATTGCCTACCCAAAGGCCCTTCTCCAAATACCATCACACTAGGGGTTAGAGTTTCTACATAGGAATTTTGGAGGTACATGGTCCAGGCAACAGCAGCAGTTCCTTCTTCTGTTATCCTATTTTCAACTCTTTTAAAAATTATTATTATTATTATTAATTTCTAAATATTCTATTTCTTTCCTCTGCCATTTTTTATTCTACCAGTCATTCCAATCTCCTCAGTATGTTCTGGTCCCCAGGCACCTCTTTCTCCAAAGTCATCTTCTGTGACTTTTAAGAATACACCTGAATATTATAGCCATCTGTTTTTCCAAAACCCTTCAAAATACTAGAAACAAAGTCTGTTTTCATTCCCTGTAATGTTTGGTGACAATCATCAATTAGGTCCCTTTTCAAGATAGTTTAAAGGTCATGAGTATTGCTTGACTTCTATAACCACTCTATACTCTAAAATGCTAAAACTAGTTTTTAGCTAATGTAAATAGTATGTAAATATGCAGAGAATAATATATAATTGTGCATGTACAAAATCTATTTTTCAGCTCTTCTAAAATCTGTGACATTTTGCCTTGCCAAGGATATCTCAAGACTCTTCCCCTGGATTTATTGAATGCATTATATAAAGTGAAATTTAAAATTATTTGTTACAATACTTTTAAACAGAATTTCTGGGCATTTCTTTAAGGAAAAAATCGACTTTAATCCATTTATTATTCACTTGAGTAATAAAAAGAATAAGTCAGGAAATGACAGTCAGTACTGAGTATCACTGACTTGAAATAGTCAAGGCATGAATCGCTCTTTTCAGATGAGATGTTCTCACCAACTTCAAAGGTAGCTCCTGTTTGACTCTGGGAGCAGTTGGGAATAGCTTGTTTCTCCCTGAGAAAGAATTTCACTCTATTTCCAGTCCAGTGCTAAGGAGGATTTCATGTGTATGCAAAAAGGTATTTTTAACACAAAATTTGGTATTAACATCATGGAATTGCTGACTCTTCCGAGTGTAAAATTGTGGCTTTCAGAAAGAAGTAAACTGGGACACTCTGTCAGCATCCTGGAAATGATATCCATTCTTTACTAAAGGAAATGCCAGACATTTAAAATGAAAAAGCAACACATTAACTCAATGAAAAGGCTAGATTGTTCTAATCAATAAACTCTACAAGGGTAGTTTATTCTTAGCTAATACGTATTTATGCCTCTAACTTATCACAACAGAAGAGCATTGTTTATAAAATTTTGATTTTTCTAAACAACATGAAATATTTAAAATAACAATTGCTTCACCTCAGTTTGTGTTTAATTGTTATTGATCTTTCTGCTCTATGTAAATACTAACTTGGAGCTTGCTTTTCAGATGTTTATCAAAGTGCACATTTCTCCAGGAAACTCTACAATTTCCTTTTCTGCATATTAATTTTTCACCCAATACAGTACATTTTCTCCAACGTATTGCATTTCATTTGAAAATTAGTGCATTCGAAGATAACAATTTTATAAAATATAAAAGTAGCGCATTCTGCTAAGATATGTTTTACTGGATAAAAATGATGAATTTAGTATAATTTTTTAATAGAGTGTAGAAACTTGATATACTGAAAAAGTAGAGAAATTATCTAATGTATACTTTGAACTCAGATTTCAATTAACTTATTGATTTATTTACATTTATCATTACATAAGTCATCATTTTAAATTTATTTGTATGTGTATAGTTAACCAGGCTAACTGGAAGTCTTTTCTGGGGCCTCCAGATGCTGGGCAGATATTAGCTTCATTGTTCTTATGAGTGAATGGAAGTCATACAAATTCACAGTTTTGCCCAATGGCGCATACTTCATAGCAGCTGAATCACAATGGAGCATGCTGTGTCTTCCATCTTTTGTACCTCTCTGCTACTCATCCTTCATACCCCCTTGATCATGGATCTGATGGCCTTGCCTCACGTTACAATTATTAGCATTCTAAAATCAGTGGGACACTTACTAACTCATGTTACTACCAAAGCTACATGTAAACTGATGTCTAAGGTCTAATCCCTTTTCTCTGCTCAAGTTATAGTGAAACATCATTCTTGCTATTTTCTATACCCCGTTCTCAGGATTCCCTCCCTAGACCTAAGCTGACTCTGCCTCTGAATTGGTTGTGTCATCTAGTATCCCTTCCTAACTGATCAAATTCTGTATATTCATTATACCAGGTTCTATATATTGTAGCCCTAAAATACACTCAAAATGTGTTCACTACTTTCATATTTGCTGGCATCATACTGGTTCAAATCACCATGACCTCTTCTGCAAAGGTGTCTTCTCATTTGCTTTCATCAGCAAATGCTGTCCTTAAATCCTTTACGATATGCCAGCTAGCAGAAGCTTCTTAAAAATATAAATCAGTAGTGTTCCTGTTCTCTTTTGAAACCCTTCAGTGAATCTCAATTTAATGTACAATATAAGACTTTAAGTTCTTGTCAGGGCCTCTAAAATCCTATGTGACTTCACACAGCCTCCCTTTCCAACTTGACCCTCACTTCCACCCACCAAATTATAGTTTAATGCTTTCCCCTCCTCATATTTGTTGAGCCTTTCTTGGGGGGTGTTTGAACTGGTTATTCTCTCTGAAATGCCCTTCTCTACTATTTTTCTATGACTGCACCTTTATCTTTTATGTTTAATCCCACCCAATTAAAAATAATGCCCTTTTTCCTAAAGTCGCTGTTATGGTAGCATATTTTCTCATGCTCTTCAGTGATCCTATTTCTGAATGTACTCCTTTTTATCTCACCTCCAACTAAGAAGAATATCATACTTGAACCAAGACCTTGTTTTCTATTCACCTTTCAGTCCCCAATATTTAAAATATTGCCTGGTACATAGCCCACAATATGCCCCATAAAATATAAGACAGTTATAAACTATAACTGTAACAAGTCAGGCTTTTAGAAATAAACTTTTTTTTTTAATTATTTGTTTGTCAGAGAGAGAGAGAGAGAGACAGCGAGAGAGGGAACCCAACCGGGGGCAGAAGAAGAAGAAGGCTTCCCACCCGGCAGAGAGCCTGATGTTGGGTTTGATCCCAGGACCCCGGGATCATGACCTGAACCAAAGGCAGACACTTAACGACTGAGCCATCCAGGCATCCCTAGAAGTAAATTTTTAAAAACATTTATTTGAAGTATACATAGAAGATACTGCATAAGTCATGCACATACACATAAATAACTACTGCAGATCAGACATACTTATACTACATAAAAAGGAGTATTACCTAGAATCCAGAAACCTTCCTTATATACCTTCACAATACCTCCTCCTTTCCCAGATACAACCTTTTTTCTTCTGACATCTTACAATACATATTAATTTAATCTGTGTACTTTATATAAATAGAATCATATAGCACGGTTCTATTGTATTTGGCTTCAAACATTACTTTCATATAATTCATTTTATTGAGTGAATCAGTAGTTTTTAATTTTTTTTTTTAATTTTTTACTGTAGATTATTCCGTTGTATGAATATACAACAAGAGACATTCTACTGAAGGACATGTGGCTGTTTCCAGTTACTAGTAAAAATAATACAACTATGAACATTATTGTGTCTGAAATCTGGACAATATATGTGTTCCTTTTACTGGGTATATACTAGGAATGAAATGCTATGTTAAAAAAAAATTAAAAAAAAATTAAATTAAATTAAATTAAAAAAAATTTTTTTTTAAATTTAAAAAAAAATAAAAAAAAAAAGAAATGCTATGTTATAGGGTAATATTCATCATGAACAGATATACCCTAAAACCTTCCCAGAGTAGTTGTACTAATTTATACTCCCACATCATTGTATGAGAGTTAATTGTTACTGTTAATCTTGTTGATTTTAGTCATCCTGGCAGATAGGTAGAGATGCCTCATTGTGTTCTTACCTAAACTGTATTTTTCATATTTAAAACCAGAGTAAGTTTCAGGAAATAATGCGATTAGCATTCATGTTCTGCAACTGAATTCATCGGTTATTTTTATTTACCCTTTAGCTTTATTGGTAACTAGCTATCTTTCTTTTTCAGGCCATTTGAGAACAGTGTAGGCATAAGATGCAGGCTTTCTGAACGGGTAGATTTGGCATGTTTGACATTCTCTGAATGTGTATTTTTTTTAATTTTTTAAAATTTTTTATTTTTTATAAACATATATTTTTATCCCCAGAGGTACAGGTCTGTGAATCGCCAGGTTTACACACTTCACAGCACTCACCAAAGCTATTTTTTAAATTTTTTATTTACTTCAACAGTTTTCCCAAGTAAAATGGTTTAATATGCGATATAAATACAATGTAGTAAGTACACTTATTTCAGATGCTAGAGAAACAAATCATGCTTTGTAACTTGTGAGGGTAATACATAAATGAGAAAAACAAAAGCCATGAGAAAAATAAATGAGCTCATCCATTTTGTTCATCATATTTAAAATATGAATCAGGCTCTATCTGATATTTGTAGATAATAACAAAAGAAGACAAAATAAGACAAAAGAAGAATATTACCTTTTCTTCGTATCTTTCATTAATTAGTATAAAGATAGTTATTAACCACGAAAGGCTGTTAGTTTGGATGCCAGGAAGCCAATTTTTGCATTTTTTTAAACTTAAACACTTTTCTCATTTTTGTAATGTTTATTGGCATAATGGGGACAGCCAAAGAGTTGCACCATGCTTGTCTATGAAAAGAAGCTCTGATAATGTATTTCAAATCTATTTCCACAAAAATCTTTGTTAGGGGCATTGGAGTTTTGTTCTGTTTGGTTTTTCTCTAATTAAGTCTATAAAAAATGTGTATCATTAATTCCTTACACCCTATCTCTGAAATGAATGAGAAACTACAAACCATTTTTGTGAAACACCAATTTATTGTTTATTATTATATGAGATTGTTTTTAAAATATTTACTTACAAACAAGCATTTTGGATATCTGGTGTATTATACTATCTCATTATCAGAAATTTTACTCCTTTTTGTCTGTGAGAGTTGCATTTAATCAGTAAACATGTTTTGTTTTAAGTTGATTTATTTAAAAATCAAACTATTAAAATATATGTTTTGGAATAAAATCTGAAAGTAAAGAAGATATATGCCCCAGTAGTTAAAGATGGAATATGAGATCATGCCACAAACGTCAATAAGGTATTTTCTTTTCTTGTAAAACAGATTCATTCCATTTTCAATATTCTTAATTATTTGATGTAAAAAAAAATGTCTGTTTTACCTCTACATACCAGTGTTGTCTTCCTTATACATTCTAATTGGATTGTTTTCACTATTATTTAAAATATCAAACTGATCTTGTATCGCAGAGCAAATAATTTTTTAATGTCCTGATACACACCTCAAGCTTAAACATGATTCTTAAAGTGTACATAAATGCATTAAAATTTATTTTTCCTAAGAATTTTCAAATATTTTTGTGATGAACTGCATCCATGAGCCAAGTAAGTTTAGCATTTCCATTTTATTCAGTTAAATCTTTCTCAGTTAGCATCATTTATCCAGAAGACTACATACCATTTTAAAAGAGAAAGTATTATGGTATTAGTTTCAAAAACTTGAGTAAATAAGTTAGAGAGTTTCCTATACTATATACCAATTAACCTGATTATACTTAAAATTTTTTTTCTTCTTGTGACATTAAATTTAAAAAATGCAATGTAGAAGGATAAAATGCTTAATATGTATCTTGGACCAAAGGGCACCCTATCTTATTGATAAATTTAATTTCAAATATCCATATTTATATTTATTCTAAATTTAAAAACTAGACATGGCAATATCTGTAAGTTTAGGAAAATACTATTTTTATTTTTTGTAATATATACTATAATTTATTATTGCTTGATTGGTTTGTCTCATTTTTTATCCCTTTTATTCTTGCCATCTTGCATCTGTAGGTATCCCCAGTGCTCTTTTATTGGCCATTCATTACTCTCTATGTATTCTTACTCCCTTGTTCAGATCATCAACTTTCACAGTAATCATTTATAATTTTATGACTCTGTGTATCTAGCACTGACTCTTAACCTCTGACCTTATCTTTTACTTCCAGCAATGAACAGACTTCTACCACATGATCATGCTCTTTCCCTCAAAGTTATTCAGTATGTAACACTGTTAGATTTATAGTACTAGATTCTTACTTATATTACTGAACAAGGTACCAATTTATAAACTATTTGGGAGCTCTCTTTGGAGTCTAAGAATATTCTTTTATAAGTTAAGTAAGAACAATATGTACTACATCTTCTACCTCTTTTATTTTCCCGAGACCAACAGGATGTAGTATAGAGATTTAGAATCAGGCAGAAATTGTTTTGAAGCTTGGTTACATTAATATTTGTTTCACCACAGGCAGGTTTATTTAATTTTCTATTTATAAAATTGAACAACACTAATGGAAAGGATTAAAATGTTATGTGTCTAGCACAGCATAGTGTCAAGCATAGAGAAAGCACTAAGTAAAATATGGGTCTTCCTCATTTCTCTTCTAACAATTAATCTTCTGATTTTTCTGTGTATATCATTGACAATGCCTTGACTCCGTCGAAGTCAGAAAGCCTAAAGTAATAGTTGAATATTCCTTCTCTAATCTGATTCCAGTTCCACCATTTTTGTCATTAATATATCTTGTAGACAACCAAGTTTTCCGTGTTCCAATGACTATCCCTGGTCATTATCCTTAATCAGAACCATTTGGCTTGCATTAGTTCTTACTGCATTTCTACTCTTTTCCATTTACTATTATTTTTCACTTTTTTTTTCTTTTATGGCCTAAGTGTTCTACAAACTGCTTGAGAGCAAATATCATCACATCATTAATTTCTCTTATATGTGCCCTAGCCTGATGGCATGTTATGTGAATGACATATATTTTAATTGGTTGGTTTGGAAGAAATATATCCAATTCCATTTTGACATTTAGGTCTGATGCCTACTCAATATGATTATACTTTTTTGTTACCTAGGTATCCTTTATTTTAAAAATCGACACGATCAAACTGTGAAGATATTCTGAAATGACTTTAAAACAGCTCACCAGAACTATCAATTAAATGCATTGCCTTAATTTATTTCTTTATTATTGACTACATGAATACATATGCACATAGCTCTGAGAATAATAGCTTGAAGTTTGCTAATGGAAAAGGAAGTTTATCCAAAATGCCAGTCTTTGAACTCATTTCAATGAATAGAATGTTCAACTAGAATGTTTATTCAAAAGTTTTTTTCCTATTTAATGATTAGCAGGTTTTACTTTTTTAAGAGCTTTTGCTTAATATAGATTTGCTATATATTTACATATATATATAAATAATTTTCCATCCTTCAAATATAATATAGAGAAAATAAAAAATTTTAATATCCAAATGGAATATAAAGTTATATGTATAGTTAATGCAATATTAAAATGTGATAAACTTTCCCCTTTCTTATCCAGATTTATGAGCTCTTAATCTCTCAAGGTTCCATATTTTAGTTATTAAAGATTAGAAGCCCAGCTAATATCCATAAAGTTATGCCATATTTTTCTTTCTGAACAAGAGCATTATTGGAGATATTATTTGTGTCTCATCATAACTGAATTAAATAATCTGAACAAAACAGCTGCCCAGAAATAAGCATATATTGTTTTAATGACAGTAACCTCCACTTGGTGGTTAAAAGTTATCTATTACCTTTCTTTTTATATAAAAATCCAATTAGAATATAAAATGGTTCAGACACAAAATAAAAATATTTTTTCTCTTCCTGAAAACATGCTGCTTTTTTTTTATGATCGCAACATACGATCTGTTCAGTATTTACCATATAGGTGTTGTCATTGTAGGAAAAGGAAACAAAATTTTGTGTTCCATTGTAGTACATGCATACGCCCTCAATCGGGTGAGTATGCTCCCCAGGACAGATTTAGCTATTAACTGACATGGCAGGGCAATACATTAATAATTTCCGTTCTCTGGTAACACTCTTCACCACAATGTAACAAGCCTAGCTCTTTTTTTTTTTTTTTTTTTTAAGATTTTATTTATTTATTTGACAGGGAGAGATCACAAGCAGGCAGAGAGGCAGGCAGAGAGAGGAGAGGAAGCAAGTTCCCTGTTGAGCAGAGCGCCTGATGCAGGGCTCGATCCCAGAAGCCTGGGATCATGACCTGGGATCATGACCCAAGCTAAAGGCAGAGGCTTTAACCCACTGAGCCACCCAGGCACTCCACGCCTAGCTCTTTAAAGTCCTCTTCTCTTTTCCTTGTTCTTTCCTTGAATCTAACCTCATATGGCAATACAGCCTACAGTTTAGTGAAACTGGTGATCCCCTGTTCTGCTTTTGTATTCCCCACACTAATCATCAGAGTGAAAAATTTCTAAAAAGTCAGTGTCATAATTCTAACTCATGAATTCAACTTCAGTAACTACTTTACTAATAATAATGCTATTTATGTAATCTACTCAATAAAACTATTTTGATTCTATTTCTTTATATTGGGAAAATTTGCTACAAGATTTTAAAAACATGCTGAAGATAGAAATGGCCTGTCCGAATGCATCAAACCATCTAAACACATGGTGTATACTTCGGGGTTCGTAGTTTCTCAGATGTTTAGCAGGATCACCCATGAAGCCATCTGGTCCCAAGGAGTACTCTACTGGAAGATTATTGGTTACTGATTCAATCTCTTTACTCACTATTGGTCAGTTCAGATTATCTGTTTCTTCCTGATTCAGTTTTGGTAGGTTGTATATTTCTAAGAATGTATCCATTTTTTCTGAGTTTTCCAATTCATTGACCTAGTTGTCTCTTATGATCCTCTGTGTTTCTTTAAAATCAACTCTAACATGTCTTTTTAAATTTTTACTTTTATTTGAATCTTCTTTTTCTCTTTGTCTAAGAAGGTTTGCCCATTTTTTTAAGCCATCTATTAGTTTTTTTTAAAAAATCTTTTCTGTTGTTTCTTTGATCTTTATTTTGTTTATTTCTCCTCTGATTTTTAATATTTAGGCTTAATTTGTTCTTGTTTTTCTAGTTCCTTGATGTGTAAAATTAGGTGATTTATTTGAAATCTTTCCGATTTTTTTTTATATCCTTCTAATTTCTTTTTTTTTTTTTTAAAGATTTTATTTGTTTATTTGTCAGAGAGATAGAGAGAGTACAGGCAGGCAGAGTGGAAGTTAGAGGCAGAGGGAGAAGCAGGCTCCCTGCGGAGCAAGGAGCCCGATGCGGGACTTGATCCCAGGACCCTGAGATCATGACCTGAGCTGAAGGCAGCCGCTTTACCCACTGAACCACCCAGGCATCCCTCTTTCTAATTTCTTAATAAATATTTTCTTTTTCTTATCAGAGTTATGGAAAAAAAATCTAATATGTTGTTCCTCCCTTATATTCTCGCATTGAAATTGTTACAATGTTAACTTACATTCAAATAGGATTTATTATTTGTTGTAAATTTCCAGATAATTGAAGTTTTTATTTTTTTAAAGACTAGCTTATAGCATTGCTATACTTGCATTGTTCATTTTTATTCAAGTCTACAAAAAAGTAATACCAATGTTTATGCATGTGTAGATAAATGCATAAAATACAAAACAAAGACCTCCTATAGTCCCACCATTCATAGACAATCTCTGTAAACACTGATATTTTTTAGAGCACACACACACACAGACACACACACACATACACATACACATATGTGTGTGTTCTATATACATATGCATATACATATATGTATACATATATGTCATTCAGGTAGGTTACAGAGAACATGAGTTAAGTTTTTGAATTGTAACATGGACCTATACATTTATAACTTTAAAAAGATCATTTACTTTGGGTAGTTCCATTTAAAGACCTAAGCTAAGAAAATGATCAGAAATTCAAAATCTATGAAGAAAAATGACCATGCAAAAATTTGGACAGCAGCAATAAAATAAACAGCCAAACACTGGCTTAGCCAAACAATGTTTGTATATGCATTTTAACACATCCATTTGATACTATATAGAAATATTTAAGGCTACTAGAACATCCAAAGCTGTACCATTTGGTGCAAAAGTGTTCCAAAATCGACATATGTGTAACATGTAATGCAATAAAGTGATTATATGTGTGTGTTCTATATACATATATACACATGCATATGTGCATGTAGAACATATGCATGCATGTATATATGTGTACATATACACATACATATAAATACATATGTATATATGTTAAATGTGTGTACATATGTATACATGCATGTTCTATATACACATACATAGTTGTACATATGTATACATCTATGTATATATACACATATGTATACACATATATACATACATGTTTATGTTGTTTTTCTTTCAGATCTCTTAATAGCAATAATATTGGGTCAATTTTAAACTCAAGATCAAAAAATAAATTTAAATCAAGGAGATACAAAGTGCTCCTTTGTCATTACATAGTGTAAGTGAATTACAAAATAGAAGTGATAATCTCATTAACATCTTTCCTGTCTTGGGGAGTTAGATGGGAAGTCATATCATTTTAAATGGATCATATATAATGAATTATTTAAATAATATTCTCTGAGACTGAAGCATTACAGTGAATCTCTTTAAGACTTTCCTGGAAAACATAAATATTATCTAGCATAGAGTTTTTGATAGCAGATTTAAGTAAGTCAGATACTCTAAAGATACTGAAATTTTTGACCTTTTTTTTTTTAAGTTTTTCTAACTTATGGACTCATTATTTATTAATTATGTGTAATTCATCCGTTAAATATGGATTTAATCACTGGGTCCATATGACCTTTCCAATTTATTGAATGTTTGTAAATAATAAATATGACTCACAAATACATATTTCTATCTTTAAAAACTAGAATCTGACACTTATTTAAGACAAGAGAGACAAAAATAAAAAAGAGAAAAATCATGGTAACAGAAAATCCATAAGTAAATAATTTTACACATAAGTGTACATCATAAGGAAACTTCATACTTAAGGTTAAAAAAGACATCTGATAGTAGATTATGCCAATATTGGAGAAGTCAAATAAAATCTTTTCAAACAAGATAATAATGCATTGAGAATGAATTATAAAAAGTAAGATCTTGGAAAATATTTATGATATGATATCATATTTATGATATGAATATTTATGATATCTCTGGAAGGAAAGGTTAATATAATCTTGAAAATTTTAGGGAAAAAAAACTATTGCAGGAGAAAATGTTTAGGATTTAAAATATATAAACTTTTAGAACCCTCTGCAATAAAAGTAATTAAAAAGATAAATGGGTCTAATAAAATATTTACTGCAATCTCAATGAAAGGCCAACAATTTTATTTTGTTATAATAATAAAAACATGGAGAACCTCTTGACTATAATCATGATTATAAAAGAAAGAATTATATAAATAATTCATAGAAACATTGAAATTAAAAGACTCATAGAGGACCATAGACAGTAGACAGAAACCAAGAATATAATCTCAAAGAAAGCATATTATGAATCCCAGTCTTGCATGTAATTGATGGTATAAAATCATGCCAAAGAAACCATTTTTCCAATATTCCAATATTGCTTGCAGTCTATCAAGTTCCTGGCACATGATGGGCTCTAGGGTCCCAGAGTGAGATTAAACACTTAAACTCCGGACTCAGTCCAGCTTTGAAACTTACCAACAACAGGTCCTAGGTTTTAGGTATAAGTACAGGGTCTTTTTTGAACAGCTAGCATGGCTCTAGGTCAGGAGTTGACCTGGAGTTGACCTACTGACTTCAGTTAGGGATTTAGAGTGCCTGAAGTTCTGCCATTAGCAATGTATGGCTTTGTTCTCCCTGTAGGTCACTGCCCGTCAGCTGAAGGGGAAACAGGAATGAAGATGGAAAACATAATGGGTTGGCCAGCATCACCTGATCATTCCCAAGAGCAAAGTAATTAAGTTGTAAGCCCAGAAAGGAAGAAAGAAAAAGAAAAAAAAAAAAAAGACTTATGTCAAAAAGACTTCTCTCAGAGAGACCTATGTGTCTATTACATTTTAAGATGGGCTCATCAATGAAATGCTTAATCATCGTTATCATTAGCGAAGTGTATCCCTTTTTTGGTTATCCAAATAGCACATTTTGATAGAAAATATCTCCTTGGGTGCCTGGGTGGCTCAGTGGGTTAAGCCGCTGCCTTCGGTTCAGGTCATGATCTCAGGGTCCTGGGATCGAGTCCCGCATCGGGCTCTCTGCTCAGCAGGGAGCCTGCTTCCTCCTCTCTCTCTCTCTGCCTGCCTCTCTGCCTACTCGTGATCTCTCTCTGTCAAATAAATAAATAAATAATCTTAAAAAAAAAAAAAAAAAGAAAAAGAAAATATCTCCTTAATAAAAATGCAGATTTGATTTTCTCAAATGGACCCTTTAACTATTTGAAAACAAATAGTCCTCTCTTTGCATCAGTTCACAATTACAATAGATGATGGAAGAAAAGAAGGAAATTTGTGTATTCTTCACATACACAAAAAGTAATGCCAGTGTCACCTCTTAAATAAATTGCAGACATGTTTTTGCCTAAAAATCCAATATGAGGTTATTGGAGTTTTGTTGGCAATTCTTTCTGTATAGAGCTAGCCTTTTATAGCCATGTAACAAGTTTTAAACAGAAACACTTTGGTCATAGCTGGCTGCAATGCATGCCTTAATTTAAAAAGAAAGGGTATGTCAATATTATTTAGATATTTCAAAATAAGCCTTTATATGTACATAACACACATAACTAATTAACAAATTATTCCCTGCTTGGTAAAATACTCTCATATATTTTTATTGTCTATGTTTCATATTTCCAGACATATATGTTTCCAAACATACATATGTATGTTTATGTGTGCATATATATTTGTTTGCAGAGATCTGAAATCACTGTGAAAATAGAAAAATGATTCTCAGTGTTTTCTCTTGTTTATTCTTTATCAAATTAAATGCAGATTCCCTAGTGCTTATATCTCCTCAAAATGGTCAATAAAACAGGCAGAGATACTTAATTCCTATACTATTAAGGTACTGCTTGATACTTTACTAAACTAAGGAACAGATTTTATTTTTTCCCCGAATATTCTACACACTTATCAGGCTAGAAATAAAACAACTTAATTTAAAAAAAAATATATATATATATATATTAGATAGCTATATATAGTTTTATTTTATAAATAATTCAGATTCATATCCACCTTCACTACTTGAGATTTTCCTAAGGTATTCTTAGATCACAGTTTTCTGCTTTTGAGATTCTTATATGAATTATGTATGACAACTGAAAACAAGAAGAGTTGAAGTGTGAAAAATCTCTGAGAAGGATTAACACCCATGAATAGTCTAAGGATAAAGCTGCATAAGATTCTCTACTCTACATCAATATTTATCCTATTTGTTGAGGTTATGAAACTCTATGATATTTAATGACAAATGTGCTTCGCTTCAAAATATAGATAGTGTATGGGAAAATGCCCTGAAATCTGGTTGGTGCTGGTCTCAGTTGCACTGGAAACGACGTATAAGGGATCTACAACCTCCTTTAGGGAAGTTCCGAAGATAGACCATAAGCTCCCTGAGTCCAGCATTGCTCTAACCTGAGTCCCTGCTGCTCTTAGTGCCTAGCATATGCCCCAAACCAAGCAATATTGGCTGAAAGAAAACATAAAATAGCAAAAATGAGAGCAAGTGGCTGTGTAAAATACCCCCTCTATCATACTAAGAGCCTGTTAGCCTCACCCTAGGGATCCCTGGGTCGCAACTTTAAATGAGATTTTTGAGCCAGTTTATATAAGTTTGGTCAACATAACGAGTGAAAATAAGACATCAAGTCATGTGTGATGCTCTGTTTTGCACCATATTCTGTTCATTTTTATGGATAATGTTAAGCTTTTAAAACAGTGTGATGCAGTATCATTTTGTCAGGTCAGTTGCAGCAGTGTCCTGACCAATGTTGCTGACCCTTCTGCTGTGTGTCCTACTGCTACGACCCCTACCTGTACTAGGAAATAATTTACCCTTGTTTAACTCACCAGTGCCTGCGTCTGGTCTTCCTGTTATTCTGAACCCATTATTGGTGGTTGTTCAATACATTATGCAGAAGAAATATTTATATTTATGTGTATATACATATGTGAGCATATATATATAGAGAGACACACATATACACATAAAAAATATATACACCTATATACATATTTTTCTTAATGACACAAATATCTCATCACTAATATATATTTGATATGTTTTAGTTATTTGATAGATTTTAAAAGGACAATAATTTATGCCAACTGGTTTCTTCATATCTTTAGTTTAAAATTCACCCTGTATTGGATATAAACTATCACTAAATATTTCAAGTCAATTTTACAGGAAGTTCTGTGTGGTAATAAATAGGGATGTTCACCATGGAATTAAATACTATATTTATTATTAGTTAATACTAGTACTAACTTAATGCCAGATTAATACTAACTGCTGATGATTAAAAATTATAATAACCTACTTCTACAGCTAAGAAATGTAGTCAGAGGATTACCTTCAGAGTTCTTTACTATGAATAATTATTTAGAGTAGAGAGATGAAAAAGGTTGAAAATGAGCATATGTTTATTTCATTTTATATATATAAATAGATTTTATTTATAAAAGATTATGGAAAGAGTTACCTGAGGTTCACTTGTTTGGTATCTAAATTATACATAGGTATAACCCTATATAAAGATAGAACCCATATAAGTATATATACCCCATATATAACTTCAAATGAGAAAAGAAAACTTACATTTCTGATGATATTTTCTGATTTTCCTCTTGATTTGAATAAAGCTTAGTTATGGAAGTTTACTTTCCCTTATAAGTATGTCACAGTAATATAAATAGTATGATGGAATTAGCATACCGCTCTGAAGTCGGCATTGTTTTTTATTTTAAAATGCCCCTTACTGTGTTCAAAATTTGGTATTTTGAGAAAAAATAAAGTAGTGTATTCATGACTGGATATCTGAAACCTTATATGTAAATTTGCTTTTTGTGATGAAATATTTCGTAAAAATCGATATTTACAACTGGCATATTTCTCGTGGTCAGCAAGCTTATTTAGTAGATGACTAGATCCATAGATTTATATACACACCCTGCGCTGTGTAGCTACTAACCATGAACTTGTGGCCACTTGTGGCTTGTGAATTTTCGTGTTCACTCTTAAATTCTTTCTCATTCTGCTCCAATTTTTTTCAACTCTGATTCTACTATCTATACATTCCATTAAATTATTTCGTAGCTGGTAATACTCATTAAGTGCTATAAAATTTAAGTGTTCCTGCTTCCTTTGTCTTCAGACTTGCCAGGCCACTCCATTATATTTAAAATTAAGAGCGGTATTATCTCTTAACCATTCTCTTAAAATATTTTTTAAATAGTATAAAATTCATATAAGCACAGGTTACGATACATGCTTAATACAAAGGTGTGAGGCACGTGGGTGGCTCAGTCGTTTGAGCAGTGCACTCTTGGTTTCAGCTCAGGTCATGATCTCAAGGTCCTAGGATCCAGCCCCTTGAGCTCAGGGTCAGCCGGGAGTCAGCTTGTGGATTCTCTCCTTCTCCCTCTACCCCTTGTCCACCTTGCTCGCTCACTCTCTCTCTCTAAAATAAGTGAGTAAATAAATAAATCTTTAAAAAAATACAGAAGTGTGGATCAAAATTTATTAATTTCCCACTTTCACCATAATTGATGAAGATGTTAAAATTATAAAAATAGGCACTATTTTTTTGTATTTTGTTCTTTTTTGTTGCTTATTTCCATAATGCTACAATTGTGAAACTTCTCTTTCTTTACCATCATGACACTATCATGAAATGATGAGCACTTGAACCCACTATCCCCCTAAGTTTCCCTTCTGTGCATTTTACAGTAATGTCCTTAATTCCCAAGTACTCCTTTTTCTGAGATTACTACTTTTCTTAATACATGGTTCTTGTGTTGATATATGCTGTTTTCAAATATGTAGCATATTTGACAAATAAAAAAATTAGGAAATAAATATATATATTTAGAATATTTAGAATAAAATATACCTATATTTAGAACATGCTGACTTCATTCTAGAAATCTGTTCAAGTTATCTTGTTTTTTTCTTTCTGCTGTGTTTTGTTTGTTTATTCCAACTGAAGTGGCTTCTTTGGTCTTCCAATGTATTTATGAATTAAGGATATATTTAATATAAATCTCTGTATAATTTTATCTACAGTTGTGCTGGGTCATATCCCAAAAATGACAACCCAATGTAGTGTGTGTGTGTGTGTGTGTGTGTGTGTGTGTATTTTGTTGTTGTTGTTGTTGTTGCTGTATCTGATGAGACCTTTGTAATCTTCCAAATATGGATCAATGTTTCTAGGTTTTCTCTCAATTTTCATATTGAGTATACTTTTTTTAGCACTTAATCTTGTTCCTTCTCTTCACAACATTAATGCACACTTCTAAATGCACACACTAAACAACCAAGACAAAAAAAGTCAATTTAATACTGATTCCAGCCTTTTCACCTTTTCTTTTCCTAAGGTTAAGATTATTATATTCACAGAAATCAACACGGAGCTAGTAAATGATCAGTAATAGCTTTTTGAAAAGCAACATATATTGCTCATATATATCAATTAGGAATCCTAAATGACCCAAAAGCTATATTTAGGTGATAATTTTAAAGTATTTACTAAGTATAGATAATGTAATAGGGCCTGAAATGAAATGCTCAGGTACAGTAGGATGAAATTCTATTAATTCACTGATTATAGTTTCCTTAAAACAGATACTCTAAAATGATCCTATGATTTTCAGTTTTCAGCTATAGATTTGAATTTTGTAACTATCGATACAGAATTTCCCCTTTTCTAAAAACAGATAGAACTGCCATAACTCGATTGATACAATAATTTGTTTTTACAGCTGACTGCCCAGCCTCACTCTGCCTCCCTTAAATACTCATAAAACAGACAAAAATCAAACCAGACAAACATTCCCATATTTTGACTAGATTCAGATGCGCCAGTTGTGTTTTGGTGGCAAGACAAAAAGCTATGTCAGGATGACATAAAGCAACACACTGATTTTCTGTGCCATTTTCTGGTCTGCAAAATAATCTACACTATTAAATCTACTTCAGGAAACAAGCTATACATCACTTTGTCAAACTAAAGATGAACAGCAGAGTGGATTCATTTTTCTGGCCTAGAAGAATATGTATGATATTTATTAGTGATGGTGTTGTCTGTACTTGTTTTTAAACACTAATCATTTCATATTTTATTCAGATAGAATTTTTCTGCCTTCCAATAGTGCCTATCAAGTATAATTAACAAACCAGAGGAACTCTGAAGATTACTTATTGTTGCTATCCATTGTATTGAGACAAAATAATGTAAACCAAGAAAAAGACTATAAACATTACTCCAATGAGTGAATGGATTAATTAATATTTCTGTAGGTACCAGAAACACATTTATGCCTTGTTTTTTAAAGATACTAAGCATTAATTCTGTGCATAGATGTCATATGTTTTTATATACTCTTTCTAAATAATTTATAGACTACTATGAATAAGTAGTAGAATAAGTAGATCTTTTAATCATAGATATTCTAGGTATTTTGGATACAGCTGAGATCTTATGTTCTTTCAAAGTCATCTGTGAGAATCGTGCATACTTTTCTGTCCTAAAGCTCAATGATGGATATTTTGAGCATAGCTGTTTATGAAATTCTTTCCTAGAAGATGAGTCTTTTGAAATAGAACCCAAGTAATTGCTTTATTTAGTTATGTGGTAAATATGTGTTCACCAATCTTATTTCCCTGTTGGATCAGTAAAAATGGATAAAATAGGTATTTGTGACAGTTCAGATGGTAAAAACTTCCATAGATTCATTTTCTGTTTTTGAGCTTCTAGTTTCAAGCAATTCAACAACCTTATAATACATTTCACTGTTGTGACGGATCTTCATTTCTGTCAGAATTTTTCCTCTACATTTCTCTCCTATGGGTAAATATATTATGTGAAGTTTGAATATACACTGAATATTTAGAAGCCGGGAATTACTGATTTTGCTGTGTCACCGCCAGTTAAATTTATTGCAAAAATGCTGATAATTTAAAAATGCAATGAAATAGAATTTCACAAGTTACTTTAGTAACTTTTTATCTTAAAGTATATTAATGTTTGACTAGTCTATGAAATAAACTAGTGACTCTGTATGAGCTAGTGATTACTGAAGAGTCGTATAGAGAGAGCCACATCATTTACTGATATGATGTATGTGTGTATCTTTATATGTATATGTGTATGTATATGTATGTGTGCATATGTATTTTGGCTTTAGAGCGTCAGCAGGACTATGGAGACATAGAGGGATCAGTAAGCCAGGAGAAGCTATCAAACAATATTCTGGGAGGTAAAGTCATTAGGTTACACAGTTCAGCCTCTTTTGGAGTTTGAAACAGAAACAGAATAATCGGAGTGAACATTCAGGAAAAGAACAAATGTGTGCATGGGTGTATGTGTGTGTATATTTATTTATTTATATATTTGTATTTATATAGAATATATATTTTAATTCTAGATTTTCAAATTAAGTGAGTTGCTTTTGGGTTTAGAATATAACAGATTTCATGACTTTGAAATGCCTCAGATCTGTAAATATTTATGACCATCTGGATGGATACCTCTGAATGGTGAGAAGTCAAAAGCAAAGTAAGATAATGAAAACATCCCCCTTCCTCCACTACATAATTGAAAAGCAGAGAGTACATTTAAGATGCAAATGCGTATTCTTATGCAAAATGTTCTTACAATAATTTTAGCACTCCTACCAGAAATGTATTAATCTAGAGTTCTATACACTATAGAATAAAGTTACGATAATTCCGTTTTTTTTTTCTAATTTTAATTCCAGTATAGTTAACAGTGTTGTGTTAGTTCAGGTGTTCAATCTAGTGATTCAGTATTTCCATACAACCCCCTTTATCCCCATCTCCTGTTTCATCCATTCCCCACCCACCTCCCCTCTGATAATCATCAGTTTTTTCTCTATAGTTGAGAGTCTGGTTTTTTTGTTTTGTTTTGTTTTGTTGGGTTTGTTTGTTTTTTGGTTTTTTTTTGTTTTTGTTTTTGGATAATTAATTCAGTTTTATGATATCAGATCCCTGATTAGCTCTGTTTAGGCTTCTCAGGCACAACATAAGCAGGTTCCAAATTAAATAGACTACATTCCAATAGTTTCTAAATTCTCGAGGCAAATGAAAATGAAGTGTTGATTTCACTGTGCTGTCAATTAATAGTATAGTTTAAAGGAAAAAAAAGGAAAAACATAGAGACTCTGGAAAAACATTCCTTTGAAGATGCGCTGGTGGGGTGTGGGGCCCCTGGGTGGCTCAGTTAGTTAAGCATCTGCCTTCAGCTCAGGTCATCATCCCAGGGTCCTGGGATCAAGCCCTGCATTGGGCTCCCTCCCTCCCACCCAAACAGGGAGTCTGCTTCTCCCTCTCCCTCTGCCTTTTCTCCCTTCCCCACTGTCGCTTGTGCTTTCTCTCTTTCTCAAATAAATCAATAAAATCTTAAAAAAATAAAAATATTTTTTAAAAGAGATTAATAGTTTTATGATTTCTACTTTCAAGTAAAATGAGGTTTACAGTGCCACAGATATGCAAACTTTCAACCTCGTTTATATTTACAGCATTTAGATGTTTCACCCAAGGTGAACAATATGTAGCTGAACAGTATGACACTATGGGTTTCACCCACTTGGAAGTTATCTCTGATCTTTCCCACTGAGCCCTGGATTTCTACTCAAAATTGTGTTAAAAAAAAAAATACTGTTCCCCAAAAGAAGAAAATTGTGCTCAAGGCTGTTCCAGCCAATTGAAAAGAGCAGACTCTGAAGTTGAAACCTTTCACACCGTATCTAATCAAACGTAATTGGTGCACAAAAGCACAAGTTAAACCGATTCTTAAAACAGTTACTATTACTGAACCCAAGCAATGAATGACCCAGTCCAAGTGAGGCCAAAGTATTCTGCTCATTTTATTTAGTATGATTTTAGTAAGGAAGTATGGGTTTAAAAATAGTTGTAGGCTGACAAACTTGTGATAAATAATTTTAAGCCTTATCATAAAAGTAGTACTTGTTTTCCATTCATTCATATCTATATGCAATGTAAAATGACAAATTAAATATCAAATATACACATTTTCAATAGCTATTTATGGTAATGTTCTTAATTTTATGATTGAACGCATGCAATTTTTTTCTTGATATCAACATTGTGTAGTGTACTTGATGATTTAAATTTCAGACAGTAATTAGGAGAGACAATTGGTATTGAGAAAAATTTGGGTCAGAGAAAATTTTCACGATTGTAGTCAACATTTTCCACATGTTATGGAGTAGAATTATCTTGACAATTACTATTTAATAGATACTATAAACCTAGGCTTTTCTTTTCTTTAACTGGAGGCAGTTGTCAGAATGAAACTGACCAAATAATTTGTAACCATATTTTATCAATTAAGCAAAGCTGGTGTATCCTGGCTTAGTCAAAGATTTTAACTTCCGTGCTTCCCAGCAAAATTAAAACAAATATTTAATTTAAAAAAGCGTAATGTACTTATTTTAAATACCCTTTCTGAGCCTAAATTCTGAAAAGAAAGATATGTTGACTTGCTTAGATTCTCTTTAGAAGTGAGGTGGAATGTTATTTAAATCTAAAACTTACACATAGTTTGCAAATGGACAGAGCTTGAGGGTGTAGGTCTAGCTTACATAGTGTCTAGCTTATATAGTTCAAAATAGGAGTGAGATCTCACACACAGATGCTTCTATGTCAAAGATTCTGTCAGGAAGCCTGGAAGTGGCTGCAAACTCTAGTGTGTCAAAAACTTAGATGAGTTTCAGTTACCAAGCGCTGAAAGGGGGAAAAATGCACATACCTCAAAACTTGTTTTCCTTTTTCTAAACAGAAGACTAGAATCAAAGTACAAGACCAAGGAATACTCGTTTTAGGGCAGAGTCTCTTGGGAGATATTAAAAATAGACTTTGTGTTACTCCTTTTATGACCAGGGAAGAAACATCCTGAGAACATATAATTTCATTATTATGGTTAATATAATATTTGATTCCATTTGTGTAGCTGCACTTGCTTTTATTTGTCAAACATAACTTTCTTGTGATTATGAAGTAGGTCAACCATTCAATCATGTATAAAATGGAAAGCTGATTTGTTGCTTAGACGTAAGTACTACGGAAAAGAAGAGTTCTGACCACTTCAATACAGACTAAACTTTACATAATCAGCTAGCTTTCTTTAACTCACTTGAGTATTTGAGAAAACTTTGGGCACATGGAATACATTTCTTTTGTACATTTATTTTAAGGTAATTATAGATTCTTAGAAAGTTGAAATAAGTACAGGGAGGCCCAGTTCACTTTTCACTTCTCTTCTGCCATTACTATCCTGCATAGATGCATTATACCATGACATTTACATTTGTACAATCCGCAGAACAGATTCAGATTCTGTAAAATATGTACCTATGTGTGTATGTGTGTATGTATAGTCCTATGCTGTATGTAACAACAACAGTCAAAATGCAGAATTGCTCTATTACCCAGATTCCCTAGCGCTACCATCTATATGCAAGCCCATTCAAGTGGTAACCATTAATGTGTTTCTGTCTCTGGAATTACTTTGTTTTAAACATGGCTTATAATTCCCTGGAGGTCTATCCAAGTTATTGCATATGTTAATGTTTTCATTCCTTTTGATTGCTGAGTGGTTTCCTTGGTATGGATAACTCAGTTTGTTTACTCTTCATCCATCAAAGGACATTTTGAGTTGTTTTCCCTTTTTGATTATCATAAAGTTGCAATGAACATTTATGTACAGATTTTTGTATGAACAAAAGTTTCATTGCTCAAGGATAAATGCCTATGAGTACAATTGCTCCTTCAAATGGTAAATGTATTTTCCATTACATTTAAAAAGATGTAAAAAGAAACTGCCAGTCTATTTTCAAGAGTGGTTGTACCATTTCACATTGACACCAGTAGTTCATGAGTGATCCCTTTCTCCGCATTCTTGTCAGCATATTTTGTTTCAGGCTGTCTAACAGCTGTTAGTGATACTGCACTGTGGCTTTAATTCACATTTCCTTAATGGCTAATGATATTGAACATCTTTTCAAGTGCTTATATGTTATCTGTATTTCTTATCTAAAGAGTTCTTCAGTGAAATGTCTATTCATTTCTTTTGCCCATTTTCTAATTGAATTGCTTTTTTGTTTACTGTTGAGATTTGAGGGTTCTTTATGTATTTTAGATACAAGCGCTTTATCAGACGTGTGGTTTCCAAATATTTTCCCACAGTTGTATTTTGTCTTTCTTGACTACTAACAAAAACTGTCAAAGAGCAATGATTTTTAAATTCCATGAGGTCAAACTTATCAAATTTTTTTCTGTTATTGATTGTGCTTTGGTGTTAAGTTAAAAAACTCTTTATAAATATACATATATGCATAGATATAAGATATATAAGACATATGCATATTATATGTGATATATAATATACAATATTATAAGATATATATACATATGTAAATCTCCCAAAGATTTTTTTCAAAATTTTTTCTATTAATTTATGGTCTTATATTTAGATTTAAACCTTTGATTCATTGTAAGTTTATTTTTATAAAGGTATGAAGTTTAAACCATTTTCAGTATGTATATTTTAATTTCTTTTCTCCCCTTATTGGTCTGGCTAGAACATCCAGCAGAATGATGAATAAAAGTTGTGAGAGCAAACACTCTTGCCCTGTTCTTGATCTCAGGGTAAAAGCATTCATTCTTAGAACATCAAATATATTAGTTGTAGATTTTTTTTGCTGTACTTTAGCTGTTAGAGAAAGTATCTTCTTTTTTTTTTTTTAAGATTTTTATTTATTTATTTGACAGACAGATCACAAGTAGGCAGAGAGGCAGGCAGAGAGAAAGAGTGGGGAACCAGACTCCCCGCAGAGCAGAGAGCCCGATGTGGGGCTCGATCCCAGGACCCTGGGATCATGACCTGAGCCGAAGGCAGAGGCTTTAACCCACTGAGCCACCCAGGCGCCCCGAGAAAGTATCTTCTAATCATAGATTACTAGATATTTTATAATAAATGGGTTTTGGACTTTATCGAGTGCTTTTTTCTGACATGATCACAATTTTTTCTATATCCTGTTAACCTGGTGGTGATTATGTTTTGATTTTGGATTATTTAACCAGTCTTGCATGTCTTGAATAAGTCCCAGTTGATTATTTTATATAATTTTTTCATGTTTTGCAAGATCAAATTCTTTAGTATTTTGGTATAGATTTTTACATCTCAGTTCATGAGAGACATGATTATGTAATTTTCTTGTTCTAGACTGTCTGTGTCTGGTTTTGGTGTCGGGACCTCCAGCCTCAGGTCGGGGAGTGTATTCTCACGTTCTATTTTCTGGAAGAGATTTTATAAAATTGGTGTCAATTCTTCCTTAAATGTTTGGTAGCTACCCTAGTGTAACCATTATGACTTGAGGATTTATTTTACGGGAGCAAGTTAGTTACTTAATTTCTTTACTGGTGCTTGGCTTATTAGCTGTTGCATCTGGGTCCAGTTAGGCTCTTTCTTCCCACCATTTTTGACATACATGGTCGTAAGTATTGTTTTTACATATGTTGAGCACCACATCTGATGGGGGAATTATTTTGATTCAGCAAAGAAATATGGTTTAAAAAACTCATGGGAAGAAAGATAGTATATTGTATATTGTCCTTTTTTTTACCCATTACATTTTTTTCTTTTTTTCCATTAATGTTTTATTTTGATTTACCTTGATTCCTTTAGCTGTGATTAAAGGAGAGTCCCACCGACAACAAATGAGTTAACTTCTCTGAAAATGGGTTTTACCCCCATTCTGGAAGGAGTCATTGAATAATGATTGAATGCCCGGTTGACATTGCTTTTAGTACTTGAAAAATGCTGTTCTACTTTCTTCAGTTCTCTATGTTTTCAGATGAGACAACTGCTATCATTCAAATTGGTATTATCCGTAGGTAATGAGTCATTTTTCTTTGGTTGCTTTTAAGACTCTTTTCTTTCACATTGTTTTTTAGTTGTTTAATTCTTGTATGTTGGTATGGACTTCTTTGGGTTTATTTTCTGTGGTATTCACCCAGTTTCTTGAATCTGTAGGTTTATGTATTACATATTTGGGGGATTCTCAGCATGATGGATATGAGTAATTTTTATTTCCACACTCTGTCTTTTGTAACTACAATGATATCAATATACAGATTGATGTATGCATGGTAATATGACATCTTTTCATATTTTCCCACAGATTCCTAAGACTCTGCTGTTTTTTTAGTCTGTTTTCCTTCTGTTGATAGGTTTCAGTAAATTATTTTAACCTGTCCCGCAGTTCACTGATTCTGTCTTCTGCCATTTCCCTCTACTATTGCTCCCATCCAGATTGTGTTGTTTTTCTTCTTCTTGTGCTTTTCAGTTCTATATTTCCCACTTAATCCTTTTTTATAACTGTTATTTACCTGCTGAAATTTTCTACCATTTCATTTGTTTCAAGATTCATAATTAATTATTGAAATATTTTTGATTGATGCTTTAAAATCCTTACCAGATAATTTCAAGATCAGATTCATTTTATACTGGTATTAGTTGATTGTCTTTTTCTCACTAAATCATGAATGTTTTCATTGTTAATATGGTAAAAGAATAGGGATTTTATCTTGGACCTTTGATTATAGTTAGGAAACTCAATCCTGTTTAAATCGACTATGTTACCAGTTGCCCTTTTAGTGTTTTATATATGTTCTAGCCATCCTTTGTAGAATGTGGTTTCAATGTAATCTTCAGGTCCCTTGTAATGTTTTCTTATCTGCTTCATTTTCCCCCCTGGGGCTTCTGGGTTTCTGGTTTGGTCTCCCATGGTGCTGCCTGCGGGATCACATAGTGTTTTCCTGTGCCACCTTCTCCAAGTGGGGAAAAGCAGTCTCTTTCACTGGTGGAGAGCTGACAGGTGCTGGGCCTGGGTCTCCACATGCCAGTAAGTAGAGGTTCAGAGTTGCCAGCATCTGCTGGCAATGTGAAAGAATCTGCCCCATTACACTACCTGCTCCCTTGATGTTTTCTTGACTTCTCCTTTCCAAGTGATTTGGAGAGAGAGGCAAGTTCTTCTTGTTTCTTATTGATGTTTCTAGGTTGTAGGCTTCTTTGGAAGGCAAACTAAGATTAAGGGTAAATGGGAAAAAAAAAAAAAACAACACTAGATAATTCACTATCATGCCACTTCTTGAATCCTAGCATTCCTACCCAGGCACAGATTGACTTTGTCACTTTCAGATCCTTTTATAGTTGCCTTTGGATTATTTCTAGTCTTTAGTTATATTTAGAAGAGGGAAGAGTGATGAGTAAATCTACACCATCTAATATGGGCATGTATCCTACATATTGAGGAAATGAAGTAGCAGGAGTGTATCTAGATCTCTACCATCTTATTATATAGTAGTTTTTAGGTGAGTTTTTTGTTTGTTTTTTGAGTATTTTATTTTTAACAAAGATAGTAAGTGAAATGGAAGGTACCATAGAACAGTGCATTCTCTAGGTATAGGCAGTGTTGAAAGCGGAGGGGATTCATATATTTCTATCTTCTAAACAAGTCAAAAGCAGTTGCTGCTGAAAACAAAATCTTAATATTAGGAGCTGTGTACCTTTAATGCATATAGACCATAAGGAGTAGAATTTTCCGAGTTTTATACTTTGTTTATTAAGTACAGAGTTATTTTTTTTTTTCCCTAATCCTAAATTAAGGTTGAATAGTGGACTTTGTTCTTTTTTTTTCTGTTTCTGGTCAAATATCATTATATTACTAGATGTAGGGTACTTAGATATTAAAATGAAAGCAAAATAAAGCTTGATAACATTGGAAATTCCATTACTCATTAGAATATTGAATGTTAGACCAGAACAGTCATTTGGACAATCATCTATTTTCTATTAAAATAAAAAAGGGGGGTTCCTGGGTGGCTCAGTTGTTAAACGCCTGCCTACAGCTCATGTCATGATCCCAGGGTCCTAGGATCAAGCCCCACATCAGGCTCTCTGCTCAGTGGGAAGCCTGCTTCTTCCTCTCTCACTGTCTCTCTCTCCCTGTCAAATAAATAAAGTCTTTAGGAAAAAAAAATAAAAAATAAAAAATGATTTCTAATTTGTAAAATAATCTGTTGAACCTACCCATTTCACTGTTATAAAAAATAAATAAATAAAAAATAAAGTAGAAAAGGAAGAGGGAAAAGATGACAAGAGGTACTTTTCATCCCCAGCTCAACTCATATAGATCTTTAAATTGTAAGTGAAAAGTTTTGTTTTATTGGCTGAATTAGTTAACCTAATTTTTATGATAATGGTAGTTAGAATGTTTGAAATCAGAACAAGTATGTGTAACAATGGCTTTTTAGTAGTAAAAAATAGCTCTTGGGAAAACAAAACAACTTCCCAAATCTCATTCTTATAGATTTTTTTTTTCTTTATAAGTTAATGTCTAATAAGTTTTCTACAAATAGCACAGCAACAGGTATGTTTTTCTTTATGGGAAAGTAATGTGTTCTGATAGGTCTTTTTTGTATTTAATAGTTTATTACAAATGGAACATTGCGATGGTCTAAGGGATAAGGGATCAGGAAAACAAATGGTTTTAAAAGTATTTACTGGGGAATAAAGGTATTCACTGGAAACTTTAGATTCTGATTCTCAAGGATTCATAGGATATTATACATTTTCTTACGTTGATATGAACAAAAAAGGGTTAACTTGTTTTTATTTTCTCAAAAATTGGATCATAAAATATAAGGCAGATAATGGATCAGAGGATCAGAGGGCTGTTACTCAAATACGACATTTAAATCACATCTCAGTTTATGGCTTGGAATGGCTTTTATATCTTGACAAGACTGGTTATTTACAATCTGAATTCTACCTCAGGATTCATATGTTTAGAATCATTCTATATCTCCTTGAAATATTACGTTTAACTTCATGTTTCCTTCCAATTCACTTTGAGAACTGAATTACTTAGATTGATACAGTATAGTGGAATGAAATGGTGTTTGGATTCAAGAGACTGCATATGAATTCAAACTTCACCATAAAGCAACTGTATAGGCTTGTCAAAGGTTTTAACTATTCTTAGTCTTCCATTCCTTACTGGAAAACAAAGATTATAAACATTTCTGTTTTGTGTACCTCATGGTCTTGTGAAGATCATAATTCAAGATGAGATAAGATGATGTAAACACACTTTATAAATTATTATATCATCATTGTTTCTAAAATTATCTCTTTACATCAAACTAAGTTAGCTAAAAATAGTCTTAAGGAAATATCATGCTATCACCTAGCAGACAGTATGTCATAAGACAGGTTTTCCATTTGTGATGGAATGTGATGTGTGTATGTGATGTTCACTCAGTCCCGTCTCCAAATCCTGAATTTGGTGTGGGCTAGTCATCAGTCCCTATCAGGAGCTAAAGTCTTGTCCAACCGCTGCTTTGACTGCTTGTTCCTGAGAATCAGGGTAATTTCTTGACATCGCCTGTACTCTGGAGGTTTACTCATGTTTTTGCCTTCACCTCTGTTTTCTGCTCAAACTTTTGACCTGATGTCAAGCTAAAGTCATATTCTGTACTCTGTCTCAGCCAGCCTTAAAGGGGGTAGTTGAAGCAGGGTGATGTCTGCCAACCTTGTGGAATCCATTTGGAAGGATTCAGCCTATAAGTTGACTTGTTCCAGGAGAATGTTAGTAAAATGCCAGATTGAAAGCCAAAAGTCAAGGATCAAAATCATCTTCTAGAGTTTTAGAATAGGCATATTTTCCGTGGCAGATTTGATTATTTGTGGAAATATAGCTCCTTTGATAAGTGAAAATATTTTATTTGTACATAGATCTGGGTCCACACAGTCACTTCTCAGTGGCAGAGTTCTGTATTCGTCTGTTAGGGATTCAGTGGCAGAAGTATATTTTACTTAATTTCAAAGGCCAAGGCTTTAAGAAGTCTGAGGATGATTTAAGTTACACCAGGTAAAGATGAGAATCTGTTGAAATGAAATCATATCTGACTCAATTTAGGGGAAATAGTCTCAGTGAAGTTCTCACATTCTTTTTTAATAAAGGGGTCTGTACACTCCTGAAATTTCAGTAATGGTGGGACATGCCTAGGACCTCTGCCTTTGGAACAGGTTTTAATGATCTTGATTCCTGGCTTAATATGCTCTTTGATGCTGAGCAATTATTTAACTGTCTTATATGTCTTATTTACCATTTGAAATCCATTTTCTTGATTGTGTCTTCATGGCTTGACCTAAACACAACTGTCATCTCCAGGCTTACATGAAGCTCTAGGAGTTGAAGGGAACACAGTGTAGAATGATGAATGAGCAGGATTGGGAAGACAAGCCATTTATATCAGTCACGTTTTCTCATCTGGCTAGAAATACATTCTTAGGGAGATATGTCAATGAAGCATTCTCCTTATTCTCTTGTAAAACAAAGGAAAAAATAGGATGGTTGATACAGTCTTAATCGTAATTAGGGAACAGGTCAAGGCAGAATGTTAAGGTCATGGACAGTGAAGTCAGACCACCTGAATTCAACCCGGTCTCAAGCAAATATTTATTGTATGACTTTTGTCAAGTTATTTGCTCTCTCCAAACTTTTTTTTTACATTCACTTTTTTATTAAGGTGATGATAAATTGAAAATATATTGAATCCTATAATAGATATTGGAAATATATAAGTAAAATAAGAAAAAATGTAGCTCTTATATTCTGGGAATTGAATTTTACTCGAGGAAAAATAAGCAAACAAACAATACAAAATCATGGAACAACTTTGTTGTTATTGTTAGCAAATGCTATGAAGAAAATAAACAGACTTTTGGAGAAAAAGCACTGGGGAAAGAGTCCCATCTAAGCCATAGCTGGAGAAACGCTCTCCGAGGCAATGCTATGAAGAATACTATGAAAAGTGAAAAGAAACTAGGGAAAGAATTCCTCTGTATCCAGAGGCCAATAAATAGAAATGTCAGTATGGGGTCTGGATTGATTGGAGCAAGCAGGGGTGGGGGGTGGGGGGCAGGGGGGCGGGAGGAGCTTGCATGAGTCAAGCTCAACTAACAAAAGATTTAGGGATACATTTGGAGATTTATACAGGGATTAGTTTATGCAGAGGAATGAAAACCAAATAATGAGTTAGAAGCTTTTCTAAGTGCAGGTGCAAAAGGGTATTGACACCATCTGATACACATATTAAAACAATGGTCCAGTTGATGTGCTAGAGAATGGGTAGAGAGAAGAAGCATCTGAAGATTAAAGACCTCTAGTTAGGAGAATTGTGCAGTGACTTAAGACACAATTCTGGTGTAGGCTAGAAGGATGGCAGAGGACCGGAGACATAATTAAGCTATATTTTCACAATATTTTAAACATACCTAACTCAGTGAGAATATATCTATATTTTATTGTTACTACCAATGCTCCATGTTTAGTGTTGATGGACTATCGTATAAACAGGAGGTTTTATCTTCAAAAAGTTAAATACAATAATATCCATCTATTATGGGGATTACTTTCTTCCTTTTCTTTTTTTTCCTTTATTTTTTTGTAGTATTGGGTTGTTATAGTCTCTCTGTAAATAAGAAAGTGTCAGGTTGCTAAAGTTGCAAACATGGGTAAGTTTCAGCATTTTTTGAACAATCAGCCAACACTTGTCTAAGGTATAGGAGCCATGGCTTTTTCCTGTGCAAAGGGAGTAAATAATATGAATAGAAGAAAGCATTACTAAAACTAATAAATCTAAAAATCTTAATTTTTATTTACTCTCTCCTAAAATTACAATATAAGAAGTTGAAGTGAAATAAAGTGCCTTCTAACTAGATGGCATTTTTTTTTCAGTCCACACAATAATGGAAACATTATGCTATTGAAAACTTTTTTCCGAGTCCTTAATTTAATAATTCAAAATGATCACTAATAATATAACATCCCATAGGTTGAGATGAAACCTTTGGTCTCCAGTAAATAAATTACATTCCAACCCAAGGATGGAAAGAAGATATCTTAGGTCTAATCACTCTCTAAGAGACAAAATACTTTTCTACCATTATGTTATGTTTTAGTTTTTTAAGATTTTATTTATTTATTTGATAAAGACACAGTGAGAGAGGGAACACAGGCAGAGGGAGTGGGAGAGAGAGAAGCAGGCTTCCAACTGAGCCTGATGTGGGGCTCAATCCCAGGACGCTGGGATCATGACCTGAGCTGAAGGCAGATGCTTACCAGCTGAGCCACCCAGGTGCCCCAGTTTTCTACCATTATGTTTTAATTAATAATTAGCATACACACAGATATAAATATAATCAGGACAGAAAACTATCTCAAAAAAGTCAGTAAATAAGGGAATTGGACAGTTTTTTGTCAATGATGCAGTGGTAAACTGTGAAGCTAAATAAAGCTGGATTATAATCCGAGAACATGGACATATTTATACAAATTAAATTACTAAGAGTATAATCAAATGCTAGACAGGTTTTATTATTTACTTATAATTTTAAGAAAGGTAACATTTCATTACTGAATTTCATAAATAACAGAGATGTTTACTTCATGAATTATATTTAAAATGTCGCTGAATTAAAAATAAACATAATAATAAACCTTGATATTTAGTACCGGTAGACCTACAGTAGGGAAGAGGAAAAAATTAACTTGGATTGTGGTTGAAGAGCCCATTTTAAGTGAATTTTACTGGAAAATATTTTTATCTCATTAGGGAAAGGAAAAAAATGGTTCAATTATGAAAGGCCAGTTATTAAATGAATTACTTTTTCCTGAAATTATCATTAAAATCTATTGCTTTTCTTGGTGTATAAGAAGTAGCATTCCACTAATCTTAACTCCAATTTCAAAAAAATTTTAAAGACATACTCAAAGTGTGTTTAAGTACATTTAAATTTACATTAAATTTGTCTTTTAAAAAAATGAAAACATGTCTTTGCATAGAGTATCTTCATAACTTCTGAAGACATAAATTAGCCAAGGACATCATTTACTTATTTATTCATTCATTCATTCATTCACTTACTTCTTTTTTATTAATTTTTATTTATAAAAATAAATAAAATAAAATTTATTAAATTTTATTTATAAAAAATTGTTTATTTGAGAGAGAGAGAGAGAGAGAGAGAGACTGAGAGGAGAGGGAGAAGCAGAGAGAGAATTGCAAGCAGTCCCCCAGCTGAGCAGCAAGCCCATATACACTTTATGTCCTGAGAACTATTTCAGAAACAACTTATTACATGCAAAATCAATTTGCTTAAGGTATTGAGTACAATAAACTGGAAAATATATCCTACAAAAATAATAGAAAGGCATATTCTTGAAATTGTGGGTGACCTTTGTAATTTATTTTGATTTTATTTACTTTACTAGTTCTAAAATTGAATTATATAATTATGTATCTTATTGGGATATGAAGTGCTTTATATGATAATGCATCTAAGTGTTGTAAGTTGGCATCTCTATTAAATAATATTCGATCAAAGATATCTGATGTAGTAATAATAATAATTTAAAAATAACTTTGGTTTTTAATCAGGAAACTGTAAACCAAAGGATATGAAAAAAAGTAAACCATAACAGCAGAGTAAGTTCCCCCCAAACCTGAAGTCGCTGGGCCCCGATCCCTCAAACTTTACCCTTCCTTTTGTCAGGGTCTTGAGATGTCACCTGTTTCCTGAATGTTTCATGGTTTCATGATATATGCTGTTAAACGGAATGGTTTTTAAACAGTGGATAACAAAGGACGCGTTTATGTGTCTATTGTTTAAATAAGAAAAACTTATGGAACCTTTTTGTTCTTGGAGACATGGTTATTTCAAACAGGAAGTCTCATCTCTCTCAACCCCTCCTTAAAAAATAAAATGGAATAGAATAAGAGACCTGTATGACCCATAATGAAGATAGATACTCCTTAGTTATATTTTTGTTGAAGTTTTATATGTGTATTTCTGTGTATGTGTGAGTATGTGTGTGTGTCTCTCTACACATGTGTATTTAGTTTTTATGTTTATGGTCCTGACTTGCTTTATAAAATATTTAACCCCAAATAATTGAAAAACATTATTCTAATCTACATTTATATTCTACCTGTGTCGCTCAAGTTCTCCCTCCACTTCTGGCATTCATTTAACCCTATTTGGCCATTGTGCCTCACCACGTCAGTCCTGAAGTTAAATCATAGCTTCACTACCCAACTTAACACTTCGGTTCTGATTTCTTGCTGAGAATATCAGTCTCTATTACTTGAGTAGTGCTCAAGAGAGATTATTATACAAAGTGTATTATTATACAAAATGAAAACTACTGCCTAACCAGATGAATGAATGATAAGTATCCAGAACTGGCACTTTTCCATAATCACAATTATATTGTTAAAATAGATCCTTCCTACTTTCATTCTCAAATTTCTGTCCTGCAATAGTCTAAGCATAGAAATTAAGAATCTTGATAGATATTGATATTTTTAAACAGCTATGACATTTAAAATAAATAGATAATCAAAAGTGATTAATACTTTATTTTTCAAAGAATTATTTTATTTATAATGATATAAGTATGTATAATAACTTGAAAATAGCATACCTAGTCATCCTGATACTTACAGAGGCATTATTATCCACAAAAAGTATATTTGAAATTAAGATCAAAATATCACAATCTATATACACATATTACTACATCTGTATTCATTCGTGATCCATTTTAACTGAAATATTTGACAGCTTCTATATTTTATTTCTAAATCCTTTCCTAAAAAAAGAATTTTATATTCACATGCTAAATAAATAAAGCTAGCTCTAGTGCTATTTTATTTAAAATTTCAAGGGATACCTTAAGAATCACGGTTTTCCCCAAAATGTAAACCTTTATATTATTCCAGACTATCAAGTTTTTGTTTCTTTTTTCTTATTCTTTTTCTTTTTTCTTTTTTTTTTTTTTTTACAGACATCCAAGGGGCACCTGGGTGGCTCAGTTGGTTAAGCATTTGTGTTTGGCTCAAGTTATGATCCCAGGATCCTTGGATTGAGCCCTGCATTTGGCTTCCTGCTCAGTGGGGAGCCTGCTTCTCCCTCTCTCCACTGTTAACACACTCTGTCTCTCTTTCAAATTAATAAATAAAATATTTTAAAAAAATAATGATATCCAAGAAACAAAATTGTAGCATATGTGCAGTGTCCATTAATTTCATTATTTTGAAAGTGTCAGCGTAGCTATTTGATCCCTCTTTTTACAGAAGTATAGAACACATCATTTTTGTATCACTTTCAAATTTTTAAATACGCAATATACAGTGTTTTAAAAACAAGATTCAGAACAATTTAGGTTAAAAGACTTTTCATATAAACATTCCCATATTTTTCTTAAACATTTTGTACAAATTTTTAGCCAGGAAAACAAATATTATTTTTAATTATTTTTTTAAAATAAAATAAAATAAATAAAATGATGCCTTTTCACTTATTTGTACAGTATTACTTGTTGAAAAACATAACTGAGACCATAAAGGATATGTCACTCTTTTTTTTTTTTTAAAGATTTTATTTACGTATTTGACAGGCAGAGATCACAAGTAGGCAGAGAGGCAGAGAGAGAGAAGAGGGAAGCAGGCTCCCCGCCGAGCCAAGAGTCCAATGCGGGGCTCGATCCCAGGACCCTGGGATCATGACCTGAACTGAAAGCAGAGGCTTTAACCTGCTGAGCCACCCAGGTGCCCCCAATATGTCACTCTTTTTATGCCTAAGGAGAAATGTTTAATAGTAGCAAGGCAACAAATGTCTGAACAAAACAAAACAATAAAAACATTTAACACTACATTTGATTCAACTGCATTGATATGGAGAACTAAAGCAACTCTTTGGGATTCGTAGTATAATAGAATCAGAAGTGAAAATGTCATCGTGATAGCATAATATGTGGCATCACATTGAATTCATATAGATTGTCTAACATGAATTTGTGTCACCGTTACCATGTAGTACATCTTATATGTGATCTACAGAACCTGGAAAATGCTCACCACTTCAATTATAACATTTAGAGCAATCATCCTAACAAAAGGCGACCAATCAGGAAAACACACACACACACACACACACACACACACACACCAGTAGAAACAAGCATGGGGGAGCCATTCAGAAGAGAACCAGAGAGGAGGGAAAAGAGATCCTTATTGTTCCTAAAATCTAGTTCAGTGTTTATGAATAACAAATACATTAAGACTCTTCCTTTTTTTTAAGTAAAAAAAAAGTTCTCACGTAATTAAAATTACCTGGCCTAATTAAGGATGCCCATAGAAAATATAGTGAAGCGTACTAACACAGGCCATCTAAACCCTATTTATCAATACTCATATTTCCAGGTTAGAAGAAGTAAATGAAACATTGCTCTCAAAATGCAGTAAGCTGGTCATTTTTTTTTTATTTTTTTTATTTTTTATTTATTTTTATTTATTTTTATTTTTTTTTTAGTAAGCTAGTCATTAACAAGTGTATTGCCAGTGGTGTGTGAGAGCCCTTAAGAAATTTTGGAAGCCCTTAAGAAATAGCCCTTTTGAAGGACAGTGCAAAATGCAAACAACAAAAGACTACTCTCTGGAATAACAACTTAATTTCTCTTTCCCCACTTCCAAATTGTGTCTTTGAAAGCTTATGCATAGGAAACGTGCTAAATAAGTTAATGGTATTATGAAACCCATTGTTTTCTTCCCACATTTTTTTCTAGGATTATATTAACAGAACAACCCAGGTCTTAAGAAAAATGATTGGAGGGCGCCTGGGTGGCTCAGTGGGTTAAGCCGCTGCCTTCGGCTCAGGTCATGATCTCAGGGTCCTGGGATAGAGTCCCGCATCGGGCTCTCTGCTCAGCAGGGAGCCTGCTTCCCTCTCTCTCTCTCTCTCTCTGCCTGCCTCTCCGTCTACTTGTGATCTCTCTCTGTCAAATAAATAAATAAAATCTTTTAAAAAAAAAAAAAAAGAAAAATGATTGGAAAGGCCCAAACTGACCACTTTGATGGATCTAGACCTTTGGATCCTGTAAGTTATCTTTTCAATTTCAAAAATAGATTAATCATATGAAAACCATGGTCTAAGCACTTGCAAAAGAAAAAAAAAATAAAAAAGGAAGGAAGGAAGAAAGAAACAAAAACAAATGATGCTTACGTAAATAAAAGCAATCCTACGTGCAGCGGCGCGACGTTGTTCAAAGAATCACCTAAGACTCTCCTGTATCCGCAGCCCAAAGCTACATTTTTTTCTAATCAAAGTCCCTCCAGTGCATACTTTCTGTCTATGTGAAAGTTCTTTTTTCTGATGAAATAGAAGTGAAAGTGGACATTTTTTAAAAACGTGTTTAAACATTTCTTCTGGCATGCTTCAGGCTTCACTGTTAGTAAGAATTCTTTAGGGAACCATTTGTTTGCAAGTGGCTTCCCCCCATCTGTTAGAAAGGGAAGGCTGGCGCATAAAATATTAAAACACTTAGGAAAGATGAAATAGGAATCCACTGGATTATGTTCAACCCTACACGAGAGATGTTTAGTTCTCAGAAACTGAAGTGCATCAGAGTATTATAAATAAACTCAGATTTACCTCGTTCCACTGCCCTGAGGTATACAAAAAAGAGCCCAGCTCATTAAAACTCTTCCCAGATCTAATGATCCTGAAATTATTCATTCATTAACTTGTTCATCCTTTTATGCAAACTTTTATGCAAAGGGATAATAGCCCTTCCTCTCATAAATTTTATATACATATCAAATTTAGGTGTTTAAAACTTGTTACTTAGATGGGGAGGGATTCAAGAGAAATGGGGTTGAGAACTGAGGAATATCAAAATTTAAAATGCTATTAGAGACAAAAATAGATATGATATTTTGGAAATTGAACCTTTTACTCTATTTCAGCAGATAAAGCCACAATAGAGGTAAAAATTGTCAAGGCAATAATACATGTTTATTATTTGAAACCATGAGAATACATATGATCTCTTTCCTAGAAAATACAAAGATAAATAGGTCCAAGAACTGGTCCTCTTCAAAATTTTAAGGGTCAGGAAGAGCCTCAGAAAATGAGGCCAAGAAGAGATGCCAGTAAGGTAGGAGAAAATCCAGGGGATCTAATTCTTAGAAGCAAAAGGAAAAATCTGAAGTAGGGCAGAGTGATCAACTATCTAAATGCCTGTTTGGTCTAAGATGACACCAAGAACCAACTATTGGATTTAACAACAGGGAAGTCCCTGGTCATCTTAGCAATTTGAATGGAGTGATGATAACAAAATGTTGAATAAAATTGGTATGAGGCACCTGGGTGGCTCAGTGGGTTAAGCCTCTGCCTTCAGCTCAGGTCATGATCTCAGGGACCTGGGATCAAGCCCCACATTGGGCTCTCTGCTCAGCAGGGAGCCTGCTTCCTCCTCTCTCTCTGCCTGCCTCTCTGGCTACTTGTGATCTCTGTCAAATAAATAAATAAAATCTTAAAAAAAGAAGAAGAAGAATGCAAGAAGTCTAATGCACATGTAGATTACGTGGAATTTGGTGGTGTCGCAAATACATTTATTGATAATTTTTAAAAAAGAGAGAAAAACAGATAATATGGAAAAGATAAAAATAGGCAGTTACATGTGATCATAGGAACTTGTGTTTCTTTTGGTTGTTGCTTCTTGTAGAATATGAACTATGATTATCAGTTGAGTCTTCAAGATAGGGGATAAAATGGCTGAAGCTTAAGATAGAAGAAAGTACGAAAGGATCAGCTAGTAGCAAACGATATTGAATGGGGCAAGACTGTATGGTTTCTAGAGTATTGCGAGTACATTTTAGAGTAATCGTCATAAATTTAGTGAGAAACCAGTGAGCATGGACACAACCATAGAGTAGACAAAAAGTTCAATCTTACCAGTGTTACAATTTAGTCTAATGATTCATTTAAATAAGAGAAGATTAAATGAGTCGAGTATGTATGCAAGAGAATATTTTTAATGATTCTACATGGGATAAACAGGAAAGTGAGGACATGCTGGATGTAGGTAAAGTATTATGAAAAGATGATAGAATCACTGGACCATAGGTTCAGGGATGGTTAAAGAATTGTTAAAATTGGGATATTAAAGGGAATGAGCTGCAAAGATTGGGGATGGTGAGAAAACAGTGATGCCTATGAATTAAAAGATTAAGTCTAGTGGATGACCATTATAGAGAGGAATTGAGGTATGGGGCAGAGCAGTATCATTGGAGTAAAGGAGGTCAAGAAATTGAAAAACTCACTATTGGGAGGGCCATCTAAGTAGACTTAGATGGCATTATTGCACAGTATGAGTGATTCAGGACTTGAAAAAGCAGGTTTGGGGGGACTATATAATATACATTCTTTTGTACATAGAAATTGTATGCTAAATATGCCTTCACATTTCTATCTAACAGAGCCTTTCCTGTGCCAGTGTTTTTGACTGTGATATCTTCAATGTATTCGCAGCAGTCTGGAACTTACATGCTTACTGCTTTCTCATCCTTCAAAAGCCTAACTGCTGGTTTATCAGAGAACCAAGAATCCCGAATATAGGACATACCGTTCATTCTTACTGGCTTGCAAAGTGATATGGTCTAGCCCTTCTTTAGTCCATAAATTTCAATCCATAAACTCAACTCCCAGAAAAAAAAAAGTATATATATATATATATATATATGTATGTATATATATATATATACACATACTTTAATTGAATGAAAGGCAGACTAGGTAAAGAGGTCAGAATGGTGCAGTTGGAGTTATCTTTCCTTACAGTGGAAGAGAGATGGCATAGGAAAGGGGTAGACTGAGAGAAAAAGGAGAAAATGAAACTTAGAAGAAGGTATAGGTATGTTCCTAGAGAGATAAACACTCAGAAAGCAGGTTGGAGAGATACACAGGCCAAGAAAAGGACATCGGGTGCTGGAGTTAATACAAGAGCAGAGATACCCATGAAAGACTTGAGAGATTTTGAGCAAAATCTCATAGTAACATTCAGCGTTAAGCAAAAATTATTAATTAAAATATATATAGAATATATACTTAATATTTTAATATATATTATATTTTAATTATAACTTAATTTTAAAGTTTCCTAAAAAGCTTTAACTTTGGGACGCCTGGGTGGCTCAGTTGGTTAAGCAGCTGCCTTCAGCTCAGGTCATGATCCCAGCGTCCTGGGATCGAGTCCCACATCGGGCTCCTTGCTCGGCGGGGAGCCTGCTTCTCCCTCTGCCTCTGCCTGCCACTCTGTCTGCCTGTGCTCGCTCTCTCTCCCTCTCTCTCTGACAAATAAATAAATAAAATTTAAAAAAAAAATAAAATCTTTAACTTTATCAAGTTTTGGGCACCTGCACCATATACAAATATTAATAAGAAAGCTTTTGTACCTAATCTGTATGCAGTCAGAGACCACCAACAGATTTTAGAATTTCTGCTTTAAAATGCCCTGCATCTGAAAGCTTAAAGGAGTCCGTGCTGTATTTAAAGCAGAAAAATATTGTCATTAGGGAATGATATCAATAGCTCTAATATCCAGGTCTCAATTTAAATCACATTTGTTGGGAAAAAAATATCCATCACAATTTTAAAAGGGCATGTTAACTTCAAAAGAAAATAAAAATTTGGGGTGCCTGGGTGGCTCAGTGGGTTAAAGCCTCTGCCTTTGGCTCAGGTCATGATCCCAGGGTTCTGGGATCGAGCCCCCCACCCCACCCCACCCCTCCCCGCACCTGCATTGGGCTCTCTGCTCAGTGGGGAGCCTACTTCCCTTCCTCTCTCTGCCTGTCTCTCTTCCTGCTTGTGATCTCTGTCAAATAAACGAACAAAATCTTTAAAAAAGAAAAAATAAAATTTCATTTTGGAGTCAGTGATTTTTTTTTCCTTTGTAAGACCTATAAAACTGAGAGAAAAAAAAATTAGCTACAGATATGTGTTAGCATATTAACTAAGTTGATGTTATCTTGACAGATGAAATCACAACTGAGATTAGATTGAAAAGACATAGAATTGTCATTGAAGAATCCTGTGTTTGAACTAACAGGTATCATTTTGTTAATCAAATGTGTGAAGGATTATGATACTCTTAAATAATTCTTAACTATGACAAAATTAGTAATGCAATTTATGTAAGCGGTGTACCTCATGTGAGTTCACTGGCATTGTGTGTCTGATACTGTTTGTCCACATGAATATTTCAGTATCTGGGCACCTAGTGCTCCAACGCATGTGTGCAGCATCTATTTAAATTATATTCATCAAGATGTAGCACATGACAAGGCTCGATCCCCTTTCCAATCTCAGATTTTCCAAGTTTTGACTTATTTTTCATTTCTCAGATTTTTTTCTGACATACTTTTCTTACGTGTTTTGAATTGGATTATTAAACTACAGAAACATCTCTGATATCTTTTTTTTTTTTTTTTGAGTATTTATTTTTACATCGTTTTATCTTGTGAACGTTGATGATGATGCTCTTCTTTGGACATATGATGGATCTTACATAACACAAACAAGGCCTGTTTTACAAGCTTGGCAAGGCTGGCCTTCATGAATCTTGTTCCCTAGCAGCCTGCCAGGCCTCCTGTGATCAAGCTCCTTGAACTCCTTGCACTTGCTGCCTTCCAGTTTTATTGCTTTCTCACACACGTGTCCCTTGAAGCCTTATGGAGCCTCTCAAGTAGTAGCCACCTGGTCAATATTTCCTCCTCAACTGATACGATTATGGAACATGAAATGCCACTGTGGAAAATGGAAGAAGGACTTCTCATTTTCATGGGATAGAGGGGTTTTGATTTTGAGTATTTGAAAATTCCTCACAGCCAACATATTTACCTTTCATTTTTTTCCTTTATTCCTATGTTTTAACTCTGCTTCTCCAGTGTGTCTATATTGCGTTTGTCTCCTTTCTTTCTCGACATTTAGCTTTTTAACACATTCCATGAGCAGTATTGTCATAAAGAATGCACACTCTGGCCCCACATTCCATGAGTTGGAATCCCAGCATTACTAATGATCAGGGATGTATGAAGAAGGTCTTTGGTGTGGCACTTAGCCTCTCTGTATTCCATTTTCTGCATCCATATACAGGGGATGATAATTACAGGAAGTGACCCTTCCGGATCTCTTATGACTAAATAAATTAATATTGCAAAGTGCTTTGAATATTGCCTGGCATGCACTAAACCTCTTGGTGGATGTCAGGTGCCATTCTTGACTTTAATTCTGTCACTCTCGTTATGCATCTGAAACTATTTCTTCCATCTCAGTTTCTACTTCCACCACTACTCCTCATTGTGATTGAGTCTTACCACCATTAGCACTGCCACAGAAAGCCATTGTGTCTTCATTTTTAGTAAATCATTGGAAATTTGGAGATTCTAAAATATTTGTGGATATAATATAAAAATTCAACAAGTATAAATAAGTTTAGCTAAGTCCATTTACCACTAAAAGTGCAAATAAAACATAGTGCCTAGGCTACAAAACTTGGCTTAAGGTAGTCATATTGGTGCATCAAAATGTAAGGCTCTGATTAATCAAGGTCTTTCTTGATTTTAAAGTCCTTGTAAATCATGCATTAAATACCATGCAGGGGCACCTGCATGGCTCAGTCAGTGAAGGGTCCATCTCTTGACTCTTGCTTTTGGCTTAGGTCATGATCTCAGGGTTGTGAGATTGAGCCCCACATCAAGCTAGGGGCTCAGCATAAACGCTGCTTGTCTCTCTCCCTCTGCTACCCCCCCTCTCCATACATAAATAAAAACATTAAAAAAATACCATGCAGATGATTCCAATTTATGGGGTTCAGAATCTGAGGAAAATAATGCTGAGAACTCGTTAAAGCATTCACTGATTGCTTCATTCATTGACCCATCCATCCATTTATTCATTGAGTAACTAGTGCATGTCTATCTACTCTGAGTTAGAAAATCAGATTTGTGCAACCCAGATGTTTTTGCGGACTAATGGAGACCTAACCCGTATGCACCAAAATTAAAACGTTGATTGACAAGGCGAATTATAAGTGCGGGAACATGCCATGTCTGTAATACTTCCTGTCTGCTCTAGTTTGGTGTCACCTGAATATCCATCCTTATTCCCAACACCTCTTGTTTACTGGTCACCCTAAAATCCATTTATGCTACTGTCCCTCCCCTCTGGTTTAGTCCCATTTCCCATAGAGAACATTCGAGCCTGTCTAGTAAGTCAGCCTTTCCCCTGAGGCCTTTAATCTGTAGGTGCCGTCAGGAGCTACACTTGATGCCAAACTAAACCTACATGGTTAAGTAATTAGGTTCAAAGACCTATATTTCAAGTCGTCTAGTACCGATGAATAGAAGCATTGGTGACTCATAACTATTCTAAGGTTTGTCACAAAGATGAGTTGGGACTTTTTTTCTTTTCCATTGATCATAGAAAATATGAACGTATGTGTACTTGGCAGGCGTAGTGATTCCCCATGATTATAAAAAGTAGAAAACATGTTTTATAGCCTTGAGTGAACTCCCAAAATATTGTATGGAAGTCTACTTCCGTTATATAATCAAGAATAGAAACTACCGTGTGAGGCTGAAATCTCAAACACATTGGAAAATGCTCTAGTCCTCTTTCAGCCCTGTTTCTGGAACTGCCTCTGACTAAGGCTCATCAGCCATAAAATGGGATAATAATCACAGTCCCTGTATCCACCTGTGTGGTGGGGATTAAACAAGGTCTCGTTTTAAAGAGCTTAGTAGAGCTTGACTCTCTCTGAGCGGTCAGTAAGTTTATTAACAGATCCTGAGGGTCAGGGCTGTGTTCAGCTGACAGATGATTCATGGCAATACCGGCTTTAGGCTCTTATCTTCCCAGGCTCAGCCCTGTGCTTCTTCCCTGTGTCTTTCTTTCTTTTTTTTTTTTTTTTTATTCTTCTACTCTTGACCATTTTACATTCCTTTCTTTTAAAAATACTTTGTTCCTTGCATGCAGGTATTGAGGAACGAGTCATCACTTCTCCATGTGAAATCTATATAATGTTTGGCAATTTCTAAATCAAACGCAAAAGGTAGTAGTCTTGACCATATCTAGAATTCCTAACTTTTCTATTTTTTAACAAACTCTTCAATAGTTTTTACATAAAGCTTTCTGTGACGGATCCTGATAAGAGTATTTGCAAACATTAATTCATTTCTATCAGTGGTTTTTAGTACTGGGAAACAGTAATTCATTGGTGAGCAGCATATTTGGTGGAATCCCATTTTAATATTTGTTTTTAGCATTTGGGTGCAATTTAATTCAGTTAAAGCATATTTGGACTGCAGCCATTGAGAGCCATGGGGTTTCTTTGCAGGTAATCTGGAAACGCTTTTGTCCTCCTCACAGAGTCTGAGTATTGCTTGAGCTTCTCCATGGCAATAAATCAGGAGGTATAGAACCTGGCATACTGTGTTGTTAGGATCTCTGCATGATCAAAGAGGAATTTGTGTAAATAAATAGATTTATCTCAAATAAACACAATAAAATAGAATGGATTTAGTAGACATGAAATCTCTTATAGGCTCAGTGGCCAAATTCTGTTTAAAGCTCAGAATCACAATAAAAAAACAGAATTTAGAAAAGGCATGCCATCTCCTGGGTCAGAGAGCAAACACTTGTAGCTTATTTACAAATAAATGTGTACATCATAAATTGTTCAGTATTCTAAAGGTAATTTGAGGCTCAATTGCACAAGCATTTCTTAATTCACATCGGATTCGTATTTTTCCCTTAAGGTTTTATATGTCGTCTTGACAAAATTGCCTTCCCCCATTAGAAAGCAGCTAACCTGCAGTTGCTCTCACCAGAATATGATTTTATTAAAATAACATCACAACAATTTCTTACATCTATCTTTTCATACTGTGTTTCAGAATCTTATACCTTTAGTATTAAAAGAAATACATAGGGACACCTGGGTGTCTCAGTTGGTAGAGCCGCTACCTTCAGCTCAGGTCCTGATCCCAGGGTCCTGGGATCCAGTCCCACATTGACCTCTCTGCTCAGCGGGGAGCCTGTTTCTCCTTCTCCCTCTGCCTGCCACTCCCCCTGCTTGTGCTCCCTCTCTCTGACAAGTAAACAAATAAAAGAAAAGAAAAGAAAAGAAAAGAAAAGAAAAAGAAATACATTATTGCTCTTGCTAAGGGACTGGCTTCATTTATGCATTTTAAGAGTCAAGATGGTACATTTGTTAAGAATTAGGTGTCTGGAGTTGGTCACTGTCTGAGTACAATTCAAGGCTTCACCGCGGGGTGCCTGGGTGGCTCAGTGGGTTAGGCCTCTGCCTTCGGCTCAGGTCATGGTCTCATGGACCTGGTATCAAGCCCCGCATCGGGCTCTCTGCTCAGCGGGGAGCCTGCTTCCCTCCCTCTCTGCCCGCCTCTCTGCCTACTTGTGGTCTCTGTCTGTCAAATAAATAAATAAAATCTTAAAAAAAAAAAAAAAAGACTTCACCGCAATATAATTTCTTGACTTTGCAAGTTATATAACCGCCTCTATAAAGTGAATTAAAGAATCACTGTCTCAGTTTTGTGAGAATGAACTGAGTTATTATATGTAAACTATTTAGCATGCCTCCTGGAAGGGAGAACATTTTCTGTGACTCTCTGATGTTTCTGCACATGTTCTGAGCAAAAAGACATTGACATCCCTGTCTAGACCATAGATGAGGGATAGGATAGAGAGAGATAGGAATAACCATAGATCATACAGATTGGATCTCTTTTCATGAAAGAGGAAGAATTTAATTTTTTACCACATATTAAGATAATATCTCCATCCTGGGGAAAGATTGAGTGTTTGCGCTAGGAGCTACCTTTGAAAGATAGGAATTTTCTAAGCTTGGGATTCCTCAAGATATGTATACATGTGCAACATGCATGCGAACTATTTCACACAGTTCCCATAACATTCATGGGGCAAGGAAAACTAATGTGAATGTGAAACTCATCCTGTGTTCTGTGTCCTAAGTAATGATCTCTCTCTTTGTGTGTGTGTGTGTGTGTGTGCACAGACAAGTAAGTAATGATGTCTTTTGTGTCTGAGTTCAGAACCTGGGGTTCCGAGCCTGGGGTTCAGAACCCCAGGTTTTATGCCACCATTTATTTTATTTTATTTTTAAAGATTTTATTTATTTATTTGAGATTCAGAGATCACAACTAGGCAGAGAAGCAGGCAGAGAGAGAGAGGGAAGCAGGATCCCTGCTGAGCAGAGAGCCCAATGCAGGGCTCGATCCCAGGACCCTGAGATTTTGACCTGAGCTGAAGGCAGCGGCTTAACCCACTGAGCCACCCAGGCGCCCTATGCCACCATTTATGAAAACCTCATAAGCAGGCTAACTTGGCTTATAAGCAAGGTAAAATCTTAAATCTTTTTTACAGTTATTTGATTACATAATTAGCACTCAGTAAATAATAACTGTTGTTAAAGTAAGTATTAGTAGTATTTACTTTAAAAAAGTCAATGTAGGGGTGCCTGGGTGGCACAGTGGGTTGAACACCAACTCCTGGTTTTGGCTCAGGTCATGATTTCATTGTCATGGAGTCAAGCCCTAAGTTGGGTTCTGTGCTCAGTGTAGAGTCCGCTTGTAATTCTCTTCCTCTCCTTCTGTACCACCCCCCCCCATGTGTGCTGTGTCTTTAAAAATAATTAAATAAATCTTTAAAAAAAATAAAGATGTCAATGTAAAATTCCCAGCACTATCAAGACCGTTAGAATGCTGCTTGACAAAAACAACCCTGTAGCAATCCATTTAATTTTTGTTTGCTTTTTTTTTTTTTTTTTACAGATGACACAATGTTTAGATTAATTAGACTATGATCTAGCTCTTTGGATCCTTCATCTAAATACGGATTTTTTTTTTTAATTTATGTTGATGATTTCCACATTGAAAATAAAAGTTATTTATGTTTAAAATAATTAATTAATTTGGTTGCTAGCCATTACATTCTGAAATTCCTAGGCATAGCTTATCCAAAAGAAAAAGAAAATAAAAATGGTATGTAAAATTAGGAAATTGGATCAGGGACTCATTTTGGTGGCAAACTGAAGCGTTATGCCATATCAAATCTTTCGTAGACTCTCTACACAGAAAATATGTCAAAGCAATATAATCATATTTGAGAGTTAATTTTATTACCTACAATTTGTTTAGAGTTATCCATTTAGAAAAATGAGACAGGTTTGAATGATAGAAAAGTTGAAAACTAAGGCTTATGAATAAGAGATGTTAGTGTTAGAGGAGCCTGAGTCGCTCAGGGAGTTAAGCATCTGCCTTCAGCTCAGGTCCTGATCCTGGAGTCATGGGGTTGAGTCCTATGTCAGGTTCCCTGCTCAGCAGGGAGTCAGCTTCTCCCTCTATCCTTTCCCATGCTTGTGCTCTGTCTCACTCTCAAATAAATAAATATTTTATTTTAAAAGAAGAGATATTAGTGTGATATTAACTTCAGTCTCCAAAGTATCTGTTGCTTTGTTTTGTTTTGTTTTGTTTTGTTTTTAATTGAAAAAAAAATCTTGATTACAAAATAACATGTACTAAGCGTTTCAAGACCACACTTAGGAAACTCAGAATATTCTTCAATTCAATAAATTCAATTTAATTAAACACTCAATAGGAATGATTGAAGCAGCTTTATCCTGAGGTTTCCACAAAAGTTAACTGCATAATACAGTGAATTAATTGTTGCCCATGTGTTAACTTGGTATAAAACATGTTTGGTATTTCATTTTTATTATAGTCTTAAAAATTATTTAAAATACCATACAAATGAAATTAAGAGTAACATTTATTGATTCTCTGAATCTCATAGTTTTAGCAGCATATGCTTGAAAATCTACTCTGCCACGTCAGGTGTATGGGAAGTATTCAAGTTGTGTTCCATTTGGGGAGGTGTTGGAACTGCACACTTTTAGATTCTGCACAGGTCCCCAGTTCTCTTCAGTCATGACTCTGCTCTCATGCTCACTCAGATTCCTCACCCACATTACTTCTTCGCTTCCTGTATCCTGGTAATTTTAAACTTGTGTTGGAGTAAGGTAAAGAAGATGTGGTGTACATATACACAGTGAAATACTATGCAGCCATCAAAAGAAATGAAGTCTTGCTATTTGCAAGGACGTGGATGGAAATAGAGAGTATTATGCTCGGCGAAATAAGTCAATCAGAGAAAGATAATTATCGTATGATCTCCCTGATATGAGGAATTTGAGAGACAAAGTGGGGGTTTGGTACGTAGGGAAGGAAAAAATGAAACAAGATGGAAGCAGGAGGGAGACAAACCATAAGAGACTCTTAATCTCACAAAACAAACGGGATTGCTGGGGGGGAAGGGGTGTGTGGAGAGGGTGGTTGGGTTACAGACATTGGGGAGGGTATGTGCTATGGTGAGTGCTGTGAAGTGTGTAAGCCTGATGATTCACAGACCTGTCCCCCTGGGGCAAATAATACATTATATGTAAATTAAAAAAACAAAACATAAAATTCTTTAATGGGGGAAAGGAAAAGAAAAATAGTAAACAATATTAAAAAAATATTAAAAGACAAAGTAGGAGGTGAAACTGGGCCCTGGGTTAGGGGAGGAAGGGACAGAATATATTGTTGATTTAGGGGGAAAAAAATCCAGTATCAGAAGACTAAACCTCGGGACTTGTCTCTCTCCCCTAATTGTTTGTCTCATCAACTAAATATGACTTATATTTTCCTGTTAATAAGTATTTGTTATAGATTCATGATTTAAGCCCGTTACATTTGTAGCTTTTCTCATCATATGAGAAGTCCATAGGATAAGAAGTAAATGCAACTGTAGCAGTGCCCCCATGGAAATATTTATGTTCTAGTTTTTCCATACAACACAACCTTAGCACAACACCTATAAGTACCATGTCTCACTGGATGTTCGTAAGGGGCGCAGTCCATAGCCACTTTTCTGAAAGGGGTAAACAGCTTTAGGCAGTTGTCAGAGTTTCTCCATTCTAAATATGAATCTCTTACAAGTTACCCTTTTGAGAAGAGTATATTATGATATAATAGCAAATCCTTAAATTATGGTTTCAGATTTTTAAAGAGTTTTGAACATGATATTTGGGGTTTTCAAAATAACTGCATTGTCCCTTTACATATTCAGTTCAGTTCTTTGGACTGAGTTAGAGATATGGTGATAAAAAGTATAGGGAGGTCAGACCATCCAGCTTTCACTTGACTACTGTTTGAGGACGCATTCTTGTAATTTCATTAGAGTAGAGTCTAGATGAATAGATGTTGCATTTTTCTGCAATATGTGTGAAGTTGGAAGTGTAGTGACAAAGGGAAAGCAAATTCAATCCATATGCAAGTGACAAAGATACTTAAAGGAAATAAACTCTTCTAGATCTATTGATGCTTAACAAAATCCATATTTATTGGTATAAGGTAACAACTTTTATTCTTATGTTGACAGTTTCTATGGATAAGGAAATCAGACAGTGCCCAGAGGTCATGGTCAATAGACCATGCTTCATGCTTCTGGATCCCCATAAGGGAAGATATAAAAGGCTTGAAGTTTCCTAACTGGTTGGCTGCTGAAATCATCCAAGGGCTTCTTCACTGATGTATTTGGGTTGAGGCTGATACATCTTGAAGGTTGCAGTCAGCTGGGCCTATTAGTAAATGATGATACATGGCCTCTCCCTGTGACCTGGGCTTTGTTACCACCTGGCAGTCCATGGACTTACATGGTGGCTTGAGTCTCAATGAGCAGAGTGTCACATAGTCTTCTGAGACCTACTCTTGCCAAATCAGAGTGTTACTTCTGTGTGCCCTGTTGCACAAAGCAACCACAAAGCTGCCCAGATCTGAGAGTGCACAGTACAGAGATACCACTTTATTTTATTGCAGGACTGTTACAGAATTCATGTCAAAGCTGTCACCAAATCTCAAAAAAAAAAAAAAAAAAGAAAAAGAAAAATGCTGTCTTCATAATGACTTAAAATATAGCAATAATGACTTCATAATGACTTAAAAATATAGCAATCTATAGTTGATTTTTTGGGGGGAGGGTAAGTCAATGTTTTCCTTTCCTCCAAAAAATAGCTCACAATGCAGGAGCATCTTGAGCATTTTAATGCTACTTAAGCCATATAATGCTTTCTTGGGTCAGTTTTTTGATTCCTCAGAATTATTCATATAGTCTTCAGAAGAATAATAATGAAGTAAATGTTTCAAAGCCCAGTAAAATTAAACACAGAGAATGTACACAAATTTCCAGGGATGAGAGAATAATTCCCAGGTAGAGAAATAAGATTAAAAGTAAATTAATTAAGTGTGTAGCATCTCAGTAATCATACATATATGCATATATATGTATATATACATGTATGTGCATATGCACACACATATTATATATATATGTGTGTGTGTGTGTGTGTGTGTATATATATATATATATATATATATATATATATATATATATTTCCCACCCCATCGCAAGCCAACAAGAATCTTATTAACAATAGGCAGGGAGGAGGTTTGGGATGATTTTTACAACAAAAACAGAGGTCTGGCAGTACAATTTAAAATATTAAGCTGCATGGTAGCATTTGATGCTTACTTGGCAGGCTTTAATCTACTATAATATCTCACAATTCTCTTTTCTTAAGGTTTATTTATTTACTTTAGAAAGAGAGAGTGTGTGATTGGGAGGAGGGGCAGAGGGATGAGGGGAGAGAGAGAGAGAGAGAGAGAGAGAGAGGGAATCTTGAACAAACTCCCGACTGAGTACCAAGCCCATTGTGGTGCTTGATGCCAGGACCCTGAAATCAGGACCTGAGCCAAAATGGAGTCAGATACTTAACCGACTAAGCCACCCATGTGCCTCTCCACACAATTCTTTACTTAAAAAAAAAAAAAAAAAATTGTTTCTGCATTTAACATTTGTGACCATTTTGATCATTTTTTAAAGCACCATTTTGTAGTAATTTCAGGCTCATTTAACCATATCACAACCTGACGGAGAGAAGTATTAATACTGCTTCAGTTGACCGAGCAAAAGCAGAATATACATGAAACATGAACAGAACTAGAAATGATTTTGTTTATATTCCTGTATTAAAGTATTTCCATTAGTAGTTTGTGTTAGAAGGATGGGATTAGTTACTCTGAATAAAAAACACTTTCCTTGCAAACTGAGATTAGTTGGACAAGACACTGAGAGGAGAAGTTTGCCTGTGGAACTGTTAATTCAGGAATACTCCCCATCTTCAATTCTGGTGTTAATGTTATCCTCCTTCCTTAACAAAAGCCAGAGATAAATGTGAGAGACCTTTACACTAGCCACTGGCTTTCAAACATCTTTGTTTCTAGACCTATTTTTTATAGTTTTAAATATATTTTTTAAAGATTTTACTTGTTTATTTGACAGACAGATCACAAGTAGGCAGAGAGGCAGGCAGACAGAGAGAGGGAGGAAACAGGCTCCCTGGTGAGGAGAAATCCCAATGCGGGACTCGATCCCAGGACCTTGAGATCCTGACCTGAGCTGAAGGCAGAGGCTTGACTCAAAGAGCCACCCAGGCGCCCCAGTTTTAAATATTCTTGATGGCTTTAAGAGCCTTATTTAAGTTCCTGGTTAGCTTTCCATAAAAGACCAACTGTAAAGACCTTCATTGGCAACCCTGTTGGAGACCCTCTCACTCCTGAGAGCCTTTTCTGTATCTTCACTTAATAAATTTCTATTGCTTTACTAAAAATAAATAAATAAATAAATAAATCTTTAAAACAAAGAGCCTTACTTTTTATAGGCTTCATTTATTGATACTAATTGCGTTAGCAAAACAAAGGGATTTTTTGAAAATTTTTTTCTTCATATTTTATTAACAGTATACTCTTTAAAATTTTTCTTTCCCATTGTAAGTGGAAAATATCATATAGATTTAATTATGTTATGACTGAGGTTGCCTCTCTTTTCCTAAGACTTTACATTTCTTTTGTGGTAAAATCTTTATATTCTTTGCACAGTAGTATATTGAGTTTTGCATTACTCTTCAGGAATTTTATATGTTTCAAGATAATTTGTCACTGAGATGAGTTACAAAGTGTCTGTAGTTTGACTTAGACTATGTTGTCATTTGTGTGTATTTTTTATTTATAAAGTTGGATTTGTCAGTACTTTCATTTGTATTTTCTAGTTTATAATTACAATGTTCTTTGTGACTTAAAGACACATAAGTTTTTCCTATTGTTTGCTTTTGTTTTTATTTTTGTTTTAGAGAGAGAGAGTGTGCCACTCTCTGGCATGGGCAGGCAGGGATAGAAGGTGAGAAGGAATCTCAAGCAGGCTCCATACTCAGTGCAGATCCTGACTTAGGGCTGGATCCCATGACCCTGACGTCATAACCAAAGCCAAAATCAAGAGTCAGACACTTAACCCACTGTGCCACCCAGAGGCCCTTCCTATTGTTTTTTCAAGTGCATTATTCGTGTGCATCTAAATTTTTGTGCTTTCTAAAATTTACTCTTGTGTCATGTTTGAAGTAGTAATCTAATTGTATTTTTTTCTAAATGATGAAAAAATTGTCACAATATAATTTTGAGATGTTTTATCTTTTCCTTGTTGCTTTGAAATAGTATTTTTAATGTTGCACTAAATCCCCTCATGTTTGCATGTGCTTGCCTTGTTCTCTCCCTTTTAATTTCAGAAATGAGAAAAATAAGTTTTATGTCTTATCTACTATATATTATTTGATAAAGAGAACTTTATGTGAATATATTTTGGATAAATGGTGATTTTAGAGAAGATGGTGGTAGTGACAGCAACAATATTAACTATACAATTGGGACCCCGAATTAGTGCCTCTTACCATCCGTTCCACAAGTCATACGCATTGTATATCCAATGAGTTTCCATCTCTTTGTATTATTGTTTATTAAGATAGTTCAAATGGGAGGCTCCTGTGTGGCACAGTTGGTTATGTGACGCCTTTGGCTTTGGTCATGATCCCAGAGTCTGAGGATCTAGTCCGACATAAGGATCTGCACTGACTGCTTCTCCCTCTGGCCCTCCCCCCTTCTCGCGCATGCTCTCTCTCAAATAAATAAATGAAATAAAAAAAAAAAAAAAGATAGCTTAAATGATTAGTTTGCTTACAAATTCTTTTTTTTTTTAAAGATTTTATTTATTTATTTGACAGAGAAAGATCACAAGTAGGCAGAGAGGCAGGCAGAGAGAGAGAGAGGAGGAGGAAGCAGGCTCCCTGCTGAGCAGAGAGCCCGATGCGGGACTCGATCCGAGGACCCTGAGATCATGACCTGAGCTGAACGCAGCGGCTTAACCCACTGAGCCACCCAGGCGCCCTTGACATACAAATTATCTAATAGAAAATCAAAGGTAAAATAGCATTTTCTGTTTCAAAATAGTTAAGTTTGAAAAAATAATAAGAATTTAACCAGAGATATTTATTATGCTATAGCATAATATATATATTATGGTCTAGAAAAGAGTATTTCCTAATGTTGAGTCTAGAATTCTTCAAAATGGGTTTTGAAAGATAAAATAGAATTATGAAGTGATCTATTAATGCTGAATTTACCATTTATAAGGTATTACTGTTCCCTTAATAGTATAGAAATAGCTATCCTCGATGTAACTGAAAAGGGAAGAGAATTAACATAGAGACGATTTAACATGTTTGCTGTTTTATGGACTTATGTCTTCTTTCACTGTTTGTTTCCGTTTGTGTATAGGAAGACATAACCCAGAAAGCATATTGGAACTTCATATTCGAGTATCAGAACTTCAGTCATATATTCAAAGTAGAAATGAGCATCCTCTCTTCCACCAAACCATTTGACATCTGTGAAAATTTAAATAGGACAACTAGTCTACCACAATAAACACAATAAACAAAAACTTAGCCTACATGATACTTTTGAGATCTCTTGCTACTTTTTCAAGGAATGGCCTCATTTTGATAAAACAAACAAAAAAAAATCACTTCATTTGTTTAATCATAAAATTTATTTTTTTATTTACTCTATTTTTTGGTAGTGGATTTTTTTTTTTTATTGCAGGACACAGAAGACACATTTATTAATGCACTCCTGAACAAACAAATGCAATCTCTGCATTAATTTGTGTCTGTGAGTCTTGATACATCGAGGCAAGACCTAAACACGTGCCATGATGCATTATGTTTACTAATTCACAGACCATGTCCTATGTTGCCTGAAGTTTCTCCATGATTCTGTTTAAGATAATAATAATAATAATAACTAATTAATAAATAATAAATAATTATAAATAAATTAAATAAATAATACATAATAAATAAAACCCTATTTTTATATATGAAAAATTAACTTTGATGACAGTGCAATAAATAAATAAATAAACAAATAACAAATAAAACCTTATTTTTATATATAAAAAAATAAACTTTGATGACACAGTGCAATAAAATCTAATCAGTAATTGCTAAGTTGTTTAAAAATAAATGTAAATTCACATTATCTTGGAGTGTATCAAATTTCAGTAACTGAATTATCATATTAGAAGGTATTCATTTTCTGAAGTTGTTCTATTTAAAGTCGGAGATTAAGCCTGACACTGTCATATTTTGGCTGTATATTTGTGTCCTGTACATATGCAAATTTTCCTCAGTACATAAAATTCTCTGTATTTTAAAGGATGCTACTAGACTAATAAGAGTATCATTTTAGAGACTTATAATACTTTTCACTTTCCTACAGAGTTGTGAGCTCCTGAAGACAGGATTTCCCTTTCTTCCATATCTTACTATTCTCTTCAATTGCCCAAGAATTAATACCTATTAGTACTTGCCCATTTTAGAGGCTCAGTTCAATCTTTTTTTTTTTTTTTTTTAGTTCTATCAAACTATGGAATTTATAGCCACAAAGTGGAATTTATAGCCACATTTTGTAATGCATTATGGTTCAGCATGTATTTTTTTTTAAGATTTTCATTTATTTATTTGACAGAGATCACAAGCAGGCAGAGAGGCAGGCAGAGAGAAATGAAGGGAGGGGAGGAAAGGGAGCAGGCTCCCCACTCAGCAGAAAGCCCGATACAGGGCTCGATCCCAGGACCCCGGGATCATAACCTGAGCCTAAGGCAGAGGCTTTAACCCACTGAGCCACCCAGGCGCCCCCAGCATGTATTTTTAGTGTATCAACTTGTATATTATTCTAGGTATTGATAAACTATGACAATACATAATGCAGTGTTTTCTTCCTTAAAAGAGCTTGCAAAAATAAGTTCTTGCCTTAATATGATGTGTATTAATATGCATCTGCATCGATTAACTCTTGTTTTCTCATGAGAGGTAAACTGAATGAATATCATTTGGTACCTTTATATAGAATTTGCTCCTCAGAGACATATAACAGCATTTTCCAAGTCTCTGGACTATTACGTGGGGACCCAAGAAGGTGCAACCCACCTTTTTAAATCTTATCCTAAAGTCTTGTCTATTCTTCTAGACTGTCTCACAGATAAGAAGCTGAATTCTCCAGCTGCTTTAAGTATTTTAAAACTTCAGGATCATGATTCTAGAAGAACATGCAAATATGATTTTTAAGTCCTCAGAGCCGGGGGTGGGGGGAGAGAGAGAAAGGGAGGAAGGGAGAGAGGGAGAAATACAGGAGAAAGAGGGAAAAAAGCCCAGAATGGAGTTAACACAAAAGAATCCTCATTTTTTGGAGCTTATAGAGAAGTGGAATCCAATCACTATGTATCAGATTCTTTTTAATCTTCAATTTGCCAAATCTTAAAAAAGGAAATAATTTTTCAAAGTCACCATGAATCAGTTGTTTCAAACTGAAAAAAACAAATGTTGTCATGTAACTAGTAAAATGAACTTAAAATATAGACATGATATATGTTGATTTCAATCATGAATTTGACATATTTTCGGAAAATAATTTATAGACGTTCTAAAAGTATGGATTGTACAATCATTAATTTATACTATTTTAATAGAATATTCACAGAGAATTACTTATAGGAAGTCTGCCATCTTGATTAACATGTGCATGTTGCACAGCTCTATACTTGGCACTGGCTGTGAAAAACAGAATTCTTAGCAGCAAATTCTGTTGAAACCATGTATATAAAATATCCAAGTTTACCAGAGTTGCTAGGTTTAGCTTATATTTTGGATGACAGGATAAAAAAATTAAATGCCCTTCATAGACTGGAATGGTTGCAATAAGTTAACAAAATAAAATTGTATAAGAATAAATGTGAAATCTTGAATTAAAAATAATATTGGGTATTTACTAATTTTCAGGCACTATTTCAAGGACTTGGACTACATCTATGACACATAGGGACAGCTACCCCTGCATTCATGTACCATGGATCTTATAGTTTAGCTGGACACACATAAAATAAATAATAAGAATGGTGTATAGCATTTTAAAAGTGATGTGTTTATGTTTAAAGGAAATTTAGGACAGAATGAGGGTTATGGGGGTTGGCTCAAGAGACACTGGGGAGCTGGGGGGTGCTGTATTAAATTACCTGGGTTAAGAGTTGTCTCATGAGAAGGGAAGAATTGAGCAAGAACAGGAACAAGAGGAAAGAGTAACCCATGTGGATATTGGAAGGAAACATTTTCCAGCAAAAGAATAGCTAGAGCTGGGCTCAGGGAAGGGATGCAAGTCTGGTACAGTCCAGTACATCAAAGAAGGCATATGTAATGGGTGTGGAGTACGTGAGTTCATATTACGAAGTCAGCTCCTACAGCATCCTGTGGGCCAGCATAAAGAACTTTCACCTTTTGATGGTGTTCAGCTAAGGAGTGATGTAATCTGACTAATGATTGAAAAGGGTCCCTCCCTTTGCTGCTATGTTAAGTTTAGACTGTAGAAGGGGACACAACAGAAGCAGGAAAATTTCTTAGGAAGCTAGTGGGGGGTTGTGAGTGAGGGATCAGAGTTGAGGCTCTCTCAGATAATGTTGGCCCGAACGAACTGAAGCGTTTAACATGAATGCATCCACAATATATTCAGAAGTTTAAAACAAAGGAATGAGTGATTGATGGAGTAAAACCAAGCAGTGGTATTGCTTGTAAGCTTAATGGAAGTAAAAAACAAAAGTTCTGTTAAAAGATGAAATAACGAGGGACGCCTGGGTGGCTCAGTTGGTTGGACGACTGCCTTAGGCTCAGGGCGTGATCCTGGAGTCCCGGGATCGAGTCCCACATCGGGCTCCCAGCTCCATGGGGAGTCTGCTTCGCTCTCTGACCTTCTCCTCGCTCATGCTCTCTCTCACTGTCTCTCTCTCTCAAATAAATAAATAAAATTTAAAAAAAATAAAAAATAAAAAATAAAAGATGAAATAACGAATAGATGTAGCCCCAGCTACCATCTGGACATTGGCCCAGGCACTTATTAAATATTTATCTCCTCTGATAAAAATATATCCAGTGAGGAAATTAGGAGAAAAATTCATAAAAGAAAAATAAAAGATGAAAACACATACACATGCATGTGTACAGGCATACATAGATAGATATTAATGTTTCATGCAGTTAGGCTGTCTTAATACAACTGAAGCATTAATATTTCACTTTCTTTGAAAAAGTACTATTTCCTCTGAAATGGTGAGTTTTACAAAAAAGCAGATATGGGATACATATGTGTAAATGCAGTCTCAATGGAGATGTCCCAGACTGTTTTGGGAAACAGTGAAAATTTGAAGGGCCCTTTCCAATATTAAATACCACTCTCGGGTATGTTATACAGAGGATAATCTGAGAATTAGTACAGTGTCTTAAAGTTAAGTCCATCACTGGTATTCAGTTTTTTGTATATTCTATGCCTCTAAGAATTTAGAAAATAATCAAGTACCTCATGGTCAGTCTTTTTCAAATTAAAGTTTAATTGTGTGTAGCCTTCACAGATCAACCTTGATCTCTCTTCCACCATTGGCTGAACTTAGCATCTGCTGAGGTCAAAGGCTGAGACGCTCCCTGCTCCCACATGCATTTCACTTCACCAGGAGATGTGAGGAGCATTCTCTTTGCCAGTTTTCCCAGGAAACGACCCATGGATTAAAAAAAAAAAAGACCAAAATCTTCCAACTCCAACTCTGACAAACGGTATCCCTTTTTAAAATTGCAGTATTTACCATTTGAGAGTTCCAGCCACAAAGTTTGGAGAATAAAAAAGGCAGGAAATAAAGACAACATTTTGGCAATTTGAGTTTCAGAAAAGGTCAAATTTAATGAAAAGGCAAGAGGGCAACTGAAGTAGGTTGCGCACGCAGAGACATGAAAGCGATGCGGTGTGCGGTCTCACACTTAGCAAGATGGAAAGTTTAAGATGCTAAGGACAAAGCTAGGTAGAGGAAGAAGAGACCACTGAGAAATGAATGGGGGAAGACCATGGGAGAGGGTATTTCTCAAAAGAAAGGGGCACCTGGGTGGCTCAGTCAGTTGAGCATGCATCTCAATTTCGGCTCAGGTCATGATCTCAGGGTCTTAGAAACCAGCCTGGCTGCAGACCCAGTGGGGAGTCTGCTTGAGATTTTTTTTCTCTCCCTCTAATCTTCCTGTCCCCACCCACATGCATGCTCTCTCTCTAAAATAATTAATAAATGTTTTATTATTTTTAAAAAATATTAATTAATTTATTTGACAGAGATCACAAGTAGGCAGAGAGGCAGGTGGAGAGAGAGGGGGAAGCAGGCTCCCCACTGAGCAGAGAGCCCGACGCGGGGCTCGATCCCAGGACCCCGATACCATGACCTGAGCCAAAGGCAGAGGCTTAACCCACTGAGCCACCCAGGTGCCCCCCAAAAGAAATATTTTTAAAAAAGAAAATTAGTAAAAGATTCTCTAACCGGACTAAGACATCAAAAGCCAACTCAGGCAAAAATGCTAAATTTTCATTTTTTCCTCAAAATCAAGCAGTTCGTTTTAGTGCAACTTCAAAGCTTCCCATTTCGCTGATTTTCTAAGTGGGTACTACTCTCCTTCCTATCACAGATATTTCTTTCCAAATGGGCCTCGATTACACCTGTTATGGGGTAATTTTTGTTAATTTGTTCAGACAGACAAAAAAGAAATAAAAAAGGATTAAGACTATGTGGGAACTAACTTCTATATCAACATGGGAAAAAAAAAACAAACCTTAAGTGACCAACTTCTATCAATGATTTATTTTTAACAGAAAATGTGGCTGTGTTTGTGTGAGTATTTCTTTCCAGAGGTGTTGACTCCAGTTACTATGAAATACTGACTTGGGGTTGTGCTTTGTTTCTTGTAGCAAAAAGTGATTCTTGAACCCCATTCTCCAGTAAGCATACTATTCAAGTTGCTTTTATTATTTGTGATATTCTCCTCTATCTTACTAGTTACCTGTTTATATTTTTAACTATTGTTTGCCAACAATGAAACTATTTAGTAGTACATGTGTATATTTAGATGGATGGATATATCCAAATATGAATATATGCAAACATTTGATGACCTCACCTGTCGATGTCATGCTAATTGCATTTTCTTATGGGGCACATAGGGGCCACTTTTTAATTGTACAGGTACACACTCCATATCTTCTTGACTTGCCACTGACTCATTACAGTTCTCTAATTTCAGACCCAGGTTGTAACCATGATAGAAAATTCTTGTTTGCTTAGTTTTGTTTTGTAACCAACAAGTCAAGCAAAGTCAGGGTCGCTGAAAATCCAGGACCCTGGGAACTCGTTAGCATTTTTAAGAAAAATCTCTTTCTAATTTTTTTTCTGTTGCATATCAAATCCCTCTCTCCTCCTTCAAAAATATGGAAGAATAACTATTTCGACTGATACATTTATTTGTATTTTTCTCTTTCTAGAATCAGAAATTTCATAAGAAAAGTGTGACAAGCATTGTATTTTCTTTATTTTCTCAAATTATTCATATTTGAAGATATCCTTGTAACAATGGCTAATATAACAAGAAACTCTTTTTTGGCACAAAATAGGAAAGTGTCCTGTACATACACAGAAAACATCAATTTCTGCTTTTAAAAAAAATCAGTACCTCTTTTCTGTCATTTTTCTTGATTCCTTCTTTCTTTCCACAGTGATGGGCAAAAGGGATTGATTTTCTTTAAAATACTCATATTCTTCCTGCCACTTTCCTGACCAAATGCTTCAAAGGCTCTTCACTCTATCTAAGCAATGTCTAAAACCCTTTGGCTGGCATTCAAGCCCTGTGAAAGTCATCTGGACCCGGCTAATTCCTCAGGCTCCCGGTCCAGTCTCCCCTTTGAAGTACCCTCCTGACTCCCTGTCTTCTCACTCCCGCTCTCCTGTACTTGTGACTCTAACACTGAGCACTTTTAGCCTTCCCTCTTATCCACTGCCTTTCATCTGATTCCATTAATTCTTCAAACTCAGCTCCAACAAATCTCTTTTATGCAGCTTTTCATCACCCTTCCCTGCACGCGTTATCTTTCCCATAGCATCTGCGCTGTATAAATTCAGAACCCCAAATAAACATCACCAAGATAATTCCTCTCTTCTTTCTTCACTTACAAATGAAATAACATTTCAGGGGTGAAGGGCAGTGTTGACAACAGAGGAACTGTGAGGTGATCTCTAAAATCTGGTTCAGTCAGAAAATTCTTTGAATTTATTCTCTAAGTTTGACACGATTCCCAGCCCACTCCAGTCAAGTGTGTGGCGTCGTCGATACACTGAAATGATTCTGTTTAAGGTGACGGCGTCCTCCAGGTGACTAAATCCGTGGGCACTCTTCAGTTTTCATCCCCCTTAATCTTTGAAAGCCTCAGACATGGATGCATTCCTCTGCCTTCTTCAAGGAAACTTCTATATGAACACGGTGAATGTGCCTCCTCTTCCTCCCCTTTCTCGGTGGCTGCCCTTTTTCAATCTTCTTTGCTTTTACAAAGCTTTAAAATGCTATAGACTGTTAATAGCCAGACAATCCGGGGTCTCTTTTTTTCTCACTCTGTCCTTTCTTCCTGAGCACTCTTAAACATGCCTTTAATTATTACCTGGAATCGATGACTGCTGAAGTGTATCTCTAACCCAGACACCTTCTCTGATTTGCAGAGCTGTAAATCTAGCTGCTCAGCTGAGATCATGACTTAGCCTCAGAGACAGCTCCGGTTCCACCCCATCTGAAGGTGGTTACCGCCCAGCGCCCACCAACTTAAACAGAGGTTCTTCCGGGGTTCCTTTTCTCATACGGCATCTATTACTAAAGCAAGTTACCTAAAAATAATTCTTGGCAACTCCCTCTCTCCTCCTGTATTTGGCCTTCTCTGTGCGTATTGTTTTTTGTTTGGATCGCTATCATAAAATACTCTAGACCCGGTGGCAAGCAGAATCTCTACTTCTCCCAGTTCTTGTAACTGGGAAGTCATGGAGGGGCCGGCAGATTCAGTTCTGGTGAGAGCCCTCTTCCTGACCTGCAGACAACTTCCTGCTCCTTGTTCTCAGATGGCAGAGAAAGACTGAACTGTGCAGTGTTCTTATAAAGATACAGTCTCATCGTCAAGGCCCCACCCTCGTGATCTCATCTAAACCTGATGATCTCCTCCAAAGTCCCTCTTCCAAATATTATCATATTAGGGGTTAGGTTTTTAACATATGCCTTTTGAAGGTACACTCGGTCCATAACAGGTGTTGTCTCCTAATGATCTCTGGGACCCGTTGCCCCCTCTGTATCTTCACCAGCAATACCCTCTTTCAGATCACCGTCCTATTTCATCCAGACTCGTAGCTCCCTCCCCATTTCTTGCTACACCAAAAGAACGAGCTTGAAATGGGAATGTGAGTGTAATCGTGACAATGAGCCACCAAAAACTGTCTTTCCACGCCTTCTCACTGTTTGGGGATAAGAACATAATCTAAAAGAGGGGCAGTCAGGGCTCCAGCTCCTGTCCCCACCTGACTCCCCTCTCCCGCTTCTTGCTCTTTCAAGAGTCACCCACAAGAGCTTTCTTCCAGTTGTGAAATGCTTACAGGCATTTGAAGATGTTCTGTTCTCTGCCCGGAGTGTTCTCTCTGCTTCCGGCGTGTTTACCTTCATCACATCAGCTCCGGTGTCACTTCAGAATGAGCGCCTTCCCCAGGCCAGAGCAAACCCTCTTTTATATACTTCCACTGTACATCCATCCCTCCCCGAATTTGGAATGTTTTGTGATGGTTATTTGCATGATTATTTGGTTGGTGTCTGTCTGCACCCCACGGCCTGGTCTGCATCATCCAAAAAAGCAGGGTCTTTCTCTACTTGGCACATGTTTCATCTCCCATTCTGGGACACATCGTGCACTTGACTCAAATACTTTCGAAGAGATATTGTATTATGCATTGCCATCGGACATATTTGTGGCTTTATTTGACTTTGGTAGTACAGTACATTCTTAGAGCACTTATGTCAACTCTGCGTTTCTTTGCCATCATGTCTATAATGTTTATTAATTATTAATATAAGTAAAGGAGTATTGATTGATTGCCTAGAAATATCTCTGACCATATCCATTTGCGAATCCATAATAAGCAAACTCACGTACAAGGGTGCAGCTGTGAGCATCCAATTCTGAAGACAGAAAAAAGCAAATGGATCCCGCAACCTCAGTTCATAATACAGAGCTTAATGGAGCACAGGCCACCGCTGCTGCGTCCTTAAGGAAAATGTGCTTGTTTACACTCTGGGGTAATCTAAACCTGTACAGAGTCATTTCTATTTAGGTAGCTGAGACACTTTAAAAGAGTGATTGTAGTGTTGCTGACTAATTTGAGTTCCAGTTCACTAGGATATATTTCATCGTATATTGTATTTCCTCAATAAATGTAAATAACACCAATTTGCAAGCGGTACTTTTTCTATTTCCCTCTTATTACATCCCATCTTGGCCACAGCTATTGAGCAATGTGGAGACTGATTTGTTTCCTGAGAAGAAATAAACTACCCACAGTTTGAAGGTTAACTGATACATTAGCAGAAGAGAAAATCTATTTAGTGAACTCCTACAGGATGTTTGCCATATATGGCAAGAATGAACTCACAGGTTGAACGGAAGTCAGTATCCATGTATCAAAGAGAAGAGGAAGGCACGCCTGGGTGGCTCAGTGGGTTCAGCCTCTGCCTTCGGCTCAGGTCATGATCTCAGGGTTCTGGAATCGAGGCCTGCATTGGTGCTCGATCATCAGCATCAGTGGGGAGCCTGCTTCCCCCTCTCTCTCTGCCTGCCTCTCTGCCTACTTGTGATCTCTGTCTGTCAAATAAGTAAAATACTAGAGAGAGAGAGAGAGAGAGAGAGAAGACGAAAATAACATATGATTCAGTGCATATATTTTAAGTTCTAAACTATAGTAATTATCCTTGAGAGGGGAAAAAAAAGCAGAAGAGGGCACAAGTCATCTTCATACCATGATTATTGTGTTTTGATTATTGAATCAATTATATATTTGCTGTCACCTATTTGACAGGAGGATACGCATCTACTAGGATTTGTAAGGATGGATGATAGTTGGAAGGAATGTTCTTTATGTTACAATGATCATTTCAGGGAAGGCAGATTTAAAACATGTGCCAAATAGGTTTACAGTTCTTTTGGACTACTATCATTTTTGGCAAATCTGAAGTAAATGATAATGTAAGAGAAGAGTAACTACACCGACAGATATCAGCACTTGTCTATTTTTATCATTTATTTGGTAATTCTTCTTTTTTTTTTTTTTTTTGCTGTTTCATGTATTGGTTATCTTTGACATCAGATTTCTAATGCAATAATAATTATTAAAATAGTGACATTTACCAAAGAACTTTAGTCTAACAGAAATGCAGGAAATCACTTTACTTGCATTATTTCATTTACCCTTCCAACAACTCTGTAGGGTTAGTGTTTAGGTGGCTGAGACACTTTAAAAAAAAAGATCGTGGAAGTCAAGGGAGAGAAAAACCATGAGAGCCTGTGGATTTAGGGAAGCAAACAGAGAGTTTTAGAGGGGAGAGGTGTGGGGGGATGGGCGAGCCCGGCGGTGGCACATATTGCGTGGAGCCCTGGGTGTTATAGGCAAACAATGAGTCATGGAACACTGTAACACGGACTAATGATGTACTGTATGGTGACTAACATCACATAATTTAAAAAAAAATGATCGTGGAGTTGCTGACTCATTTAGGTTCTAGTTCTCTGGGGAAAATGTGTGTTTTATTTCCTCAAAGAAAGTGGAAAACACCAATTTCCTTTCTTCCCAGTACTGTCATTCTCATTTTGTAGTTAATAAAGCTGATGCTTCTGAGGAGGGGAGAGGTGTCCAATGTAACAGGATGGAGCCAGTGTGTGACTGAGCCGGGCTGCAAACGCGTGGCTGAACAATCCGCACCGCAGACCCTGCTCTTACCGCGGAACTTAGCCATCTCCTTCTTGACATGAATTCACAACCTAATAACCAGACATTATTTTGTTGTTGTTGTATTTCAGATTTTGGGAAGCCTCTCTAGCAAGGAGATTTCAATATTAGATTTTTACATTAGCATTCAGGGCTGATAAAATATAATTAAATTTACTACTGTAAATAATGATCCTTATACCACTGCTTCCTTGGAAGAAATAAAAATCCCAACTCAGAGGAAAATAGGTCCCACGACTGGCCGCTGGTTACTAATGTCTTTGGCATACACAGACAGTACACTCTATCAGGAAGAGCTGTCGATCACCTGGAAAGGCATAAATAAATTCTAGAATTTTTTTTAACATTTCAATATCCTTTAACTATAGAAAAACAAAGTTCCTAAAATTATACAAGTTCTTTTTAGAATAGAATTTTACAATAGAAAATATTAATGTTCTTTGTAACTACATTAGATGTAAAATGTGTCTATTTTTTCCTACTATATATAATTAATACATAATAAATACATCTAATTACCCTGTCTTCTCCTTGCACATACAGAGCTTTAGGCAAAGGCTATGGCAGATGTTCATACTATAGAAAACCATTTTATTTTATTTTATTTTAAAGATTTTATTTATTTATTTGACAGAGAGAGATCACAAGTAGGCAGAGAGGCAGGCAGAGAGAGAGAGGAGGAAGCAGGCTCCCCGCTGAGCAGAGAGCCCGATGCGGGACTCAATCCCAGGACCCTGAGATCATGACCTGAGCCAAAGGCAGCGGCTTAACCCACTGAGTCACCCAGGCGCCCTAGAAAACCATTTTAAAAAAAAGAGAGATCACAAGTAGGCAGAGAGGCAGAGAGTGAGAGGGAAGCAGGCTCCCCCTGAACAGACAGCCCAAAGCAAGCCTCCATCCCAGGACCCTGAGATCATGACCTGAGTCGAAGGCAGACGCTTAACCCACTGAGCCACCCAGATGCCCCAGATAATTAATTAAAATTAAATTTTAATTTTATTTTAATTAAAATTTCTATGTATGTTTAAGAAACATTGTCATTGTCAATATTAGAATTCACCAAAACAGTCATGCTTTGAAATGTATCAGTACTTGAATTTTATTTTTCATTGAACATTTAATTATATTCTGTTGGCTTTTTCCCTTAAAAAAAAGAAAAAGTAATGCAGGCATTTCTGATAATTTTTATAGTGATAGTAAATAAGCCTTCTGAAATAAGATTTTTATTTCCTTACCAAGAAGAGAGGAAAGTAAAGCAACAACTAATCTTTCATTGTTGCTAGGATACATAATTGAGAAATAATAAAGGCAAATTATATATTAGACATTTCTGATTAACTCTTCCTTATCTACATTCAAAGAATATAAAGCATACATATCAGGTCACTATAATTATAAGATATTATTTCATTTTGAGTCAGTAATATAAAATATTACTCCTAAATACTGAATGAATATTGGTTGGAAATTGTGGTATTTATAAAGTTCAAAAAAGTATAACAATTTCTGAACTTAGTAAATTTGCTAAGTAAATTAACCAAGGTGTAAAGCACAGTGATATAATTTTATATCCGTTTATTTTGTGACTATGGTTTTCCTAATTTTTTAAGACCAAGTAGTCATGGTCAAGAAAAAAAGAAAATGATCAGAAACCATGGAAGAATTTACAACGATGTGGAGGGAACTAGAGGGTATTACGCTGAGCAAAATAAGTCAACGGGAGAAAGACAACTATCATATGGTCTCCCCGATAATGAGGAAGTGGAGATGCAACGTAGGGGGCTTGGAGGGGTAGGAAAAGAATAAATGAAACAAGATGGAATTGGGAGGTAGACAAACCATAAGAGACTCTTAATCTCACAAAACAAACTGAGCGTTGCTGGGGGACAAGGGGGGTATGGAAAGGGTGGTGGGGTATGTGCTATGTAAGTGCTATGAATTGTGTAAACCTGGTGATTCACAGACCTGTACTCCTGGGGCTAATAATACATTATATGTTTATAAAAGTAAATAAATAAAATAAAAATAAATAAATTACTAGAAATAGGATATTAAACAATTTAAAATCAGGTTTTTTTCATTACCTAAGATATAAAATTTTAGAAAAGATACCTATCTATCCTAATGCTGTATATTTTTTTCTAAATACCGTTTGTTTATGTCATAACTCTCTAAGGACACAAAAGAGATTAAAAGGACATTTTGACATACTCTTGTTACCAACAGCCTTCTGTGGGATGTTATTTAGTCCCAATCTGCATTTATAAGTCTATAACACTAAAAAAAAAAAAAAAAAAGTCTATAACACTGTACATACTATCACTTTATGAAAGATTTTATTCCTAAACGTGGAGTACAAAATACATTTCTATAAATTAAACAAAAAAAAAGAAAGAAAGAAAGAAAAATTGTGGAGGAGAAAAAGAATAGTAAAAACATATCATAAATTTTTAGCTTATTATGATTTTATATAAAGTCTTGGAATTTTGGATACTGTTAGGAGTTCAGTTTGATAATATTGCATAAGAAGCTTAGGATAAGAGCTTGCAAATGAGTATGTTGTCAAGGTATAGAACTCAGTGCTAATAACGTTGTTTGGGTTAATAAGAAATATATTAATTAGATTAAATATTTTATATAATTTCTAGATACAGCTATAGATATAGATATATTCTATTTAGAAAAGGTAAAAATTTCCTTAGGTATTTCACATGAAAATTTAAACTTTTTAACATGTATTATACATTTAAACTTAATATTAACAGGAAGGAACAATTGAGGAGTAGATTGATTTTGTTTTTGCTTTTGTTTTGTTTCATAATGAGAATTTGAGAATGATGTAGTTAAAGCCCATGGGTCACATTTACTAGTCTTATGAAATCCTTTCTCTTCATAGAATGTGTACCAAGTACCATTAATTATTTTTACCTCTGATATCACTAGATAAAGGAGAAGTATTGACATCTGGTTTTCATTTTTCTAAGGATTAGCTCTTCATTAATTAATGGATTTTTCCACTATCTCTAGGGACTATTATATTACTAATTTATAAAAACATAAATTATTGAAGAGTATGTTAATAGTTAGAAAAAGAAAATATTTCATTCATTTAATAGATAAGTGTTCTAGGTTCAGAACAGGATTGTTTTTAAAAAAATACAAGTGGTATTAAGGATGGCTAGTGTCGGTGCTTACATCTAGGTTTTCCACACTTGAAAAAAAAGTTTTAATAATACCAATTGCAGCAAATACTATATAAGTTTAATTGCTATTTGTCAACTTTTTCCTGGATTCTCTGCTAGCCTTTTCTTTAACGTTACAAGTCCTGTTTATTTTAATAATTGCTTCATGGCCTGTGATATAATTAGTCTATGCTGAAACTTTCATTGCCTTTTTTTAAAAAAACAGATTAAAAATGTATATAGAAGCAGAGAAGCCATTAGATTTTTTAGCTTACCTATAGCTAATGTTGACCAGTGCTTTTTGATGAAGATCAGAAAAATTTTTGAAAAGTGATTTTTGGACTAAATTGCAAATCATAAATGTAGAAACATATAAATCATTCAAATTTAATATAAAATTGCTATAGTTCTAAACATATTCCAACTCACTCCTTATCCCAAGGCCAATATTTTAATGAACTATTAATAAAACAAAAAGATTGCAAGTCATTCCCAAATTGCAAACAGGTTGTGCTCTACAAGTTCATTTGTAAGCCACTGTTAGAATTTGGAACATATTTCCTCATAAAACCTATGTGATGAATGTGGTTAGGACACAAAGCCAACCTGCAAGATTCTACCTAAATCAAAATGTAATTAAAATGTAGCACCACGATTATTATAGAACCTGGCCATTACTTATCCAGCTGCTTCTTTAGGAAACAGACTCCAATTTCTAACTTGGAAATTGGACCACTTGAGCTTCATCTTTCTTCTCTGTATCTCCCCTTGTTTGCAGAATTCTCCCTGTCCTTCTCCAGCCCTACCTTTCAGAAGCTCCCACTTCAAATAATATAAATTGAGCTCCTTTATCAGTATGGAGAAAGCTCTCTTGTTAAGAAAACTTTTACAGGGGCGCCTGGGTGGCTCAGTGGATTACAGCTTCTGCCTCCGGCTCAGGTCATGATCCCAGGGTCCCCAGATCCAGCCCTGCATTGGGCTCTCTGCTCAGCAGGAAGCCTGCTTCCCTTCCTCTCTCTCTGTCTGCCTCTCTGCCTACTTGTGATCTCTGTCAGATAAATAAATAAAATATTAAAAAAAAAAAGAAAACATTTACAGTTGCAAGGTCTTCATAAATCCTGTGGTTATCTCTGTGACTTGCCTTTAAGACTGCATTCTGTTCTGCGGTCATCTTTGTATATCTGCACTTTTCAAGAAAGCTGATCCACAGTTGTCACTGTATTCTCAGAGGAATGATAAACTTCCTTCCTCAACAAAACAAAGATATTGAAAAGTAAACCATACCTAGTTAGATCATAATCAAAATGGGATTCCTGAGTAGCTCAATCAGCTAAGCGCCTGCCTTCAGTTCAGGTCATGATCCCAGGTTTTGGGCTTGAGTCCTGCACTGGGCTCCTTGCTCAGTGGGGAGCTGCTTCTCCCCCTGCTTGCTACTCCCCCAGATTGTGCTCTCTCCTTCTCTCTCTCTCTGATGAATAAATAACATCTTTTTAAAAATGTAATCAAATTAACTCTGTGATTAACAATATAGAATAGAATTGATCCCAAGATACTTTAACATCAAAAACATTTGTTTTTCAAATGAGAAACACAGAAGCCAAAAGTAGTACTCATTTAGCGAAGCTTATGCGTTTAGCTCATTTACAAAGCTGAAGTTGAGGAAAGATTAGTGTTGTATCACATTAACTGAAAACTTATGTATAAAGAGGTTTCGGGGGCTTTTTTGCCTCTGATACTATTTTCCTAAAGCAGTCCTATATATTTATACCCATAAGTGCCTCCCTACATTCTTAGTCCTAACAAGTTTTGACAACTTGAGGTCACCCATTAATCTCTCTGCTTTCCTATCTGCTACTAATTATGCTTATTGGATAAAGACTTTTATAATATGGAGTGATTACACTGTCTAACACAGGAGCGTCTGGGTAGGCTCATTTGGTTAAACGTCTGACTCTTGATTTCAGCTCAGGTCATGCCCTCAAGGTTGTGAGATCAAGCCCTGTGTGGGGCTCTGTGCTGGGCATGGAGACTGCTTAAGATCCTCTCTCTCTAAAATCTAAAAAAAAAAAAAAAAAAAAAAATCTTCTCTCTCCCTCTGCCACTCTCCCTGATTGTACTCCCTCTTTTTCCAAGTAAATAAAATTTTTAAAAAATAAATAAATTGTTGGGACGCCTGGGTGCCTCAGTTGGTTAAGCAGCTGCCTTCAGCTCAGATCATGATCCCAGCGTCCTGGGATCTAGTCCCACATCGGGCTCCTTGCTCGGCAGGGAGCCTGCTTCTTCCTCCACCTCTGCCTGCCACTCTGTCTGCCCGTGCTCACTCATTCTTTCTCCCTCTCTCTCTGACAAATAAATAAATAAAATCTTTAAATAAATAAATAAATAAATGAATAAATAAATTGTCTAAAAGGATAAATAAATAAATTGTCTAAAAGGATTCTGAGTGTTATGTGTTTCAGTGATCATATTCAGCCAATGATCAAAAGATACTTAGGAAGACTGTACTTTCCTAGGGCACAGTCCATTTTGTTAGCATGTACTTGGGGGAAAAAAAATCAAAAACAAAAAAACCTCCCTATGTCCTTTGAAGTAATGCAAGGAATATGAGGAAAATTTTTTGTTTGTTTCTCTCATAGGAACAAGCAGAATCTTCTTCAGATGGTTGAGTGAGTTTTGTATGCTTATTGCAAAATTCTGCTCTGATCCTTTAAATGTACACTCCTTCAGAAAGAAAACAAAAACAAAACCTTTGTTTGTATTACTGAAAAAAACTAAAGTGAGGGCCAAAGCTGCTGATTGTATCTTTAAAAATGTTCCTGATACGTCATTATTTTGAGTTTTAACTACCAAAGTGTAATGTTGCTTTGTTCATAATAAAACATAATTTTTTTTTTCCTCTTACCTTTTCAAAACCACTTAGAAGCAGGCAGATAGCAAAGGTTATTCTCAGCACTATTTGCAAAGAAGGGAGAGATACTGTTCTGATAAGATTAATCACCTACAAAATTTCTAAATCTGGTATTAGAAATTCTGAGGCAAAGATGTTATGACTTAATACTTTCCCTTTTAATTTTAGACTTAAAATGTCTAATGCTTTATTACTGTATGGGGATGTTTTACATTCTGTGACTGGAATAATAGCTCTTTCTTGACTTGTCTAAGTTTTATACAGGTTTAAAAGATCTATTAAAATTATTCGAGTTAAACCTTTGTTGGGGGAAGCTGGCATATAGAGATAGAGAGGAGTTATTGCAATTCCTTATTTCTTTTATTTCAAATAGTTCAACATATAAGACATTTTTGAAATAATATTTAAAATGAAAAAAATGGTAACATTATAATAGATTTCATTTATTATTTTCTTGATAACCATTTGCTTGATACAGTACCAGATGCTTGGTAAGAGTTAAACATTATTTATCTATATCTTGCATCCCCCTGCAGTGATGAAGTAATACAGGCAGCCAAATTACGTCAGGACATTCTGTGCTCTTCCTGCCTCTATTAGTTTTTCTAAAATTGGCAGGTTAAAACCACATTTATTATCTCACAGTTTCTGCGGGTTTGGAGCTTGGGAGTGGGTATCTTGGCTGATTCTTGCTCAGGATCTTTCACAAGTTGGGTCTACACTCATCTGAAGGCCCTATTAGGACTGGAGAATCCACTTGGAAGCTCGCTTTCCTGGTTGTCTTAAGGCTTCAGTCCCTTGCTGTTGTTGGACTGAGGTTCCCAGCTCTTTACCTCATGGGCTTCTCTGTAAAGCAGCTCATGACATGGCCCCTGATTTCCCTGCGAATGAGTGATCCAAGAGGGAGGCAAGAACGCAGGAAGAGAGCCCAAGACGAAAGCTACAGCCTTGTTGTAACCGTCCCGGAAATGCTATGTCGTCAGTTCCGCCACACTTTCCTATAGAAGCAGCCACTCAGTCTAGCACGAAATCAAGGAGTGCGAAATGAATTTGCACCATCATATTAGGAGAGGATTCAAAAATTTGTGGATATGTTTTTAAGACTTCCACACTCATGTTATAAGCCGCTTTCATATGTGTTTTGTCACATGTAAAATACCACATTTTATTTTTTCCTTTGAGGATTAGGAACATGTTAAACTTAAAATAAGTATTGCCCTAATATTTTTATAATACTAGAAGCAAATTAACACTGGGATGGCTTAATGTATGTATTTTGGTTGAATCAAGAAAAATTAAGGCTATGCAAAGCCATGATACAGTTGGTAAAAATGTATTTAGGGTGTCGTGATATTATTCTGAGGCAGATGAACTAGTTATTCTTTAATATTAAATTAGTGTATGTGTTATTTATTTGTTTTTTGATTGAGATACTAGGATCTGTATGACACTCATTCTGTGCTTTAAACATCATGTGAAAAAATGTCTGTCCAATAACTAAACACATGATATGGCAGTTACATTTATTTCACAAAATGCCATAATATAAACCATAGAAAAGGTCAAAATTGGGTGTTTCTGAGTCTAACATTTTGTTTATAAAGTATATTTATCTGATGTTTGAAATTCTACCAAGAAATATATTCTGAGTTTATGTTTCATTGATTTTTAATGCTTTTTATGTGAACTCTAATATTAAATATATTTCAGAGGCATACCATATTATACTTACACACTTGTTTTTGACAAACTCAGTGAAAAGTCCAGAGCTTCTAATATTTGGAGTATCCATATCAGATTTTTCTTTTGAGCTTGAAATACTCTTTTCTTGTTTGTTGGTTTCAAGGTTTTGTTTTTTTCTTTAAGATTTTTTAAATTTATTTTATTTGACAGAGATCACAAATAGGCAGAGAGGCAGGCAGAGAGAGAGAGAGGAGGAAGCAGGCTCCCACCAAGCAGAGAGCTCGACGCGGGGCTTGAACCCAGGACCCTGGGACCATGACCCGAGCTGAAGGCAGAGTCTTTAACCCACTGAGCCACCCAGGCGCCCCTGGTTTCCAGTTTTTATGTAATTTCTAGTTAGTTAACATACAATATAATGGTTTCAGGAGTAGAGTTTAGTGATTCATCACTTACATATTTCAACAAATGCCCTCCTTCATATCCATCACCCATCTAGCTCACCCCCACCAACCTCCCCTCCAGTAACTCTCAGTTTGTTCCTTGTGGGTAAGAGTCTGTTTGTTAGTTTCCCTCTCTATCGCTTTGCTTTTTGTTTGTTCCTTAAATCCCACACATGAGTGAAATCATACGGTATTTGTCTTTCTCTGGCTGACTATTTCACTTAACATAATACACTCTAGCTCTATCCACATCTTTGCACATGACAAATTTCCATTAATTTTTTATGGCTGAGTAATATTCATGTATATAAAATCCATTCACCAGTTAATGGACATAGGGACCTTTGGACTCCTTCTGTAATTTGGTTATTGTTGATAAGGCTACTATAAACAACAGGGTACATATGTCCCTTCGAATCAGTATTTTTGATTCCTTCAGATAAATATTTAATAGTGTAATGCTGGATTATAGGGCAGTTCTATTTTTAACTTTTGAGGAAACTCTATAGTATTTTCCAGACTGGCTGCACCAATTGGTATTCCCACCAATGTAAGAGGGTTCCCCTTTCTCCATATCCTTGCTAACACCTGTTGTTTCCTGTGTTGTTAATTTTAATCATTCTGGTAGGTGTGAGGTGATATCTCATTGTAGTTTTGATTTGTATTTCCCTCATGATGAGTGATGTTAAGTATCTTACCATGTGTCTGTTAGCCATCTGTGTTCTTTGGAAAAAAGTCTATTCATGACTTCTGCCCATTTCTTAACTGGATATTTGTTTTTTGGATATTGAGTTTGATATGTTCTTTATAGATTTTGGATGCTACTCTTTATCAAAAATGTCATTTTCAAATATCTTCTCCCATTCTGTAGGCTGCCTTTAAGTTTTGTTGATATTTTCCTTCAATGAGCAGAAGTTTTTTATCTTGATGAAGTCCCAGTAGTTCATTTTTGCTTCTGTTTCCCTTGCCTCTTGAGATGTGTCTAGTAAGAAGTTGCTGTGGCTGAGGTCAAAGAGGTTACTGCCTGTGTTCTCCTCGAGGATTTTGATGGTTTCCATATCAGATTTAAGACTTATTCTCAAAGGCTCATTTTGCTTCCAATGCAATTAATGTCAGGGATTCAAATGTGAGTAGATAAACTGAAGGATAATTAGTTTGGCTTATTTCAAAATGAAGAAAGATTTCTTGGAAAAAGTGTAACAGAAAACATGCAGTTACTGAAATGAAGGTGCATGAGGGGGGAGGGAAGAGGGAGTGGGAGAAGCGGACTGCACACTGAGCAGAGAGCCCTACATGAGGCTGGATCCCAGGACCCTAGGATCATGAGCTGAGCCAAAGGCAGATGCTTGACCAACTGAGCCACCCAGGTGCCCCTATGTTTATAAAATTATTGAAACTTATTTTCTTCTTTCTTGAAATGATAGACAACATTTTGAAAAGTAATTATATAAGAGATAAATAACATATCTTAGTGTGTTGATTTGTGGTTATAGGAAATAGTTATCAATATGTAAAGTATGATTCCCAAAGTTTTCTCCATTATATTAATAATTATGACAAAAGTAATAATATAAAATAAAAATTTATTTAAGACAAGACGACCAAGTCTTACGTGATTATTTTGTTTCACAAATTTTATAGATGAGGAAATCAAGTATCATAGAAGTAAATTTCTCAAGGCACAAGGTCACAAAAGCCAAACCACATTTTTTTTTTAAGATTTTATTCATTTATTTGACAGAGATCACAAGTAGTCAGAGAGGCAGGCAGAGAGAGAGGAGGAAGCAGGCTCCCTGATGAGCAGAAAGCCTGATGCAGGGCTCAATCCCTGGACCCTGGGAACATGACCTGAGCCGAAGGCAGAAGCTTTAACCCACTGAGCCACCCAGGCACTCCAACCAAACCAGAATTTTAACCTGATCTGCTTGATTTCATTTATGCCCATGATATTTTGGGGAGATCCTTTTTCTGCAGAAGCTTTATTGATATTTTTTAAAAAGTGTATATATTGTTCTTAAAATGGAGGAAAGGCAGATTTCCTTTCTGCAGAAGCTTTATTGATATTTTTTAAAAAGTGTATATATTGTTCTTAAAATGGAGGAAAGGCAGATTTCCACTGAAAACATAATAGCTTGTAAAATCTTGGTACTAAACTAAACTATATGTTTAAAACTCAGGAAAACATAATTAAAAAGGACAAACTGATCTTAACTTTGACATCGATATATCACTGTTGTCAAAATTACTATGTATCCACTTGAACATTTTTTTGAATTACATATATTTAAGTGGACTCATACTATATATGACATTTGTAATATGCCATTTCACTTAGCAATGATTTCTCATTTCCATATAATGAAGGGTTCACAAAATACATATTTATTAAGACATTATTTATTTATTTAAACAGTATGTAAGCAGAGGGAGGGAGAAAGGGAGAGAGAGAATATCAAGCAGATTCTACACTGAGTGTGGAGCCTGATACGGGGTAGGATCTCATGAACTGAAATGAAATCTAGAGTCGGAAAATTAATCAACTGAGCCACCCAGGAGCCCCATATACTACATTATTTTTATTGACTTATATTCCTCTATATGACTGTACCTATTTTATTTATTTATTTATTTATTTATTTATTAGTAATCATTTTCCCTACATTTTCAATAAGTAGGTTGGGATGAACCTCCATAAAGTTCCGTATTTACATATTGATTAACTTTATATAATTCATTATGAAATTTTGAATATATTTCCTTACATTATTAGTAGTAAATTAGAAAATGTGATATATTGATGTGTTGGTTATAACAGTAACAATTCCTCATATACATATAAAATTAAGAAAATTATCTAACCTAAATTTTATGTGATCTATAAAAAAAAAAAATGAGAATTTTCTCTGAAGAAAATAAATACTGAATAAGTGTGAAGATATAGCATATGCCCAGATTTTATAAACCAAAATAATAAGAATAAAAATATTTCCAATTTTATAAATTTGGTGCAATCCCTTTTCTGTATTTTCTTCATGTCATAAATAGAATTTTTCTTTCTGTTTTTTTTTCATTTAACAATTTTTGAGTGATTCATCCTTGACTATATATACGCTTATAATTATTCATTATTACTTTATAATATTGCTATATATGAATATAAGATTACTTAGTCATTAAAATGTAGACAACATTTGGGTCATTTCCAGTTTAATAACAGCATGAATATTGTTCTAAGCATATGTGTATGCATTTCTACTTACTTCTGTTGGATATATATGTGATTGAAATTGCTGGAACATAAAGAATGTGTACATGCAACTTTATTAGATAGTACAAAACAGTTTTTCAAAATCAATATATTAATTTAAATTCATTGTCAGTGTGAGAAAATTTCAGTTTGTCTACAAACAAACAGCTAGTATCAACTTCCTTTTTAAAGATAACCATTTGGATGAGTGCACAATGGTTAACACATGGTCTTTATTCACGTTTCCTTGATGACTAATTAATCATTGTTTTATGTTTACTGGTCATTTAGATATGCTTTCTTGTGAAGACATTCTATTTAAAATTTTTATCTGTTTCTTTTTTCACAGTGACTTTTTAATTGTTTTGTAGGAACTCTTTACGTATGACTAATTTGTCAAAAACCTAAATTGCAAACCTTCTCTCATTTTATCAGTTGCCTTTTCATTCTCTTAATTTTTTTAAGAAATTAAATTTCTTATTGTTAACGTATTTTATTTTCTTACAATTAACATGTGTTTTTGAATCATGTTTTGTATTTTCATACATTAGAGTCATGAAGATTTTTCCCAGTTCTTCCCCCCCCCCAATAATTTTTAATGAAACAATCCTCATCAGTGTTCTTGGCTCTTCCAGCTCTGGTGTCTGGCTTTGTTCCTTGACCTGTAGTCCTATTTCTCTGATCTCTGTATCCATGGCCACATTGCCTCCTTTTCTGTATGCATCATCTCCCCTGCCTTTCTTTTTTAATAGCAACAGTTACGATGGTACTTAGGGTCCACCTGGATAGTCTAGGGTTAATTTAATGATCCCCATTTCCAAATTAGGTAACATTTATGAGTTTCAGGGATTGAAGCATGGATACCACTTTGGAGTCCATTTGTCATTCTATCGCAGGTAGGTCTTTGTGCCTACCACCACAGTCAAGATACAAAACAGGTCCCTTACTACACGTGTTCCTGTTGTGACCTTTTTGTAATAATACCTACCTGCTTCTCACCCATCTTTTACTCTCTTCTAGTCTACGGCAACTACTCCATCCATTCTCCACCTCCATCTCTCCATTTTGATCATTTTGGTAATGTTATAAATGTGAACTCATACATAAACTTTTGAGATTTTTTTTTTTTTTTTTACTTAACATAATTCCCTGAATCTTTCTTTATCCCACCTATTCCTGACTGCTGTCTTTATCAGTAGTCCCTCCTCCTTAATTCTGAGTAGTTTTCCATGGCATTGATGTATAACAGTTTGTGTAACTATTCCTCACTTGAAAGACATCTGAGTTATTTCCAGTTCTAGGCAATAACAAGTAATGGTGCTATCAGCATGTGTTTACAGGCATTTGTTTGAAAATAAGTAGTCATTTCTCTGGGATCAGTGCCCAGGAGTATAATTGCTGGGTCATTTGGAACTGCTAGAGGTTTAGAACTCTGTCATTTTTTAAGTCTTTGTATCCTTTGCTTTTTGATACTGAAGGTTTTCCAGCAGGGACAAATTCAATTATATCTCATGGCTTTCTTCAGATAATCTCCTTTATAAAAATTATGACTTAATAAGGTTAAGCTCAGCATTTGTGACTTATTCTCTCAGAAGTCTCAATAGGCTTCTTGCAAACATACCTTTATTGGGGGCCATATCAGTTTTCGAGACATAGTATGAAAAACTAATCCATTGCAAGTAAAATTCCTTTCAAAGGAGAATCTCAGTTCTATATTCCCACTGACAATTCTCTGTATTTCCCCCAATGTTCACCTGACCTGCCCCTACTCCAACAGTGAACATAGTCTAGACCAAGACTGAACTATCTACTACCTAGATTGATGTGTAAGTGAACATTTTGATTCAAGGCTCCATTAATAACAAGGATATTCAGTAGGTTATCTCAAACCTAAAGGTTGGTGATGAGAACAAAGATTCATGAGCCATCGTCAACAAAGACAGAATTATCTGTGTACATCAAAGAGAAAAATTCACCTTCAGGGGTTTCTTGGTCTTAATGATTAACCTCATCAGTCTTCTTAGGCCCCTAAGAAATTCTTCAGGCCACTGTGACACAATGATAAATTACTTTTTGGTGTTCTCTAATATTGAATGAGTCTGAAAGAAGATAGAAACGTTCAGAAGTCAAATGTTACTGACTTTATAGCCCCTAAATATTTGTGCAAAGAGTTTTGAAGATAAATAGGAATTTATTTGAAAACAGTTATATGACAACAGAAAAATATTCCAATTTTCCTACTCCTGACAATACATACATGGTTTATTAATTTTCTCTAATAATAGAAAGTATCTCCATAGAAAGCATAAAGAAAAAAGGAAATAAAAGGAATATAAAACATGTGTTTTAATAATTTTAAAAGTCAAGTTATAAACTTTTAGATTCTTCTTCCTAATATTTTGGATGTGGCCACTATCTACTTAATTCTAGAGATCTAATATTTTGTCATTTTGTAATATTACTTAATGTATCTATTTCTCATATTCAATAAGTAATTAAAATACTACAAAGATATATGAAAGCATATTCATATAAAATATTAGTTGTATTTAAATATTGTATCAAAATATTCAACTAGTCACTACTTTTTTATGTGTATACATTGAGATCTATTTTTTTTTCACTTTAAAGAGGAGGCTAATAAAAATAAAATAGATCCAATTTGAAAATATTGGTGAATTTTCTTATAGTGATTCATTATTCTTATACTAATGTGTCTCAGGATGATCAGAATTTAGAGAAGCCTTACATCTCTCCCTTTATCAAAAAAAAAAAAAAAAAAAAAAAGATGAAAATCTTATTCCATGACCGGTACATTCTATTTTAAAGTAAGTATTTTTTTAAATTCAAGGAATTGTGGGTGCCTGGGTGACTCAGTCAGTTAAGCATCTTCCTTGGGCTCCAAAATCGTGATTCCAGGATCCTGGGATTGAGCCCCACACTGGGCTCCCTGCTCAATGGGGAGTCTGCTTCTCTTCCTGCCCCTCACCCAACTTGTGTTCTTTCTCTCACTCTCTCTTAAAGTCTTTAAAAATATAAATAAATTCAAGAAATGCAAAATGATGAGTTATACAAAGCAAAAGTAAAAAGATTTATGATATAAGTTACTGCTATAAAATAAGAGAACATTTTCCCCATCTTTGATCCTTATCACAATTTTTTTAGTATTAAACAATGAATTAATACAAAGAGGTTAAATATGTGTTTTTACCAGAAGTTGTCCCCTACCAAATTTGAACAATAACAACTCCCTACTAGAGAATTTAGCCAAGAAAAAACAAAAATAACACCAAAAACCCAATATGTGTTGAAAGGTCACATTAATTTCAATAAAACTTCCTTGAATAGTCTCTACTGTTCTTTCAATGGAATAAGCAAGACTAATGTCCTTTTACAGTGTCCCCTTGCTTATTTTTCCTTGAACTTGCTATAATGTGAAGCTTAAATTATCATGTGTATATATCTGTGTATATGATAAACATCCGTTGTTTATAAACCAGGGATCCTTTTTAAAAGTCATTATTGTGTCAGTCTGTGTGGACTTGAATGTACACTTTGCTCTTTTCAAAGTTCCCCTGTGAAAATTAGTAACGTTCTGTGTCTTAGAATAGTACGGATATTTGCAAAGGCTGAAGGATTTTTTTTCACTTTGATACTGATTCAGTGAACTGATTAACATAATTTGTATAAATATTACTGTATTTATACAAATATATTTTATAATATTGTTTAGTTATGTATTGCCACATAACAAATTACTCTAAAAGTTAATAGCTTAAGCAGTAAATATTTAATATCTTACATAATATTTATGTGGCCAAACATCAGTAGCTAAATTGGATGTTTTTTTTAATGTGTATCAGGTTCTCAATGAGAGTACCTCTGAAGTGCGTGGACAGGGGACTCCAATTTCTGAAATCTCTGTTTCTGAAAGATGCTTTCCTGGTGGTTGACAGGCCTCCGTTTTTTCCTATCTGGGCTTTCTGCTCGAGTGCTCACATGATATGGTGGCTGGCTTCTCCCAGAGGGAACAGTCCAAGAGAACATAAGGTAGAAGCCTTCCCAAGAGTTACACTCTATAATTTCGACAATATCCTTATAGGTTATACAGCTTGGCTTTACTCAATGTCAGAAGGGACTCTATAGGAACATCAATATCAAGAAGCAAGACCCATGGGGGTCACAGATCATTAGTGATGCTATTTTAGCTCAAATGCCTAATTCTAATGTTAAGAATTTTAGACAATATAATTGGTCATTATAAGGGTAATAATTTCACAAAGATTTTCCCTACACAATGCTTGCTTCCAACTTCTTTTCAACATAGAAGATAAAATTATATTCTATTATTTATGATTTTAGTATGTCAGAAAGAAATGAATATTATATATAACAGTATTAAGTTTCCTACTAAAGGTAAACTAATATTAACTATTAGACTTTAAAGATACACTTGTTGTTTGTATACCTAAGCCAGTAGATGGTTGTTTTAGCCAAGTCAAGCAGGGTCTTCTAACTTTTGTTTTGAATAGTGTTTATTATTATTTCTATCATTGATTATTGTATCAAATGTGCAAATTAAATCTAGTTTTTATTTTGCCTTATCCTCTCTGATATTCACCCAGTCGTGCACTTACTACCCATCCTCAGTTCTAACAAAGTGTTAGGACAAAGAGGAAAGAGAAGTTAGCTGGAAATACAGCCAAATAAAATGTTGGCAGGACAATGCCCTTGAAGGCATTTTATCTGTGGTAAGTCTTCATTTTGTCTTTCTTTCCTCTTACTAAGTCTCTCTCTCCTACTTTGCTCCTAGGAAACACTTTTAAAAATGAAATAAGTAATTGCATTCCATTCTCTTGGCGAATGTATGAGTCAGTTAGAAAGCGAGTTTAAATATAACAGGGAGATCAGATCTGCCCAGGCTAGAGTCTGTATCTTTTCCAAAGCTGATGTTTCTATTCTGAAAACAGAGCCTCTCTGCTTTGGGAGAAATTCAAAGGTTATAGAGACCATGCACCAACTGGATGCTAGAATTTTCTCTTTTCCTTCTGCCAAATATAATCCACTTAATATTTGAGGACTTTTAATTACAGGTTCCTTAATTATATCCTGAGGGAAATTGATCAATTTGGGCTAGTAAGGTTGTTTTCAGAATTCTTCCTTATACTGAGTCAAAAAATTACATTTTTTAAGGGTGATAATTTTTCATTTATATGCATAACCTATCTCTAAACCAAGACTCATCCAGAATTAATGTCTCTAGTTCTCACAACTATTTTCCATAAGTCAGGATCGTGCTCTTGGCCAGAACTTATGGTTCAGGAAATGTCCCCACTTGCACCTCAGATACACCTTCATTCCTCTATAACTCCATAGGAGAATTTGGAAACAAATGGAATTCTCTTGCCATTAGAAAGTGAAACTATAAAATCAGCACACTCTTTAGAGAAGAAATGTCACTTTAGGAAAATAGAAGGGTTCTTAGGCTTCAATATGCTCGTTTCTACTAGTCTATCTGTTAGAAGAGGGATACATAAAATGGAATGATAACAGCGAACCTCAAAGCCAAAAGCTGCTAATGCCCATGTTAGAAGTGCACAGGGAACAATCTTTGTTAATAAACCTGGATGTTGTAGTCTTAGAAATGTATTCATTGTTGCAGAAATGGAGGGTTCATTATATATTTTCCTATTAATTGTAAAGCTTTCTAGGACGCCTTGGTGGCTTAGTCAGTTGAGTGTCCAGCTCTTGGTTTAGACTCAGGTCATGATCTCAGGGTCATGAGATCTAACTCTACAACAGGCTCCATGCTGAATGGGGCATCTGCTTGAGAGTCTCTCCCTCTACCCCTCCTTCCCTCCCCATCTTTCTTCTCTCTCAAATAAATAAATCTTTTTTTTTTTTTAAGTAGTAAATCTTTCTGTTATGTAACTAAATCTCTGATTCCATATGCATACAGAAACCATGATTAAATTTATTTCATTTGTAGGTCCATCTATAAGAAATAAGTGTAGTAATTTTAGATAAAGTATTGCAGTCTGTATGGCATTTTAAACATATAAATTACTGGTCTGAGCTAATATCATCTTGAGTTTGGTTAATGTGACATGGCCATATTTTCTGGGTGGTGTCAAAATTATGTTATTTGTCCCCAATCCAATCCTCTTGGGATGAACTTAACCCACTGAACATTTTATATGCTCAATGAACTCATTGTGGTAGAATGAATGATGGTCCATTCCCTGCCATCCCCCACAAGATTTCCAATTCTAATCTCCAGAATGTGTAAATACATTACTCTAAAAACCAAAAAGGACTTTATAGATGTGTTTAGGGACTTTAAGATGGGGACAATGTTGTAGATTATCCAGATGGCCTAATGTAAATACAAGTGTATATTTAAGAGGGAAGTGGGGGATTCAGAGCAAGAGAGGAGAGAGATGTGACTACAGGTAAAGACTGAGATGGAGGGGAAAGCCACAGGCCAGGGAAGCCCAGCAACTTCTAGAAGGGGGGCAGCCACAAGGAACACAGCTCTGTCAATAAATGAAGTTTAGCCTTTAAGTCTCGTTTGGGACTTCTGAACTCCACCACTGTAAAATAATAAATTTCTCTTCTTTTAAGCCACCAAGTTTGTGGTAACTTGATATAGCAGTAATTGAAAACTAATACGGTAATTCATATTTTAAAAACTCTTAGATGAGACTCAATTGATCTCTTTTTGTTGTTGTTGTTGTTAACAACTCCATCTTGTGTTGCAAAGCTTTTTTTAAAAATTTTAAATGTATATACACATATAGCACACATAATTCTCTTCTGACACAGCACACAGACACAATCCAACAGCTCACTTTTCTTTTTATAAGATTCTGTTTTATATGTGTACTTTAAAATCATGGTGACATGTAGCCATATGATCTGTTACAGCAATTTATTTCATTTTTATTAAGCTTTATCTCTTTGTTCTTGGATAGTCTTTCACTTGAAGTTCAAATATCATTACGCCCTCTCCCCCCAAAAAAGTAAAACTAAAATAAACAAACAAAAACTTCAGGCCTGTATCGGCTGTGAATTCTTCCAAATATTTAAGCTTGAAATAACAGCTTTTTAAGATAAATGTTCCAGGATAATAGGAAAATAAAAATGGCTTATTAAGTCCAAGTAACACTCCAAGAGAAGGAAAAAATAAGCCAGTCTCTAAAAATAAATGCAAAAATTCTAAAAAATAATACCACAATACCTAAATGTGTGACTTGAAACCACAAAAGTCCTAGAGGAGAACACTGGCAGTAACCTCTTTGCTATCAGCTGTAGCAAATTCTTTCTAGATATGTCTTCTGAGGGAAGAGAAACAAACTTAAAAAATAAACTATTAGGGCCTCATCAAAATAAAAAACTTCTTCCCAGCAAAGGAAACAATTAACAAAACTAAAAGGCAGCCTATAAAATTGGAGAGAATAATTGCAATGACATATCCAGGAAAGGGTTAGTATCCAAAATATATAAAGAAATTATACAACTTAACACCTAAAAAATGAATAATCCAGTTACAAAATGAGCAGAAGACATGAACAGACATTTCTCCAAAGAAGACATACACATGCCCAACAGGCCCATACAAAGATGCTCAGCCCACTCATCATTGGTGAAATGCAAAGCAAAATTACAATGAGATATCACCTCACACCTGTCAGAGTGGCAAAAATCACCAATACAAGAAAAAGTGCTGGCAAGGATGCGAGAAAGAGGACCCTTTTGCACCGTTGGTGCAAACTGGTGCAGCTGCTGTAGAAAATAGTTTGGAGGTTCTCAAAAAGTTAAAATAGAACTACCCATGGCCCAGCAGTTGCACTACTCGGTATTTACCCAAAGAATATAAAAATGCTGATTCAAAGGGATGCATGCATCTCAATATTTATATAGCAGCATTACCTACAATACCCAAATGATGGAAAGAGCCCAACTGTCCATCAGTTGATGAATGGATGAAGAAGAAATGGTGTGCATACATACACACACACACACACACACACACACACACACACATACACACACTGGAATATTACTCAGCCATAAAATGAATGAAATCAGGCCATTTGCAAAGACATGAATGGAGTTAGAGAATATAATCTAAGTGAAATCTGAGAAAGACAAACACTGTATGATTTCACTCATATGTGGAATTTAAGAAACAAAGCAAAGGGGCATAGGAAAAAAAGAGAGAGAGAGACACACACACACACAAACCAATAAAAAGACTCTTAGTGATAGAGAACAAACTGATGGTTGCCAAAGGAGAAGTGGGCAGGGGGTCTGGTGAAATAGTGATGGGAATGAAAGAGGGCACTTGCTCTGATGAGCACTGGGTGTTGTATCCAAGTGTTGAATCACTGTCTTGTACACCTGAAACTGTTATTACACTGCATGTTCACTAACTGGAATTTAAATCTAAACTTTAAAAAGTGCTATGAAATAAAAGCTGATTTACCTGCTCCCCCCGCAAAAATTATACCACAATAAATCTAACAGCATATGAGAATAGCAAAATTGAGTTGGTTAACTCTGCTTTTCATAGAATATGGGAGAATATGGGAGTTTTTATAGAATATGGGAGAAAAGTTTCACGTTTCTCAATAGATAAAAATATTAGATAAAATTTATCAATTGTCATAAAATTCTTAGAAAACTACGTGAGAACCTTTTCTTTACCAGATAACCTAAAACAAGCAACATATTTATTGATAAAATAATATAAACATTTCTGTATTGGTCAGGGTCCACCAGAAAAACTAACCAATTGGATAGATGGATGGATGGATGACCAAACAAATAGATAAATAGATAAAAGGAGATTTACAATGGCAGTTGGCTCACACAGTTATGGAGGATGAGACATGCCATGATCAGCTCTCTGCAACTAGAGAACGTGAAGTGAATTACCTGTTGTGCTTGCTACATCTGTGTGTGATTTAAATAAATTGAACACCACAGTGACTCTCAAACCTTTTGTTCTAACACAGTCTTAAATTTATTGACACCACAAGAGCTCTTGTTTATATAGATTATATGTATCAATATTGGCCCTCTTAGAAAGTAAAATTTAGAAATTATGGAAGTATTTCTTCTTTTCCATAAAATGACTCATTGCGTATTTGCATGTCGTGTGTTTTAAATTTAAAAAATGTATTCTCAAAAATGAAAAAAATAGAAAATAGCACTCTTTTTCATATGTGTAGATCTCTTTAATATATGACTTCATGAAAGGAAGTCATTTCACATTTGTCTTTTGCTTTCAGTTTGTTGCAATTTCACATGTCCCAGAGGCTCTGGAAAACTCCACTGTGCCTTGGAGAGGGAATGAAGTGAAAAAGGGACATGACAGCTTAGCAGTGTTAAGAAAATAGTTTAGAAAAAGAGGAAAAAAGAAAAGGAAGATAGTTTTGATCTCCTAGACCCTATGATTGCCTGAAGAGCCCTGAGATCTGCTGATGTACTAGAAAGAACTTACTTCTGAGATTCAAATTCCAGTTGAATCAGTTATGGTTTTGTCTCTCTGAATCGTATTTTCCTTATTTGCCAAATGGTTCTTTTAATACCTCACAAAATTATTGGGACATGATTTTGAAGATGGCATGAAATAACACGGAATCATTGACTGCTACTCATCATTATTACTGCTACCACTAGTGACGCTGGTAATAGAGCTGCTCTTTCATTGAATCTTCACTCTGCTTCAGGCTTTGCTGTCTTTGTTTGACATGAATTAACCCACAGTGATGAATTCAGTTTCAGCTTGAGTTCCATTTTATAGATATAGAAGCTGATACAAAAATGGTGCTTAAGATATCACAGCCAGTCAGTAAAAAAAATAGGATACCCACTCTGGCAAACAAGTGAAAGAGTTCTTGTTTTTTTGTTTTGTTTTGTTTTGTATTAACATATAATGTATTATTTGCTTTAGGGGTACAGGTTTGTGAATCATCAGTCTTACACAAATCACAGCTCTCACCATAGCACATACCCTCCCCAGTGTCCATCTCCCAGCCACCCTATCTCTCCCCTTCAGACCCCCCCAGCAACCCTCTGTTTTCTGAGATTAAGAGTCTCTTATGGTTTGTCTCCCTCCCCAGTCCCACCTTGTTTCATTCTTTTTTTCCTTCCCTAATCCCTACGACCTCCCACCCTGCCTCTCAGATTGCTCATATCGGAGAGATTATATGACAATTGGAAAGAGCTCTTATTCTTAGCTATGGTACACTGTCTTTGTTTGGCAATGAAGACATAAACAACCGGGGCACCTGGGTGGCTCAGTAGGTTAAATGTCTACCATGATCTCAGGGTCATGATCTCAGGGTCCTAGGATGGAGCCCCTTGTTGGGTTCCATGCTCAGTGGGGAGTCTGCTTCTTCCTTTCCCTTTACCCCTTCCCCTTCCCCTGCTTCTACTCTTTCTCTCTCTCTCTCAATTAAATAAAATCTTAAAAAGGAAAAAAAAAGGGGGGGGCATAACAAATGGTAGCATGGTTTCTTAACTGACACATTTGCTTCTAATATAACCTAACATGTTATTTTTATATAATCTTGTTAAAGATCAATAATGATTCCAATTTTATATCTTTCTTGGACTCATATGAAAGCACATTACAGATTTACTGTCTCTTTTTAAGAAACATGTCATATGCAGTATTACTTGGCTGGCTAACATACTAATATTTCAGCGAGGTTTAAAGTGAGCTGGATGGCATGCTAATTTAATGTTCACAACAACCTTCTGAAGAATGTGCTATTTTTATATCCTTTTTACAAGTAAAGATGAAGGAATTGGAAATGAAGACACTTTGTCTTCCCCCAGGGAGGTAGTCAGGGATAGAGCAAGAATTCAAGCTGAGGTCGTCTAGCCTCAGAGTTCATTCACTGACCACTGAATTACAACTACTGCATCTTCTCTGTTCACCTGTCATGTATAGAGTAGGAAAAGGAGGCGGAAATGTGGTAGAAATGTATAGTTCTTTGGTGATACTTAATTATTTGAATGACTACCGTGTCTCAAAATGACACAGCAAAAAATGTGTCATATCTTGATAATGTGTGGTATGAACGGTAAACGATCCCTTTCCCACTTTGTTTTCAGTGGTCAGTTGTCTGTAAATGATGTGATTTGATGACATCCTTGTCCTATTTTGGTAAAATTGAGCTGCTTTAGTGGTTAAAAAAGAAAAAAAAAAGAAAAAGAAGTCTAGAGCTGGAGGGGTGAGAAAAGGAAGGAAGGTTGATAGGTTCACTTGTAGGGGAAGAGAAAAGTGAAATTTTTAACTGAAAGTTGCTAAGGTCATCCTCTCCTTTCTATTACCAATGGACTAATGAAAGAACATTGAGGATTACTTACACAGATAAAAGTTATTATAGGTATTTTCAAAATTATGTGAATAGTTTAGAGTGTTTGTTATTCCTTACCCGTTTTTTTTTTAATTTTACTTATTTGCTTATTTATTTATTTGCTTATTGAGAGAGAGCACAAGCAGGGTGTTGGGAGGGGCAGTGGAAAAGGGAGAGGGTCTTGATCTCAGGACATCATGGCTTGCTCGGAACTCAAGACTCAGTCCCTTAACCAGCTGAGCCACCCAGGTGCCTTTCACACTTGATTTTTAATCTTATGTCTGTTATCCCTATTCAAGGATAATGATGTGTTATATATTTATCCCTCTTGGATAATTTGATTATATTTTTATGATTTTAATACTTTGCCTAGGTATTCCTTTTAGTAAGAAACAAAAGGATTTGATTTCAAGTTAAAATAGGAACTAGCCTCAAGGGAAACAGTAGTTGCTCTGTTTTAAAGCAACTTTTAATAACTCTTCTGTATTTCTACTTTCTTTCAGAACTGTTTTCCTTCCTTCATTGTTCTCACTCTGTTCTATTAATAGGTCTTGAGTTTACCTCAGAGGCTCCACTGCCAACATCACCAACCGTTAAGGGAAAATAATTTTGTTAGCAGTCATTTATAGCTAGGGATGATCAGAAGCAGGCAACCTTGCTGCTGAATTTATTTTCAGCCTTTTTAGTAGAACATGGGCTCCAACTGTAGCTATAATTTTAACTTCCCATTGACTGTCAGTTGAAAATATATAGAAAAGATATGCTATTTGTAGAATTCTCCATAAAAGGTTTAAAGATTATACATTTCAACATATTCAGCTGACAACCCATGCTTTACTGCGCATAAAAATAATCACACATTGAAAAGAAATAAACACTTTATGGACTATAAAACACATAGAACAAATTGTATTCCTTAAGTCATGTTTCAGAAAATCAAATGAAATTTAAACAAAAATGACATGAATAATAGCTTAACATTATATATTATAATGACATAACACTAAGCAATAGAATTGTTTTAATATTTTAAACAGTAAGCACATTTCCTCTGTAAACTCTATTTTTGTATATTTAAAAGTGGAGATTTATTTTTGCATGTAGAAGTAAAAACTCAACTACAATACATATATGGCCTTAAAATCTAAACATTAAAACCCTCTGTTTTTCAGATTCCAGTTCATACATATCTTCAAATTCTAGTTAATACTCAAAATATAATATTCATATGCAGTGTTTGACATTAAACTTATAAAAATCACGTTATTAAACACTATGGAAAATTGTGAAACAAAAAAATAACCAATTCCAAAACAGTAATTTGAATAAGATGATAACTAGATGTGACTTAGTATATATAAACTGTGCCTTTCAATTAGATCTATTGAAATAAATGTCCCTGATTCTGAAAGAAGAGACAAATAGCTTTGAAAATACACTGAACAAAACAGTTGTAACTATCTAAGTCATTAGAAATATAAGAGCAAAACTCATGCTTAGAAGTCAAATCCCAGGTACCTAAAAGAAAAAAAAAAAAAAAAAAGAAATTAGTGTAATAAATGATTCATGGCTATTAGTGTAGTGTGATCTTCAAGGCGCATGACTTTGTTTTCTAGTATAAACTGCTTATATTTTTTTTATGTTCTTTGAACACTTCTCTCTAATGGTGTAGTGGAGTCTTCCATACTTGTTCTCAATAATAGTTTCAAATAATTGTTTTTCCATTCCTTAAGACCAGTGACTCCAAACATTAGTCTCCAGACATTAATTTCTAAACATTCATAAGAATGTTTGTGTCATATGTGAGGTGCATCTATGACTTATTGAATATGTCTGCTCTAATTGTTGACATGGATAATCTTGATAAAGTATTATTGAAAAATTTGATATTCACATATTAGGAAATGGCATCACCTGAATTCAGATACAAATTAGTAAAGTTTAGTTTCATCATTAAATAAATATTTTTAAAAATAGTCACTTTTATCTACATGCCAGGGTACAGGCTATCTTGATGATCAAGTACTGTGAATGGGTATGTATAACATTTGATTAAACCCATCAGTGAGGAATATAGCAGAATAATAAAGGTGATTCAAAGAGACCTTGAAGATCTGAGTATTTATCAGCATTTAGAAAGTGAATGTTGGACTAAAATAAGATTACTTGGTTAACTATGAAAGTTAGGACATGAAACTGATCCATGTCCTTCAGGACAACAAAACCATAACCTTTGATGGTATCTTTTCTAATGGACAAAACCATTTGCATTTGGCATGACAAAAAAAATCTACAAGTTATCATGTAACTTTACAGAATATCAATCTTTAATCAAGGGTAAATAGCACAAAAACAAGGAGATAGTCTTCTAGATATCTGGGTAATATTTGAGCACTGCATTAAAATAAAGAATTGAAGGGATGTGTTATCTTTCTTTTGACTTATTTCCATGTTTTGTATAATTTTTCTTAAGCATATTTCTTCTGGCCTCTTCTTTTATTCAAATGCCTTCTATAATATTACTGTCTAGTTTATGACACCAGTTAATAAACTCTCTCCCCTCTCCTTTTGCCAGAATAACACTTCCCTGGAGAGAAGGAAGTAATTAAGAGTGTGAATTCAAAGGGACTCCCTGCAGGGCTATAGGCATCATGCTAAGTAAGAGTAAATAGAAATTGTTTGAGATGTCAACAATTAGAGCAGACATAGTCAATAAGAATTTAGAGGTGAGATTAGTAATAGATAAGCCACTAAATAGGAAATATTCCTTTTGAGAGTTAATGGAAGCTTTATTTGGAAAGTTCTGACATTCTTAGTGTTTCTCTGTGAGCTTACAAATGTTTCAAACAGATTTTTCATTCTAATTTTAGATATTTTGGATGTTGCATTAAAAATTCCTTCATGTTTTGAACAGATATAATTAAATGCTATTTAATGTGCCCTTCAAAATGAGACACTTCAATAATTTACTGTACATCATCCCACAGTACTTAAGTCCAGAGCAATGATTGCACCAAATTGATCTCTTGACATTTTTCTCAGCACTTCATTTTCAGAGTAGTTGGTCTTATACACATGCATATGAACCAAAAATATTCCAATCCAGAGGAGCGCTTCAGCAAACTGTCAAATAAATCTATCAGTGCTTAATTCACTTGAAAGCTAAATCCTATAGATATGATGGTTACCTAAATGAGTGTAATTATTCTTCATTTTAGGGCTTCTAAAAATGCTTCTTGTTCAAAACTACTCAGTTTGCATTCACCTCAGTATGAGTGGATGGTATTTGTTGTTTGGAAGGCTAGTTTAAATAAAATCTAATTATTAAGTGCCTAATGTAGATAAGACTCTGCTTGTGATGAACTTTTTTTTAATAACTTCTAAATTATTTCATCTCTTGTTTCCACTGAATGTAGAGTAATTATTTGATTCACGGGTAATTAAAGAGTAGAAAAGAGAGAAAATGCCCACAAAGATTAATGTGAATATCGTGATTTGATTGGTCATTTTCTCAAAAATAAACCCTTGTTCATGTCACTCCCCAAAGCAATGTATTAAAATTTGGTCTTGAGTGAATTGCGTTCTTTAACTCACCCAGTAGGTAGGTATAATGAGGTTCCTAGTAAACAATTATGAAGTCCTGTTTGGGAAAGATATAAATGTCTTTATTTAAGTATTTATTTAAGATGTAAATAGGCATGAAGTCACATGAAACACTGAGAAGAAACCATTGTAGAGAAATTCAAACAAGTTAGACCCAAACTAAGAGCTACAACCATGCTTTTGAAGAAACAACTAATCAGACAAATCAGATATGTTACTTAAATATCTGTGACCTCTGACACACACATGTATTCCATTTCCTTTTAATAGTTTAATATTCTGGTTTAATATTAACGGTTTTAATATGTAAACACTTCTAAAAGTTAATAAATGTTTGCTGCAGCCACAGCATTTCTCCAGCAATTACTTTGTATTTGCTGCTCTGATGACTCACAACAATGACATATTTCAGATTTAATGTCATATCACAACCAAGGAAATAAAGTAGGTACTTCAAGAAATTTACCCAACAACATACAGGTAATACATGGCAGAACTGCGTTTTAATGTAGGAAATGGTTGGGGTTCTGAGCTGATGGTCAAGAAAGAATTCTTGACACATCTTTGGTGCAAAAAGGTGATTTTATTAAAACATGGGGACAGGACCCATGGGCAGAAAGAGAAGCACTGGGGTCAGGAGGAGTGGCCCACTATATACTTTCAAGTTGGGAAAGGGTTAGGGATAGTATAAGTCTCTAAGAAAGTTTGGAAGCAGGATTGCCAGGACCTTAAGGGGGCTAGCGATCATTTATTACTGTCTAATAAAACCATAGTTGTGAGGGCTTCAGATGTACATCGGTGGATCATATGCTTGGGGGGTGGTGGTTGCTAACATATGTCTTGGGTTTAGAGATAAAAGAAGTTTCTAAAGGATTTTTTATATGATAAAGTAGACTCACAGGATCCTGGGGTTCTAGCTAAAATTGCCTCTTGCCCTTTATAGAGATTAGCATTGAGGCAGCTGAGTTTCTAGAAGAAGGTCATCCTGCTTGTTTCAAGGACTTGTGAGTGGCTGTAGAGTAGGACTTGTGAGTAATTTCTTTTGCCTTTGTTTCCCATACAAGTTTAAATGGTAACCTGGAACTTTTGGGCTCACATTTTATTCTATTTCATCATTTCCTTTACAAATACAGGAATTATTACAAGGTCAGTGTTTGACATATCAATTCTTACTGCCTTACATTAGAACTAAGAAAAATAAGTTATTGGCAAAAAATGTTTTTAAAGAGTTATATTTTCATCTTCATTTTAAGAATTCGCATTTTTTTCCAAAAAAAAAATTTCACTAAACTTTTCAATTCACTTAGGGCATAATTACCACCCTATAAAAATCTCTCTTTACAATGTTACACTTGCTTTTTTTTTTTTCCCTCCCCTTTTTGACTCTGCTTAGATTAAAACACTAAATATATTGAGCCAGTTAAGCTAATTTTAGTTAAAAGATTAGACTAGAATATCATTCAGTGGGTCCAAAAGTAACATTAATGTCACATCCAAGTTTATATTCTTTAGTTTATCAAAGTGAGACTATGTCTAATGGTGGATAGTTGAATGCATGAACAAATGAATTCATAGTTGTAAGCAAAAAACACACATTTTTCTTTTTATTGGATTTTTTTGGATGGTATTTATTGTTTAAGAATTTAGAAAATTTGAACATTTTAAATGAGAATTAGTTTCTTTTTATTAAAATGTATATTATTATTTTGTGCCACAAGAAAATATTTTCACAAAATTTCTTCTTGATTTGAGACATTTATCATAGATCCTTAAAATAAATGCTGCTAGTGCCATGTAAAAGAGGTATAATTATAGTTAAGTTTCTTAATGTTTCTGAGCTTTGATTTTTTGTCATGGCTATAATTAACATTTGTTATACCTTCCTCCTTGAACAATTGCAAAGCTATGTAGAAGGATGGATATAAATTGTCTAATGGAGTACCCCTAATCTAGTAGTCCCTTCCATTGTGGCTCAGCCTTCCACTAGGGCCTCAGTGTTTTCTCTGTCCATCCAGCAGATGGGGTGAGCAAATGGAGAATTAATCACAAGGTATGGGCATGCCTAGAAGTGAGTTAATCGTCCACCTTTTTAAAAAATTTTAACTTCTATAGTATAGTTAACATACAGTATTCTATTAGTTTCAAGTATACAATATAGTGAATGAATGAATAATTCCAGACAGCACACGGTTCTCTTCATGGCAAGGGCCCTCCTTAATCACCACCACTTATTTCAGCCATCCACCCTACCTCCTCCCCTCTGGTAACCATCAACTTGTTCTCCATAGTTAAGAGTCTATTTATTGTTTTGCCTCTTTTTAAATTTTCCCTATGCTGAGTTGTTTCTTAAATTCCATGTGAATGAAATCATGTGATATTTGTACTTTCCCTACTTATTTCTCTTAGTATGATACTAGCTCCTTCCACATCATTGCAAATGACAAGATTTCATTCTTTTCACGGCAGAGTAATATTCCATTGTATATATAGCACATCTTCTTTATCCTTTCATCTATTGATGGATATTTGGGCTGTTTCCTTAATTTGCCTTTTCTGAATAATCCTGCTGTTAGCAAAGGGATGTGTGTATCCTTTTGAATCTTTATTTTGTATCCTTTCGGTAAATACCCAGTAAATACAATTACCTAACTGTAGGGGTTCAGCTTTTAACTTTGTGAGGAAGCTACATACTGTTCTCCAGAGTGGCTGCCCCAGTTTGCATTCCTACCAACAGAACAAGAAGATTCTGTTTTCTCCACACCCTTGGCAACATTGGTTGTTTCTTGTGTCTCTTATTTTAGCCATTCTGACAGGTGTGAGGTGACATCTCACTGTAGTTCTGATTTACATTTCCCTGATGATGAGTGATGTTAAGCATCTTTGCATGATTCTGTTGACCATCTGTATGTCTTCTTTGGAGAAATGTCTGTTCATGTCTTCTGTCCATTTTTCTTTAAAACTGGATTATTCAGTTTTTGGATGTTGAATTTTAAAAAGTCTTGGATATTTTGGATATTGGATATGTCATATTGGGTATGTCATTTGCAAATATCTTCTCCCATTTTGTAGGTTGCTTTTTAGTTTTGTTGGGTTGTCTTCTATGCTGTTGTCATAAGGTCACTTTTAACTTCAATAGAGAATGAGAAATTAGTCTAGATATGTGTCCAAGAAAAGTGGAACATAGTATAGTAAACAATGAGCCAGTCCCTACCATAGTTTTCCAAATATTTGTCTCAATGTTCATTTTCCACATATAACATATTTATCTCATCCCAAAGGAGACAGTATGCATCCCAGATGCAAGGTGTCCCAGATTTTTGGGCAATAGTCTTTTCCAAAAGACCGAGGTCTAAAAGATAATCTTATCCACCCACCCATTACACACATCCAGAGTCCAGGGCAGAACCAGGATAGGATAAACAGAACAAAAAACAAAAATCCTTATAAAAAGAAGAATGGGGGGCAAGCTGTAGTTCTCACTTCATATTAATTTTGAAATATTCCTGGGTTGAGACTTGCATTCTATCAAATGACAGGACCTCTCGGTTATATAGAATATAAGACGCCTAGCTTTACTTTTTTACTTCCATGGCTACATCTAAAGTTGGTACTAGTCCCTCTCTTACCCTGAGGAATCCCTCTCCTTACCTGCTTCCTGGATATACAGGCCTCAGAATTCAAACTTGATTTGAGTTTCAAAGTACCAGAATATATTTAGTCTGAACTTCTTTTTTTTTTTTTTTTTTAAGGATTTTATTTATTTATTTGACAGAGAGAGAGATCACAAACAAGCAGAGAGGCAGGCAGAGAGAGAGAAAGGGAAGCAGGCTCCTCCCTGAGCAGAGAGCCTGGGATCTCTGATTGATTTGTTTCTAATCATTTCCATTTGGCAGTAAACACTAAGTATTAGACAAAATGTAAGCTCTCCTTTATTTCTTTACCTCTCCCCTCAATGTCCCTTCCTCTCTCAAATTCCTGATGGGTGCCTTGAGGTGATCTAAGTGTGGAGGTAAAACTCTCAATCTGATTGTTTATGTAAAACCATCATTTTTTTTTTTAACACATCCTAACAAGCTTGCTTGCTTGCTTTTCTTTTTTCTTTTAAATCTCAAAGACACTTTCATACCTGACATTCATTTGTTGAGGTCTATATTGCACTCAAAGGTTTTACAAACTTTTAAAGCTCTGGACTACCACTATTCTTTTTGTTCTCCTTCTTAAATATACAGAAATACTGCAGCGCCTGGGTGGCTCAGTCCACTGAGCCTTCAACTCTTGATTTCAGCTCAGTTTGTGATCACAGGGTCCTGAGATCAAGCTTCAAAGTCGGAGGGATGTCATTCCCTCTCCCTCTTTCTCTGCTTTACCCCCTGTTCATGCACACACTCGCTCTCTAAAATAAATAAATAAATATATATATATATATATATATATATATATTTTTTTTTTTTTTAACTAAAGAAATATCAAAAAAGGAAAGAAAGAAAGAAAGTCCAAGCTAATTTTATTCTTACAATACTTTTGTGATGCAGCCATCGAGAGCCATCACGGTGCAGTTGAGTCTGGTCACTTCGCATGTTGTCATCCTTGCAGGTTACTGCAGCTGGTAATTTTACCAAAATGTGCTGCTTCATAACATGGTGACAGGACCCAAGGGCAAGGTACTAATTTTCATATAAATTGAAGGAATACCAGCAGTTCTGACAAGCCCTGTGATCTTAGTAGTTTAACAGAAGTTTGTTTCCAGCTTAGAAAAAGACTAGTTAACCATAAGTGACTCTTAATCTCACGAAACAAACTGTGGGTTGCTGGGGGGAGGGGGGTTGGGAGAAGGGGGGTAGGGTTATGGACATTGGGGAGGGTATGTGCTTTTGGGTAAATTGGAAGGGGAGATGAACCATGAGAGACTATGGACTCTGAAAAACAATCTGAGGGGTTTGAAGTGGCGGGGGGGTGGGAGGTTGGGGTACCAGGTGGTGGGTATTATAGAGGGCACAGCTTGCATGGAGCACTGGGTGTGGTGAAAAAATAATGAATACTGTTTTTCTGAAAATAAATAAATTGGAAAAAAAATTAAAAAAAAAAAAAGATTAAGAATAATCCCGCTCCATTTTGTCATTCACACACAAGGCTTCTTCAGTCTCTTGGGTGTCTTACTCTATGTTAAGGGTGCAGGATCCTGTGGGAGTCCTTCATGGGATGGCCCTTGGTAGAATTTTTACCATCTTCAGCCATATTCCTTTGACGAGAACTTAGTAATCATAATTGCACCTGCAAGAAGGGGAAGGAAAGGTAACACAGCTGAATGTCCAGGAGGAAAGAAATAATTTTGGTAAACATGAGCCGGGTGTTATCTTAACAGCTAAGATAAAATAAACACTTTACAGTTCAGCTTTCAGTTAATTTTAGCTGCCTGTTGAAGTTAAGATACAGTCTGAATATAAAGAAGGATAAAGACACAATTTGGTTCTTTTAAAAAAAATTATTTTACCAAAAAATAAGATAAGAAGTTAATATGAAAAACGTATCCATGGGGGCACCTGGGTGGCTCAGTGGGTTAAAGCCTCTGCCTTCAGCTAGGGTCATGATCCCAGAGTCTTGGGAGGATCAAGCCCTGTATCAGGCTCACCACTCGGCGGGGAGCCTGCTTCCTCCTCTCTGCCTGCCTCTCTGCCTACTTGTGATCTCTGTCTGTCAAATAAATAAATAAAATCTTTAAAAAAAAAAAAAAGAAAAATGTATCCATGAATAGTTTTTTTTTTAAATGAAAGTGGTTAAATTGTCATTTACAAAGTTTTAAAAACATAAGGAGTTTAAATATGTTCGTATATAGCACACCAACAGAAATTAAAACTTAAACATAGTCTTCCTCCTAGATTTAACAATTTGACAGATCCAGTTCTATTTTGGGTAAACTGCATTTAAAAACAGGAAAATTCTGGGTGTGCCTGGGTGGCTGTCAGTTAAGCCTCTGCCTTTAGCTCAGGTCATGATCTCAGGGTGCTGGGAGGGAGCCCCACACTGAGCTCCCTACTCACAGTGGGCCTGTTTCTCCCTCTCCTCCCTGCTCATGCTCTCTCTCTCTCAAATAAATAAAATCTTAAAAAATTAAAAATTAAAAGTAAAAACAAGAAAATTCTGATTACATATACATCCCTCATAGAAGAAAAGACACAATGTGTTTTCAAATACAAAGCTGAGATTCCACAATATACTAGAAAAAGGCAAAATTGACAGTTGAAATGAGGTATTTCTCTTTTAGTAGCTGAACTTCCTATTAATTGAGGCCCTACAAAAACCCTATTAGCTAAATATTATTATGTAACAATGTCAAACCCTTAATTCCTTCAATAGTTATGTACTAAGCAACTCCCATATGGGAAAAGTGTAACTTAATGAGAATTTAAGAATCAATAAAACTCCTCTTATTTATTCTTTTGAGTTGGGCTCATGGTTATCTGGCGGTACTTCTGGGATGGGCATCATCAGTGAGCTCATGAGACAAGCAGTCCCAGGCCCCACCAGCCATCTGTTTTTTGTTTGTGTGTGTGTGTGTGTGTGTGTGTGTGTGTGTGTGTTTGGTTTTGTTTTGTATTATTTTGTTTTGTTTCAATTTTTATTTATTTATTTCTTTTCAGTGTTCCAGAATTCATTGTTTATGCACCACACCCAGTGCTCCATGCAATGCGTGCCCTCCTTTATACCCACCACCTGGCTCACCCAACCTCCTCCCTGCCAAACCCCTCAGTTTGTTTCTCAGAGTCCACAGCCTCTCCTGGTCCCTCTCACCCTCCAATTTCCCCCAACTCCCTTCTCCTTTCCATCTCCCCATGTCCTCTGTGTTACTCCTTATGCTCCACAAATAAGTGAAACCATGTGATAATTGACTCTCTCTGCTTGACTTATTTCACTCAGCATAATCTCTTCCAGTCCCGTCCATGTTGATACAAAAGTTGGGTATTCATCTTTTTTGATGGAGGCATATCAAAAGATGTGGACCATATTTTCTTTTTCCATTCATCCATTGAAGGTCATCTTGGTTCTTTCCACAATTTTAACAAGCCTTCTGGGTGATTCTGATGCAAGCTAAAGGTTAAGTAACACTGGTGTTGTGAGACCCTTTAGGGACAGTTATGATGTGTGAGAGAATATGCTTACTCTCCCACCCCTACCGCATCCTGACCATCTTTCTAAATCACAACAGTAAACAGTAAATATAACAACTGAGTGTTGGCACTTTTTCTTTCATTTACCTGCTTTATGTCCTATACACATTATAAAAATAAAAATTCCTACAGATAAGTTACAGCAGAGATGGTCTTACAGGCATTCAGTAAAGGGATGCATAAAGTAAAATAATGTAAAAAAAATTCAGTTCTACAGGCATGGTTTTACTTCTCTATTTATATTGAATCTGCCTCCCCCCTCCCCCCCAGAAAGCCTAAAAAGATACAGTTAATGGGGAACAAATCAATAGTAAAGATCAAGACCATAAAAGGAAGAAAGCAAGTCTGTTCATCATGATGGTAAATATAGATTATATGATTGAGAATTAGATTTTATTCTTATCTCTCTTTGAGCCAAGATTAAAAGGAAAGTATGATTAGTTGCATTGAGATTGTTACTATAGAAACATAGGACATGCTTTGTTGTATATTCATAGAGATGTTGTGGAAGATATTATTAAAGACATTAAGAGATCCCAAACTCAGTAGCCTAAAGGAAGCAGGCAGATGATTTAAATAAGCAATTAGGGCTGGATGCAGAGAAATCTGGAGAAGATTGTGCTAACATGAAGATTAGAGGGCATTCTCAAGGGAGTCTGTATTTCTGAGCTCACAGAAATCATTGCCAAACTGAGTACAGACCAAATTTCACCATATCTCCAGGTGTTTTGAGAGAAGGTAGAAGTCTGGATTTTTAAGAAAATCTCCAAAGGTTTCAATATTTTAAAATAAGTTATATTTCATATACATGTTGAAGAAGTGACATGTTTCGAAGTGTCCTACACTACCCGCTAGCATTCAAGTCCTGTATTGTATCCTATTTTTTCCACAAATTCAAAAGAAAATTATTTCTGAGTTTTGTATTATCAGGAACAATAGCTTGTTTATATTTTGACACTATGAAATACAAAATGTGACAATGCATCCTTTTTAATCTGATGTCCAAAGAATTCAAGTCTTTCTGTCCAGTTTTTGTCCACTACTAGGAAATACATAAGCCATTAGGGATTGCATTTAACATAAACTTTCATTTTCAACTTGTCTTTTTTGTGCCTCCTTTCTTTGATTATTGCATTTTAATTTTATTATATCTTTTATGGTATGTCAACTCAAATATCCCCCTAGTCTCTCAATTTGTTAAGTCCATGTGCAACCATGTTTACTGAGTATGAGTTAGACCACATCCACATTTCGAACAGGGGGTTCAGGTTCTGGAGTGGGTGCACCCATAATATATTTCTGAGATTGCTGGGTGTGCCAACAGTGGTCTGACTCATCAGCCTGTGGTCTGTGATGGCAGATGCCCAAGAGCTGCATCTACAAGAATGAGCACAAGCATTTTTTGCTGCAGGTAAAGTTGTGACTCCCTAAAGTCACACCCAGGTATCTTGTGTTCCTGAGAGTTCTGTGGACATTCTTGGTGTTCCCAGAGAAATCTGTCCCTCACTGACTATGCCTGAAAACTCTAGTGCTGTAATTTTCTTTGCTGTCAGTCCTGATGAATTGTCACTTACACAGACCCAGTGTATACTTTCAGTGATACAGATCTGGACAATGATGGAACTTCAAGATAAGAGGAAATGTTTTCCTTTTCTCTAAGTCATGCTTAGTTGGGGCTTCCCCCCGCCACGTGATAACAGCTGAATTCCAAAGTTAAAATTCTCTGCTTCAATGAATGATTCTTTTTTCCCTAAAATTTCCATAGAGTACCATGGTGTCTGCCTTGATAATCAAAATCAGCCATGAACTATAGCAAGAATGATGATCCCCCCACCCTGTAACAAACAAACAAACACAAAACTAGTAATACCTTACATCTCCAAGCCTGGTGCTACCCCACCCCCACCTTGTGTTTATGTCATATATTGCTGTTTCTGGAAACTTTGTCCTTTTATGAACTTGTTCTTCATTCACATCCATCCAGTTCTTTCAGATATGCTCTTATATCTTTGTTTTTTCCTTCATTTGGCAGAGGGGTGCTGAAATAAACGGATTTGGATTCTTATCTCCAGAGCTATTCTGGGCCTGTGTACTTGAGGAATGGAGCGTGTATTAGTTTTCTATATCTGTGTAATGAATTAGCACACTTTTAGGCATTTGAAAGCAAACCCATTTATTATCTCTTAGTTTCCATGCATTAGAAGTCAGGGACTGCTTAACAAGGTCTCTGCTCAAGGTCTTACAAGGCTGTAATCAAGTTGCAGACCTTGACTGTGTTCTCAACTGAAATCTTGACTAGTTAAAAAAAAACAAAACAAAACACCCTTTTCAGCTTATTTAGGTTATTGGTAGAATTCTTTTTCTTGTGACTATAGAACTCATGGTGGCGTGTTTTTTTTTTTTTTTTTTTTCAGTCAGTGAGAGTTTACCTGACTTCTGTCTGTCCTTTTACTTGATTAAGACAGACCCACTCAGGATAATCTCCCTTTAGAACACATCAAGCCAACTGATTTAGGATCTCAGTTAAATTTGCAAATTCCTTTACCTTTTACCATGTAAGTGAACTATAGCCATAATTTATTGACGGGAAGCAATTAACAGACTATGCCTGCACTCAAGGAAGGAGACAACTCATTGGGTATGTCTGCCACAGGGAGCTTCTTAACTCTACCTATACCTATATTTATATCTATATCTATCTATCTATCTATATATATATTTTTTTTTTAATTTATTTTTTAAGAGAGAGAGTAGAAGCAGTGGGAGGGGCAGAGGGCGAGGAAGCAGACTCCCCGCTGAACAGGGAGCCCAATGTGGCCCTACCCCAAGACCCTGGGATTATTACCTAAGCAAAGGCAGTCTCCCAACCAACAGAGCCACCCAGGCACCCTACCTGTATTTTAATACAGATAGTGATTAATTCATCCAACAATAGACTCTTAGTAGTAGAGTCTTACCCTGCTAGATCTATTGTTATATTTGTGTTTGAATAAGATATTTAAATACATTATGGTCTAAATTAAATAATTAATTACTCAAATATAAACTCCAAAAATAATTGTATAAAACCATTTCCAGTTTCCATTAACTGAAAGGGCTTGGGTTTCCAGTTTCCAATGAGACATAAGATTCCCCAAACGTGCCCTTTCTCCTTTTATTTTTACAAAAATCCAATGATGTATCTTCTTATGTTAGTAAATGTAAAGGGGTTATGAAACATGCTCAATTTTAGGAATATAATATGCCCTAGAAGTTTGGAATGCAAGTTTCTTTTCTCTGGAGTCTACGTTCGAATGTTATGCTCTGGTTCCTCTTCTTGGATGATGCTGTCTTTGTGGTTAAAAAAAAAACTGAAGAGATCATGAAGAGAGATTTATAGACAGAAAAAATAATGATGTGATAACTTTATGAACAGATTAAAAGACTTTAGTGTATCGTATCAGTTGAACTACAGAACTGTTAAACTAAAATAAGCATGGGGCTAGCTCTTGATTTGCTATTTTACTATTTACTGAGTGCTGGTTTTATGCCAGACAGTGTTTAGATTCTGAGAATACAAAGCTGATACCCTGATCACCAATAATGAATTAAAAAGAGCAAAAATTAACCAAGGTGTGTGTTATGTTAAGCAAAATAAGTGAGTCAGAGAAAGACAAATACCATATGATTTCACTGATATGTGGAATTTAAGAAACAAAAAAGGTGAACATATGGGAGGGGGAAAATGAGAGAGAGAGAGAAACAAACATAAGAGACTCTTAACTGTAGAGAACAAACTGAGGCATCATGGAGAGAGGGGGGAGGGCTACATGGGTGAGGGGCATTATGGACGGCACTTGCTATGATGACCACTGGGTGTTATATGTTGGTGAAGAACCACTGAATTGTATTCCTGAAACCAATATTGCACAGTATGTTAACTTCCTGGAATTTAAATAAAAATTTGAAAAAAAATTAAGAGAACAAAATCAAAACAAAACAAAAATATAATTTAGGAAATTGGATTTTGAATTTTGGAGCCATGTGATAACAGAATAGAACGATTATTCTACTCACAAGTTACAGAGCTGTGATAAGTTATTCCACCTTTCCACAGCCGTGGATGATATATTAGTGCCCATCTCCTAGGATTATTGTAAAGCTATAAAGAAATAATTCAGAGTGAGTATTTAGTGTCCTGCATATAATATAGTAATAAATACCAGCTAAAGAAAATAACCATGATGATGGTAATTACAAGAATAATATAAGTAGTGAACTCTAAATAGGAAATTTACCTCTTTAAATTTTTTAAAACATAAAATTTAGTGCTCTGTGAAAGAAGCAAACAAAGGAAAATTGGCTAAAATATATAATGCTGATAGAGTTGTTGTATGTAGGGGTAAGTCTGGCCCATGGGTGTATATTGTTGGACTAACATTATTTCTACATCTATGATGATTAAAATGGAAAATGGGCTGAGACTTTCAAATGTGAAACATCTGGTTTTCCAGAGTCCACATTCACATTGATTACCTATTTTACTATATATGCCTGGGCATTTAAGCATTTTGAATCATCACCTTTAATGGTTTTTATTAGTGCCTAGACTTATGGCACAATAAAAACACAAGTCGCCCAAGAAAATACATGGCTCTACATGAAGGAATGTCATTCTACGCAAATATTTGAGGAATTCTGAAAATTTTATAACAATGGCATTACTCCACAGCTGAGCTAACAGAATTTCATATAACAAAATCAAAATCTAAATAATCTTGTATTATCAAAAGGAGAGAGTAAAACACTCATAAAAAATATATTATGAAATAACAACAACAAATCAACCTATGATTTGGAATATCTAGAAAAATCTTTTCTTACCTAATTGTATTGGGCTAGCACAAACAGACCAAATTTACAGCAACAAACTGTATCCCCATCAACAACTAATAAAATCTAGGAGAGTGAAAATGCACCACCTTTTAAAACAAGACCTACATGGTCTCTCTCTCTCTTTTAAGAACTACATGATTTCTGAGTAACTAAAATGATGTTGACATTCCTCACAGAATCATGAAATCAACTCAGAGTTAGAGCACGGTGTATATTGGTTATCAGAAGAGCTACAAAATCAACTCAGTTTCCTTACCTACATAAGATTTCATATACATCTACAAGTAAGACATATTTGTATGTTGCTAATATTAACATGTTCATTTGACTTATCAAATGGTTTATACAAATGTATAAACTTTTATTCAGAATGCCAGAGTTTAATGTTAAAACATTTTGTGTTTTCCTCAAAATCTGAAGAACGACTTTGCCTCGTGAGTAACTAGAAGTAAATAACATTAACAATTACAATTGTGAGACTGCATTATTAATACGTTAATTTTTCTAGCAAATCTCACGGGAAGGAACAACATCAACTGATAGGAAAAGTTGAGATTTTCCCATTAATAGTTGGGGAAGTGGCAAAACAGGATTATCTTGAAACGTGAATTTAAATAGAATTGTCCATTATTCACTCCAGATACCTTAGTCCAGATAATGCAAATACAGTATTACCTAATAACAAATTGAGTGAAACCACTAATGCCATATATTTAGATGTAAGCTACCTTTTAGTTTATGAAATGGATTATTTTATTGAATCCTCACTTCTTCCTCTATGGTATAGCAAGTCATAAATGAGAGCAAAAGTTTTATTGTTAGCAATTTTGGATAGAGTTATTATCATTAAAATCAGAGCAAATATACATGTTACAAAGGAAAATTGTTAGTTTTTTGGAAGAGAATATAAAAAATAACTTGTACATTGTACTTAGAATCAAAAGATGCCTATAATATTCCTTTGGGTGGATCACCCCACAGATGAAATTACAAGATGTTCATAATTGGCCACTAATGCTCTGGGGTTATATAGAATGAAATTAACACCAAGTAGCCTGGGACTCTGCCTATCACAACTGTATGCTGATTAATGTGCTAAATTCTTAATTGTAGGATGACACTACTAAGTTTCAGTGTCTAAGCAAGATTAATAAATTAGTAATTCTCTGCTTATTTTGAAAAATGTCTGAAAGGCACACCAATGCAGTATATACAGCATAGTGCAGTAAAGTAAGCAAAGTCACGTTTTAAATTTTTATTTCCTCTATACATGGCCTTGACACCTGCTGTGTCACTTCTAAGTTTAAGTTTCTCGTCTTTTTTTTTTCTTTCCTTTTTTTTTTTTTTTCCTTTTTGAGAGAGAGAGGGCCTTTTGCAGGGATTGTGGGGGATGGGCATAGGGACAGAGGAAGAACGAGAATCTTAAGCAGGCTCCACACTGAACAAGGCACTCCGTCTCCGCACCCTGAGATCATGACCTGAGCCAAAATCAAGAATCAGACACTTAACTGACTGCTCCAAGTTTCTTATTCCTTAGTGATGCTTTGGTCATGCTTCACAATTTTTCTGGCCATTTTAGTTATACAGTCTTCTCTTTTTTAAGGTCAGTAGAAAACATTACATTCGAAATCAAATGTAATCTGTTTCTGTCTTAACCACATGCTTACTGCTCCCATTTTTTCCTCTTCTCACATCCCATATTCTCCATGTCCATTCTCTACGCCCGGTGTGTGCCGACGTGAGCCAGAACCCCCATTCTTTGACTAACTAGGATGTAGTATGGGGTTTTATTCTTTTTTTTCCGGACTCTCTGGCCTCTAGGATTGGGTATTCAGAAAGAATAGCCATGGAGACGGACACACATTTATGTTGGAGGATATTCCAACTTTCATGAGTTCAGTCTCTTTCCATCAGAAAACCCTAAGGATGTGATGGTCTCCCTTCATATAACATGCATGGTTTTCACGCGGTGATGGGTTTCTTTCTGGCATCACACCCCAACTTATTTTTAAATCAATGTACTTTAAGTGATATAGCCCCGGAATAAAATATATTAAAATCAGTTGAAAATGTATATAGATATATGTGTGACCTAGTGTGATCTATACCCTTCTCTGAGATCTAGATTGTGACACATTTTTATAATATATCTGGATGATGATTCTCTGCTCTTTAAAATATTAATCATGCTGGCTCCTCTAGCTCTCTCTACTTGGGCCAGTACCCAAGTCATCATAAATAAAGCCTAGGAGTTGGATCTACACAGAAATAGGAGCTGGTGTAGGAGGTGGTGAATTTGGGGAAATAGAGGAAAAGTAGTGGAAAATCATGTGTCATTAATTTTTGAACCTGTATTTTATACTACTATTATTATATTTCACTTGAAATATAATTATTTATATCAGAAAATAATAATAATATTATTTATATCAGGAAAATTCTGAAATATAATTATTTATATCAGGAAAATTATTTATATCAGGAAAAATAGTATAGTACTAAATATATTTTTAAGTAAACAGATCATTCATAATCAGTAAATATGGGTTAGCTAGGTCACCTATATGTATATCGTATTTCATATTTGGTATTTTAAGATAAGACTCTTTAAGAATAAACCACATTGGTAGGACATTATGTCATAAGCTCTATTCCAAGCTTTTGCTTTATACAAAATGTCTGAGATACATTAGAAATGCCACATATATGTCTTCTAAATATGTATGAAAGATGAGTAGATATTTATGTTGATTTTGAATATTTTTCCATCACTTTATTGTGTGTGTTCCTTTACTTTCTAATTTTGTCTGTACATTTAATTTTATTCAATTCACAGAACTTCTTTTTTTTAAGATTTTATTTATTTATTTGACAGACAGAGATCACAAGTAGGCAGAGAGGCAGGCAGAGAGAGAAGGGGGAAGCAGGCTCCCCGCTGAGCAGAGAGCCCTGATGCGGGACTCGATCCCAGGACCCTGGGATCATGACCTGAGCTGAAGGTGGAGGCTTTAACCCACTGAGCCACTCAGGCGCCCCCGAATTCACAGAACTTTTTGTAAGGTATTTTCCTGGTAGTGTTAGTGACATGAAGTAAAATAGCAATCTGATTTTTTCTATGATATCAATTTCAGTGTTCTTTTAGAATTAAGTATCAAATCATATCATGGAAATGTTTATTTTGAAAGGCTGGAGGAGTGTTGGCTAAGTTCTTTTTCTACATGCTGACCCACTTGCTTGGATTGTCTCTTAGATAGAATGGTTCTATAATTTATCCTCCAAACCCAGACACTTTTTTTTTTCAAGTTTTTATTTAAATTCCACTTAACATACAGTATAATACTAGTTTCAGGTATAGAATTTAGTGATTCATCACTTACATACAATACCCGGTGTTCACCACAAGTGCCCTCCTTACTACGTATCACCCACTTATCCCATCCCCCACCAACTTCCCCTCCAGCAACTCTCTGTTCTCTACAGTGGAGTCTGTTTTCTGGTTTGCCTCTCTCTCTTTTATACCCCTTGTCCACATGCTTTGCTTCTTAAATTCCACATGTGAGTGAAATCATATGCTATTTTTCTTTCTGTGACTGACTTATTTCACTTAGCACAATACACTCTAGCTCTATCCAAGTCAGTACAAATGGCAAGGTTTCAAACATTTGTATGGCTGACTAATATTCCATTGTATGTACATACACCACTGCGTCTTTGTCCATTTATCATTCGATGGACATTTTGGGTAGTTTCCATAATTTGGTTATTGATGATAAGGCTGCTATAAACATTGGGGGACATATATTTCTTTGAAGCAGTATTTTTGTATCCTGTGAGTAAATTTCTAGTAGTACAACTGCTGGAATGTAGAGTAGTTTTGTTTTTTTTTTTTTTAACTTTGTGAGGAAGCTACATGCTGTTCTACAGAGTGGCTGTACTAGTTTGCATTCCTACCCACAGCACAAAAGGGTTTCCCTTTCTCTACATCCTTGCCAACACTTGTTTCCTGTGTTGTTTATATTGGCCATTCTGACAGGTGTGAGGTGATATCTCATTGTAGTTTTGATTTTCATTTCTCTGATGGTGAGTGATGCTGAGCATCTTTTTATATGTCTGTTAGCTGTCTGTATGTCTTCTTTGGAGAAATGTCCATTCATGTCTTCTGCCCATTTTTAAACTGGATTTTTTTTTTTTTTGGCAGGGGGGGTGTTGTAAGTTATTTATATATTTCAAATACTAACCCTCTATTGAATAAGTCATTAGCAAATAACATCTTCTCCCATTCTGAAGGTTGCCTTTTAGATATGTTGTTCATTTCCTTCTCTGTGCAGAAGCTTTTTATCTTGATGAAGTGCCCATAGTTTATTTTTGCTTTTGTTTCCCTTGCCTCAGGAGATATATCTAGTAAGAAGATGCTACAGCAAAAGTCAAAGACATTATTCCTTGGAACCTCTTTGGTGTATGAAAGTGGTCCAGTTTCATTCTTTTACATGTTACTGTCCAGTTTTCCCAACACCTTTTTTTGAAGAGACTGTCTTTTTTCTGTTTTTATTCTTTGCCGCTTTGTCAGAGATTAGTTAATCATAAAGTTATAGGTTCATTTTGGGTTCTCTATTCTGTTCCATTCATCTGTGTGTCTTTTCTTGTGTCAGTACCGTGCTGTCTTGACCACTATACCTTTGTAATGTAACTTGAAGTCTAGAATTGTGATGCCTCCGGCTTTGCTTTTCTTTTTCAAGATTGATTTTGCTGTTGGGGGTCTTTTGTGGTTCCATATACATTTTAAGATTGTTCTCCTTCTGTGAAACGTGCTCAGACCCAGACACTTCTAAATGTAAAATGGGGAAATGTTAATCATGTTAACATACCAAGAATGAAATGGGACTGTCCAGGGCAAACTAGGATGTAGTCCCCCACTGAAAAACCCTGAACCAAAAATAGGAAATTCTCTCTTGGATTTTTTCCTGATACCTTAAATGCTGTCCTGCTTACCTGGTACAGGTTTTCTGTACTTTTGGGCTTTACTCATCTTGTCTTTGCAACTGGCATCTCTCTCTCTTTCTTGAGTATTGGACAAAACTTAGTTAAATGCCGTTCTTCTTCGCAACTCCAAATGGTGTCCGGCAGCACAAGATTGTCTTCTGCTTGCAGGCTGACTTTGGCAGTCACTATATGCCTGCTGGGTTTTCCTTGATGCTGGGTTTTGTAAGGACATGTTTCCTTCTTGACAGGATAATAATTTGATTTTACTGATTATGTGTTCTTCATACACAATCTCCATTCCAAACTGATTGCTCTTAGAGTTTTATTATAGAAATGCCTCAAGGCATAGTTAGTTTTGTAGCTAGAAAATGCCTTATGTGTTTTAAGAGACTTGATTTTTGTTTTCAAGAGCAATTGTGGAGAACTCTATGCCTTAAAGGGTGAGAAGGTGTTTGTTTATATTTTTGTTTTTTCCATATACCCAGATTTGGCAAAGATGCTGCTGGCTATGGCAGGGAGAAAGCAAAAGAGGAAGCATAAAGTTAGAACCCAAGGTAGGGGGTGTCTGAAATAGTCATGGTTGCTATTATCCCTGAACATCATGTAGGAAACACAACTGAGAAAGGGTTTTTTCTGAAACATTTGTTGATTCATGGTTCAGGGGTCTTAACCTGTTTCCTACCTGGATGCTATGGAAACAAGTTTTGGCCATTGAATACCTACATGCCGGATAATGCATAAGGAGCAGAGGTGGGGGTCAAACCTTCATTCTTCATTTTTCAGCAGCACATAGGGGCTGTCAGATATGAGCCAGTTTCCCACTTCCCCAAAAGAAGTACACGGGTAGCACAAAAATACTGAGGAGCTTTGAGATACGTCAAAGACACCAGGAGTCCTGCAAGGAGGCCCACTCAAAGATACACTAGGGATATGGAATTCTTCTTGGAAATAAGTTGGAATGTTTGCCTCAGCCTGGGGAAGAGATGAATCCCTGAGTACCTGACACTAGGTACTCTTCTGCTGTCCCCACCTGTCACCTTGAAAAAAGTATAGAATCCAGAAAATGCTATTTTAGTTTGCATAGACAGAATTTATCAGGATTTGAGTCAATTCAGTATTGAAATAGATATTATGGCTTTTTTTTTTTAGATAAAAGCTACATTTTCTGTACATCTGGCTATAGATTTTAGATCAGACAGCTTTTCAAATTGAGAGAAAAAAGGTTTAAGAATGCAAAGATACTACATAGCTATGATTTACCAGGTTCTGTGTTTGGTATTTGACATATATTATTTCTTTAGTCCTTCAAAATAAGTCATATTTAATATTATTCAGAATTCCCACAAAAAATGTGGCTTTATTTAAGGACTTTGCCAACAGTTTATTTTGTGATGCAGTCCTAAGGAACATGTGTGGGCAGTAGAAAGAATGAACCAGGGCAAAAAGAAAAGCTAAGAGTGTCTTATGGAGCTGGCTTTGTGGGAAGCTGTGACTTGATCCAGCTGGGATCCTGAGGAAGTGTGGAGAAAGTACTTCATATTGTCTGCCCAAGGCCCAAGGGCAGGAATGCTGTGTTGTCCGTCACATGACATTTCCTCATTGGCTGTGTTCTCCCTCTTCTAAGTTTGTGCCAAAAGGGCTAAGTTGGGTCTCATGGTGTCCACGTGCATGAGTGGCAGGAAATCCTGGAACAGAAAAGAAGACATATGCTAAGCAGCGAAGGCAAGGCACTGCTTAGTTTAAATCTGAGCACAGCTGGCTGCTACAAGAGCCAGAATAAAGTTTGGTCTAGAAGATGGAAGTTAGGACATAAAAGTTGTCCCGTGGATCCAGAGCTGGTTTCCTGAGAATGCAACCAGGATATTCACACAAGGTTCTGTGCTCAGAAAGCCCCTGATTTGGAGAATTCATATTCTGTGAAATTCTTATGAATGTTATATTTGAATTTGTATTTTGTAAGGGACATCATATGGGTCAGTGGAGCGTGCACTGGGATTGGAGTATCAGCTCACACTGGATCCCACTCTCCCCAGAGTCCCCATGTGGCTGCCTGATTGGAGGCTGCCCACTCCCTTCGTTCTAGAGCCCTGAGCACCATCAGGCTTTATGCTCCTGCTCTTTTCCAGATTAAGACTCCTGCCACCTTCTGTCTGGGATGATGACTGGATTGCATTGGTGGGTGGATTAGGGAGGATTCTGTTCTGTCATTGCCCTCTGTCCCGGTGGACGTGGGATGTGGGATGTGGTGATGGGCACAGACAGCTGTCCATATGCCTTGGGGAGGAGGACAGGGAAGTTGCTATTCTATCCCTGGTGCCATGGATTGGACGTTTGGTAGGAGACTCTGTGAGGTCTCCTGAGCACCCTCTGTATTAACCAGGTTTTCTAGTTTCTGTATCTGATGAAGGGTTATTTTCTAGCCCAGATTGTTGCCTTTTGACAGCTGGAAAATAACACTACACTCTCCAGCTAGATGAAGCACGTGTCAAGATTGATAAAGCAGGTCGAGAAGGGTGGTATGTACTTCACACTGGTTATTTTGCAAATGAAAATCAGAGTCTCCTTTACTAACTCTAGGAATACATGAACCTTGGTTGGACAGTCCCTCCTTAGTCCACAAGCTGCCAGATATCAAAACTTCAGATATACATCATCAGCCACAGAAACTCAAAAACCTGGTTAATAGAGTGGGCAAGTCCATCTTTCTTCCCACAGTTCCAAACTACTACAGCCAGGTGAGTCTTTTTTTTTTTTTTTTTTTTTTTTTTTAGATTTTATTTATTTATTTGACAGACAAAGATCACAAGTAGGAGAGAGGAGGAAGCAGGTTTCCTGCTGAGCAGAGAGCCCGACATGGGGCTTGATCCCAGGACCCTGAGATCATGACCTGAGCCAAAGGCAGAGGTTTTAACCCACTGAGCCACCCAGGTGGCCCCAACCAGTAAATCTGATGTGAGTCTTACAAACTACCATGTACTAGTGCCTGGATTGAGGGTGGTCGGGGGAGGACCACCGACAGGAGGCGACACCAGGTGATCATAGGGTCAGTCCTCCCTACGCTAGGAGCCCACTGAAGTCTTTTCAGCTAGCCAATCCTAAACCTATTTAGCCTACTCACCCTACTTTGCCCATTATTTTCCTAGAAAGCCAAAATAAAGGCTTTCTAGCAGTTCCCTTTGTAATCTATCTGCCTTATTCTCTCTCACCAACCAACCTCAGTGCTCTCTAATGTTGCTCTGCATGGTGTGGCATGTCCCCTACTCTTCGAAATTATGAGTAATAAACTATCTTTTTAATGACACTCATCTCCCAATCTGTTGGCTTCACCATATCTGAACACAAAATTCCCAAGTACATTTTAAAATATCCACTGGCTAGAGCCTGACAGCATTTTCATTTTATACTGTGCCCTGCAATTATGTAACACATTCTGCAGTCCACAAAGTTTAATACAAAAGGCTTTTTTTTTTAAAAGATTTTATTTATTTATTTGACAGACAGAGATCACAAGCAGGCAGAGAGGCAGGCAGAAAGAGGAGGAAACAGGCTCCCTGCTGAGCAGAGAGCCTGATGCGGGGATCGATCCCAGGACCCTGAGCTGAAGGCAGAGGCTTAACCCACTGAGCCACTCAGGCATTCCCTAATACAGATAGCTTTAAGACTCTTGCTTAAAGTCATGCCTGTTAAGTGGCAGGGCTCAGATTCTAGTCTAATTCTATTTTCTTTGAAGTTTTCTTCTGCTTGTACCACTTTGTCTGCACTGCTAAAGTCCATTCACTTAAGAGGCAATAAAATAATATGGGTTGAGGGAGTAAAGTTGGTATATAGTGTTAAAATAAAGAACATACACACAGATTCCAAAGTGTTAAATGGAAAGAACAAAGCTATCATTTGGCCAGTGTCCTCCTATCTCATAAGTGATTTTTAGTAAAAATTACCTTTACCCACTGCATCCAGTGAAATAGTACAATATTTGTAAGGTTTGGTGATTTTTGAATCATATCTATACTAATAGGAACCCGCCCCCCCGCCTTTGATTTGACTTACACTACATCTCTTGGGAGTATAGAGGAGGAAAAATAATTCTCCCACTATTTTCGGAGGTTCTTGGCTGAGAACTTGTAATAAAAGAAAAACAGGAAAAATAAATAAAAGTTTATCAACATGTTGGTGACCTTAAAAAAAAAGGAGAGATAGAGATCCAGCTATTTTGCCAGCAAATTTTGTGTTTTTTTGGCATCAGCAGAGGAATTGCGATTTAGGACAAGCAAATGATGGCAAACCATACATAAGTCTGGAGATCAAAGCCTAGGGGCTTGCTTCTCTGGAGGAAGTTGGGAGGGCTGTTTTGGAGAGTTCACAGGGACAGCTTCTCATTGGTTGAGCTGTTTCTGGGGGAGGAGCAATTGGTTCTTCCTCTTGTGCATATAAAGTAAACTTCCTCCTGTTTGGTGGCAATGAGTGAGAGCGCCCCCTTCAGGGCTTCCTAGCTCAATTTTTAGTAAGGGTTCTTCTATTTTCACAGTGCATACCACTTGTATATGAGTGATACCCTGTATATATGAGAGATACCCTGAAAAACCAAGTAAATCCCCACAGCGGTTCAAATCATCACCTAAACATTATTTAACATTGTTATCTAAAAATCTTGATCCTGAATGTCGTTTTTTCCTTACTATCTTGATTATATTTGTCATGATGCTTTTAACCAGGCAAACATAAATGGAATGTATTCTTTGAGCACTGCTATGTCCCACAAATTACACCACATGTTTTAAAGCCATTATCTGTTTTGCATGTTCATAAGACTCAGCTTGTGTCCGCTGCATCTCATCATTTCACATTGAAGAAACGAAAACTCAGAGAAGTCCATTTACAAGTTGAAATTTGCTCCAGTCCTAAGTGATAGACTGGCTTCCCAAACAATAATCTTAAATCACATGATTTAATTTTAAATTTTATTTATGCTTTCAGTCATGGACAATGGCAGAATTGCCTCAATTTTTGTAATCCAGGACTAATTATTTTGCTACATTGAGAAGAACAAAATTAGTTTGTGGTTATATTACTTTTGTAGGAAGACCATAACAAAATGCCATGGGCTGGGTACCTCAAACAACAGAAATATTCTTTTTCACATTTTTGGAGGCTGGAAGTCCAAGTCAAACTTCTGGTAGGAGTTTCTTTCTCCTGACGTCTCTCTCCTGGGCTTGTAGGTGGTCTCCTTCTCACTGCTTCTTCACAGGAAAAAACAAATTTCATCTTAAAAAGACAGCAATCCTGGTGGATTAGGGCCCATTCCAAACTCCTTTTCACTTAATCATCTTTTTAAAGGGCTTTCCTCCATAAAGTTATTTTCTGATATGCTGGTTGTTTAGACTTTAACAAATGAATTTGGGAGTGGGGCAGAATTTAGCCTCTAACAGTGGTCTCTTAAGAAACTTTGGTTCCATAATCCCAACTTCGAACTCACTGTATTTCCGCAGTATTTGGTATTAGGAAGATGTGCAGCTTATCATCATTACAGATGCTAGTGTGTATTTACACATGTGCCCAGCCTTGTAATTTTTTATAGTAAGATTGCTAATGAGTTTTCAACATCATAAATAGGACACACTGTCATTTTAGTTTTATAATATTTAGGGGCAGTATTTCTTAAACACTAGTGAATATCAGAATCACTTTCTGAAATAGACCCTTGGCCCCATCTCCAGAGATATACTAAGTCTGGAGTGGTATCTGAGAATAGAAGACAATTTAAATGGCAAAATACGAAGACATACACACTGACTCAAGTAATTTTTAAAAATTTTTATCCCAAGGAATGTCATGAATTCATTTAGCTTATTTGTTGAAACAAAATGAAACCTTGAGATAATTAATAGGAAAAGTCTTTTGTTGTGAGAATTCCCTTGGTTTTAAGCAAACATAATTCCTCTTACTATAGAAAAGAATAACCTTGCCTTTTCCACCACTATACCTAAATTCTTCTCTTTGTCTAAAAACCATCTTGAATATATCATAAGTGAATTATCAGTTTGATTTTTTTTTCTTTTTTATAATCTGGCTTCCCAAATATTGTAACTTCTTAATCTACATGATAGCTGATAAACTCTTATTTGTTTTAGTGTCATTAAATCAACATGCAATTTTATCTGTTATAGATAAAGAGGATAGTAATTATTAAAACATTACTGCTGAAAAACATACTGTGTTTTGAGGATCAGGCACAGCTGGAAGCTGCACACCACCTCAAGCACCAGATGCTCCATTCCTCGTCACTTGTTTAGAATTATTTACACACGTGGATGGGTGAGCAGAAGGGTGGGGAAGCACCAAACACTCTTAATATTTCAAAATTTGTTATTTTTTTTAGATAATTTAAAAAAGGAAAATGAAATACATACAAGAAAATGCCTCCTTTCTTTCCAGTGTGTTCTGCCTAGTTTCCAGTCTTCCTCAAATGGGAGGCACCATAAACTTTCGTATATTCTTTTGAAGATATTTTGGCATAAAGAAGTAAATATAAATGTATACTTTGTCTCACTTTTAAGAATATTTAATGGCATACTATACTATTCTGAAACTATCTAAAAGAAGACAGTTTTTCATTAAAAGAAATGAAATGGATTGGAGATTTTTCTTACCCCATATAAAGTTATGCCTAATGTTTCATTGCATCAACCTCTCATAATCCCTTTTAACAGTTGTATGTAGATAGACAGTAATAGGTAATAATAGGTTACATTTGCTGTAAAAAAAATCCACGTAACAAGGTGTTAAAATTGTGTGAATATTATATAGATCATTTTTCTGTGTATGTAATTCTTACAGAAAAAGTTCCTCATAGTACTGGAAAAGATTATGCTGATGACCTTCTATTATTATATTCTATTTTAAATCATATATCTTAGTCTGTAGGACAACTCACTGAAGTAGAATTTATTACTCAAGCAATATAACTTTTATGACTTTTGTAGAAATTGACAAATTGTCCTCAAAGGGATTGACCTATTTTACATAACCATAAGCCTCCCACAGTCAACCTTTGGATATTTTATAGTCTATTGGGTGAGAAATTAGATGTCAGTGTAGTTTTAATTTCTATATTCCTTATTAGGAGATTGATGATTTTCTTAATATGTTTAAAACCTTGTTATGTTTTCTTCCCAGTGATTTGTTCATTATGCATTTTGCCTATTTGGGGAGATGAGATTACTGAGCACTTTGCTTGCTTACCATAATTATGCTATGTAGACATTTTCAGATTTTATGGATTGGTTTTTAACAGGCTTTTCTTTTGATTTCATGGGTTAAAAAAAAACTCCCACATTATAGCCTAGTATATTTATGTGGCTAAGACTATAGTTGTCCAGATTACTTGTTTATGAAATGTAAGAATCTTCATCTCTTTCCAAAGATAGATTGCTTTTAGGAAATCTGTCGTGTGTGTGTGTGTGTGTGTGTGTGGTTCTGGGTGCTGTCTTGGCTTCTCTGCTTTTTCTGAATCATACTGAGCTCTGAACGGTTTTTCTATCAACCTGGTACCTTCCTCCCACCCAGTGTATCACTGCAGACAAGGTTTTACACCTGGGCGTGTATACTCACCCTCAGTTTATTTTTGCTGAGATTTATTATTAACGACTCCATTTGCTTTTGACATCTCTTTCAAGGGTTCTTTGCCTCTATTCCCTTTCATGTAGTACACAGAAATTACTTTAGTTCATTTCTATAGTTTTTGGAAGCCCTTACATGCAATTTAATGAATTCTGTACATGTAATTTAATTAATTAATAGAATAGTAATTGATTCTTTTCAATTAATTGAGTTCATAAGTATAGGACCCTGATCTGATAGGTTCATTGTCCTTATAAAAATGAACACCCCCCAAAAACAAACAAACAAACAAACACAAGAAAGATGTTCTCTCTTCCTCTCTCCTGTGCACGTGAAACAAGGGAAGGCTATGTGAGACATATGGAGAAGGCAGTGGGCTACAAGCTAGGAAGAGAGCTTTTTACCAGAAACTGAATTAGCTAGATTGAGCTAGCTATTGCTTAAGCCTCCTATTCTGTGGTATTTTGTTAGAATAGACCCAGCTGACTTGCTCATGTGCAGCATAGTTCTATGGGAAAAGACATCGGTAATTTGTTTGTTGTCTTTCCTTGATCATGTTGTCGCACTTAATGCTTTTTAGTGTAATTCAATTGGGTATGGAAGTACTTTTGTATATATGTTGAGTTTTTTTTTATCAGATAATTCTGTGGTAATTCTATTTAAAAGTTATCAGTAGTCTTTGTTGCCATTGATTATTGGACAAAAGCACATGTATTCTGTTTAGCCTAACTGGCTTTATAGGGACCATTGCTAAGATTCTCACGTTTTAAAATCAGCTATTGGATGAGGGATAGAGCATGATTTTTCACAAAAGTGAACAGGATTATTGAGTAAGTTTCAATAGGAAAATAAGAGGATATCTTTGACCTCTTGGATTCCTCACCAAAGCAGAAATAGTGTGGTATATCTTGGCTTACACTGTCCATGATGAATTGGAAATGTTGAATCCTGAGGTAGATATGGGATATCGAGAATATATGAGGTTAAATATCGGTATTAGAGCAGATATGAAACAAAAAAATTTGGGGACCTCATGGTTATCCTATGTGGGTGTATGTACTCACATGTGAATCCACACGGTATAGCCCTGCAGGCAGATATCTTACAACTATTTGTCCTCCCCAAAAGATTCTATTGTTATAGAATGCTCATAGTTTTACTGGTAATATTATTATTATCACTAATTACAATTGAGAAATTTATATAGGCAGGGCTCTTAGGAGACATTATATCATGTAATAATTTTTCCATTCATACTGAATGGTGTTGCCATGTTCATTTCAAGTAGGCAAACTCATTCCAGCAGAACTTAGTTCACTCAGATAAACCACTTTATTAAGGTTTAGTGACAGAGCCAAGACTCACGCTTAGATCAGCCTGACTCCAAAACTTTTCAAGTTTACCACCTGACTAATCCAGATAGTCTTTCTAGGAAGAGTGAGGTATATAATGAAGAATTTGTTCTCTATTTTGATAATTTATAAATTTAACATGATGTGAGTAAAATATTATGAACATTTCTTTTCTCTTCCTATTTAGCTACATCTTAAATGAGCTTAGTTATCTATACATACAAAACCATGCTAATAAAGACACATTACTTTGTACTGCTTTTTTAAAAATCATGTTTCACAGAATATTCTGTCAGCCAATAAACCAAAACCCTTGTTTTCTTTTTATTTAAACTCACAAATTTTAAGTGAATTGTTTGAAACAAAAGATGATTGCTGTCGACTAATCTGGATTTCTGCTTTTCAAACATATCATGTCTGTATGTTCACCGTTCAATATTGAAATTATTGTACATTCTTAAAATTGTGTGATCTGTGGTGGTTAAAAATAATAAGCCAGGGCTATAATAAACATAAAATGCAGCTATTATTATGGCCAAAAATAATTGCAAAATACTAATATGAGATTTAAAAAGTATCAATTTAGCTTTTTTCCTTTATGCTCTGTTGATATACCTATTACTTATTATAAGTTGTCTTCAACATTATAGATGCATATTAATTTTTATATGTGGAAAGTAGAAATGAGCATCAGAGGAAGTAACTAATAAGATTTTTGCTTTTTTCTTTATATGCAATGTGTTGTTTTTATTTATTTATTTCCTTACCATGACTAGGTAACACTTTTATAATAAAAGCGAATAATAAAATCATCATCATAATATTCTCAGGATAAATATCTAGACCTAGAGAATATATTTTTAATTATTTGGAAAGTGAACATAAACACCTTTTGAATATTCCAGATAAAGATATATTTGCTGAAACACCTCTATAGGATCACAAAGTAGCTATTATATTAACAGTGTGGCAAATTCCCCATGTAAACATATCAGCATGTTATCTAATAATACTCCAGAGTACCTTACAGGATTTTGTTGTTTTGCTTTCACATAATGCAACAAAGTTATATTTTAGTAGCCTACAAGAGTTAACTGGAATGTCCACAGAGACTTTAATACAACTGGGAGAACCTTTTATATATCCAGTCTTTTAAATGATTATATTATGCAAACATATTACCTACTTTATTCTCTAATTGCTAAAAGCTATAAAAGCATAAACAGGATAATGTAATAACTGGAAATATATGCAACAAATCGCAAATAAAAACTCAATGAGTTTTAGAATATTAAAAGTAAAACCCTTTACTTTCTTAGCTACCTCAAAAATTAGATATTTAATGTCTCATTTTGTTAATATCTTAAAAAATCTCTAAATTCTTGAAAATGTTAGGATTAATCTTATTTTTATAGATCTGAGAGATTGATAGCAAAATAGTTCAAGAAGGTCCTCTACAATTTCCCCATGTCCTTTTTTTTTTTTAATAAGTCACCATCACAGAAGAAATTTTGTATTCATTTAAAAAACCCTGCCTATGTAGTGGTTGTTCTTAGAGTTTAACCTAGTTTACCAGGATAAGAGAATCAGACTCATTTAAATTGTAGGCTCCTTAGCTCACTGAAACTGTTAGAAGACATTTGAATATGTATGACTTTGATTTTTTTCTAAGCTAAGTTGTAAAGAGAAATAATGTGGGAGAAAAATCACATTTATCCTAAATATTATATACCTTTGATTATCATAGTATATACATTCAGGTTTTACATTTTTGTAGTAGTTCACTAGAAATACTAAATAAAGGGACTTCCCTATTTTTATCTTTAACATTTGTGGATAGAAAAAATGTAACATAAAAATAAATATGAATTAAATTCTAAAGTGTGATATTCATATAACAGAATATTACTAACATATTTCAAGAGCTTATTATGAATGAGAAAGAGTACTTTATCTTGTTTTGGGTCTCATAATACTAACTACCGTTTATGGGTTAGTTACTATTATGAGATCATCCAACATCTGGGGATGAGAGTTTAAGATATTAAATAACTCACATCTCAAGGACTGATGACAGATAGTTAGAGGCATAATGATTCTAAGCCATGTCTATTTAAATCCAGTGTTGGAGAAAGACACTGAACTCAAATAGAACTGTCTTCATACCTCAGCTTTTAGGAGAAGTTATTTCAATGCCAGAGTCTTAGTATCTTCAAGTAGAAAGTGATCATAAAACTATTTAATTAAATAAGAGAATGGCTTTAAGGATATAGCCCATTATATATCACGTGGTAGATATGTTTAAAATAATCATTTCTATACTTTACTCCATCAATATTTACAAACATAAATTCAGTGTAAAAAATAGGTTAATGGAATCTTGGTCTTTTATCAATAAACACATTGCTTTAAGTGGTTATGCAATCCTTTCCCTTCTAAATTATTTGTTCTCTAGGCTTCTATGATACCTCACCTGCTTCCTGTCTCCACCACTACCACTAAACCACATATTTTTTTCTCTTTCTTTTACGGGTTCCTAATTCTTTACTTTTTTTAAAAAATTTATTTATTTGAAAGAGAGATAGAGATAGAAAGAGAATACACAGTTAGGAGTAGGTGCAGAGGGAGACGGAGAGAAATCATCCAGCAGACTCCCTGCTGAATGAAGAGACTGATGCCAGACTCCAACCCAGGACTTTGAGATAACGACCTGAGCCAAAATCAAAAGTTGGTTCTTTAATTGACTGAGCCATCCAGGTACCCCTCCTAATCCTTTACTTTTAATTCTAAATGTTGAATTCCTAATACTGAGTCTTACACCCTACACTCTTTGCTACTTCGATGTCTTCCAACATGACCTTATTAACCAATAGCCTTAAGTTACCTCAGTATCCTGCTGACATGCTAATACCTCTTCTCCGATTTCCCCACTGAGCTCTAGACTAATTTAAGTGATGGCCCACTCAACATCTCCTTTCGGATGTCTTATAGGTAGGATACATTTACTAAGTGAAAATAGACTCTACATTCTTGCCTTGTTATTCTTTAACTCTTATGATTCTATTTGAATTTTCTGCCTTCTAACCCATCCACCCTCAAGCTTAACACATAGTCTTAACATAAATGTATATAAATATTCTACCTGTTGAGCAAGCTGGATCTCTTTATCCTTCCTATGATAATGCCTTATATTTAGCTACCATTGTCTCCCACTTGCACTTCTGAAGTAGTCTTTAGATCTGTTCTTTATTTATTTATTCATTTATTTATTTATTTAAAATTTTATTTTATTTTTTCAGGGTTCCAAGATTCATTGTTTATGCACCACACCCAATGCTCCATGTAACATGTGCCTTCCTTAATACTACCACCAGACTCACCTAAACCCCTCCTCTTCCTCCCCCCAAACCCTCAGTTTGTTTCTCAGAGTCCACAGTCTCTCATGCTTCATCTTCCCCTCTGATTTCCCCCAATTCACTCTTCCTTTCCTTTTCCTCATGTCCTCCATGTTATTCCTTATGCTCCACAAGTAAGTGAAACCATATGATAATTGACTCTCTCTGCTTGACTTATTTCACTCAGCATAATCTCTTCCAGTCCCATCCATGTTGATATAAAAGTTGGGTATTCATCCTTTCTGATGGAGGCATAATACTCTATTGTATATATGGACCATATCTTCTTTATCCATTCATCTGTTGGAGAACATCTTGGCTCTTTTCCCAGTTTGGTGGCTGTGGCCATTGCTGCTATGAACATTGGGGTACCTGTGGCCCTTCTTTTCACTACATCTGTATTTTGGGGGTAAATACCCAGTAGTGCAATTGCAGGGTCATAGGGTAGCTCTATTTTTAATTTCTTAAGGAATCTCCATACTGTTTTCTGAAGTGGCTGCACCAACTTGCATTTCTACCAACAGTGTAAGAGGGTTCCCCTTTCTCCACATCTCCAACACTTGTTGGAGGTAAGGTGGTATCTCAATGCAGTTTTGATTTGAATTTCCCCCATGGCTAATGATGATGGAGACTTTTTCATGTGTCTGTTAGCCATTTGTATGTCTTCTTTGGAGACATATCTGTTCATGTTTTCTGCCCATTTTTTGATGTGATTATCTGTTTTTTGAGTGTTGAGTTTGAGGAGTTCTTTATAGATCTTGGATATCAGCCCTTTGTCTATAGTGTCATTTACAAATATCTTCTCCAATTCTGTGGGTAGCCTCTTTGTTTTGTTGACTGTTTCTTTTGTTGTGCTGAAGATTTTTATCTTGATAAAGTCCCACAAGTCCATTTTTTTTTTCTTTCCTTTGCCTTTGGAGATATGTCTTGAAAGAAGTTACTGTGGCCAATGTTGAAGAGGTTACTGCCTATGTTCTCCTCTAGGCTTTTGATAGTTTCCTGCCTCACATTGAAGTCTTTTATCCATTTCAAGTTTATCTTTGTATGCCAGTATGGCATAAGAGAATGGTCGAGTTTCATTCTTCTATACATAGCTGTCCAGTTTTCCCAGCACCATTTATTAAAGAGACTGTCTTTTCTACACAGTGTAATTTTATCCTGGTTTGTCAAAGATTATTTAACCATAGAATTATGGGTCCATATCTGGACTCTCTACTTGTTCCACTGGTCTATGTGTCTGTTTTTGTACCAATACCATGCTGTCTTGGTGAACACAGTTTTGTAGGAAAGCTTGAAGGCAGGCAACATGATGCCCCCAGTTTTGTTTTTCTTTTTCCACATTTCTTTAGCAATTCGGGGTCTTTCCTGGTTCCATACAAATTTTAGGATTGTTTGTTACAGTACTTTTAAAAGTGCCAGTGGAATTTTTATCGGGATGGCATTGAAAGTATAGATTGCTCTGGGCAGTACAGACATTTTAACAATGTTTATTCTTCTGATCTATGAACATGGAATGGTCTTCCATCTTTTTGTGACTTCTTCAATTTCTTTCCTGAGTGTTCTGTAGTTCCTCGAGTACAGATCCTTTACCTCTTTGGTTAGGTTTATTCCAAAGTTATTCCAAAGTATCTTATGGTTCTTGGTGCTAGAGTAAATAGAACCTGTTCTTCAGATTATGTTCTTCATTTAATTCTATTGATCACTCATGTTCCATTATTTCCATGGATACGAGTGTTCTTTTAGATCAGTTTATGTTATACACTTTTCAAAACTCTCCAGTGTCTACTCATGTCAGTTCATGAAAAATTACATGTCTTGAATGACTGTCAGCAAGATGGCAGAGTAGGAAGTCCTAGACCATATTTCCTCACATGGAGACATTCATTCAAATTCCCATTCTGAGAAATCCAGAAACTAGTTATGATGGCTTCTGCACCTTAGGCAAATATGAAACCAAAACACATCAAAAGTAGTAGGAAGATTGTGTTACCTTCTTACCGTAATCCTTCCTCCTGGAACAGAGTACCATGCATTTGGGAAGACACTCTAAGCTCCCAGCCTCTCCCTGGGGAGGGAAAGGAAAGACTAGACAATATGTCCAACATTGTGATCATTTTTAGGGTAATGCCCAAATGACAGGCCTCTGACTCTTCTGTCTCAGAATGCTGTCAGGACCCAGCAATAATGCTCACTCTTACCACTTTGTATTCAACATATTATTAGAAGTCCTAATCAGAACAACTGGGCAACCAAAAGAGACAACCAAAAGTTGCCTTTTATAAGGCAACTAATTGTAGAGGAAAATTAAAGTTATATCTAATCACTGATTACATGATCTTTTATAGAGAAAACCTGAATATCCCTCCCCCCACACACAAATGCTTAGAACCAGTAAACAAATTCAACCAAGTTGCAAGATATAAAATGAACATACAAAAATTAGTTGCATCTCCATTCACTAGCAATCCAGAAAGGAAATTAAGAAAACAATTCCATGCACAATAGGATCAAAAGTAATAACACAAGAATAAATTTAAGCAAGGACATAAGACTTGTACACTGAAAATTACCAAATACTATTATAATAAATGAAAGACACAAATAGGAAAGACATGCCATGTTCATGTATTAGAAGACCTAATATTGTTAAAATGCCCATACCATCCAAAGTGAATTACCGATTTAGTGTAAGCAACCCTTATCAAAATCCAAATGACATTTTTACATTAATAGAAAAAAAATCCTAAAATTCACACAGAACCAAAAAAGGCCCTAATAACCAAACAATCTTGAAAAAGAACAAAGCTGGAAGTATCACAACTCCTAATTTCAAAACATACTAGAAATCAGTACTAAACAGCACATTACTCGGATAAAAACAGTCACATAAATCCATGGAACAGTATCAAGAGCCAGAAATAAACTCAATGGCTATCCAAGAGTGCCAAGAGTACACAATGGGGAAATATCCTCCCGTCAGTGAATAATGCTAGGGAAACTGCAAAACAGGGAAATTAGAACTTTGTCTTGCACTAATTACAAATTTAATTCAAAGTGGATTAAATACTTCAATGTAAGACTCCAAACTACAAAACCCATGGAATAAAAAATAAGCAGTAAACTCCTTGACATGATCTTGGCAATAATTTCTTGTATTTTACACCAAAAGTAAAGACAGTAAAAGAAAAAAAAAATGGCACTACACCAAACTAAAATGTCTCTGCACAGCAAACATTCAACAAAATGAAAAGGCAATAAATGGAATGATAAAAAATATTGGCAAATCATATATCTGAAAAAGGATTAATATCCAAAATGTGTAAAGCACTCATATAACTCTAGTAAAACAAAGAAACAGACTGAAAATGAGCAGAGGATCCACCTAGATATACTTCCAAAAAAGGCATACAGATGGCCAACAAGTCCATGAAAAGGTGCTGAATTGAACTAATGACCAAAACTACAATAAGATATTACCTGATACCTGCTAAAACAGCTATTATCTTTTTGTTTGTTAAATACTCTTTCTACAAGTAATCTGTTCTTTTTCTATTTTTTAATTTTTTTTTTATTTTTTATAAACATACAATATATTTTTATCCCCAGGGATACAGGTCTGTGAATCGCCAGGTTTGCACACTTCACAGAACTCACCATAGCACATACCCTCCCCAATGTCCATAACCCCACACCCCTTCTCCCAACCCCCCTCCCCCCAGCAACCCTCAGTTTGTTTTGTGAGATTAAGAGTCACTTATGGTTTGTCTCCCTCCCAATCCCATCTTGTTTCATTTATTCTTCTCCTACCAAAAGACAACTATCATATGTTCTTTTTCTATTAATATATAATGTATTATTTGTTTCAGGGGTACAAGTCTGTGAATCATCAGTCTTACACAATTCACAGCACTCACCATAGCACATACCCTCCCCATGGTCCACCTGCCAACCACCCCATCCCTCCCACCCCCCTCCACTCCAGCACTCCTCAGTTTGTTTCCTGAAATTAAGAGTCTCTTATGGTTTGTCTCCCTCTCTGGTTTCATCTTCATTTTTTCCCCTTTCTTCTCCTATGATCCTCTGTCTTGTTTCTCAAATTCCTTGTATCAGTGAGACCATATGGTAATTGTCTTTCTCTGATTGACTTATTTTGCTTAGCATAATACCCTCTAGTTTCATCCACATCATTGCAAATGGCAATATTTCATTTTTGATGGCTGCATAATATTCCATGTGATATCTATCAGTCTATCTATCTATCTATATCTTCTTTATCCATTCGTCTGTTGAAGGGTATCTTGGATCTTTCCACAGTTTGGAAATTGTGGCCATTGCTGCTATGAGCATTGGGGTACAGATGGCCCTTTTGTTCACCACATCTGTATCTTTGGGGTAAATACCCAGCAGTGCAATTGCGGGTAGCTGTATATTTAATTTCCTAAGGAATCTCCACACTGTTTTCCAAAGTGTCTGCACCAACTTGCATTCCCACCAACAGTGTAAGAGAGTTCCCCTTTCTCCACATGACATGGTATTTTCTGATGAAAATATTATTTCTCATTTGGACTCATTTTGCATGTTATTCATACATTTCTTATCATCTTATCTCTTTCCAGTTACTTCACAGTATTCTTGTAGAAATCAAATAATAAAAAATATGATAAATGCACTTACATATTGTAATTCAGGATAAATATTTTTATGACAATATTGAATCTTGTTTATATATGTTTTATTTCTCTTAGTCTCCGATTAAACTTACAGGTTTCTTTCATTTCTTTTTTTTTAGTATTGGTATCTTGAGAGATCACAGTGCAGTAATTTCCAATGTAATAGAATTTGAAAAATAATTTTTATTGAATGAATAACAGAGAGACAGCAAATTTGCCTATAGTGTTAGATTTGCAATGGTTTAGATTCTATTACTATTATCAAAAATTATAAATCATTAAGCCATATCAAAATTCAATTTTCATTGAAAACCAAGATTGTATTTTATACCATTAAGGCCATTATTTTGAACTATTTATTAAATTAAGTTCATGCTTATTATTAGATGATTCAGAAATTAATTCAAAGGACATTTTCCTTTGTAGGCGCATCCTGCTACTCCAAGTATTTGAGAAGTAACAATGGATATCCATCCTGTTTTTTTTTTTTTTTAAAGATTTTATTTATTTATTTGACAGAGATCACAAGTAGGCAGAGAGGCAGACAGAGAGAGTGAGAGGGAAGCAGGCTCCCTGCTGAGCAGAGAGCCCAGTGCGGGACTCGATCCCAGGACCCTGAGATCATGACCTGAGCCGAAGGCAGCAGCTTAACCCACTGAGCCACCGAGGTGCCCCTCTATCCTGTTTTTAAGAAGTTCACGGTCTAGTTTGAAAAAAAAAAATATGTGGTAGAAGTTTATAGTGCAAAATAAAATACTTTTTACAGTATGCTGCAGGTGCAGAGAAGGGCCTGACCCATGAGTGGTGGTGGGATTTGCAAGTGGGGGACACACGGAGGGAATGGTGCTCGTGTTTGAAGGACAAGTTGACCGTTTTTAAGGGCTTTTCAGAAGACGTAGAGTGTGCAAAGCCCTTGAACATGCACTGTGTGTTCATACTATTGTCACTATTGAGCATGTGGAGTAGAGAGTTTCATGAAGCTATGGCCTATGATAAAATATTTTCTTAGCCATGTTGTTTACGTGTAGTTTATGAAAATGGACAAATTTCCTATAATTTTGTGCTACAGGAGTTGGCTATATTGGTAAGAGCATGATTGTAACAATAAAGGGTGAATTTGAACCAGAGTAGAAATATGAAGCTCTATCAAATATCTGACCATTTGAACATAGTTTTTTAAATATAAATTTATAAAAACACTACACATGCCTTTTTTTCTGTTTAGGACATTTTATCCAATTTTATCATTAATTGATATTCACAAATATAATACTTAGCATTAAAAATTGTTATGGCTCCTTAGCGATTTTTATTTTCTAAGGAAAACTGTTAACAGTTGGTTTGACTGTTTAAAATAAAACTTCAGTGTGTGTGTGTATATATATACACACACACATGTATATATACATGTTATTTATATATGTATGCATATATGTTTATATATGTATGTATATATATGTATGTATATGTATATACACATATTATTTATATATGTATGTGTATGTATATATGTATATGTGTATATGTATGTATGTGTGTGTGCGTGTGCATATATATTTGTGTATATATATATATATATATATATAAATAGCATAAAAATTCTTAACACTCGGGGTGTCTAGGTGGCTCAGTTGGTTAAGTGTCTACCTTTGGTTCAGGTCATGATCCCAGGGTGCTGGGATCCAGCCCCTTGTCTGGGTCCTGGGAACAAGCCCCAAGTCAGGTTCCATGCTCAGTGGGGAGCCTGCTTCTCTGTCTCCCTCTGCCTGCCACTCCCCCCCTATTTATGCTCTCTCTCTGTCAAATAAATAAAATCTTAAAAAAATTTTAACACTTAATTTTCTTACAAATAAGAACCGTGATGCTCCATATTACATTTTAATTAAGCCTAGAAGATTCCATATAAACCAAGGAAACTAAAATACCTCAAAAGAGGAAGAATTATATTCCTACTTGTTATAGGAAAGGTGAGCCACTTGACTGTAGAAATGATTAAAGAGGAGCCTGGGTGGCTCAATCCGTTGAGTGTCCAACTCTTGATTTCAACCGAGGTCATGATCTCAGAGTCATGAGATCAACCAAGCCTCATGTCAGCCTCCATGCTCAGCGGGAAGTCTGCTTCTCTTTTTCTTTCTCCCTCTGCCCATACCCCAGATAGCTCGCTCGCCCTCTCTCTCTTAAAAAAAAACAAAAAAACAAAAAAACAAAAAAAAACACTACAGAAAAGCTAAATTCTTTCAACTTTTAGAGCTTTATTATACTCATCACTGAGTATCTTTTTGGGTATACTTCAATTCGAGACATTCATTGTAGTTACTTTCTAAAATGCATGTTTTAAAAACATTTTCAAATCTTATACAGGAATTCTTTTTCCTAAATTATATATAATGTACATCATACAGATAGAAAACCGTAGCTCTAAATAGGAAACCATAGCTCCAAAAGATAAACAAGTATTAAGTATTCATTATCAAGACATTATGTAACAATTCTGTATTTTAATAATGTTTAGCTTTAATTTATTCTAAGAAATATAAAATTCAAATTATAATTAAAACATTTTCTTATATCCAACTCATGAGAAGTAATCCAATAAAACTTTGCAGTGATGCATGGAACAAATTTCATGTAAAGAACTCTTAATTTAACAGACATTCTTTAATTTTTATTTTCTCAACAGTGTCACTGGCCTTCAAGTCATTCAGGTATTCTTGACTGTAACCATAACTCTGATTAATTCTTACAGAGACTCGGGAAGTTATGACACCCATTTGACTTATGGGAAAATTGGGCGACGGTCACCTGACTACTCAGTGGGTCACTCAGAACTCAGAGAAGCCAAGCCCCGTCTTATTTGTTCATTTAGCTGAGTCTTGACCGTGAGCCTCAGACTAGGCTAATCAGCTTAGAGCATCAAGATTAAAGTTAAATTCTGGCTGGAGGTTACAGTCGGGTTTGGAAGACAAGTAAATGCCCAAGTCACGTGTTCTTGTCTGGATTTTCCTGTAATGAACCATTAACGAGAGCAAAGCATATAAATGTATTTCATGTAAGTTTTACATGACATAGGAACCTATCTCAGGAAATAAAAATTGATAAAAAGCATTTAAGCCAGACTCTTCATTAGAGAATTGGATGAGGAGTAGTAAACTGTGAAAAATGTCCCAAGGCAAAGGGGCTTGAGCTAGTTAGTTCACTGGGTAGAAGGACATGACTAGAAAGGTAAGAGTTAGTTTAGCAAGGCTTTTTTTTTTTTTTCTTTTTTTTTTCCTTTTTTTTTCTTTTAACAGATTTGTCTTGGCCTCAACTTTTCATCCTTGGTGACAAGAATGTTTTGTTCCTTCTGCTCTAGAGAGGACTTCTTCCACATTGGGATATTATCTCTTGCCTTTAGGAAGATCAGAGTACCCTTTTGCATCTGTTCCATTTCAAGTAACCTTAACTTAAAATATCCTACATGCCCGAGGGGCATATTCTGGACTCTTTCATGACAACAGAGGGACCAGGGGGTGGCAGAGTGGATGGGCTCTGGAGACTCACTTGGGAGACTGGTGACTCACTGATCATTAAAACAGAAAAAAATGGGCTTTTCCTTTAGATGAAACAGCTTGCTCAAAGGCACGAAGACTTAGCAAGAGCCGAGCATAGACAGGAGCCAGTGTGGAAAATATGAGTGGGTGTTTTCTGAGCAGACACTGACGATGACAGGGAAAGTGGGAAGGTGCCGCAGATTGATAAGTCATGAATCTCCTCTGAAAGTGTTTTGATTCTCTCCTGGAGGTGATGCTGAGACATGGGGGCAATTTCAAGCAAGGAGTTGAAATTCTATACAGTGAGAGGACAGACTTCAAAGGCAGAGGGGTTGAAGGGAACTTTGCACATCACACCTTTCATTTGCATTTCATAGTCCTGTGTGCTATGAATGGCACAGATACAGCATGGGATGTAGTTTCTTACTTCAGAAGAAAAAGAGAAAAACAGGATTTTAATATTTGTGATAAAAGTTGCATTAAAAAAAAAACCAAAAACTGTCACCAAAAATAAGTGTTCTGTAAGTTAGGGTAGAGTGTCATCTGTCTTCTTACCACCACACCCCCCACACACACTCCCCCGTTTTCCTTTCCCATTTTTTCTTTCCTCTGTACTTTATTTCCCATGCACCCTCACCCCTGAAATCCAAAGACTGGAAAACATACACTTTCAGTTTTATGGTTCTTAAATTACGGTTAAATTCAGCTTTGAGTAACAAACATAAAAGAACTGAAATATTTTCTCTATTAACTGAGCTCAGAGGAAGGCAGCTCAGGGATTTCATGGAGGTTGAACGCTACAGTGTTCTCTGGGATAAAGTTGCTTGCGTTCTCTTTCTCCACGCTGTGATGCTCATTGTCATGGTCCCAAAGGGAGGTTTAACCATCACATTCAGGGTTCAAGTGTCAAGATGAAGGGGAAAGAATAGATAAAACACCAATCAACGTCTTCTAGGGAAATTTCCTGGGATCTTGCAAGATAATACTCTGCTTATATGCCATAGGTTAGAACTTAGTGATGAGGCCATATCCAGCCACAACAGAGGCTAGGAAAAATAGTGTTTATTCTGGGTAAGTGAGGCACAGGGACATAATGCCTGGCAAGATGTATGGAGGGCTCAGTGTTGGAAACCAGATAGTGAGTTAGACCACCAGGAGTCTCTACAGTAGTACTTTTGATATTTTAAATCAAACTGAATAACCATTTTAGAAATTTATTTCATGAAAATCTATCAACTTAGATGATATGTGTATGCATACTGTGTGTGTGTGTGTGTTGTGTACAACAGGAATATACACTAAACATAAAAATAGTGTGATATGTGGAAATACTTTTAGAAGACAAAGAAATTCAGAATATCTATTTGTTACTCAGCCATGTACGGATAAGGTCAGAAACATCGTTTTTGGTACTACCATTTTCTTCTATTTTTGTTTTCTAATTTTTTGAGCAGTGTTAGCTAGACTTTAGGAAGACTAGAGTCAGCCCCATGAAAATTTGGAGTAATTTTATATTAGCTACTGCAGCCAAGTAGAGCAATATTGTGATTATCATCTTACATTCTCATATATCTTCAGGACATTGTCTTTCCTACTATGTGTATAAGTTCAGGAATACATAAAATATTAAAATAAAACTCCATATAAATATGTTTACATTATTCTAACAGTAACAGAATTTGTCTCAAGACAGAAAAAATAGTGACACCATGAATGATAGTCTCTAATTTATTTCCTTTTATTTATTTATTCTTAGTCAACACAGTAGCAATGTCCGTGCATGTATTTTGATCTATAAATAATAGAATAACATTGCAAATTCACGAATGCCTATTTGGCTCAATATTTGAATAGCTTCCTTAATTGCCTCTGTGTAAAGAGGAACTTAGTGAAAAAGCAGGATTTTATTGATAAAATATGATTTTCTTATCCAATATTTGTGTCTTTGATTGTGATAGTCTTTGAAGTGAAGCGAAGTATAATGTTAACCAAAATCAAAGCATGCTTTTAGAAAGTTTTTCTGTAAAACATTTTTAAGATTAAATATTTGAACATGAAATTTGATATCTTCACACTACTCTTGCAGCACACATTCTGAATTAATTTGTCTATTCGTCATTTAGCTTTCATTCAACAAACATTAACTTATTGGCTTCTTTATAAGAAGTACTTCACAGGATACAGAAAATACACAGTGTGAGACTAAACACAAAACAAAACAAACAAAATAATAAAACTGAAAAAACCATGCACAAAGGGAAAATTAGATAACATCTATGTAAATGATTAGAATGCTGGTGTGCCATAATGAAACAGGATTGGCTAATGCTATGGTAATTTAGAGGATCAGATGATTCCACTGAGGTTTGGTATCCAGGCTTGCAAGTGAATGGTTTGAGATTTTACCCTACTATCAAGTTAACAAGTTAGGCTGCTGTAATTTTGGAGATGCGGACAGAACCTATGAGACTCAGAAGCAGAGAAGAATGACCTTCTTACCCATATTATAGTAAGTGGCATGAATTCTCTTTGCCCCTTACTTCTTACCTCCCATTGGGGAACGTGAAGCAGTCATACACACACTATGGGTCATGGCTAAGGAACCCCAAGCTTTGGAATCTTCAGTGTTATATTGGGTCTGCAAACAGACCTCTTTAATCCTTATCCTCAAAGAGGACACCATAATCCAGTCAGAAAATAAATCCACTTTCTGCCCCAAAGGGAAGTTCTAACTTTCTTCCACGGCTGTTTGCTACACAGGTATCCAAGGAAAAATAGCATCAAACAAAGCTGTCAATGCCACTCATTCAGAAGATGTATAGAAACACAAGAGACCCCAAGAGATTTTTTTTCTCCAAAACAGAGAGGGCTTTGTGGGGAAATATTTGTTAGGCTAGTCCTCAGAGGATAGGTATTACTAAGTGGAATTTGGAGAGTAAGGCTCTTAAGGCTAAGAAAGAGGAAGGAGTCATGTGGAGGGAGTAAGGCCTGTTTGTACACACATAATGTTTTCATAACCACCTACATGAAACTTAATATCTGTTTCACTTACAATATTAATATTTTTTAAAGACTTTGAGAGAGAGAGAGAGAGAGAGCTCAAGCAGGGGGAGGAACAGAGGGACAATCGGACTCCCTGCTGAGCAGGGAGCCTGACATAGAGCTTGATCCCAGGACCCTGAGATCATGACCTGAGCTTGAGCCCAGGACCCTGAGATTATGACCTGAGCTGAAGTCAGATGCTTAATGACTGAGTCACCCAAGTGCCCCACAATATTATCTCTAACAGAAAAACACAATATGAAAAAGGTAATGCTTTCTGATTTATGTTATTTTTATATTATATTTTAGAGAGAGGCATACTTTGAGATGATTTTAAATATATATGTATATATATATATATATATATATATTTATGTCTGTACCTCCTTTAAGCAAATACAATTTGTCAGCTCAAACTTTGGGGCTATAGGAATGTCCTGAAAAGGTCAGATTGTGATTGAAAATATTGATTTGGCAATCAACCTAGTGATGAAACAAATTTAGGCAAAGCCCTCCACAGTCTCTGTGGTTTAGGAGTATATGCATTTTGACTGTAAGAGGGGTTCCAGTTGACACAGATTGAGAAGAGTAAAATTGCTAAACAGATAAATTACCAATTGAAAGAGAAAAACAACTGTTTTCTCACAGTAAAAACAGTGAAGGACAAGAAGGTAAAACAAAACTCAGAAGTCAATATCATTAGAAATTGAACAAGACCTAGATTTAGAAAAAGAGAATGATACCAATATTCTTTTTTTAAATTAATTGTTGTTTTATTTATTTTCAGCATAACAGTATTCATTTTTTTTTAGTATTCATTATTTTTGCACCACACCCAGTGCTCCATGCAATCCGTGCCCTCTATAATACCCACCACCTGTTTCCCCCAACCTCCCATTCACCCCCCCATCCCGCCACTTCAAACCCCTCAGATTGTTTTTCAGAGTCCATAGTCTCTCATGGTTCACCTCCCCTTCCAGTTTCCCCCAACTCCCTTCTCCTCTCTAACTCCCCATGTCCTCCATGCTATTTGTTCTGCTCCACAAATAAGTGAAACCATATGATAATTGACTCTCTCTGCTTGACTTATTTCACTCAGCATAATCCCTTCCAGTCCTGTCCATGTTGCTACAAAAGTTGGGTATTCATCCTTTTTTTTTTTTTTTTAGATTATTTATTTATTTATTTGACACTCAGAGATCACAAGTAGGCAGGGAAGCAGGCAGAGAGAGAGAAGGAAGCAGGCTCCCCGTTGAGCAGAGAGCGCGATGCGGGGCTCGATCCCAGGACCCCGAGATCATGACCTGAGCCAAAGGCAGAGGCTTTAACCCACTGAGCCACTCAGGCGCCCCTATTCATCCTTTCTGATGGAGGCATAATACTCCATAGTGTATATGGACCACATCTTCCTTATCCATTCATCCGTTGAAGGTCATCTTGGTTCTTTCCATAGTTTGGCGACTGTGGCCATTGCTGCTATAAACATTGGGGTACAGATGGCCCTTCTTTTCACTACATCTGTATCTTTGGGGTAAATACCCAGTAGTTCAATTGCAGGGTCATAGGGAAGTTCTATTTTTAATTTCTTGAGGAATCTCCACACTGTTCTCCAAAGAGGCTGCACCAACTTGCATTCCCACCAACAGTGGAAGAGGGTTCCCCTTTCTCCACATCCCCTCCAACACATGTTGTTTCCTGTCTTGCTAATTTTGGCCATTCTAACTGGTGTAAGGTGGTATCTCAATGTGGTTTTAATTTGAATCTCCCTGATGGCTAGTGATGAGAATGATACCAATATTCTTGATAGTTTAATCCAAAAGTGATGGAAACCACAGCTCCCGCATCAGACATATGCCTGAGAACGCATCTTGCCAGCAATGGGAGTTATGCTTGTAACCTCAAGATATTAGAACATCCTGAAGGTAATGCAAACACACACATATGGCTATATAGATATGTATTAAATAATTATTTATTAAACTTAAAATGGCTCTTGTTCAGTATTTATAACTTTCATCTGTATAAGTATGCCAGAATTCAAACATAAAATGAATTCCCTTATATTTAAATCTGCCTGACAGTATGACGGCTTTAAATAATTCATCATGGAGAAGTTAAATTGCTTTAGCTTCAAGATGACACAAAGAACAGCTTTCTCATGTGGTGAATATACAGGTTTGACAGTTGGGAAGCCCTGCTTAGGTGTATTGAACATCATGTTCCCATTGACTCATACTTCCTCCACACAGGATGTTTTTCTTATATCTCACACTGAAAGTAATTCCAAATAATATGGACTTTCCATTATGCTTTATCTTCCTGACATTTTATGTTTAAGCTAGGCTTGCTTCTGTGCAAAATCAGATAAATTCCTACTAAGTAACATATAATTCTAGAGTTTAGAACTTGGTGGCAATTATAATTCTAGGATTTTTGAATATGTGGAATTTCACATTTCACCTATGGAGACTGGAATGATAAAATCATGAAATAAAGTCTACAGAGTATTTTTTTTTTTAGCAAAGACTTTTTTTTTTTCAAAATAATAAAGAGGACAGCACTTTCTTAAAAAGAAAGAAAGAAAGAACAAACAAAAGACATTCCCTAGACCTCTGTAGAGTTCAAAGTTTATAAGTTAAGAACCAGTTGGTTAAAAAAAAAAAAATCCAGTGAAATGCACATGTTATGAGCAGTAACATTTGGGATAAATGTGAGAATCCATTTCTCTAAGAATATAAGAATATTGTTTCCTTGGAACCCTCAGAAGGAATGTCTGCACTGAATATCTAAACGCCTATTTAATCTTGGGTCATGTGAGTAACTCAGTGTAAGGAAAATAATTTATAAATAATACTCAGTTATTAAATCATAAATTCAAATAATCAGGTTGCTGCACATGCTCAAAGATAATTCATGAGAATCTTTATTCATAAATTAAAAATGTGAAGCTCAGAGAAAAAAATTGCTTATAAAAATGTGATAGTGTTGTGCAAGAAGAACATTTGAGGTCCTTTGACTCATAGTACACTGTTACTAATGCTACTATGGCTGAAGGAGCAGAGTAGCTGGAAGCAATGTTTCACCACTGAAACAGTGTAGCTAGAATGACTCTTAGTTCATGCAACTGCCACTAGATTTGCCCACAAGGCTGCTGGAATCAGGTCTACTATATCTTGACCTTGAGAACCTCACCACCATTGTGAAAAATTTCTCAGTGGTCTCCATTCACCCATCATTTGTTTCAGGGAGCTGGAAAATATAATTAACATCCATATGTCATTGGTATATATTCTAACTAAAAGGCTGTAAGAAGAAAGTGTCAGATCCCTAAGAGTTCAGAGGTGAAAGGGTTCTGAGAGTTCATATAGTGGATTGTTCCATGAAAGTAGGGAAGGTATTTGAGTGCTGCTTAATCAGAAGATGGCAGATGTCTGCAACATGTTTCTACTGGGTTAGTCTCAATATTTTATTTTATTTTATTTTATTTTAAAGATTTTATTTATTTATTTGACAGACAGAGATCACAAGTAGGCAGAGAGGCAGGCAGAAAGAGAGAGGAGGAAGCAGGCTCCCTGCTGAGCAGAGAGCCCGATGTGGGGCTCAATCCCAGGACCCTGGGATCATGACCTGAGCTGAAGGCAGAGGCTTTAACCCGCTGAGCCACCCAGGCGCCCCTCAATATTTTATTGTAATTTGTATTTTAATTCTTTATAACGTATGCAAGGATCAATTTCTTAAAATAGAGCATATTTTTATATTTGGAGTTCTCTCTCCTCATCGTAAATGAATTTACTTACATAAGTACAGTAGTAATATTTACATTTGTTCTTTCATTCCACAGAGCCTTATATATCATTTTATAATTATCATAGTAGAGATTCTAAAGATAAATTTGCAGATTAAAATGCATTTATATATTTTTGGAATGCCAGACAAGATCAATATTATAAAGAACACATTAATCGTATATATCTGTAATGCACTACAAAAACTACTTTCTTCACCTTCACTCATGAATTATGCTTTGTTAAACAACTTAGCATAAAGGGCAAAGATGTTAATTTCATTTCAAAATCACACCAAATGGTGTGAAAGTATTAAGATAGCACCTTTTATATATTCATCAACTTGACTTCTAAGAACAACTAAAGTTTCTTTTTTGAAATTTGTGACTTGAAAATTGTCTGTTGATACATAAAAAATATATAAAATTATCCAAATAATTTATTAGACTAAAAAATATTAAAGTCAATTATTTAAGCCACAAATTTTGGTAGATGAGAAAATTGAGATTCAAAAAAATTAGATGATTCACATGTTTGTACTGCAAGTGCATTGTTGGGGGGAAACAAAGGAAAGAAAACTTGCTTTTTTTCTGACTTTCCAGTGCTCTCATCAAGTTGGAGCTACAATGGTATTTTTTAAAAATATGTTAGATTGACTTCTTTAATTTAGTCATATGCACTTAAGTTTCTTCCATGTCTTTTCATGATTTGATAGCTCATTCCTTTGTGGTGCTGAATAATATTCCATTGTCTGGCATTCCACAGTTTATCCAGTCACCTACTGAAAGAAATCCTGGTCACTTTCGGCAATTATGAACAAAGATGCTATTACTATTTGCATGTAGGTTTTTGTGTGTACATAAGTTTTCAACTCTTTTGGGTAAATAACAAGAAGCACAATTGCTGGTTGTATGATAAAAGTATGTTTAGTTTTATAAGAAACTGCCAAATTGACTTATAGTATTGCTATTTTGCGTCCCACCACTCGTAAATGAGAATTCCTGTTGCTTTTCATCCTCATAAGTATTTGGTATTGTCAGTGTTTCAGACTTTTACCATTTCTAATAGGTGTGTAGTGGTATCTTATCATTGTTTTAATTTGCATTTCCCTATTGGCATATGTGGATTATCTTTTCATATGCTGATTTGCTATCTGTTTATCTTCTATGGAGAGATGTCTGTTAAGGTCTTTGGCCAATTAAAAAAAAAGTAAAAATAAATTAAAAATGGATTTTTGGGTCAACTTTAATTTCAGTCAGTGAAATATTTATCTTTTGCTTCCGTAAAAAATGGCAAACTTCAAGTTGTATTTACCAGATAATTAAAATTAAATCCTAGTTCTAGCCCAATACGATTCTTGCACAACTGGTAAAAAAAGTATAACAATTAACCCTAATTATAGGGAGTGATACTGATAGAGAAAACCACCATATTCTAAGTCTCATTTGAGATATATTTTTTTAAGATTTTATTTATTTATTTGACAGAGAGAGATACAGCGAGAGGGGAACACAAGCAGGGGAAGCAGGAGAGGGAGAAGCAGGCTTCCCGCTAAGCAGGGAGCCTGATGTGGGGCTCAATCCCAGGACCTGGGGATCATGACCTGAGCCGAAGGCAGACACTTTAACAACAGAACCACGCAGGCGCCCTCCATCTGAGATTTTGTTTAATTCCTGACTCGATACAAATATTTATCTCAGGGTAAAAGAATTATCCTGTGGCTACTTATGTATATTCCGTTTGTTAAATCCTTTTATCATCATGTCATTCACCTTGTAATTCATTCAGATCTACATTCCAGTTTGTGTTGGTGTACAGGGGTGAATTTCATGAAACGAGAAAGTGATTCATCTAATATTTTTACTAGCTAGAATAGCTATAATCTTGAATACAATTTTTTTTTTCTAAATATGTATTAAAACCCACATAGAGTGGTGCCTGGTTGTCTCAGTCAGTTAAGCATCTACTTTCTGCTGAGATCATGATCTTAGTTAGTGTCCTGGGGTCAAGCCCCTCATAGACTCCCTGCTCAGAGGGGAGCCTCTTCTCCCTCTCTCTCTGCCTCCACTCCCTAATTTGTGCTCTGTCTTTCTCTCTGTAAAATAAATAAAATCTTTAAAAAATAAAGAAATCACACATATAAAAAATACAGCAAAATTTGCTACACAGTTTCATGTTTTTATAAGCTAATAATTTTAGGGTCAACCTTTTTTTTTCTCTTCTCCTGTTTCTTCTCTTCCAGAAATGGTTCTAAAGCTTTGCTTTATTGTCAATTATACTAAAATCTAAGCGCAATTCCTCAATATTTCTTATTTAAAAATCAGAGCATCTCCTCCTGCTCTTTTTGCCACCATTCTTTAGTTCCTTTTACTTTTCTTTACATAGCCGTTACAATTACTTGAATGTCATCTTCAGTCTTGAAATCTGTTCTGCCTGTATGTGAAGACCACACCTCACAGGCCTCTCAAAGTCCAGTCAAGTGATAATTCAGCCTATTGATGCTCTCATATTAGCTGTGCCAATCTGATCCCCATATACGGAGTTATTTTAAATTGCATACATTTCTTTTCAGTCATCTTTTCTGCTGTGTTTTATTTTCTTCTATTGTATGTACTAAGAAATTCAAGTACCTGCTTCCTTGATCTGTGACAATTTTTCAATGCTAAAGAATTTTGAGTATTTTGTTGATGTACAGTGAGTCACATGTAGTATGTAATCCAAGCGTAGCATGTGTTGTGAATTTGTATCACATTGAACAAAAAACAAAACAAAACAAAATAAACACAAAAGCAAATAAAATTTACAGTTACTATGGAGTGCCTAATAGATCACATATTATCAGAGATCATATTACACATGTTCAAATACTCATGGTCAGTTTTTGAGCATATGTTTCTGCATTCCCTAGAGCTACATTTCTGTTATTTCAAAAGATTTTATATACACACGTATATAAATACACAATATGCATATATATGTATGTATGAGAAAATATCCAAATACATAAATTGTTTTGAAATACAAATATAGGGGCGCCTGGGTGGCTCAGTGGGTTAAAGCCTCTGCCTATGGCTCAGGTCATGATCCCAGGGTCCTGGGATCGAGCCCCGCATCGGGCTCTCTGCTCAGCAGGGTGCCTTCTTCCCTTCCCCTCTCTCTGTCTGCCTCTCTGCCTACTTGTGATCTCTGTCAAATAAATAAATGAAGTCTTTAAAAAAATACAAATATATACATATATAGATATAAATAGTAACATATATATTTATATAAATTTGTTTTTAAATATTGAAAACAGCACAGATAAGGAGGTCCTTATAAAAATGTTTGCAGTATGTAGGCTTATGCATGACTACATGTTTTCATGTATTTCCAAAAGAATTTGTATAGATTCTTATCAGCCTCATACTATAAAATATTATAATTTGCATTCCGAATGAATACTTAAAGTGACCATGTTTTTTAATATATATAATTTTCTCTCTTTCCATTAGGTAGAAAATGATTGTCCGTGTTCACTTACTGTGAAGATTTGAAATCAGACGACTACAGCTTTGATTCTCCCAAGTGTTTCAGGATGTAAATATAGTCTGACCTTTCCCTGATGGGCAGTTAAATCATGGACACGCTAAACAATTTACTTTGGACTGTCCTTTCAAAAGATGCTCTGGCTTCTCTCTTGAATGCGCACTAAGCATTTGTAACTGACAAGGAAAAGAAAGGAGACTGTGAACAGGAAAGCTATCTTACAATGAAAATTACGAGCACATCTTGCATCTGTCCAGTCCTAGTGTGTCTCTGTTTTGTGCAGAGGTGTTATGGAACTGCTCACCACAGCTCCATCAAGGTGACCAGAAACCAGACCAAACATATTGAAGGAGAAACCGAAGTCCACCACCGTCCCAAAAGGGGATGGGTTTGGAATCAGTTCTTTGTTTTAGAAGAACATATGGGACCAGATCCTCAGTATGTTGGAAAAGTAAGTTTTTCTTATTCTTTTTCCTATTCTAAGAAATTATGGGATAAGACGAGAGTGGTGTTGGGTTGGTTTTGGAAAAGACATGGAAAGTAGAATGAAATATACTTTGGAATACTATTTCTTATGCTAAATGATTTAAAATAATGACTGTAAAAAAAAACAAAACTTTAGCAGTCATGTCACCTCTCCCTAAATATTCGTTCATCCATGCTGGACTGGATCCTCACTGGCATATTACTCTCTACATTCTTTTGCATAAAATGGAAATATTTAATTGAACACACAATTGGGCAATTTTGCCTTTATTACTATGAAGGTATATTGGAATTCACAAAGTCATTTATTGGCACATTGATATTTACAGTTTTTAATCTATTGCTAATGCACATGAAGCAAAAAGAACACACTTTTTCATGACATCTGATTTATTTTTATTAATTGTTACAGAAATTGTGTTTGAATTTAAGTCATCTTTTAAAAGCACATGGGCAGGGCGCCTGGGTGGCTCAGTGGGTTAAGCCGCTGCCTTCGGCTCAGGTCATGATCTCAGGGTCCTGGGATCGAGTCCCGCATCGGGCTCTCTGCTCAGCAGGGAGCCTGCTTCCTCCTCTCTCTCTCTGCCTGCTTGTGATCTCTCTCTGTCAAATAAATAAATTAAAAAAAAAAAAAGCACATGGGCATTTTTTTCCATTCCCCAAATTAATTTCCACTCAAATGCTGATATATTTTAAATACACATTCAATATACACAACAGGTACAGATTTTCTTAACATTCCAAAAGAATGGAATTGATAAAATAATCAGTAACTTCAGACCACCTTCCCTTTCTCTTGAAAATACAAGACAATTTAATCGCTTATCAAACCCATTAGGAAATTGTGCGCTCAGTAATAGGGGACAGCTTAACCATGTGTCATGTAGGCTCCAGGGTAGAGAATAGCATGGGAGGTATAGAGACCTTCTGATGAATTATGGATCGTGGGAGACAACCACTTAGATTAGTTCAGTACCTCTGGGAGAAACAGTAAGCACAGCAGTAGAATTTCCATGACTGCAGGCTCAGTGAATTCCATCTCCCTGCTTGACTATTTATTTTCACTTTAGTACTGTTGGTAGTTAAAAAAAAAGTTCTCCATCCAAGCCATGGTGTTTCCCTCACGTGCAGGCAGTTCAGGATCACGAGCCATCTGCTTTACCCCTCATCCAACAGGGGGGCACTGGGTGGCAGCTGTATTTTCCATAGCCAGCAGGAGCTTCAGAGTCAGAATGTGGTACATAAAAAAAAGATCTGAAACCATTCAATCATTTTCTTATATGCATATTAAAATGAGACAAAACAACTCATCTTTATCATTTTCTTTTTTTTTTCCTGCAAAGTATTCCACAAAGTAAATGAAAACAAATGTGCTGAAATAAAAATGTAATATATGGAATTACTTGAAAGTTTTTTGCTTGTGAACTTCAAAATACTTTTCTGTAATAATTTATTATCCTTTGAAAGGAGGAAAATAAGAAAAAAATATTTCCTCCCATTAGGGGTATACCCAAAGGAAAACATATTTTACTATACATATATACATATACATATATATATTGTTATGTATATTTCTTGTCAGTTCAATCTAAGTGAAAAAATTTGATCAAAAAAGACAGATTAGACAACTTTCATTTCGTTTTGCATCATCCCATTTGGTAAATGATGAAGGTAGGTCAATTTCAAACATTCTTTCTGGGCTGGAGGGCTGATGAACATAGGGTTGAAAGCTTGTTACCCACCACGTGGGAGTGGAGGTCTATGAAGCTATTCATGTTTGTGAAGGTTCTGAAGAAACTGGTATCTGCTCTATTGTTTGTAGTAACAGTAGACAAATATAATGGTTATACCCAAGGATGTGGTTCTCTTACTCACTATCTGACCTTATCCACTCACTTGGTCTTTCTCCTCTATTCTAATCTTTTTTTTTATGAGAAATTCTAACTTGATTATATAGATTCTTTCCATTCCCCTCTTACTATATACATACATAAAAACATCACAGATTTTTAAAAGACTATAAAACTCAATCCATATTAGGATATAGTTTTATATAAGCTATCACAACTAAAATGTATGCCATCCACCAAGACCACCTATCATTGGAGTAGACTCACTGCCTTCATGAGATACCAATGATTTGTAAGTGAAAAGCTAGGTTTGAGTTATAGCTTCTCTGCTTATTATCTGTATTATAGAGGGAGGGTTCTTCAATTCTCTGTATTTCTGTGTCCTTAATGGTAAAACTGGGAAATATTGTTTGGTATTTCTGATACTAATTCAGCTATAAAGGTTAGTTTATGGCTTAGATCATGGGTCAGTTAGATTATAGTTTGTGTGCCAAATTCAGCCCGTGCACATTTTTGGTACTGCCTACATACTAAACAAGTTTTGGGTTGTGTGTTCTCATTTCTAAATTCTTGATTTTTTTAAAAAAAATAGTTTTTGTGACATATGGAAATTATATGAAATTCAAATTTCAGTTTCCATGACTAATGCGTTTTTTATAATACAGGCGCACTTATGCATATATGTATTGTATATGGCTATTTTCAAGCCACATTGGTAGGATGAAGAGGCGGCCAGAGAAAGCAAGGCACTCAAAGTCTGAAATATTTACTAATGGCATTTGCAGGAAATGTTTGTGAGCTCCTAGTTAGGATGCCTGCCTCACCTAGTATACTGTGGATTCTTTAGAAGCAAGTCCTGGGACTACTTCGTCTTAACACTTAGAGTATCTATCTCAGTGCCTGCTGTAATGATCAAACGCTAATCCAAGAAAAGTGCTCCCTGAGATATAAACTTCTGTAGTCATGTTAATGGTTGTGATAATTATTTGAAGTTATTGAAACCAATTCTCACTCATAATTGCTTTTATGGTGTAGAGAATTTTTGAAAATTTTGAAATTTTCAAATGGAGAGATTTTTGACTTCACCATTTTCACTGGGGTACAATTGCCTCATAGATATTTTAATGGATGTTTAAGTGTGGTGTTTTAATTTTTATTGTTGTTGTTTCATTCCTATTTCATGCAACTAGGTAATGAGTGCTCTTCTACACATATTTAACATATATTATGTCTGTGGTAGAAATTTCCAAAAGTGATATTCTGATTCAGATAAATAAATCTTTAATTTTGGTAGTATTACTAGATCCCCCTCCATAGGTAATGTAGTATTTTGCACTTCTCTTCCTGATGTAAAAGTGACTATTTTTTGACAGCAATGCCAATAATGGGATTGTAAAACTTGGAATTTTGCAAATATGATAGGTAAAAATAGCATCTTTGTGTATTTTTAATGTATATTTCTCCCATAATGAGTGAAATTCATATTTGAGAGATACAAATTTTTTTTTACTAACTGTCCATGTCCTTTGATATTAAATTCTTTTGTTAGACTCTTTAACTTATCAGTAATAGTTCTTTATATAGTAGGTATAATAATATCTTGCCAATGATATAAGTTATGAATAGTTTTTCAACAGTTGATATTTGTCTTTGGACTTCATTTATAATTTCTGCTTTATAAAAATTTATTATTTTAACATAGAAATTCCTATTATTTTTTTGTTCTTTGTTTTTTTTTTGTCCTAATGTTTTCTTTTTTGACATATAACTAACATACAGTGTTATATTAGTTTCAGTTGTAGAGTGTACTGATTCAGTGGTTCTCCACATTACTCAGTGCTCATCCTGACAAGAGAACTGTCAATACCCTTTATTTGACACATCCCCTTACCCACCTCTCCTCTGGTGGCTACCAGTCTGTTCTTTGTATTTGATTGTTCCGTGATCTCTTTTTTTGTTTGTTTTGTTTTTTAAATTCCATATACGAGTGAAATCGTTTGGTATTTGTCTTTCTCTGTTTTATTTATTTCACTTACGTTGTATCGTCTAGGTCCACCCAAGTTGTTGTGGATGGCAAGAGCTCATTCTTTTTTATGACTGAATCATATTCCTTCATATGTGTGTGTGGGTACACACACACACACACACACACTGCATCTTCCTTACCCATTTATCCATCAACCACTTGAAATGTTTCCATATCCTTGTTATTATAAATGATGCTGACTAAACATAAGGGTGCACATATCTCTTTGAATTAGTGTTTTGCTTTCTTTGGGTAATACCCACTAGTGCAATTACTGGATCATATGATAATTCTATTTTTTAATTTTTTTAGGAAACTCCATACTCTTTTCTACAGTGACAGTATCAGTTTACACCTCCACCAATAGGGCAAGAGGGTTCCTTTTTCTTCAAATCCTTGCCAAGGCTTGCCATTATTTTTCTTTTTGATTCCCGCCACTCTGACAGAGTTAAGGCAATATTTCATTTCACCTGTCAGAATGGCTAGGATCAGAAAGACAAGAAAGTCCTAGCATTCTTTGACTAAACCATATATTTTTAAAAGATTTTATTTATTTATTAATTTGAGATAGTGAGTGACAGAGCATGGGGGAGATGGGCAGATGGAGGGAGAGAAGCAGATTCCCAACTGAGCAAGAAGCCCAGCATGAGGCTCCATTCTAGAATGTCCGGATCATCATGGGAGCCAAAGGCAGACACTCAACTCACTGAGCCACCCAGGCTCTCCTTGACTGATCCATATTTGTATTTGACTTGGAATCTTTTGAAATGTGAGGCCATTGGTGTTCAGAATTAGTGACAGTAGATAAAAATAACATTCTTCAGGCCTTAATATATATCATTTATCACATATATTAGGATATATTGTTTATCAAATAAAAAATGGTGTGAAAGTGGGAATGCTTATGTTAGAGACCAGAAATTACAACTTAGAATACAGATGAATTTCTGTTTTTTAGCTACTTGCTTTTGGCTGTTTTCCTTGTCTCCTGTTTCCTAATAGATTGTACCCTAGATGTTCAGGTTGTCATTGCAAAGTGTATTGACTCTAACTAGTTCATGTTGCAAATATGTAAACATATGTATTGGTAGAATTTACCTAAAAATATACATTGCAAATAATGCAAAAAATACACATTGAAAATAATCCACAACTGCTGGCAATAGGTTTCATATATTTCCAGTGGTAACTCCTTGTGATTAGCTATCTGCTTTGCTCCGTAAATATGTATGATTTTCATTTGAATAATATAATAGAAGATTACTTCTTTAACTAGCCAGGCAGTCTTACATAAAAAATAAAGGAAACTGTTTTTCCAGAATATCTGTAAGGGGATATTTTTTACATTGCATTATTTGATAATTAAGGAGAGTGGAATAAAAATCGTAAATAATAAGTAAGACACTAAAAAAAGGAGCTTCTACTTCACAGTGCATTTTAGGCAAAGATATTTAGTCTATTCACAATTTTATGTTTAGGTGTAGGGCTCTGTTGACACTGAAGATATATTTAATAATAAAGGTTAATGAAAACTTAGAATTTTTCAGAACAGGCAAATGAATTTCCTACATTTACAGTGTATCTTCTCCGTTTGTAACTATTAGAAATTTTTCTAGATATAAAAAGCTATTGCTTACATCTATTAAGAGTTTAGTTACTGGGACGCCTGGGTGGCTCAGTTGGTTGGACGACTGCCTTCGGCTCAGGGCGTGATCCTGGAGTCCCAGGATCGAGTCCCACATCCGGCTCCCAGCTCCATGGGGAGTCGGCTTCGCTCTCTGACCTTCTCCTCGCTCATGCTCTCTCTCACTGTCTCTCTCTCTCAAATAAATAAATAAAATCTTTAAAAAAAAAAAAAAAGAGTTTAGTTACTAAAATATTACCACTCCCCCTCCCAAAATTGCATCCTATCCTGAATAGATGAGTATACACAATTATTCTCAAATTGTTTTAGTAAAAACAAAAAAACATAGAAGATAAGCAAGGAATTTTAGTAAAACAAGGGACCTAAGAAATCATCTTGCCAAATTTTTCAAGTAATAGGAAGTACCAATGCTCAGAACAGTTAAGCCACCTCTTCTTGCTCATGGGATTAGTTATGGCTCTGCCAAAGAAGGAACTGTAAGGTATCTAATTCTTTAATGGGGATCAATTTCTAGTAAACAGTGCATGAAATTCTTCTCTCATCATCACTATTACTGCCATTATTCTATATTATTTTCTTTCTGTAAAAGAGAACCTTCAAAACTCTTTTAATATGATGTGCATTAGTTTCTAATTAAATAAATGATTTTGAGGTTAAAAAGAGAATAAATCATGGAGAAAGGATAGGGAAGGTTTAAGCTTTCAGAAAAGAATGTATGATATCTTTAATGTCATTATGAGCTCTGAATTAAAAATTAAGTGTGCAGCAGGGAAAGGTCCCAATTGTCATCTAATATTGTCAAAATGATAATTTTATGAGCGTTTTATCATAACTTCTTTGAAATGGAAAACTTCATGTATCAAAACATGGCATTTGAATTTTGTACAGATGACAATGTGATGACATGATGTCGTGTGAAATTATGACACATGGTTCTATATGGAAATGGAACTTTTCAAATAATTATCACGGAGATTTAACTATTTAGATCCAGTACTATAAATTAGATGCATAAAAGAGGATTTTGATTTGGTATGCATTTCATTTAATTTGTAGAGATTTAGAATCTTTTTTTGAACAAATCAGATTTCATTAAGGTTAATTACATTTTTAGAGAATATGTGGCATTTTTGTATTTAAATATAACTTTAAAATGTTTAAGTTAATTAATGCATTTCCTAATGCTACACTGACAATTTTTTAAAGGTCATAATACATATGCCATGGCCATGACATTTATATTTATTCACATTGTGAACTTTATATTACTCTATAAACATATCCATCTGGGTGTGTGTTTGTGTGTGAGTGCGTGTATCAGCGGTGCTAACCCAGAGATGATACTCAACCCTGGGAGATTCGGCAATGTCTAGAAAAATTTTTGCCAGGGGGAAATTGTCTGTTATAGTTGGCATCATCAGTAGGGTTCATGGTGCTTAAAGGGCCCAGAAAATGTTTTAATGCATTTTCAAATCAGAATAAAATATAAAAATAAGTATTTTTCAGGCTGTATTATATTAGTCTGTATATCAATATAAATATAAACAGATTTTATCATTTTAATTGAAAATGGGACCCAAAAGGAAAATGGCCCATGGAAATTCTTATGTGACTCTGATTTGGGGTTCAGTGTACTTCTTTCTGAAATATAACTGTGTTCCATTTCTTTTTAATTCATATACTTGATTTTTAAATTTTAATTCCAGTGCAGTTAACAAACAGTGTCAGTTTCAAGTGTACGATATAGGGATTCAACAATTCCACACCTCACCCAGTGCTCAGCATGACAAATGAACTCTTTAATCCCTATCATCTACTTCACCCAACCGGCTATCCACCTCCTTCACCAAGAAGAGGTCACTTAATTCTTTTGAGCATCATGGTTTTCGATTGCTTGAAAAATTTATCAAGGTGATTTCTTACCTCCTTTATTTTACTGAAATTCCTTGCTTATTTTCTATGCGTTTGCTGCTCTTAATAAAGCAGTCATCAGTTTGTTCTCTCTAGTTAAGAGTCTGTTTCTTGGTTTGTCTCTAGCTCTCTTTATTTTCCTTTCATCCTTTGTTTTATTTCTTAAATTCCACACATGAATGAAATCATGTATTTATCTTTCTCTGACTCATTTATTTCACTTAGCATAGTATTCTCTAGCTCCATCCGTGTCTTTGCAAAAGGCAATATTTCATTCTTTTTTATGGCTAAGTAATATTCCATTGTATGTATGTAGATAAGATAGAGTTTTATATATCACTTCTTTATCCATTCATCAATCAAGGGACATGTGGGCTCCTTCTTTTATTTGGCTATTGTAAATAACACTGCTATAAACTCAGGATGTATGTATTCCTTCAAAATAGTGTTTTTGCATTCTTTGGGTAAATACTCAGTAGTGTGATTACAAGATCATAGGGTAGCTCTGTTTTTAACTTTGAGACACCTTCATGTTGTTTTCCACAGTGGCTGCACCACTTTGCATTGGTACCAACAGTACAAGAAGGTTCCTTTTTCTCCACATCCTTGCAAACACTTGTCATTTCTTATGTTTTCTATATTAGCCATTCTGATAGGTATAAGGTGATATCTTACAGTTTTGATTTGCATTTCTCTGATAGTGAGAATGTTGATCATTTTTTTCCTGTGCTGTTGGCCATCTGTATTTTCTTCTTTGGAGCTATGTCTGTTAATGTCTTCTGCCAATTTTTAATTGGATTGTTTTTAGGATGTTTAGTTGTGTTTATTTGTGTAAGTTGTTTATATATTTTGGATACCAACCCTTTATTGGATATGTCATTTGCAAATATCTTCTTCCATTCAGTGGGTTGCCTTTTAGTTTTGTTTTCTTTGGTGTGCAGAAGCTTTGCATTTTGATGTAGTCTAAATAGTTTATTTTTGCTTTTACTTCCCTTGCCTGAAAAGACATATCAGGAAAAATTTTCTTATCAGGGTACCTGGGTGCCTCAGTCAGCTAAGCATCTCATTCTTGATTTCAGCTCAGGTTATGATTTCAGGGTCATCATATCAAGCCACGTTGGGCTCTGTGCTGGACGTGAAGCCTGCTTAAGATTCTCTCTTTCCCGGGGTGCCTGAGTGGCTCAGTGGGTTAAGCCTCTGCCTTCAGCTCAGGTCATGGTCTCTGGGTCCTGAGATCGAGCCCCTCATCAGGCTCTCTGCTCAGCAGGGAGCCTGTTTCCCTCTCTGTCTCTGCCTGCCTCTCTGCCTACTTGTGATCTATCTCTCTCTCTGTCAAATAAATAAATGCAATCTTAAGAAAAAAAAAATGTCTCTCTCCCCCTCACTCCCACCTTCCACTCACTCTCTAAAGAAAAAAGAAAAAAAAAATGTTGCCCTGGCAAATTTCAGAGAAATTACTGCCTGGGCTCTCATCTAGGATTTTTTGGTTAACTGATATGCTTTATAAAGTTCAAATAAATACCTTTACAGTAATCCTAAACAATAAAGATAACTTAGGATATTTAAACCCTCTTTGCTTTCAACTTTTATATTTGTCAAATATCTTATTCCTCATTAGAAAGTACTTTCCAAATATTTCATGATTCAAATTATTTAAACGTTAGATTTTCCTTGAATTTATTCAGATTTACCAATATCTATGTTTTCCATCGCTTCTACCCTTCTTTCTTTTTGGTTTGATTTTTTTTATTGCTTATATGCAATCCTTTATTTAACTTCTATTTTGCCATTTTGCGTGTGAGTAGTAAAACCTTTTTTTTTTAAACTGTATCATTCGTGTGTGTGTGTGTGTGTATGGGATTCTATGATGAGTTTTTCCATTATTGTTTTATTAAAGATATATTATATGGTGAATTCAATTTTTGATGGGAAATCTGTTGTGATTTCATTTTTTAATATCCTCTTTTGCTTAGGTTGATTTCAGGATTATTGTTGTTTTCTTTATGGCCTGTAGATGTACTAAGTATCTAAGCTTTTATTATTTTCCTTTATCAGACATTTAATTTCTTTCAGTCTGTATATTAAGTAAATAGGGTTGCCATTACACAGTACTATAAACCTAGTGGTTTAAACAACAAGAAGTTATTGTCTCACCATCCTAGAGGCTAGAAGTCTGAAATCAAGATGTTGGCAGAGTTGATTCCTCTTGGGGTTTCCAAGGGAAGACTTTTTTGATGGCATTCTCCTTAGCTTGTAGATAGCTATCTTTATGTTTACATGGTATTCTTCATGTATCTGCATCTCTGTGTCCAAATCTCCCCTTTTCATAAGAACATCAGTCAGATTAGAGTCCACTTAACGACCTCACTTTTACTTAATTAGCTCTGTAAAGAGCTATTTCTAAAAAAAGGTTAGAGGAGGTTAGACCTTTAACCTTTGAATTTTGCTGGTACAAAATTCAACCCATAGCAGTGTAGAATCAGTACCTATATAATTATTGAGATTTTTATATTTAATTATAAAATGTCAGTATATGTTGTTTCTTTGCAATTTTTAATTTCCTCAGTTATTTCATTCTGAAATTTCTGTTTGATATAATTTCTGTCAAATTTATTTCTAGTATATAAATCCTCTAAGTTGAATGTTTAGTATGTTCTTTGACTTACACGTGAATATTAATTTGATTATATTTTAAAATTTCTAATTGTATTTGGTTCCATTTTTCCTCTTTATGTAATGACCTGTTCTTTCATTTTTATTTCTGTTTCTTCTCTTAGGATTTTAATTATTGCAAACCACTAATTAACAATCTTGTTCAAATTTTCTAATCTGTGTTTGTGCTTGATGTGTTTTCATAATTCTTTTGTTTAGTCACTATCTGTTATGGAGATATGATCCCAGTATGCCTTTAAAAATTTTACAATTCATTTGTACTCAATAGTATACATAGTGGGAATAAGGATTTTGGTTGGCTTCCTCCAAAATATAGCTTGAGAAATATCAATGGAAAGCCACCTGGTATTAAGTTCTCTCTCCTTCCCTTTTCTCCTGGGAATTGTCTTTCATTGTTTTTAGCTCACTCATATAATTCTTCAGTGTTTAATTTCTATACATCATTTTGACCATTTATAGTAAGATACAAATCTTCTTTAGCTTTGTCTGGCATTTTATTGGTCATATCTTGCCTCTAGTTTTTCTTTATACAGAAACAATATTTGGATTAGATAATCTTCTTAGTATCTCTTCCGGATATAAATAATAGTATTAGTTTTACCATGCTTCAATATTTTCATGCAAAAGTAGAGATTAATCTAAATGTTTCCAAAATATCAAAGAGTAGAAATATACATTCCGAAAACCTTATCTCACTTCTTAACTAATTAAAGTCTGATTTAGTTCAACATGTATTTTTCCTAAGGAAATGAATAATTTTCGACATAGGTATTAGATTATTCTCAAGATACCTTTTTCAGTAGTTCATTGATTTTAATTCAATGAAATGATTTTGAACAATTGATTTTGAACACTGATTCAAGTTCAACTGATTTTGAACACTGCATTGCACTGGATCTCACATAATAAAAGTATTTAATTTGAACGTTGAGCCACAGGGTCTTCATCCAGGTTTTCATTTTTGTTTTGAAAATTCATAAAGAAGATACTAAGCATTCATTTTAAGAATTAGAATGAACGGTAATCAATTTCTTTCCTGTAGGATATTTATTTTTCCTATATATGATTTGTAACTGTATTCATAGAAATTAAAACTATATATGGTATGAGGTCATTTTCTACACTAAAAAATACTACAAAATATAAAACAAAACTAAACTATACTAACTTAATCATAGCCTTCGGTTTGCATTGTTCAGAACTATACTTTGATTACAGGTGAGCTTGTTTTAATAAACATTGAAGACTGCTTAAGATATATTCATTCATTCAAAATTTATTGAGTTCTTTCTTTGCTCTGGTCATTACCCTAGGTATTGATTATATGATTACAAACAAAGGAAATATATTAGAAGACATTGACATTAAACCGACTTTCACACAAAGACACATTTAATTAAGAACCATGATGAGGATTGTAGGAAAAAAATGTGCTCTCTGTAGTGTAAACCTTAGACTGGTGATAACAGAACTCTCTGAGGAAAGAATAGTCAGGCTGTTATCTAAAAGTGAATAGGAGCTAATTAGTCCACATTAGTGGTATGCTCATGACTCCTGGGAATGAAGACCAGTCCATGATGAAGGAGTAACACATGTAAAGATCCTGGCATGGAAGGGACTCTTTGGATTTGAGGTTCAAAGAAAGACCCAAGTACCTATAATTCATATTTAGAGAAATAGGGAGACATTGTTGACTTTTAAGAAGAAAATTACATGGCATCATTGTTTTTATTATTGGGCAATCACTTTGCTCTATGAACAACTGAATTGCAGGGAAGAAGCTCAGGAAAATCAAAAGTAGTTTAATTTCTGTAAAGGAGCTAATATAGAAACTGAAAGAAATAGAGTGTAGTTTGCTTACTTACATTTCCATAACGACTCAAGGGATAATGGATTCATGGACTGTATAATGCACTTTGGACTCAGGAGAAGACTTGAGACATATATATAAGTAACAGTGGTGGAAGTCACATCAGATAGGTAGCCTTGATTTTTCTACTATGTAATTGTTTAACCTTGGTAAGTCCGAATTTCCAAATGGAGTTTTATTATGCACATGAATAAGGCAGATGAAGGAAATGATTGCAGGGATTCTATTCACTTCAAAATTCACTGCTTCAGCATGAGCTCAATGGCTTTAAGAAACCACAGTATGCCACACTCTGTACTAGATGTGGAGGTTATGCTAATGAAATACCCAGTCCCGGTCATTAATGAAACTAATGAACAGGAGGCAAATTCAAGGACAAATGATCCCATCCCATCGCTAATGGTACAATAACAGTGTTAAGGACAAGGGTTGATAGTACAAGAGGAGATGTGACATACTTAAATAAATTCTCTTAAATTGGCTTGAACTAGTATTTTGCTATTTATAGAAAACGAGACAGAGTCTATTGGTTCAGAGAGCTACAATGGAATTTTAGGAGCAACATAACAAAGGTGCAGAAATAACATTCAAAAATGTGTAAGAACAGTAGCTGGAGCGCTGAGGAAATGTTGAGAAGACGGAGTGAGGTGAAGCTAGAGAGGATGATGGGTCCCAGATGACCTGACCCAGGAGGAGACGCAAAGGAGACTATCCAGAAGTGTTCATGAATGAATGGAAGGGTTTGCAAGTGGGAAGTGATAGGAGACATTTAGAATGAGTTTGGAGGCAGAAAAGATGCTTTACCAATGTCCAAATCTAAACTTAAATTTGATAATAACAATTTCAGAAGAAGAAATCAACCAAACAGTGTGTTAGGATGTAGAATTGATAAGATATCATCTTGACGAAGAGTGAGAAATGGAAGCAAAACCTTTTGAAGATGGTTGGCAAACTTAGCATATTGTGGTAGTAAAGAGTAAAAGAGGAGGATCCTGTCTGGTTGTGAAAGTGGTACAGTTAGGTTTGAACTGGGTGTGTCCAGGGTGCTTTGCGGGCCCACAGGTACACAGGCACAGAGTCAATGGATGTTGGATAAATGCAGAAATGGGAGACACTGGAGTTTAAGTGGTGGAAGGAATCATAGTAGATGAGGAAGGAGAATGTCTCAAGGAGGAGGAAGTGGACAATGAACTTTGATGCTTCAGTGAGGATAAAATAACACTGTATTATCTACTTAAAAGTTGTGTTAGGGGTAGATTTCATCTTAAGTGTTCTTACCACCACCACTACCACCACTGCTACTACTGAGGAGGGCAGGAGGAAACTTTTCATGGTGACTAGATTGTGGTGATGGTTTCACAGATGTATACTTATCTCCAGACTCATCAAGTTGTATATATTAAATATGTACATCTTTTTGTATGTGATTTATACCTCAAGGAAGTGATTTTAAAAACATAACCATGGGGACACATGGGTGGCTCAGTTGGTTAAGCATCTGACTCTTGATTTTGGCTTAGGCTCAGGTCCTGATCTCAGGGTCATGATATCAGGGTCCTGGGATTGAGCCCCATACTCAATGGGAAGTCTGCTCAAAGATTCTCTCTCTCTTCCCCTCCTCCTGCTCTTATTCTCTCAGTAATAAATAAATCTTAAAACAAAACAAAACAGAAAAACAGGAACTATGAAACATTTTTAAACGGAGAAAAAAATAACTGGATTTTTTTAAAAACTTTTTTTTAACAGATGAGGTTATTTTTTCCTTAATAGCATTAGCTGTGCCTAAGGGGCTGACCCGTACTGTAGAGTCTTGAGCAGTCATAGAGGAAGAAGGTTATATTTAAGGGGAATGTGTGGATTATTTAGTTACTTTACTTGTAGTACCTATTGCTGTCTTTCTGCCCTTTATCCGTTGCCCGCTAGCCATTAGTTGTCTAGAGCAGGTAAACATTTACATATTCCTCCGCCTGCTACTAATCCTGAACTCTTTGAATCTACCTTACTGATTGACACTATGTTTGTATTGGTCAGTAATTCCCTGCTGGTTGTTGAAGGAAACTCTGTGAAACTAGTTTAACAATGGGAAGTAATTTGCCAGTTTGCATATCTGAAGAACAGAACAGTCTTCAGGCACAGGCAGAATCAGAAATACAAATGATGTGATTAGGATTCTAACCAATTCCCTAAAGCTGCAAACTCATAAAATATGTGAAGTCCAAGACCCAAGATTTGCAAGCGACAGTTCAGTTTCTTTGCTCTGTTTTATAAAAAGGATTTCCTTGCTTGCAGCTAGATATAGAGAGATTTTAAGTGCCCAGATATTTTTCAATTCCACGTTTTAGGGTCTATCTTTTAAAACCTCCCCTTTCTAGGAACAAGTTTCTCTAGCAATCAGAGTCCTTTGGTTGAAAAAAATCTACACTGGTTAACAAATAGAAACAAAATAAGATATGAAAATATAAGATAAGATCAATTCATTTTATAGGAAAATATCCATCCTTTCCTTGAGCTTTATTGGCCCATTGTTCAAGCACCAGGCTGAACTAATGACTGTCAACCTCTGCCAAGTAACTTAAGTCTGCATTTCTGATTTAACCATTAAAAAGGTTGAATTGGGGGCACTTGGGAGGCAGAGTTGGTTGTATGCCTTCTGCTCAGGTCATTATTCTGGGCTCCTGGGATTGAACCCTGCATCAGCAGGGAGCCTGCTCATTCCTTTCCCTCTCTCTCTGCTGCTCCCCTGTTTGTGCTCTCTCTCTGTCAAATGAAAAAATAAACTCTTTTTAAAAATAAATAAATAAATAAGTAAAAAGGTTGAATTATCATGTGTTTCTACAAAAATGCTGTCCAGTAGAACTTTCTACAGTTTTGGTCGTGTTTTATATCTGTACTGTCCATTATGGTAGCTACTAGCCATATGTGGCTATCAGACATTTTATATGTGGCTAGGGTAGGGATACCTGGGTGGCTAAGTTGGTCAAGTAATAGACTCTTGATTATGGGTCAGGTCATGATCTCAGGGTCCTGGCATCAAGCCCAGGGTGGGGCTCTGCACTCAGTAGGGAGTTTGCTTCAGTATTCTCCCTGTCTCTTGGCCCCTTCTCCCACTTGTGTGTGCAAGCACTCTCTTCCTCTCTGTCAAATAAATAAATAAGTCTTACAAAGAAATAAATGTGGCTAGTGCAATTAGGGGACTGAATGTTTACATTTTATTAATTTAAATTTAAATAGCTACTGGTAGCTACTGGCTACAATATTGAAGAGTGCAGGTTTAGACTACCCAGAAAGGAAACCTAACCTCATACTCAAATAATATACACACAAAAGTATGAGTCTATGAAAGCCACATAAAATTACAGCCATAGAGAATGAAATTAAAAACAATGGATTTAATAGCCTGACTCCAATGCATAAAAAAGTTCTGAAGACTGGAAAGGTCAAACCTGATTTTCTTTTTCTTGATTTCAAGTAGCATACGTTGTTACCGTTCAATTGATTTGTTTGTGTGTGGTTGCAGTGGGGCTTGCTTGATTTAGAAAATCACCTTCTTGACTGCAGCAAAATCTTACTCTGAGTAATTTAAAGATAAAAGTAACTTTCCAAATGAGTATTGGATAAATCACTAGAATTGGCAGGAAGGCTCGTGAGTCAGTGTTGAAGTAAAGCAGGAACCAAGGGAGGCTGAGTGGTTGTAAATGCAGCCAAGCTGATTCCCAGAAACAACTAAGTCAGAACGTTGCCACTGATGATATTTCTACCTCTAGATTTGCATTGCTATTGTCTCTGTGTTCTTTTTTTTTTAAGATTTTATTTACTTTTAATATTTTATTTACTTATTTTAGAGAGAGCAGGAGAGAGGGAGATAGCACGAACAAGGGTGAGGGACATAGGGAGAAGCAGTCCCCCCAAGGAGCAGGGAGCCGGATGCAGGACTCCAGCCCAGGACCATGGAATCATGACGTGAGCCCAGGGCAGATGCTTAACCAGCTGACTGCACCTAGGTGCCCTGTCTCTGTCTTCTTGATAACACAATCACAGATAACATCTGATCTGCCCTTTGGTCTTTTTGTCACTTGGTGACGTTTTAAAGCTCTAGATAAGAGCATGTGTTAGCCCAGTCTAAGTCATGTGCCGGTAGTCTGGCTGCACCAAGTAGAGAGATACAGTCTGGCTCCTGTTGTTTCCATAACTGAAATGGGATTCTCTCTTCCATCAAAAATCTCACAATGGAAAAAAAAAAAAAAATCTCACAATGGGGTGTCGATTCTTCAAAAATAAGCAGGGGGTCCAAAAAATACACAGTTGCATATAGTTTAATATAATTCCCAACTGTATAGAAAAATTTAATGTATTTGACCTGTTTTACTTCATTATTTTATGCATTGTGTCTTCAAGATAAATATAATTCACCTTATTAAAAAAAAACTCAGAATAGAGTTCACTATCCTTTTTCTGAACTCATTTTGAGGATGTCCACTGACTTTTTTGAAGAAAGGGATTTTATTTCATTATATATATGCCTCTATACATGCTCAGCGTAATGATTCATAAACTTGTTCTGGAACATCTTGTCTGCTTGGTAATTGCTTGTTCAGTTCATTAGCTGCTTCGCATGCATGGGTTCTTTGTGTTGTTATATCAAAGTTATGGAAAGTATTAAACACATCTGTAGTATTCAAGGTAATATAAACTACTTTTAATTAAAATAAGGAGACTCTAAGCAGAAAGGAAATGCAGTAAGAGAGACCTATACATATTTTACTTGGAATTACTCTCCTTTCTTTTATATGACTTATGTTATGAGTTTATGCTCTTTTTTTCCCCTTCCTTCTAGCATTGCCATTATTAGTCTTGTTCTTTGAACCCTGTTACTACTGTTCCATTGAATTAAATTGACCATGAGGGGGTTTCAGATTTATCACTATTTTTTATAAATATTGAGATGAAGAACAGTAAAATAATGTTTAATCACGTATCAATTATCTACCAAGCAACACTAAGTAAATATTTATGTTTCTGGGGCGAGGAGTGCCAATGTGCAGCTATGGGAAACTAAAGACTCTTTCTGAAGAGCTGTTAATTGGCATCTAAGTAATTTCTATTCCATGCTTTGCAGCTGCATTCTCCTCGGTGTCTGTAAGAAATGTTAAAAATAATAAAAAGATAAGTATATGCTGTATTTAAACCATGTATTCAAAACAAAGCTTTGATCTGGTATATATTACTAGGCACAAATAGCAGTAAGGTACATAACTGTAATTTTCAACTTTGTCTGGATATTCAGATCAGGTGGACATTTTTAAAAATCTTCAAGCCTAGACTGCACATCAGGTTAATTAAGTCAGGGAGTCTGAGAAATAGAACCTGATATCAGTATATTTTAAAGTTACCAAAATGGTCCTAAATTTTATATCATTCAGAACTGCTGGTTTGTAGGCTCAGTTTGCTAATGATACCCAAGGATACCTTGAACAAAATGACAAGAATCTTTAATGGTGTTGGAAATTGTCACTTTGATTTACTAACTGACATCTGTAAAATGATGGTTATTGTAATGTAGTATATACGTGTTCCGTGTCTTAAATAGTATTGAATAATGCTAGAACATCTATATGAAATTATTTTTTCTCTTTGAAAAACATGTGATTAAATGTCATCATGTATTTTTTCTCTGTGTAGATATTTTCATGTCACCTTATTATTTTATTAGGTTGATTTTCATTTTTATTGATATAGTAATGCACCTAGGGAGAAATGTCAAGTAGTACAAAAGCAGTTTTAACAAAATTGGTATTTCTTTTCCTTACTATTCCCTACTCACAGCCTTCTTTACAGATAAAAACTGATTTGCAATATTTTAGTTCTTATATTTTAACATGACTGGACTTTATTTTAATTGCCTGCTGTGTTATATGAAGAATCTACTGGTTTACTAATCCTATCTCTTTCTTCCTTCTTCCTACATTGTCTTATCATTAATTTTTAATTTTTTTCTTTGGTTATCTTTTTAATGTATATAAAAACTGACATGTTTACATCTTCTCTTCTTACCCATAGAAAGACTACCATTATTTCCCACTTTTTTAGGATTAGGATATAGAAAATCCTACCATTGGCTTTGGAAGGCATTGAAAGATAAGACAGTCTTTGTCTTATCTTTGTCTTATATTTGGACTCCTTTTATCACTAGCTTCCCTGTTAGTTCTCCAAGACATTGCAATTTACATTTTTCTTATAAATGTTTACTTTCCATTTTCCGAGAATATTCACTATTGTTGAGAGAGGTATATGAGTGGCTGCTGAGTATTCTGCATGGAGACATCAAGTACTTTTTCTATAATTTTTCCATTAACCTTTATGATTTAGAACATTTCACCCCCACCCTCCATTATGCTTGGCATTTTAGTCTCCTAGGCTTTTCAGTAAGTATGTAAGATAGGCATAGCACAGTCCTATACATTTTTAAAAATATACTTTCCTTTGTCCTTATATGTCAGTCATCATTATTTCATTTGAAATTTACCCTAAGAACGTATGAAATGTCTTTTGTGTTTAGAGAAAACCTAAGAAACTACTTTGCATAGTGTTTAAATATTTTAAATATTTTTTAGAGTTTAATGAGTCTTTAAGGAGAAGAAAAAAAGTTTGTGTTGAAACTACCATCTTGAGCAGAAAGACTTAAGGGAACTTCACATAAAAGAAAATGTGACTTATATTATAATGTTTCTTGAAAATTATAGACAGTTTGCAAACTTTACATGTGTTAATATTGGGGCTATACAAAGGTGAAAGATACTGTGTGATACTATGTGGTATTAGCATTTTGATCAGAACCAACTGCATAGTCACCAATTTTAACCAACATGTTGACTTCATTGTTTTTCATTTTCTTAGATCTTAGACAATAGGAAATAAAATCTCCTGGCATAGTAATGAAGCAATGAAGGTGCTTTCATACATTTTCACAGCAGTAAATAGTTGTATTCACATATACTATATAATTTTTCTATATTCTATTCCTTTTTCATAATTCCTTAAGATGTTGTATCATATCATATATGCTTTGTAATGTATTTAAACATCCAAATTATAGAATTTAATCAACATCTGTAATTAAAGATTAGAAGAAAAGTATAGCTTTAAAAGACACTAAGATATATCCATTGGTTTTGGAATGAGGGGAAATTAATTAGTATATACTCAATTCTGATAAAAACATGGGACAAATATAATCTCTAGATAGTTCTGAACTGGCTTTAACACATGTCTTAAGGTGAAGAAATAAATTTTATTTATTCATGCTAGTAAGCAGAGGCTCATTTTGTTTCTGTCCCATCCCCAACCCAGTTAACAAAAAAGATAATTATCTGCTATGAGTATTTCTGAAGTTCTGAGAATTCATCATAGTATTTTCTTTTTTCAACAAGGTACACTCTTTTAATTAAAAATTTGAGGTAATCATAGCTTTCCATATATTTGTAAGAATCAATACAGAGAGATATAAATTCTGCCCAATATCTCCCAATCGTTTGTAAAGCTACAGTGTATTATCACAACCAGGTTATTGACCCTAATACAATCCACCAGTTTTATTCAAACTTCCCCAAGCCTCCTTATAATCATTTATTTGCATCTGTTTGTCTTAAGTTCTATAAGAACATTATTCACCAGTGTAGGTCCCTGTGTCCACACCGGCACATTCACCCAGCTGAAGGAACCCAGCACCGCAAGGGTCCATCATGTTGCCCTGCCATAACCACAGTGATTTTCCTCCTGCCACCTCCCCTATATCCCCTTACCCTCCTACCATCACTAAACCCTGGCAAGCATGAATCTGTTCTTCTTTTCTACAGTATTGCCATTTTTAAAGTGCAATGGAAATGGAAGTATATAACATACAACCTTTTGGGATTGACTGCTGTTCACTAGATGTAAGTCTTCGGAGATTCACTCAATTGGCAGGTCTATTGCTTCTCACTGCTGTATAAGCTCCTTGCTGGGCTTATAACATGTTATCAATTCACCAGTCATCTGTCAAAGGACATCTAGACTGATTCTACTTTGGAGCTATTACCAGCAAAGCTGCTATAAACAATCATTTATAGGTGTTTGTATGAACATAAATTGTCATTCTTTGTGGATAAATTCCAGAGTTTGTAATTGATGTGTTACATCGGGATAGCATGTTTATTTGTTTAAGGAACTGTCAAAGTGTTATTTTTAGAGTGGTTGTGATATTTGTGGTTGTGATATCGGCAGTATACAAGTGACCCAATTCTTCATGCCTTCCCCAGTTTTTTGTTTTTTTGTTTTTTTTTTAACCATTCTGATCCCCTGTGGTTAAACTTTCATTTTCCTGATGGTTAGTGATATTTAACAACTTTCTATGTGCTTATTTGCAATCTGTGTCTTTAGTAAAATGGCTGTGTAAGTCTTTTGTTCATTTTCTATATATATATATATATTTTTAATTATTCAGATTTGAGAGTTCTTTATATATTCTAGACACGTTTGTTGGGTATGTAGTTGGCAAATGCTTCTAGTCTTTAGGGAACAATTACATTATCTTGTAATTCTCCTCACATAGGCTTTCATGGAGAAAAACTTTTTAATTTCAGTAAGATCCAACTACTTAGTTAAAATTTCCTTTTATGCATTATGCTGTGGGGGCCAAATCTAAGAATCCTCTCCTAGTATTATTAGGTACCAAGAATTTCTCCACCCACTCCCGCAAAGTTTCATACTTTTAGGTTTAACATTTATGTCTACAGTGCAATTTGAGATAAATTTTGTATAGAATTTCTCAAAAAGGCTATTCTTCCTCCTCTGAATTGGTTTTGTACCTTTATTAAAATTCAGTTGAGCATACTTGTGTGAGTCTATTTCTGGGTCATCTATTATATTCCACTGATCTATAGTTTAGTTTAACTAACTTAGGAACTGTGTCTTCCAATAGAAATCTTAGAATAAAATTATTTGTATCTATAAAGTATATTGCTGGAGTTCTGATAGACATTGCATTAAAGTGATAGGTAACTTTTAGAAAAATTGACATTTTACTGTTTCAGTCTTCCAGTTCATGATATGAACATTATATCTTTATTTATTCTTTAATTTCTTTCATCAGCATTTTACAGTTTTCAGCATGAATTGCGTAAAACATCCCATACATGTTTTATTACTATACCATTTTTAGGTTTATGACTTTTTTTTTTCTTTTTTTTTTAAAGATTCTTTCTTTATTTATCTGACAGAGATCACAAGTATGCAGAGAGGCAGGCAGAGAGAGAGGAGGAAGCAGGCTCCCTGCTGAGCAGAGAGCCTGATGCAGGGCTCGATCCCAAGACCCTGGGATCATGACCTGAGCCGAAGGCAGAGGCTTAACCCACTGAGCCACCCAGGCACCCCGGTTTATGACTTTCTTTAGGGTGATTGTAAAAGGTGTTCTATTTTAATTTTAGTTTCTGCATGTTCATTGTTACTATTAATTTATTGTTATTCACGTCCTATCCTGCCACCTTGTTGATCTCACTTATTAGTTCTAAGAGTTTTTAATTTTTTGATTTGTTTTGTAGGTTTTATGCCTGGATAATGATGTTCTCTACAAATAGAAGAATGTTAACTCTACCCTTTAACCTGTATGCATTTTTATTTCCTTTGCTTGCCTTCTTGCTGTACTAGCTAGGATTTACAGTACTAGGATGAATAAGAGTGGTGAAAAATTAGAATACCTGGGTGGCTTAGCTGGCTAAGCATCTGTCTTTGTGTCTCAGATCATGATCCCAGGGTCTTGGGATCAAGTCCCACATTGGGCTTCTTGCTCAGAGGGGAGCCTGCTTCTCCCTCTGTCTGCCCTTCCCCCTGCTTGTGTGCTCTCTCTTTCTCTCTAACAAGTAAATAAACAAAATATTAAAAGAGAGAGAGAGAGAGAGAGAGAGAGAGAGGGAGGTGAGAGATGACATTTACCATGTTTCTAATCTTATGGGAAAAGAAATCAGCTCTTCATTATTAGGATGATGACGCTTGTAGGTTTATTATTGAAGGTATTCATCACAGGTAGTTAATCCCTCTCTACTTCTCACTTGCTGAGAGTTTTTATCATGAGTAGACATTGTAGCTTCCTGGATATCTTTCTGCATTGACTGATACGACCATGGTTTTTTTCTTCTTCTTTAACTGATTGATATGGTAGATTACATTGGGTAAGTTTGCTTATTTTGCCCTCGAGTGAACTGACTCGATCCTCTGTCTTCTGACTCTACTAGTAAGCCAATCTAGCATTTTTCGTAGTATTGTATTTTTCTATTTTACAATTTTCTTTTGGCTACTTTTTAATAGCTTCTTTGCTGAGATTATCTATCTTTCTCTATCTGGTTTCAAGATAATTTTTAATTTATTACTGAAGCATTTTCACAAAAGCTACTTTAAAATCCTTGTCAGATATTTCCAGCTATCAGTTCATCATGGTGTTGGCATCATTTGTTGTCATTGATCATTCAAGTTGTGATTTTCTTGGATCTTTGTATAGTGGGTTAGTTTCTATTCTTTTCTAGACATTTTTTTCCCTAATTATTATAGGAGCCTTTGAGTCTTACTTTAGTGTTCTGTTTCAACAGACCATCACTCGGTTTAGGTTTAGCAAGTGGGTCTTAGCTTACTGTTATGGCCTCTGGTTCAAGTGGGTAGTAAATGTTCAGTACCTTTGTGGTATTCTGTTAGTTAGTGTGGAGTCACCAGGGTGCCTATTTGTCCTAGATGGCACTGGCTATGAGGGCAAAATGAGTTTTCCCTAACCCTTAACACTCTGCTAAGTGTCTCTTGATGGGGGAGTTTTGTGGTGAAATGCTCCTACTGGTGACCTCTGACTTCCCTAGTGTCCTTGAACAGGGATGGAGAATCTAAAGACCATTAAGTCAAAGAAGCTTCGTGGACTAGACTGGAGGTTGTCGGGTCTCTCCAGCATTGCTGGTCACCTGCCTCAGTGGCTCTTAGTGGAAAAGGGGAATCTAACACTCTGTGAAGAACCAGAGCTCCCATTAGCAATCCCCCTTGTCAGGGTTATCTGCTTATCTGTTATTATCAGAGGGACTTCTGTTTGACTCAGGGGAGAAATCAGCCTCCTCAGGTGCCTTCTGTTATCAGGGTTATATGTCGGAAACAACAGTTCTGGGTGGCATTCTTCTGTGGGGTTGGAAGACGTAAGACACCCTACTGCTGTTTTTTCCCTTCAGACCCAGGATCACAGAGAGGCTTCCTCCTCTTACCACCTTTTAGTATTCACTGATGATTGCCCCTTTGCCCTTTCCAGGATTTATAATTGTGTTTATGAGGCAGGAATAGGGGAAAATTGAGTCTGCACTTTTTTTGTGCTAAAATTCTAGCATACATTTCATACATTGAATTACCTTATTTATCAAGATGAATGTCTTATTTATCAATTTAATAATTTATTTTTTTTGTGTGTGTGTGTGGGGTGTCCTGCCAGTATTTCATGTATATGTATGCCATTAATATGTGTTGTTAAATCTAGCTAGAATTAATCCCATTTCATGATATAATGCTACATATAGTACTTAATAATTCCATTTGGATTTTGAGAGAAAATATTTGATTGCTGTATATTTAAATATTCAATGATTTTCCAAGAAGATAAGTATTTTAACTTGGGCCACTTTTCCAGTTTTAACATCCCAGAACTTATTTAAAATAGGGGATATTTTAATACAAAATTTATTTCCTATTTAGGTGATTGTTTTGCACGTGTGCAGAGGGTTCTCTAGTTCTTCTTTCCAAAATATACTGCAGTGGAGCTTTATAATTTTCCGGAATATATTCAAGCCGGGGTTGGATTTTCAAGTGCCTTCCCTCCCTCTCTCGGACTCTCTCTGAGACTCTCCTGAATGCAGTACTGAGACCCTGTTTTATTTATTTATTTATTTAAAGATGTCTTTTTTTTTTTTTTGAGAGAGAGACACAGCTAGAGAGGGAACACAAGCAGGGGGAAGTGGGGGAGGGAGAAGCAGGCGCCCCCTGCTGAGCAGGGAGCCCAGTGCAGGGCTGGATCCCAGGACCCCAGGACAATGACCTGAGCTGAAGGCAGACACCATTTTGTATGCTATTCATTTATTATTTATTTATTTATAAATTTATTATTTATAATAAATTTAATATCTATATAATATATAATAGATGTAATATCTGTTATTTATTATTATATTATGTTATATATTTATTTATTTGATAGAGTGAGAAAGAGCACAAGCAGGAAGAGCAGTAGAAGCGTGGGGAGAGGCAGGCTCCCCACTGAGCAGGGAGGCTGATACAGCCAGATCCCAGGAACCTGGGATTATGACCTTAGCGGAAGGCAGACACTCAACCAACTGGGCCACCCAGATGCCCCAAGATACTGTTTTTTATTTGTTTTTATTCTCTTTCATTTCTAAGATTGCATTGCAGACAAATTATATGTGTTCTCTTGTCCATATAAGCTTAAATTTCTCTTAAAAATGTTTTATTGCCCTCTAACACCAACAAAACCCACAATGAATGCAATGGGATAAAAGATAGTCAAAATGGTTTTATTATAGAATTCAACCATGCTTCTGTTTTACCTCAGATGGGCCTGGTTTACAACTACTTCATACCTGGTTTCCCAAAATAAAAGGGAGTGAACATTTGCTGATGAATTATAAGGGCAATAAATGCTTGCTCTTGATATAGTACCAAGAATATTGATGAAATGATCCCTTAACATATTACAACCAGTTACATAAAGTTTAGTATTTCACTTATACTACTTATTTTAAAGTTAGTAAAGTATTAATAATTAGTAACTCTTTGGGTTCTAGGCTTAGGGTAGGTAACAAATGGAATCATTTTACCACAAATAACAGCCCAGATCACTATGTAAAAACTGACTACTTTCCCCAAGGTATATGCTTTGTCTTTAGAAGAAAACAGCAAAATATGAATAGAAGGTAGGGGAAGAATTATGGAATCGTAGAATTTTCTTCCATAGTAAGTGGAACAGTTATAATAGTTGTAGAAGTATGGTAATTATCACTTATTGATTATCCAGAGCCAGACTTTAGGGTGGTTCAATGGCCTCTTGTTCTGAATGTCATGCTATAAGGTGACTAAAATAGGAGTGAAATGAATTTAATGTACAATGCCTGTAATTTGATATTCACAAGTTCCTCTATGCATTGACATCCAAATGATTTTTCCTTTTGTTAAAGTAGAAGTAAAGTTTTTATTATAGTCGATTCTCATCTCCGGAGAAAAATTGTTTGTTCACATTAAGTAGAGGTTTTTGTATGTCACCTGTAAGTCTGTGTTCTACTTCTGTTGTCCTCCTTCTTGTAGATATTTAACAGAATTGTACTTTTTCATGCACTTGTGATCCAGCTTGCCTTTTGTGTTAACAATACTTCTAAAAAAACCTATCACAATAAACTTGCAGCCCATGGTGGAACACCACAAAATGCAGTAGAATGGAACACGAGCTGTGGGGAAGTGGGAAATATCTCGCCGCATTTCTCAGAGTATCGACCCTGCCTGAGCTAGTGTAAATGAATGAGTAAGGAAATCTATTTCTTTGCCTCCTGTTTCTGTCACATTTCTTGTGAGAATCTGATTCACATTCGGAGTTTGAAATGGAAAATAAAAATAGAGTACTGTTTGGCTTCTGCTGTGTCAGATAATTACTTTCAAAATTCTGGAACTGAAAGCCAATTGGGATTGGAACTGTGTTTTTGTTCCTGTGAAACAGAAATTCTGTCATGTGCAGTTGCAGGATTGACGGACACCACTGCAAGTAACTTCCTACTTAGTGAGCCTGAGTGTCTGGTTTATCCAGTTCCAAGTAATGGGCCAGCTGTTAAGGGGAAGATAATTCCAGAAAGTTAATGCATTTTCACATAATAGAAATATTATATATGCAATACATTTCTTTTTTTGAATATAAAGAACAAGGCATACACCTTTAAGTGAGATATATATATTTTTTCTTTCTGCTCCTACTAAATACGAGTTGGCTGGTGGATGTATACTATGCCTGTGTATGTGTATGGGTGTGTAAACAAGTAAATGGTTACTACCACACAGAGTGACAACTGCATTTTCAAGTGAGGAAACTGGCTTTTTTTTTTTTTTTTTTAAGATTTTATTTATTTATTTCACTTTTTTTTTTTTTTAAGATTTTATTTATTTATTTCACAGACAGAGATCACAAGTAGGCAGAGAAGCAGGCAGAGAAAGAGGAGGAAGCAGGCTCCCTGCTGAGCAGAGCCTGATGCAGGGCTTGATCCCAGGACCCCACGACCTGAGCCGAAGGCAGAGGCTTTAACCCACTGAGCCACCCAGGCGCCCCGGAAACTGACTTTTTATACACGGTTTATATAGTGATGATTTAGAGATTTATGTTTCTAACTAAACCTCCTTCTAAGCATCACTCACCTCTAGGTAATAATAAATTTAATATAGGGGTTTGAGGGCTTTGCTGCCACCTCAAAATTAACCTTTGTAGACCTGAACCCTAAGTCTCTCTTTGCATCAGCCTGTCCCTGTCCGGTTCCCCCCAGACTCCTCCTTTCCGTCATCACACCTCCACGCTACTGAGTGTTCATGCAACACACCTGAGAACCGTTCTCAGCACCTCCTTTACACTCCCCTGTCCCTAAACGCAGTCTGTAGTGAGTCCTTGTCAGCTCCTCATCTAAAATGCACCTGCCATCAGTCTGGGCTCGTCATCTCATCCCACTCCATTCTGATTTATTTTGTCATTGTCTCTTACCTCCAATACAGCAGTAGCTTCGTAAATGATATCCCACTTCTCTTGCGCCATCTAAATGCTTCCTTTTCTGGCAGTCAGACTGATCCTTTATAAGCAGAAATCTGGTCCCATGGTTCTAGGGTGTAAAATCCTGTAGCCTCCAAGTGCATTTAGATTAAATTCCAAATCCACAACACAGACGGAACGGCATGGTCTGGCCTCTGGATACATTCCCAGTCTTGTCTACTGCTGCTCTACTTGCTTTTTTCCTCCCCTCATAGCAACGTCTTGTGTGTGTGTGTGTGTGTGTGTGTGTGTGTTTTAATAGAACTTTCCAAATTAGAATGTTTTCGTTATGTGTGTATTAACAGCTGGATTCATCACTAAATCCTAAAATCCTTAAGTACCAGTACGATCCGTCTTCTGTTCACCATGCACTTCTGAACAGTCAGCAGATAGCCATGCACTGGACCTACTAGATAGTCTATAGTAACTGAATAAAGGAAAGTTGAAGGAAGTAGAATTTCAGAATTTATACACATAGTAAAGCAAATAACCAAGATTGAAACACAGGCCTCCTGGTTTCTATGTTTTCTTGTTTCACCATTTATAGTACATTGATTAGGAGAGTTTAAAGTCAGATTTTTGAAAAATTAAGGATGTTTAGGGAGGAGAATAAAGAGGACTTAAAAGATAGCAGGGTATTCTGATCACATACTCTGCCCATGAGACACTTGGAAGATAGTGGAAACCACAAATCAGAGCAATGTGTCTGGTGATGTTGACATTTATGGTGTGTATGTATATATTATGTAAGTAGAAGTGTAATACTAATGGCAATTAGATATAAATATGTGAAATGCTTTTTCTGCATATATTGAAAATTATCATTTTTCTATCTTTTGTCTTATTAAAATAGTTTATCATATTGATTGATTTGCATATGATGAACCCCGTTTGCATCCCAAACTTTTTTTATGAAACGAGCATCAACCTGACACAGATATAAGATGGACAATACAAGAAAAGAAAATTACACACCAATATCATTGATAAACATGGGTGCGAAAGTCCACAATGATAGGGTGCCTGAGTGGCTTAGTGAGTTAAGCCTCTGTCTTTGGCTCAGGTCATGATCCTAGGGTCCTGGGATTGAGGCCAGCATCAGGCTCTCTGCTCAGCAGCCTACTTCCTCCCGCCCCCGCTCTGCCTGCCTCTCTGCCTATTTGTGATCTCTGTCAAATAAATAAGTAAAATCTTAAAAAAAAAAAAGGAAAATCCATAATGAAATACTAACAAGTGAATTCAGTAGTACATTAAAAGGTTCATATACTAAGAGGAACACTTTTTTTTTAATAATAGTAAAAAATACAAGAGCAACTATTAAGAATCTGAAAATTGATAAATAGGCAAGAAGAGATGACAATGTGAATTTCTAGACCAAATAAACATATGGGAAAATTTCAGAAAAACATAAACTGCCTGGACTTTTCCTATTCCTTCCAACTACTGAACTTACGAGACTTGGTGTTGGCCAGTAGTACTAGTTTCAGAATTCTCTCTGTGGTCATAAAGTAGCAATGTTAGTAAAAATAGTAAACAATAAGAGCAGTTATGTATGTATGTATCTGTAACATATGCATCTATGTAGAGATTACTATATGATTGTATACATTTTATATACATATCATATTCTTTTTGTTTATATACTATATTGACAAATGCATATATTGTATTTAATATTTGCCTTTGTATACATGCGAATGTATGTATATATTTATACATATATGCATATATATACAATAAGGTTTCTTTAAATATTTTAAATATTTCTCAGAGATTTTACTTTTAAGTTTTTATTTTAATTCCAGTTAACATACAATGTTACATTAGTTAGTTAATGTACAATGTTATATTAATTGTATGTATACAATATGGTGATTCAACAGTTCCAATACAACTCCTTCTGCTCCTACAGAGCAGTGCCCTCCCTTATCCCCACCGCCTATTTATCCCAGCCCCCCCACCCTCCCCAGTGGTAACCATCACTTTGTTCTCTCTAATTAAGAATCTCTTTCTTGATTTGTCTTGCTTTTTATTTTTTTCCCTTTTGCTTGTTTGTTTTGTTTCTTGAATTCCACATATGAGTGAAATTATATGGTTTTTGTCTTTCTCTGACTGACTTATTTCCCTTGGGATTATACTCTCTAGTTTCTAGTTCCATCTATGATGTTGCAAATGGCAAGATTTCATTCTTTTTTAATGGCTGAATAATTTTCTATTATACATTCATACCTGTATATATATGTATGTATACCACATCTTGTTTATCAATTCATCGATAAATGGATACTTGGGCTTCCACTGCTGGGTACTTACCCAAATACTGTAACGCTAATTCAAAGGGATACATGTACTCTGATGTTTATAGCAGTATTACCTACAATAGCCAAAAAATGGAAACGGCACTTCTCACAAATTTTGAGATGCAGTGCCACCCAAGTATGTTTTCTGTCTCTACTTCTAATAGTTTTTCTTGGTTCTCTTGCTATTTTAAAATGATTTTGTCCACAATAAAAGTTTTAAAAAGGTACTAAAAACGTTTTGCATATAAGAGATAGCAAAGTTTTGCATATAAGATATAGCAAAGTTGTTCTGAATTTTTTATTGGCCCTTGTATTTTTATTTTTGAATTGACTACTGAGTTAAATGCTTTGCAATTGATTTATTAATTGGATGCTGAATAACATAAATGAACTGAAATTATAAATATGTTATTACTAATAATCATTAACATTAGAGGGTCTAACATTTATTAAGCAGTTATTAATGTTAGGCATCATTTTAATACTTCATATGCATCAACTGCTGTCCACCTCATTGTGCACTTTGAGGGAGATAGTACTATTTTTACTTTACGGATACAATAACTAAAATCCAGTGGGGTTAAGTAATTTCTACAAGGTTATACAACCAGCAAATGAAATAGCATTTGCTGACATGGTCTGGCCTCAGAACCTTGAGAAATTAATACCTGTAAAGGTAATTGCCTAACAATCAGGGGGACGGAGCAATCATTTTAGAGCAGTCTGATCTCTTATATACTTGAACTCACTCAGAACACAGGGAGGTGGGGGAAGATAATAGAGTCTTGATTCTTGAATGTGAATTTATTGTCACTTTCACAACTCATCCTTATTTGCTAAGCAGGCAAAAAGCAGCTAAAAATCCCAGTTTAGGAAAAAAAAAAAAATCCCATCTTAGGGGAACAGGAGGGACAGGCCGTGGTGAATGCTGAGATATAAATATATTTTTAAAATCAATTCAAAGAGTTCAGATTTCTCCATTAACCACAAGTCACTGTTTCAGATCATGACTAAAATATAATGGAAGTCGTAGTCATTGCTGCAATAAGAATATAGAATCCCCCGTTTATTCCATTGGATGATGTTGATATTTTGATTACCCAAGACCCTATGTCTTATATCACTTGCGTACTGGACATCAGGCTTATCAATGACAAAGCACTAATATATAACCTGATATAAAGCCCATTATTTTAAAGCCAAAGCAACAGGTAAGATGAATCTCATAAGTGAAGATGCGAAGTGTAAGTCTGGATGAATATATATTATGGAAAACGAATAACACGAGTTTTACAGCTAAGTGAAATTATGGAAGTATCCCTGGAATATTTTCTTAGATTAAGGTTGTTTAAAGAGCAATACATTTTATCACTTACTGGACTAGAATCAACCCCCCACTTCCTTCCGGCCTTACAGAGGCTGGATTCTCTGTGAGTGGGAAGTATACATCTCCCATGGTAATCCGCGGAGATTTTAAGGTTCGTTGTAGCTCTGCCTTGACTAATAAATCCAGTGGGCAGAGTATGGTTACACGTCATGCCTTTAAGTATCTTTGTGGAGTGCAAGTGAGCTCAGGAAGAGTCTGAGTTCAAGTGTGTGATGTCAGGAGTACTGGGGGAGGGATGTTTAGAACTGCTAGGAACCTAGACTGAACTATCTACTTACCTGCACTTTCCTTTAATTTTTAGGGTGAAAGTATTTATCTAAAGGGACTGATAAGAGATGCAGGTCAATAGCTTTTGGGGCTGAATGCTGGCATTTGGATAGTAACCCCAAACCTTATTAGCAAACCAGAAAGTATTACTTTCACTTTAATAGATTGGCTTCATAAAATGTAGGTGAAACAATTACTCTATTCCTCTAAAATCAAATACAAAGTAAACTAATGTATTCTGTGGCCATATGGGGTACTACAAATAACACTCAGTGCAGCTAAGAAGTCTGTCATGTTGACATTTTCCATCAGTGGTGACACAGCAGGGCCATCTTCATTTAGAATAATGGAGGGCTGTTTACATTATTCTTAGTGTTCTTCATTGACTTTCGTTTTATTTTCTTTAATTGATTATACTAGTTTAATATAGTCTTAAAAGTGTGCCATGGAGAGGAAGCTGTGGCCTCAAGATTCTTTTCTTAGCATTTTTGTTGTTTATGCAACCTGAAAAACCAAACCAAACCAAATCAAAAATATGCACTATTTTTACAATCTGTGAGTGCTTAAAATTTTCTCTCTTGAGTTTATTCTTGTTCCCAACATTTTGATGAGAGCAATACTCTATTTGTGTATGTGCCAAGTGCCCAACACAGGTTTCCTTGGATTTTATCCTGCTTTTTGAAATACAAACACAGAATGGAATATCCATTATTGCTGAGTTCCTGAAATTTACTGGAAACCAACAAAGAAAGAAAAACAAACAAACAAAACAGGGGTGCCTGGGTGGCTCAGTTCATTAAGCCTCTGTCTTTGGCTCAGGTCATGATCCCAGAGTTCCAGGATCTAGTCCTACATTCTCCTTCTGCCCCTTGCCCTGCCTCTGCTCTCAGTCTCTCTCCATCAAATAAAATCTTAAGAAAAAGAGAAAAAATAACAGTATCTACATAAGAATTATGTCAGTTACGGCATATTTTGATATAAAGACTATAGGTATATTGTTTTGTTTTTATTTCACAAGTAATGTATTGTTGTAGGGACATTGAAAAATGCAGGAAAATAAGTAAAAAGAGCTAAATTACCATTTGTAATGTATTAAAAATATTTTTCATTAACATTTTTAGGCCATTGTAGAGCTTTGTCTGTGCCTATATTATATTTATGTTGAAAAATTGAATCATTCCTGCCCAAATTATTTCCAGGGTTTTCTTTAATATTCAAAAACTTACATCATAATCTTTCTATCAATAAATATTTTGAGTGATTATCATCTTCAGTTCAAGATAATGTTCCATTTTCAGATATCCCATAATTTATCATTTAAATGCTTACCTATTAGTCAACACTTTGTTTTCAGTGATTCATTGTTATATAGAATATGGCCGTGAACCTCATGTACAACAACATTGTACCCCTCTTTAGCTTATTTATCCCTTTAGCTTATTTATTTATTCACTTGACACTTCTTATATGGCAAGGAATGTATTATGACCTCAGACAAGTGTCAATGATTTTAAAAGTGCAGATTCAGGAGTCGTATCTTCAACACATGAATTATTAGCTAGCTATATGACCTTGGACACGTTCCTTAATTTTTGGCTCATGTTAATTTATCTCTATAATGTGTAGTGATATCAATCTCTTAATAGTGTTGAAAAGATTACATGGCTGTATGCAGAAAAGCTACTTACAAGCTTTTGGTTCAAAAACAAAGACAAAAACAAAAAATAGAACCTTTGGATCACAGAAAGTGTAGTTATTGCTTTTTATTACATTAGTAAAAGAGTGATAGAAATCAATATAGTACCGTGAGAGGACAGTGACTCCAAGAACTTGAAGCTGTTTACAGACAAAGAACAAGGCACACAACAGAAAGGGATCCCAGTTAATGTCAGGGACCAATTTTAATTCACTGTAGTGAATGAAACAGTGGAAATATATATGGTTATTTACAAAATAACAAAAAAGATTAAAAAAAAAACACATTGTGTCCTAGAGGGGAGGCAAGCATATTTCTGTTCAACAATTCTTTAAATGATATTGTTAAAGTAAAATTGCTGGCACAGAAGCTATGCTTAATTTGATGGCTTTTCATTCCTATTGCCAAACATATATACATTTAATATGGGCTCAGGTATGTACACCAAATACAAAATGGAATGCATTTTGTTTTTCTTTATTTCCTGCTTCTCTCTCTCTCTCTCTCTCTCTATATATATATATATATATATACAATATATATATAAGTATATAATCTATAATATAAAATATATAATATACCTATATATTTATTGAGATACAACATATTAGTTTCAGGCATACTACATGATTTAATATCTGTATCTATTGTGTAGTGATCAGAAGTCTAGTTAACATCAATCACCTCATAGTTACAAATATTTTACTTGTGAAAACTTTTAAGATCTACTGACTCACTGAGCAACTTTCAGATTTAAAAGATAGCCTTATTACCCGTAGCCACCATATTGTACATTATATCCCCAAAACTTATTTATATTTATTCTTCCTGAATTGTCTGTCACTTTTCTGTAGGCTCACATATCTATTTTTTCCTTTTCAAATTACTAAATATATATAAAATAAACCTATCATTTAAATCGACCAAAATTTTACATTTTTACCTTTTTTTTTTACTCTTTTAGTAACATTTGTTTTTATTGATATGAAAATATATTAATAATTTGGGTTCAAATAAATCTTTTCCCCTGCTGTTTTCTTTAAAGACTACAAATTACACTTAAAAGACCAATTCCAAACCAGTATTTCTTCTAGCTTTTTAATATTTTGTATTTAAAGTTTTAATACAGTGGAATTCATTGTGAGCATTGTGTAAAGGGATTTAAGTTTATTTTTTCCAAGAAAGGAACTCTTATTTTTGTATCTTTTTTCAATTACATCATCTTTTTTCTTCCCTGATTGAAGATTTCATCTTCATTATAGTTTAAATTTTTTCATATATATATATGTATATATACATATATATTAGACAATTTCCTTTCTCATCTTTCAATAATATCCAGTACTTTATTCACTTATTGATGATTAGTATATATGGTTTAAATATAATAATATTCACACATTTAGTAATACAAGTAAATTACTATTTGCAGTCTAGGATCCACTCCCTCAATAAAGGTATGGAAATGCATTGCTCAATACTATAGTCACAAGTATCTACTGAACAGACAAAGTATTGATTCAACAGATAAAGTATTATATTCAAATTGAGATATTCTGTATTATAAAATGTGTATCAGATTTTGAAAAGTGTATAAAAGTACACTGATTTTTAGATTTTCATTATAGGAGGAGTTGATAATATTTGAGATATAATGGGCTAAATGATAGTATTATTAAAATAAGCTATCTTGTTTCTTTTTTACACCTTTAAATGTGGCTAATGGAAAAATTTAAATTGCGTTTATGGCCTGCACTATATTTCAGTTGGTCAGCATTGATGGAGATCATTTTTACCTCCCCAGATATTATCTATCCCTATAGATTTTTTTCTGCCTATTCTAGAGTTTCATGTACATTAAATCATGCTGTGTGTACTTTTTTGTGTCCAGATCACTTTGCTCCATTTACCTTTGGTTTTTATCCCTGTTGCTGTTTGTATCCATTTATACATATATTGGCTTTTATGAGTCCATTTGTTGATAAGCTTTTAGGTCAGTTCCGTTCCTGAGCTCATATAAATAAAAACTGCTACAGCCAGGGGCACCTCGGTGGCTCAGTCAGGCGGCTGCCTTCAGCTCACTTCCTGATCTCAGTCCTGGGCTCCAGCCCCCGGTAGGCCCCCTGTTCAGCGCGGAGTCGGCTTCTTCCTTTGCCCTTCCCCACCACTTGTGCTCATGCTCTCTCTCTCAAATAAATCTTAATAAAATCTTAAAAAAAAAAAAATCTGCGGGGTGCCTGGGTGGCTCAGTGGGTTAAAGCCCCTGCTTGGGCTCCGGTCATGATCTTAGGGTCCTGGGATCGAGCCCCACAACAGGCTCTCTGCTCAGCAGGGAGTCTGCTTCCCCCTCTCTCTCTGCCTGCCTCTCTGCCTACTTGTGATCTCTGCCTGTCAAATAAATAAATAAAAATCTTTAAAAATTTTTTTTAAAAATCTGCTACAATCATGCATATAAGTCTTTATGCCCATATATTTTTCCCCCCTTTGGGTAAACTGAAATTTCTAGGTCATATGGTAAGCATATGTCTAACTTTATAACCAACTGCCAAACTATTTTCTAAAAGTGTTGTACATTCACATTCTCAGAGAATATGTGACAGTTTCTATTGTTTGGCATCCTCACTTGGAATTGTCTCTCTTTTATGTTTGCTATTTTTAGGATGTGTGAGGATGTATGTCATTGTGGTTTTAATTTTACTGCTGACATCATTTCAGGTACATATTGTCTATATATCTTTTTTCATGAAATGTCTGTTCAGGTATTTTGCATATCTTTTGTTGGGAAGTTTGTCTCACTATTGCATTACAAGAATCCTTTCTATATTCTGGATATAAGATCTTTGCAAGATGTATGTGTTAAAAATATTTTCTCCCAGGATGTGGGTTGCATTTTCATCTTCTGAATAGAAGTTTTTAAGTTTGATAAAATTTAATTTATGCTTTTTATGTAGTGTTTTTTTTCTTGATCCTGTCTCAGAATTCTCTCTCTCTCGCTCGCTCTGTGTGTGTGTGTGTGTGTGTATACACATATATATATACATATATATATATATGTATATATATGAATGAAATGCAACCATCTAATAGAAAATATACAGGCAAATTTTACTGAGCCTCAAAATTTGCCTGCGTATTTTCTTTTTTTTTATTTATTTTTTCCAATTTATTTATTTTCAGAAAATCAGTATTCATTATTTTTTCACCACACCCAGTGCTCCATGCAAGCTGTGCCCTCTATAATACCCACCACCTGGTACCCCAACCTCCCACCCCCCGCCACTTCAAACCCCTCAGATTGTTTTTCAGAGTCCATAGTCTCTCATGGTTCACCTCCCCTTCCAATTTACCCAAAAGCACATACCCTCCCCAATGTCCATAACCCTACCCCCCTTCTCCCAACCCCCCTCCATATTTTCTATTAGATGATTAGCATGTCAGCTTTCTTATTTAAGTCTATGGGGATCCATTTTTTAATTCATCTTTGTATCAGGTTGTGTTTATTTTTTCCCATGCAGATACCTAGTTTCTCCACTGCTATTTGTTAAAGGAATATGCTTTCTGTTGACTTCGTCTAAATTAGGTGATCATATATACATGTGTGTCTCCTTATTAATTTTCTTATTCTACTTCACTAACATATATTTGATTATTGTGATTTATTTATTTATTTATTTATTTTAAAGATTTTATTTATTTATTTGACAGAGAGAGATCACAAGTAGGCAGAGAGAGAGAGAGGAGGAAGCAGGCTCCCTGCTGAGCAGAGAGCCCGATGTGGGACTCGATCCCAGGACCCTGAGATCATGACCTGAGCTGAAGGCAGCGGCTTAACCCACTGAGCCACCCAGGCGCCCTGATTATTGTGATTTAAGTCACCCAGTGTAGGGCTGGAACTCATAACCCCAAGATCAAAAAGCACACGCTCTCCTGACTCAGCCAGCCAACAAGCTGTCCATTGGTTTAAGTCTTAAAGTCAGGTGATCCTGGTATCAAGGTCCCCCAAATACATTTCTTTCTTTTTCATAAAATGTTTTGGCCAATCTACATGTTTTTCATATGAAAATTAGGGATTTGATTTTGGATTCATATACATAAGTGTAACTATTATATATATTTGGAGAGAAAGGACATTTTACCATTTACATTTTACCATTATTAAAATGTTGAGTACTCAAATTCTTTAATATGGCATAATGCTTAATTGATTTAGATATTCTGTAATTAATTTATCTCAGCAATATTTCGAAGTTTACAGTGTGGAAGTATTGCATGTTTTTCATAAAGTTTATTTCTAACTATAAGGCTTTCTTCATACTATTATGAATAGTATTATTTTGTGTAATATGGTTTGCTAATGTTCTGTTGGTATATAGAAATGTATCTTTTAAAATATTGATTTTTATTCTGTTAATTTACTAAATGTATTTAATTTTGGCAAATCTTTGTAGGTCTTTAGAATTTTCTGATTGGATTCTTACGTCGTTCGGTGCAGTTTTAATAGAAAGGATCGGAGTGAGCATCTTGCCTTTTTCATTTACTTAAGGAGAAGTCATTCAGTCTTTTATCAATGAGTTTACGCTTAGCTGTATGTTTTAGCAGAAACACATATTTATGATAAAATATTTCCCCTTCTTTTTAATTTTTTGACAGTTTCATTATGAGTGTATATTGATTTTTTTTCAAACGGCTTTTCTGCATCTATGGAGTATTATTATGACTTTTATTATTTATTCATTTAATGGGAGGATCTACATCTATTGAAATTCATTCCATTCTTGGGATATACCTACCTGTCATAATGTGTTATCATTTGCATATAATGTGGAAGTTTTGTTAAGAATATTGATAGGGAATATTTGTCTATAATACATTAGTCAGATTTGGAGATAAAGCAATCAATTTATTTGAAGTTGTATATGATAATATTAATTGTTCATTACAAGTATGAAAGAACTCACCAATGAAAACCTTTGAGTCTGGTGTTTACGTGATGGTAAGAATTTTGAATCCAAATCAACCTCTTTATTAGTTATATTTCAATTTCTTTTTTTTATATATTTCTTTTCAGCGTAACAGTATTCATTGTTTTTGCACCACACCCAGTGCTCCATGCAATCCGTGCCCTCTCTAATACCCACCACATTGTTCCCCCAACCTCCCACCCCCCCGACCTTCAAAACCCTCAGATTGTTTTTCAGAGTCCATAGTCTCTCATGGTTCACCTCCACCTCCAATTTCCCTCAACTCCCTTCTCTCCATCTCCCCTTGTCCTCCATGCTATTTGTTATGCTCCACAAATAAGTGAAACCATATGATAATTGACTCTCTCTGCTTGACTTATTTCACTCAGCATAATCTCTTCCAGTCCCATCCATGTTGATACAAAAGTTGGGTATTCATCCTTTCTGATGGAAGCATAATACTCCATAGTGTATATGGACCACATCTTCCTTATCCATTCGTCGATTGAAGGACGTCTTGGTTCTTTTCACAGTTTGGCGACTGTGGCCATTGCTGCTGTGAACATTGGGGTACAGATGGCTCTTCTTTTCACTACATCTGTATCTTTGGGATAAATACCCAGTAGTGCAATTGCAGGGTCATGGGGAAGCTCTATTTCGATTTCTTTTAAAAGCAGGTTTGAGGATGCCTGGGTGGCTCACTGGGTTAACCCTCTGGCTTCAGCTCAGGTCATTATCTCAGGGTTCTAAGATCAAGCCCCCCATCAGACTTTCTGCTCAGCAGGGAGCCTACTTCCCCCTCTCTCTCTGCCTGCCTCTCTGCCTACTTGTGATCCCTCTCTCTCTGTCAAATAAATAAATAAAATATTTCTAAAAATAAAATAAAATATAAGAAAAAAATAAAAGCAGGTTTGATATGTGGTCTTATTTTCAATTTATTTCTTGAGTATTGGCATAAAAATCTTCAACTCATACATTTATTTTCTTTTTAAAACCACTTTATTGAGATATGCTTGACATACAAAAAATCAGTACATATTTAATGAATACAACTTACAGTATTTGGAGATAAGTAGATACCTATGAAACCATTACCACAATCAATGTCATAAACCTCCTAAACCTCTCCATTAGCTCCAGAAGTTTCCTTCAGACCCTGTTCTTTATTTCTGTGTGTGTGTGATAAGATCACTAAATATAATATCCATCCTCTCAGCAAATTTTTAAGTGTACAATACAGTATTGTGAACCATAGACTCTGTGCTACACAGGAGATCTTTTAGGAGTAATGAGTTAGACAATAAATAGGCAAAACAGCAATAACAACAAAACGTGCACACACACACACACACACACACACATATGCGAGCGTAAGCATGGGAGTGCTCAGAAATACAGACTGTGACTATGGAAGTTTTCAAATATGTCTGAAAATCTTCTGATGTTCTTCTTCTTAGAGAAGATTCTAAACTGGTCTCAGTGACTCAGTCTTGATTCTAAGCGGACCTCAGGGACTTACTGCAGTTTCCCATTAGTTGGAAATGTGAGTGACTATGACGAATGGGAAACAGTGAGGGTGATGCCCTGTGACTTCTGAGGCTAGGTCAGGAGGGACCGTGGACTTTCCTCCCAATCCTATTGGGGTATATTCACTCTGGGACAAGCCAGGGACCATATAGGAAGTCTGACTACTTGAGATCACTGTTTTGGGAAGCTTTTGCCTGCAGAAGGAAGGAGAGGGTAGCAGTCTTTTTTATAATATGAAAATGTATTCATATTCCCAAGGTCATTTCTTTATGGCAGGGTCATTTCTTTATGGCAATATAGGATTCTCTTAATTCTTTATGCTTATTTTAGTCTCTGGGATATCCTTGGTTTACTTTGTTGAAGTGCTCTGGGTCATCTTGTTCTGATATAAATTCCTGTGACTCTAAAAACTTGTGCTTTTTATGGCCATTTATTAAACATGGCACGATGCTAATGAGGTAGTAAACTTTCTGTTCCCCAACTTGAAAAATACCATATGTGATTACTCAATCATGAAAGCTAGAGATGTTTTTTCACTTGACAAATATGGATTCATCACATACTCTGTGACAGGACAATATTCTTGCTGCTGTGGTTTTGGCAGTAAACAAGGTACAGGATGCTTTAACAAAACATACATTCCAGTCAGAAGACAGGTGAGAAACTAAAAAGCAACATGTAGTGAGACATATAATGGTAATTGGTATAGAGGAAACAAGCAACTGAGAGAGAGAGGAAGAAGGAAGTCTGTGGCTAGGGATGCTATGTTTTATTAGGATGGTCAGGGAAGAATTCACTGATAAATGACCTTTACATAATGCCCTGAGGGCGAGAGGGAGGGAAACATGCATAATTATAGCATGAGAGCATCACAGGCATATGGAGCAGAACAGTCAAGAATTCACTAATAAATGAACTTCGCACAAAGACCAGAGATGGAGAGAGTGGGCCACGTGCGTGCATCCATTGTGAGAGCACAGCAGGTGTTCTCACACGCAAAAGCCCTAAGGCAGGATTCTGCCTAGGAGTGTATGAGCTGATAGAAAATTCGGTTAGGGAGGCTGTGTAGAATTAGATCATGAGTCCCTGTAAGAAGTTAGAGAAAGTAGCCTCGGCTACCTGGATTCTGTAACTTAGCTGGGAGCTTGAGATCTTTCAGTTCTCAACCTGTCAGTTTCATAGCCTTACCTAGTATGTAGCAGTTCAAAAATCTCCAGTGGCGGGTGGGAAAAAAAAAAAAAAAGATATTGAAAGAAGGAAAAGGTACTGCAGAAGAACAATGATCACAAAGTTTTAAATACAAACTGAAAAGAAACCTTTTTTTATCACATGGATGGTAACCATGAGGAGAAATGATGATAAACTCAGAATGTCTCTAAAGTTCTTGACATTCGTTTTTGTACTTCACATGGAATTATACCATAAGTAGTCAATATGGACGAAGGTCTGAAAAATGAATTCTATTTTGCCAGGTTATAAATAAGAAATATACATTGAGAAATCACACTGGTGGGCCCTTTGCCAGTTGTTCATACAATTAAATGTTCTGTTCAGTAACCCACTTGCAAGGAAGACTGACATGTATACAGCTTAAATGTGCAAATAGGTTTGAGCGTTGTTTAGTAGCCCCAAATTGAAACAATCTAAAGCAAAAGAGCAAAGGCAAAATATGGCAATCTTACATGATGAAATGCTATGTAACAGTCCTGTCATGTCAAAATTAATATAAAAAGATTATGACTAACATGTTTCAACATAATCAATTGTCAGAAAGAAAAGGTTTACTGGAAATTTCTAGCTACAGGAAGTCACATAGAAAATGATATATTTTTTAAGATTTTATTTATTTGAGAGAGAAAGCAGGAAAGAGAGAGAGAGCAAAAGCATGGGGTAGGTTGGAGAGAGAGAGAGAGAAGCAGACTCCCCACTGAGGGAGCCCAATGCGGGATTTGATTCCAGGACCCTGGAATAATCACCTGGGACCAAGGCAGATGTTTAACCAACTGAGCCACCCAGAAGCCTCAAGAATGATATCTTTTTAATAAAAATGTTCAACCACAAGGAAAAAAATAAAGTCTATATTTTGCTTATAAATACATATGTATATAGAAAAATATAAGCCATCCATGAGAGTGTTTAGCATAGTTACATTAGGGAAATTTAAATGTGAAGATTAAACTATATCTTAATGTTTTAATTTTTCCTTAAAAATGGTATGGGGTAATAAATTGTATGTGTCAAAACTGGGCAGTGCATTCAAGAGAATAGTTATATAATTATACCTTTCTGTGTATCTAGAATATTTCATAATGTAAAATTAAGATGATTTTAACTAAACACATTATATAAAATATGTAACATTTAGCTAAGCACATTATATAATATACATAAATTTATATCTTATAGTTTATGCTGAACACATTTTGAATAAATGAAAGGAAGTTAGATATAATTGTATAGTATACATAATAATATATGTGTGCATAAGGATATAATATACATATATTATATATACATATACAGTTATTTGTATATGTACATATATAGAATTGCAAATAGTAGTTTCTCACTGAATTGCAGACAGAAATAATACAAATTAAAGAAAGCGATTTAGTCATTAAGGATATATATATATATATATATATATATACAGGATATTTCTGAGTGATCTAAAATAGTTCAAAAAAACACAAAATATGTTTTGAAAAATACTAGTTCTGTGACATACCACAAACATACAGAACAGGGATTATATCTGCAAATAAGTGAGGGAAATATCACATTGCATTTTATCCTCTTGGTTTTCCAAACACATGAACAAAATTATGTCTTCTGTTGTGTCAAATATGGAAGTACCCTGTCACCCAAGATGAAAACATTCATTTATTTACAAATGTATCATCATCACATGCTATATGCCAGATGTTTAGCTCTTCAACATTTGTTGACTTTATGTAAACTATTTCCCCAAAACTTATTGATCAAGTGAAAATTGTTCTTTAACTCTTAAATAGTTTAATTCTAATTTAATCCTCCTTTAACCTCAATTAAATAACAAGCACTTATAATACGCTGAGATATAAAATATTTTAAATTAGGGGCACCTGCGTGGCTCAGTGGATTAAGCCTTTGCCTTTGGCTCAGGTCATGATCTCAGGGTTCTGAGATCGAGCCCCATCTCGGGCTCTCTGCTCAGCAGGGAGCTTGCTTCGTCCTCTCTCTGCCTGCTTCTCTGCTTACTTGTGATCTCCATCTGTCAAATAAATAAATAAAATCTTAAAAAATATATTTTAGGTTGGTTCACTGTCACCCATGGTGGAATATGTTGTTCTCAGCCAAAAGGAAAAAGGAGGGCACGTTATGACAGCACTGGTTACAGGACGAACATGATGGTCGTCTTTGTCCACCGGTGTAATGGTTTCCAACTGAATCATTCCTTGTCTTTTTATAAACCCAAACCCCCACCTTTTGTTATTTTTATTTTGGTTTTTATGTATTTTCCTAATAAATCTTCATTACGTCAGAGAAAATTAAAAAAATATATATATATATATTTTAAGTTAACAACTACATAATTTGTGATGCTGAGTAAAAAAATTAAATCTACAGTGTCTATGAATTACAGTCCACATGATTACCTAAATATTTAATTTGTCATATAATTATGAGTTCCATTGTCAGACATTATAAGGTGAATTCTTGGTTTATTTCTTAAATAACTATAACTTTTGGAAATATTCTTATACTTTATTGAATTTTACATTCTAAAATTGAGTTTTTGTATATATATTCCCCTCTGTTTAACTATTGTAATCTTAAGTAACCACATGCTATGATCTTTTAAAAAACATAAATTTGCTTAAAACCTTACACAATGTTATAGACATGTCATATAACTAAAATTTATTAATCAATATTGAATGAATAAATCAATGAACTTTTAGAGGACAAAACCTAGAAATGCATTTTTACTCATCTGTAAAATGAAGAAAATAGTAGCTGTGGAGATGCGTTTTTTTATATATAAAGGACACAGATTGTATTTTGCAAAGAGTAGGCACTTGATAAATAACACAGGATATTTAAATGTTACTGTATAAATAAATTAAATTCACGAAAGGCCCATTAGTCACATATAACTCATATCATTTTTCAAATTCCTCTAGTAAATGTTTTCTTGTCTTCTGAATTCAGGAAGGATTTAATTGTGCTCTTTGTAATGACATTGTATTACTGTCCCAATGTAAGTATAATACATGGATATAAGACTACACAACTCTTATTGGGGTCTAAGAAATGAGACAGAAGTATATGTGTTTTGCAAATGTTAATTCATGCCTTTTATGATTTTATTCTGTATGATCCATTCTTCCCATATCCAAAGCTTGCTCTGGAACTCATTTCAGAGAGGTTAAGAAATTTCATATCTAAGTGTGCCTTATTAGTAAATGGTAGAACCAGGATGTGGAAGAAGCCTGCTAGACTCTCAATTACACATTCTTTCCGTTGCTGAACCCTCCCTTCCTGTCACATATAGGAGTGCAGCAGATTAATTTATGATTCTGAAGCATATACCAGCAAAACCTTTTGAAAGGGTTCTAACAAGACTTGCCCATATTTATTAGGCAAAAATGAAGTTAACTCAGCTTAGAGCAAACAGCAAAGAACTTTCAATCAAACACATTTTGCGCTCTTTTTTTAATTAATTAATTTTTTTCAGTGTTCCAAGATTCACTGTTTATGCCCCACACTGAGGGCACATATTGCATTTTTGAGCCAGGTATCATATGCAAAAGTCTCAGACTACCCAAAACACTAAGCTGCTTCCAAGAGTCGTGAGGTATTTAGTGGAATTATATGTTTTACATTCACAGATACAGATATATCCTCTGCATTTGTAGGCAACACAAAGTAAAAGTCTAGTCCTCCTATGCTTTCCTGATAAACTGAGTAATGCCTAAAGTTATAGGAAGGTTTAGGTTGCCTTCTCCATGCAGAGCTTTTATCAAAACTAGGAGAAAAATAATTTGTCATTAGGAATGGAGTTTGCCCCAGCATAGCTAGGAGGTAGGGAGAGTGAGTATCATTTTCATTTTACAGTGGGGAAACTGAGTCACAGAGAAGTTAAGTAACTTATTCCAGATTACAGGGCAAGGAAGTGTAAGTATCCTCATGAAAATTCAGGAAGTCTGCCACCAGAATTAGAGTCTTGATTGTCATTCTGCTGTGTTGCTTCTTCCCTGGTGTTCTATATCACAACCCCACTAACCTAGATTACACCACATGCACACCCTTATTATTCTCTCTTACCTCCATGGAAAGGTGTGTTTTCATTTTTGCACCAGTAGGTGCCATGCTAGTCTAATACTTAAGTTTAAAATAGATCTAGGGGCGCCTGGGTTGTTGACAGTTAAGTGTCTGATGCTTGATTTCTGCTCAGGTCATGTTTTCAGGGCCCTAAGACTGAGTCCCATATTGGGCTCCACACTCAGCAGGGAGTCTGCTGGAGGATTGTCTCCCTCTCTCTCTGCTTCTCCCCCCAACTCACTCACTCTCTCTCAAGTAAATAAATCTTTTAAAAAATTAAAATAAAATAGACCTGTAGGCTAGAATATACATTTTCTTTGCAGAAAAACAATCAATTCATTATAAATATGAGAACATGTTGACTAGCTAACAGAGAGAGATCTTTGTAGCAAAGAACTACAAAAAGTACCCCCCAAAATTACAGATGTGGAAAGTGTAATGCTGCTTCTTGTTTTTCACGTACAATGAGAGCTGCCACTGTTCTTCCCTCTCTGCTCCTGTAACGTTTTCCATTTTCACCCATAGTTCTCTCCAGACTTCATCTATTTTGAGTGTTTAATTTGTATGCTAGAAACTTTAATGTTGAAAAAATATGTGAAGCTGTCAAATTATTATTTTTTAAAGATTTTTGTTATTTATTAATTTGACAGACAGAGATCACAAGTAGGCAGAGAGGCAGGCAGTGAGAGAGAGAGGGGGAAGCAGGCTCCCCGCTGAGAGAGCCCAGTGTGGGGCTCTATCCCATGACCCCTGGATCATGACCTGAGCTGAAGACAGAGGCTTAACCCACTGAGCCACCCAGGCACCCCAAAGCTGTCAAATTATTAATCATTCTTTACACTGTAAGGTAATGTATCTTAAAGCAGTTTCACTATAACTCAAATGTATGTGAATAAAAGATAAATAATCCAACATTTAGCTAAATCATACTTAATCCCTTTGGATTTACATAGAGCCCAGTTTTAGAGAACTTGAATAAAACTTACATTATCCATCCTTTTGTTATTTAAGTTTTATGATCATCATTTTGTAAGAAAGTTCTAGCTCATACATATGTTTCTATTTCCCAGTATCGTCTATGGAGTTAATGGTACTTATTTTTGCTGCCATATGTAAATTTTAAATTATTTTTCTAACATGTGACATGGAATAACACATTTATTTGTGAGTTTTTTTCCTTCTGAAAGCATTCTAAATATTTGGTTTAGTCAACTTGATTTTTTTTTTGTTTTTTTTTCCAATTTATTTATTTTCAGAAAAACAGTATTCATTATTTTTTCACCACACCCAGTGCTCCATGCAAGCTGTGCCCTCTATAATACCCACCACCTGGTACCCCAACCTCCCACCCCCCGCCACTTCAAACCCCTCAGATTGTTTTTCAGAGTCCATAGTCTCTCACGGTTCATCTCCTTTTCCAATTTACCCAAAAGCACATACCCTCCCCAATGTCCATAACCCTACCCCCCTTCTCCCAACCCCCCTCCCCCCAGCAACCCACAGTTTGTTTCGTGAGATTAAGAGTCACTTATGGTTTGTCTCCCTCCCTATCCCATCTTGTTTCATGGATTCTTCTCCTACCCACTTAAGCCCCCATGTTGCATCACCACTACCTCATATCAGGGAGATCATATGATATTTGTCTTTCTCCGCTTGACTTATTTCGCTAAGTATGATACGCTCTAGTTTCATCCATGTTGTTGCAAATGGCAAGATTTCGTTTCTTTTGATGGCTGCATAGTATTCCATTGTGTATATATACCACATCTTCTTGATCCATTCATCTGTTGATGGACATCTAGGTTCTTTCCATAGTTTGGCTATTGTGGACATTGCTGCTATAAACATTCGGGTGCACGTGCCCCTTTGGATCACTACGTTTGTATCTTTAGGGTAAATTCCCAGTAGTGCAATTGCTGGGTCATAGGGCAGTTGTATTTTCAACATTTTGAGGAACCTCCATGCTGTTTTCCAGAGTGGTTGCACCAGCTTGCATTCCCACCAACAGTGTAGGAGGGTTCCCCTTTCTCCACATCCTCGCCAGCATCTGTCATTTCCTGACTTGTTGATTTTAGCCATTCTGACTGGTGTGAGGTGATATCTCATTGTGGTTTTGATTTGTATTTCCCTGATGCCGAATGATATGGAGCACTTTTTCATGTGTCTGTTGGCCATCTGGATGTCTTCTTTGCAGAAACGTCAATTTGATTTTATATTACTCAATAAGAAAACTCCTAGGCCGACCTGATTTGCTCACTGGTAGCATTATTCTCCCTTAGGAAGTTTAAGCACCTCTACTGTGTGCCATAACAGTTCCCATGACCAAACCTTTGCCCAAAGCCAGCATAAAATGTGACTTAAAATTAATTTTAATCTATATTTTAGTTTAGGAGTCATTATGAGCAATCTAGAAATTGTGGTCATATAGAAAACATCAGAAGAAGAGATTACAATAATGGTAAGAAAAAAAAAAGGTAAATTTTGTCTCTTGTGAACTTGCAGTTGGTGGTGGAAAATCATTTCACTCTTCAGGGAAGTTATTGAAGCAGAAATGAAAAAAAGAGTCAACATGAACCAGGTTGTTATGTTCTGCTATTTGATAGATTAGATAACCAAGGGGGAAAAATGTCTAGAAGCAGTGTAAAGGGTTTCCATGATAAAACTGTTTTCTTGTTTTTTTATTATATATATGTATATTATATATAGCAAAAAATGATCTAGAAGATAGTAATAGCAAAACTTAACATATTAATCAAATAATAAAAATAACTCATGAAAGTGAGTTTGTTTTAAAAGGAATAGGAGAATTGTGACATGGAAAAATACTGGCATAAGGATTTATTTTACTTTTTGTTTAGCAAACACTTAGATATTAGTTTTATACAATTAGACTTAAGACATATGCCAATGAGTGTTGGTATCTGTACCAATATTCAGTTAAATGACAAGTGCCTTCTGTATTTGTGAATGTGGATGTGGTACATGAAGACATGGGTGACTTGATTGACGGTTAAAAAAACAAAAACAAAAACACACAGTTATGTATTGATTAGGAAGCAGAGTATTATTATTACTACTATTTGGTGAATCTATAGGAATTTGTGGTCCCATCCCCTTCTCAGTTCATTCATATCCTAGCTTGATAATTATATCAATGACTTCAGCTAATTTCTGATTCACATATCCACTACACGAGGCAAGGGTTCCCTGTTGCTGGGAACAGAGAAGTTGAAAGGAATCTCAGGTGATCTGGTTAAGGCAGAAATGAGGAAACAGAATCCTATCCTCTTAATTTTACATTCAAACACCAGGTCCAGTCCAAAAGTTCCTTTATAGAGGGAGACCACTAAATGGGACCAAACTGCCGGGTTATCACCCTAAGGGGTAAGTAGCTAAGAATGTTATAGTAAAAGGTACATTAAGCTAAGAAGGTTATATAGGAAAAAACATTAACTGTTCCCTCCTACATCTTTACCAAGAATTCCTGGGGTCTTACATTATGTATAATACATAAATTCCTACTCTTTTGTGGGAGCATCTATACATTGATTTGTCATGAAGAAAGAAATGGACTAAACTTTTTAGTCTATGTCATGTGAGGGGAAAAGAACTTGGGTTTTGAAATTAGACAAAGCCCTCAAAGCTATGCTATGAATCCTGGAGTAATGGGTCTATGATGATAAGAATAGATTGCTAGTGGTACCCCAAAGTCCTATAGCTGTACATTTTAGTGATATAAACACCCCCTTACATGTCTGTCAGCTTCAATACCTTCTCCAGCGTTCATTAGTCATGCATAGCCATCGTTAAGTTTTGGCGAGATGTGGGATGTTAGTGTGAGTCTTATGTGTTGCTTTCATACAAATCTTAAGAAGGAAACTGTATGTAAGATTTCCAGTCTCTATTACTTTGTTTTTTCCCCTTGGCTCTGACATGGCAAAAGCGAGAATGAAAATCTTGGACCCAGACGTAGAAGTCATTGAAGATGGCAGAGATCCCTTGCTAGTAATAGACTGCTTCCATCTGGACTCAGCGAGAGAAAAGATGAAGTTTATATTTTATTTCACCTGTACTTGTTACAGTAACTTATTCTGTATCTAAAACAATGACCTTAGGCAAGTTACTTAATCTCTCTGATATTAGGTTCCCTCATTTAAAAAATGGAAGATAAAACCAGGTTTACACTGGTGTTTTGATAATTCAATAACGAAAGACATTACTTACATTTAGTGATATTTTCCTATAAAATTTAAGACTATAGATTTTGGTGTTGTAGAATCCTTTTTGCATATCTGCCTCAGCTATCAATTTTCTGTCCCACATGGCTCAGATAACTCTCCATAGATTCAGTGTCCCCTTTTTTAAGTGATGTAGTACCTAAACAATAAATTTAATAAAAAGATAAAATTGTTCAAATGTGACAATATATTTTTTTAAAGATTTTATTTATTTATTTCACAGAGAGAGAGAGATCACAGGTAGGCAGAGAGGCAGCCAGAGAGAGAGGAAGGGAAGCAGGCTCCCTGCTGAGCAGAGAGCCTGATGTGGGGCTCGATTCCAGGACCCTGAGATCATGACCTGAGCCCAAGGCAGAGGCTTAACCCACTGAGCCACCCAGGCGCCCCGTGACAATATATTACTAAACTTATTGTATTGTAGGTAAGTTTTATTTTATCCCTAGCCACAAGTGAGAGCATGTTTTGTGTATGCAGAGACAAAATTTTTAAGTATGCATCCTGGACAGTAAAATGCAGCCTCAGATCCAATGGAAAGAGGAGGGATCTTTGAGGAATTTGAATAGAAAGGGAACTGGCTGTTCCTTCACACTTCAGTGGCCAGGGATGAGATGCCAGTAGGAGAAGATGAGCCCTTATTAGCTATAGAGTCCATGAGGGACTTATAGAGAACAGGGCAAATTTTATTTTGTTTCTGTGTTTTGTAGTGTACGGTCTTTTGGGTCTCCATTCAAAATCACTTGTAGGTTGATTGTATACACTAATAGAAGGTGATTCATTGTGGAAAGTTTCCTGAGTCCAGTTGTAAGACTGGCACAGATGAAAACTAGAGTTTATCCACACACAGTTTTATATGGGTATAGCTGTCAATAATCATGATTAAATACTACTTATTACAGGTCTGGAAGAGCAGTTACTCAAATATACCTGCTAGTTATGTACTATGAATCCTTAACTATGAATGTCTTATGTGAACCTAGACTTTGTCTCTATGTTCTATGTCATATGCTCAGAACATAGATGACCATAGCCACACAATGATATTTTTAATGAATTAAAAAATGAATAAAAAGTAAAAATCAGTAAATTATTAAATCTATGATTAAATAAAAGAATGAGCAATAATGGGTGATTGAATGGGTGGATGAATAAATGTTTATCAAGGTTTAAATTATGCAGATTCTTGAATATGAAGAGTTTCATATTCACTTTTGTTGTTGCTTTTGTTTTTTATCAAGGTATAATTGACATAGAATCAACTCATTTAAAGCATGAGATTTTATAAGATTTGTCATACCTATACACAATCAAGGGGAGCAATATATCCACCAACCCAAAAGTTTCCTTATACCCCTGGGAAACCTCATCTGCCTATTTCCATCCCTAGGCAACCATTTATTTGGCCACCATCACGAATAAATAAGGTACATTTCCTAGTGTTTGTTTATAAATGACATCATGCAGTAAGTACTCTGTCTTATCTAGCTTAACAGAATAACCATTTTGAGATTTATTAAGGTTGTGGCACATATAAATATGTTTTGTGTCTTTTGCTGAATGCTCTCCCACAGAATATATATACCACAATGTGTTTATCTACCCACCTGCCTATGGAGAGAGACTTGATCTGTTTGACGTGTTGAATTAAAATAAAGTTACTAACATTTATAGATATGTGTTTATATGGACACATGCTTTTTTTTCTCTTGAAAAATACCTGAGGGGTCAACCTTGGATCTCTGGTAGCTGTATGTTTATCATTTTGAGACATGGGCAAACTGTACCACTTTCCATTCCCACTAGCAACATCTGTGAATCCCACTATTCCTTCAGACCCTCGCCAATATTTGAGGTGCTCATCCTTTGTAATCACTGTGAAAGTTTTTAGTGGTACCTTGTGGTGGTTTTAATTGCATTTCCCTAATGACTAATAATCCTGAACTTTTTTCCTTTGTGCTTGTGTTTTATCTTCTCTGGTAAATTGTTTGGTCAAATATTTTACTTATTGTATTGGATTAATTTCTTATTATTGATTTAGTTTCTCACAGATTTTGGAAAAAATTCCTTCATGAATACATACATATAATTTGCGTAGAATTTCGCCCAGTATGTGACTTGTCTTTTCATTCTTTTAACAGTATCACCCAAACAACATATTTTTTAAAAATGTGGATAAAGTCCGATTTTTTAATATATTGAATGCGTAAGCAAGGAACATGTGTGTTAGATCAAACAATTTTTGCCTAACCCAAGATCACAAATGTTTTCATGTATTTTTTTGTAAACTTTTAAAATTCATTTTGTAAAGTTTTATAGTTGGTTTCACTGTTACTATTATGGTCCATTTGAGTTATTTTGTTTATATATGTGAGTTATGGAGGGAAGTTTATTTAATTACACATGCATGTTGATAATGATTGCTTCATTTTCCAGAAAGATTATCATTTTGTCCCTGCATTTCCTTTGTACATTTGTTGAAAATCAGTTAGCATATGTATGGATCTATTTAAGGGCACACTATTTTTCATTACTGTATTTGTCTATCTTTATGCAATACCATATTATTTTGATTACTATAACTCTAAAACTAGTCTTGAAGTTAGTCTTAATCCTCAACATTTTTTTTCTCTCTTTTTCAATATTATCTTGGCTGTTCTTGGTTCTTTGCATTATCATTTGAAACTTAGGACCAGGTTACTGATTTACAGAAAAAATCCTACTGGGATTTTGTTTTTTTTTGTTTGTTTGTTTGTTTTTATTTTTTTATTTTTTAAAGATTTTTATTTATTTATTTGACAGACAGAGATCACAAGTAGGCAGAGAGGCAGGCAGAGAGAGGAGGAAACAGGCTCCCCGCTGAGCAGAGAGCCCGACGCGGGCCTAGATCCCAGGACCCTAAGATCATGACCTGAGCCGAAGGCAGAGGCTTTAACCCACTGAGCCACCCAGGTGCCCCTTACTGGGATTTTGAATGGAATTATGTGAAGCAGATGGGTTAACATAATTGATTTAACATAATTTTGATTGAGTGTTCTGACCCATTACTCAGGATTTTTTCTCTATAATAAGATTTTCTTTTTCTTATTTTTTTTTTGGCCATGTTTAATTTCTCTTAGCCATGTACTAATCTCATATTTTTTCAACATTTGTTCCTAATTACATTATACCCTGATACTATTTTTAAAATATATATTTTGATTTTAATTTTTGTTTGTTGGTTATTTGTTTACAGGGATAAAAATGATATTTTTGTATCTTGAGCTCATAGTCTTCCATCTGACTAAATTGTCTTATAATTTCCAATAGCATGTTTGTTGATTCAGTGTTCTTTTTTAAGAACATATTATCATGGAATCAACATATTATCATAGATAATATGATCATCTGTGAATTCACACAGGTTTACATATCATTTTCTAATACAGAGACATCATATTTGTATTTTCTATTTTATTTCCTTGTCTAAAATTTTACATAAAATGTTAAATACAGGTGGTGATCACATATACCTTTGTTATGTTCCTGATCTTAGGAGGAAAACATTCATCTTTCATAATCACAAGGTAGATGAAATTTTTCATAGATTCCCTTTGTCAGGTTGAATATGCTTCCTTCTGTTTCTATTTTACGGTTTTTATCAAAAATGGATGTTAGATTTTGGCAAACGCTTATGTGTGTCTATTGAAATATTTATATTTTTTCTTAGCTTGATGCACTGAATTACATTTGATTTTCAAATGTTAAATCTGCATCGCATTCCTGAGATATTCTCAACTTGGTCATGATGTATTAGTTTTTTAAGACATTGCTCACTTTGATTCTCTGAAATATTCTTTAGAATTTGTGCCCACAAATGATATTTATTTATACTTCTATGGTTAAATCTTTGTCTTACTTTAGTATCAGAATAATAGTGGAAATGAGTTGGAAAATAAATTTTAGTTCACTCTTTCAATTTCCTGGAATAGTTTGGATAGAATTGTTAATATTTTTATTAATTCATTTATTTTTTTGTGTGTTTGATTGAATTTACCAGTGAAGTCATCTGAGCCTGAAGGTCTTTTCATATGTTACATATCTTTTTAAAAAGTTCAAATTACAAATTCAAGTTTTAGTAGATCAGGGCTACTTGTAGTACGTATCTTCTTGAATGAAATTTGGTAATTTGTATCTTCAAGGAATTTGTTCATTTCATAAGTTGCTGAATTTATTGGAAGAAAGTTGTTCATATATCCTCATATTCTTTTACTATTTGTAAAACTTAAATTATGTTCTTTCATTCCAAGTATTGAAGAATTTTACCCTCTCTTTCTCATCATGAGCTGGCTAACGTTCTAATTAATTTTAGAAATTTTAAATATTTTGGGGCACCTGGTTGGCTCAGTCATTAAGCATCTGCCTTTGGCTCAGGTTATGATCCTAGGGTCCTGGGAACAAGCCCCACATTGGGCTCCCTGCTCGGTGGAGAGCCTGCTTCTGCCTCTCCCACTCCCCCTGCTTGCGTTCCCTCTCTCGCTGTGTCTCTCTCTGTCAAATAAATAAATACAATTAAAAAAAATAAATTTTAATTATTTTTAAAGCATCCTTTATAAAAGATCTCTAGTGTTTTAAAGAACTTCTGTTCTAATACCTACTTTACTTTAGAAGCACAGAAGAGATAAAGGTTAGTCTACATGAAAACTTAGAGCCATATTTACTGGGTGATTCTCTACCTGTTTTTACTTTGATCAAGGAGGAATGGAACTTTCATCTCAATGCTTCTCATAGTGCCAACCACTTAGACCATTAAGTCTTTGAAACACAATGCCCGATTCTTCATGCCGTAGGTTTTTGGATGCGCTAGATAAGCAGACGGTGGCCCACACCAACCCATTTGATTCTTCCTTCGGTTGTCTCAGGTCATTATTTAGACACCATCTGTACTGGCATAGCAGTACATTTGAGCTCAATTTGTAACGACTAACCTGTCCAAATCACATTGCTTTTTAACCTGTGAACATCTATCACTTTTAATATGCATAGTGTAGAAAGAGAAACAAAACAACAGGAACCCATTTATCCATGTAAACCTATTTTTGCATTATATTTGCATTTTCTTTTTCAACATTTGTGTAAAAATATGTGACTGCCAAAGTATTCTGTTATATAATATTTTATGAATATCTACTTTTGAAGCACTGGTCTATTTTTACTGAGCATTATAAGAAGTGATTTACTGGCATCACAGGTCTTTACCCCAGGACTATCTTGACTATTAATTGCTACTATTTATACATTTTGAGTGAAAGAAATTGAAAGGATAGGATATTTCCATTATTCAATACTGCAGAGATATACTCCAAAATACCCATTCTAAAGACATATTTTAATATAGTAATAATATTTTAATATATTTTACATATATATTTAACATATATTTACATATTTATTTACAAATATATTTTACATATATTTTACATATTTTAATATAGTAATAATATATATAATATATAATCATATATTAGTATATATAAATCATATATTAATATGGTTTCTACATAAGAAAAGTCCGTGGGCTTATTTATGTAAATATAACCAGCTGTTGTATTTACATATATTAATACGTAATATTACATATATTAATATGATTAATATATAATCATGTATTGTATTAATATATTATTATAATATTAATATATATATAAATCATATATTAATATGGTTTCTACATAAGAAAAGTCCGTGGGCTTATTTATGTAAATATAACCAGCTGTTGTCTACTAATTTTCTAAATTAGACCACTGACAGTATATGAAACTTTTCATTACTCCATGGTTCTTCCTCCATTTTAAGATGATCCTGGTATTATCGCTAGTCCCTGCTTGAATTTTTCCCCATTCCCTCTGTTTTCTCTCTCCTTCTCTTCATCCTTTCCTCTTTCTCTCCCAACCTTCTCTTTTCCTTTTTTCTTCAGTTTTGAGTACCTATGAGTAGATCATGTCAATAAATAACAAATGAACCGTTCCTGGTGTTCTGCATCTATCTGTTCCTACTCTAGGCAGTGATCCCTCCTCCACTCCCTAAGTGACTTTGAAGTCACTTAGGGAGTCCTAAGTCTTCAAGTCCGATACCTAATACTGTAGTGTTTGCCAGAAACAGGGATATGTCTGGAAGGTAGAAAAGCAAACTTGCTTTCACTTCTCTTTGATTCTACTCATTATGCCCTTCCCTTCCAGTGTACTCTGATTTTCTTCACTGTGTCAAATCCACTGCTCAATTCATCTGTGAAAAGTTTGATTCCTGTATTTTTATTTTTTTTTACTTCCAGATGGTATTTTTCAAAAGCCTGCTCATTCCTCATGGTTTCTTGTTATCTGAGCATCTTTGTACTTGCAGCCTGTATTTTTCTAATCACTCTGTGCCGTGTAATTTTTCTGTGGTCTGATTGTACATCTGCAGTTTTTGATCATTAAAAATCAGTTGTTTCTCAACTTCAGTTCTCACTTCTGTTGGTCTGCCTTTTCATGCGTTTCATATGTTTTGATGTTGTTGTGAAGACATGCTTAGTTTTCATAGATCCTATTCCTACGGGCCCCACCTAGTGAAACTTTCTTCCATAGAGCATGTGCGTCTGATTCAGCTGGTCATAGGGGCACGCCCCTGCCCCTGACTGCCTCAACTCAACTCTCTCCCGCTAATTTCGGCAGAGTGGGAGGGGAGTAAACATTCCAAGCATCTTCATCCTGGCAGCCTGTTGTTCCGGTCTGACTCCTTGTCCCTTCTGGCTACTGGCTTTTCTGATTCATTGCTGCTCCTGCCCTGCTTCCCAGCATCTGCCACCTTGGCTCAGGTTGCCCACCCTGACGCCCACATATTCCTGTCCAGGCTCCAAGAATTTTGAGCCATGGCTGGTGAGCTCTGAAGGCCAGGCGTCTTTCTGCTTCAGCTTCTCATCAACTCCCACCATCCCGAACTCATATTGTTTTGGAGAGATTCCCAAAGACCAGCAATATCTCCAAGTGATATCCTAGATCTGGTTGAAAAGAGAAAGAGTTTCACGAAACTCTCCAGAAAGTTCTTTTTTGTTTTGTTTTGTTTTTCTTCTGTTATTTTTTAATGTATGTGTGTGTGTGTGTGTGTATCAGCTCTGTCTAGAAGTATCAGTGGTTCCAAGTTTTTAGAAGGGTTCTTCGTTCTCTTACCTGTTTTCTGAATTTAATTACTATCTATAAAAGCCTTTAGATTTATAAATATCTTTTATTTTTGGTGTCCCACTTACCTGTCAACTATCCAGATCTATTTATGAGTTTCTAGATAGCTCAAAACTCAGTAAGCCCCAACTGTCATATCATCTTCTATATTAAAACCATCACCTACCCTTCAGTATCTCCTAAATTATTTTTAAACTGTAAAAGGCATAATTATCTCCTTGGTTCTCAAGATAATAAACAGACTGCCACCCTTGACTCTACTTATTCCTATTTCTTGTGTTATAAAATCAGTCCATTTCTAATTTTGTAATATGATGCCTATTTACTGTCTCTGTAATGTGTCCCCATGTTGCATCTTGAAACTGCCCCCTCCCAAACACACATGCTTTTTATTTTAATACAGGACTCTTAACTTGCCAGGTTTTCTACAGCTTTGCTTCTTTTAACTTAAATTCCACCTTGCTCTATCTCCCTAGAATTAAATTGTGTTACTGTCTTTGGTGTGTGCTCTCTATAGATATCTTCCTTTCAAGGTCAGCACATTTTCACAGATTGTTTTTCTTTTTTTCAGCAAAAACTTTAAAGTGTTTGACATGGCATTCAAGGACATAAGCTGTACTCTACCCCCTTAGACTACTCCTGATTTGATCTTGTTCTATAGGCTCTGGAACTTAAGCATGAATGACACTTTTTTTGCTCTTGCATTTATAGTTACTCTTATATAACCTGATTCTTACTAGTTGTTTAAGTTAGCTGGTGTTTAGTAATTGTTCAGTGTGTATAGCCTCTAAAATATGAAGCAGACCCAAGAATCATGTATATGCTCCTCCAATCATGCATATAGATGAGATCTCTATAAATTATACAAGGTACATTATGAATATGAGAAGAAAATATATGGAAATATTGTATAATAATTCATCAGCCTCCAATTGTTAACATTTATTTAAAAGGAGACATATCATTATCGTTTAATCTTAAGTTTGCTTTTTAATATATGATTATTGCAAAAGATATGAAAGTATGTCTACAGTTTTATACATTTAGTCTTTTTTAGATTTTTATTTAAATTCTAGTTAGTTAACATATAATGTGAATATTGGCTTCAGGAGTAGAATTTAGTTATTCATCATTTACATACAACACCCAGTGCTCATTTAGTCTTTTCAATAACTATGTATGTGTGTGTACAGAAATGTCATTTGTTTAAAGTGTAAGCCTCCAGGTTCTGAAATTAAAGTATTCAAATCTAAAAATCTCTTAATTAATAGCTTTATAACTTTGGACAAATTAACAAAAAGATTCAGCTTGTTAATTTAAACAATATAAGCATAATAATAATGTTTACCTCAAAAGTTACTTAAAATATGTTAATATTTTGACAGGAAGTATGACATATACAACTTATCATCTTCCTACTGCTGCTATAACAAATTATCATCAACTTAGTGGACTAAATAACAAATTTATTATCTTAGAGTTCTGGAGGTCATAAGTTCTAAAATTAAGGTATTGACATGGTTGCATTCATTTTGGACACTCTAGGGGAAAATCTGTTTCTCTTCAAGATTTTAAGATGCTTCCTCTTTTCCTCAGATTGTAGCCCATTCTAAAATCTGTAAGCCAAGCAACATAGAGTCTCCACATGTCTGTCTCTTCCATTGACTCTCTGCTTCTTTAATCCTATCTTTTATCTGACTCCCCCTACGTATCTTACCAAAACACTTGTTACATTGGGCACACTGGGATAATAAAGGACAATCTCTTTTAATTTACTTGCATTAGCAAAATCCATTTTTTAAGTAAAATAATGTAATAGGGCATGGACATTTGGAGGAGTATAGTAAGTGAAAAATAAATGTAGCTTTTAATTTTTTGTAAGAGAAAGACTGACAGTCATGTTCTATTTTGCCAAAGTTTGCTCCAGATTACAGTGAATTGATTGAAGAGCCCTAGTTTTATAAGGGATTAGATGGAACATTTTAAAGATGTCCAATTAGATCCAATGAAAATACAGAATGGAAAATAATTCGAGTATTTCTTTATCTAACAAGCTATAGAAAACTCATAAAACTTCACTTTTGAAGCTAAACAGTTTATTTTAAAATTTAAAGTTTAAGGTCCTGCAAAGCAATATGATGTAATTAATTGTCCTTACCAAACTTACAAATATTCTCTTTTTTACCAATCCTAATATAATTGAGGGAAATGTGTGGGTATAAGTAAAACATTCTTTAGATCACGTTCAAAGCCTTGTTAACATTGTACCCGAAAGAACAAGTCATTTTACCTCACTCATTTACTAAAGCAATCATCTCAAAATTAAGGAAATTTGAAATGGGCTTATAGCATTCTTGTTGCATTGTATTTTTTTATTGTAAGCTCAATGACAAGGAGGCTGTATTGATAATTATGTTTTATATAGCAACCATTGCAGTATACTCTTGGTGCTTAAAATTTTTTAAAATATTTTTATTTATTTATTTGACAGACAGAGATCACAAGTAGGTAGAGAGGCAGGCAGAGAGAGAGGAAGGGAAGCAGGCTCCCTGCTGAGCAGAGAGCCCGATGCGGGGCTCGATCCCAGGACCCTGAGACCATGACCTGAGCCGAAGGCAGAGGCTTAACCCACTGAGCCACCCAGGCGCCCTGGTGCTTAATAAATTTTTATAATTATTAACAATAAAAGAGGTACATTTATGTGGCATATAAGGATATATAAAGTGCATGCTTAATGACCTTTGAAACTTTATAAATCATCTCAATAAAGATAATGAAAATATTGTAGTCACTAACTTATACCTTTGGTTCCAACAACCACTGATTTGATTTCTCTAACTACAGCTTATACTTTGCATGTCTACACATTTATATTCTACGTATTTAGCAAATGGAATCAATATATGTACTATTTAGCTGATTTCTGATTTCATTCAGCATTCTGTTTTGATATACATCCTTATGCATCATTAGTGCATTCATTATTGCTCAAAAATTCAGTGACTTAAAACAGCAGGTATTATCCGGTGGGACTGGAGCTATCTCAGGGATAAATCATGCAGGGAATTCACATCCAAGTTCACTCACATGTCTGTTAGTAAACTTCAGGTTCACGCTGGCTACTGGCTGGACACATCAGTTTCTTGTCCTGTGAGATTTTTTATAGGGATTCACATACAAGCAGCTTGCCTCTCCCAGAGCACCAAGAGGGAAAGAGAAAGTACAGTAGAGTTACGGATGACAAGAATGCACAGCATTACGGAAGCCAGTGTCTTTTTATAATCTATTTTTCAGAATGACAACCCATCACATATCTAGTTAGGAGTTACTATGTCTCACCCACACTTAAGAAGAATTTACATATGTGTGTAAATTATATATGTGTGTAAATGATTGGGGCAGCAATTATTATAGGAAATTCCAGTGGCTACCCACTCTCATCTGCCCTTGACAACCTAGGGATTCATATTCCTCCTACAAAATACACTCATCCCTACCCAAAGTTTTGCAAGTATCATTCCATTATAGTTTTAGCTCAAAATACTGGATCTCATTATCTATTCCAAGTCCAAGTGTAGATGAAGCTCTTTGGATATAAGTCCTTAAGTTCATAACCTTAAATATAATTATTTTTCTCTGTAGTTATGTGAAACTATAAAAATGTGCTATTTCCCCATCACACACACAATGATGGGACAGGCATTAAAACCAACAAAACAAAACAAACGACCATATATTCAAAAACGAAGCTGGAGACACACAGGATTCACTGCTCCACGGGATTTTGTGTGAAATTCAGTCAAGCAGATACTAGATGTTCCTTAACTAGTTCTCAAGGTGTAGGAATAATTTTCACGAGTCCAGCCTCTGGCGGCTGGACGACTTTCTCCTTCTTCCTTCTTCCTTCTTCTTCTCCTTCTCCTACTCCTTCTCCTTCTCCTTCTTCTTTCTCTCCTTCTCCTTCTCCTTCGTCGTCATCTTCTTCTTCTTCTTCTTCTTCTTCTTTTCTAAAACTATGTTGGCTATTGTAAGTCACTGGTGATTTTCAAATAATTTTTTTTAGAATCAGCCTGTTAATCTGTAAAGTCGATTGGAATTCTATATACTCTGTGGATCAATTTGAAGGAAGAGGATAATTTTGTGGTCACTTTCAATTTTCAAATGTGCTATAGCTTTTTCTGTTTTGCTCTTTTTAATTTTCCAAGCAGTGGTTTATAGTTTTCAGTAAAGAGATCTTTACACATCTTTCTTCAAATTTATTCCCAATTATTTAGGCTTCTTGATGCCATCAAACATAGTATTGTTCAGTGTCTTAATTTTATTTTTAATTTTTTGTTGCTAGTATGTTGAAATGCATTAAGTTTTCAAATATTGTCCTTGAATACTCTTGAGTTTGCTAAATTTATCAGAAAAGTAGCTACCCTGTATGTGTGTGGGGGAGTATGTCTATAAATGTAGTTTCCTTAGTATTTTATAGTTAAACAAAATGTATGAACACAAGCAGATTTACTTTTTCTTTTCCAAAGTGAGTGAGTGTGTGTGTGTGTGTGTTTGTTTTTTTGTTTTGTTTTATTGTAGTTTAGAACTTTCAACACCATGTTGAAGTAAGTAGCAAAATGGATATACTTCTTTTTTTCTTGGTGTTAGCAGGAAAGATATTTGGATATTTATCTTTCAATGCAAAGTATGATGTTAACATTAGCTTTTTATAAATCCTGCTTATCAGTTTGAGAGTTTCCTTCTATTCCTAATGTGCTGAGTGTTCGTATTCATAAATGCACATCAATTTCTGTTGAAATACCTCTTATGAATTTATTGAGATAACCATGTAATTATTTTCCTAAATTGTCTTAACTTGGTTAATTGCATTTTTTGATTTTTTTTGATTAATACTTTTTTATTAGAGACAGGGAAATAGGTCTAAGAAAACATGGTGAAATTGATAAAATATTTTTTTTTGGGTGGGGGGGGTCACAAGATCTGGCTTTGAACAGTGGTCCTACCACTCAGTAATTGTTTCTCAAGTATGTTGCTTTACCTTGCCTAGCTTGACTTTTTTTTTAATCTTTTTTTTTAATTTTTAATTTTTTTATAAACATATAATATATTTTTATCCCCTGGGGTACAGGTCTGTGAATCACCAGGTTTACACACTTCACAGCACTCACCATAGCACATACCCTCCCCAATGTCCATAACCTCACCCCCCTTCTCCCAGCCCCCCTCCCCCCAGCAACCCTCAGTTTGTTTTGTGAGATTAAGAGTCACTTATGATTTGTCTTCCTCCCAATCCCATCTTGTTTCATTTATTCTTCTCCTACCCCCTTAACCCCCCATGTTGCATCACCACTTCCTCATATCAGGGAGATCATATGATAGTTGTCTTTCTCCGCTTGACTTATTTCATTAAGCATAATACCCTCTAGTTCCATCCACGTTGTCGCAAATGGCAAGATTTCATTTCTTTTGATGGCTGCATAGTATTCCATGGTGTATATATACCACTTCTTCTTTGTCCATTCATCTGTTGATGGACATCTAGGTTCTTTCCATAGTTTGGCTATTGTGGACATTGCTGCTATAAACATTCGGGTGCACGTGCCCTTTTGGATCACTACGTTTGTATCTTTAGGGTAAATACCCAGTAGTGCAATTGCTGGGTCATAGGGCAGTTCTATTTTCAACATTTTGAGGAACCTCCATGCTGTTTTCCAGAGTGGTTGCACCAGCTTGCATTCCCACCACAATGTAGGAGGGTTCCCCTTTCTCCGCATCCTCGCAAGCATCTGTCATTTCCTGACTTGTTAATTTTAGCCATTCTGACTGGTGTGAGGTGATATCTTATTGTGGTTTTGATTTGTATTTCCCTGATGCCGAGTGATATGGAGCACTTTTTCATGTGTCTGTTGGCCATCTGGATGTCTTCTTTGCAGAAATGTCTGTTCATGTCTTCTTCCCATTTCTCGATTGGATTATTTGTTCTTTGGGTGTTGAGTTTGCTAAGTTCTTTATAGATTTTGGACACTAGTCCTTTATCTGATATGTCATTTGCAAATATCTTCTCCATTCTGTCAGTTGTCTTTTGATTTTGTTAAATGTTTCCTTTGCTGTGCAAAAGCTTTTGATCTTGATAAAATCCCAATGGTTCATTTTTGCCCTTACTTCCCTTGCCTTTGGTGATGTTCCTAGGAAGGTGTTGCTGTGGCTGAGGTCGAAGAGGTTGCTGCCTGTGTTCTCCTCAAGGATTTTGATGGACTCCTTTCTCACATTGAGGTCCTTCATCCATTTTGAGTCTATTTTTGTGTGTGGTGTAAGGAAATGGTCCAATTTCATTTTTCTGCATGTGGCTGTCCAATTTTCCCAACACCATTTATTGAAGAGGTTGTCTTTTTTTCCATTGGATATTCTTTCCTGCTTTGTCAAAGATTAGTTGACCGTAGAGTTGAGGGTCTATTTCTGGGCTTTCTATTCTGTTCCATTGATCTATGTGTCTGTTTTTGTGCCAGTACCATGCTGTCTTGATGATGACAGCTTTGTAATAGAGCATGAAGTCCGGAATTGTGATGCCACCAACTTTGGCTTTCTTTTTCAATATTCCTTTGGCTATTCGAGGTCTTTTCTGGTTCCATATAAATTTTAGGATTATTTGTTCCATTTCCTTGAAAAAGATGTATGGTACTTTGATAGGAATTGCATTAAATGTGTAGATTGCTTTAGGTAGCATAGACATTTTCACAATGTTTATTCTTCCAATCCAGGAGCATGGAACATTTTTCCATTTTTTTTGTGACTTCCTCAACTTCTTTCATGAGTACTTTATAGTTTTCTGAGTATAGTTTTCTTTGATTAGGTTTATTCCTAGGTATCTTATGGTTTTAGGTGCAATTGTAAATGGGATTGACTCCTTAATTTCTCTTTCTTCTGTCTTGTTGTTAGTATAGAGAAATGCAACTGATTTCTGTGCATTGACTTTATATCCTGACACTTTACTAAATTCCTGTACAAGTTTTAGCAGTTTTGGAGTGGAGTCTTTTGGGTTTTCCACATACAGTATCATATCATCTGTGAAGAGTGATAGTTTGACTTCTTCTTTGCCGATTTGGATGCCTTTAATTTCCTTTTGTTGTCTGATTGCTGAGGCTAGGACTTCTAGTACTATGTTGAATAGCAGTGGTGATAATGGACATCCCTGCCATGTTCCTGACCTTAGCGGAAAAGCTTTCAGTTTTTCTCCATTGAGAATGATATTTGCAGTGGGTTTTTCATAGATGGCTTTGATAATATTGAGGTATGTGCCCTCTGTTGCTACACTCTGAAGAGTTTTGGTCAGGAAGGGGTGCTGCACTTTGTCAAATGCTTTTTCAGCATCTATTGAGAGTATCATATGGTTCTTGTTCTTTCTTTTATTGATGTGTGCATTGTTTGATTTTTTAATGTAAAGCGAACCTGGGATAGACGTCATTTGCTCATGGTACGCTATTTATTTTATACAATTCTGCATTCTATTTGCTAATTTATTATGAAAAAAATATGAGATGTCTTTCTTTTTTTTTTTTAAGATTTTGTTTATTTATTTGACAGACTGAGAGTGAGTGCATGCGGGCAGGAGGAGGGGTAAGGAGAGGGGCAAGGGCAGAGACAGAGGGAGAAGCAGGGTCCCCACTGAGCAGCGAGCCCGATGCGGGGCTCAATCCCAGGACCCTGGGATCATGACCTGAGCTGAAGGCAGGCACTTAGCCAACTGAGCCACCAGGCCCCTCTATGTCATGCAGTTTTATAAGAGGTTCTGATCTATAGAATTTTCCTTGCTTAATATCATACTCTCCTAAGTTTTTATTCTTTGGAAATTTATTGAGACTTGTGTTATCAAATATATGCTCTCTCAGTGAACAGTCCCTCTGTACTTGACAAGAATGTGTTATATGCACTCGTTTTATATGGACTCGTTTTCAGGCTTAGTGTTTTGTACAGTCAACTTGGTCAAATTGATGGATAGCACAAGCTTTTCTCTCTCTTTTTATAAGTTTGTGTATTATATCAGTTACCGAGCGTGTGTTGTTAAATTTACTACCACTGTGTATTTCCTTGTTCTTCTTATGTCAATTTTTGCTTCATGAATTTTTGTATTCTACAATTAGGTCTATGTGTATTTAGGATTTTTGTATGCTCTTAATAAATCATAAAATTTTCTCCTTTATCTCTTGTCATATACTTGGTATTGGAATATACTTTGATATTCACAAACTTGCTTTTTTATGTTGATAGTTGGCTTGTATCATTTTTCATCCTTTTAGCCTTCTTAAGCATTTTCATTTAAGGTACATTATTTTACTCCCAATCTAACAATTCCTACTTTTTAATCACTGTGTTTAGTATATTTATGTAATTTGTTAATTTTTATTGAATTATGATTTATAATATATACATCCTTTTAAAATGTACAGTTGATCAGCTTTTAAAACATTCTTAAAGGTACACAACCATAACAACTCCTTAATTCCAGAATGTTTTCATTGCCATGGAAGAGAAATCCCATGCTCAATAGTGGTCAGTCTCCATTTCTCCTCCGACCCCAGCCCTTGGCAGCCACATTTGTTTAGAGGTTTTGTGTCACATATGTTTTCATATCTCTTGGATACATCCTTAACATCCCCTTTTCTGGGTCATACTGAAGCAGAAGAGTGAGGTTCTTGTCCCACAGAGTCAAAGAATGAATCTCACAGATAAAGGAGAGTGAGCAAAGCAATAGAGTTTTGTTAAGCAAGGATACAGAAAAAACTCTCAAGAGTAAGAAGACCCCTCTGACCAGTTTGCCAACATGGGTCTCCACCAATAGATAGTCTTTTATTTAGAGCTGACCACGGAGCTTGTGGCTTAAAATTTTGTGATGTCTTGGTTTCAGTAAGGACTGGTGATAATATCTTTAAGGGTTTACTTCTTTTGGGGGGGTTTGGTTATCCTTTATTGGTCACCTGGTGACAGTTATAAAAAGATGCCACCTCGGATGCCAGGGCAGGATGGTCTGTTTTTTTCCTTTATCTCTGGTTTTGTTATGCCTCAGCATTTCTGGGATTTCTGTGAGCCTGATCACATAGTCCTCTACATGTGTCTCCTTACCTAGGCCTGCCTATTCCTCACTCAGTGAGACCCTTTGGTTGTATATCAATAGATCATACACTTGGGGGATGATTGCCAACATGTATCTTGGAGGGGGTGGGTAGGGATAAAGGAAGTTTCCAAAGGAATTTTTATTTTTTTTATTTTTTTTTATTTTTTTTAAAGATTTTATTTATTTATTTGACAGAGAGAGATTACAAGTAGGCAGAGAGGCAGGCAGAGAGAGAGAGGAGGAAGCAGGCTCCCTGCTGAGCAGAGAGCCCGATGTGGGACTCGAACCCAGGACCCTGAGATCATGACCTGAGCCGAAGGCAGCGGCTTAACCCACTGAGCCACCCAGGCGCCCCTCCAAAGGAATTTTTACATGTTAAAGTAAACTTACAGGATCCTGGGGTCAGGCTAAGGTTGTCTTTTGCCTTAGCAAAGTGTCTATGTTCAGGCAATTGAGTCCCTAGGGGAATATCACTCTGCCTGTTTCAAGGACTTGTCAGTGGGCTGTAAGTAGTAAGGAAATTCTATCATGATGATGACAGCTTTGTAATAGAGCTTGAAGTCTGGAATTGTGATGCCACCAACTTTGGCTTTCTTTTTCAACATTCCTCTGGCTATTTGGGGTCTTTTATGCTTCCATATAAAATTTAGGATTATTTCTTCCATTTCTTTGAAAAAATGATGGTATTTTGATAGGGATTGGATTAAACATATAGATTGCTTTAGGTAGCATAGACATTTTAACAATATTTGTTCTTCTAATTTATGAGCTTGGAACATTTTTCCATTTCTTTGTGTCTTCCTCAATTACTTTCATGAGTACTTTATAGTTTTCTGAGTATAGATTCTTTGCCTATTTGATTAGGTTTATTTCTAGTTATCTTGTGGTTTTGGGTGAAATTGTAAATGGGATCGACTTCTTAATTTCTCTTTCTTCTCTCTTGCTGTTGTTGTATAGAAATGCAACTGTTTGCACTGATTTTATATCCTGACACTTTACTGAGGTCCGATATGAGTTCTAGAGGTTTGGAGTGGAGTCTTTTGGATTTTCCACATAAAGTATCCTATCATCTGCAAAGAGTGAGAGTTTGACTTCTTTGCTCATTCGAATGCCTTTAATTTCTTTTTGTTGTCTGATTGCTGAGGCTAGGACTTCTAGTACTGTATTGAATAGCAGCAGTGATAGTGGACATCCCTGCCACGTTCCTGACCTTTGGGGAAAAGCTCTCAGTTTTTCCCCTTGAGAATAATATTTGCTGTGGGCTTTTCATAGATGGCATAGATGATATTGAGGTATGTACCCTCTATTCCTACACTTTGAAGAGTTTTGATCAGGAAGGGATGCTGTACTTTGTCAAATGCTTTATTCAGCATCTATTGAGAGTATCCTATGGTTCTCGTTCTTTCTTTTATTAATGTGTTGTATCACATTAATTGATTTGCGGTTGTTAAACCAACCTTGCAGCTCTGGAATAAATTCCACTTGGTTGTGGTGAATAATCCTTTTAATGTACTGTTGGATCCTATAGACTAGTATTTTGGTGAGAATTTTTGTATCTGTGTTCATCAAGGATATTGGTCTGTAATTTTCCTTTTTGATGGGGTCTTTGTCTGGTTTTGAGATTAAGATAATGCTGGTCTCATAAAATGAGTTTGGAAGTTTTCCTTCCATTTCTATTTCTTAGAACAGTTTCAGGAGAAAAGGTATTCATTCTTCTTTAAATATATGGTAGAATTCCCCTGGGAAGCTGTCTGGCCCTGGGATCTTTTTGGGAGATTTTTGACGACTGCTTCAATCTCCTTACTCGTTATGGGTCTTTTCTTCCTGGTTCAGTTGTGGTAGTTTATATGTCTCTAGGAACGCAACCATTTCTTCCAGATTGTCAAATTTGCTGGCATATAGTTGCTCATAATATGTTCTTATACTTGTTTTTATTTCTTTGGTGTTGGTTGTGATCTCTCCTCCTTCATTCATGATTTTATTAATTGGGGTCCTTTCTCTTTTGCTTTTGATAAGTCTGGCCATGGGTTTATCAATCTTAATAATTCTTTCAAATAACCAGGTCCTAGTTCCGTTGATTTCTTCTGTGGTTCTTTTGGTTTCTATTCCATTGGTTTTTGCTCTGATATTTATGATTTCTTTTTTCCTGCTGGGTTTAGGTTTTCTTTGCTGTTCTTTCTCCAGCCCCTTTATGTGTAGGGTTAGGTTGTGTACTTGAGGCCTTTCTTATTTCTTAGAAAGGCTTTTATCCTAATATACTTTCCTCTGAGGACTGCCTTTGCTGTGTCCCAAAAATTTTAAACAGTTGTGTTTTCATTTTCATTTGTTTCCATGAATTTTTTAAATCCTTCATTAATTTCCTGGTTGACCCATTCATTCTTTAGGAGGATCCTCTTTAGCCTCCATGTATTTGGGTTCTTTTCAACTTTCCTCTTTTGATTGAGTTGTAGCTTCAGAGCATTGTGGTCTGAAAATATGCAGGGAATGATCTCATTGTTTTGTTATCAGTTGAGACCTGATTTGTGACCTAGGTTGTTATTTATTCTGGAGAATGTTCTAAAGAAGGATGTGTATTCTGTTGCTTTGGGATGGAATGTTCTGAATATATCTGTGATGTCCATTGGGTCCATCTGGTCCAGTGTGTCATTCAAAGCCTTTATTTCCTTGTTAATCTTTTGCTTAGGTGATCTGCCCATTTCATTGCGGGGGGGGCACTGTTAAAGTCTCCCACTATTATTGTATTGTTGTCGATGTGTTTCTTTGATTTTGTTATTAATTGGTTTATATTGTTGGCTGCTCCCATGTTAGGGGCATAGATATTTAAAATTGTTAGATCTTCTTGTTCGACAGACCCTTTGAGTATGATATAGTGTCCTTCCTCATCTCTTGTAGTCTCTGGCTTAAAATCTAATTTATCTGATATGAGGATTGCCACCCCGGCTTTCTTTTGATGTCTATTAGTATGCTAAATTGTTTTCCACTCCCTCACTTTAAATCTGGACGTGTCTTGGGTCTAAAATGAGTTTCTTGTAGACAGCATATTGATGGGTCTTATTTTCTTCCATTCTGATATCTTGTGTCTTTTGATTGGGGCATTTAGCCCATTTACACTCAGGGTTACTATTGAAAGATATGAATTTAGTGCCATTGTATTGCCTGTAAGGTGACTGTTACTGTATATTGTCTCTATCCTTTCTGGTCTACTACTTTTAGCCTCTCTCTTTGTTTAGAGGACCCCTTCCAGTATTTCCTGTAGGAATGGCTTGGTATTTGCAAATTCTTTTAATTTTTATTTGTCCTGGAAGCTTTTTTTTCCCTTCTACTTTTAGTGACTGCCTAACTGGATATAGTATTCTTGGTTGCATATTTTTCTCATTTAGTGCTCTGAATATATCATGCCAGTTCTTTCTGGCCTGCCAGGTCTCTGTGGATAAGTCTGCTGCCAATCTAATATTTCTACTATTGTATGTTACACACCTCTTATCCCAAGCTGCTTTCAGAATTTTCTTTTTGTCACTAAGACTTGTAAGTTTTACTATGAGATGATGGGGTGTGGACCTATTTTTATTGATTTTGATGGGGGTTCTCTGTGCCTCCTGGATTTTGATGCTTGTCCCCTTTGCCATATTAGTGAAATTCTCTAACATAACTTGCTCCAATATACCTTCTGCCCCCTCACTCTTTCTTATTCTTCTGGAATCCCAATTATTCTAATATTGTTTTGTATTATGGTATGAGTTATCTCTTGAATTCTTCCCTCATGGTCCAAAAGTTGTTTACCTCTCTTTTGGTCAGCCTCTTTATTCTCCATCATTTGGTCTTCTATATCATTAATTCTCTCTTCTGTCTCATTTATCCTAGCAGTAAGAGCCTCCATTTTTTAATGCACCTCATTAATAGCTTTTTAAATTTCAACTTGCTTAGATTTTAGTTCTTTTATTTCTCCAGAAAGGGATTTTATTTCTCCAGAAAGGGATTCTGTAATATCTTCCATGCCTTTTTTGAGCCCAGCTAGTACCTTGATAATCATCATTCTGAACTCTAGTCCTGACATATTACCAATGTCCTTATTGATTAGGTCCCTAGCCTTTGGTACTGCCTCTTGTTCTTTTTATGTGTGTGGTGAGTTTTTCCACCTTGTCACTTTATCCTGAAAAGAACATATGAATGAGAGAATAAAATACTAAAAGGGTAGCAAAGACACCAGAAAAATATATGCTAACCAAATCAGAAGATATTTGAAGCCAGGCTGAGAAGAAATGGGGAAAAATAAATAAAAATAAATAAGTAAAAAATATATATATGTATATATATACATATATATATGTCTGGTGAATAGAACAGAGTCACTCTATTGATTTTGGGTATATTCTGGTCTCTTAGAAGAAACTAGCTCCCAAAATTTTAAAGATAAAAGAACTTATACATATATATACAAAAAAGGGTAAACAGGATGAAGGGATGGAATATGACTGTAAAGATGAAAATTTAAAAAGATTATAAAAAAGGAATTGATAAGATAAGTTGATTGGAAAAAGGAAAAAAAAGGGGAGAGCACATGATCAGGCTGGAGACTAGAACAAAGCCATGTGCTAGATTTAGGGTATATTTTGATCTATTAAAAAAAAAAGTTTATCCCAAAATTTTAAAGAAGAAAACCTTTATGTATACAAATAATAAAAGGTTAAATACAATGATGGGATAAAATATGACTATAACAATGAAAATTTAAAAATATATTTTTTAAAAAAGGTATTGATAAGATAAAATAGTTAAGAATGTTAGAAGAGGAGAGGAAAAGTAAAAAAAAATAGAATAAGAAAAAAATAAAATAAAATAAATTAACTTTGCAAGACTAAAGGATCATGGGGAAAAAGCTATGCATTCTATGTGTTGCTTTCTGGTAGCTCTGGAGTTCAGCAGTTCTGGTTGATCAGTTAACTTGGTCTTGGCTGGGTGTTCTTGCTGATCTTATGGGGGAGGGGCTTGTTGCAGTGATTCTCAGAAGTCTTTTCAGGAGGCAGAATTTCACCTCCTTTGCCAGGGGCCAGGCTAAGTAATCTGCTCAGGTTTGCTCTCGGGAGCTTCTGTTCCCAGAATGCTTTCTGTATAGCTTTGGAGGATGGGAATGAAGATGGAAGCCTCCCAATATCTGGCCCCATATGAGCCAAAAGCTTGGGGCCCCACTCCTTAGTTGCCCTCAGAGAAAAGCAGTCAATGACTTCTGTCTCCCTGGTCTCTGGCCATGCTCCATGCTCACCCTGCCTGTGACCAAGTGTTTCTATCTCTAGCAAACATCCCCGTTTGGAGTCTCCAAACCCAGCAGATTCCTACTACATGCTCCCACATTGTTTCTCCTGGAGAAGGAAGGAGGGGGTCTCCCTGGATTTGCCACTTGTGGGGTCACTGCTCAAAGAGCAGTGGTCCAATTGTGCCTTGGGTCACAATTTAAGGTAACCCCAAGCTGAGAGCTCACTTCTCCGCTCTGTTTCTATAGATGGCTTCCCCGGCTGTGATACCTGGGTACTCTGCCACACTTAGGCACCTTGGTCTTTCTGTGACCCTGTGGGTCCTGAGACCTTACTGTCCCATGAGGACTCCACCTCCCAGCTTAGCCTCTGGAGCAATGCCCCCCAGGGGAGCAAACTTCTCAAAAAGTTCTGATTTTTTGCTTAGCTGATCCACCACTTGCCTGGAGCCAGCCCCTCCCACTGCTGTCTATCTTCCTGTTGTTTTGGATTCACTTCTCCACATGTCCTATCTTCCAGAAAGCGGTCGATTTTCTCAGGATGTTGCTTTTCAAGACTACTGTAGAGTTGTAGAGATCAGAGTATGATGGGAATATGGCACATTAAAGTACCACACAAACTACTGTTCACAGCAAGACTCTGCTGTTTTTCTTACTTATATTCTCCCTGGAAATCTACAAGTCTTTTTAATTTCCATAGATCTGAAAATGTTGATTCTTATAATTTTTGCTAGTATTCTCATTGCTTTGATGGAGGAGAACTGTTTAGAGTCCCTAAACCACCTGTTTTGCTGACATCTCCAACACATTTTTAAAATATAATAATTGATCAGGCTGGTAGATATCAGTATTGTTTTTGCTCTTGCTTTGTACTCTTTTTTTTTTTCTCTTTGCTTCTTACCTTATCTTAGTTACTCGCATTTTTTAAAGTAATTCTTTTTAACCCTTCTGTAAACTTTTTTAGTAATCCATCACTTTGTTAATTTGTAATGTTTGTCCGAGTCCTAAACAATATGCATCATAGCATGGCACAGTCTGTTTTGGAATCCATGTTTTTCCACAACACATCTGACATTTCACATTTGCTGTTCTTTCCTCTGCCTCATGCTGGATACTTTCTAAGTTCCAACTTCCAGTTCACATTCCAACAATCCCCTTCATGAATGCAGTTCCATTAAGACAGGATAATTTGTTCCTGCCCATTTCATTTTTTTTTTTCTACTTCTGTCATACCTTTTAGTCAAATTACCTTACAAACCCCTTACAAAGTTATTAATTCTGCTTTAAATATTCAGTTGTCTGTTTAAATTGAAATTTTTGAAACATAGTTTTTAAAATGCTTCCCTCTTCACTGACCACTTTGGAATCTCCTCATCCCTTCCAGGTGAGCCAAATTTCCTCCAGGTATTACTTTAATACCCGGACTCTCCTTTTTTTATTTATAACTTTTTAATTTCCTTATTTATTTTTATTTGCTATCTTTTAATATGTCATGAATTATTTATGAAAGTTCAAATCATCATATTTCATTTTTTAGTAATATTTATTGAAAACCAGATATGTATTGTATATTGGAGACATGATAGTGAATGAATTTTGGCTGCTGTTCTTAATGAGAACAAAGTAAAGTGGAAGATGTTGGGCATTTCATCCGAAATATACCATGAAATGGTAACTACTGAACAATAGTTAGCAGTGGGATCTTCGATGTCACAAAGGAAAGACAGACTATTTAGATGAAAAATTCAGAGACAACTTCATAGAACATAGGAAATGACTTAATTCTGAGCAGGTAGAGAGAAAATATCTATTCTGAGGAAATTTAAATTGGACAGTATGCACATGAGGAGCCAAATTATCCAGTTTAGTTTGGCTAAATATTTGGTGTGTATGGTGAAGTGCCCGCCCAAAGATTAGGTTAGACACATAGACAGGAGCCAGGTGAAGATGTATTCTGTCTGAAGGCTGTGGGGAACTGTCAATTATTTTATTTAGGAAAGGATAAAATTCACATTTTAGAGATAACACACTAAATGGTGTAAATGGAATGTGCATGGAACAGAAGCAGGAAGACAGGTAATGAGACCACTTAGGGGAAACTGCAATAACCCCAGAAAATACAAGGGCATGAATTAACTCTGGTAATTGTGATGGAGAGAAGGGGGTGAGGGTGGGGAGATTTTTTAAAGAGACAGAATCACAAGAATTTAGAAAGTTTTTAGTGAGGAGAAATGGAAAAAGAAAAATCATTATTAGTCCATACAATTTCATACTGAGTTACTGAGAAGGTGGTAGCTTTCGTTATTCAATCTGATAAGAAACACAAGAGAGAGTAAAGAATGAGTTCAGACTTGCAGCTGGGTAAATTGGTCTTTATGATTCAAACATTTCAGAATAGCATTTCATTCTGAAAAGCTTAACTGAGAGGAAAAATTGTGCACAATAGCAGACCACAGAATTTTTATTTCAACCTGCAGAGTTATGTGTGCTCAATTCTGGGTTGAGTAGCCCCATACATCATAGGAAAACTTAGCAAAAATAACTTATACTTTGCACTGTATCCTCCTTGAGTTTCAATCCACAGTTTCTCTCCATTGAAAAACTTCAGTATTTCCATGTCTTGCATTTCTAAAGTTAGGATCCAATATTTGAGAGTTTTGCATTCTACTGCCTTGTGCTGAGGTAGTTTTATTATTTTTTTATTAGCTTTTTTCCAAAAAACAAGTAGACAAATAAATGAAGTTATCACTAGATGGTGTTTGGTAACCTTAGAACAATTTATGTTGAGTGATACAATTAAATCGAGAACACACATGAATAAGGAAAAAGTTTGATGATAGTTAAATTTTAGCAAGGGCTTAACTTTTATCCTTTTATAGAAATGGAGAAACAGGAATATAGATTGAGACTTTGTGTCCTTTACTCTGGAAAAACTTCCCCAAAAGGGAAAATTAGTTTCACCTTAGGCTTCTGTCAGAACTGTCCCTACTCTGTGGATCTGTTGCTCTTTCTTGCTCTCTACACTAAAAATTTCTTGAGGACAAGGGACCTGATTTATTTCAGCACATTGCTTGATACATAGTAGGGATGGATGCAATTGTTTTTCTTCCATTCAGTCACATTGAGTTGGTCTTAAACCTAGAGTAAACACAACTACCACATTGTTACAGACCAAAACAAAACAAAACAAAAACAAAAACAAAAGCAAACACCAACAACAAAACTGAATAGAAATGTGGAAATTGCAGGCTTATGTGAGGGGCATATGAAATAGGCAGGGATACAGATCCAAAAATGTCAAGACAGGCTTCAGCAAGACAAGATAGACAATTAAATAAGCATTACCTAGCAGTACCTGGGCAACTTAACGCAAAAAAAAACACAACCGAGATATGTCTACATTCAGGACAGAATTTAGCAACCTGAGACATAGCCAAAAAAAAAAAAAAAAAAAAAATCAAATTCTTAAGCATCTCAGAATGAGAATCAAGCAAAGTTTAGAGGCTATGCATGGGAATGAGATGGTACTTGAGATTGTCTAATGATTCCTACTGCTTTGAGAGAGGGTTGCAAGATATTGTGGCTTTTCCATATAATAAAACCTAGAAATGTTGTTTAATAACAACAAGAATATTTATATAAAAAAGTAATACTTATTCAATCAATTAAAATTGAAAGATTTGTAAAAGGAAATTGACTAGATCTCTGCAGTGTTGGCTTTTTTCTGCCCTCCCTCAGGCCTCACTGGCTTGGATTATATTCCCTTCTAACTATCCATATGTCCATGTTAATAAATATGGATATCCCACATATGTACCTTTTGTTATTTATATTTTTATCTAAGTAAGATCTCAGCTTCTATTTTTTGCATGACATAGTTTTCTCAGTCCACAACAAATTATAGAGAATTCTTCAGCTTTAACATAGTCATAATATTATTATAATGATAATTCATAATTTATAAAACAGTCCCTCTCCAGTTAGATTGTTTGTCCCTAAATAATCAACAAGTATTATTCGTATAGAGATATCCTTATACATAGATGTTTCATTTCTCTTGTTTTCCACGACACTGGCATATGTTTGGCTTTCCTTCTACCTAACTGGTTACTCCTTCTCTTTCTGGTCCCTCTGTCTTTTTATTTTGAAGCACTACAGGTTTCAGTCCTCAGTTCTTCTCTTTTCTTCTACATGTATTTATTTAATAACTTCATACTGTTTCATCACTCTAAATGCCACTTTTGTGCTGGTTGTCTCCCAAATTTATAAAACCAACCATATTTGTCTTTTGAACTACAGATAGCCTATGAAAATGGCCTCTATATCTCTAAGATCGCCAATAGAAATACATATTTAACTTGTCAGAATTCAGTTCCTGGTCTTCCCCATCCTAGTTCCTATACCCGTAACTTTCCACATCTCATTTAATTACAATTCCAAACTCTTAGTAACCGTGGGAGAGGGATAGAATCTCAAGCACACTCCACGCTGGTTGCAGAGCCCAATGCGGGCTCCATCTTACAACACCAGAGATCATGACCTGAGCCAAAATCAAGAGTTGGATGCTTATGGACTGAGAACTCAGGCGCCCCCATGATTGTACCATTTCTTTTTTTTAAATTTTTATTTATTTTCAGCATAACAGTATTCATTATTTTTGCACCACACCCAGTGCTCCATGCAATCCGTGCCCTCTATAATACCCACCACCTAGTACCCCAACCTCCCACACCCCCGCCACTTCAAACCCCTCAGATTGTTTTTCAGAGTCCATAGTCTCTCATGGATCACCTCCCCTTCCAATTTCCCCCAACTCCCATCTCCTCTCTAACTCCCCATATCCTCCATGCTATTTGTTATACTCCACAAATAAGTGAAACCATATGATAATTGACTCTCTTTGCTTGACTTATTTCACTCAGCATAATCTCTTCCAGTCCCATCCATGTTGCTACAAAAGTTGGGTATTCATCCTTTCTGATGGAGGCATAATACTCCATAGTGTATATGGACCACATCTTCCTTATCCATTCGTCTGTTGAAGGGCATCTTGGTTCTTTCCACCATTTGGCAACCGTGGTCATTGCTGCTGTGAACATTGGGGTACAGATGGCCCTTCTTTTTACTACATCTGTATCTTTGGGGTAAATACCCAGTAGTGCAATGGCAGGGTTATAGGGAAGTTCTATTTTTAATTTCTTGAGGAATCTCCACACTGTTCTCCAAAGAGGCTGCACCAACTGATTGTACCATTTCTTATCATTTCACTTCCCCTCCTCTACGCTGTCATCATCAATCATCATATCACCATGGTGGCAGTCTATCAGTTCTCCCTGTTTTCATTTTTGTTCCTCTATTTTCTGTTCTCAGTAATGAAGTGGACATGGTCCTTTTGAGACATAAATCAATTATGATGCTCCACTGCTCAAAATTTTCCAGTCTCCCTTTGTCTCATCCAGGAGTCCTCCATGATCTTGCTTCCAATTACAGTGCCCCTGCATCCATGGAGGATATGCTCCAAGACCCCCAATGGATGCCTGAAATCTTGGATAAAACCCAATCCTGTATATATTGTGTTATATTTTATACATGTATATCTATAATAAAGTTTAATTTATAGGTTAAGCATAAAAGATTAACAGCAATGATAAAAAATTACAACAAATACACTGTAAATAAAGTTATGTGAATGTGGATATGGTCCTTTCTTAATATATCTTATTGTACTCTACTCACTCTTCTTATTATGATGAGGTGGGACAATAAAATGACTGCATGATAAGACAGAGTGAGGTGAATGAGGTATGTGGGTAGTGTGACATATGGTTAAGCCACTATTGACCTGCTAGTGATATGTCAGAAGGAGGATCATCTGCTCTGGCCTCTGGACCACAGCTGACTGTGGGTAACTGAAACCAGGGAAGACAAAACCACAGACAAGGAGGAGGGGGATGCTGAATTTCTCTGATATCTTCTCCTACTGACCTTCTCCATCCTTGCAATTCTGGTCACACTTGCTTCCTCACTGTTTCTGGAATCCACTGGTCATGTCCCTAACTTGATCCTTTTGCTCTTTCTGGTCTCCCTGCCTGCAATGCTCTTCCCTATAATATGCACTTGGCTAACTCCCTCACCTCCTTCAAGAATTTACTAAAATGTCATTCTTTGAATATGCCTTATCTGACTCCTTTATTATATTTTATTGTTGCTTTAAAAATCACTGCAAAATTAGTGCCTTAAAACAACATGAATTTATTTTCAACACTGACAGTCCAGAAGTTTCACATAGTTCTCACATAGTTGACTAAAATCAAGGTGTGGGCAGGGCTTCATTCTTCTAGGGAAGAATCCATCCCCTTGCTTTTTCCCAGCTTCTAGAGACCTCTTTTAGGTCTTGCATGAAGATTTTTACATTTTAGAACCAGAATGAGGTGCTGAATCCTTCTCACACTTCCGTTTTTCTCTCTCTCTCACCCAGCTGGGATCAGTTCTTCCCTTGTAAGGACCCATGTGATCAGAATTGTCCCATCTAGAGAAACCAAGGTAATTTCCTTGTCTTAAGGACCTTAACCTACATCACGTGTATGAAGTCCTTTTGCCATATAAAGTAACATATTCACAGGTTTCCAGAGTAAAGATGTAGACATCTTTGAGGGACCTGTGTTCTGCCCACCATACTTCCATATTTAATACTGCAATCTCTGTACACATTCCCAACCACCTTTGATAGCTCTTCTCCTTTGGTTTCTTTCTTTTTAAAAGAGAGTGTGGGTCCTGCCATCTTTTACCATGTTACGTATCAGTCGTGTTTTCTGGTTACTGTATATTTCTTCCCACTGGGATTGATGTAAGCTCTCCCAGGGTGGGAATCTCTGCATTAGTGATGTGTTTAAATACTGAGTACCAGAACTGAAACACAGTGAGGGCTCCAAAAATATTTGTTGGATATGTACTTCTGAAAGTGATTACTAGATCAAATGATAATCTTACATTTTATTGTCAGTTGAATTTTCTAAATGATTGAAGCCATTCACATTTCTGTCATCTTCTTTCCCTCTTCCTTTGATATGCAATTACTGCTTTTTTATTTGAACAAAGAGCAAAATGAACAGTAATGACAGAGTTTTAATGGAGATGAAATCACAACATATGCAAATATGTGGACAATGGTTTGGGCCAGTATTGTGCTGGAATTGTACTAATGTTAGTACACTCAGATTTTTTTTTTTTTTTTCATTTAAAACCAGCTGCCTGGGCTATCTCTTTCTCAGCTGGATCCTAATTGGCAGATAAAAGAATACAGATTAACTCTGATAGAGAAGAGGTACTCCTATGCCTCATCTATCTCCAACTTTAATCAATGGATTAGTTTTTGAGGCTAACAATTAATAGTGAAATTCTCACTGACTTGCCTCCTGCAGTGACAAAATATTTGGTACACTGCAATGTGGCCCTCTAAAGTAGCTGATTGAAATGGAATTATGACAACTTCAGACTTCAGAGATATTTTATAGTTTTTTTCTTTAATCTTGCACATTAATACCCCTAACCTGGGATTCAGGGGACATAATAAACACATACTGCCTCTTGTTCCTTTTCCTTCCTCCTCCTCCCTCATTAGTTTCCTTCCCTAAAAATGCATCTTGGTAATTTAAATGATAAAAACTGAAATTCAACAGGAGACTTTTTCATGTCTGCAAACTCTGATGTTTCTAGTTAAAAAAAACACATACCTCATTTCGTTACTCACCTAATTTCTTAACATTTTAATCAATTAATGTTAGATTTGTGTTTGAACAAAATACTTAATCATTACTATTTTTAATATAACTTTTTATATATTAGTTGTTGCCTAATTAAAACCAATGGTTACATTTTTTTTGCACAAGACTGATATGTTAATTATCAAGAGCCTATTATGATTTGATATGTTTTTCTTCTTTACATCAATTACTTATTAATAGTTCAACTGAATTTCATTTCATCTGCTTATAGTTTAAAATATAAAAGATTCTGCAAAAAATATAACACATCTGGAAGGAAGGATGCATAATAAATATTATAATAACATGTATTTCCTACGATCGTCACATTGCATCACTTATATTTTATGTGTTGGGAAAATAATAGTAGTGGAATTGCTATAAGATATTTCTGACTTTATTCCTGGATTCCACTGGAATATTGTAAATATAAGTTTCCTACTCATAAAAAAATACATAAAACATGTAGTTTAAAATATTACAATTTTAAGTCAGTGACCTATCTTTTTAACATAGCTTGAAGTCCTCACTAAAAGCAACTTTTGAAATTAATTGCTCTGCCACCATCTTCTTAACCTTTTAAAGTTATTCTTCCCCAAGGGATAGAATATTATCTTAGTAAGGAACTCTGCATTGGAGTGAAAGCCATAAATTTTTAGGTCCTGATCTTAATGTGGTCCAGGGTGAATAAATAGTTTTCTAGGGGGAACTCATGTGAGTCGCATGAGCTTCCTAAGTGCCATAGGTTACTACTTAACACTTAGAAAGAGATAATTTATTAAAGTAATGCCAGAGAAGTAGTCGTTTTGCCTTACTTGGGTGGTTATATTTTCTTTCTTCATTCTCCTCCCCTTTCCTGTTCTCTAAGGAGCAGTTAATTAACCCTGTTTTATCATGTGATCACATAACACGAGCATTCTCTCTTCTTGCTTTAGGACAAAATAACATCTGTCCTTTCACACAAAAATGTGTCTTCCTTTGCAAAATATCATGACTTCTAAAAGTATATTCCTACCACTCTGTTTTGATAAAACCCTGACACTTTTCTCGGTGGTATTTCTAAAATGTCTGCTACAAAGGTTTCAGTATACATGACTAGGAAAACTTTTTCTCCTAAATATTTTTACGTGTATTGATGTCAGATACAATGAAACTTCTCTTAACTACTACAATAGCTAGCTTAATTTACAGCATCATATTTTGCCTTTACTAAATCAGTCTCATATCTATACCCAGAGTACTTCTGTTATATGTGCACTACGCCTGGTTTGATGTCATTGCTGCCCACACTCAGAGATAGTACATTTCTACTCTGGTTATCTGTTTTACCTGATTGTCTGTATCAAAGAGTTTTCTCTCCATATCTTAAGATTTTTGCCTCCACTGCTGACCCATTTCATTCCTTCATTCGCTCATTCATCCATTCATTCATTTACTCATTCACTGTTTCTTGCCTTAAAAAAAAAAAATCCCAATATACAACATGTGCTCTTCCAGGGTCTTAAAATTCACTCATTAAGCAAAAGAAGACAAAATAGCAGGTGGTTCTCTTGGGAACCACCTCTGTTGCAGATATGATTTCCAAACTAACCGGAACATTTGGAGATGGGTGTATGGTAGACAAAGGATAATCCTGACAGTGGATAGCTGTTGTTTCACAAATGTTTATCATCATAATCATATAAGCTAAACACCATTGTAATAGTTTCCCATCAGTGTTAAAATAAAAGCTAATCATTCCAAGATTCAACTAGGCCTGCTGAAAGATTTACAAAATCCATTAATGAAATGATTATCTACATTATTTAAACACTCAAGCTAAGCATTAATAACACCTTATATAATTCAGATACATATTTGTAACATTTTAATATAAATTTTATTATGTTATCCAATAATATAAATACTGCTAAATTATAATTCACTGATTTTATTGCACATCTATTTTCAAATTAGACATAACTTTGGATATATTTAGGCTTAGTTGTTTAATTATAAACACTTTATGAATGTGGAACGAGATTATAAACACTAATTATAAACACTTTATGAATGTGGAATGAGATTCAAGTCTTAAAATCTAAAGCCATAAAATTACTCACATTTTTTTCTTTTATATGAATTGCTTAGCAATCTATTAAAAGGAAAGAGTGTGTTACATTTTTAATACATGCTTTAGATTGACAACTTTACTATTTCTTTTACAAACTTCCATTGCTCATCTAGATATATATATATATATATATATATATATATATATATATAAAATGATTAACTTTTTAATAAAAATCTTTGATCCAAAATAAAGTAACATCAAAATAACCTCACCGACTCAGTTCATGATCTCTCGGTCCTGGAATCAAGCCCCACATTCCGCTCTCTGCTCGGCAGGGAGACTGCTTCCTCCTCTCTATCTGCCTGCCTCTCTGCCTACTTGTGATGTCTGTCTGTCAAATAAATAAATAAAATCTTACAAAACAAATAACCTCACTGAGTACATAGAAGAACATGAAAATAAAAGTCAGTTGTCACCATTGCTATCTTTCTGAAATTAGTTGTTAGAAGCATAACACATTTCTCCCAAAAGGGTTTTAAATTATGTATGTAGATTTATAACTTATATATAGTATAACAATAGCTAATAAAACTGCCTCACACTTTATTTAATAACAAGAGTGTTTGAGAAAGTGTTTTTAAAGACGTTTAATGAATTTGTCGCTTTACATTGCTATGATTTGGTTATGGATTAAAGCAAAGTTGCAGAATGTGAAAGAAGCTGCTCTTTTGATATTTTGCAGGTGTCTGCTTCATAAATGATAAATCCTCCCTCTAGGTGCTAAAAAGATAGGTTAAGAAACATAAAAAGATGACTAAATATATTTCCATCCATGCATATAACTATCTCCACACAACCTATTCTGCATTCTTCGTTCAGTAGTTAATTTACTAATGAAGTGTGAATCTTTGAAAGCTATGTTTTTAATATTTTGCTAATGGATTTCTTACGCCTCTTTATAAAGCTCAAAAAAAAAAAGTTTTGGGGCACCTGGGTGGCTCAGTGGATTAAAGCCTCTGCCTTCAGCTCCGGTCATGATCCCAGGGTCCTGGGATCGAGCCCCGCATCGGGCTCTCTGCTCAGCGGGGAGTCGGCTTCCTCCTCTCTCTCTTTCTCTGCCTACTTGTGATCTCCGTCTGTCAAATAAATAAATAGAATCTTAAAAAAAAAAGTTTTAAGGAGATGTAATTTGCTGAATCTTGCTAAGTGATTACCTTCAAAATTAGTCCCTGTTAATGTCTTACACATTTTCAAGAAGAGATAGGATTATTTTTTATATAGATAATTCATATTTCAGTTGCCTCCCTTTTATCATAGAAGAGTTCTTTTGTCACAGTTTATTATATTTTTCTTTATTTTATCTTCTTAAAAAATGTCTTTTAAGAGTTCAGAGACTTTAATATAATCCTTGAAAAATTTCTCTTTATTATGGCAAGAAACCCAAAAGCTATATGAACAAGGTTATATTTTTCAATGTTTCCAAGTGTCAGAAATGAGCAAAAGGTGAGTAGTTAAGGTTATGTAAACAAAAAGGTTTCACATCAAGAGTAACTGTTCAGATCTCTTGGGAGAAACAATTCTTCAAATGTATGTTAAGATTTGAGAAAATATTGTGTTGTTGTTTCTAGTTAAAAATATAGCATAAATGATAAATTTTGGAAAACACAAAAATAAAATTAAATTAAATTAAAAAATATAGCAGAGGCCCTTATGAAAATATTTAATTAAGATGGCACAAGTTGTAATGCATTATGAAGTATGAATTAAATGCAATATAAAAGCATTTCTTGGGGTGCCTGGAAAGCTTCCCAAGCATTCAAATCTTGATTTGAATCAAATCTTAAGCATTCAAATCTTGATTTCAGCTCAGGTCATCTCAGGGTCATGAGACTGAGCTCTGTGTTGGACTCCGCACTCAGTGCAGAGTCTGCTTGAGATTCTCTCTTCCTCTTTCTCTGTCCCTCCACCTGTGTTCTCACTCTCTCTGTCTTTCTCTTTAAGATAAATAAATAAAAACATTTCCTGATGTTTAAATAACAAAAAAGGTTTATAATTATCTTAGTATATATTTATCTTTCTTACTAAATACTTCTTTTCTGCTGAAATATTACTTCTACAATATCTATTAAAATGATATTCCATTATTTTCATTTTAATGAGTGAGAATTTGTTACTATTTTAATTAATTATAAAAATAATATGATACAAATTTTGAATTAGAGTTTCATAATTAAAAGAGAAAGGATGCCTGGCTGACCTCAGTCAGTAGAACATGTGACTCTTGATCTCAGGGTCATGAGTTCAAGCCCCACACTGGGAAAAGAGATTACTAAAAATAAATAAATAAACAAACAGACAAACTTAAAAAATAAAATGTTCCATTTTTATCTATTTTAATGTTCTTAATGTTCTAAATCTGAACAATTAATTTGGAAAATATTCTTTGTAAACATTTTTCAAATTATAAAATTAATATCTCTGTAACAAATAAGTGCCTCTCTTGTGAAAATTTTTAACAATATGAATTTTCTCCTACCATATATATTTTTCTTTTTAAAATTTTAAATTTTAAACAAAATGCCAAACAATTAATTTTAAAAAATCATTATTCCTGAAAGTATTGAAGGGAAAGTGTTTACTGGTGATTTCTTTTTCCAATTCTATTTTCTGTAGTTAGTGATGTGGTGATTTAGTAGAATAACATTAAGTGTTGTTATTTTTCTTTTAATTAGTATTATCTATTAATTTCCCATAAGTCAATAATTGCATTTTTTAGGTCATGATAAAAATATCCATATCAGTACCAAGAAGAGAAAAACTGTAGAAAAATAAATGACTGTAGTAATCTATGGGACTCTGTGGAGATAAAAGCGATGATCAAAGTAAATTAAAAACTATATATAGATAATTTTAAGGTAACATGATGTTAGGTTGTAATATAATTGCAAGCTAAATTATTTAATTTTTATTTTTTAGCTGCACTCCAATTCAGACAAAGGTGATGGGTCTGTCAAATACATTCTTACTGGAGAAGGTGCTGGGACTATATTTATCATTGATGATACCACTGGTGACATTCACTCAACGAAAAGCCTAGACAGAGAGCAGAAGACCCACTATGTGCTTCATGCCCAAGCTATTGACAGACGAACAAACAAGCCTCTTGAACCTGAATCCGAGTTCATAATCAAAGTACAAGACATCAATGACAATGCTCCGAAGTTCACAGATGGACCATACATCGTGACTGTGCCTGAAATGTCGGATATGGGTAAGAATAATCATTGTTTACTTTGGCAGTTAATATATTTTTGAGAATCAAAAAAAAAAATTATCATTTGAAGACCAGTTTTTTATTTTCTATTTGTGTGTGCAGAAATATGAAGAAATTTCAAAATATTTTGATATTTATATGTAGCTTAAAATGTTCAAGGATATTGGGTCTAGATATAGATATTGGCTCTAGATTATAATATTATTAATGTTAATTTATGAACTTATAAGTATAGATAATGGTTTGGTATCAGGGAAAGAAAAAAAAAATCGTTAATGGGAAAACACCAGCAATTCTTGCTTGACACAGGTTTTGACAATACAATTTCCTCATGCGTCATGCTACAAAGATATCAACACATTCAAGGTGACAATTTGCAGGAATAAAAATAGACATTATAATGTCTGAAATCTTTTGCTACATGTCTTTTAAGCTTTTAGTATATGACCAAACTATAACATTAAAAAGGCAAGTAATAGCTACCATATTCAATAAAACTTTTTAAATACTCATAAGCTTTTACATACCTTATTTTAAAACACAAAATAATCATTAAAGTACTTTGTATACCATTTTAACGATGTATAAGCCACCATACCATACTGAGGTGATTTCCCCAAATTCGTATATTTAGAAAATAGCCAAGAAGAAATTGACACCATGTTCTCCTGAATGTAGAGCTTATTCTGCAGTTGATGGGTTATGATCCAGGTCTCTAGCCACTCTGATGATCTGGGGCTTTCTCTTCACTTACAAATCTCTGCCCTGTAGCTACTTTATATTTTGCTTTTATCTTCTATGACAGATTTTCTAAATCATTAAATTGAAGTTCAGCTATGATACTTTTTTGACTATCTCTGTAAGACTCTAAGGTGGGATTTAGAACACAATTTTTGAGTAAAGATTTTATATATTTGAGCTTATATGTGAACATTATTATATATGTAAGTCTACATGACTATTAGTTTGAGTTAGGGTTATTATAGCTATTAATCAAATTGTTAGGTATTTGAATATATGTAAGCTTTTTAAATTTTGATTTTTAAAATGTTTTTGAGATATAACTGATACTCAGCTGTGTATATGTTTAAGATGTGCAGCAAAATACCTTCACTTACACCTACACCATGAAATGGTCACCACAACAAGTTTAGCTAACATTCTTCATCCTGTATACATATAGGTTGTTAATGGAAGATTGTAGTTTCTTCCCTTCCCTGCTCGAGTCCATTTTAGTTCTCATGAGCTAGGCAGGTGACTCCTGAAGCTGTTGGAGAAACAGGTTAGAAAGATAAGACTAGTTCTTGATCAGAGTCTCAAAGTAGAAAGCGATTCTACCAGAGTAGAACAGAGGAATCAGCGCCGGAGAACTTGGGGAGAGGCCCAGAAGTCACTCAGGCTTATTGTTCTATTAGGAAAGTTGAAGGGAAACTGAGGAGCTCAACACCATGAAGCCTGGCAGGTGAGAGTTTATGTGGAAACTCTAGAACAGACTTCCTTCTCTCACCTTGTCAAGGATCTGACACCCCATTTGCTAACCTCCTTTAGTCTCACAAGACAAGAGCTCTGTGACTCCACCATTTGTGAAAATGCCATTGGTAAGGATTCTTCTAGAGGCTACTGCTATAACCAGGGGCACAAAGAGCAAAGAAAAACACAGGCAGAACAGTTATCACCAAGCAAGTGTACTGAGCAGAGGATATCAAGAGCGCTGGTGTTGTCGGGGTACTACACAGAGATTTATGTAACTGAGAGCCATGTTTCAGCAACTCATAAACAACAAAGTATCAGTATATGATTAGGGTATGAATGATCATTGATATAATCCAAATTGTTGTCCTGGAACTTGATAATATATCAGACTGGAAGAAGTAACTAAAAATCAGAGAGCAAAAAATACCCCCAATTTGGGAATTGGGGTACAAGATGAGATTTATAAGATTCATTAGACCTTTCATGTGAATGACATATGTTCCCAGGCAGCAAGAGTAAATGAAGGAATGGACAATATTTTTTTTTCCTTGAGGTGAAGAACATACTGAATTTATGAGTTTAATACAGTTTTTGAGGAGGGGTTAGAATAAGAATTAAACCTAGGTAAGTCCTGGCCAATTACCTAAAACCCAAATAAAAGAAAATTTTACACTTTTAGATATTTTAAAATTACCTACAAATTTATATATCTAGATATAGATCATATTTGTCACTTGAAATATTAGAATCTGATTGACAGTTGAATGTACAACATACAAAGAAAAAACAAAGAAACAAACAAACTGAAGCCCCAAATCCCTTGTTCATCAAAATATGATTCATTTCTCAAGGTAAAAGAAATGTTTGGGGAAGGATCCAGAAAGAAGCTCATCACCTTATCTTATCTAAAAATATATTCGAGAAAATGTTGAAATTAAAAATTGTTGAAATGAATCCAAATACAGATCCTCAAAGTTAAGGAAAATGACAAGGAGAGGGGAAAAAAAAAATATATATATATATGAAATGTACCCTGAAATACGTGTTTTTGTGTATACACAATTAAATAAAAATGGGTACATTTGAGGGTGCTACAGGATACCGTACAATCTAAGAATTATAAAGCTTAAAGGAAATGTTGCAGCACAGGCTATAGTTTGAGGACATAGGAACAAGCCACATTTCTGTGTTCATCCAGGAGGATGGGAATGGGAAATAATATTCCTGAGTTCTTCTACTGAGATGAGTATGGTTGGAGAGAAATATATAATATGTGAAAGAAATAGAGAAAAAGGGGGCACCTTGATGGCTTAGTCAGTTAAGCGTCTGAGTTCAACTCAGGTCATGATCTCAGGGTCCTGGGATCAAGACCTGTGTCAGGCTTCCTGCTCAGTGGGGAGTCTGCTTCTTCCTCTCCCTTGGGCCCTCCCTCTCCCCCACCCCTGACAGAGGTTGCTTTCTCTCATTCTCTCTCTCTCTCAAATTAAAAAAAGCATCCATTAAAAAAATAAAAAGTAGAGAAAAAAGAACAAAACAGAGCAGGTTTTAAGTGTAACTGTATTACTGTGCTTCTAGGCATGATTCCACTGAGAGAGAAAGAACTCACTAAGAAAAAAAAAATAGATAAAAAAGCATCATCATAACATCTAATGTACATTTTAATATGGATGTATAGGAGGTGCTCTGAAAGTTAGTGGAGGGAGGAACTAACCTTACATGTGTACTGTAGAATGTGTGATATTTGCATTGACTCTGATTTTAGAATTAAAAAGCAGTATTACAGAGGAAGGACCAGCCAACAATGGCAGAGGAGACAAACAAACTCAGCTTGCTGTCTGCTTAGTAAATAATGTTTAACTGGAATACATCCACACCCATTCATTTAAATATTGCCTAAGGTAGTTTGGTCATTACAGTGGAAAAACTGAGAAGCTGCAGTGGAGACCATTTGGCTCACGGAGCCCAAAGTATTTCCATGTTGACTTTCACAGAAAAAAGTTTGCCAATCCCCATTGTAAGGACTTGCAGGGGATGAGCCTGGGGGCGGTGGGAGTAATGGAGGTTAGCATCACGGTTCTGATAGACGAGGCATCTGCTCCCCGAGGACAGCTGCTGTTCTGCCTGCCCTGCTGAATACACACATGCACACGAACATGTGTTATTTGTTATAAACGCTAAGACTGGGCTTCTTCCCTTTAGGTGGATACTGTTCGTTCTCTACCTGCTCTTCAGCCTTTCTTTTAGTGTTGCCACAAATGTGTTTTGTTCAGGGTGACATGATGCAGAATCACGTATTCATGTCTCACCACTCCCTTTCATCTAGGACACACATATTTCACCCCCGGCCCATAGTGCAGATGTGGTACGGAAACGCAGCCCACGGGCGCCGTAAGGGTGGAAGCCTCCTAGTAAGGGAGATGGAGCAGAAAGTTAAACGGGTCTGGAAGAGTGATTCTGTTCCAGAGCTGATGTTCTATCCCAGGCCTGCCAAGGCCAAAATCATCCTTTTAACAAAGTAAACCCCTTTTCATTTAAGCTCTTTTGTTGGATCTCAGATACATACAGCTACATGGAATATGAATTGGTACTTGGACAAATTCTAGATTTAGCAAGGACCCCAAAAGCAAAAAATTGAAGCCAATACTGAATCCAAAAGAATGGTGAGAATGGTGTCAGCATCAGATAAGAAACAATGATGCCATTTTCCATGAAGTGCCTTGATTTAGGAATGACACATAAGTCAGCACTTATTTCTCTTTCTATGCACTTGTGGTGCTGGTTGATTGTCCTAGGACAGCTATGTCCCTTTTTGCCTATGCTGCAGCTAACAGTTGATTTCAGATTTTTAAATCTTGCTTGCAATCAGCTGTAGAATCAATTGCATTCACAGAAGTTTTGATCAGCAGGGAAAAGGAAATTGAACATTTCAATGTTGACTTTGAGTTCTGCAGAAAATCAAAAGTTGATCACCCCAAAACAACCAGTTAGTTTTGCCAGGATCTGACTACAAGTTGTCAAAGCAATCATGGTAAGGATCACTGAAACAAAATCAAGGAATATTTATTGAGCAATTACTATGTGCCAGGCATTGGATGTACTTTGTAGTAATTTTGTGCTCACATCATAAGGGCACCATTATGGTTATCCTTGTTTTGCAGAGGATTAAACTGATACATAGAATTAAATAATTTGACCAAGACTACATGGTTAGTAAGAAGTACAACTGGAAAAGATTGCTAAGCCAGAGACAGATTCAGCCTTTAAGTTCCCAGTTTTTTTTAAATATAGTTAAAAATATAAAATCTGGATCAGGCTATTTATGGAATAATTATAACAAAAATACTGGATGTTCCAGAATCCGTGCAGTTTATTGAGTCAGAAGTGGGGGTTTCCTTTCTTGACTTGTGAGGATAAGTTTGATGTTATTATGATGTTCCTCTTTGTTTTAAAGAATTGGATTTGGGGATGGCTACATACCATGAAGAAGAAAATTAATCTTACATAGCCCGAGAGTAAGGAAATAGACATTTATTATATTGGAAATCTAATCCCTAGGGAGTCCAATAAGGATATGCTTTAGAAAGAGAATTTTCTAACAACTCCAAAATGTGTACAGTAGATATAGTGTGGATAAAGACAATGGACAGTTTACATGTAGGTATGTGTGCCGAAAGCTGAAAAACCTTGTGATTGCAGATACTGTGCACAATGAAACAAATGGGGCTGTCGAGCAGTGGAAAGTGGCCTCATTAACTGAGTTCAGGAGTGGGCTCAGGTGGAGGACCAGTGTGCTCATGATGTTGAGACAATAGGATAGTGTGATTTTCCCCCACACTTAAGGACAGAGTTCATAGTAAATAAATCTGTGATTAAACTATAAAAACTGAAACTTTGAATCTGCTTATGAAAACACAACCACTAGAAAACAAAACAAACATGTATATGAAGGGTTTTTCTAATGTAAGATAAGATGCAATAAGCATCAATCACTAAGATATGAATTTGGATGAGTAAACATTTGAAAATACAGGTGTCAAATAATTATGCCAAACCTAATAAATGAAAGATGAACTAAAATACCGGTTAACATGCCTAGCTGACAGAGAACTAATCTTTATTACATAAGGGGATTTTTTAATAACAAAAATAGTCACAATCAAATAAAAGTATGGGGAAATTACTTTAGCAGGAGAGTCACAGAAAAATGATATGTGTTAATTATTCAAAGGAAAACCTCAAATTTCATTAGTAATTTAAGAAACCATGAAAGAGAAGGAGAAACAAACATTCACCTACTGAAGTATACAAGTCTGATAATTCACAAAGTTGTTAAAGTACAGAGCCATTAACAGACAGGTGAAGTCCCACAGTTGTTTTGGATAGCAATCTAACAGTATTTTAAATTGAGAATATATCCTTTTGTTACATAATCTAGATTATAGACCGAATGAGCTCATGGTCTCGTGGATTATAGACCACGAGATGCATTCACATGGTTACACAGAGATACATGTGGAAAGAGCCAAGGTGGCCTTCAGTAGACAAATGGCTAAAGAAGATATGGTCCGTATATACAATGGGATATTACTCAGCCATCAGAAAGGGTGAATACCCAAGTTTTGCTTCAGCATGGATGGGACTGGAGGAAATTATGTTGGGTGAAATAAGTCAAGCAGAGAAAGTCAGTCATCATATGGTTTCACTTACTTGTGGAGCATAAGGAATAATATGGAGGACATTAGGAGAGGGAAAGAAAAAGTGAAGGGTGGGGTGGGAGGTGGAGATGAAAAATAAGAGACTGTGGACTCTGAGAAACACACTGAGGGTTTTGGAGGTGAGGGGGTTGGGGGATGGGCGAGCCTGGAGGTGGGTATTAAGGAGGGCACGGATTGCATGGAGCACTGGGTGTTATATGTAAACAATGAATCTTGGAACACTGCATCAAAAACTAATGATGTATTGTACAGTGACTAACATAAATTAAATAAATAATAATAAAAACAAACAAAGTTTAAAAAGATACATGTAAAAGGATGTTCATCACAGTGTTATTCATAATAGCGAAACATTGGAAACACACTGAAAAGTTTACCAGTAAGGAGGTTTTCAAGTAAATGACTCTTCAAACATATACGGGTTACCTATATAGTCCTAAAATGAATGCATTTGTATGTATATAGTGATGTATGAAGATCTATATTGTTTTAATGAGAAAAAAGTTTTCAGAAGTACATGTGGAATGGATTATTTTAGACAGATAAGTGTGTGTTATACAGTGTATGTGCACATAGGACTTTCTCAAAGAAACACACATACTGAAAAAAAAAAGAAACATACTGGTGAAGGCACTTAGTTCAAAAAATGGGTTGTGGTTTTATCTGTTATCAGAGAAATGCGTTCTTCTTTATTAAAAACTATATATAATATGTATGTGTGTGTGTATATATGTACACACACATATATAGTGATAATAAAAAGTGAAATGCAGGCTTATGATGAAAAACCACTTTAAATAACAGTAATACTTAAAGATATATAGGTTTCTAATACTAATAATGGCTAGTACTGTAGACAGGTGATAACAAAAATTTTTCTCAGCATATGGTGCCTGACAAACTGATTAATTGGGTTTTGAATTACCTAGCCATTAAAAAAAAAAAAAAAAAACTGTCTTTTTGTATGACTTTAATTCTTCCTGGAGAGAGAGAGAAGTCATTTTTAGGTGCTGAGAACTAATAGTGGTTAGAGATAAAATGGTAAAAAACAAGAAAGAAAATAAAAAAATTAAAAGAAAGAAAGAAAAAGGAAACAAGATCCCTAAACTTGAACAGGCTACAGACATATAAACAGAAAATCTCAATATAGTGTTTGATAAGCAAAATATAAGGGAACCATAAAGTGGACAGGGAATTCACTTGCAAATTTAGAGAAGATATCCTCAGTGAATCTTACATAGTGTGCAGGGGTTTGGTCGTTAGACAAGGACTCCACATAGAAGATACAATGATGAAAAAAAAATCTTGTCTTCCTTCTGGGTTTATGGTCTACTTAGGGATGTTTGGGTGTGTGTGTGTGTGTGCGTGTACACATGCGTGTGAGTGTATGTGCATGTGTGTGTGTGCGCATGTGTTAAGGGGAAAATAAACAGGATTGTCATGCAAATGGTGAATTCCCTTTACAGTTTAGCTGAACGTGCTATGAGAATGCAGAGAAGACAGCACAAGAGACCCCTGGGTGTGCAAGTGTTTATCAGATTATTGTTTCTTGTATATCTTTCATGCTAAGTAATAGTCATGAAGCCTCCAAGTAATTGCTGTGTGCTCTATTACCAGTGATTAAAGCAAAATGTGGTTGCATGTTTCTTGACAGTGAATAATAATAATCAGCAAAGTCTGTGGCATCCTGGATGATTTAATTAAGAAAGGTGCAAAATGAATGAGTGTTTTTAGATACATGTTTTAATACAATGTTTTTCTTTACCTCTTCGGTTTACATCGTGTAATTTCAACTATTATCTAGGAATCATACCCCTCTACAGCAGGCTTTGTCAACCTTGCCACCAAATGACATAGTAGACAGAGGATTCTTTTTTTTTTAAATATTTTATTTATTTATTTGTCAGAGAGAGCGAGCGAGAGTGAGCACAGGCAGGCAGAGAGGCAGGCAGAGGCAGAGGGAGAAGCAGGCTCCCTACGGAGCAAGGAGCCCGATGTGGGACTCAGTCCCAGATCGCTGGGATCATGACCTGAGCCGAAGTCAGCTGCTTAACAAGCTGAGCCACCCAGGCGTCCCTGGATAGATGATTCTTTGCTGGGGGACTACCCTAGGCCTTGTAGGATGTTCAGCAGCATCTCTGGCCTCCGAACATTAGATGCTAGTAGCATCCTTTCTATCACCACCATATTACAGTGTCTTCAGACATTGCCAAATGCTCTCTGCGGGGAAGAATTTTTTAACGCATTTCAAAGTAGAAACATGAATTGGAGAATATGCTACTTGTTAAATTTATAGTCACTTCCAAAGGGAATCTCATAGTCTTAGAATACTCATATATTTTATGACCAAAACCAATTCTATCTGCCCAGGTCACCAATTTTCATGGTTAACATTAACTGTCATATTAAAGTACATTATATTATGAAAACAGTGAGGTACACTATTGAGTAAAGGTTATTTGTGCGCACAGAACAAAGTGTAACTGTATGATTATTAGAGAGTCGTTAAGACTCTCATTTTAAAAAAAGAAAATCTGCTTGTTATAGTGTTGGGTTAGAATAGGACCATTTAATTTATGATGAATGCCTTGAAACTACTACAATTTTTTTTTTTTTTACTTACCTAAAAATACCTCAAATAAAACAAAATGAACATGGGTGGACAGAATGACATAATATTATGGACCTGGATAGGTCCATGAAGACACTTGCACATGTTTTATCAATGAATGTTTAACATTTTTTTCTTTCTTTTTATTCTTCTGGTATGTAGTACATTATCATGCCAGTCTTTATGACTTTACCACCTCTAGCAATTATTCTATACAAGAATTTTCTTCTTTGTGATTCAAAGAACTTTAAAGAAGTACTTATTTAACTTTTTGGTTTAACATAACTTGATTAAAAATCTAAGTTCTTCAGAGATGAATTTTAAGAATATGAAATAAAAAGTAAATAATACTGATTATCATGACACAAAGAGGAAAATAACTATGGGATGAAATTACACCTGCTTTTGGAGCCAGCGGTCTAGTGCATGTGTGGTGTTTAAGAAATGAAAATAGCATCAGGAGAAAGGTACTCATAAACAGCATTGCCATTCTCAGAAAGGACATTGTAAGTGTCTCAAGACCTTTAGTGATACTGGAATGTCATATTGTTATAAAGAGCTGGTAAAGGTGTTTTATCAAGTATATTGAGCAATTCCTTCAAAAAATAATAGTTTTAAAGGATAATTTTGCCTCTTCCATTTTTACAGAAATATACCCCAATTTTTTGCAATTATAGTCTTCCTTTTACCTAGTATAAACAGTTTTTGATATGTTTTAATTGTTTTTCAGTCAAGTTTTAGTTATTTTTCAGCCACTCTAAATTTTCAAAAATAATTACTTTATATCTAGCAATTGTTTCTAGAGTAACTATACTAGATCACAGTGTGATTTGCCTGAAAGTAAATTTCACATCTTTTTTTACAGTGTATCTATAAGGAATCATATAAATCTCTACTTTTTTCTTCTGTATATTAATAAAAGATACCTATAAGTAAAAATAATTTACTAATATTTAAGATATAACAGACTATAGAAATAATAGATCTCGATGTATGAGAGAGAGACCAAAATATTACATTTTATTAAGACTATAAGTATGTAATTTATAAGCTTCAACTTCAGTGGAGCACTGATTCTTAGTTTGGCATTAAAAAAAAAAAAAAAGATAAGAAGTTTTACTGTATGACCCTCAAGAACCACACGGTGCCTTGCCCTTGGAGATGCATTGAAACATCCTACTCTTTTTCATGTCTTTGTTCTTCTCCAATCTCTAACTCCCAGGCCTATTTCCATTTGCAGCTGTGTTCTTTGTTGCAGAGCAACAAGAAGAGACACCAGCTGTGCTTACTTTATTGCACTGCTTGTTGGGGGACTGATTTAGTTCTGGCCAAACATCTTGGGAGCTTCACCCTGGATAGCTTCCAGGATTCTAGTAGCCATTTTAAAATCATTACTCTGGGGCATAACTTCAGAAGCAACTAATTTCAATGAAATGAGGCTGACACTGCTATGCTACACAGTAAATTAAAAGTTCCTGTGAGGAGTCACATTGGACAACTAATAAAGAGTGAAAATTGAACAAAAATTTCTGATTTTCACAACGTTTTCTTTTCATAACTTATCTCTTGTGTTGGTTAGCTAGTCTTTTGTAACAGATCAACCCACAACTTAAGGGCTCAAAACAGCTTCCGTTTTACATTGAACTACAAGAAAGATATAAATTAAGAAAACAATCCCATTTATAAGAGCATCAAAAAGAATAAAATACTAGGAATAAATTTAAGGAGGTAAAAGATCTGTGAACTGAAATCTGTAAAACATCAATAAAATGAACTGAAGAGGACACAAATAAATGAAAAGGTATTCCATGTTCATGGATTGGAAGAATTACTATTGTTTAAATGTCCATTCTGTCTGAAGTGACCTACAGATTCAATGCAACTCTAATAAAATGTCAGCGGCAGTTTTCACAGAACTAGAACAAACAATACAAATATTTTCATGGAACCTCAAAAGACACCTCATAGCAAAAGCAATCTTTGGGGGGGGCCCACAAAGTTGGAGGCCTCACTTCCTGATTCCAAATTATATTACAAAGCTGTAGTAATCAAAACAGTATAGTACTGACAAAAAACAGATGCCTAGATCAATGGAATAGAGAGACCAGAAGTACTCATGTATATATGGTCATTTGTTGACAAAGGAACCAAGAATATATACTGGAGAAAGGATATTCTCGTCAATAAATGGTGTTGGGAAAACTGGACAGCCACATGAAAAACAATGAAATTGGATCATTATTTTACATCACAAACAAAAATCATCTCAAATGGATTAAATACCTGAAATTGTAAAACTCCTGAAGAAAGCATAAGGGTAAGTTCCTTGACATTGGTCTTTGTAATGATATTTTGGATTTAATACCAAAGACAAAAGAACAGAAACAAAAACAAGCGACTGAGACTTCATCGAACTAAGAAAGCTTCTACACAGCAAAGGAAACATTGACAAAGTGAAATGAAATGATTGGAAGAACATATTTCATATGGACTCCTAGAGCAGCATTTCACTAGTATAAAAGTGCAAGTTTCAAGGGTTCTTGAAGAAGGGGATCAGAAGTTTTGCTGTCTTACTTTTGTTATATTATTATAACCACATCACTTGAAATCATAGTCTGTCAATCTTTATTGAATAATTGCATGTTGACCCTTTTCAAAGAAAAGGTTTTTTTCTTTTTTTGAGGAAATATTTTGAAGAAATATTGCCTCTTAATTTTTTGAACATTGTTCCTATACCTAGTAAAAATGTATTACTGCTTCAATGAGTAATGATTAATATTTTCTTATATATATAATAAAGTTAGTTGTAAATGCAAAAAAGACCACTTAAGCCAATCTAGTTTCTCATTTTTATTCAAGGAGGTATATACGAATCAGCAGATTCCACTTTATGCTACTGCTGATTCCTTAGTTTCTCCACTTACTCCTTATGAAAGTAGACTAGACTTGGAATTCCCCTAAGAAAACTGATCAATTTATAATGGAAAATACTTCACTGGGATATTTTTTTTTTCATCATAAGATGGACTCAATTCATAAACCTTAATATATTTTCAGAAAATATATTCAAAGAATGATTTTTATGTGTATGCCTCTCAGTGTACAAAACTGGAATACAAAACAAAGCAATCAGAGTTTTGGCAGTTCTAAATGCAAGTCATATGTGTGTGTAGTTGCAAAAATATGATAAATGAAACTTCCATAGTGGCCAGTGGTGCATTTTGTTATATTAATTGGCCTTGGAGCTTGACATGTCTCTTGATGGAGATAATGCTTTGCTTTGTTTAAATAAACACAACTTAATTAATTAAATTAATTAATGCATGCTATTGACCCTATGTTTTAATGAAAACACATACAATGAAATTATTGTAAAGTTTTATAAATCGAAAAAAATTGTGCGTGAAATCACTGTTTTAGGGCATATATGTTGAAATTTCATTCTCAAAACTCAGACATGCAATACATTTAACCTCACTTTTCACTGAACTTGACTCCTCATTCTACTATTTCAGATTACTTTTTTGAGACACCATTTTGGGTGTTTTTCTTCATTTTCTCACAGTCATATACAGAGCAAAGGAATAATAACCCAGTCTAGAGTAAAGGCATAGCAATCAGGTGTGAAGTGCAATGCTCAGTGTTCAGGTATAGAGAGAAGGCTCAGCATGAGGTATGGTAAGCTCAACCATTAGATACAGAGTAAAGTCATAGTGATCAAGCATAGGGAAAAGCATAGCAATGAATAATTAAATAAAAACACTGTGATCGGTTCTAATTAGAAGGTACAGTAATGAGGCAGAGATAAAAGGGAAAGTGATCTGATAAAGATGACACAGTGAGGAAGAGGAATGTTTGTGCCATTGTGGATTCCTGGTGCCATCTACCAGATGTCTCTTTTCCTACTAGTTTTCAGTTATCAGTCTTTGATGGTCATGGCTGCCTGTTCTCTGTTTTCATTTGCAAGTCCTCTTGAGATCCCCTGAGTTTCTCTTAGCTAACTTCACTTCCCATCTTAGTAAATGGAAAGTATTTTCTTCCCCTCCACTGGTAAGGAGAGAACTCAGAAGATCAGATCAGACATTTTTTTTGCCTTCATAAATGAAATGATCTCTTAAATCCATTACCTTGTTCCTCTAAAGCACCATGGAATATTAGAGAAGCTGTGCTCCTTTGGAAGAGGGCACTACTCTGAAAGCTCATCACAGTATCGTGTGTATATAGCAACACATATACACACACACACAAATATAAGAAAATTGAATGTCTTTTGTTTTATTCAACTCTTTATGATAATTTGTTCCACAGCTATAAAAATGCAACAAACTAGAAAAATCTAAATATGCATAAAAAAGCAATGTAGAATATCATGTAGATATTGAAATTATATTTGTTTAGTTGAACATGGAAATATCCATGACATATTATTATGTATAGAAGAAGCTGCAGAGTGTTTTGTGTAGAATATACATAATCACATGATAGACTTTTGAATGAACCAAAATAGAGTTATGGAAAGACATACAAAATACCATAAGATTGCTTTTCTGAAGAAATAACAATGGAGTTTACAAAGGAAGACATTTATTATACTTGTCTGAGGGTGCAATTTACAAAGTGCTTTATGTTTTCATGTACTCATTAGCCATTTGCATGTCTTTTTTTTTTTTAAGATTTTATTTATTTATTTGTCAGAGAGAGAGAGAGGGAGAGAGAGCAAGCACAGACAGACAGAATGGCAGGCAGAGGCAGAGGGAGAAGCAGGCTCCCTGCCGAGCAAGGAGCCCGATGTGGGACTCGATCCCAGGAGACTGGGATCATGACCTGAGCCAAAGTCAGCTGCTTAACCAACTGAGCCACCCAGGTGTCCCCATTTGCATGTCTTTTTTTTTTTTTTTTGCACATTCTTTTTTTTTTTTTTTTCCAATTTATTTATTTTCAGAAAAACAGTATTCATTATTTTTTCACCACACCCAGTGCTCCATGCAAGCCGTGCCCTCTATAATACCCACCACCTGGTACCCCAACCTCCCACCCCCCCGCCACTTCAAACCCCTCAGACTGTTTTTCAGAGTCCATAGTCTCTCATGGTTCACCTCCCCTTCCAATTTACCCAAATTCCCTACTCCTCTCTAACGCCCCTTGTCCTCCATGCTATTTGTTATGCTCCACAAATAAGTGAAACCATATGATAATTGACTCTCTCTGCTTGACTTATTTCACTTAGCATAATCTCTTCCAGTCCCGTCCATGTTGCTACAAAAGTTGGGTATTCATCCTTTCTGATGGAGGCATAATACTCCATAGTGTATATGGACCACATCTTCCTTATCGATTCATCCGTTGAAGGTCATCTTGGTTCTTTCCATAGTTTGGCGACTGTGGCCATTGCTGCTATAAACATTGGGGTACAGATGGCCCTTCTTTTCACGACATCTGTATCTTTGGGGTAAATACCCAGTAGTGCAATTGCAGGGTCATAGGGAAGCTCTATTTTTAATTTCTTGAGGAATCTCCACACTGTTCTCCAAAGAGGCTGCACCAACTTGCATTCCCACCAACAGTGTAAGAGGGTTCCCCTTTCTCCACATCCTCTCCAACACATGTTGTTTCCTGTTTTGTTAATTTTGGCCATTCTAACTGGTGTAAGGTGATATCTCAATGTGGTTTTAATTTGAATCTCCCTGAGGGCTAATGATCATGAGCATTTTTTCATGTGTCTGATAGCCATTTGTATGTCTTGATTGGAGAAGTGTCTGTTCATATTTTCTGCCCATTTTTTGATGTATTTGTCTGTTTCGTGTGGGTTGAGTTTGAGGAGTTCATTATAGATCCTGGATATCAACCTTTTGTCTGTACTGTCATTTGCAAATATCTTCTCCCATTCCGTGGGTTGCCTCTTTGTTTTTTTGACTGTTTCCTTTGCTGTGCAGAAGCTTTTGATTTTGATGAAGTCCCAGAAGTTTATTTTCGCTTTTGTTTCCTTTGCCTTTGGAGACGTATCTTGAAAGAAGTTGCTGTGGCTGATATCAAAGAGATTACTGCCTATGTTCTCCTCTAAGATTCTGATGGATTCCTGTCTCTTGTTGGGGTCTTTTATCCATTTTGAGTTGATCTTTGTGTACGGTGTAAGAGAACGGTCGAGTTTCATTCTTCTACATATAGCTGTCCAGTTTTCCCAGCACCATTTATTGAAGAGACTGTCTTTTTTCCACTGTATATTTTTTCCTGTTTTGTCAAAGATTAATTGACCATAGAGTTGAGGGTCCATATCAGGGCTCTCTACTCTGTTCCACTGGTCTATGTGTCTGTTTTTATGCCAGTACCATGCTGTCTTGGTGATCACAGCTTTGTAATAAAGCTTGAAATCAGGTAAGGTGATGCCGCCAGCTTTATTTTTGTTTTTCAACATTTCCTTAGCGATTCGGGGTCTCTTCTGATTCCATACAAATTTTAGGATTATTTGCTCCAGCTCTTTGAAGAATGCTGGTGGAATTTTGATCGGAATGGCATTAAAAGTATAGATTGTTCTAGGCAGTATAGACATTTTAACAATGTTTATTCTTCCGATCCAAGAGCATGGAATGGTCTTCCATCTATTTGTGTCTTCTTCAATTTCTTTCATGAGTGTTCTATAGTTCCTCAAGTACAGATCCTTTACATCTTTAGTTAGGTTTATTCCAAGGTATCTTATGGTTCTTGGTGCTATAGTAAATGGAATCGATTCTCTAATTTCCCTTTCTGTATTTTCATTGTTAGTGTATAAGAAAGCCACTGATTTCTGCACATTGACTTTGTATCCTGCCACGTTGCTGAATTGCTATATGAGTTCTAGTAGTTTGGGGGTGGAGTCTTTTGGGTTTTCCATATAAAGAATCATGTCATCTGCGAAGAGAGAGAGTTTGACTTCTTCATTACCAATTTGGATACCTTTTATTTCTCTCTGTTGTCTGATTGCTGTTGCTAGGACTTCTAATACTATGTTGAATGCATGTCTTTTGAAAAATGTCTCTTCAGATCCTTTGTATATTTTTAATCAGACTACTTTTTTTTTTTTTTTTTTTGGTCTATTGAGTTGTGTGAGTTTCTTTTATATTTTGGATATTAATTCTTTACCAAGTATATAGTTTGCAAATATTTTCTCCTATTTCCAGTGTGTTTTCACTCTTTTGACTGTTTTTTATGCTGTGCAGAAGCTTTGTAGCTTGGTGCAATTCCATTTGTCTATTTTTGTTTTGTTTTCCATATTTTGTTGTCATATCCAGAAAATCATTGGCAAGACCAATGTCAAGAAGCTTCCTCTATATTTTCTCCCAGGTTCTTTATTCTATTTTACTCTATGTATCTGTTTCAATACTGTTTTGATTATTGTGGCTTTATAATATATCATGAAATCGAAAAGTGAGGTGCTTCCAGTTTTGTTCTTTCTGTTCAAGTTTGCTTTGGCTATTCAGGGTCTTTTGTGTTTCTACAAGAATTTAGAGGTTCTGGGAGGTATTGTACTTAATCTGTAGATCACTTTGGTTAGTAAGGGCATTTAAAAATAGTATTTCACCTTAATATTTTAAATACAAAAAACAGGATTTACAATAAACAATCAAATAAATATCTATTACAGATAATAGGAATAATTCAGATAGAACAATTTAAATTAAAAGTCTACTTTTCTTAATTGAAATCTGAGATTTTATTGCATTCATTAAACAAAAGTACATTGAGGGGCACCTGGGTGGTCAGTGGGTTAATGCCTCTGCCTTCAGCTCAGGTCATGATCCCAGGGTCCTGGGATAGAGGCCTGCGTTGGGCTCTTTGCTCAGCGGGGAACTTTCTTCCACCTCTCTCTGTCTGCCTGCCTCTCTTCCTATTTGTGATCTCTGTCTGTCAAATAAATAAATAAAATCTTAAAAAACGAAACAAAACAAGAGTACATTGAAATAAAAAGTAAAGTTTTCAAGGAGCAAAAAGAAATAGATTTATAAAATTAAAATAAATGCTGAAATTAAAACAAATAATAATCAATGGACTGAACTATGTGATGAACATAGCTGAAGACTAAGTTGGAGATCTCAAAATAAAACCAGAGACATCAGGCATTGTGTAGCACAAACCAGGCAAAGTAGAAACACCTATATGATTCAGTAGTAGACATGCGAGATCAACTGGAAATATTTTACTTTTTTTTTTTTCCAATTTATTTATTTTCAGAAAAACAGTATTCATTATTTTTTCACCACACCCAGTGCTCCGTGCAAGCTGTGCCCTCTATAATACCCACCACCTGGTACCCCAACCTCCCCCCCCCCGCCACTTCAAACCCCTCAGATTGTTTTTCAGAGTCCATAGTCTCTCATGGTTCATCTCCCCTTCCAATTTACCCAAAAGCACATACCCTCCCCAATGTCCATAAGTGACTCTTAATCTCACGAAACAAACTGTGGGTTGCTGGGGGGAGGGGGGTTGGAAGAAGGGGGGTAGGGTTATGGAAATATTTTACTTTTGTTGTGGAAGGGAGAATAAAAATATTGGACAAAAGAAAACCTGAGTTTTCAACTTAAAGAAATATAAATAAGTATCAAACAGGAAAACTAATTTACTAATTTGAAAACCCACATATCAGATATCCTTGGATAATGAAGAAATTTTAAAATATAACATAGAAAATATTTTTAAGGACAAATATTTCTCTATATTACAGTTTTCATGAGCAAAGATAGAAATGAAAAGGCAATAGCAAACTATATTAAAAATTCTATTTTAATCCCAGCAACAAAATTATCAAATATTAGAGAAAATAATTTTTTTTAGATATGAAAGGACTCAGAAAATTTCAGACATGGAAAGATTAGGAAAAATCAGCAGCCACATCTAGTGCCTAAGCAGGAATACTGTAAAAATTCATATTCTGACCTTTAGCAAATTACTAAACTATACAGGATTTCAAGAAAGAAGAATATATTGGGTTTAGAAAAAAAGTAGAAATATGCTACATGCACTAAGAATTGTGAAAAATCATTTGATCTTGACACTTGTAACATTCTCATTTTTGTGACAAATCTTAGAAATAAAGGTTTTTGCATCTTTTTCAGATTATTAGGGTCACATTAACTGGTTTTGCAGAGAATATTTTTATATAATCAAATAGTGCTTATTCTTGATTTTTAAAAAAATGATTTATGGAAATAAACAAAGACCAACCAAATGCTAAAGAGCAAAGTCTATTTATTCAGAGTTTGCTGTAAGAGGAAAGTTAACCACAATCACTTGCATTTTGGCAGAGACTCAAAAGCAGGCAGAAGAGTGAGAGAGGTTTATAGTGGACAAAAGAGAAAGTTTTGAGTGTGCTATGATTGGAAGCTCTTGTCACAGAGAAGCTGTAGGTGAGCTACCTAGAAACAGAGCATCTTTTATGATTGGTTAAGAATGTGAGTCTTGCTTTATCTGATTGCTTTTAAGTTGAAAATGGGGAAAACTGCAGAGAAAGTACAGTTATTGTAAGTTATTGATCAGGTCCTGGTCATTTGGGGTTGTACGTTTGACTTCCTGGATTGTTGTTAAGGAGAATCATTTAACCTCCTGCATGCATGATTTATGGAAATAAGTAGCCTGTCTCCTGGGTTCTTTATTGTAGATAGCAGGTTGATTTCTTGGACTGCTTGCTACAGATTATGAGTCAGAGTTCTATTTTTATATATGGCCTAGACATTGTCCATTTATATCCAGCCTCTCAAATAAAAACATAGAAAAATCACAAAAATCATTTTTTGTAGAGGAAGTACATAATATAATGTATACTACAATGACTTAAAACATATAACTGACAAAAATTAAAAGTGAAAAGATAGTAAAGTATTGATAGTTCCTTAGAAATCATTAAGGGCATATTTGCTGCCCAAAATTATTAAAGCAAAATATAGGAATTTAATTAACCATTTTATCCATAGTGATAAAAGTAACTAATGTAATTAAAATTAATAATGTAATTAAATCATGTAATGGGAGAGGTATTGGGAGATAACTCTGATGCAGTGAATTCGTCATTTTCAGTTATGGTATATCAATGAATATTTTTCAATTGTGATACAATTAAAATTTTAAATTTTAATGAAACAACAAGCAGTAGGCCAAAATTTGGTACACTCAAAAGTGAATCTGGTGAGAGTAGGTATAGGAACTAAGAAGTAGAAAGGCTTCTAATTGTATGTATATATGGTTTAGTTGTAACTTGTTTTGTTTTTCACTGTTTTAAAAATACATAGACTGTGCTACTATGCTATTCTAGAAATCCATTTTCCTAACTAATTGGTTAAAATAAATAAATAAATTAGAGTTTTTTACTCAGTGATTAAAGGTAGTGATTGAATATGAATTATCTGTGTAAATATAAATATTAAGACATTATATAATATGTATATATAATAAACAGTGTATATATTATGAGTATAAGCTATAATCTTTAAGTAAATTCTTCTGAACTTTTATTGACAACTTTGTTATCAAGCAAGGACAAAATATTTTTATTTTTATATTTTTTTTTTTTAAAGATTTTATTTATTTATTTGAGAGAGAGAGACAGTGAGAGAGAGCATGAGCGAGGAGAAGGTCAGAGAGCGAAGCAGACTCCCCATGGAGCTGGGAGCCCGATGTGGGACTCGATCCCGGGACTCCAGGATCACGCCCTGAGCCGAAGGCAGTCGTCCAACCAACTGAGCCACCCAGGCGTCCCTTATTTTTATATTCTGTTTTGTGTTGTCTTTTTTGTTATTTTTGGTTTTGTTTCTGGTTTTGTTATTATTGAATGAAAATTCAGCTGAAACAATATTGCATTATTCAGAACAATGCTGAATTTGGTAATTTTTTTTAGTTTTTCTAATAGAATCCTTTTCAAACAGTGAAAAGTAAAGCTTTTTATAGAAACAATTCTAATTTTTTTATAAGAAACATGTTAAATCAGCAATAGTACATGGTCTTAATTACCACACACAGTACATTAAATAAATAATTGGTGAATACTCAGAAAAGTATTGAAATTTTCAATTAGTGTGTGTATATATATATGATATTTTCATACATATATGAAAATTTTCTCCACTTCAAAGAGCATTTTCTCTTAAAGATCTCATAATTTTATTTTGCATACAATGAACAACTCTCCAAATTATGTTCATCAGATTCTAATATGTTAACTAATTTAAAGTTTGAATATAAAGAACACATAGATTTTTATTTAAAAGTACTAAGTATATTAGAATCAAGTACAGAGCCTAACCTTTTACTTGGTAAAGTATAGTCATTACTCAAAAGCAATGAAGGATGGTTGGGGAGAAACCTGTTAATACCTTCTATATTACAGAGTTTAAGCAGGAAAATAAATCCACTGGCAGTTCGATCAAGAGCAGAAGTTACATAGTGGAATCAGTTACAGAAATGAAGAGAGAGGTGAAAAACAAAGTCGTGGACCATGAGACAACCAGGGAAGGAGTTTAGTATCCCTAGGTCTGGACGAGTAGGGTTACCTGACCCAGGAGCTGGGCTTGATTGCCTGGACCCATGGAAGAAGGAAGTGAAGAGGGAGCTGGGACCATTGCAGAAAAACAAGACACTAATGGAGATACCATCTTTTTTTTTTTTTTTTAAGATTTTATTTATTTGACAGAGAGAGATCAAAAGTAGGCAGAGAGGCAGGCAGAGAGAGAGGAGGAAGCAGGCTCCCTGCTGAGCAGAGAGCCCAATGCGGGACTCGATCCCAGGACCCTGAGATCACGACCTGAGCCGAAGGCAGCGGCTTAACCCACTGAGCCACCCAGGCGCCCCGGAGATACCATCTTAAGCCAAAAGAAGGAAGGAGGGAGGAGGAGAGGCAGACAGAGACAGGGGTAGACACACCTTTCTTTTCTGTGTTGCAATTTTCCTGTATTGAAATATTGCAATTTTCCTCTAGCATCTGTTTTTATTTTTTGGTGAGGAAGACTGCAGAAAAGCACAACAGTGTTGTCAATACCAGGCAAATGCTTCCCCTAACTATTCTATTACACATCTTTATTTTATAAAATGTATATAATGACTTGGCTTTTGAGCACATAGACAGAGGGGTGAAATATAACACTACCTCTCCCGACATAGATGCACTTGGACTGCCATCACATACCATCAAGGAAACATACATGCATGCCAAAATGTGGAAGACTAAACTGAATGGATCTCTTAAACTCCATCCTGACTTGTTGGAGAGATAGAATACAGAGGAAAGAATGTCATATACCAAAGCAGAGAGGACCAGGCTTGAATTCTGCCTTTTCTAATTGTCAACTACACAACCTTTTGAACCTCTGTACCTCCATCTGTAAAATAGCATTAAATGTAATTTTCTTAATAGATTAATGTCATTATTAAATTGAATGGCATATAAAGGAGTGTTTTTCACATCATTGGTAGTAAAGGCGTATTACTGCCTTAATGATTTTTTTCTATTTAAAGACTATAATATAAAATTTACTTGAATAATGTGCAATTTTACACTAAGCAGTTCCATAAAAGGGATCTAATTGAAAATACACAGAACTTAATGATAACCATGATTTAAAATGCATGGTTACAACAGTGATTTTTGTTTTGGTACCAGATGTTTCAGAAGTGTTCTTGCAGAACAACTTTTTAAAAAAAATCCAATGAGTCCTGGGTGAATACTCAAAGCTTTATCAAATTACACGATGACTGGAATCCTGTGTTATTGCTCTGTTGGTGAAATTACAGTCCCCCTGTGTAGAATGAAATTTAAGTTGTATCTTGGTAACTATTGCTTTTTCCCAATCCCTGGAAAATCCTTCTGAGAATTAAGTCCTATGAGACTCCTTCAGAGAGATGCTCTCTGCCTTCACACATCCTCAGCTGATTTTTACTCAAAAGTTCTTGCTCAACATTAATTCACTTGAGATTTTCACAGGGCTGTGAACTCCAACAAGTCATGCAGAATGATTTCAATCTCAGAGAATATTTGCTTGTATTAAAATGCTTTATTAAATATTTGAAATTGGTCTTTAGAGACTTTGAAGAAAGTCCACTCTTCTGCTTCACCATTGATAGGTAACTTTCCCCAAAATACATGCTATTTATAAAGCATAGTATAAAAAGAAACCAAATGAAAAGAGTGACACAGGGCAATTCCCAAAGGAAACAGGGCTTACGTTTTATAGTAGGAAAGATATCTTGAAAGCTTTTTTATGTACTTTAATTTTTTTTTTTTTTAGATTTTTTTGTATAAAACATCAGCTGAAAAGTACTAATCCTTAGCATGGAAACAGCTAAGTGTGTGCCACAGGAAATATTTAACATGAAAATATTGTGTACTAAGTAGCCAATGATACTTTAAAAGGAAATGTTTCTATGATTGTTTTTCGTGGGAGATGGTTGTAAAAATTAAGAAAGCTTATAAAGCACTTTTAAAGTTTTCTTTGATTAGAAGCTAGTTATATAGGGCTATTGGTTTAATATCTATTGACCAAATGTATATAATCATTTCCAGAAAATTTAGATTACTTTAATATTTTAGTAGACTAGTGGACTTTTGGGTATTACTTCATATATTTTTATTTAGAAATCTAATATTATAAAGAATAATTTTCTCTGTTCTACTATGTATATAATTAGGACACGTAGCATGAGTAGAGGAATTGAATTGTCTAATGTGGGATACCCTTCTCAGAATACATAAATACTGATTTTTTTTCTCTTAAACCTTAAACCAGGAATAAAAATCCTTATTTAACATAACTAATATATTTCATTAATTTACTTAAAAATGTCAACAGTTATATCACTAGTAGTGCCTAATGTTTAAAATAATCAAATACCAGTAATTTCTACCTAATTTAATTTTATCAATTTGTGAGATTAACTTTTTATTTTATCTCACTTATGATATAGCTGGCATCAAATAGCAAAGGGAATTATCCATCATTTTATTGTGAATTGTAACTTTAGATTGTTATCCAGATTCAGTGAAAGAACACCTGTAAATTCTGAGAATAAACGTAATTTCTTTCCACTATAGCTGTAACGTATTTTATTAGTTTGCTAAGGCTCCTGTACCAAAGTACAACTGAGTAGCTTAAACAACAGTTTTTGTCTCCCTGTTCCAAAAGCTAGAAGTCTGAGGTCAAAAGTGTCAGCAGGGTCATGTTCCCTCCTAAAATACTAGAATAGGTTCTGTCCCAAGTCTCTCCTTTAGCTTCTAGTGGTTTGTTGGCAATTTTTGACTGCCCTTGGTTTGTACAGGAATCACTCCTATTTCTGTCTTAATCTTCACATAAAGTATTCTCTATGTGTGCTTACGTGTGTTTCCAAATTTCCTATGTGTATAAGGATACCAGGCATATTAGAGTAGGGGTCCACACGACTCCAGCTTGACCTTGTCTTAGTTAATTACATCTACAATGATCCTATTTCCAAATAAGATTGCCTTGATGTGCTAGTCTAGATGTCCAATTCATGAACTTTGAGGGGAAACAATTCAACCCTGAACATATATCCTAAAGCGGTCTTTTTATTATCTATCTTTAATGAAAAAAAAAAAAAGGCACTCTTCTTACTTTTTTTTTTTTTAAGATTTTGTTTATTTATTTGAGAGAAAGAGAGAAAGAGAGGGAGAACACAGAGGAAGAAGCAGACTCCCTGCTGAGCAGGGAGCCTGATTCAGGTCTCAATCCCAGGACCCAGAGACCATGACCTGAGTCAAGGCAGACCCTTAACCCACTGAGCCCCCCAGACCCCCCAAAGCCTTTTTTCTAATGTAAAAGAACTTCTAAAAGCACTAATGCTTCTTAAAATATTGCCATCTAGGTTTCAAGTCAATAAGAATATGAGATCTGAAAAACAGTCTGAGGGGTTTAAAGTGGTGGGGGGGAGGTTGGGGTACCAGGTGGTGGGTATTATAGAGGGCACAGCTTGCATGGAGCACTGGGTGTGGTGAAAAAATAATGAATACTGTTTTTCTGAAAATAAATAAATTGGGAGAAAAAAAAAAGAATATGAGATATGTATATATATATATATTCTTTTCTTTTGACCTGAAACCCCCTTACCAATTCTTCTTGGCAAAAAATTCTTAGAACAATTAGCCAAGGGACTTATTTTCCATTCTGGCTCTTTATTTTTACCCTTACTGTGTTCAAGGGACAGGCTGACTTTCAGCTGGGCTGTGCTGTACGTAAATGTGAGCTCCCTTGGACCAGCAATCTGTGTCCTTACAGTGGTGATCTGATACCTTCAAATGCCATCCAAGCAAAGTGATAGCGGCCATTGGCTCTACCTTACTCCACACAAGCAATCAGAATTGCCAAAGACCTGTGAGACTGACTAAATAGAGATGTGTAACAGTTAGTGACCATACATTCTGACCAGGGTAAAGAGTTAATATATTTTCTTTTTCTCTTCTGGATCCTGTCTCTGCTCACTTCTCTGTGCTACTTTTACCATCACTTAGTCAATACTACCAGTCTACCTTTTTTCTTTTCTTTTTTTCTTTACTTGTTGTTTTTCATTTCACTTTCCCTGCCTTTCAACTCTCACTTAACAAGGCTGGACTTTTATAAACACATTAAGCCAAGTGGAGCAGATTTTTTTTAAATTTAATTTTAATTAATTTATTAAAATTTATTAAAATTAATTTATTAATTAATTTATTTATTTTTGTCATGTGGTGTCCCAGCCAGATACCACAAAGGAGGTGTGATCTTGGACTATTTGTCCAAGCTTTCTCAGCTTTCTCTTTGGAATGATTGCTTGGGGACTATTTTTAAGGCCTTAAATACAATTTAAACCTAAATAACTATTGCAAAGCCAGAGAACATTTTAAAATTTGAGGATTTTATAAGTGTGGCTTCTTAAAAGATGGTCTTTATTTTAATGTTTTCTGTCTATACCGTTCTCTCTTTTGATCTCAGTAATTCTTGTATATGCCCAATATGAACAGCATTTTTCAAATCAGATCAAAGATTTGACTAATATAATTTTGTGACAGTATAGTTACAATATGGACTTTTCATATTTTTTGGAGTTTATTCTGGGCACTTACCACAGATTTAATTTTCTTCAATATGCTATCAACAAAACTTCCTCCTAAACCAATTTCTGTTTGTAGATGTCTACCTACTGTTACTCTCTGAATAGGTTGGAGAGATGAATGTGAGGTATAGAACAACTGTGACATCACAGAAAAAGTCCTTGAAAATTTTTTCCCTTATTTTAATATTTATTTTATTTTATTTGTATTTTTATTAACATATAATGTATTCTTTGCTTCAGGGGTACAGGTCTGTGAATATTCAGTATTACACAATTCATAGCACTCACATAGCACATACCCTTCCAATAACCCTCCCATAACCCAGACACCCCATCCCTCCCATCCCCCCTAGCAATCCTCTGTTTCCTGAGATTAAGAGTCTCTTATAGTTTGTTTTCCTCCCCGGTCCCATCTTGTTTCATTTTTCCCATGACTCCCCACCCTGCCTCTCAAATTCCTCATATCAGTGAGATCGTATGATAATTGTCTTTCTCTGATTGACTTACTCCACTTACCATAATACACTCTAGTTACATCTGTGTCATTGCAAATGGCAAGATTTTGTGTGTTTTTTTTATGGTTGCGTAGTATTCCTGTGTGTGTGTGTGTGTGTGTGTGTGTGTGTGTGTATGGAATGGAGTACTATGCACCCAAAATATTTCAGCTGCATAGTAGTCCATTCTACACACACACACACACACACACACATATACACACACATATATATTCATCTTCTTTATCCATTCATCTGTTAATGGACATCTAGGTTCTTTCTATAGTTTGGCTATTGTGGGCATTGCTACTATAAACATTCAGGTGCATGTGCCCCTTCAGATCACGTTTGTATATTTAGGGTAAATACCCAGTAGGCAATTGCTGGGTCATAGGGTAGCTCTATTTTCAACTTTTTGAGGAACATCCATGCTGTTTTCCAGAATAGCTGCACTAGCTTGCATTCCCACCAATAGTGTAGCAGTGTTCCCCTTTCTCTGCATCCTCGCCAACATCTGTTGTTTCCTGACTTGCTAATTTTAGCCACTCTGACTGGTGTGAGGTGGTATCTCATTGTGGTTTTGATTTGTATTCCCCTGTATGCCAGAATGATGTGAAGCACTTTTTCATGTGTCTCTTGGCTATTTGGTTGTCTTCTTTGCAGAAATGTCTGTTCATATCTTCTGCCAATTTCTTGATTGGATTATTTGTTCTTTGGGTATTGAGTTTGATAAGTTCTTTATAGATTTTGGTTACTAGACCATATCAATTTCACCTGCAAAAACTTCTCCTATTCTGTCACTTGTTTCCTGGTTTGTTGACTCTTTCCTTTGCTGTGCAAAAGTTTTTGATCTTGAAGTCCCAGTAGTTTATTTCTGCCTTTGTTTCCCTTGCCTTTAGACTTAGGAGTGTAAGAGGTAGTATACATTTAACTAAATCTCCAAAGCTTAATCAAACCAGAAAGTGTAGTGCATTATGTAATGAGAAAAACCATGGTACACATACAAGCCTAAATAAGGCTCTCTAGGAATGGAATATCACTGAGGCAAGAAAACATTTTTGTTTCGTATTTAAACTTTTAATTTTGAGATCATAGTTTCACATGCAGTCATTATAAATGGTATGGAGGGATTCTTTGTTATTCCATTTTTTCTCCATGGTACCATCTTACAAAATTATCATCTTACAAAACTATAAAAAAATCATAGCCAGATAATTACAATTATTTAATCTACCAGTCTTGTTTAGATTTCCCTAGTTTTACTTGTATGTGTGTTTAGGTCTATGTGATTTATCACAGGTATATGTTCATGTATCCCATGCCATAATCAAAATACTGGGTAGTTCTAACATCATGAGGATGCGTCATGTTGCTCTTTTATAACCAGTATCCCCTAAGTCTACCTCCACTTCTTCCACCTGGCAACTGGAAGTCTGTTAATGATTTCTAAAATGTCATCATTTCAAGAATGTTAAATAAATGAAATCATATAATATATCACCTTTTGGGACTGGCTTTTTTCCACTGGGTATAATTACTTGAAGATTCATCCAAATCGCTGCATGTATCATGCTGCATGTTTATTTTTTATTGCTGAGTAGTATTCCATACCATCGAGTACCACAGTCTGTTTAACTGTTTTTCCAGTAACGTACATCTGGGTCATTTCTAGTTTGTGGCTACTACAAATAATGCTGCTGTGAATATCTATGAATATTTGCAAGCACTGTTTTATGTGGACATGTGTTTGCATTACCTTTGCATAAATGCCCAAGACTACAAGTTTCAGGGTTGTACGCTCTATGTGTGTTTGATTTTATTATAGGAATCTGCTAAATGTACATTTCCCCTTGCAATGTACAAGTGACCTAGTTTCTCAGTATTCTTGCCAGCATTTAGTGTCACCATTGTGTTTTATTATTCATTATTAAGGATATCTTTTAGACACCACACAGCCCTCCCCTTCTGAGTATGTATAATTGCTAATCATATTTCTGCTTATAATATCAATGTAAAATACCATTTAGAGACCAGAATCTTAACATACTATTAAAAGTTCATGTACATTTATAATCTGCTAATAAGGATTGTCAGAAGAACAAGGCATACTAATTTTATTAACTTTTCTAGGATGCCTTGAAGACAAAGAACAAGCATTGCTTGAAGTTGACTCTGCATTTCAACAGGAAAGAAAATCTTTGTAGTTAAACAGATATTAGACCCTTAATAATTGTTCCATACCTAAATAATTGAAGTACTTATTAAAACTAAAGACTGAAAATTGTCAGTGCTTCCATCGCCAGATACCAAGATGAATGCAGAATTTCATACAGAATTACTTGATTGTGAAAATATTTTTGTTTGCTACATAACCTGAATTAGTAGGTGGAATTTTTCTAGTTAGGCAGAATAAAATATCAAGTATGCATTATTAGATAATTCATCAAGTACATTTCATGAATTAATGAGAGCTCTTAACCCACTAAGTTTACAGTGAGTTACATAGGCCCTAATAGATGGTTGTCTTGTTATACCTAGATCAGTCTTCATTTGAGAATAACTGAAATATGGTATAAATGTACCTAATTATGCAAATATTATTTGAAATATATAAACAGAAAAGAAATAATCAGAATACCCCTGCTAATTTTACCTCAAAATACAGTATTTTAAAGTTTATGAATTCCTTTAATGTATACTTTAATTTTAAAAAATCCAGTGTAATAGGCATATTCTGATACCCATTGTAGAAAGATGATTATGTTAGTACTACATAGAAGAACCCAAAGGAATGAGAACTGAGCCTTGAAAACCAGCTAGGGCACTCATTAATAGTCCTAAAATAAAAATGGCATACATAATGGAAAATGGTTTGAATCTGCTATTTTGATGCTACTGATAATTTCATGTCAACTCACCCGCATTGCCCTGTAATCACAAACCATCTGACCTGCCATTTTCTGAATAGGTATATAATAGGTAATGCATAATGCATGTTCTCACCTTACCTTTAAACTTGCCTCGCAGTTGAACACCAGTTTGATTCTTGATCATCGGTCCAAACTACCCCTGATTAGGTGAGTGTCAGAAGAGGCCTTTCACAGTGTTATTGGCACACGCACACACAAAAATATTAAAATATTGGAAATCAAATATTTTCTTTTGGCTTCTCATCTGATACAGTTGTTGGCAGGGGACAGATGTTTAACAGATAAACCAAGAATTAAGTTTCCTAAGATACATCTATTATAGTGTTCCATAGGTATGTCAGTGTAACCTTTTTCTGTGTATAAGTCACGTGCTAAATATTACCACACACTAAAATTTGTTTTCCTGAATGCACAGGTACCTCTGTTCTGCAGGTGACAGCTACTGATGCAGATGACCCTACCTATGGAAACAGTGCTCGTGTGGTGTACAGTATTCTCCAGGGACAGCCCTACTTCTCCGTAGATCCTAAAACAGGTTAGTGCATTTTTGTATAATTTGTGTGCCTGTGTGCTGGAATAAAAGAAAACAGTGTTTTTATTTCTGTGTCTTCTCCCACATCAAACATTGTTGTTTCAGCACATTCTAAAATGTCCTCGCTTTTTCTAACATGATGTGATTGAATAATTGAAGGCAAATTCACTGTTTTTTTTAGCATTTTGATTATTCAGCAGTTATACCAGTAAAAATTTCTTACTTTTGCACATCCTTGTATCAATTGCTTTCTGCTTAAAACAAATATGGAATGTTACATTCAATGAGATCTTCAAGTGTATCATTTGTTGTGTTTACATATTAGGTTTAATTCTTTGCCAAAGATAGTAAATAATTATTTGAGAGTTTCCATAATTCATTTGTATTTGATTGTCACATATGTTGTTATATATTACATTGGCAGAATTGTTATGTCTTGAACTGAGGTTTTTTCCCTAAAGAGAAAATTCTTCAGTCTTTAAATACTGCATTATGTATGAGAAATTTACTGAAAGTAAAGATAAAAACATGTAAACTTTTTTTTAAGGAAAAAAATTAGGAATTCTCTCTTTCCTCTCTTTTTTTCTGTCCAAAATAATCATATCATACTATGTGATGTGAAAGTGGGAATGAAGGATACTCAATATTGCGTTATAGGATTATGTTCAGCAACATATTCTAAAAAACATAGAAAGCTCATGGTCCCATTGGCAAATAATTTGTTAAAAAAAATCGACTGAACATAAACACATTTTGAAAGCAGCCAAATGTTCAGTAAGAAATGAGTTTTAAGTTTTACTAATAATTTCAAATATATATATAATCACGAGACACAGATGAAGAGAGTGATCTAAGATATTCCAGAGGTCCCTAGGTCTTCTCTAGTTACATTAGACTCATCCTGAATCAGATTAACATGTGGTATTATCTAGTAATGGACACAGCCAGATAACACAGAAGAAAGCCATCTTTGATTATAAATATCCCCTTATATTTCCATAATCACATAGCTTACAAAACATTTTTCAAGGAACCCTGTTTCATAACTTTATAGATTCCAGGTTTGTTTACCATTATCATAGACAAGGTACATCCAGCTGAAAAGATGCTAACATACTTTCAGTAGTTAATATCATTTGAATGCTAGGAGTATTGTCATTATCATATTTTCAGGAGGAATCCATCAGCTTACTTGTCTTCTTTCTTTTCCTGGTGTGCGCCAACACCTAAGTACACTGGTCAAGAATAGATCTTAATCATACAGATTGATATACAGATTTTCCTACTATAATAATTTATGAAGAACATATTGAATATGTATAGATAGGTAAATGAAGAATACATACATATATACATATATATAGTATATGTGTTACAATTATAAGATAAATTACATATAATTAAATGAAGTAAAAAATAAAAATCAGGAGATGATAAAAAGTAATATAATGTGACCTAAAAAGGTATGGGATAGGCAAGTCCTTTTACTACCAAGATAATATTAAATCCTCAGAAATAAAAATGTTAATATAGTAGTCAGAGTTCTAGGATTAAAAAATATACATATATTGTATACATTGTTACTCTGGCAAGAGGGATTAGATTTTTTAAAAAAAGCTTTTTATTGAAATATAGTTGACATATTACATTGCATAAATTTAAGGTGCACCAAATATTTGATACATTTTTATATGGTAATAATATTGCCATGTGGCCATAAAAAATCTTAAGACAAATAAAAATGATTATTTAATATTGGTGCTGCTCATTTTGTTCTATTTTCCCAATAAACATGACAGTTTTATATGTGAAATATATATTTCTCATTTTATTTATTTATTTTTTAAAAGAGTTTACTTATTTATTTGACAGAGAGCGAGAGAGAAAGCATGAGCAGGGGAGAGAGGGAAAAGCAGACTCCCCACTGAGCAGGGAGCCCAAAATGGGGCTCAAACCCAGAACCTGAAATCATGGCCTGAATGAAAGTAGACATTTAACCAACTTAGCTACCCAGGTCCCCTTATATTTCTCATTTTAAAAATGCATCTCCTGGGACACCTGCGTGGTACAGTCGGTGAAATGTCTGACTCTTGATTTTGTCTCAGGTCAGGTTTTCAGGGTTGTGAGATCAAGCCCTGCACTGGGCTCCAGGCTAAGAATAGAGCCTGCTAAAGATTCTCTCCTTCCTCAGCCCCTTGTCCCCCTGCTTTCACACTGTCTCTGTCTATAGATAGATAAATAAAAAAAAACAAATAAACAAACAAACATCGTCCTGCAGGAAAGAAACAAGGATACATTGTGTTTCAGTTACCACACACACACCCACAAATGTGCAAAATCACACATGGTTTCAGTCCATTTACTTCCTATGCATAGCCAAATATTTGTGTTATATTTACTTAACAGCATATTGCCAATATATAGACATCATATACAGATTTTTTAAAATGACCATACGCTTTGAATTTGTTAAAAAAAATACCAATTCTATATGTATCTGTGTGTCTGAGGGTCTGGGAATGTCGCATGTGTTTGTTTGAAGACATGCATACATTTGCTTTTGTGTGCGTGGGTACTTTGGATGGATAAAGCACCCCACGAGGACAAGATTTGACTAGTGTTGCACTCTGCTCTAGTTGGTGCTTTAGTGAAGAAAGTGTATCAGTAACATCATATTCAAATAAAAATTGCACTTGGTTATAGATGTTTATCATAAGCTAATTAAGCACTTTATTAAATAAATAAAAATGATCTGAAACATAACTAAGCTACTATTCGAATACGGCTCTATGGTATTGTCACTGCATTCCTTTGCTCCTTTAAGCAAGATGATTTATTAAAAAGAGGTATACCTCCATGTTGATATGTTTTCATTTCAATATTATATTGACTAAACCATCATAAGAATCTATGGATATGTGTCCTAATATAAAGATTCTTTAAATATGCCAGTTTCTGAGATAGCTGTTTGTAGAAAGCATTACAAAACAAAATGTTCATTATTCTCTTCAGTAAGACATTTTTGGCAATTTATGCTTAGATATATTGTTGTGCAATTAAACATCCTCAGAACTAATGAATTTAGAGTAAATTGTGCTGAAAATGACTGGAATAAAACACAAATGTACTGAAAACTAAAAGATCAGTTGCTATGGATAAGATGTTATATCAGAAGTATTGGGATACTGGTTACTTAGTATAGTACATTTTCATAGTGTCATTTTCATTCTACCTTCTGATTTGGCATGACTCTATTTCAGTATGTCTCTGGTTATTTTCAATGAAGATGAATTATATCAAAGGAACTTTATGCCCAAAGAGAGTTGTGAGTACTCGTGGTTAAAATCCGGACTTTGGGTTGCCTTGTTTTTATTGTGTTAAAAGATATAGTTGATACTTACCATAGTTGTCCTAAGATGAGTCACCCATAAGATCTTGTTGCCTATTATGTAAATCATCCGTGAACTGCTGTGTCCAGAGAAATGAACTATGTTACTCTGGAGTTGCTCTACTATTCATAATTGGTTTAATAAAGTCTATATTGTTTTACCTTAAAATTTTTTAAATCAGTACAATGAATATAAGTCTTGTGAATGAATCATCTATTATTTTAAATAAGTTTGGTTGAGCTAATGTAGTTGAGTTAATGTTAACGTTGGGTTAATGAGTTAATTGGTTGCTTAATGTATAGCAGCAAAAGAGGAGTCCCCATTAAAAACTGATATTTTAGGGGTGCCTGGGTGGCTCAGTGGGGTAAGCCTTTGCCTTTAGCTCAGGTCATGATCCTGGGTCCTGGGATTGAGCCCCGCATCCGGCTCTCTGCTCAGCAGGGAGCCTGCTTCCTCCTCTCTCTCTGCCTATTTGTGATCTCTCTCTCTGTGTTAAATAAATAAATAAAATCTTTAAAAAAATAAAAAAGTGATATTTTAGCATTTCAGTTTTTTTTTTTTTTAAGATTTTATTTATTGATTGACAGGCAGAGATCACAAGTAGGGAGAGAGGCAGGCAGAGAGAGAGAGGTGGAAGCAGGTTCCCTGCTGAGCACAGAGCCCAACACGGCACAATCCCAGGACCCTGGGAGTATGACCTGAGCCAAAGGCAGAGGCTCTAACCCACTGAGCCACCCACACACCCCAAGCATTGCAATTTAAAAGATGCAGAAAACTAAAAAAATAAATAAATAAATAAAAATAAAGATGCAGAAAACTATGGAGAATAAACGAAAGGAAATGACAAATATAAAAGATATAACATTACATACTACTGTCCAGATTCATGTAGAAAAACAGGTTAATTAAGCTTAATGAGTATAATTCTATTTGAAGATATTGATTTTAATTAGGTGAGAGAACAGTTTCAGAGTTAGTAAGTGAAGTAACCACTTTCATGTTCACGAAAACCCTGAACCCTAAGCAAGACATGTTGAGGAAGGCTGATGAGTGAGAAAGCCAGGGAAATGGTCAGAGAACCAAAGTCAAGAAATCTGGGCTGATTCTAATCCAGTTAATAGAGTGTCAACTGCATTAAAAATAAACCAATATATTCAAGGTTTTTATGCCTTGTTAGAACCTATGAAATTTCTGTCAGGTGGTGACAGCATAAGCTGAATGATTTAAAGAAAAAAAAAAGAACCACTTCCCTTGACTTAGTTTGAAGACAAAGCCAGAAAGCAACCACCTAACTTTCCAGGATCTTTAGAACAGAATTGGGGGATTACACAAGAAGTGGGTATGCGGTTTTGAATTAAGAATCCAAATCTCTTAATGGCCATGGCATTTATAGCCATTTGATAATTCTGCTTTATCAGTCAATAATCTATTAATTACTTTGCGTCATTTTAGCTACTGCATATATGCTATGTCTCTGCCTATTTCACACAAATTGTTGAATCTTCCTGATGGTAAGTTCAGAAAACCTGAAAACCTGAATTATCAATGTGAGGTCAGGGAAAACAAAGGGATATGCTGGTTTATAAAATCTCAGATGAGCTTTATTTGCAATCGTTTATAACATTAATAGGGGTGAATTTGACCATAGTTAATATGAAACATATTAATCAGCAATAGTCAATAATGGCATATTTGTACCTATGTAAATGGTACTCACAGTGAGTTTTTGCCACTCTTAATAAAGAGGATTGGAAAAGTTATCTAGTTTAATATAGATGTATTTATATTTTAACTTGAGTCATTTTTCATACAAACTTCATATATTTTTACTCATTAAATAATATTTAAAAGAAAAATATAACAGCTGAAAACATTTCTGTTGATAAAGTCTATATTTAATTTTCAGGTACATAAAAAATAAGACTAGGTAAGGCCACCTTTTAATTATATACAAATAGCATTCTTGATATTCTTTTTTTTTTTCCCCTAACATTCCTAGGGCATGTTAGCTCTCAAGTGGTTTCTGCTACATGTTTCTAATAAAGGGTAGTCACTGGGTTTCAAATCTTTTGTCAAACACTTCTGCACTAAAAATAGCCATTCCAAAGGAAACAGGACACTTGACATCTAATAAAATATACTGTACCTAGTAATGTCTGTGGGTTCTAAAGTCACAACCATTATTACTAATTTTCACAAGGCACTATTGTAAACAAAGAAATTGTTTTCTTGTCCTTCCAATGAAAAGATGTATTTAGTTATGTTCTAGTTTAATTAATATAGTATAGTATGGCAATTCATACTTATTATTTTTCCAAAATACTAAGGTTTATTCCATAATGATTTAAAGGATACTTCATGATCAAATCCTAGTATGTTACTTAATATCATACTAAATTGGTAAAGTTACTTAAATGTTATACCTCTGTTTACTTGTATGTCAGTTTAGACTAACAGCTAAATTCAGTTTAGACTAACAGCTAAATATAGACTAACAGAGGAAATTAATGCGATGATCTTAGCCCAGTCCTTGGAAAGTATAAGTAATTAGTAAAGTTCTCTTGTTCACCCCCTTTTACTTTAAAACTAAGAAGAATTTCCAAAATTACATAGTGTGTCATAATAAGAGTTTGAAATAACCTTATATAAAATAGAAAAAAAAAATACTGTTTGAAAGAATTTTTAGTTCACTTAACTATACAAAAGTGTGAGTTCCACATATTAACTGGTACATAACTAAATTGCTTTCTTTTAAGGCATTTATTTATTTTTTTCTTTTTTGGGGGGCATTTAAAGTTTTATAAGTATTTCTATTAAGACAAATACACTTGTAGAAAATTTTGAATGACAATTTAAAAGGAAATAAGTTGGACATTAAAATAACCAATCTTTTGGGGTGCCTGGGTGGCTCAGTGGTTTAAGCCTCTGCCTTCAGCTCAGGTCATGATCCTGGGGTCCTGGGATTGAGCCCCGCATCGGGCTCTCTGCTCAGCGCAGAGCCTGCTTCCCCCTCTCTCTCTGCCTGCCTCTCAGCCTACTTGTGATCTCTCTCTATCAAATAAATAAATAAAAAATCTATAAAAAAATAAAATAAAATAACCAATCTTTTATCATCAGAATTGACTGTCTCAACTCAAAATAGTGTCTCTGGATGAGATAAAGTGGCATGCTATTCATGAAACGATTGCTACTAATGCACAGGTCTTGACCAACAGTAACTCTGATTCTTGAAAAAGGCCTTTCCTTAACATTTTGTAGCAAAAAGCTATAAAAATGCACTTAGTGGAAGGCCTCAGTGAGTTTCTTAGAATGCAATTGAAAACAAGGCTTTCAACATTCTTTATCCAATGTACATGATGTAATTGAATTCATCAACAACTCTGTCTCTATTTAACCTCTAGTTTCAGTTTATTTCAACAGTGAACAAAAAATTGTGGAAGATCACTGTTTATGTTTGGATAAAAGATGAAGAGCATCTCTTTTTAAACATTTTATGCATTTTAAATATTAATTTTACATAATTCCAAATAAAAATCTAATTGAAAATAGTTTTCCCCCAAATCAATATTTTATATTTATTAATAGCTAAGCAGTTAAAATATTTAATTTATATTTCACAAAATCTGCAGAAGGAAAAAAGTCCATAGTAGAATATATTTTGTCATTTTTTTCTTATTCATAATCTAATTCTATAACAATAATAATTGCACAAATACTTTTTAAAAATAACTTCCCATAATTAACTGCATAATGGACTTTTAAAAATAGTTAATTAGTAATCCCAGTGCTAAAGAATTTTCTTCTGTTGGAGAGAAAATCATGCATTAATTCAGAACTGAGTCATGTTGCCAAATTACTGAAACATTATCTCACTTTTCTTTTCTTTTCTTTTTTTTTTTTTCCTTTTCACTTTATTTTCTTTAGGGAAGAATTCTAAATAGTTCCTGAAATGTAGCAGAGTGTATGGAGATTAACACAAGAATCCCATTTTATATAGCACTTAAGAAGTAAACAGCTAATGAACTGTAGAAGACACTAGTGGTTGTCCACTTAATATCAATTTCTAATTTTGCTGTCTTATTAGAACTCTAATTTTGCTCATTTTAACAACATACCCAGTTTAAAAGCTAGATTTCTTAGCTTCCCTGTAAATATTATGACATTGTTCTAGCGAGGGAAATATAAAAGAAAGACCATTGGAGGGTTTTGGGTATCTCTATGTAGGTGCCAATGTTTCCTTACTTTGCCCTCCCATCTTCTGAATTTAAACATTTGCATAATCATTGGAGGTATAGCTGCTATCTAATCATGTGACAATGAGCACATGAGATGAAAGTCATGTGGAAGAAACTGGTGAGCAAAAGCCGGTAGTGAAGTGACTCTGAGTAATTTTTGTGCCAGCACAGTGCTGATACCTGACTTTTGTGAAATGTGCTTTGCAGACGAGTACATCACCTTCACAGCACAATGCACTCCCCACAGAGGTATAGAGCTGGTTTGCCTAAACTACTTTCATTCCTCTCAACCCAAAATCCAGGATCCAGAGAAAATGCACAGTGCACCTACCTATGAGTAGGTATTTTACAGTTCTAGTGCCAGCACTAAACTAGGAAAGGAGATTTTTTCACACTGACTTGAATATCAAAAGGCATATTAATTGTTGATTATTTGGGGAGATCGGAGAATGAAACCGAAGATAATTTTACCTGTCATTCCATTGAAAATGTATATCTTAAAAATAATTTTAGCTTTTGTTAAAAGGTAGCAAATACACTGTCAACATTATAGATGTTAGATAACTCTCCTACTCCATCAAAAGGAGATACCATGTCCTATTTACATCAACCGAATTAATAATATCTATCAAATTTAATTGCTATGGGTATAGTTCTAATAAAAAATATGTAGATTAGCTTTGTACATTAGGTACACTATTTGTTACAGTTACAGTTATATGGTAGATCCATATAATTGACATGGTTTGGACACTTAAGTGAATTTAATGGTATGCAAACTAAACTTAAATAAATCTTAAACAAGCAAATGAAAAAAGGAAACCAGTTGAATCAATTTTCCCCTCAAATATCAACTTCTTTTAACTATATTGACCAACTCTTTCCTGGAAAGCGAAAAAAGTAATCTCTTTGAACATAAAATAATAGTGATAGGAAGTGAAAGGAATCAATGTTGGTTAATGTTAACCTGTTTTATACTATTTCTTCCTGGTAAAAAAATAGATTTATCTTATGTATTTTCCAATTGTTTGTTGTTACATTATAGAAATGCAACAAACTTTTACAAATTAGTTTTCTGTCCTGTAACTTTACTGAATTCTTTTATGAATTCTAATGATTTTTGGTGGAGTCTTCAGGGTTTCCTATATGTAACAGCATTTCATCTGCAAATAGTGACAGTTTTACTTCTTTCTTTCCAATCTGAATGCATTTTATTTCCTTGTCTTGAATAATAGCCCTGGTTAGTACTTCTAAAACTATGTTGCATTAAAGTGGTGAGAGAGGACAATTCTGTTTTGTTCCTAGTATTAAAGGAAAAGTTTGTAGCTTTTCATTGTTGAGTATTGTAGGAGAGCTAACAACGCTGACTTCATCTTTGACCTTCCATCTTGTTTTCCCCACTGGGGCGTAGATGGTGCCATTTTAGATAATCGGAAGAGACCCTCTGGCTCACAGATGGTATAGTCTTAGCTATCTAGCCTGTGACCTCACCACCATCCTCATCACTGCAGAAGGGTTCCAGACAGGAGCAGAGAATAAGGGCTGAGACTAGCTGCCTAGGGCTAGTTCATCCGTCTGCCTGATTGCCCCATCAGTAAGTTACCCTGAATAAAATTCTGTATAAATGCTATGGAGTGATTTGGTTGGATTTTCAGCATGAAATTGTCTTCTCAGTCTGGACAGTGCATTACTAACCCTCCTTCATCTTGAAATAATTTGCACAGTCAGCAGGATACAGAAAAACTAAACAAGCATGCATAAAGGAATTATGCCGGGAGAAAGCTCCTTGTCCATGGTCAGTGTGGGGAAGGTGGAGCCTGGGAGCCCATTGGAGGTAGGGGAAAAATCAGGTTGAGCTGCCACCTCCATGTGGGAAGGCTTGGTCTGGTTTTTTGAGCATTTTGGACCATTATATGAGTACAGGGGCGCTCCTAAAACAAGGAATGGTTAAATATCCTATTCAAAATAGTAGGGAAAAGGAAGTAGAGAAGGGAAAGTGAACATGCCATTGCAGCAGTGGCTTGGCCACTGATCCCTGCCTTAAGATACATCACAGAAAAGGAATTATGAGTACGAAGAGAATCTGAACAGGCTCAAAGAGCGCTGGCTTTGGGAAAAGATGTATAAGCTTCATATTCCCCTTATACAGACATTGTATCCAAATTAATTCAAAAGCAAAAGAAACAGTTAGAAATTATGGCATGTAAGGTTGCAAAGATATATGAACACAGATGACCACACACTAGAGTGACAACTATTAGGTCTCAAGAGAATTGGGGACCAAAATCATGAGACCCCTGGGGTAATGATTCCTCTGATGAGGACATCATCATAGAGGAGGAAAATTATTTTCAAACATGACTTTTGATGCAAACAAAGACCCAGGCCACTCATGAGCCCACAGATGACGAAGGAGAAATTCCCACTAGTCAGAAAACAGGTCTGAGAGAATGTTCTGCAGCTTGGTGGAGCTAACCAGCTAATTTTAAGCAAAAGGACTGAGAAAGGGTGGCTGCTTAGGGGTTAACACTGTGGGATGATGGGGGCATGGGTATTCTGTTAAATGAGCTTCAAATGTCAAAAACTGCCTCGGTCACTTCTGGACCTGCCTTGTGACAAAAGTATATACCATAGGCATTGGTGAGGGTCACCGGTGCTTAGCTAATTTGATTGATTGGATAAATACTAAGCATTAAGATTACCTGGCTTAATGAAGGGAATGTTCTATCCCCTCCATTTTGCTGGACTTCTATGGAAGAACCGTAAGAAATACATGAATTGGGAATGATACTTAGTATTTTAGAAGCCCACAGAGAATTGTTTTCCTCTGGTGTGGAAGACTGTATCTTAGAGTCAGTCCTGGGACCTTGGTATAGGACATTAGTGTCTTGCCTCTATGGTTAATAGGCCCACTGATATAGTAGCAGCTATGGTGGCCGACCTAACTGAAACTAAAAGAATTCATAATGAGGGGAAATATAATGAAAACCAGGGAAAAACAGATTATTCTGCTGATCACAAAATGTCAGCAGGGGGGTCCATCATGGTGTCTTGTAAACTCATGGCAATATCTGATATTATCAGGGACCCCAAGGGAAAATTTAAATAGACAACCCAATTTGCTCTTGCTACTATGGAAGGCATTGCCTAAGGGAAGGCAGTTTACTCTCTTGGAGGAAGGTTCAAAAAGCTAAATGTGTCATCAGAGTGTTCCTCCATAATAGAGGAATTTCTGGGGTAGATACCCCCCATGCCCTAGAGACTAGGGGTTAGGTCAGTGTTGCTCTCTAGTTCATGCTGTAAGGAACAACCAGAGGCCCCTTGTGGAGTTAGCCATTTATTGGTCTTGCACTAACAGACTGTTTTAGCTCTAATAGACACTAGAGATGAAAGCACACATCTGTGGAAACACTTGAAAATTTCAGAGGTAAATAAAGGCCACCCATGGTTGCAGAGGACAAATTCTCGAGGTTCCGACAAACTAGGCTTTAGCTACAAATCAGCAGGCTTCCTCCTTGCTGTTTTGTATTGCACATTTCCATTTCTTAGTATATTTTGGGTGTAGATGTTTTGTAGGATCTGCATCTAACTACAATGATGGGTGAATTCAGATTCCATAATGTGTGATGATTTATCCTCCCCGTCTCAAGCATCGGTGCCATTACAGGCACACTTAAAGTCTCACTGGTGGGAGGTAAATACCAACATGATCCGTGGTCCAGGTCAACCAGTAAAATATCTGGGTGTCATCTGGTTGGGTAATACGAAAATGATGCCTAAGGTGGTCATTGATTAAAATACAAACTTTCCCATTCCCTTAGACTGTAAAGGAATTACAGGCTTTTGTTGGTTTATGGGGTTACTGGAGATGTTATACTCAAGCACAGATATTAACACCTGTCTATGCCTTGGTTAAGAAGGGAACTTCATGGAATTGGGGTGCTAACCAGCTAGATTCTTTCTTAAGAGCAAAAATGTGGTAAACCGGGTAAGAGTATTAATGACACATGTGAAGTAGGTGTTAAGTTTATATCCAGATGGGTTTGGCTGGGCTTGTGGAAATGACAAAATGAGAAATGAATTACAGCCATAAAAATGTTGGGGGAAGACTGTAGGAATTCTGACAACACTATCTTTGACCCTCCATCTTGTGCTGCCCCTTCCCACAGGTGGTGTCACTTTAGATTTCTAGTAGAGATAGCCTCTTCAGATAACTAGAAGAGATACCCTCTAATGCACAGATAGTACATCTATAGATAACTACCTTGTGCCCTCACCACCATGACCCTTACTCCATTAAGGCTGGGTATTGAGATCCAGATAGGAGTGAGGATGGCTGCACAGTGCTCTGTATCATCAGATACACTTGATTGCCCCATCAGTAAGTTACCTTGAATAAAACCCTGTAAATAGTATGGAGTGGCTTGCTTGGTTTTTCAGCTTTAAAGTGCCTTCTCAGTACAGGGGATATATTACTAACCCTTCCTACCTCATAACAAATATGATGTTAGCTGTGGATTTGTCATTTATGGCTTTTATGATGTTGAGGTAAGTTTCCTGTATGTCCACTTTGTGGAGTTTTTAATCATAAATCAATTTTATATCTTGACAAATACTATTTTGTGTCTAGATGGTTTTTATCTTTCATTGTGTTAACATAGTGGTATTTAATTGATTTGTGAATGTTGAACTATCCTTGAATTCCTGTAATAAATCAAACTGATCATGGTGTATTGTTCTTTTTAATGTATAGCTCAATTTGGTTTGCTAATATTTCCTTGAGTATTTTTTGTATTTACATTCTTCAAGGTTATTGGCCTTTTTGATGGTGATTCTTGTCTGGTTTTGTTGTAGGGTAATTCTGGCTTAATAAAATGAGTTTGGATGCATTCCCTTTTCTTTAGTTTTTTGGAAGAGTTTGAGAAAGATTGGTATTCTTTGAATCATTATAGACTTTACCAATGAAGCCATCTGGTGCTGGATTTTTGCTGGGAGGTTTTTGATTACTGACTCAATTTCCTTAGTAGTAATTGGCCTGTTCACATTTTTTATGGCTTCATGATTCAGTCTTGGTATATTTTGTGTTTCTACACATTTATTCATATCTTGTAGGTTGTCAATTTTTTGGAATATAATTTGTATAGTAGTCTCTATGATCATTTGTATATCTGTGATATCAGTTGTAACACCTTTTTCTTTTCTCATCTAGTTCTTAGTTTCACTGATTTTTTTGTTCCCTTTTGTCTTCATAGTCTCTATTTTGTTCCTGCTCTTACCTTTGTTATTTCCTTCCTTGTACTACCACTGGGCTTTGCTTTTATTCTAGTTCCTTGAAGTGTAAAGTTAGATTGTTTTCTGAAATTTCTCTTGTTTCTTGAGGTAAGCGTTTATCTCTATGAACTTCTTTAAACTATTTTTGCTGCATGCCATAAATTTCAGTATTTTTTATTTCCATTTTTGTTATTCTCAACATAATGTTCTCAACATTATCTCAACATGTTCTCAACAATAGTTTATATGTTGTCTCAACATATAAAGTATTTATAAATTTCTGTTTTGATTTCTCCTTTGAGCCATTTGGTTGTTCAGTAGTATGTTGTTTAATCTCCACATATTTGTAGGGTTTTTTTGTTGTGTTTTCTTCTTGTAATTGATTTCTAGTTTCATATGATTATGGTTAGAAAAGATATTTGATAAGATTTCAATCCTCTTGAATGTATTGGACTTGTTTTCCAGTGTAATAGATTTATCTTGAGAAATGTTCCATGTGCACTTGAGAAAATATATTTATTCTCTGCTGCTTTTGGATGGAATGTTTGTGTATATCTGTTACCTCTGTATTGTCTAACACATCATTTAAGGTCAGTATTTTCTTACTGATCTCCTAAGTGATCCATCCATTGCTTTAAATGGGGTCTTGACTACCCCCCTACTATGATTGTATTGCCATTTATTTCTCCCTTTAGGTCTGTAGTATATGCTTTACATATTTTGGTGCTCCTCTGTCAGGTGCACAAATATTTACAAATGTCACATTCTTCTGTTGGATTGAATTCTTTATCATTATGCAATGCCCTTCTGTGTCACTCATAGTCTTTGCTTTAAAGTTCATTTTCTCTTGGGGCACCTGGGTAGCTCAGTTGGTTAAGCATCCAACTCTTGATTTAGGCTCAGTTCATGATCTCAGGATTATGAGATGGAGCCCCGCATTGGGCTCTGGACTCTGCAGAATTTGCTTGTATTTCTCTCTCTCCCTCTCCTTTTTCCCCACTCATGTTTCTGTGGATGCTTATGGTTTCTTTCTCAAATAAATAAAATCTTTTAAAAATTATATTTTCTCTTATATAAATTACCCCAACTTTCTTTTGGTTTCTATTTGTGTGAAATATCTTTCTCCACTTCTTCACTTTTAGTCTGTGTATATCCTTACATCTGTTTCGAGTCTCTTGTATGCATATAGAAGTGTGTGTGTGTGTGTGTGTGTGTGTGTGTGTGTGTGTGTTTATCCATACAAATGCATGTCTTTTGATTGAAGAATTTAATTAATTTATATTTAAAACAGTTATTGAAGATAGGTAATTTTCCTTCTGTTTATTGTTTTCTGATTGTATCATAGTTCCTTTTTATTCATTTCTTCTCTTTTACTCTTCCTTTGTGGTTTGGTGACTTTCTTTAGTAATGTGTTTTAATTGCTTTCTCTCTCACTCTCTCTCTCTCTTTCTCATAAAGATTTTATTTTTAAATTTATTTGAGAGAGAGAGAGCATGAGAGAGCACAAGCCAGGGGGAGGAGCAGAGGGAGAAAGAGAAGCAGACTCCCACTGAGCAGGGAGTCCAATGCAGGGCTCAATCCCCAGACCCTGGGATCATGACCTGAAAAGGGAGTGCAGATGCTTAACCACCTGAGGACCCAAGTGCCCCTAATTCCTTTCTCTCTATCTTTTGTCTAACTACTATAGGATTTTGCTTTGTGGCCATAACAAGGTTTATGTATAATGCCTCATGTCTACTTAAGCTTGATTGAATTCTAAAGCTTCTTATACTCCCACACTGCCATTTTATGTTTTTGTCAAATTTTACATCTTTTTATCTTGTGTGTCCCTTAGGTAATAGTATTAGTTACAAATATTTTCACTACTTTTGTCTTTTAACCTCAAAAGTTGTTTTATAAATGATTAACCCACTACCTTTATTGTATATTCACCTTTCCAGTGAGAATAAGCCTTTAGTGTGCATGTGTGTATGTGAATCTTTTTGCTAATTTTCATATTGAAGAAGTCTCTTTTACATTTCTTACAATTCCTACTTTTGTTGAAGATTTTAACTTTTTTAAAACTATTTTATAATATTATATTATTAATATTATTATAATATTATTTAAATTTAAATAATTTTAATATTATTTTAATTATTTAAATGTTATTTTTATTATATTATTTAACAGTTTCTCATCTCTGGTCTTCTATAAACATATTTGTAATTTTCTATTTCTGTCATTTATGTAGCCTTCTAATATATGATCTTTGTCAAGTGATTGTTATAATATTCATATTTAACTGCTGTGAGAAAACAAAATGATTTGGACGTCAAAAAAAAATCATAGAAAGTTGCAAGGTCACCAATAAAACTATCCCTAAGAAACAAAAAAAACATGTTTTCTATGTATATAATTGAGAAACAAATTCCTGGAATGTAAGTTCTTTGAGAAATTCCATTACTTATGTTTGTATCTTCCATAATGATCAGTGAATTGTGTGACTTCTAGAAGAAAGCACTAGTTCTATAGATCTACAATACGGTTTGGAAGGTAGTTTCCAAAGCAACACCAGTTTCTCTTTTTTAAAAGATTTTTATTTAGTTTTTTGAGAGAGAGAGAGCAGAGTGAGAGATAGAGAGAGAGATAGAGAGAGAGAGAGAGCACAAGCAGGGTGGAGAGGCAGAGTAAGAGGGAGAAGCAGATTCCCCCACTAAGCAGGGAGCGCCAAGTGGAGCTCAGTCCTGGGACCTTGAGATCATAGCCCTATTGAAAGTCAGGTGTTTAACTGACAGAGCCACCCAAGTGCCCCATAACACCATCTTTTAATAATAACTTCTATTTTATTTTATGACCATAATGATTTCATGTTTCAGGAAATTTCCCCTTTCATATATTGAATTTAGATAAGTTAAACATCTGAATCAGAAAAGAATAATGAAATTGTGGGTTTAAGAATTTTTTTTTCTATTTTTCTCTGCTTTTTCTTTAGCCTTAGGTGTCTAATTCTTTTAAGTTTTTGACATAAATCCTTCCTTTAAAATCTAAATAAATGGCCAAGCTCCCATCCCATGCAGTGTGGGAGGAAAAGTGCTCTTCCCAGTATTCTGAGTTCTTCTGATATGAAGGGACGGGGAAAGGAATTTGAGAGAAATCTTCTTTGTTTCCCAGGTCCTAAGTTTTTCTTTTAGCTGTAAGGGCTACTACCTTCTCTCTACTTCTGCTGGGGAATAGAGTCCCAATTTCTTTGTTGCCTCAGATCCTGCTAATGTAGGAATTTTGGGGGAGACAGAATTTTCTGAAGATTGTGGTTATGTGGAAGATAATTATGATCCATGAAAGTAGGAATTAACTTGAAATTGGAAACTAAATATTACAAAATCTTCATTAAAAACACTGTCACAGGATATTTAAAGTGGGGCTTTCATTTCACCGTGGTCCCATTTTCCTCTTTGGGCCACTTTTTCTTGTTTTCATCTTTTCAACATCTTTCAGAATGTTCTACAGAAACTTGACTGTTATTATATAAAGGAAAAAGGACCATTTTTGCCTCACTTTTGTTTTTCTGACATATACAAGCAGGCTTCACCCTTCTCCAAGAGACACATGGACTAGGGATTTTTTGTCCCTAAGAGGAATTGTCCTTCCAATCGTAAGCTACCTGGTCAACTTCAGCCATCTATTGGAACATTTCCCACTCTGCTATTTCCCAAAACATGTGTGGCTTAATATTTTAGACATTCTTAATCCTTTTTTTGTAACTTTTTTTTTTTAAAGATTCTATTTATCCATTTGACAGGTAGAGATCACAAGTAGGCAGAGAGGCAGGCAGAGAGAGAGGAGGAAGCAGGCTCCCTGCCAAGCAGAGAGCCCGATGCGGGGCTCGATCCCATGACCCCGGGATCATGACCTGAGCTGAAGGCAGAGGCCTTAACCCACTGAGCCACCCAGGCGCCCCTTTTTGTACCTTTAATACTAGTCAGTTTTATTATTAAAATAACTTAAAACAATTGTTCTCATAGTATTTCTTGACCCTATTTTTCTTCAATTTTTTTTCTTTTTCTCACTGAATATCCCCACTCTAGTCACTCAATTATCATGATCACTTTAAATAAAATATTTACAATTTTTTTTCTGAACTTTATAACTAAGGCATTTCACAGAATGAGAATTACTTATAAAAAATGGTTATGTAACAACAAGACCCATGGGCTATTCTTATAAGAAAAAAATAAAAGCCCTTCCTGGTGGGAATGTTCAGGTTCACAAATACATTCACAGGCCCAGGAGTCCACCAAAATGTACCGACAGGAAGGCTTTGCCATTGGCAGATCCATCCATCCGAAAGGCCCACAGGAGACCGTCATTCTTAGTTTGTGAAACATTCATCCAAGCAGCAACATAAGTATTAAGAGATGAAGGCTTTATTCTCTAATCCTTTTGTGCAGAAGTTATACATGCAAACTTCAGAAAATTAAAGTGAATGAAAATCTATCATATAAACAGCTTTGAAAAACGTTCTCATACACACACACACACACACACACAAACACATATATATAAACATTCTCCTATATGTAATGCATGTATCTATCTCTACATTATTAAATTCATATTATACATGTAATTTTTAAAATACACATGTGCCATACATAATTATGGCCCATCGTTGATATTCATTTCCTATTCTTGAAGCATATTCATTCATACTGTGAATAAATATCAAATATATCTCCTTACACGTGGCATTTTCTGTTAATGGAGCATTTATGGTTTTACTTCAAGTTTTACTGGCACAGCCTCTGCCCACTCTCAGTGCACTGTTTCCTCTAATATCATCATTTGAAAACAAAGTCACACTATTATGTCTGTCAAAATAGTTCCCTGTTGTTTTCATCCCCTTATTCCTGCCAAACATTGGTGAGCTGCTCTCTCCAGGTGACTGCTTGTAGCTGATTGAAAGGAGTGGCAACCCAAAGGAACAGTCTTTTAAGGGACAAGGTGACCATGTGTAAATACAATCAATAATACCGACAGGGGACACCTGGGAGCTGAGCCAGTTAAGTGTCTGACTTCAGCTCAGGTCATGATCTCAAGGTCCTGAGATCAGCCCCAGGTCGGGGTCGGTGCTCAGCAGAGTCTGCTTCTCTCTGTCCCTCCACCTCTACTCCTTCCTGTGCTCGCATGTGTGCACGTTCTCAAATAAGTCAAGTCTTTAAATAATAATAATAATTTTAATACCTTGGGTTCCCCAAGTCTAATTTAAGAACCAGGCAATTTGAACTACTTATGGAAACAAGTTTGATTTTTAGAATTAATTGTTCTCTAATCAATATTCCTTAAGTGTATACTACTTTTTATATAGCTGTAGTTCTCAGTTTTCATTTTGCCTCACCATTTCCATTTTTCATTCGTATTTGTAAGATATCCTTTTCAGGAGTAATAAAAAGATGATTTTCAATGTGCAAAAACAGAAAATATTTGAGTAGCACAGGAGAATATAATTCTCAACAATGAAATAATGTATTGAAATGTGAAGGCTAAAGCTTTGAGTTTTTTTTAAATTTCTTTCATCATCTCTTTCTCAGTGAACCATTCTGGGACATTATTTATGGACTACCTCGATAAAATCATGATTTCCAATAACGATATGTAAGAAAACGAGCATGGCTTAATAGAGTTAATGGTTGTGATTTCAGAAAAGTAATTTATTCTGAGTCTCTTCCATTATCCATAAAGTGAGAAAACCAATGAGTACCTTATATGATTATTTTGCAGATTAGGGCTAATATATTCACAATATCAGGATGGCTCCTAACATTTGCTTAATAGTCATTAATAACATATATACTTATATATATTATATGTTAATGTGCATATCAATATATATTTATATATTTGAGTTATATATATATATATACTTTATATATATTTGATATATATATATATACTTTATATATATTTGATATATACTTTATATATATTTGATATATACTTTATATATATTTGAATAATATAGTCATTATGTATATTTCCATACTATATAAGGAAATAAAATGTATTATTCTTGGGAGGAAACATACCTATTTTACCTTTGTCCACACCTCCTAGCATACAACACTGTATTAGGATGAGTGACTAAAAACTGTCTGTTGCTACTTTGTGTTATGTGTATTACCACAGTTTTGAAATGGAAAAGAAACAAAATTCCCCTTTAATTAATTTTCTCATCTCCTTAAAACTTTTCTTACCTTTATTTGCTTTATTTCTTATATTCCACCTATGAGTGAAATCATATGATGTTTGTCTTTCTTTAACTGACTTATTTTGTTTAGTGTAATACTCTTTAGTTCCATCTACAACACTGCAAATGGCAAGAATCCATTCTTTTTTATGGCTGAGCAATATTCCATTGTATGAATTCCACATCCTCTGTATCCCCTCATAAGTTGACAAACACTTGGGCTGTTTCCATAGTTTGGCTATTGTGGGTAATGCTGCTATAAATATTAGGGTATATGTATCCCTTTGAGGTAATCTTTTTGTATTATTTGGGTAAATACCAAGCAAAGGGGAAAAAAGAGACAATGAGGCAAACCAAAAAACTCTTAACTATAGAGAACAAACTGATGGTTACCAGAGGGGGGATGGCACTTGTGATGAGTACAGGGTGTTGTATAGAAGTATTGAGTCACTAGATTGTATGCCTGAAACTAATATTTCACTGTATGTTAACTAATTTGAATTTAAATAAAAACTTTAAAAAAATGTCTTGCCTTTGATATAATTTTCCATTTTTTTAGCTGTGTGTCATTGAACAACACTGCTGTTGTTTGCTCCATGCAATGTAGCATGGGTATTTTTAGCAAACATTTAAAGTTTAATTCATAATTCTTATTCATAGATAAGTTGTACAGAATCTTAATCATTCAGAAGCTAAATGTAACTTTGTTAGGCCATATGATAATGACTAGTTTAGTAAATAATTGAACCCATCTTTTTTAGAAGGTAAAAGAGGACAGGGATATTTCAAGGGAAAATGTTGTAAGAGTACCTTAAAGGATCTAGGATGAATTGAACATAAAGAACACTTTAGGTATTAAGACATGTCTTCAGAATATGGACTATGTTCATAATGGAAGGAACACTAGATTTAAGCATTTACATTATGGTGTAGATTCTATACTGGAAACATTATTTGACAAAACTATTTAGACTTTCACGGATCTAGGATATTAGCAACATTAAATAAGACACCCAGGGTGCCTGGGTGGCTCAGTCTGTTAAGTGTCTATCATCGGTTCAGGTCAAGAACCCAGGATCCTGGGATCAAGCCAGGCTCCCTACTCAGCAGGAAGTCTGCTTCTCCTTCTGCCTGCCACTCCCCCAACATGCTCTCTTGCTCTCTCTCTGTCTCTCTCTCTATGTCAAATAAATAAATAAATGGGGCACCTGGGTGCTCTGTAGGTTAGGCCTCTGCCTTTGGCTCAGGTCACAGTCTCAGGGTCCTGGAATCAAGCCCTGTATCAGGGTCTCTGCTCAGTGGGGAGCCTGTTTCTCCCTCCCCACTCCTCTCTGCCTCCCTCTCTGCCTACTTGTGATCTCTCTCTCCATCAAATAAATAAATGAAATCTTTCAAAAAATAAATAAAATCTTTCAAAAAATAAAAAAGACACCTAAAATGAACATAAATAGCCCAATGCACAATGAGTGTGATAAGAGATTATTGATGCACATATAATCAGTGAATAGGCCTGTGAATGCATCTGTATTTAAGGCTGAATTAACCTATTAAATGAAAACTGATAACTGGAATATTTCTGTATTAGACAATAAAAAGTATCATGCTAGAATATAACTCATGTCCTATTTCAGGACAGAGGGAATTCAGAATTCTGGTTAGGGCCCAGCTAGGGCTCTACTCTGCTACATTTGGAAAGGAGGGGACTTCATTTATGTTTAGGGTCCTATAAAGAAGACGATTCCTTATATTGGGGATTGTGTAGAGAAGAGAAGCAGACTGCCATGACTGTGCTACAGAATATTCGTGGAGGAAACCAGAATTCTATCCTGTACTGAGTGTGTAGAGTTGTGGCTGTTTTATCTTCAAGTCAAATCTTAGATCATGAAGCGTTCCTCTCAAGTCCAAAAGGGTCTCATCCCCTATCATGATCTCTTCAGAACACATAAACTTTGAAATGCATATATTTTGAACTTGCTCTTTAACTATCTCTGCCATTGCCCCTGTTTTTAAAAATACATATATCATTTATATAGATGCAGTGTTTTATTTAGTTTTACACACAGATATTTAACGTATTCAACTTTTTGATGGATAGAGAATATGTCTGTTTTCAATTTTTATAGTTTCCTATTTTTACAACATTCTGTTTATCCCAGAATTATAAATCTGTGGTAATTTTAACTTGTATGTCATAGTTCATTCAAAGATATAGCTGTTTTAAAGATAATTATCAATATTTTGGAAATGTTTTATTAGTCAGATTAGCTTTTGATACAGTCAAGATTCACATTCAATTTAGAAAACCACTCCTTTCCTGATCTCTGGATTCCAAAGACTGCTATATAGATTTTATTATTTGGTATACTAACTAAATTATAACACAGTGGACTATAAACAAAATAATAGCAAGCCTTTCATCCCAATGTTCACAATTATAAAATGGTAGTATTGTTCTTAGAAAAAATAGATGAAGTAAATAATTAATTTTAAAAAGACTTCTAGATTTTAAAATTGTCCTCATCAATCATTTCACCAAAATAATCTCATAAGTACAAATATGACCTATTCTGGAATATAGGCTAGAGTTTGTGGTTCCCAAGTGAATACAGCTCTTTGCAGAAGTGATAAAAAAAGGTTCTGAGTTTGATAAGATAGGCATGTATAAATGGGCATAGATAGAATTTATCTGAGATGGAATAGTTGAAGCATTTACAATGTTTAAAAATGTTTTCACTGGCCAGGGACAGAAGGAAGATTCCATGTGGATTGCCTTAAGGCATTTCTGACTAAGAGATCTGGAGACTAGAAACAAGCTTCCCTAGCTGGGGCCCATATTCATCTAAGGAAGGTAGAGGAGGATCACTGAACAAGCACCATAAAGACTTAGATGGATTGACTCTACTTTTTCTCTCTGGGAACTCACAAAATACACTCAAGGCTGGTCACATCACTTTTTGTTTGTTTGTTTGTTTTCTAAACTTGATAAAGTCTTTTTATTTTTATGCCCTCATGGACCCATTAAAATGAACGGATTTCAGTTTTTCTTCCTGTGACCTAATATATATATATATATATAAAATTCTAGAAATATTTTCTTTCTTTAGTCAAAATCTAGGGCCTTTTTTTTTTTTTAAAGATTTTTATTTATTTGACAGAGAGAGATCATAAGTGGACAGAGAGGTAGGCAGAGAGAGAGGAAGGGAAGCAGGCTCCCCGCTGAGCAGAAAGTCCGATGCAGGGCTTGATCCCAGGACCCTGGGATCATGACCTGAGCCGAAGGCAGAGGCTTTAACCCACTGAGCCACCCAGGCGCCCCAGCGAGGGCCTTTTTAAAAAAATATTCAATCACACCAATGTGTCAAATTTTAGTCTGATGATTTTCTATAGTATTGTGAGAATATATGTCAGATTTAAGAATAAATGATTCATGCTTTACAGCTTGCTAGTGCTCTGACTAGTAAAATGGAATTCTCTAAATCATATCTTAAGAATATAAATCACTTTTGAAAGCTAGTATGTCTACAACCAAAATGAATACATATTTAATATAAAATTTTGCATTTAAAATATAATTTAAATAACATTATCAGTTGTATGTCCTTCTATGAACATAAATAATATGAAATACAAAACTGAGATTGATCTATAGGTAATTATTTCATTACCAGGAAACAAAACCAAAAATTCCAAATTGGCCCTCTCAGATATTCGTATCAAGAATGTTCATCACATTTTCCCAGTGCAATAAGACAAACACGGTCATTATTTTTTTTTAAAGATTTATTTGACAGAAAGACAACAAGAGAGAACACAAACAGGGGGAGGGGGAGGGGGAGTGGGAGAGGGAGAAGCAGGTTCCCATGGAGCAAGAAGCCTGATGTGGGGCTTGATTCCAGGACTCTGGGATCATGACCCGAGCTGAAGGCAGATGCTTACATCTGAGCCACCCAGGTGCCCCACGTTCAGTATTTTTTTAAAGCCACTTCTATAAACAGTGAATGTGTTCAGTTTTATTGAGAACAACTGGGTAACTCCTATGATCACTTTATAGATGATAAATCCTGTTTAAAACAGAGTTCTTTTGAAAAATATTGTCAGTGTTGACAGCATTTAGGCAAATTCAGCCTTCTCTATCACGAAATCTGACATTGATTATGCAATACCTCATACGCTCGGTAGCACGTCTTCGCCAATAGACTATACTGACACTTCTAGGTTTATCATGAATACATTTTTAACCTCCAAATTGAGATATACATCTTAAACCTAAGGTTTTTTTTTTTTTAATGATTTATTTACCTGAGAGATTTAGACATGTGAAAATGTCTATACTGAAGCTTATGGTATTTATTAAAAATTAAGTTCCATGGATCATGACCACCACAGCCTATTAAACCATTTTTAGATCATAGCACAATAGAGTAATGAGACTTTCATGTCCCATAAGATATTTATATGGTACACAGAATGTGTCACCCCAAGAACGGGTCATCTAGTATGGTTAACTAAAACGCTCATAAATGATCTAGAGTTACCCAATTTTCCAAAATTTATGAGATGAAACAATTGATTTGCTTTTACTAATTAAAAGTTCTTTTCCATGAGGATTCATAAAATTATGTTAACAGAATTCCCTCAAATTCCAATAAAGATTCTAGGTTCAAATTTGCTTCTAGGAATTCAATTTAAAGAGTCAGTTGAATGAGATGTGATATTATACTTCTTTTTTGAAGTCTAGCCTTAATCTGTTAAAAGGAAAAAAAAAAAACAAAACTGCTCAGCTATGTGGGCAGAAGTTTATAGAAAACAGAACATCAGACCCAGATTCAAATGATAGAGGTGAATTTCTGCTCCACTGTGTATTCCCCTTGTGGCTGGATTCAGTCAATTCATGACCTGAGCTTCAGTTTTTTCCCTATAAAATGAAAATAAAAATACCTCCTCTAATTATCTGTCGGGATAGCTATGGGTATTTTTAAAATAACATAGGGCTCAAAGGCATGTTCGTATACAGCTCTAGACATGTCTTTGGAAAAATCTCTGTCCAAGTCCTCTCCATTTTTTAATTGGATTTTTTTTTTTTGGTGATAAGTTGCATAATTTCTTTATATATTTTGACATTAATTCTTACCAGGTATATCATTTGCAATTATCTCCTCCCATTCAGGAGGGTGTTATTGTTGTTGCTGTTGTTCGTTTCTCCACGGTGCAAAAGCTTTGTATTCCGGTGTTGTCCCAGTAGTTTATATTTGCTTTTGTGTTTTGTTTTGTTTTGTATTTTTGCCTAAGGAGACCTATCTAGAAAAATAATGCTCTGGCTCATGCCAGAGAAATTGCTGCCTGTATGCCCTTCCAGGAGTTTCATGATTTTAGGTTTCACATTTAGGTCTTTAATCCATTTATTTTTGTGTATGGTATGAGAAAGTGGTCCAGTTTCATTCTTTTGTCTGTAACTGTCCGGTGTTCCCAGCATCATTTGTTGAAGAGACTGTCTTTGCCTTATAGTATATTCTTGCCTCCTCCTCCATAGATTAATTGACCATATTAGTGTAGATTTATTTCTGGGTTCTTTATTCTGTTCTGTTGATCTTTATGTCGATCTTTGTGCTAGAACTATCCTGTTTTTTTTTTTTTTAAAGATTTTATTTATTTATTTGACAGAGAGAGATCACAAGTAGGCAGAGAGGCAGGCAGAGAGAGAGAGGAGGAAGCAGGCTCCCTGCTGAGCAGAGAGCCCGATGCGGGACTCGATCCCAGGACCCTGAGATCATGACCTGAGCCGAAGGCAGCGGCTTAAGCCACTGAGCCACCCAGGCGCCCAGAACTATCCTGTTTTGATTACTACAGTTTTGTAGTACATCTTGAAATCTAGAATTGTGATACTTCAACATTGCTTTGGCTATTTGAGTCTTCTGTAGATCCGCACATACTTTAGGTTCGTTTGTTCTAGTTCTGTGAACAGTCTGGTTGGTATTTTGATAGGGATTACATTGAATCTGTAGAATGCTTTGGGTAATATAGACATTTTAACAATATATTTTTTTTTCTAAGCCAAGAGCACGGAATATCTTTCCATCTGTTTGTGTTGTCTTGGGGGCGAGGGGAGAAAGCTCTATGCACATCAAGGAATTATCATTATAATAAACTTTAATTGCAATAAACTAATGTTGCAATGTATATTATAATTAAATAAGTGCTAAATTATATGATTCTATCTGGGAGTAAGTAAAGGAGCAGTGCAATAAACTGGATTTTGACTTCTGTGTTTGAAGCTATATTCCAGCTTTTGAGTGGCGATGTTGAAGGGGAACTCACTTCTGGAAGTTATCTATCCTCCTTATGTGCATAAGAATATTAACTTTGGTTGTAGTTGCAGTCAAAAGTTATTGTACTCAGTGCTCCCAATAAATTGTGACTTGAGCTCTTAGAGTTGAAGTTATCTGAAGTGTCAACTCCCAGAGCACTATTTCTGATTGCAACACCCAGGATGCTGATTGCTGTGTGGAAACCTCTGTAAAGGACAAGCCCATGCATCATTGTCAGTGAACTTGGGAACAATAATTGCAATTTTGTGACTATTTTTATAAGTTATCACATGTTAGGCAAAAAAAAAAAAGTAATACATTTTTGGGCTTTTAATGTGTTCTAAACTTTACATGGAGTAGACTAGCTATTTCTGTTGTATAAGCAGATCACTAATCCTTCATTTTGTCTCTCTCTGAGTAGCAAGATGTTATTTAATATTCAAGAGCCCGGCATCCTTAGATTTAACACTACAGTGATATTTTCAAAATTACCCTTTGTAGCAAAGATACAACATAACCACAATTTATGCCCCTAATTTGTATTTGTTCAATAAACAAATCATTCGTTTGGAGACAGAAGGTCAATGCAGAAAAAAAAATAATTATGAGTGTATCCTTCCAGCAAATTGATGCATTGTTTTCTATGCATACACACAGACTTGAAGCTATAATTCTATTCTCTATCCTTTTCACACACGCATACACAAACATGTGCACACATTCATGCACCAGAAAACAAGTATTGTGTTGTCTCACAGGTAATGGAATGAATAAAAGGACCGAGTTCTGAGGTCTTTCAACACTAATTATCTTAGCCTCAATCTCAGGCACTGTCCGAGCTATTTCTATTCACTGTTTCTGAGCTGTAGCAAGATCTTCTTTCCTCTTACCATCCTTTCTCTTCCTAGATTTCTTTCTTGAAGTGTCATCGGAGAGCCTTCTTACCTCATTACACTATGTCACCCATCATATATAGTTGCCCTCATTTGTTCATTCAACAAATATTCACTTACATTCAATAACTTTTCATTAACATTAATCTTCCGCAAAGCATTAAAGACTGTGGTAGGCAAGGCAGGTAAAAGAGGAAGATTACTCCCCAACCCCCATTCCCCACCAAACACAGCTTAATTATAACTTAACCTGACAATCTACCTATCTCCTAGGCGCTGCATCAATATGACTGTAAGTCTACTTAAATGTATATGGACTCCAAACAAGTTTATATTTTGCCTTATATAAGACTAAATGTACTTTAAAAATGTCCAGAATTTTTTTTCAATTTTCTTGTCAGATAATCACAAATCCACAATATGTCTGTGCATGGAGGAAACCATTTCTTAATTATAATTTTCTATTAGTTTTCTTTAAAAAATATTTTATTCGGTTTTGTAGAAAAGGTTTTGGGTACCTCCTCTGTGTTTTTCCGTTATCATTTCTCAAAATAAACTTTAAAACACTAGAGGGTAATGGGGAGAATGTGCAGCTTGAGAAAATAGCCTGGAAACTTAAATATGCCCTTGCATTAACCATCAAGGAGACTCACCTAATGGTGGGGTAGAAATGTCTTCCCATCTATGGAGGCTGGGTTTGTGTGTCAGTTTTGGACATATATGTGTAAGTACATGCTATGGATATGAAGTGTGCAGAATAGGAAATGGACTATTGACCTTTCTCTGAGACAGATTAGATGAACTTTGGAATGGGACTTGATTCAGATCGTTTGGCTTCAACTTTCCTGGGAATATTTCCCAGTGATATTGTCCAGCTACATCTGGGGATGATTAAAATTAAGTGCCAAAGTGAGAAACCAAGAATTTTAAGGACCTGTTATGCAGGGAGTTACAGATTGCTAATTATATAGAAATCATAAAATCCTTCCCAATCAAAAATTCCCAAGAAAGATGCTCTTTAATTAGCTTAGATGGTTGTCATAGTTTTATTTTTAACTTTCAAAAGATTAAGTTGATTTCATCTCTTTCACACAATTTCTACAAATATTTGTTGCTTGAAATTGAAAACTATGGTTTATCTTTTACTAATTCTAGAAGCAGAGATTTAGAGGTAGCACAAACGTAACAGACAGTAAGAAGATTGCTGTCAAAATAATTATATGCATTAAATCTTAATTGTTAAGAGTTGACTGTAAACATTATAAACTTCAAAGATGGTTCAAATGTTATTTTACAATGCCTTTTTCCCTTAGAATTCTTCATGGTTTTGAAGAATGTTATTTAAATGCTGAATAGAGGCACACCTGGATGGCTCAGTTGATTGTCTGCCTTTGGCTTGGGCTCAGGTCAGGATCCTAGGGTCCTGAGTCGGTGGGATGGAACCTACCTCATTGGGGAGGGGGGTGTCTATTCATCATGGAGTCTGCTTCTCTTGCTCCCTCAATCCTACCCCTGCTCGTGCTCTCTCTCTCTCTCTCTCTCAAATAAGTAAAATCTTTAAAAACATTTAAAAAGTAAATGCTGGGGGCGCCTGGGTGGCTCAGTGGGTTAAAGCCTCTGCCTTCAGCTCAGGTCATGATCCCAGGGTCCTGGGATCGAGCCCCCACATCGGGCTCTGTGCTCAGCAGGGAGCCTGCTTCCTCCTCTCTCTCTGCCTGCCTCTCTGCCTACTTGTGATCTCTGTCCATTAGGTAAATAGATAAAACCTTAAAAAAAAAAAAAAGTAAAAAAAAAAAAAGTAAGTGCTGTTACTCTGTATCTTAGAAACCTAGATATAAACTTTGAGTTTATAATACTTGAGATCATGTAATCAACTTCCCCTTCAATATTATATGTGTAATCTCTCCCTTTATTCAAATTATATTTAAAAATATTTTTATAGTCACTTCAGTGAACACTGAATCACTTTCCTTCTTAGGTGATTTTGATGAATTTAAATAGGCACCAATTTCCTTTCTTTTTAAAATAAATTCAAATTATTACAGTCATTTCTACTTTACTTTATTTATATAAAAGTACATATACCACAAGGGCGTCATTAAAATTGCATCATTTTCTAGATAGTCAAACTATACAATCTGTTTTTCTTCATCCTTTGTTGTAACCCACCACACATTTGCTTCCACAAATTCTCATCACTAACCTTAGATGATGTTTGATTGGGTGTTTGTGGTGGGGAAGACACTTGCACTATCTTTAGTTGTAATTACAATTACCTATTTCTCTGTGACAATGAAAAAGTCTTGATTTCATTAATTTTAAAAACCGTGGGTTTTGCTATAAAGCTTGTTTTATAAATACAAATGTGTTCCAACATGATTGATATACTAAGGAACCATTTTTGCACAGTGCAAATTTTGTATATGTTTATGCACAATTTCATCCGTGAGAAATAGTAGATGAAGACAGAGAGCCTCATCCCACTGAATATATAAAATGTTCACACACACAAGCACACACTTCAAACACCAACCAGCTACATCCCTGCATGTGTAATGAGGCATACCTATCCACATCAGCTGTTGCCATTTCCCCATCCAATTGCAGAGAAGCCCCTTCCAGAACCTGACTGGAATTCAAACTACAGCTCTTCCAGACCCGCTATCACAAGTAAACTTTCAGAAAATGTGATGGCAAAGGAAATGGTGATGAAGTTATAAAACACTCTGTGGATCACAGTGCCTCAATATTCATTTCTCACTCACTGACCATTTGCCGTTTCTTAGTTCTCTAGGAACCCCTGACAACACAGGCATGCAAGCGTTGCATAAAAGAAGTGCATGGGAATTTGAGCAATAGTAATGCAGTGGACAGAGAGTAGGTAATGCATAGAGGGAGAAAATTTGAACCCCTGTGGAGGAAATTTAAAAAAATTTGCGCAAGGAGATTTTTAGAGAATGTGTATCAGGAAACTCTTGCCGATGATACTTCAAGTACAAGGTTGAGGGTCGTGGAAGATGAAGCTGAATGAGTTCCAAAAGTGACAAATAGCTTTAATAGCAACTGCCTGTTGTGCTCTGAATATATGGCCCCTTCATGACGAAACACTCATTTCATTTAATTTGTATTAAAACCCTGTATGATAATTATGAGAACATAATTAACAAAGCATGAGTGAGTTAAATGACCCCTTTAAGATAATAAATTTAGCAAGATTGAAAATCATTCTAAAACAGTCTCTGACATTTAAGTCCATGCTGCTAACCAGTAAAAAATACTACCCTTTCCTTTCCCATCCCTGCTCTAGTCACATTGTAATCACAAATGCGTAATAAAAAAGAAGGAAAAGCAAAACTACATCACAAGAACAAACCCTATATGGGTATCTGTAGAGCTACAGAAGGGGCCACAAGTGTGAAACTAGAACTCGCATATGTAAAGGACCCACCATATACTAAGAAAATAATATGTGGTAAAAATTACTAGCATCCTACAGTATAATTTCTGATTTATAGAAATAGGAAATAGTTGCTAAGAAGATATGAGAGATTCTTCAAAGCAGCAATGTCAGATGAGGGTTTGTTTCCTATTCCCAAAAATGGATTTGCGATTAATAGCACAATAAAAATTCCAGAAAGATTTAAGAGTGAAACATATTTGAAAAAGAACCTTATGAAATGGAAGAAAATATGAGCATCTTGTTCAAGTATCTAAAAGGGAAAGAACTTGCTAAGCAGTAAATCATTGGAGAATATGGCAAATAATAATCATAAAAGGGATGAGCAACCCCAGTAGTAGTAACTGGTAGTTGTGATTCTCTTCTCTACCTATGAAGTGATTTTTTTCCCCTATCAATTGAGTTAACATGACGCAGCTCAAAAGGCTTATTGAAACCAACACCTCATGTCCTGCGTATATAAATTACATAGTGTCAATGCATATCTTGTCAGGGGGAAAAAAAAAAAAAGTTATTTACCCGTTATTTTAACAGAGAGAAAATGAGATAAGAAATCTGACAAACGTGTGTTAGAGAATTCTAAAGGTTTAAAAAAAGGATATTGAATAACTCAGCGTAAATACGGGAAGCAGCTACCCTCTGCTCTTGGCCACTGAAGGCGGGGCAACAAGGGGGAGAGATTGGAGTAAGGAAACACAGAACATTAGGGAAGAGGCCTCAGCTAACTCTGGCCCCTGAATGGGGAAACAGCCCTCAGAGAAAAGTGCATTCCAGCTGCTTTCTGTATGTCAGAAGCTTACACGTGGGACCTTGAGGAGACCTCAAAGCAGTGATATGGGCCTCAAAGCAGTGATATGGGCTTATTAGGACTGATACCTTTGAGGAATCCAACGAGCTAGTTCTGGAAGTGTCAAACAATAAAAACAATATCAGAAAGGGCGATAGGAGCAGACCGATGGAGCCACGGTAATAGGTTTTGTCTAATGCCATGCTAACAGAAATAAGAAGCAAGGAGCTTGTCCACCTACCGCCTGTCTCCTTCTTGTGTCCCCGTGGACAGGATCTAAGAGGGAGTCACTGTTAAAGCTGACCTGTGGTTTGCAGATACTGAGCCTGAACACCTGGAATCAACATATAAATAAAGATGTAAACAGAAATTTGGAGCTGAGAAACAATAGCTTACAAATTGCCAAATGTATCAAGTATCTGAAATCCTTTCTACTCCCTTCTAGGACTCCATCTTATAAAAACAATTAAAAATTGGGGCTCCCGGGTGGCTCAGCCGTTGAGCGTCTGCCTTCGGCTCAGGTTATGATCCCAGCTCCTGGGATGGAGCCCTGAGTCGAGTCAGGCTCCCTGCTCAGCAGGGAACCTGTTTCTCCCTCTCCAGATCCCCTGTGCTTGTGTTCTCTCTCTCTCTCTCTCTTTCTCTCTGTCGTAAATAAATAAAATCTTTTAAAAAAATAATTAAAAATATGAAGAAAAGTATATGAACAAAGGCGTTTTTTCCATAGTTTTGTGTATAAGACGAAATATTTGCAAACGACCTAAATCTTTAAGTAGGGGAGAATAATTTTATAGGATAGAATACTTTTTTTTTTAAAAGATTTTATTTATTTATTTGACAGAGAGAGATCACAAGTAGGCAGAGAGGCAGGCAGAGAGAGAGAGAGGAGGAAGCAGGCCCCCTGCTGAGCAGAGAGCCCGATGCGGGACTCGATCCCAGGACCCTGAGATCATGACCCGAGCCGAAGGCAGCGGCTTAACCCACTGAGCCACCCAGGCGCCCCTAGGATAGAATACTTTTATAGGAATGAACACTATGGTCATTAAAAATGACAGCAAAGAATTTTTAGGACAGAGAATATTTAAGGAAAAGGTGAATATTCTACATTATGGTAAGGTTAGTATGTTGTAGTATAGAGTGAAAATACAGTAGATTACTGAAAATAGATTACTTCCCTCTCCAGTAATAGCCCAGCTGTTTTGGTGTGGACAGGGCAACTCAACTTCATGGGGTCATTTAGAGCTTCATATTCTTTTATCTTATTACGCAGCTATTTATGAAGCAATTTTTCTAAAATGCTTTTCAGCTCTCAGGTGCAAGAGGCCAAAGTCCAGCAAATGCACTATTTTTGTTGTTGTTGTTGTTGTTGTTGATGTACTGCCACAATATAAGAACGTTTGTAATGACTGCCATAAATACTCACGTAGGAGGAGCTCACTGGCAGTTCAACTGCTCCGCTCAAGTCTTCAGTGATACCAAAGAGGGGTTTGCACGTAAGAAAAATAAGTGGGTAAGAAAGCTAAGTATCCTTCCAGATAGAAAGTTCTGTCTAACAAACTACAAAGTATTACTGTTTTAGAGGCTTTCTAAACTTTCCAAATTAATGATCAAGTTTTATTTACCTGGACCTTTAATAACTGAATTATCAAAGAATTTGGCTATTTAATTCATGTTCACATTTGATATACCTAATATCCTTTTTACCCATATGTTGTAGTACGAAGTCTATGATGATAATTGACTGGGGACCAATATAGTTAATGTAGTTTGGAGACAATAATTAATGACCCATATGGTTAAAGTCGTTAAAGTTAAGACATGCAGGTACAAGTGATAAAAACCTCCATCTGAAGAAAAATTTTTGGAGAGAAATCCCTAGGCACTGTTGAAAAAAAAATAACAGGTAGAGAGAAATAAAACATTTTGTTATAGAAAACAAACTTTTATTAGACAAAGTATGGGTAAGCACTACTGATTTTCTTTCTTTTTTTTCCTCCCTTTCTTTGGATTTTTTTTTTTTTTTGGTAACAGTATTTGGATTTTTTTCATTAAATGTTTACATGAAAATTAGTCTTTTTAATAGTTTCTTCACTTTACAAAGTCAACATTTTTTTCCCATTGGGTTGTGAACCCTCTGTTCCTGACAAAAACCACCATAATGTAAATTTACAGTATTATCTCTTCTGCCACCTCAAGGAAAAAAAAAAAAAATAGAAGCAGTAATCTAGAAAATTCTTCCTTTTCTTTCTTCATTTTCTATTTAGTTTTTGAAGATAGTGTGAAATCTGATTTGCATAAATGATTTTGTTAAAAGTGTGATTTGTGTAATGGTTTTGAGGTCAGAATGCCTGGACCTGGGTCTGACTTCACGCTTTCTGGCCATGTGAACTTGGACAAGTAATCTATTCTGCCAGTGGATCCGTTTTCTCTGTGAAATGGAGAAGAGCACCTCTTGCACGGAGTTATTGATACAAGTACGTGTGTCTATAATTGTGAAGAGTTTATTGCATAGCAAATGATCCTAGCATTTTAAACGTAAGTCTGAGCACAAGAGGAAGATATTCTTGTGAAATTTAAATAGTGAAAAACTGGAATGCAGAAAGGTGGCTAAAGTTACTTGAATTAAAATAAATATTTCAGTAAAATATTTTATGGAGATATTTGGATTTTAGGTCCAAAGACACAATCACAGGAAGGGCCTCTGGGTGGCTCAGACAGTTAAAAAAAGCCTGACTCTTGATTTTGGCTCAGGACATGATCGAAGGGTCCTGGTATGGAGCCCCACATTGGGCTCCTCACTCAGCAGGGAGTCCGCTTGTCTCTGTTTCTCTGCCCTTTTGCCTGCTGAGGCTTTCTCTCTCTCTTTCAAATAAAAAATAAATAAATAAATAAAAAGAAATAACCATAAGAAATATCTGATAATTTATATTTATATAAATAAATATGTTTATATTTATTTTAAATTTCTGGTTTATCTTAGTTTATACATGGGCTAAGAAAGATTTAAAACCACAAAATTCTGCATATAAACCAGAACTATACCATTCCTCATTTATAATCATCAGTTATATCAATAAAATATAGCTTTAATTGGGGAGCCTGGCTGGCTTAGTCCATGCAGTGTGAGATTCTTGAACTCAGGGCTATAGATTTGAACCCCACATTGGATGTAAAGATTACTTAAAATGGACAAAGTCTTTAAAAAGCATATAACTTTAATTGCTAAAACAAATAGCTGAAAATTCATAGATAACTGTTGGCTTTTTAAGTATTTCATAAAGCTGTATGCCATTACTCCTTGGTAAATAATTTAGTTTCTGATGATGTTTAACCTAATCACATTTAACTCTTCATAATTCCTAGCATTTTAAGAAGAGGCTAAAGAAAAAAAAATAACACATAAAAAAAGCTTTCATATCCTTAGTGTCTCAAATTGGAAAAAAAAGCAATTTTTAATGTAACATCATATTGTTTGCTGTTAAGTGAAATAAATTATTTGCTTTTGGCTGATTGCAAATGGGCATCACCTGAAGAAATTTATCATGTAATTGTATCCCAAACTGTATGTGTCTTTAAAAAGTTACTTCTGAAAATAACTGTTGAGAACTCTTTATTATTCTCTATAATAATGGGGTTTGAATCTAAAAATATCTAAAAATTTTGGTATATAAAATACCCCTTGTCAGTAGATTAACACAGGTATTGACAAAATATTTCTTACAGCTTCTTATCTTTCTGTCAGATAATACTTATGCTGTTACCATATTGCTTTTTTTTCAGACATATCATTAATCCTATAGAGCTAGTCTTTCTTAAATGCTCTTGAATTTAAAAAGAAACTTAGGGCATTAACACCACCCTCCAGTGGAAACTTTGTACTAAATTACCTGGTCCTTCATAAATATTTTTGAGGATTAAAATGCTGATGGGAAAAAAATTTTTTTAAATGCAATGGGAATCATGTAGAGAAAAACTGTGGGGCACATGGGTGGCTGAGTTGGTTAAGCCTCTGCCTTCAGCTCAGGTCATGATCCCAGGGTCCTGGGATCCAGCCCGTGTTGGACTCCCTGCTCAGTGGGGGTCCTGCTTCTCTCTCCTCCTGCTTGTGCTCTCTTTCTCTGTAAAACAAATAAATAAATCTTTTAAAAGAGAGAGAGAGGGAAAGAAAGAAAATTGTGAACACAGGTCAGTTGCCTAGGAGAAAATGAAGAGTTATGCCTTAGTTTTCTCAATGAACGTTCTCAATGTCAAAGACATCTTATCAGTAGAATAACATGAGAGACATGGTTCTATCCCATGAGGAAAGAAGTCATCATGTATTTATTGACTAGGCCCTCTTCCAAGTGCTTTAATTTAATGCTCCCAGCAGCCCTATGAATGCTATAGCATTATTATATGGATTTTATTGATGAGTAAACTGGAACACAAGCAAGGGGAAATACTAACCCACGGTCACGCAGATGAGCAGTAGTGGATAGTGGCTCAAAGTATGCAGGTTGGCCTTTTGCCACTAGGTGATGTTGCTCTTCTATTAGCCTCTGCTGTTCCTGTGTCTAGAAGTAGCAGTCCTCTTAGTCCACAGACTTGTGAATACTGTTCCAACAACCGAGGTCTTAACATCTATTGTATGTTTCTCAATCTTCCCAAAGACAACACATTATTTAATTTTATGAGGCGATATATGTTAGGACTATGCCATGCAATAATAATAAAAAAATGTATCTTCTTGTATCTCATTGCAGGATGTCCAGTCATTGTCCCTACCCTCCAGAATTCCTTTCCCCATCACTGGTGTTGACTCTCTGGTATTATAAAGCAATCATCAGATAGAATGTTTTCGGGTCTACTCCAGTCATGCTGTTGCCCTGCCTTCTGAATTGAGCTAGACACACATCTGGTTCCATTTACATACCTTGGAGTTTCAAATTTACGTTTCTCTATTGTACATATACTTCTGCCTTCATTCTCTTCTACAGTTGATGTGTGTTCTCCGTTTTCATGATCTGGTTTATCCATCATAAACTTTTCTATTAAAAACTGAATCTAGGGGCACCTGGGTGGCTCAGTGGGTTAAACCTCTGCCTTCTGCTCAGGTCCTGAACCCAAGGTCCTGGGATCAAGCCACATGTCGGGCTCCCTGCTTGGCGGGGGGCCTGCTTCCTCCTCTCTCTCTCTCTGCCTGCCTCTCTGCCTACTTCTACTTGTGATCTCTGTCAAATTAATAGATAAAATCTTTAAAAAAATAAACAACAAAAAACCCAAATCTAGACAAATCTAGAAATTGAGTTATTTAAATTTAAAATGAACTTTTTAAGACTTCTATTTGGCATGTTTCCAGACAAAATTATATAACTTGACACAATGAACATAAGGTTCAGCAGTTTTCACCAGGCAAACTTTGTTTACTTTCATAACTTAAAATGGGACCAACAGAGGAGTCAGATGTGGAAAGTACCCATGAACTTAATGTCATTGGTTAATGACGTTGGTTAATGTCAGCCCTAGATTATCTATGGAAATATTAGGAAATTAAAAAGGATGAGCTAAGTAAAGTAACTATCAATGATATGTTTATTTCAAATATTTTATAAGCAATACTTTTAGCCATTATAGCTTTCTGTGTTAACTTTTCTTAACTATTTTCTACTTGAATTGGAAAAAACTTATTTTATTCAACTTATCTTAGATTTGATAAAACTGAAACATAACAGATTGCAGACTGAGAGTCTATCAGTTCTCATCAGTTTTTTTCTTTGAGTAACTGCTTTGTCCCTGAACTTGACCCCTTTTTTTTTTCCAATTTATTTATTTTCAGAAAAACAGTATTCATTATTTTTTCACCACACCCAGTGCTCCATGCAAGCTGTGCCCTCTATAATACCCACCACCTGGTACCCCAACCTCCCACCCCCCCGCCACTTCAAACCCCTCAGATTGTTTTTCAGAGTCCATAATCTCTCATGGTTCATCTCCCCTTCCAATTTACCCAAAAGCACATACCCTCCCCAATGTCCATAACCCTACCCCCCTTCTCCCAACCCCCCTCCCCCCAGTTTGTTTCATGAGATTAAGAGTCACTTATGGTTTGTCTCCCTCCCTATCCCATCTTGTTTCATGGATTCTTGACCCCTTTCTTATGCTGATAAATTACTTGAGAAACATAATTTACAAAACCTTATCTCTTTACCTATAAACCTTGAGTGAATTTCAAGCTGGTATATCTAGGTGCTTGTCAGATATGTCTACCTGGACATGCATCAGGACTACAAACTGTAAATGAATTAAACTGAGATAAAGGGACTTGTTTTATTACATTTTATTTTCCTTTCTTGTCACTCATTCACTTGGCTTAGACATTCTTCTAGACTTTTTCTTTTATTTTACCTCCTTATTGTTAAGCTATCTTTGTAGAGTATTGGTCTGTTCTCTGCATTGTGTTTTGATTCTCTCCAACTCTTCTTTACTCTCATTAAGAATATAGTGTCCCTTGTCATTTCACTTAAAAGTCCCCTCATTTGTTTCCTGTTTCCCAGGCTGATTTCCCCAAAGCCTCTTATATCTGTTGAGCAGAAGTCCTGAAGTGGGCTTCAAAAGGTGTATGAATCTTTTGAAATTTGTTGTAATCATTGCTATTTCTACCTCCACTCATATACTTCTACATATTCATGCAGAGCAAGAATGACCCTTTTAATGTATAGCCTATCATGTCATGTGCCTCCTTACAATTCTTCAAAATTTCCCAGTCCTTAAAGTTAAAAGTTGAATTTGTCCTAAATGTCACAGAAGCCCCTTCATGTTCTAATGTTCAGTCTCTAGCCATACCTTTAAGCATCCTTCAGTAGCACAAACTTATAGTTTCCTTTCTTTACTCCCTTATGATAAGTGTTTATGTTTCTTAAAGTTGATGGTCATATAATATACTTTTCCCTTGACACTAATAGAATCTGCTATTAACTTAAATTTTCTGTATTGAAAGTACAACTCATTTTCGCCATTTCTTTAATTACCTTAAGCCACTAAATTCCATATTTTACCTGAAAAAATTTAGTGATTTTTAATAAAAGGCATTATCTTCATTGAGTTTATCAACATAGGCTTCTTTTTGTCCTTCTCTGCTAGCCCTTTGTACACAATTCTCTCTGTATTATTACCTAGATTTATAGGGGAAAATATCCTTCTCCTCTTCCTTTAGCTCACTTATTAATTTTTCAGACATATTTGAAATGAGACTTCCAGATGTCCTCAGGTTCCCATTTCACTACTTTGCAAAGATGCACTGGAAGAATCAGCATTGCCTAAGAACTCAGAAAGGCAAATTCTCAGACCCCTATCAGATACTCTTACCCGGACACCCATATTCAGAAGGTAGAAATTGATTGTTTTTGGTTTCGGTTTTTCATTTTGATTATTTTTAGCTACTGTATTTACAATATTTGTACAGGCCTGGCATAGAGTATATACACACATATATACTTATACATACATAATTGAGATATACTGAATTTTCAGTAATACATATTTTCTTCTCCTTTTCTAAGGCAAAGTAACCATTAGAAAGATTGCACATCCAATCTTTAAAAAAAAAAAATTAAGATTTTATTTTCAAGTAATGTCTCCACCCAACGTGGGACAGACTCACAACCTGGAGGTCAAGAATTGCATGCTCTGTTGACTGAGTCACCCACGTGCCCCAAGATTGCCTATTCAATCTTGATGTAATTTTTTTTTTTTTCCTGAGAGTTCAGTTACTTTATGAATGTCTGTATAAACACAGTGTTACATTCAAGGCATCACAGAAAATTGGCTAAGTGGACAAGGACTCAGAGTTGTTGGTATTTTATTCCTTATTAAAATATAGCCTCAAAAATTATGGTTTGATTCAATGAAACAAATTAGTTTGAAAAAAACTGATATTACTAAATTATATATATATATTTTTATTTTTTTAATTTTTTTTGATATACAGATATAATGTTAACACAAGAAAGTGAGTTCATACTGGCGTAAAGATTTTATGGCTGTCACGTCATCCAGTCAGGGAACATACTGAGAGTGTCCCTTGAATTCACCTTTATTTCATATTTTTGACAATTAATTAGGAAACATCATTCATTACAAGATTATGTTCAATTATTTTTAAAAATCGCTCTCATTCATACATCTTTTAAACCACATTGGGTTCTTTGACTTTCATTTTTTTTTTCAAAACTGAGCTAAGCTGATAAGTCTTTTATTATTTTATTTAATACTGACTATAATTCTCTGCAGCCGTTCTTGTTAGATAGTTATCTCTTATTAATTAAATGGGTAGCATTTACATTTTAAATTACTACAACAGGTCTTTTGATGATAGTGGTCTAATGCCCTAGAAGAATAAAGAAACTTTTAAAATAAGTGGAAGGTCATTATCATCTTATTTTTTTAATACTAATGAGAATCATAGAAACTAATGGAATATTAATGAGGATTTTATGTCAATTTAAAAGTCTGGGTGAAAATATTATCACAATATACTCAAACGCTTTCACCAGTGCATTCAAAGACCACATACTCCCAGAGAATATCCTAGTGTTGTCTCATTCAAAACACATAGTGGAAATAAAATGTAATTGTGTATAAAATTTTTAATTTGTAACTACCCAGGCAGTGATTTCAGGTAATTTGTCCCATTTTAAGTATTTTAACTGATATTTTTATACTGACAAAATCTTTGTCATCATCCTAAATAAATCAATAAACCAAGCATAATTTTGAAAGGAAATGAAACGTGCTGTATAACTTTTGATTATTATTATTTTGATCTTATTATTGGTAAAACTGAATATTCAAAATATGTGTTAACTTATTTAATTGTGCATGTAACATGACTAATTAGGGAGTAATAAATGCAACTAAAATAGTGCTCTGGCATAGAAAGTAAATTACTACTGTAAATGGATTTATAAGTGTACCTGTTAGGTCTATCAGCCACATTAAGGTGAGAACAATTATCCATTGGATTTTAATATAAGGTTAAAATAATTCATCAATATAAGGACATTCAAATATAGAAACTTCATAAAACAGGACATTTGAGTAAATATATTGTGTAAAATTAGTATATGTATACACTTATCAGTTATTTTAAACTAGAAAGTTACATATATACATATAAAATCTGAAATATATCATGATACTGAAATTGTTTAATTAATTTTAATATTAGTATTAAAAATATTAGTATTAATATTACTTTTAATATTAGTCCTATGTTTGTGTCACTCAGGAGTAGCAACCCCATTCATATATATGTTATACACTGTCACTTAACCAACAAACACTGTAGTTACAAGTCTCATGAAATGTATTAGATTTTGAAATCCTGAAAGATACTTATGGTTTTAGGATGAGAAGGATACATAATCTATTTCTATAACTAATTAAATATTAACTGTAGTCATTCATAAATACAAATAATATTAACAATAAAGTATTTAATGTTTAATTCACTGAACACCTACATAGTATGAAACCATTTGGTCTATTTTGTACAGATGAATTACTTGAGTCAGCTTTAATATGTATTCTTGCTAATTTTACACTTATAACTTGATCTACATATCATAGTATTTATTTCTGTTACTCGTCAATTTAGTTATGGGGAAAATAATTTTCTCAGTGAAATCTTAAATCACTAATTTAAAAATTAAGAACATTTTATTCAAACTGAAAGATTAAGAAATCAGGATTTAATTCAAACCTTTATTGAAATTGATGAGTTTGACATTTAGGAAAAATCGTATTTGAGTATCAATTCATACTGTAATTTTAAACTTAAGAATTTGTGACTGAATTAATTTTTCTTTGATTCACTTCTCCCTCTCTTTGTATATCTCCCCTTACCATCCAACAGAAACTTACACAAGGGCACAGATCACTTCCCATTAAATCGAGTTGTCTGCGTGAGCTTGTAACCCCCTCACTCTTTCTTCCTCCCCTCCTTCTTGTATCTCTTTCCCCATCCCTATTACAGGTTTTGTGACACTGGAATATTCTAGTTCCTTTGGATGCAGAACATTCTGCCAAAAAATCAATTTGCTTTGGGGAGATTTGTTTGAATCCAATTGATTTTTGGAAAATTGACCTAACGTTATTTCTATCTGCTTACAAAACAAGTTGCTTAATTTTTTTTTATTGGTGTTATAAGGTTAGTTTGTTCAAGTACAAGAGCCATCATTTCTCCTTGAAATATTGTTTTAGTCACATGTTCTTCATTGACTGATATTGTAAAATTCCATCTATTCTCCCAGACCAGATATTGGGAGATGTATCTGATTATTTCGTTCCATTCGTCCTCTAGAATAGATCATCAAAACTTCTCATTTTTCCTATAAAATATGTGACGGATAAGTTTTGTTTCAGTTCTGTTAAAGGTCAGTATCGAATCTTCCTTAGCTTTTCGTACTAGTCTAAATAAGCTCAACTTGAATTTGGACTCCTTTTTCTCAAACCATCCTACTTAACAATAAAGGCTTCTCATATGAAATCACTACTTTGTGTTCCTGTCACAGTATCTTATGGCTGGTATTTAAAATCTGAAGTTCTATATATTTCAAGACATTTCTTAATTTGTCACCACCATAATAATAATAATTTTCATTGTATCATTGCATTATTTATTCCTTAGGTTAACTTTCTCACTGTTCCCTCATTTAAAACTGAATTTCCCTGTGCAAATGATTTCTGCTTTCAGAAGTACCTCTTTTTATATTAATATCCTAATCCATTTTCCCTTTCTGCTCATAACTTAAATATTTCCCAGGCTTTGAAAATTTGAAGGTCAAACAGTTTGCCTTTTTAAATAAAAACCTATAATGATGGAATGAGTAATAGTTCTATTCCTGTAGGTCACTACTGCCTAACCAACATAATTTAAAGGTGCTGATAAGAAGAAGCCCTTATTAAGCTAGCAGGTATCTTTCTGTCTTCCATCTTAAAAGAATTAACACTGAGCACATAGCAACTATATGAATATTAATACATCGTTTTAAAATTTAAAATTTTTAGGCAATAAAGTATAAATATATTTTGGTTATTTGATAATTCATTCCCCACTTTATTACTTACACAGAAAATAATTTTTACCCCAGAGAACAAAAATGAATCTAATAATGAAAGGGATTTAGATTTTTTTTTTTTTTTAGATTTTATTTATTTATTTGACAGACAGAGATCACAAGCAGACAGTGAGGCAGGCAGAGAGAAAGAGGGGGAAGCAGGCTCCGCGCCAAGCAGAGAACCCAATGCAGGGCTCGATGCAGGGCTCAATCCCAGGACCCTGGGATCATGACCTGAGTTGAAGGCAGAGGCTTTAACCCACTGAGCCACCCAGGCGTCCCTAGATTTTTTTCATTTTACTTTGAGACCGTTTATGTGTCTTTATAATTTTATACTTCATAACAGGAAGTGATTAGCATTTACCATACTAAAAAATTGTGTAAATTCTTTCTACAACATTCCTGCTTGGTGATAGTATAGTTCTAAGGTTTATTCTCATTTTAAAAATACTTATCTTTATAAATATGTTGGGAATTCTTTTATGGAAACATTGTACCAATTACTAATGACGTAATTGTTGTCTATCCTGTACAAGTCTTCTTGATGATGTCTAGATTTCCTTAAGCCATTCATTTTTTTCGAACACGCTTATGGACACTTGACTCTGTGTCATTCATTCTTCGACAGAAGGACATAGACATTAAAAAAATAAAACTAGGATGCTCCTTTCCCTCAAGAAAAAATACAGAAATTCTCCATGCCTTATTTTCCAGAGTTCTAAATTAAAGATCATGGTAACAACCTTATTTTTGTTTTAAGAACTAATTGATTTAATGCAGTGAAGAGTATAGCATTGTGTCTTGCGCATAAGATACACTCAATAAATGTTAGCCTATTTCAGTGCAGCCTATTATGGCATCAATATTTTTGATGTCCACATCGTAGAAGAGACTCACGTTGAACATATATTTTATTAAACATTCTAAATGTCTTTGTATTTGCTTTGGGGCCATTTTGAAATATATGCAGTTGATTTCTTTGTACCTAGGTTTGAAATCTCAAATTATTTTTCATCCTTTCAGATATGGTCAGTTTTTCTACTTGGATTAGATTTTGATTTAATGAACCTGGAACGCCTCTCAATTTTACATAGTTGTAAACATTTTATCAGCCTTCTACCTATGTCAACACATTAATCACAAATGCAATAATAAACATCACAGAACTGATTAATTCTCAAAAACCTTTCTAAATGCTGCTAGAAATTTATCTTGAGTTTCAAACTAATTTTCCCATAAGAAAATTTGATCGTGGGAGAGTAATTCAGGACATTTTAAGCATCCCTAAATATTATTTTCTTTGGAACAAAGAACAAACAACTATTATTTAAACAACTATTTGATCATGTCAAATACATCATTACAATTATTGTACTATATATTTTTAAGACCCCACGATATAATTAAGTGTTATGCCAGGACTTGTTGTCAAATGCAAGTTACATCACAGGCATTAATGCATTTCTCCAAAATTCTTGCACACTGTATTGTAAGGACCCATGTCATGTTTCGCATTCATTTTGTAGAACCAGTTTCAGGAAATAAACTTGTCAAAATGCTAATTACAAAAATCATTTAAAATTCTTTTTTTTTCTTACTTTAACATATTTTATTTAACCTACTATATCCAAATTATTATCATTTCAACATGCGATCAATATAAAATAATATTAGTGTGATATTTTGCTTTTTTTTTTGCACATCTTCAAAATCTAATGTGTATTTTATAGTGCATCAGACTTTGGATCTTTTTATCCCCCATTTTATTTTATTTTATTTCTTTTCAGTGTTCCAAAATTCATTGTTTATGCACCACACGCAGGGCTCCATGCAATGCGTGCCCTCCACAATACCCACTAGCACGCTCACTCATCCCTCCACCCTTCTCCCCTCCAAAGCCCTAAGTGTGTTTCTGAGTCCACAGCCTCTCCTGGTTTGTCTCCCCCTCTGATTTCCCCCAACTCTCTTCTCTCTGTCTTCCAGTGTCCTCTGTGTTATTTGTTATGCTCCACAAGTAAGTGAAACCATATGATAATTGACTCTGTCTGTTTCACTTATTTCACTCAGCATCATCTCTTTAGAACGTTAGATACTCCAGTACCTTAACTTTTGCATATAGTTCCTGAAGTTAAACAGAAATTTAAAATTCTTAAATATCCTTTCTTTCTTTTTCTTTCTTTTCTTTTTTCCAAAACTTCATTCAAAAAAATGAGAATTAGAGTTAAACCAGATTAAATAGATTTATTCAGTATAAGACTTATCAGTGCCATAGCATGTAAAATATAGTGAAGTAGTCCAGGGTAGGTATGGAAGCTTCTGTTTCCTTACTCACTGAGCATTACTCATTAAGCAATGTCTCATTTTCTTTCCGTCAGAGATTATCTTTCAAGCTTGATTTTCTACCAAATTCGTTTGGAAAATCCTGGCTTAGGAGATCTTTAGTTTAGAACTGCTCCCAGGACCATTGAAGCAGGCTAAGAATTTAGGCTGTGAGTTTACGAGCACTCAAAATCAAATGGCTTTCCTCAAGCAGTGGCTGTGTACTTGGAAGGACTTGTTTATTACAAAATCGGAAGGTGAAGAGGATGATCAAGTTTATGCTTATTTGTAAATATTAATTAGCATCAATGTATATTCTGTATATTATAAAGCATTGCAAAAATAAAACTGTAAATTATAATACTGCAGAGACATAGGACCATTTTATTTCTTCATTAAGGTATTCTACTCTGATAAAATTCTGTCATTATTTGAAAGTCCCCAAAATGCCCAAATGCTCATTAGCAATATACAGAAAAACAGTTTTTGAAAACATTAATTTTGTTAGCTTTAATGCCCAGTTGCATTATTGTAACATTTAAATATCTGAAAAAAACAACAACAACAACCCAAAACGCAGAACTGTTCGATGAGTACTTTAGTGTAATTTTCAGCTTCTCAGACTTCTGAGTGACCTTTTCTCATCAATGTTACAACAAAATAGGGAATTAAAATAAATACATTCACTCCTCTAAATTTTTTTATCAATTTCCCCAAGTCGTCCTTGTTCATTTTACGTTGTTTATACCAGCTGCATAAGCCTACTTATTATTCTCACATACATAGTATTTTATTTGTTATGGGAATGAAAGCAATACATAAAAGTATACTATAATTTCACATACAACTATACATTTTCATGGTGTGCATTTTGCATTAATTTCACACACTATGTATGTCATGAATAAAGCAAAAATCTTACAGTTAATGCATAGATAGGGAAAAAAAGTACAAATCCATGTGACTTATGGCTTATCAAATTTTTATAAATCATATAGGAAAGGTAGAAAAATAGTTAATAGGAAAGTCATTTTAAATATTTTATCAAATGGGATGGCGAGTCTCAAGCTTCTTGAACTAAAACATGGAGAAAATTCATTCTGTCAATTGTGTACTTTTCAGGTGATAAACTATATCTCTCTGGCATTGAAGCATAAAGTTACAGAGAGAATTCTTATATGGTGGTATTTACCTCTGTTACACACAGTAAGAAACAGCACACCTGGAGACTAGATGACCCATTTGTTCTTTTTTTTTCCCCCTCAAAATATCTATGTGGCATTTCATCAACATTACTGTTCATATGGGTAGCATATGCTAGCTTGAAGTAAATGCCAGCATAGCAAGATAAATTCTAAAGGCGTAATAGCATCTTGAACAATCTGGGTAAGGGCTTATATTTTCATGTGTAAAGAATGGCCATTAAAAAAAAAAAAGAGCAAACTTTTTTTTTGTATGATGAGATTTGAAACATCTGTAAAAAAATAAAACATCTGTAAATACGTGGTACATAAAAAAGTCAACTTATCAAAAAAATATAAAAGAGTAAATCAGTGAAAAAAATAAGCCAAAGTGGTACTGCATTTTATTAGAAACCTTCTATTTTGGTCACCCAGTGGGCCTGGTAGTTTCAACACACATGAATTTTAATGTGAACTGAGAATTGCTTATTATGAATTATTTCTTCCCCTGATGTGAAGTGAATGAAAAGACTGACTTGTATCATCCCCACTGGGTTTTGGTTTCTCACAAATCCAAAAAGTAACCCAGGATTCAGCAAGGGAGCAGGAGTATCAAGCATTAGGTGATCCCTCAGTTCAAAGACTAATAATGGAGAATAAACTCATTACTTACTGCCCATCTGAGCTTGAATGTGTGTAGCTTAGACTCTTAGAAGGTCTCATTTCCCCTTGTAAAATCCTTCTCATTTCCAAAATAGGGCTTTCCATTTGATAAAAGGCTTTTTCTTCCAAAGTCCATTCTATAGCTAACTCTGCATTTTATTGTAATTTTATTTTATTTTGCAATGTATTTTCAAAATATAACTACTAACATTTAAACTTCACTTGACTAATTAAGTGAACTTTTACTAAAAATCTCTTCTCTAGTGTTCTGAAAGGGAAAAGTAGAAGAGACTGAAATATTTCATCTTAAAAGAAATAACTTCTGGTCTATGAACTACATCATATGAGTGTAATATATTTCTTTTGATTTTCAAGTAGGCTAAACATTATTATACACTATCATTCAAGTTTTTTCTTTTTTATTAAAGTGTCTTAAGCAATAGAATTTGTCCAGCAACTTCAATCCTTTTATGATCTAAAAATAAAGGTGTTTATGTGGAAAACTAAAAAAGTAAAACTAAGTTTTAAAAAAATTAGAAAATAAGTACTATTCCAGTTAGATAACCTACAGGTAATAGTAACTTTTCTTTCGAAGCTTGAAGGATAATTTTTTTTTTCCAATTTATTTATTTTCAGAAAAACAGTATTCATTATTTTTTCACCACACCCAGTGCTCCATGCAAGCTGTGCCCTCTATAATACCCACCACCTGGTACCCCAACCTCCCACCCCCCCGCCACTTCAAACCCCTCAGACTGTTTTTCAGAGTCCATAGTCTCTCATGGTTCATCTCCCCTTCCAATTTACCCAAAAGCACATACCCTCCCCAATGTCCATAACCTTCCCCCCTTCTCCCAACCCCCCTCCCCCCAGCAACCCACAGTTTGTTTCGTGAGATTAAGAGTCACTTATGGTTTGTCTCCCTCCCTATCCCATCTTGTTTCATGGATTCTTCTCCTACCCACTTAAGCCCCCATGTTGCATCACCACTCCCTCATATCAGGGAGATCATATGATAGTTGTCTTTCTCCGCTTGACTTATTTCGCTAAGCATGATACGCTCTAGTTCCATCCATGTTGTCGCAAATGGCAAGATTTTGTTTCTTTTGATGGCTGCATAGTATTCCATTGTGTATATATACCACATCTTCTTGATCCATTCATCTGTTGATGGACATCTAGGTTCTTTCCATAGTTTGGCTATTGTGGACATTGCTGCTATAAACATTCGGGTGCATGTGCCCCTTTGGGTCACTACGTTTGTATCTTTAGGGTAAATTCCCAGTAGTGCAATTGCTGGGTCATAGGGCAGTTCTATTTTCAACATTTTGAGGAACCTCCATGCTGTTTTCCAGAGTGGTTGCACCAGCTTGCATTCCCACCAACAGTGTAGGAGGGTTCCCCTTTCTCCGCATCCTCGCCAGCATCTGTCATTTCCTGACTTGTTGATTTTAGCCATTGAAGGATAATTTTATAGTTAATATGCTTATCCCAGTTTCTACTAATTCCTGTTTTAAATTATTTTGTTTTCCCATAGGAATTGACTTTTACATCCTCAGTCTCCTTTTTCTTTCCATCTTTTCTGTTCCTAGTATTAGTTTTCTATTGTTGCTTAGCAGACTGGAAAAATAGCATTATATTATGTCACCATTCTGCAGGTCACAGTCCTGCGGCCGGGGGTATGGGGGCACACTGCCTTACCTCCTTAGTGTCACAAAGCTGAAATCAAGCTGTTAGCTGACTGAGTTCTTATCCTAAGGCTCTGCGGTTCTGCAGAGGAGCTCATTCAAGTTGTGGCAGAATCTGTTTCCAGGGACTGTTGTCCCTGTTTTCCTGCTGGATGAGAGCCAGAGGACACGCTCAGCTCGGAGAGGTTGCTCTCAGGTCCCTTGTACCTGAACATGCTCCCTCACTCTGCAGATCCAACAACAAAATACCTCTCTCTTGCCAGATTATTGCTGCTTCAAAACTCTGTGTTTTTATTAGAACTTTAAGGACCAGCCAAAAACAAAATAGAACACAAACAAAAACAAACCAATGAAAAAACCTCTCTGCTTTTAAAGGGCTTCAGTGATTTATTTAGTCCCACCGGGATGATTGTAATATCAGAAGATCAAGTGTTTAGTAACCTTAATTACACCTGCAAAGTCTCTTTAAAGTGTAAAATAACATAATTACAGGAATAACACCAGGAAGCTGTGTTGGTCATCTCAGAAAATTAGTTATTTTCCAAGTCAAAACTTTAAGACACTTGGGCTTTTTTGTCTTGGACATGTTCCTTTCTCTTCGAAGCAAATACGTGTGATATACACATATTTAATTTACTTCAAGAAAGAAGTACCGGTAGGGGAATTATATAGGGGCTCACATTCTGAAAAAATAAGCAGTGATGTGTATGTATCTCAAAATATACTAATTCTTAGTAAACACTTAAAATATTATGACTTCAAGATTTTAAAATGGATATATTTTGCATTATTATAACATTTAGAATAATTAAGAAACTATTTTTACAGTGTAGTTAACAAGTGGTCAAGTAACAGAATCATAAAATACCATGATTTTTCTTCCCTAAAAAGTCAGTCATTTCTTATTTAATGTCTGTTACAAACTGGCACACAATTTTTGGTAGTGAAATACATCTTATACAACTGAACTACATTAAATTGAGTTCCACAAAAACAAAATTCTGATTATTTGGGGAACATTTATGGATAGCTTAAAAGCTAAAGCAAATTTACAGAATTTTCAAATAGTTAGAAGTCAGAAACTGTGCTGAGTCTTTGTGTTTTTGATTTTTGTTTTTTGGGCTTTTTTGTATAAAAGATTAGTATACTGATTATATATTATTTCAACTTATTTTTTAAGGATATTCTTCAACAATACTTATGCACCATTATTTAGTTAATGTCTGCCCTTCAGTCAAAAATACATATTCTAGGGGCACCTGGGTGGCTCAGTGGGTTAAAACCTCTGCCTTCGGCTCAGGTCATGATCTCAGGGTCCTGGGATTGAGCCCCACGTTGAACTCTATGCTCAGCAGGGAGCCTGCTTCCCCCTCTCTCTCTGCCTGCCTGTGATCTCTGTCTGTCAAATGAATAAATAAAATCTTTAAAAAAATACATATTCTAATATACATTTTATGTCATCAGAGAAATGCAAATTAAGGCAATGAAATATAATTGCTCACTACTATAATGGAACACTGTTTCAAGAGTGTGGTGAGAATGTGGAGCAACAGGAACTTTCTTTCATTGATGGTGACAATGAAAACTGGTACAGTCATTGTGGAAGACTGACAGTTTTTTTGTGGTTTTTTTTTCTTTTTTAAGATTTTATTTATTGAGAGATAGAGACAGAGATAGTGAGAAAGAGCACAAGCAGGGAAGAGAAGGAGAAGCAAACTATTTTTAATTTATTTAGTTCTTCAACCCCTGAGTTACCTAGAAATATATTGTTTAATTTCCAATGTTGTTCTTAACTTCCTTCCTTCCTTCCTTCCTTCCTTCCTTCCTTCCTTCTTTCTTTCCTTTCTTCTCTTTCTTTCATTTGTTCATCCATTCACTCAGTCAGTCTTAACTCTCTTATTCTAAATGAAAACCAGAAAACTCAATTACATTTTCAGAGAAAAAATGGAAAACACTTTGGAGTTCTACCTTCTCTTCTTTGGTAGGTTTGCATATGTTGCATTTTGGGAATTCTTACTAACCCATTGTCAGTATTTCACTGTGAAAAATGAGAAATACTCCTAATGAAGTAAAAAATACATATTTTAAAACTACTTATAAGAACTGAAGTATTAATAAATATTCTATTAGAGTTCTTATGGAAAAATGTGACATGAAATCACTTAGAAATTTGCAAACTAGTGTTTTTCTCTATCCATTTTGGTTTCAAGTATACAACCTAATGATTTCATATTTGTATATATTGCAAGATCATCATCACAATAAATCTAGTAATATTTTGTATGACTTTACAGGGATTAAACAATCTTTTCAATATAATAATAATAAATAGTGGGAAGTTATAAATATCAAAATTAAGAAATGAAATTCTCCCATATTAAAAAAAAAAAAAAAAAAGGTAGGGTGCCTGGGTGGCTCAGTGCTTTAAGCCTCTGCCTTCGGCTCAGGTCATGATCTCAGGATCCTGGGATCGAGTCCGCATCAAGCTCTCTGCTTACAGGGAGCCTGCATCCTCCTCTCTCTCTCTGCCTGCCTCTCTGCCTACTTGTGATTTCTCTCTTTCAAATAAATAAATAAAATCTTAAAAAAAAAAGTAACATCTTAGTTTGCCATTTTGTTGTATGATTCTCAAATATTTCTAACATGCCTCTTTGGAGAACAGTGTGGAGATTCCTCAAGAAATTAAACATAGAACTTCCCTATGACCCTGCAATTGCACTACTGGGTATTTACCCCAAAGATACAGATGTAGTGAAAAGAAGGGCCATCTGTACCCCAATGTTTATAGCAGCAATGGCCACGGTTGCCAAACTGTGGAAAGAACCAAGATGCCCTTCAATGGATGAATGGATAAGGAAAATGTGGTCCATATACACTATGGAGTACTTTGCCTCCATCAGAAAGGATGAATACCCAACTTTTGTAACAACATGGACGGGACTGGGAAGAGATTATACTGAGTGAAATAAGTCAAGCAGAGAGAGTCAATTATCATATAGTTTCACTTATTTGTGGAGCATAACAAATAGCATGGAGAACATGGGGAGTTAGGAGAAGGGAGTTGGGGGAAATTAGAAGCAGAGGTGAACCATGAGAGACTATGGACTCTGAAAAACATTCTGAGGGGTTTGAAATAGTGGGGGGGTGGGAGGTTGGGGGAACCAGGTGGTGGGTATTAGAGAGGGCACGGATTGCAGGGAGCACTGGGTGTGGTACAAAACAATGAATACTGTTATGCTGAAAATAAATTAAAAAATAAATTAAAAAATAATTTAAAATAAAAAAAAGAAAAAATATTTCTAACATGATATTGACATCATCAATGGCTAAAGAAGTAACAAATTTGATAAGAAGCTAGTGTATGTATGGTACTGGATTGTCATACTTTCAACAGTGTTTAAAACATTTGGAATTGATGCACTAGATATAGACCATCTTCTTCTGATCAAACTATCAAGTGTTTATTTTTATCACTCACTATTTAATATGAGATCCATACAGAGTAATTTAACTGTTTTGACAGTTATTTGTTTCAAGGAATTTCTGATACAAAGCTATGTTATAAAAATCCAGAAAGTGTTTATTGTATGGAAATTTAACAAGGCACTGAGAGAGGCTCTCCTGTCTACCCCTCCTCCCAAATCCTTCTAATAATGTGATCACTCTTGTTATTTTACTATAGAATTTTGAAGAAAATTGGATTTGACTTGAAAATACTTACCTGATCTTCTAAAGGACAGATTGTGAAAATATCCTTAAAATATTTTAGAAGTTTATAATTATCAAATAAATATACCAGACAAAAGAAATTTATTTATACTTGGTACTGTTTATTATTAGCAATTTTATCAGCAATTAGCAATTAATTGTTTATTAAAAGCAGTTGGCACTGTTTATTATCAGTATTAATAACGACCACCAGAGGTACCAACTGTATTCCAAACAGCTCCACAAACATTTTGTGTACTTTATATAAGTAAATATAACTGAAGGCTAGGAAAGTAAACACAATTGACCCTTGAACAATACTGATATGCATGGGTTCATGTATATGAGCAAATTTTTTCAGTTAATATAGTATATCACTGTACATTTATTTTTTCTTATGATTTTAATAGCATTTTCTTCATATCTTCTAGCTTACTTCATTGAAGTAATATAATATATAATACATATAACATATAAAATACATGTTGATCAATTGTTTATGTTACTAGTAGGTCTTCCCATCAATAGAAGCTAGTAGTAGTTAAGTTGTAGGGACTCAAAAGTAATACATCAGTTTCAACTACATAGGGAGTTGGTGCCCCTATTCCCTGAGTTGTTCAATGGTCAACAGTGCTGCCCTCCCCCTTTTAGAATCTGGAAAACTGAGTATTATTTTTTTTTTTTTGGAAAACTGAGTATTATTAAGAAAATTACTGAGACCCAGTTTTTAACTTGTTTTGCTTAAAGACCAATGTTGCAGTTAAGTCACCTCTTTGACCAATCATGAAGTGTAATATGAAATATTCCTGTGTATTTTTTTTATTTAAATTCTATTAGCCAACATATAGTATATTGTTAGTTTCATGTGTAGTGTTCAATGATTCATCAGTTGCATATAGCACCCAGTGCTCATCCCAGCATGTGCCCTCCTTAATGCCTCTCACCCATTTACCCCAGGGCATGCACACGCTGTCATTGCTTGATGGGAAGAATAGTCTTTTAAGTTCCTACACCACGTATAAAAATCATCGCATTTACATAAACAAAACAAATGTGGATGCTAAACTAAGTTGCAGTACAAGACAAGGGAATAAACAACAAAGAAATGACTTTAATGCAGTATAATAAGCATACATTAGTTTAGAATTATTTGCAACTGTAGCTCCAATTTTGTATGAAGGCAGTATTCTAGTAGTCAGATGGACTAATCGAGATACAAAGCATCCTCAATTCTAGTATTTATCCCTGCATAGGGCTTTAACACTAATGATGACAGTTGTACATTATAAGAGGCCCTCCTGCTCCAAAACTCAGCAGGCTGGTGTGCTGTCTCTCTGGGCAATCTGCAAACTCTTCTGTTAAGAATTAGAAAGGACAAACTCCTGTAGAGGTAATTGCTATTCCTCACCTCACCCAATGAACACCAGCTTCCCAGAGTGAGAATAATGGTTTTCAGGTTCTTTCGAAGCCCAATTCTCTTGAACATGGAGAGGATGTTTTATTGAGATGAATGATACTTTGGGTCTCCGTTGGGGGGGGGGCGGGGAAATGCATTTGCTGACTCAGCAAAACTGTCTTTTAGATCCATTGTGTGCAACTTTATAATATTTAAAAGAAATGGACAACTTTAAATTTCTTCAGAGACCATGGATTACAAATATCTAAACATATGTGTTAAAACTAATTGATAAATAGTTCTATTATAGATTCCCAACTGTATTTAAAATAATGTCTTAAAAACAATATTATTTTAAAAGAGTATAAGAGTACATTTTAAGGCTTTTATATGATAATATTAACAAGACCTTGGAGATTTCATGTTATTGGAACACTGGCATCTTCTTTCTTTCTTCTACATGTAATACAGTTTAATTTATTTTTTAAAAGTATGGTTTTAAATGATTATTTCTGATTATAGGTTATCAGTCTTTTCTTGTTCAATACATTCTTTTTCAAGTAAAAAGCTTATAGATGTACATATAGATTTTGATCTAGTTAGGTAGCAAACTGTATATTAATGGCACAAGAAAGTACAGGTTTAATTAAATTCTCACCTAGTTTTTATACATCTCACAAAAAATGGTTACTGCTGTTATAACCTTTTAATACCTTACATATTCTGCAAGCCCCAAGACCAATGATACTTTCACCAAACCACAAGATATTTCGTTGTCCTGCCTAGTTATCTTCATACCATGCTGTTGGTATTTCTATTATCACAACCATTTTAGCCCTACTTGCCATTGGCAATTGTATGGCTAAGTTGTTATTCTCTGCTGACACACTCAACACACACACACTTGAGCGCGCGTGCACACACACACACACACACACACACACAGAGTTTATAGAGGGATCTATCTTTTGTCCCTACTTACTGGGATATCATTGACATAGCATAAATTATAGGGTGCACAATGTAGTGATTTGATGCATATATATATTGAGAAATAATCACCATGGTAGGGTTATTGAATACCTCTGTCGTCTCACATAACTATCAATTCTCTTTTGTGGTGAGAACATGCAAAATCTACTCTCCTGGCAACACTTAAGTATGTCATACCATATTGTTAACTGTAGTCATCATGCTGTACATGAGATCCCCAGGCTTATTAATCATATAACTGAAGTCCGTACCCTTTGACCGACATCTCCCCATTTGTCTCCTTCCCATCTTCTGGAAACCACTGTTCTACTCTCTGTTTCTATGGCTCTTTTCATTGATTAATGATGTTGAGCATCTTTTCACATACCTGATGACCATTTTTATGTTGTCTTTGGAAAAAATGTCTTTTCAGTTCCTCTAGCCATTTTGAATATAATTATTGGTTTTTGAGGTTTATTTGGCTATTAAATTACATAAATTTCTTAATATATTGAATAATAACCCCTTATCAAATATGTGACTTACAAATATTTTCTCCCATTCTGTAAGTTAGCTTTTCATTTTGTTGACTATTTCTTTCTCTATGTGGAAGCTTTTTTATTTCTATGCAATCCTACTTACTAATTTTTGATGTTGTTGCTTGTGCTTTTGATATATCGAAAAAAAATATGTTGCCAAGATCAATAGGAAAGATATTTTCACTGTATTTTCTTCTAGGAATTTTATGGCTTCAAGTCTTATGTTTAAGTTTTACCCATTTCAAATTAATTGTTGTGAATGGTATAAGCTACAGATGCTATTTTATTATTCTGCATATGATTGTGTTGTTTCCCCAGTACCATTTATTGAAGAGAGTATCCTTTCCCCATTAAGCATTCTTGGTTCCCTTGTTGAATATTAGTTGACCTTTCATGCAAGGACTTATTTCTGGGGTCTTGATTCTGTTCCATTGGTCTGTGTGTCTATTTTTATGCCAGTACAATACTGTTTTGATTACTATAGCTTTGTAATATAGTTTTATGAGGAAGTGTTACACTTCCAGCTTTGTTATTCTTTCTCAGTAATGCTTTGGCTAATAGGGTTTTTGTTGGGTTGATGTGAATTTTAAGATTATTTTTCCTATTTCTATGAAAAATGACACTGGAAATTTGATTAATCATTGCATTGCATCTTTAGATAGCTTTGGGTAATATGGACATTTTAACAATGTTATTTTTTTCCTGTATTGAACACAGAAATAAGAATATCTTTCCATGAGTTTGTGTCTTCTTTCATTTCTGTCATCACTATTTAGACTTCTCAGTTTATAGATCTTTCATTTTTTTGGCTAAATTTATTTCTAAGTGCTTTATTATTTTTCTTATACTATTGTGAATGGGATTGTTTTCTTTATGTCCTTTTCAGGTATCTTGGTTTTTGTGTATAGAAATGCAACTGATTTCTGTATGTTTTGTAGCCTACAACTTGACTGAATTTGTTGGTTAGTTCTAATAGGTTGTTTTTTGTTTGTTTGCTTTTAGTGAAGGCTTTAGGATTTTCCAATAAAAGATTACATCATCTTTATACTAATATGATTTTACATCTTTCTTATTAAATTGGTGCATTCTATTTCTTTTTCTTACCTTATGGCTCTGGATAAGACTTCCAGTACTATGTTGAATAAAAATGATAAAAGTGGATATCTTCATCTTGTTGCTGATCTTAGAGGAAAAGCATTTACCCTTTAACCATTGAGTATGTGTTACAAGATTATCATATGTGTCTTTTATTATGTTGAGGTATATTCTTTGCTACCCAGTGTGTTGAGAGTTTTTAACATGAAAGGATGCCATATTTTATAAAATGCGTTTTCTGCATCTACAAAAATGGCTATATCATTTTTAACATCCTATTAATGTGGTATGTCACATTTATTGATTTGTATATGTTGAAACATCCTTGTATCACAGTAATAAATCCCATTTGATCATAGTGCATGATCCTTTTAATGTGCTATGAGATTATATTTGCTAATACTTTGTTAAAATATTTGTTAAAATATTTTGCATCTACATTTATCAGGGAAGTTGACCTGAACTGGTGTTTGTTTGTTTGTTTGTTTTCTTGTAGTATTTTCATCTGGCTTTTGTATCAGAGTAATACTGGTCTTGTAACATGAGTTTTTGGAGTATTCTCTCCTTTCTAACTATTTGGAAGAGTTTGAGAATGATTGAAATTAATTCTTCACTTAATATTTGATATAATTCACCAGGGAAACCATCTGGAGCTGAACTTTTCTTTGGAGATTTTTGGTTACTGATTCAATCTCCTTACTTGTATTGGTTTATTCAGATTTTCTGTTTCTTCATAATTCAATCTTGGAAACTTGTATGTTCCTAAGAATTTATCCATTTCTTCTAGGTTATCCAATTTGTTGCTGTGTAATTCTTCATTGTAGTCTTTGATAATCTTTTATATTTCTGTGGTATCACTTTTAATGTCTCCACTTTCTTTTTTTTTCTTTTTTAATTTTTTGAGGCTTCTTTCTTTTTTTTCCTTATCCTCACTTGGCTGAAGTTTTGTCAATTTCATGTATCATTTATGTAAACAACTCTGAGTTTAATTAATCTTTTCTATAATTTTCCTGATCTCTGTTTCTTTATTTCCTGTTCTGATCTTTGTTATTTCTGTATAGCTAATTTTGGGGTTAACTTGTTCTTCTGTTTCTAGTCCTTTGAGGTGTACAGTTGGTTGTTTATTTGTGATGTTGTTTCTTCTCCTCTTCCTTCTCCTCCTCCTTCATCTTTAAGTAGGCTCAACTCTGGTTATGGAGCCCACACAGGGCTCAAACTCATGACTCTGAGATCAAGACCTGAACTGAGATCAAGAGTCAAACCCTTAATGGACAGAGCCACCTGGGCATCCCTGTATTTTCTTAACATAGTTGTTTATCACTACAAACTTCCCTTTTAGAAATACTTTTAATGAATCCACTAAATTTCAGTAAGGTCGTTTTTGTTTGTTTCAAGTTTTTTTTCTTTTTTTTTTTTTTAATTTTAATTTCTCTTTTTGTTTCTTCTTTGGCCCATAGATTTTTCAGGAGTATGTTACTTAGTTTCCACGTATTTGTAAATTTTCCTGTTTCCCTCTTGTTATTGACTGCAATTTTCTACCATTTTGGTAGGGAAAGATACTTGGTATGATTGCCAAGACTTATTTTATGACCTATCATATGACTTATCCTGGAGAATGCTCTATGTGTGCTTGAGAATAATGTGTATTCTGCTGCTCTTGGATAGGATGTTTTTATATGTCTGCTAGGTCCATTTGGTCTACAGTATAGTTCAAGTCTAATATTCCCTTATTGATTTCCTGTCTGGATGATTTATCCATTGTTGAAAGTGGGGTATTGAAGTCTGCTTACTATGATCATATCGTATGTTTCTCCTTTACATCTGTTAGTATTTTCTAGTATATTCTAGTATGCTTTCTAGTATATTCTAGTATATTCAGAAGTTGGGTGCATACTTATGATTATTACATCTTGATTATATGATCACTTTGTAATTATATGAACTTACTTGTTTCTTGTTACCATTTTTAGCTTGAAGTCTGATGCTTCTGACACAAGCATAACTACCCCTGCTCTCCCGTGGTTTCTATCTGCATGAAATCTCTATTTCCATCTTTTCACCTTGAGCCTATGTATGCCCTCAAAGCTGGAGAGTGAGTGAGTCTCTTGTAGGCAGCATATAGCTTGATCTTTGTCTCTCTTTTTTCTTTTTTTTTTTTCTTTCTCTCTCTTTTTTTTCCCCTCCCATTTAGCCACTCTATGCCTTTTAATCAAAGAATTTAATTCATTTACATTAAAATGTATTATTAAATGTAAGAACTGATTAATGCTATCTTATTGTTTTGTAATTAACCTTTTCCCTTTCTCCCTCTCTGCCTCCTTTGTGAATTGATGATTTTTTGGTGTTTTGCTTTGATTCCTTTTTCTCTATCTCATGTGTATTATTGGAGGTTTTTGCTTTGTGGTTATTATAAAGCTTACATAAAATATCTATTGATATAATGCTGATACAAATTAACTTTGATTATATGCAAAGTCAATACCATTTTTCCCTTTTTATGTTTTGATGTCACAGTTTACCTGTTTTTGTATTGTGCATTCATCTGTAGTTACAATTATTTTTTTAAAGATTTTATTTGTTTATAGCAGAGAGAGAGATAGAGAGCACAAGCAGGGGGAACAGCAGGCAGAGGGAGAAGTAGGTTCCTCTCCAAGCAGAGAGCCCAATGCTGGGCTCAATCCCAGGACCTTGGGATCATGGCCCAAGCTGAAGGCAGATGTTTAACCAATTCAGTTCTATTTTTAAGATATTTGTCTTTTAATCTTTATATTGAAGCTAAGTCTTTTGCACTCTAGCATATTATAGTATTCAAGTGCTCTGAAGCTGGTAGTATACTTACCTTTATCAATATGCTATTTTCATGCCACTAATTAGTGTCCTTTTCTTCCAGTTTGAAGTACATCTCTCAGCATTTCATGTGGAGCAGGTCTGGTGATGATGAAATGCCTCACCTTTTTTTTTTTTTTTCCTAGTAAAGTTCCTAGCTTCTCTTCATTTTTGAAGTACAGCTTTACCAGATAGAGTAAGATAGAGTATCCTTGGTTGGGAGGAACTTTTTCTTTCATCACTTTGAATATAATACCCCATTCTCTGAACTGTATCAATCTGCTGAGAAATCTGCTGATAGCCTAAAAAAGATGATCTCTTTATATTAAACTTTTTTCTCTGTCTTTAATTTTTAATAGTTTTATTATAATCTGACTTGGAGGATTTCTCTTTAAGTTACATTTGTTACATTACCTATGACCTTTATGGGCTTGGATATGCAAATCTCTCCATAAATTTGAGAAGTTCTCAGTCATTATTTAAATAGGGTTTCTGTATTTTCTCCCTCTCTTTTTCTACTCCAGTAATTCGATGATTGTTTCTTTTGATGATACACCATACACCACACAGGGTTTCTTCAGTTTCATTCTTTTTTTCTGTTGTTCTTCTCTGACTGGATAATTTCAAAATTTCTTGCTTCTAATTCACAGATTTTTTAAAAAGTCTTGATACATTCTGCTGTTGATTTTTTTCTGTTGCAGTTTTCATTTGATGTGTTATAGTCTTCCACTCCACAATGTGTTCATTTTCATGATTTCTATATCTGCTAAATTTCTTATTTTGTTCATGTATTGTTTTCTTGACTTCACTATATTGTTTTCTACAGTTTCTTGTAGCCAATTTAACTTGTTTAAAACAACTATTTTGAGTTCTTTATATTTAAATTGCAGATCTCCTTGTCTTTGGGTGTTGTTATCCTTTGGTAGTGTAATATTTCCTTGATTTTCCAAATTTCTTGTAGTCTTGGAATGCTGTCTTTGCATCTGCGATATAATTACCTCCTCCGGTCTTAACCGACTGACCTTAGGAGAGAATTATCCTCTGTTAGCCATGCTATAGATTCTGAGAATTTCTTGGCCCTTCTGTGGATATGCATGCTTCACACATCTTGGTCCCTTTTATGGTAGATTTCTTGACTTTGTATACCTTCTCTTGATCCTGCAACATATCAGGCCAAGTGCTGACAGCCAACCTTTGCTTTCCCAAGGGTAAGCTAAAGCTCAAGTTTGTGGTTTCTTTGTGGTCCACAGATTTAGGCCTGGTTTTATGGATGTTTTCCCTAGTTATTTGCTAAGACTTATTGTCTCTCCACCTCTGTGAACATACAAAGAGAGCTGGACACAGTATGGGGAAGTATTAGGGTGAGACATGTATAGTACTAGGGGTACCTGTGGGTCATTTGAGGGAATTGCAGGTAATGCATCCTGAGCGGCTATAGGCCAGCTTCTTGATGGAGTCTGTGATACATTCAGTCGGATCTGCAGCCCCTTAATGCTCTCCCACAGTCCTGCTTGCGGCTCTCCCAGACTCTTCCACGTCCTCACTGTCTGCAGGGAAGCCAGGCGCTCACTCCCATGCTGTCGCTTTCCCCATGGGAAAATCACAGACTTAGAAGATCTCATTTGAAACTGAATTGCACCATTGTGAAGCAAGGATGTCTTGGATAAATTCAGACTGTTCTTCTTACCTTCTTCAAAGTGTCTACATTCATTGTTTTTGTTTGTTTGTTTTTGTTGTTGTTGTTGTTGTTTCCGTGGTATTGGAGCTTCTCAGCTGGAAATCTGGACTTCCACAAAGACTCTCTTATCTGTGGGTATTGTCCAAAAACAGTATTCTCCAGGGGCTCCTAGACAGTGGCTGACAGGGGGTGAAGGCACTGATGGGCTACTGCAGGGTTCCCACCTGTGACTGAGGTTTGCAGGGCAGTCACCCAATGTATGCATAGGTGTCACTCCACCCACATCCCTTGGTGTGTGGTGCTAAGCCTCACAGTTACCAGAGACACTTTTGCCATGACGGAAATCAAACCATTGTTGTTGAGGGGGATTACTGAAAATAACACCTTTTCACCCATGTTGCTGATGTCACTCTAGCTTCTATCTTAAATTTAGACATTAGTTTTCTTGCAGCCTAGCCTGTCACCAGATACTCTACGATACTTTACAAAAGTTAATGCTATTCGTTATTCTATGTACAAATGTCAAAGGAGTCGGCAGCATAAATGCTATATATTTGTCAGCAGATATTTAGTGTTTTCCATAAAATTTCATCAGTTTCTATTTTTGTATGAGTGCTTATTCCTTTCTTTCTTTGGTAATGTTTGGTCACTCCCATCTGGCATTTTATGTATTTATATATTTTTAACAAGATCTAATTCAGTTAAAAAATCTCTTAAATTCATCTACATGTCTATGCTGCTCAAAAGGAGAAAAAAAAAAGTATTCCTATAGTTTGCCCCAATAAATCTTGTTAAATGGCAATATAATCTACCTAGAGTTGTTTGGTTGATTGAAAATGATCTTAGTTTGATTTTAAAATATGCTCTTTATTAAGAGGGTTTTGAAGGGGCGGGGGGTGGGAGGTCGGAGTACCAGGTGGTGAGTATTATAGAGGGCACAAATTGCATGGAGCACTGGGTGTGGTGCAAAAATAATGAATACTGTTATGCTGAAAATAAAAAATAAATTTTAAAAAAAAAGCAAAAAAAAAGAGTTTCAATATTTGAAATGTTGATTCTAAATTTGTTCAATTCAACTAAAGAAAAAGACAAAAATGTGGTTATCACTATATTTTGGGAGATACAGTAAAATAAAATTGAAGACAGTTTGATATCTTGAAAGTAATTTCAATTAAAATGTAAGAAAGAGTTGTCTTTTTTAAAAAGTGTTCAGAAAAAAATAGTTACCCAGAAATAAGTTTCCTGCTTACCTCCATGAAAGGTAACTCTAAGGGAAATTGCATTCATGTTGGTTATGTCTGAGTATACTTCACAGCCAGAATTTCAATTACTAAGGACCTTGTATTAATGAGCCAGGAGAAAACTGTCAGTTAGAGAAAAGAAAAAAAAAAGAAAAAAAGAAGTGAGTCGACTAAAAGTATCTCTTTTCTCATGCTTCCTCTATGTATGGGAAGAATCAATTTGCTTTCATCTTAATCCCAAATAGAAGGAGCAATTGACTTTGGGGAAATCCTGTAAAATTTATTGCTGACAGCATGTTAGAGAGTACTTTCTAAGGATGACAGAACACATGAATTGATTTTGCTTCCAGTGACACCAGGATAACTGATTCTCTCAATCACATAGCATAGCTCTGAGGTTTGTTGTCACTTCTTCCTGCAGTTTGAAAGGTTTATATCAAATATGTGGGAGGACAATTTGAAAGGAGATATCCAATCTGGTACTTAATTAGTATGACATATCCAACTGCCATTGCCTATATTTAGATAACATACAGATAGTCTAATAAATATATAAGAAAGAACATGTTTGCTTAAATATAATAACAGTATTTAAACACTAGCAAATATATGAGTGGACAAAATAATGTATTTATTCTTCAACTATTAATTAAAGTCAATTTTGATAAAAGATAATTTAAGAAAAATTCACCCTTATTAAATGATATTGTATACCCCTCAACTTTACTTTGTATAATATACAAATGCATTTAATTATTAAATACAGTGGTTGATCTTAGAAGACTAAATTTTTCTTGGGTAAACAATATTTATATCTTGTCACTTTCATGGAGTGTGTATGTGCAGATATATATGTATATACATTTATATATGTATGTATTTACACACACATAGTTTCATTACATATACTGATACACATGTTTTGTATATTATGTTATATTATTATATGCTGAAATGTATACAAATATACATTCACAATCATTTAGACAGGTACATATACATATAATCAGTTTTGTATATGCATATATTATAAAGTAATTTCAAGTACCTTTGATGAGGCAGGGATGTTTTAGCTACATAATACAAGAGAAGGAACAGAATATTATAGATATTTTGCTACTTTTCCTCCTCACTTTTATATCTTCCCTCAAAAGAAAAAGAAAAGAAAACACACCCCCCCCAAACAGACACACACACACGCACACACACACAATTCACAGGAATCAAAACCAGGATCAAAATACAGACATTTTATTTTTAAAGACCTCTGTAATAGATTGTAAGTGAACCTCATCCTATTGTCTCAAAGTTTTCACAGAGGCTGCTAAATAAAGGCTGAGGAAAAAACAATAGTGCCCTATTTTATCACCCTCTAATTAGAAGTAAGAGATGTCTATATATTACTTCCAAAAGGTATGATTCAAGAGTCGTTTGGTGAAGATCATCCAGTTACAAACCTGCATCCTCTAAGAGAGGTGGTGGTTGAAAATGTGGACGACAGGACCTTATTAAAGAAATTCGACAGGCTACTGCCCACCAACCACTTCTTCCCATTCCGTCTTGGGCAAAGGCATGAAATGCTTCTCCTCACCCTTAAGCCAAATAAAGGAGGGTCCAAGGTAGTCACAGCAAGTGAGTCATGGGCTTACTGTAGCTTGAGGACCCTGGAGACCAGTAGGAGAAGGTACACAAGCAAAGGCTAAAATGGCAGAGAGAAAAAAAACAAAACTTTACTCATTGCAAAATGAATATACATCAGTGACAGCAAAATACACAACCTTGGGAATCTTGCTCGAGAGTACTGACTGAAAATTTAAAATCAATCTCCATGAGGAAAGTGTTAGGTTCACTGGACCTAAAGGATACGAGAGAAGTGTTAAATGAGGTGCTGAAGAAGCTGTGGGCATCATCTATGTCACGGTGGTCACACAAAGATGAAGCCTGGGAAAGATCCAGCAAGGGTCTATCAGTGATGAGAGGGTACCAACCCAAGATTATAGCTAACTCTTCCATGTATGATTTGTTGCTTTTAGTAAATCCTCCCTTTTATTTGGGTCAGATTCTGGAAGGGTTTAAAATAACAGCTGACTAGGAAGTAGGAAAAAAATGATACAGCAGGAAGAATCCAACTAGTTCATGCCCCACTGGAGGCTTATTGGCCTTGGATTGATCCAGACTTGGGGTCTGCTATCTGGACCAGATTACTGTTATGTAATTAATATGGGTCTGGAATTTCTATGCCTAAGCAGGGTACTATTTATAAAATATATTACATGGTGTGCCTGAAAAGCTATGTCTGAGGTTTAACCAAGAGCACTAAAAAAAAAAAAAAAAAAAAAAGGATTGGTCCACAAAACAGATATAAAGGGATGATAGGAATAAAAGTAGTTTGGTTTCTGGTTACAAGCAAACCAAATCTAGATCTTTTCAAAATCCATTGTCCAAAAGTATGAAACCATTTAAATATTTAGCAACTTTCCTTGTAAAGAAATGTATTCTTTTATCAAAATTTTAAGAGAATATATTTCTAATCTTAATTGTAGATGTACTTTCCCCCTGCCATGCCTAATACCTCCTTAATTCATACACCAGCATGCTTCATGGTACTCTGAATTGTTGTGTTACATGTGGTCTCAGAATTTTCTATCTGTATTCCCCACTTTCTCCAAACTAGTATTTAAAAAAAAAAAAATCAGGGCGCCTGGGTGGCTCAGTGGGTTAAGCCGCTGCCTTCGGCTCAGGTCATGATCTCAGGGTACTGGGATCGAGTCCCACATCAGGCTCTCTGCTCAGCAGGGAGCCTGCTTCCTCCTCTCTCTCTCTCTGCCTGCCTCTCTGCCTATTTGTGATCTCTCTCTGTCAAATAAAAAAAAAAAAATCAGAGTCCAGTCATTTCAGTTTTGTTTCATAAACTCCAATCTTTACCTCTCCCTGTCCTCCAGCACCTTCAGAATATAAGCCATACTTCTTTATAGCACATATTGGGCACTTTGTGATCTGTTTCTTATTTACCTTTTGGGGATCATGTGTGGCATCACTGAATAAACTTCTCCAACATTTCCTCCAAAATATCATGCCTATGCATCTGTTTATAAAATAAGAGTTCGACTGCATGATTCTTTCTGCCATATTCTTTACTTGCTAATGTCTACTTTTCCATTAGAATTGGTCTTAGACCAATGGTCTAACTGGTGATTTCCTTGAAAGCCCTCCCCAAACATTTTTTCAGCCATCACTCTGAGCTATATCTCCCTGTTAACCTCCTGCCAGTTACTGTCATATCACTAGGTCTGTCCTAAGGAAGTAATAAATTAAATAGTCACTGGTAATAACATGAAAATTGCCAGTAAAATAAAGCTTCTAAAGAAAATTATATTTAATCATTTGCTTTCATCAACATGTGAATTTAATGAAAATGTTAAAAGAGGAAATAAAATATAAGTAATGAAATTAGTGATAAATCCTAACTACCAAATAAAAGGCTGGTATCTTTCACTGTATGAAAAACTGTATAAATTGTTAAGAGCATGAATGACATGATAGCTAGTATTCATAAAATGCCTACTTAAATCTCAGGTAAGTTTTATAAACTTAAAAAGAACTTTATATAAATTTTCAAACCTCTTATTTTTATTTTTCCATTCCCTATATGAGGAAACTGCTCTTCTGAGGGGTTAAGTGAATTCACAGAGCTAATAAACAAGCAAGACAAAAAGCTATCCCCTTTTCTGTCTGATTCTGAAACTCTTGCAGTTAACTTCTCGATTTTAAAAAATAATCTTTATCACCCACAATTCTTATTTTTATTATATCTTCTTTTCATAGGCTTTTCTCCCCTCAAATAAAAACGGAAATGCAGATGGATGCTTTTAGCTTAATTCCTAAATGTGCTCACTGTTCTCCTCATCACAGATTATGGAAGCAAACAAAGTTTTACCTTATAATTTGGATAAGGCTCACACAAAATTTCCATTTGGGGCAGAGTTTTAGATGAAATTCTGTCTCTGGTTTATGTTTTCTTATTCTTTCTCAACATCCTGACACTTTCTTGAAAGAAGTTGAGTTTTTGTGCAGCTGCTATTGATGGGGTATTCTGACCTCTAAACAATTACAGTGCTCTCACAGAGGGCCTGGTCTTTCTATCCTGATATTTGTAATGATTTTTTTTTTTAAGAACTACATATACAACTAGCTATGGATAAATGTCTTTGACAAGAAATTCAATTGAAATACTTTTGAAATTTTGAAATACTTTTTTTTAATTTATTTTTTTTAACCAGAGATATTTTCTGGCAACTTTATTCCTCCAAAATTTTCTGGAAAATACTGCCTTCATGTATTCATTCTTCCTACATTGATTTAGAAAGCATATAATACAAGGATAACATAAAAGGGTGCTTCCATATTTGTTACTGTTAATTTTTAGTTGATCTTGTTGGAAGACTCTTTTTTTGTTTTATGATTACAAACATATTGCTAAACAAAGGCTTTTCTATGTTGACATGCAAAAATTTCTAAGAGGTATTAGTGTTAGTATTTACTATGAGGATTTTTTTTAATATGTAGGTTAGAACAAGTGGTTTACTGATTTGCTTGTCATAGGTATTTTTTCCTGCCATAATTGAAAACTCGAGAAAATTTTTAGATTAAGAAAATATCTGGAGGGTGAATAGTAAGTCATTTTGAATTCTTAAGTTAGCCTCTGCCATAAAACTATCTTGCTGAAAAAATAAGTAATATATGCAAATGCATCAAGAATATATAACTAAAGTCACAAAATAAGGCAAATATTTTTATTACATTTAAATATGCATACATTTTTTCTAACTTAAAAATAAATTCCCCATGTACAAAATGTAATTTATTGTGAAGATTAAGAAAGAAGGAGAATATTTGTAGTCATTAAACTAAAAGTGTTATAATGTTAGCTCAAAACCAAGATTTTTTTCTTTAGGATCCTGTAAGTCCTCTCTAACATACAAAAATCCTTTTGGAGATTTTCTTTATCTCTACTCCCCCACTCCCTCCACCAACTCAAAAGTATGTAATCAATCACTCCTTAAAGTGCAGCTCTTTCTGCCCATCGATCCTGTCCCTGTCCTTTAATAAAAGAACTCTTTTGCATCAATAACAACAACAACACCTTAAGGATTTTTTTCTTGAAATAATTATTAAAATGATGAAGAAAAGGGACACCTGATTATAAAATAATTTTTCATCAAAGATATATATTTTTTATTATATGTGCTGCCGAAGCGAGCACAAAGATATATATTTTTTATTATTACTATTTATAAGAACACCAGATTAAGAGATTTTATGTACAAATGATGTGAGCATCAGTAGAATAGCGAAGGGGTAAAATAGGAAAGAGGAAGATTTAATTAGGCAGAGATGTATTTGGTTCAAAAGCTAAATCTGAAAAGAAACAACAAACCAAACAAAATGTGAAAATTAATTGGTAATATTTACTTAATAGACCTTCCAGAATGTCTGATCTGATTTCTTCCCTTTATAATTAAGACACTAAATACACAAGGCATTTAGCTGAGATATGTTTAAATATGGTTCTAGAATCCAAGACTCTATTCAAATAGATAGTTTGAGAGTTCTGTCAGCAAGTTTCTTTAAACACATCACATCTCCCTCTCTGAACATAATAATAATAAATAATCAATAAATACAAATAAATAAAAATAATAAAACACATCACATCATCTTTTTCTGCCTGCACACCTCTATTTTCATCTAACAAAAATAGTTTATTGATTTTCTCAACTTTCTTATACTGATAAGTTAAGCTAAGATTTTCAGACATGTTGGATGGACGCCCCCCCCCCAGTCTCCTAATGGTGTATCATCAACAGTGGAAATCTAGTACAAGTGAACTCAGGAACAGAGCAAGTCTTGTGTGATCAATCTGCGGCTTGGCTGGGTTGGCCTAGGTTTTCAGGCACACTGACCTCTAATTTCCTGGACCAGTTCCCTGATTAAGTGCTGCTGGAGAGAGGAGATTGCTGCTTCTAAATTGCCTCTGCCTGCTTGGGTCTGGCCTTTGGGACCCGCTACAAAGCCATCCTTAAATTACATCTATCTCTAATTGCCTAAGGGATTCAAAATTTTGCATTTCTTGCTATTAAGTTAGGAATGTCAGAAAGAACCATAACACCTCTAACTTTATCTTGTGAGACCACATTTCTTTCCTGGGGAGGTGGGTTATAAATATGCCCAAATCTGCGATTAATTGAAATTAAAAACAAACAAAAACAAAAACAAAAAACTTGCATAAATGTTTTTCAGTAACTCCCTTTTATTATTCTTACTCTCAGCTAAGAGCATTTTTAAATGTTTTATTTAATTTTTATTTTAGTTTTCCTAATCTTGAACCTTTTTATAAGTGTTTATTTTGACTCTAATTGGTTAACATACAGTGTTCTATTAGTTCCAAGTGTACAATATAGCAACTCAGCAATTTCCTCCGTCGCCCAGCTCTCATCAGGACAAGTGCATTCCTTAATTGCTGTCACCTAGTTCACCCATCCCACCACCTACCTCCCCTCTAGTAACCATCAGTTTGTTCTGTATAGTGAAAAGAGTCTGTTTTGTGGTTCGCATCTCTCTCTTTTTCTTTATTTGCTCCTTTTTTTTTTTTTTAAAGATTTTTTATTTATTTATTTGAGAGAGAGAGACAGTGAGAGAGAGCATGAGCGAGGAGAAGGTCAGAGAGCGAAGCAGACTCCCCATGGAGCTGGGAGCCCGATGCGGGACTCGATCCCGGGACTCCAGGATCACGCCCTGAGCCGAAGGCAGTCGTCCAACCAACTGCGCCACCCAGGCGTCCCTTTGTTTTGTTTCTTAAATTCCATATGTGAGTGAAATTATATGGCATTTTTCTTACTTTCTAACTCACTTATTTCACTTAGCACGATATTCTCTAGCTCCATCCATGTTGTAAATGGCAAGACTTCATCCTTATGACTGAGTGAAATCACACTGTATCTATGTACCACTTCTTGATCCATTCATACATCCATGGACACTTGGGTGCTTCCGTATCTTGACTATTATGGATAATGCTGCTATAAACATAGGGATGCATGTATTCCTTTGAATCAGTGCTTTTGTATTCTTTGGGTAAATACCCACTAGTATGACTCCAGGATCATAGGATAGTTGTATTTTAAACTTTTGAGGAACCCCCACACTGTTTTCCAGAGTAGCTGCTCCAGTTTGCATTCCCACCAACAGTGCATGAGTGTTCTTTCTCCATATCCTCATGAACACTTCCTAAGGAAGAGTATTCTTTTTATCTGCAAATCCAGTATTTTCCAGTCAGAAAGTTTTCACCTTTACCTGTTCCTCATCCGTCTTTTCCTCTTCTCCTTCTATCTTTGAATATGGAATGTTCTGTATTTTATCACCTTTAATGATTTTATTTTCATTTACAAAATACTGGAAAATTTCCCCTATATCAACCTTTCTCTCTTGTTCTGTGCTTTTTAAAACTCTTCTCTGTTTCAACATTTTTACATCATTTATTTAATTTGGATTTTAATTTGGATTTACAGTACCGATGCAGTAGGTTATTGCCTTTAGATTTTAAATTTAATGTTTTAATGTATTTATTTATTTTATGAAGAGAGAGAAAGAGAACATGTGAGTCGGGACAGGGGCAGAGGGAGAGACGGAGCCCCCAAGCAGACTCCCCACTGAGCACGAAGCCCAACACAGACTCTATCCCAAGGCCCCGAGATCATGACCTGAACTGAAGCCAAGAGTTGGATGCTCAATTCACGGAGCCCCCCAGGTGCCCCAATTTTTAATTTAGTTCAGACTCAGTAATTAATTTTGTGTTTTTGAAATGTATTTTTCTTCATATAAAACCACATATTTTTTTAAAGATTTTATTCATTTATTTGACAGCGCAAGTAGGCAGAGAGGCAGGCAGAGAGAGAAGAGGAAGTAGACTCCCTGCTGAGTAGAGAGCTTAATGCAGGGCTCGATCCCAGGACCCTGGGATCATGACCCAAGTCCAAAGGCAGAGGCTTAACCCACTGAGTCACCCAGGTGCCCCTAAACTATATTTTAATTTTTATTCCCGTTCTTTATCTTAGCAAATGACAAGTCTGTTCCAGTTCTTCAGGGCAAAAACAAACAAAATAATGAAACAAACAAACAAAATAGCAAAACAAACAAATATCATTCTGAGGTTTCCCTTCTCCTATACCTTGCCGCCAATTCACCAGCAAATCTCACCACCTCTAACTTCATTATATATATCCTCATTCCAGTTACTTCATTTTCCCTGTATTTCTTCTACAGGCATACCTCAGAGATACTGCAGCTTTGGTTCTGGACTATTGCAGTAAAGCAAGTTGATGAATTCTTTTTTTGTTTTGTTTTGTTTTGTTTTGTTTCCTAATGCATATTATACTGCATCCAGTCTGTTATCTATACAATAGCATTATGTCTTAAAAATGCAATGTATATGCATTAATTAAAAATACTTGATTGCTAAGGGAAATGCTAATGATCACCTGCATTTTCAGGCAGTTACAATCTTTTCATTGGAGGAAGGTCTTGACTTTGTTGAGTGCTGACTGACCATGGTGTTGGTTGTTGAAGGTCTGGGTGACCGTGGTAACTTCTTAAAATAAAACAACAGTTTATCTTTATATAGCCTATTGCTTACATTTTTAAATGACAGTTGTCAACAATGAATAGTTATCACATTCAAGCCCTGTTCAAAGTATTTTCCATTTCACCTCATTTTAGCATCTCAGTAATATAATGAAAACGATACTGCAGTTAAGTGTCTGCCTTCTGCTCAGGTCATAATCCCAGGGTCCTGGGACTGAGACCCACATTTCGGGGGAAGGGGGGTGTCCCTGCTTCACAGGGAGTCAAATTTTCCCTCTCCCTCTGCCCCTCCCCCTGCATCCTCTCTCTCACTTTCACATGCCCCCTCTCTCTCTTTCAAATAAATAAATAAAATCTTTTTTTAAAGTATTTTTTTCCCAAAGATGTTAAGTATTTAACCAAGTTCACAAAGGCTTAAGTAAAAGATCCGATTCTCATTTTAGAGAACAGATTTTTCGTATGCTAAGCCAGCCTGAAATTGTCTTGAGTACACAGATGACTTCTCTTTGGGTCTGTACACTATTCATCTGAAAGCTGTTGAAATCCCTTGCCAAGATCAGAAGTTGAAACTGGTTTGATATAAACTAGCATTACTGTGTTAGAGGTTCAGTAGCCTTAGGAAGCAAAGATACTACTGGGACCAGCAAATCTGAACAAAGGGAACAGATGTATGATTTTTTTTTCCTGTTTACCCCCCTTTATTTATTTATTTATTTATTTATTTATTTATTTATATTTTTTCGTTTGGGTTTATTGTAATTTTTTTTTTTTTTTGGAAAGGATTCACATACAGAAAAATAACATTTTAGTATCTGGCTTATTGTAACTTCCATGGGATAATTTTATCTAAACTTTTTCATAGCTATGACCCCCAATGTCAGAGAAGAACCTTGAACTCCTCTGCCCAGGAAGAAGGAACAACAGTTCTAATGAGTTACCTGCTTTCTGTTTATTGTGGCTTTGCTAGCTCTAGGCTTCCTGACACAGGTGATTCAGAACGATTTAGCAACACAGCACAAAAACCTGGTCTTAAAAATATTGCTTTCATCCGTCTTATAGCCCCTACTCATTAGAGTTTGTTGGTGAAGTAAAACTAAGACAGTGTTGGTGTGTTTCCTGTGACACGTAGGATTAGGAAAAATGTACACTTTTCCCCTAAGATTTTTCCTATCATTTGGTTTTCAAATTGCATTAAAGATTAACCACTAAAAGCTTATGTTGCTTGGATAGCAGTTTAACAGTGTTGAGTTGATTTTCCCCTCTTAGAACACTTCTTCGGTCAAGTGAGTGGTTTCCTCAATTTGCCACCTTTTCCAAAAGCTACAGCCAGTTATCACTTGCTCAGATTTGGACCTAAATCATGAAGCTGTGTCAAACTTGGTCACTTACCTCTTATCAGTCCAGTTAGAAGGCAAGACACTGGTTTTTTTTTGTTTGTTCGTTTTATTTTTTGTTTTGTTTTGTTTTTAGGCAAGACACTGTTCTAACATGCATAGTTCATGCAAAATATTCAGTAAATCCTTAAATGCACTAAAGAAATGTTTGATCTACATTCAGTTAGCACCCTACTGTAATATTGTCAGGAGAGAGAATAGAGAGGAATATCTTCCTTTAAAATAAGGCAAAAAAGGAATAAATTAACAAAATGGCCCACATGAGCTGCAGAGTCAAACGTTTCTTTTAAATGACATTACGGTTAAGGTAGAGGATTTTATGAAAATGAACAGATTCAGAATTGGCAGGTCTGAGTTTGCATTTCCAGCAAGTTCCCAGGTGCTGCTGTTGCTGTGACTCCGTGCGCCACACTTTGACTATAAAAGGTCTAGAATTTTTGAGAGAAACTATGGTGAATCTTGTTATTTCACTAAATGCCACATTAATGATCATCTTTCCATTTATTAAGTTATTGCTGCATGTAACAGGTGTTTAGTGACAACCTATTATATACCAGGCATTCCCTACAGTGTTTGGTACATGCCAGCAAGCAAAACAGATCTATATCCACGACCACCTGGCTCACAGGCTAGTTGTTGAGGTTAGTAAAGAGAAGATTAGAGAAGACACAATAACAAACATAATAAAAATAAAATTACATATAATTCTAGGAAGTGGTGATTCAAAGGAATAAGAGAAGGGATTAGAACAGACATATGTAATGAGCACTGGGTGTTATATATAACTGAGGAATCACTGAATTCTACCTCTGAAAGCAATAATAGACTATATGTTAATTGAATTTAAATACAATTAAATTAAATTAAAAAAATAAAAAGACGTACAGATCAGGAGCATGGAGACTAGGACCAAACAAAGTATGGCATTATATAAAGCCTCAGGGTTAATATCGGCATTTATAGTATGCCCAATTTAACAGGAATAAAAACAATCTCCCTGGGGAAAAAAAAAATCCACCTGCAATTTGTAGATTTCCAAAAGCTCTATTTTAATTTTCCCCAGAGGAGCAAAGCTCCATTAAGAAAAGAGGCACAGATGGTTTTGATTCAGTCTTTTTCTCTCAGTTTTGCTGGAGAGAAGATGGTATTTATTCTGTCGTTTCTGGCTCAAAGTGAAGAATCACATTGCTTATAAAAGGTAAATCCATAGTCACATAAATAAGATTAAAAAAACCTTCATGCTTGCAAGTTGCCAATAGGAGTGGAGATTCAGCTAAGAATACACATCGTCATGATTTTAGCTTTTTGGTTGTTCTTTTTTTAATGAGTCTGGCAATTCCACAAGCTTGTGTAAGTAGTTTTGTCTTTACAAATGAAATAGCTTGAATTTAATGTGTATTGATAACACATTTTGGAGATTGAAGATAGCAGTGTATATGAAAATTGCTAATCAAACTTTTTACAAGTAAATAATTAAAATGTAAATTATAAATACATTTCTTTCTCAAGATATATCATGTGAACAATTACAAAATTATAATTTTGTACAAATTACAAGCATAGAAATTACAAAACATTGATAAAATTACAATTACAAAACATAAAAAATAAAGTAAAACACTTTCACCAAGAAGATCATTTGAATAATAAAAAATAAGCATTCTCGGTAAAATGTTTGTGCATGGTTTTTGAACCATTAAAGAAGTGATTAGTAAAGATGTGATTAATGTTTATTAATTAAGCCCCAGACCTAGTTGTAAAATCTGTAGCTTATCAGCCTTTTCTGTAGTGTTTACTGCCCTAAGTGAATCAGACTATATAAAAATCAGGGGAGGACTTTTTAACTCAGTAATTGAAAATCATCGATTGAGCCAGGTCTATTTCAGCAAATAGTGGTTTTATGGGTAATATTTCACAATTCATTGGCACTTTACTAAGAGAAAAATTCCTCTTTACTTTTAGGAAATTTTCCCTTGCTGCCATCACCTGTAATAAATACACATTTTGACTAAAAATTAATGGGAATGTCTATTTTTTCTCTGCCAAAGCACATAAAGATGATTGTAACTCTTCAAGGCAATTACTTTGGAGAATTATATTCTGTAAAACCATGTTAAGCTTGTTAAACATATCTGTGAACTCCTCTTTCAAAATCATATTCAGAGATAATTTGTAATGTAAAAGAAAAAAACTGAAGTGGATAAAAGATGGATAGGTACACACACACAGCCTATTTATAAGAATTTATAACCCTTTGGGGGCACCTGGGTGGCTCAGTCATTAAGCGTCTGCCTTTGGCTCAGGTCATGATCCCAGGGTCCTAGGATCAAGCTCCGCATGGGTATCCCTCCTCTGTGGGAATCCTGCTTCTCCCCCTCCCACTCACCCTGCTTGTGTTCCCTCTCTAACTGTGTCTCTATCTCTCTGTCAAATAAATAAATAAATAAAATCTTCACACACACACACACACACACACACACACAGACTTTATAATCCTTTCTTCTTCTTCTTTTTTTTTTTACCCAAAAGTAATTATAATTATTATGATAATTATTCACCTAAATCACTTATTAATTAGATATAGGCTCAAGTTATCACATATGTTTCCACCCATCGAATGCAGCTTCCAAAGATGAAGGACAGTATTATCAAAGGTTTGACGAACACTCAACTCTCATTTCTTGTAGTCTTCAGGGAGTGATTCCATAAAATGAATGAATAAATACAAATAAAAATCACGATAGCAACATCTTTGGCATGAAAACTAAAGCAAAAGAAGACAGGTTTTAGAGTTCCCATATGTATCTGCATTTGTAAATCTTATTTTTATGTAATCTAAAGAGAATCACCTAATGACCAGACCTGTATAGATATCTGATATACTTCAGTCAAAAGAGTAGCCTACAGTAAAATACAAAGTACTTTGCTTAGGTAGGCCTGCAGATCTATGTAAGGAACATGCTACATTTATCCATTGGCTCTAGGAAAACACATATGGCATCAGGAATCAATGGAAAATCAATGAACACTTTTTAGCTAATCCAATCAAGTTATTTGATATTTTGTGCATGTGTCCTCATCAACAAATTAGGAATGATGCATAAATATCCTGTCCTGTCATCTCACAGAGCCATTTTGAGTTGAAAATTAGATTATGTTACAAAGCTTGGTAAACGTCAAACTACTAAACAAATCGTAAGAACAGTGTTCATCCAAGCATCTTCTCTGGGAGAATATTTTCTATAAACTCACTGTATTATCTGGTCATCCTGACACATGATAATATAATAAAAACAGTAAGAATGATGTTAAATTTTGCCTCTGAGTTTGCTTATGCTTTTCTGGGCAGTTTTCTAAGTGCTTTGCATGTGACTTTTTTTTTTTTTTTTTTTTTTTTTAAGATTTATTTATTTATTTTAGAGAGAGATGGAGCATGAGCAGAGAGAGGAGCAGAGGGAGAGGGAGGGGCAGACTCCCTGCTGAGCACCTGTGATCATGACCTGAGCCACTCAGGTCCCCTGTGCATGTTTTTTGTTTGTTGCTTTTTTTTTTTTTTTAAAGATTTTATTTATTTGGCAGAGAGAGACACAGCGAGAGAGGGAACGCAAGCAGGGGGAGTGGGAGAGAGAGAAGCAGGCTTCCCACTGAGCAGGGAGCCCAATGTGGGGCTCAATCCCAGGACCCTGGGATCATGACCTGAGGCGAAGGTAGATGCTTAATGATTGAGCCACCCAGGCGCCCCATTTTTTCATCATTAGACTAATCTATGGCAAGATAAACACTCATAACTCACATTTTCTAAAGGAGGAAACCGAATCAGAGAATTAATTTCCTTAAGACCACACGGTTAATCAGTAAGAATACGATTTGGACTCTATTTAGTCCATCTTCAGAGCCCACGTTTTTAATTGATACATTATTTTCAATACTGTCTTGGTAGACTTCTAGTGTGGAAATGGAAAGGAAAGGAAGCATTATCTTGTACTGTTAGATAGCGGTATTGTTATGTATCAAAATATAGTTAGTTACAAGATCATTCTTTCACACATTATAAATAGTTCTGCACAAATCATGTAATATGATAATTTAGATGAGAGATAACTTTTCCTTTAACTTAAATTCCTGCATACCATTACAAGAATACCTCAGGGAAAAGGGACTTGTCTTGAATTTGACCAATATTTCCAAGTTGCAAGTAAGAAGTTCCTAGAACAGTATAATTATATCCAAGGTCTTCTCACTCATTTCTATCAGAGCCCACATGTTTTGGTAGCCAGAAAATAAATTAAGTATTAATTAGGAGATAAGCCTAATTAGAGATAAATGAGACTCAACACCTCATTTGCTAAATAAAATTTTAAAACCATATTTAAAATTATCCAGATGAAACTCACATGATTATGTAATTTTTTTAAAAGATTTTATTTATTTATTTGACAGAGAGAAATCACAAGTAGACGGAGAGGCAGGCAGAGAGAGAGGGAAGCAGGCTCCCGGCTGAGCAGAGAGCCCGATGCGGGACTCGATCCCAGGACCCTGAGATCATGACCTGAGCCGAAGGCAGCGGCTTAACCCACTGAGCCACCCAGGCACCCTGATTATGTAATGTTAATAAAAAAGTCACGCAATTTAATGTGTGCACATCTGCTTCAGGACTGTTTTCCGTACCCCTTTGTATTCTGAGTACTTAACAGGTGATAATGCAATCAATGTACTTCATTGAAAGAATTAACTGAATTATTTTGATGATTTGTAATTTGTTAGAATTTGGTTGTATTAACATGCAAAATGCAATCGGAGGAAATAGGCCGCATTTAATATCTGTTGACATATGGAGATGTGGCTGATTCCTTTGCTTCATTATTAATTCTGTTTGTTGGCAAGGCTGCAAAGCAACATTTGAAGGTAATATATAATCTTACTCTGGAGGAAAGAGACATCACAGAGACCAGGATATGTGGGAATTTTCTAATTTTCTTTAGAGTGAGGAGCTAGGTAAGTACACCAGAGGCCAATTATTGCAGTATAGAGAAACACACAACTTTGGGCACTATATAAGACATCACCGTGTTCTTTTACTTAGAGGCCTCCAGCAATCAGAGCAATCTTTGCAGCCTGCTGTGAATCAGCCAGTAGTCAAGGGAAGAATGCGTACACAAAGGCCTGGGTGCACTACAGAACACAGGGAGGGTGGGACACATACAATGAAGTTCGTCTTCTTCCCTAATTGATGGTACCCAAACTCAGCTAAACTAAACAATAGACTTTGAAGTGTTCTATACATGTAAGTTTTAGTAAGTGAGGACCTGGATCACAAGGTGATTAAGTGAAATAATTGAAAAAAAAAAAAAAAAAAAAAAGTCGTATTTAACAGAATGCACGACACATGGAAGGTATTCATAATTATGTATATGTGCACAGAATTAGAGATTAATGAGACTCACGACAGTATATAATAAAGGCCTGGGCGCCTGGGTGGCTCAGTGGGTTAAGCCGCTGCCTTCGGCTCAGGTCATGATCTCAGGGTCTTGGGATCGAGTCCCGCATCGGGCTCTCTGCTCAGCAGGGAGCCTGCTTCCTCCTCTCTCTCTATCTGCCTGCCTCTCTGCCTACTTGTGATCTCTGTCTGTCAAATAAATAAATAAAATCTTTAAAAAAAAAAATAGAAAGTGGAGCCTTGTCATCGTAGGGCGAGGCAGGCACAAGCTTGTGCATGCATCTTAAAGAAACATGCCTGTACATATATTAAATAAATAAATAAATAAATAAAGGCCTGCCGACGTAGTTAGGATTAAAAGAAACTCTTTAAAGGAAAGAGCCTGGGTTTGGAAGTAGCACAGAGGTTTTCTCAATCAGCCAGAAGATCAGAAAGAATGAAGGGAAAATAACTGTACCTTTGGGTGAGAACCTGTAGAAAACATGGTTAAGAGATGCATTTCTAATTGGAATTGCAAACAAACAAAAAAAAAAAAAATGCAAGCCTCTGGAAGTACAGATTAAGATATTGCCAATGCTGAGGCAAACAAAACAAATAGCTTACTATTCTAAATTCTCTAGGGGAGAAATGCAAATCAGAGAATGCTTCTTGAACTGTGAAGTTTCTGACTTGCAAATTTGCTTTGGAAAAAAAAAAGTACATGCTCATCTTTGAACAACTGAAAAACAGAAATGTGTTGTGTTTTTTTTTTTAAAGGCGGATGATAACTATATTGAGAATATGCTATGTAATATATATTATTCTAAGTATTTTCATGAATTAAGTAATGGAATTATACGTTAATGAAATAAAATATATATTGGTGTTTCCATGTTATAATTAAAGGAAGTTAGGCGAGTATGGTGAAGCCAAGGTTTGAATTTAGGCAACTGACTTTAGAGCCCTAGACCCTCAGCCATACCACCAAAATAAGTATGCCATTTTTGCAAACTAGTCTACAAATATAGCTAAGAGAAAATCCCACTGACTAAAGCATGCAATTGATGATAAAAAATGGAGTTCAAAAGAGACAGTAAATTTTTCAAAATATTAAAGGAGAATAAAAATGATTCTTAATTTATTTTTAGGGAGGTATAATTGACACATATTTTTAGCTGTACAACATAATGACTCAACATTGTATATATCATGAAATGACAACCTCAAAATGTCTAGTTGACGTCTGTCACCATACATAGTCACAATTTTTTTCTTATGATGAGAATTTTTTAGATCTACTCTTATCAACTTTCAGTATGCAACACACAGTATTACTAACTATAGTCACATTACACCTCCTTGATTTATTTTATAATTCCCTTCATTTCATCCACCCCCTCCTTCCCATCTCCAGCAACCAACTGTCTGTTTTATGTATGTACAAGGTTTTTGTTTTTCTTTTATTTTAGATCCCACATATGAATGAGATCATACAGTATTTATCTTCCTCTGACTTCTTTCACTTAGTATAATGCTCTTGAGATCCATCCATGTTGTTGCAATGGCAAGATTTCATTCTCTTTTTTTAAAAAATGATTTTATTTATCTTTTTGACAGAGAGAGACATAGCAAGAAAGGGAACACAAGCAGGGGGTGTGGGAGAGGGAGAAGCAGGCCCCCCTCAGAGCATGTAGCCTGATGTAGGGCTGGATCCCAGGACCCTGGGATCATGACCTGAGCCGAAGGCAGATGCCCAAGGACTGAGTCACCCAGTTGCCCAGGCAAAATTTCTTCCTTTTCTTATGGCTAAATGAGATATTTTTAAAATAATCAATTATAAATATAAATTTTAATGAGATTAACAACATGTGGTACTATCTCTGAGTGGTTTTAAACATAGTATTGAGTGATTATTATTGGTATCTCTTTAATATTTCAAAAAGACAATATGATCTTGTCCTCAGTTCTTATAAATTATATTTATATCATTTTAAGACACTTTATAAGCCCTTCAACAAAGCTCTGGATATTTTTGTGGTATATAGCAAAGTTTCTTGACCCAGTCTATAACTTGAAAATAACCTCAGGGTTTAAGAAATGGCTGGTTCAGTGACCTTGTTAAAGTTACTACAAAGGAAATATTAAGAAGTAAAAAAAAAAAAAAAAAAAAAAAATTTACTTTTTAATTCTTTTAAAGTAAAAAAAATACTTTTAAATCAAGGGTTTGAGTAAACAAATTACTGTTACAAAGCAAAGAAAAAATGACAAAAGTAGAAGCATTTTGGAACTCGTATGATATAAAGGAGTAAAATTGAAAAGAACTATGCATGTTGCTTCTTAAATTAACTGAGACTATGCCAAAAATCTCCAATTGATACACCTTCTCAATTATCCACATACATTAAAGATCTCAGGCTTATGACTTACTAGTGCTTTTGTTTGATGCTCTCTCTTTAGTTAATTCCTTTTAGAATTATTTCTGAAAGGGAAATACTGCCAAGTGAGATGTGTAAACTCTTGCCTAGTGAGCTCATGCAGTAACTTTGATAAATGGTACTTGAATCAGTGGGAAGACATTTATAGGTTCTCTGGAACCCTAAGAGTGAACAGCATTGAAATAAGCAGTGAAAGGTGCTAAATCAACAAAAGTGGTATGATTTCTACGTTTGTTTTAATAGAAAAAGTCTCCAAATAACTAAATCAATGCCTCATTTGGTCTTTCTTCCTCAGCCCTCATTTGCCATGTTAATTTCCTGCCTCGTTCAATCCTTGTTCCATATCCTTCTCTGATTATGTCTTGTTCTCTAATATAAATCACTCTTCAAATTGTAAATAACTCTATACGAAGAATTCCCAAATATTTTCAGGAAACCAATCTTCATATTCAGTCTGCAGTACATTACATTGATTAATGCAGTGTTTTTCTACTTACTTCATAGGCTGCCTTAGGTGCTTACTTCCTTTTTCTGCCTTGTTCCCCACTAAGAAACAAAATAAGAAAGTATTGAATAACAAATTATTGGTTAAAGAACGGTCTTGGGATGAGAATTAGAAAGTAACTACTCTCAGAATCTAGGATCCTGGTACACTTTTACAGTATATGAACATTCTTAGCTATAGAAACAAAACACATGCATATGCACAGGCCAAACAACAAACAAACCAAAAAACAATGGATTTCTACTAACTCTGTATGCTATTTCATGAAATACAGAAATCTATGATAGGACAGGGTTTATATGTATTAGTTCTAACTGGAAGGAATCATATAGGATGTACCCTGACAAAAGAAGGGCCACGTTGATAATACGTGAATGGCAGAGCTGGGAGGTAGAGAGACTGTTTACATCAGTAATTGAAAACTAAATAAAAAATAATCTACTCCCCCACCTCTAAAATTAGTGTTTTTTTTTTTTCTTCAACAATGGTTTTTTCTTTCACTTTGGGGACATGTCTACTTTTCTAAGAGTTTCTAAGTAATCCCTATATTGTGCAAAACATCCTCCAAATGTGGTTGAGAAAAATTTAGTGTAGTCCAGCTGTTATCATACTTTAAATCATGTTTAAAACTGATTTATATCTGGCTAATACAAAGGAGTAAATCTCCTAATTCTCCCCATCCAATAGTTACATTTATAGAAGAAAGGAAGCAATATTATTTTTAGTCAAAATAGTTTTTTATTGCTTTATATGCATTAAGATTAGATATATTGCTTTTATCACACTTGCCTTTTTAAAAATATTTATTTATTTATTTATTTATTTGCTAGAGAGATAGAGAGCATAAGTAGACAGAGTGGCAAGCAGAGGGAGAGTGAGAAGCAGGTTGCCTGCTGAGCAGGGAGTTGGATGTGGAGCTAATCCCAGGACCCTGCAATCATGACCTGTGCCGAAGACAGACACTTAACCAAGCCTCCCAGGTGCCCCTACACTTGGCTTTTTTTAATAAAAATAATTTCTGTCCTGATTATTAATATTTTAGCGTACAATGCAAAGAATGAAGACTCAATAAAGAGCAATGTAGGACATTAATTGTAGTAAGTGGCACTCTCTTCATTATGTTGGGCAAGAGTGAGTTTATATCCATCCATCTCTTTATAACTATCATTATTATACTGATTTGCCAACCCAGACCTCTCCACTGAATGCCATGTGTTCAAGTACTCATTAGTCTTTTTCACATAGATAGCCCTTAAGCACATAAAAGTCAATATAGCCATGAATTAACAGTCTCTTCACTGATCTTTCTATCGTACTTCTAATCTTGTAGAGGGACCCATCACTGACCCAAGTCCTTAAGCCAGCTATGCTAGTGACATTTGAATCACTCCATTTCCCTTATACCTCACTTCCAATCAGTAGTCTTGTCCTTAAAAACTTACTGCAGAATGTCTCACATATCATTTTCTTCATTTCATATCTACTGTTAAGTTTAGATCTGACTGCCATGTCTCCCATTAGGATGTCCCTGACATTAATACATTTCCTACACTGCTCAGATCACATCATACTTGACTTAGCAACAGCATTTGTCACTTGGGTAATTTTCTGTTCCTTGAAATACTCTTCTAGGATGTTATACCCTCTTGATTTTCTTCTTTCCTCAATAATTACTGGTCATGTGTTGCTTCCATATTTTTTCCCAAACTCATTGGCATATGGCAATGTTCAATACTGAGCTTCTTCTATTCACTAATTCTGTTGCTAATATCGTTATGCTTAATGGCTTTATATATTATCTTTATGCTGACCACATTTAAAAAATTAACATATAATGTATTATTTGCTTCAGGGGTACAGGTCTGTGAATCATCAGTCTCATACAATTCACAGCACTCACCATCGTACATACCCTCCCCAGTGTCCATGGAACACACAATGCTAGTCTGGACTGCTCCTCTAAACCCCAACATACAGTGTGCCAGCTGCACCTCTGTGTCTGGTGTTTAGGAGCTATTACGGTGCCTGTCCAAAGTCAAATTCCTGAACTCAAATCACTCTCCACACACAGTTTTCTAAATCTATATAAGCAATCTATATAAGCAAAACCTTGCTGTTTTGCTTTCATACTACAGACCTATCTTATTAGCAAACACTAGCTTCAAGACTGTATGTCCAATGTCCAACTGTATCCTCACTTATAGTCTAACTAACTTCATTGTAAATGTCTCCTAACCGATCTCCCCAATTCCACCATTCTTCCACACAGTCTTTTCCCAACCCAGCAGCCCAAACAGTAATGTTAAAACAGATGGGATTATGTCATTCTTTTGTTCAAAACCTGCCAATGGCTTCTATTTCATTTATTTGAAAGTCTTACAATGATGTGCATGTCTGTAAATAATCTGGCCAATCATGTCATTCTGATCTCATCTCCTCTTGTTCTTTTTGCTTTAGAAATGCTGGCTTTACAAATTCCCCTCCTATAAGCTGGAGCGCAGTCACATTACAGCATTTGCTCATGTGACTCTTTGGGCCTAGAACTCTTTTCTTTTTTTTTTATATATATATATAAATCTGTGTGTATTCTTTTTTTTTCCAATTTATTTATTTTCAGAAAAACATTATTCATTATTTTTTCACCACACCCAATGCTCCATGCAAGCCGTGCCCTCTATAATACCCACCACCTGGTACCCCAACCTCCCACCCCCCCGCCACTTCAAACCCCTCAGATTGTTTTTCAGAGTCCATAGTCTCTCATGGTTCACCTCCCCTTCCAATTTACCCAAATTCCCTTCTCCTCTCTAACGCCCCTTGTCCTCCATGCTATTGGTTATGCTCCACAAATAAGTGAAACCATATGATAATTGACTCTCTCTGCTTGACTTATTTCACTCAGCATAATCTCTTCCAGTCCCGTCCATGTTGCTACAAAAGTTGGGGATTCATCCTTTCTGATGGAGGCGTAATACTCCATAGTATATATGGACCACATCTTCCTTATCCATTCGTTCGTTGAAGGGCATCTTGGTTCTTTCCATAGTTTGGCGACCGTGGCCATTGCTGCTATAAACATTGGGGTACAGATGGCCCTTCTTTTCACGACATCTGTGTCTTTGGGGTAAATACCCAGGAGTGCAATTGCAGGGTCATAAGGAAGCTCTATTTTTAATTCCTAGAACTCTGTTCTTTTACCTCTTTCACATCTGTATAACCCCGGCAGTCCGTGGTGTGCTAGTAAATATTAAACAATCAGAAATACATATGCATGTGTATAAATACATGTTTATTGTCATTTTTACTGGCATAAAAGACATGTAGCACCCTGTTTACAATGATAAAATATGCATTTCTCCTTTGTAAATTCCACATAGCCTCTTGATTCTAACAGAATGATTACATTGATTTTTGCCAAATTTTTGCATCCATTCACAACCTATTGTGGCAATTCAACAAATATTGACAGAATCCTACAACAAATGCTTGATTACTGTCTGATTCAACACAGAATTTGCTCAGGTCATTGACAAATGAGTTTAATCCTGGGTATTGGTTAATATTTTTGTTTACATTAACATGTAGATAAAAGATGTTTGTATGGACTTCAGTTTCTTGTCAATTATATGAATGCTTTTCTCTGCTAAGTTTTCATTAAAAGGTTTTTTCAACTTTTTGTTTTATTCAGAATGTAATAGTTACACATTTGAGTTTAATCTGCTTTATTTATGCTTTCTCTTTTATTTTCTCAGAGCTACAATCACTAAATCAGTAAATTAAACCTTGAATTGGTAGCATTTGCTGAATTCCATGGTGAAAATGCTTTTACTGTCAATGTTTTTCAATTTACTAAGATGACACCACTGAACACGGAACTGGGGAAGGATAAACAAGTATCCCATCTGTAGTATTTCAATCATGTATATAAAATAGACATAAATGACATCAAGAACATAAGTAATAGTAAAATACAGTAATTCAATTAGAAAGTGATGAGATTTCATTATTTATTACTCTTAAATATATTGAATTATACATTTATGATTTAATTTTGGCAATGGCTGTATTTACTAGACAACTTTCCAAATTCTTTAAGTTTTAACAATCTGCTCTTGTGATCTAGTCCTAGCTAAATCCAACACACCACTATTACAGTCCTAGTTAAAACTGTAAGCCCAAACAAAATGCTTCATCCCTTACACCCAGCAATCAGTGCAACCTAATCTGCTCTATATAATATATGTGATTATCTTGTTTTTAATCTTTTTTTCACTAATCTGCCTTCTCTAGATTATAAGCTTCATGAGGGCTCCTAGGACAGTCCTGGATTCTAGTAGGTGCTCTATACCTACTAGCTGGAGGAATGAATGGCTTTATAAGTAAAGGGATGAAGGAATCAATCCAAAGACACTCTTTATTAGTTATATGCTTGTATAATCTCTGTCCTCAGATCTGTCAGACTGCTGTCACAAAGGTCCTTCTCCATCTTTGTCTTACTTTCACATTGTGGTTTTTCACATATATTTTCATACCATGTGCCTTCACAAATCACTTTTTATGATTTTGCTTAAAGAATTTCACTAGTATAAGCTCTAAGAACAGGCTTACATATTCAATATATTTATTTTTTTCTTGGTGCATTTTTTTTGCCTCCACTCCCAAATTTATATGTTGGAGTCCTAACCCCCAGCACCTCAGAATGTGACCTTATTTGGAGATAGGGTCTTTAGAAGTAATCAAGTTAAAGTAGGGTCATAAGATGGGCTATCAGAGAATAGATCCAGTATTCTTATAAAAGAATAGGCCTAGAACAGATCCATCACTCCCAGCCCTCAGAAGGATATCTACCAATACCTCGATTCCAGACTTTTAGCTTCCAGAAGCATGAAGCAGTAAATTTTTGTTTTTAAGCGTCCCAGTTGGCAACACTTTGTTACAGCCCTGGCAAGCTTATACATTTAATATTCAAAGGAAGTAAATTAAATTTAGTAGCTTTATTTGTTTTATATCTTGTCTAGTTTTATTCTAAATTTGAAACTTGATGCTCAGGTGCATTTCTGCACAGTCGGTAGCTCTCCCCTCATTCAGCTAATGTTCATTAAGAACAGCTACGCGTCAGGGATCGTTTTAATCAATAAGGGCCCAGCAAAGAAAACATGACAAATAAAAATCCTCAACCTTGTGGAGCTTTTATTTTAGTGGGAAAGGACAAATAGTTGTCAAAATTAATAAGTAAGTTAGAATAACCATAAGTAGATGAGTGTGGTGACCGCACAAACACAAGAGACTAAAATTGAGAAAGACAAGACAAATGAAATCCTTGGGAAATTAGGAATATTACAGTGTGGCTACTTTGCTAATGGAAAGATTAAAGCAAACATTATCCACTGGACTGGGCATAGGAGAACTATTAATGTGAGATCACATGAGCGTTTTCAATGTACTATAGAGCCTCAATAAAGCCCAGAAGGATTCAACTGGAAATCAGTTGAAACATTGTAAGATTTTGAAGAAATAGATTCTTGATGCTGAATGTCCTTTGAGGAAGGACTTGGAGCCAGGCTTGGGGATGCATTCAGCATGCTACTCCTGCTGTCAGCTCCTTTAAGATCTAGCTCAGGTATGGGGTGCCTGAGGGCAGAGTTGGTTAAGCATCAGACTCTTGGTTTCAGCTCAGATCATGATCTTCTCCTGGGATGGAGCCCCAGGTCAGGCGCCATGCTTAGTGTGGAGCCTGCTTGAGATTCTCTCTTCCTCTCCCTCTGTCCTTCCCACTCATGTGCCCCCATTCTCCCTCTCTCTCTCTCTCTCTGTCTCTCCCTCTCTTTCTCTCACATACATAAATAAATCTTAAAAAAAAAAAAAATCTATGCAAGGTGCCTATAGTCAACCTTGCTGAAGTCACATCATTTCCAGGATAACCCTCATCTAGAGACTGAGATGTGTAAAGTCTGGCTATTTTAGTTCAAGGCTGAACACTCAGGCAATCTATCCCTGCTGCATTAGCCTAAATTTTGTTGGATGTGCATCCTGGTCTAATATCTTCTTCTCTCCTTGTGCATTCCCTCTCTGCTCCTTCCATACACTCTACCCAAATCCTCAGTTCAGTCTTTGCTCCTACTGTATATAGAGAACTGTTTTCATAGGTTTGGGTATAAGAATTTGCGTAAATTCAGGTTCTGAATGCCTCTCATTTTTTATTTTATTTGAAGATTTTATTTACTTATTTTGATAGAGAGAGAGAGAGAACCAGAGAGAGGAGAGAGCACAAGCATGGAGGAGGGAAGGAGAGGGGCAGAGGGAGAGGGAGAAGCAGACTCAGCAGGGAGCTTGATGCAGGGCTTGATCTCTGGAACTGGGGGTCGTGACCTGAGCCCAAGGCAGATGCATAACCTGCTAGCTGCCCAGGTGCCCCTGCTTTTAGATTTTTTAGATGACAGATACCAAAGCATATTTATGCAAAGATTAAAGAGGTGTTTTTATTAGTCACAATACATATACAGAGAGATCTAGTGCCTGTTAGCTTTCACTAATCTACCAGTTTATGAACTTATGATCACTGGAAAAACAAAGTAAAAGTTAACACTTGGTGGAAACTTTCTATTTCATCTGTCTGTTTTTACTATTCTACGTATGTTGAGCAGTTCATATTTACATATATTGAGTGGTTCATATTCCTACTCGACATATACAAGATATTCTCCTTTAATTTTTTTTTCTTCTGCTATAGAGTAGACTCTCAATAAATCTGTTTTATTAACAAGTTCCTTTTTGAGCAACATATCGGAGTATCCCATATTCTCAGTAATCTATAGCAGGACATATTTATTAGTCTTTATTTTTATTTTTTTAAGATTTTTATTTATTTATTTATTTGACAGAGATCACAAGTAGGCAGAGAGGCAGGCAAGAGAGAGAGGGGGAAGCAGAGAGCCAGATGCGGGGCTGGATCCCAGGACCCTGGGATTATGACCTGAGCCGAAGGCAGAGGCTTAGCCCACTGAACCACCCAGGCACCCCTTTTTATCAGTTTTTAATCATTCCTTCCATTTCCTTAGTTGCAATTTCACTCATCAACAACACATTACTCCCATGAATCCAAATATTAGGAAAACACAGTAAAATTGTATAGCTTAAGAGAATAAAACTAGTTTTTAATGTTTGCTCCTTAGCTATATTTTTATTGTTTAGGAATCCCTTCCTGCAAAAACATTCAGATACTGACCAAAAGCCCCACTCCTCAAATCATGTAAGAAAAATGCTTCCAGTCTCGCCTTTCATGTGTTCAGGTCTTTCTGTTTAGTCTCTTTATCAAAGGATGAGATATCTGTTCATGTATTGATGGATTCAGCTTTCATGCCTCAAGTTATCAAAAAATAATAAATTCTATGTCATTTTCCCATCACACTGTAAAAACAACAGGATTTTGCTCAACACATACTCAACAAGTACTCAAGTATTTTGGGAATGGATAAGGAAGATGTGGTCCATATACACTATGGCGTATTAAGCCTCCATAAGAAAGGATGAATACCCAACTTTTGTAGCAACATGGCCGGGGAATATCATTTAAATTAGAATATAGCACCTATCCTTCTATGTTGTACATTCTATTAATATCATTTAGCTGCTAGTTAAATATGTTTCCAGATTTTTAAGTTATTGCATCATTTACATCTAGTAGATGCTAAGAATGTGTCCAGGCTACTATTATTGCTCACTTGAACCATTCAAGAGTGTGAACAGATGTGGCTTTAACACATGAGGAAAATTCTTTCCCAAGAATAAGATTCTCTCTATAAAATATTCACATTTCTTTGAGTTACTTTATATTCTTATGACTTTCTGTGACCTGCCTCTGTGCCTTTAAGGGGGATTAATAACTTGTGTCCCTATTCATGTGATCTTACTCTACTGCCTCTCAGTGATGCTGGAGTCACAATGGGTACTCATTAGTTACTGATTCGTAATAAATTTACCTATAAATTAATGACAATTATACATCCAAAATTGATTCATCAGTCACGTTTCACAACCACTGTGCTATCTTTCTCCAAATATTGTCAGACATGTTACCCTCTTATCATTCTTAAAGTTTCCAGGAAAATATAAATGGTGTCACAGTTAAATGATTCATTTTGTTACATTTTCACTTCAGACTTATATTTGAAATATCAAAGACAAGAATGCATGGCCCTGCTTGAAAGCCGAGGGATTACTTTTCTATAATTTAAAATTATATTTACTTTTCTTATTTTGCTCCTTGAATGTACTATAATCATCTGACTACATTCTAATTTTATTCTCAAAGCTCAGTAATCAGTTGAATTGTCCACAAGTGCCTTAAATATTCAATATTAGATTATGTGCCAAAGGAAATAAACATATACATAGGCATACTCTTGAAATCTTAAAGATAATTTTAAAAATTAGATATATGAGTTTGTTTTAGTATTGCATATTTGTTATATGTGACCTATATAACACATGTTTATAATATATATGCATACATACATATTCATATATATACACACATATAGCATGCATAATGTGATAAATAGCTTATTGAAAATGACAGTGTGTTTTTAAATTATTAAGGTATGACATAATGCTGAATAAAATAAAATGATACTCTAAAAGGAAAATAAAACTTTCTTTTAAAAATCAAGAAAACAGATAGCATAATAAATAAATTAGTTCTATAGGAGAAATCATCAATTTTTGGTTACTTCTAGACCTATGTTGTCAATTGTACCTTTACCAATAGAACTAGACAGTCATATACATAATGAAAGTGAAAAAATATATATACAGCAATGTTTTGGTATTTTTCTTAATTAATGGGTTTAAATATAGTTGTCTCAACAAATGGTCCAGGTTTTCAATATATTCATTTTGAGTACCCTTTCTTAAATAGTAACTGCGATTTAAAAAATCCTATATAAATCATCTTACTTTTTTAAAATTTGTTTTAAGCATTATAAACACAAACTAAAGAGAAAAAATAAATTGTAGAGAAATTAAGAAGCAAAGAAAAATGCCAATGTTTAAACAGGCATAATGTACCAACATGATAAATTTAATATTTGTTACTTGTATTTGCATTTTGAGCCCATCATATTTTTACAAATCATGTGAGCAAGCTATTTGGGGATAATCATACTTAATTAGTACTTCCAGATTTCTCTTTTATTATTATTTTCCAACAAAATGCATTTCTATTTAAGTTACAGTATTTCTACAAACATTCACTATTTAGTAATAAAATATTTTTGTTTAAAATTTTAAAACTTTGAAATTATATTTCTAATTTCCTTGATTACAAAATCTCATAAATATCATAATCTTATTATTCCCCATAACATGCAAATTTCCAGGTGATAAGAATCTTAAAATCCATTATTTATAGGAACTTATAATCTATGTGTTCATTGCATATCAATTATATGCAGTCAGTTTCATTTTACCTCTTCTCTTTATTCTACAAATACTATTTTTACCTGGACTGATACACACACTAACTGAAATATTTGAAAAGTGTGTGTTTATGTATATGTATGTGTATATGCACTTCAGGTCTGGAGAGAAGGGTTGGGTGGGTAGGTGAGAGAAAGAGAAAAAGAGAGAGAGAGAGAAGAAAAAGTAGTATTTAGGAAATACACAATCTTAATTTAATGGTGTTGGGGTAGATCTAGAAAGTCAACTATGAGTAATGAATGTGTGTATACATGTGTGTATGTGTCCGAATGTTCACATGTACGTATGCATGCATGCATGTATATGTATCTGTGTGTGTGTATTCCAAAATTGAATGCCGTTTTTGTATAGCAAAACCCAGAGCTTTCAAAACAACAGTAATTTTGAAAGTCAGGAAGTTGAGCAGGGCTTGTCCGGGAAGTTCTTTGACCCATGTGGCATTGACCTGGTTATGTGTAGCATTCAGGTGACACCTGGACTTGTGTGGATGTTTTTAAAGATGTGTCCGTCGATATGCCTATTGCTTCAGTGGGAAGAGCTGGAGGGTGTCAGATGGGTCTCTTGCCCTTTCTCTCTGAGGGCTTTTCTATGTGGTCTCGTTGCTGGGTAGCTAAACGACTTATATGATAGCTTAGGGCTTTCAAAGACCAAAGGGAAAGTCCTCAGGCTTCTTAAGTTCAGGGTCTAAATTGCATATTCATCAAATCAATCATAGTCCAACCCTGATGAGTGGTATTGATATTCGATTCCCTGCAAAAAGGAAAACATAAAGTTATTGGCTACTTGGAGCAAGATGAGTCTTGGGTTTCTAAGTTTATCAGTCTTTCTTCTGTCACACCAAATACCAGTTGGTTAAGCATCTGTGTTAGGCTCAGGTCATGATCTCAGGGTCCTGGGATGGAGCTCTTAAGTCAGGCTCCTTGTTCAGTGGCAAGTCTGCTTCTCCTCTTCTTCTCCTCTGCCTCCACCACTCCCCAAACCCCTCTGTGTGCTCTTTCTCTCTTACATTAAAAAAAAAAAAAAAAAGACTCAATCCTTAGCTTTTGGAGTCACATCTTTCAGTTACCCAGATTTATCCACGATTTGTCTGACATCCTGATTTTCCCCAGAACTTGGATTCCAATGCTATTAGAACCCAACCAGGCCAAGGCAACCAGAGATTGGTTTTGAAACACAGTGGCAAGATGCAGACATCTTTCCAAAATCCATTTCAGCCATTTTAGTAGTATTTTCCCCAAACTCACAAGGAATCAGAACACAGGGAACTGATTTGACAGAAGAATCTGAATTCTAATTTTGCAGACTAAATGTTGACTATCCCATACCTCTCTGTCCTTGGACAGTTTTCTTATCTATAATATATATCTATACCCTATATACTTCTACATACTACATATATATGCACCTATATACTATATATACCCTATATATAGTATATAGGGTATATACTATACCCTGTATATTTCTTATCTATAATATATATCTATACCCTATACCCTATATATATCTATACCCTATATATAGATATATATATAATATATATCTATACCCTGTACCCTATTATATATCTCTACCCTAATCATAATCTTTTCTTGCAACCCTTTATGCTGAAAGCCTGAAAATGTATAGAATGTTTGGTCATCACAAATGCTCTGGCAGCCCTATGATTTTATTGGTATACTTATTAAATATATTAACTAACAATACTGACCTTTTGAAATTATAGCTTACATTGAAATACCAATAACAGATATAAAAATAAGCAAAATGCAAAAAACAAAAAAAGAAAAAGAAAAGAAAAAAAAATCCAAACCACCCAAAGTGAGAAATATCTTTAACAAGGTATCTACATACCTTTAATTATATAGAATACCTTTAACAAGGTATTTAACAGCAGAATGTAGCTATATTCTGTTTGAATCTGTCTGATTTATGCCTCTAAATCCACAGAGGGGTAATACCTACTTTTGTGATGATGTTCCCCTCTCCTTCTCTTCTCTGTCGCCCTCACTCCCTTCCCCTGACCTCTCTTTCAAAACAGGCCAACCCTTTCCTATAGACTCTATAGGGTTAATTCCTTGAGATAATGCCACTGTAGCATTAGGATTGTTTGTTTGTTGTTGTTGTTTGTTTGTTTTTAGCATTGGGATTTTAATGTCAGGAAGTTCTGGGTTATATTTCAAGGTTTGCAAGTTTCTGGTCTGGGGAGAGTGACTTTAGCATTGAGCTTTTTCTTCTCATTGAGTATATGGGCAAAATATATGAGATACATAGCTAAAGGGAGTGCCTGAGTCATAGTCCATACTCAAAAAACGTGAATTCTCCTTCCTTTTCTCTCAGGAGAAATAAAATGCTTCACCATCAATTTTAATGGTAGGAAGAGAAAAAATATAGAGGAGGAAAAATTGAATCTTCCTACTAAAGCATAAAAATGTCTTCCTTCATGAATTTATGGTTGTTAATTCCATGAGTCATAGCTTGAAGCTAAATATGTTGAAGGTTTCTATTTGTTCTTCTTTTAATTCTGGGAAACCATGGTTTTATAGAATATTATGTATTTTTCTTTAAAAATAAAATCAATTATATAACAAAAACATAAATAAAACCTAAAGTAATCTATTACCCACTGGAACTTTAGTGTCTCAGATATGCTAAATGTAGCTGTAGAGATAACCTCATCTGCTCAGCCACAGTCAGTAATAACATCTGACAAGTAGTGAAGCTTGGTCACACTTTCCACAGGGGCAGCAACAGAGCTATTCAAACTTTCAGTCACTTGAGGAACAAAACAAATATTCAGAGTATTTTAATCACTGAGTACCTAATCTCTACTTTTCTGCCACAATCATTTTCCAATAAATCCAGTTTTCTTTATATAGCTATGCACATTCTATACCCTCACCTTTGTTCTTATCAGATCCCCTTTGCAGGGATATCCTATTTCTCCATTCATGCTTCCATAATCTACAAATATTCTATTTATAATATAAATACTATACAAAATAAATAATAGCATTCTAATAGTCCATTTTATTCTACCATAATGTGCAGTATACTCTTCCATCAGAGTCTTCCATTTTTATAACTAGGACCTCTGATGTCTGGATTTTGTTGGCCATTTTTTTTTTAAGATTTTATTTATTTATTTGACAGGCAGAGATCACAGGCAGGCAGAGAAGCAGGCAGAGAGAGAGGAGGAAGCAGGCTCCCCGCTGAGCAGAGAGCTCTATGCGGGGCTTGATTCCACAACCCTGGGATCATGACCTGAGCCGAAGACAGAGGCTTTAACCTACTGAGCCACCAAGGCACCCCTTGTTGGCCATTTAATAAAATATATTTTCTGTATTACTTAATTTCCCAGATTTTTATATATATCTCCCTATCAGTAAATACCCTAATCATAAAATTCTAATGCTATAAACTCTGTCCTATATGTTTCTATATTTCATATTTTATATAGAACAGAAACACATTCAGCATACATTGAATTGGTGATGAATGAAGAAAATATATTTCTGGAGCTGTGTTGCTGATATATACATGTAGATTTAATGCCTAAATGTTTTTGCTTTCAATATAGATAAGAGCTTATGGAAACCACATATCCTTACCAAGTCAGTAGGAAAAATTCAGAATATATAGCTGAATAGATGTAGTGTATGATACACTAAATATTGAAACAAACAGCTTTTGAATAGCTAGCATAATGTATCTTCCAGATACCTAGTACACCACAGTCAGGCAGTTGGAAAGTTGAATTTTTACTGCCAAGATTTTAAGTATCATCATGTAGAAAATGATTAATGAAACTTCTGAGTATTTCTAAATCTCTCAGTGTTCATATTATTTTAAAGAAATATCTTCCAATGAAATATGAGCATCTTGAGGACAGATATCTTGTCTTCTCAACTCTAGATGGTTGTCTCAAGTTTGAGCATTCATGAGAATCACAGAAGGAGCTTGTCACAAAAACTGGCACTTTGACCCACTCCCCCATATTCTATTTCAATAGATCAAAGGTGGTTTCCTTAAATTTGCATGCTAATTGGCACTCCATGTGATTGTGATATTAAGTGGCTCTTGTGCCCCGTTAGAGAAATACAGGGGATTCCTGTGTATTTTAATATATATTACATACTGATATGCTAGGCTTTACATGAATGTATGAGTAATTGAGTAAATTAAAAAGGAAACATGAGAAAGAGTCAAAGTGTATATAGTAGTTTAGACCTGGAAGAAAGCTGCCTGTTTCTCTTGTAAATGCATATGTGGATTTTACGTGTTTCTGTAGGAAGCTGAATGTGTACGTTTGTTTATTTGTTCTAACCTTTAGGAATTTTATTTTGCTGTCTTATGTAGTATTATCTAAGGAACTAGATTTGTACATTTCTGTCTTAAAATCTTTTTAGTGGCTAAAAATGCAAGAACACATTTTGGAGGATATATTGCTCTATATGACTGTCATCAATCAGGGAAGAAAACATATGGTTAAGCCAGTGAGCCAGGTTGAACACGTAATGCTTATAACCACAGATGAGGTTTCAACGTTATGAACTTGTATTCAGCAGAGAATAATTCCCAGTTACAGGCCCCTACATATCAAGGTGATTGGTAAGCAGTAGTCAGAAGGTAATTTGCAGGCAGTGGGGCACCTGCAGTCGTTTATCAGGAAGGTAATAAGAAACAAAACAAAATGATACAAGGGTAATCACATCCTGTTGATTCACCCCAGCTACACAAGAGAATAAGAGGCAACGTTTCCAGTTAAAATTTTTGAAGTAAACATTGCTAGTGAAACTTACCCAACAAACATTCAGAATATGACATTACCAGTTACCTAGCATGTTTTTAATTAAATAAATAAATAAATAAATAAATAAAACAATGAAATAATTTTAAGTAATTAACTTAACTTCTCTGTATTTTTTTCTTTAAAATTTACTTAGGGGTACCTGGGTGGCTCAAATGTTTGAGTGTCTGCCTTTGGCATGGGTCATGATCCCAGGGTCCTGGGATCCAGCTCTACATGGGTCTTTTGGCTCAGCAGGAAGCCTGCTTCTCCCTCTCCCTCTGTCTCTCTCCCTGCTTATGCTCTCTCTCTCTCTCTCTCTTTATCTCTGTCTCAAATGAATAAATAAAACAGAAATCTTAAAAAGAATTACTTAAAGACCATGTGGTAGGATGTCTTTTTTATCAAGTTTATTTGGAAGGCAGAAGTAAGTTATAGTACAATCAATGGTAGCTGGATACATGGCAGAAAGGGTCAGACATCATTTCTTACTTGGACTGAGCAAATGTAGCTGATCCAAGCCTTGTACATGACTTTAGGCTTCACAGTTTGAAAAATGAACATTACCACTATATTTTTGTTGCCTGTGTGCATGTGTGTATCCCCATATGTATACCCAATTATTAGCATGAAAAGATGGATATAAAAATAAAGAAATGTATAAATACATAGTGGCAGCACTTCCATCTTCTAAGTTTTGTCTTTCCAAACTGTGGCCCATACCCACTTGCACTGGACTCACCTGAAGGAGTTGTAATGGCTGTTGGAGTGGTCATTAAGAGGATATGACCTCCAGTTGACCTACAAGCTGAACCTAGGCAATAAGAGACTCATCTCCTCCCTTGAGCTTGGAATGTGCTTCTACCCACTGTTCCCATAGTAGAAGCAGTTTTTTTAAGAAAACAGCCTGAGTGAACAGTGCGTGGTTGAGACTATCTAGACTGTATATATGACTGAAACCACTTAAGCCCTCTGTATAAACTTTTAGGGAATATTCTGGTGGGTGGGTATAGAGATATACTCATCTTACAGCTTTCCAAGGCCAGTCTTACATGCAAGTTCCTTTGCTTATTAAAACTGCCACCTAACAATCTGGAAGGGTCTTCCCCTTTCTTTGGTCTCTATCTATGCAGGACAATTTTTAAATCATCAATGGACTGAATATTTGTATACCCCCAAAATTTATTATGTTGAAACCCTAACTCCCAAAGTGACAATATTTTGAGATGGGACCTTTAAAAGGTAATTAGGGTTAGATTAGTTCGTAAGAGTGGAGCCTTCATGACAGGTTTAGTGGATTTTTAAGAAGAACAAGAAAACCATCTTTCTCTTTTATGCCACTTGAAGACATGGTGAGAAGGCAGCTGCCCACTAGCCAGAAAGAATGCTATCATGGGGAAACTGACATCTTGATCTTCTCAGAGTCTAAAAGGTGTTATAGACAACTAATGATCATTGAACACGACATCAAAAACTAGTGATGTACTGTATGCTGGCTAATTGAGCATAATAATTTTAAAAATGTTAAAAAAAATAAAGGGGCTGACTTTAAAAACAAACAAACAAATAAATAATAAATAAATGTATGAAATAAATTTCTGTTGTTTGAGCCACTGAGAATAGGGTATATTTTCATGGCAGCCCTAGCCAACTAATGCAGTAACCAGTTAGAGGTACAAGTAGGCCAGACCCATTCCAAAGTACTAAATTATAGTTTCTGGTGCCTGGGTACAAGGAATTCACTTTTCAAGATAATTTCAAGGTAATATTGAATCAGAGTCAAGTTTTAAAGCCACTAGCCATACTGTCAAAATTAGGCTGACTTGGGACTCCTGGGTGGCTTCGTCATTTAAGTGCCTGCTTTGGCTTAGGTCATGATCCCGGGGTTCTGGGATAGAGCATTGTGGCAGGCTCCCTGCTCAGGAGGAAATATGCCTCTCTCTCTCCATCTGCCTTTCTCCAGCTCATCCTCTTGCTTGCTCTCACTCCCTCTCTCTCCCTCAAATAAATAAATACAATATTCTGAAACATGTTTTAAAAAATTAGGCTGACTCAGAAATTGATGATCCAGACTAGAATGCTGTTTAGAAAGGGAATGCTTTAATAGTTAAGGAAAGACAGGGATATTCTGAAAATGAATTGGGAAAATCAGAATATAAAGTCACTTTATGTAGACAGCTTCACATTTTACTCATATTTAATTTTTTGAAGTAATTTTGTTTAATATTGTCAGTCTTTTCAAATGTGGATTCCTGGATAAAAGTAGGGGAAAATTGTGTGTGTGTGTGTGAATGCTTATTCAAACTATATATTTAATTCTGTACAAAAGCCATCTATTGTGCTCAGCATTGAAAATGGAAAGTAAGTTATGATTACTTTTTGAACTTGATTTTTTTTCTTTATTTCTTTCTCAAACTATTGGGAAAATATGAATGTCTGCCATTGCTTTCCTCACTTCTTTCAACATTTTTTTATACTTTCTGATAAATCTATCAAATCAGATTTTTTTAAAAGCTTAATTATTCAGTATCTATGCAAATATTCACCAATGCAGACAAATGATTGTTTATCCATGATGATAAAATTATCCAATAATAGATGGACAGAGCAAGAAGAGGTCATGATAATTTTGGCTACTTGGGAGCATGTACACAAGTGTTCTGCAGAGTAAGAGGGACCAAGGAGGAGGAACATTCAGATTTTTTCAAAAAATCTTGTGATCTTGGACAAGGGATGTTAAAACCTGTTTGATCCAATACTATACATTTGCTTCAAGTAATTGGGTAATACATTAGTATTTTAAACTATAAAATTAGAATGTGTTTTATGTTTTTTTAATCTTAATAATCAATTAATCTGAAACATATTTGCAAAATTTGCTTAAGAAATAATTCATTCACTGATGCCATTTATCATTTACTGCTGAAAAATGCATAATCTGAACGAGGAAAGGCATCCTTCTTTAAAAGTGCTAAGACTCTCTTCTGCAAAAAAAGTATATTCCCCATTTTTAAAAGTTACTGTGTGGCAAACCAAGAATCTAGTTTCCTCAATTTGGTCAAAATAATCTATAAAAACCCTACAGCTAAAGTCATGTTTAATGTGAGAAATTCAAAACTTCCCCACTGAGAACAGGAACAAGGTAAGGATGTCCCTTCTTATTTTATTTTATTTTATTTTATTTATTTTCATCACTCTTTTATTTTTATTCATTTTTATTTTTATTTTTTTAAGAGACAGAGACAGACAGAGAGAGAGTGCGCCTGTGCCCAACCTGGGGATGAGAGGCACAGGGAGAGGGAGAGAGAGAATCCCAAGCAGGCTCCCCGCCCAGTGCAGAGCAAAATGTGGGACTCAATCTCACAACCCTGAGATCATGACCTGGACTAAAATCACGAGTTGGATGCTTAACCAAATGAGTCATGCAAACACCCCTTCACCACTCTTTTAGAATCTCATACCAGAAATTCTAGTTAATGCAGTAAGATATTTCTTAAGAAATAAAAGCTATGCAGATTAGGAAAGAAGAAATAAAATGATCTCTGCTCACAGATGACATAATTGTATATGTAGAAAATCCAAAAGAATCAGCAATGAAATGTCCTAGAACCAATAAGCATTATAGCAAGATTTTAGGATGTAAGGTTAATATATAAAAATCAATCACTTACCTATGTACAAAAAAAATGAACAAGTGGAATTTTATTTAGAAACACAATACCATTTAGCCTAGCTTCCCCCAAAAAGGAATACTTAAGTATAAATTTAACAAAGACGGTACAATCTTTTTATGAGGAAAACTACAAAATTCAGAAGAAAGAAACAACTAAATAAACGGAGAGATATTTCTTATTCCTTGATAGGAAGACTTAACATCTTAAAATATTAAGTCTTTCAATCAAGATGTTGGTTCTTGGGATGCCTGGGTGGGTCAGTCATTAAACATCTGCCTTTGAAAGGAAACAGAAATGAGAACGAACTTTTGGGACTTCATCAAGATCAAAAGCTTCTGCACAGCAGAGGAAACAGTCAACAAAACCAGAGGCAACCCATGGAATGGGAGAAGATATTAGCAAATGACACTACAAAGGGCTGATATCCAAGATCTATAAAGAATTCCTCAAATTCAACACACACAAAACAGATAATCACATCAAGAAATGGACAGAAGACATGAACAGATACTTCTCCAAAGAAGACGTACAAATGGCTAACAGACACATGAAAAAATGTTCATCATCATTAGCCATCGGGGAGATTCAAATCAAAACCACATTGAGATACCACCTTACACCAGTTAGAGTGGCCAAAATCAACAAGACAGTAAAAAACAAATGTTGGAGAGGATATGGAGAAAGGAGAACCCTCTGAACACTATTGGTGGGAATGCAGGTTGGTGCAGCCACTTTGGAAAACGATGTGGAGATTCCTTAAGAAATTAAAAATAGAGCTTCCTATGGCACTCAAATTGCACTACTGGGTATTTACCGCAAAGATACAGATGTAATGAAAAGAAGGGCTATGTACCACAATGTACATAGCAGCAATGACCACAGTTGCTGAACTGTGGAAAGAGCCGAGATGCTCTTCAACAGACAAATAGATAAAGAAGATATGATCCATATATACAATGCAGTATTATGCCTCCATCAGAAAGGACGAATAGCCAACTTTTGTATCAACATGGACAAGACTGGAGGAGATTATGCTGAGTGAAATAAGTCAAGCAGAGAGAGTCACTTAGCAATGGTTTCACTTACTTGTGGAGCATAAGGAATAACACGGAGGACATTGGGAAAAGGAGAGAAGTGAGTTGGGGGAAATCAGAGGAGACAAACTGTGAGAGATTGTGAAGACTGAGAAACAAACAGCGTTTTGGAGGGGAAGGGGGCTGGGGGGTTGCGTGAGCCTGGTGGTGGGTATTGAGGAGGGCATGTATTGAATGGAGCACTGGGTGTGCTGCATAAACAATGAATCTTGGAACACTGAAAAAGAAAAACAAAAAAACAAAAAACAAAACACTGAACTATAAATTTACAATAGGTATCTTTCATTAAGTGTAAATTATACATTTATAAAGTTGATTGGAAAAAAAAAAAGAATGCCACATAAACACAGAGGTTAGTTTATGTGGTTCCCAAAAATTTATGCACAAAATATTTTCTAAATCAAATTCTATTTTTAAAGTTTTCAAATAGAGCACATTTTGTAAGCCAAATAAATAAATAAATAAATAAGTTTGCCTTTGGCGCAGGTCATGATCCCAGAGTCCTGGGATCTAGCCCTCATTGGGCTCCCCACTCAGCAGGAATCCTGCTTCTCCCTCTCCCCCTACCCCTGCTTATATTCTCTCTCTCACTGTCTCTCCCTCTCTGTCACATAAATAAATGAAATCTTAAAAAAAAAAAAAGTGCCGGTTCTTCCTAATTTTATCTATAGATTTGATGGAATACCAATCAAAATCCAAGCAAGTTATTTCATGAGTAATGATAAAGTGATTCTAAAATTTATATGCAGAGACAAAGACCCAGAACTGCCAACACTATATTTAAGAACAACAACAAAGTTGGAAGACTGACACTATCTGACCTCAAGACTTATTACATAGCTATAGTAATCAAGACGGTGTGGTGTTGATGAAAGAACAGATAAACACATAAATGGAGTAGAATAAAGAGCTCAGAAATTGACCCTCGAATATATAGGCAACTGATCTTTGACAAAGGAGCAAGCATAACACAATGGGAAAAAAATCTTTTCAACAAATGATGTTAATATAAATGAATATCATATGCAGAAAAAAAGATGACACAAACATTATACCCTTAAAAAGGAAGTAACTCAAAATGGATCAGAGACTTAAATATAAAACATAAATCTCTGAAATTCCTTCAAGGTAACACAGGAGAAAATCTAGATGACCTTGGGTATGGCAATGATGTTTTAAATATAACACCAAAGACATGAACTGTGAAAGAAATTGTTAATCTGGACTCCAAAAAAAAAAATTTTTTTTAATTCTACACTGTGAATGATATTGTGAAGAGAAAAAAGAGGTAAGTCATATCCTGGCAGAAAACATTTGAAAATGACAAATTTGATAAAGGACTATTATTTAAAATATACAACAACCCTGAAAACTCAAAAATAAGAAAAGAAATAACCCAGTTTAAAAACTGGACAAGAGACCTAACAGACACCTCACCAAAGAAGACATACAAACGAGGTTCATTGTGGGTTCACCAGTTACAAAAAATGTACCATTCTGATGGAGGGTATTGATAGTGGGGGAGCTGTGTGTGTGTACTGCAGAGAAGGAATAGGGAGAGGGTTCATGGTAACTGTACTTTCTTCTCAATTTTGCTGTGGACCTAAACTGCTCTAAAAAGGTCTTTTTAGAAGGAAAAAAAAAAAAAAAACTTAACTGTGCATAAGCTGTGTTCTAGGCTTCCCCACGTACAAGCATCTGGGCAATGTGTTAGAAGGAGATTATTGTATACTGAGACCATATTTCTATGGCAATTTGACCGGCCATTCTCCACTTACCTGTGTGCCTTCTAAGCACATCCCCGGAACCATCCTAAAGAGAATTGTGAGTTGAAACGGATTCTTAGATAATCATTTCTGAGAAGTACGTGTCAACTCTGGACATACTATTTTCTTTCCATAAGCAAATTTGGCTGACAAGTTTCTTCTCACTTTGTGTCAGATGTAGCTGTACTATAAAAGAAGGGGCATAATGGCAATGGAATGAAATTAGTGAAGTTCATACTATAAAATAGGGCTTGTGCTGATTCCTCTTCTCTGATTCTCTTTAATGAATAACATTCAGATTATATAAATGTATCTATCATTCACTTTGTAATGATTGATTTTACTGTTATATTTTTATATTCAGCAAATAGCACTTAAATGGTTTCATTGTAAAACATTATCCTGGACAATAACCTCAAACTTCTGCATACCAGAGGCAAGTCCCAATTATAATGTATTCTTTTTAGAACATCTTTATTTGTTTTCAAATATAAGAAAGTATATGTTTCTTTCATTAAATATTTTCATAAATTCTTAGCTTGTTCATTTCTGCATCAATTCAATTCCTTCTTTATAAGTATTGTATGTGATAAAACATTGTTCTTTTTAATAAGAATGCTTGAGGCTTTCCCATATGCATGAATTAGATGAATCATTTATTACCATATTATTATAATTTCTTTTGATAAGAATAATTTTCATTTTTATTTAGCTTCAGGAAAATTCTCCTGAACTCCTTCAATTAAAAATTCACAAATATTGAAAGTTGTGGGATTGCTTTTGCTGGTTGCTGAGGCTCTCATCTCAAAGTCGTTACACATACAATCTATGCAGTAAAACAAAAATACTGCTTCAGTGTTCTATGTTCAAACTGGTTTACTAATCCTTTCCATTTCTAAAAGACTATTTTTAACTTGAAAACACAACCCTATTTTCTCTCATTATGTCAATTATACTGTCTGTAAGAGTGTTTGTTAAAATCTGTAGTTAGCAGTTATTATAATTGGCATTGTCCTGTGAATTGCACTGCTAACTACTCAATTGTTCAGTTGAAGCCATTGGTGCCTTTCTCAAAAAGTGTCATGATACATGGGGATCTGGGTGGCTCAGTAGGTTCAGCCTCTGACTTTGGCTTGGATTATGCTCTCAAGGTACTGGAATCTCATGATCTCGGGGTCCTGGGTTAGAGTCCTATGTTAGGCTATGAGCTAACAGAGGAGAGTCTCCTTGTCTCTCTCCTTCTGCCCTTCCCCGTACTTGGCTTGCTCTCTCGCTCTCTCTCTCAAATAAATAAATATAAATAAATATTTTTTTTAAAGGTGACATGATTCAAATATACATATTGTTTTTTAAGTAAAAAGGTGGACGCCTGGGTGGCTCAGTCGTTAAGTGTCTGCTTTCAGCTCAGGTCATGATCCCAGGGTCCTGGGATTGAGTCCCAGTCCCAGCTCAGGCTCCGGGCTCAGTGGGAAGCCTGCTTCTCCTTCTCCCACTCCCCCTGCTAGTGTTCCCTCTCTAGCTGTGTCTCTCTCTGTCAAATAAATAAATAAAAATCTTTATAAAAAATAAAAAGTGAAAAGGTAGTAATAAAATGTTGACCTATATGTGGAGTAGCAAAAATGTTTATATTGTATATTTATATACACGTATAATATCATTATAAATACATATATGCATATGGATAGGTCATCTACATGAGAACTTTTTTTTATAACACAGTTAATAGTCCTTGACCCCCCGGAAAATGTGTTTCAGTTTTTAAATTTAAGTCTTTATTGACAAAGCTGTATGATTTATATGTACCTATGTTTAAAACAAATGGGGATATAACACATAACATTTTTTATATCTTTATTGAACCCAAGTACTAGTTCATAAAAAGGTACCTTTAATGTCTCTTTTGGCACTATGAAATCAAGAATGTGACTTTTACATGGGATTTTTGGAATCAATTTCATCACTTTGTTTTGCTCATGTACTTAGATCTAGTTCTTACTGTAACTGTATTTCCTGATAAAAACAGGGATTTTCTTTGTCTTGATAAATGTTAAAATGACTCCTGCCTACAACATTTGTTCAAGTACACACAATTCTTGAATGTTTTCCATTATCAAACTTTTACAACTCTAGGTAGGAAGCTATATGTAAATTGTTCTGTAAAAAGGAAAATTAACCTCTCCTCAAATCATCTCATCTGACACTTGTGAGGAGCACAATTTATGAAATATTCAGTAATCCAGCAGAGGAACAAGCTTGGGCTGTGCAGCTGCCCTCTGAGGCACCCCAAGAAACACAAAGAAATGGACATCTTAACTGCCATGAGTAGAACGGTTTGGGACCTGTTGTTTTAAATAAAGGATTCGATGAGATAGTTTTAGTAACATTTTAAAGGTACCTTTGTCTCAAAAAACTTGCTTTCTCAAGAAAGTATTTCATTTAAAAGTGCACTTCTTAAAACAGAAAGAAGAAAGATATATCTGTGCTGTTTCTCATTTAATATGTAATCCATATTGTTTTCTTTAAAATATGTATTACAGGAGTTATTAGAACTGCCTTACATAATATGGACAGAGAAGCCAGAGAACACTATTCAGTGGTCATTCAAGCCAAAGACATGGCTGGGCAAGTTGGCGGGCTTTCTGGATCGACAACGGTCAACATCACCCTGACTGATGTCAACGACAACCCGCCACGGTTTCCTCAGAGTATGTACCGGATTCTTATGATATATATTTATCACTCTTTATTTGCATAAAACAAAATGAAATACTTAAGTATATGATGTCATGTTACTGTTAAATGAGGATATTTTGTGTTTGTGCTATATGGTTTCCCTTCTATACATGAGAGTAGAGAAATCACTCAGCTTATTGTCTCCTGAACCTGGTGGATAATTGCTACCATGTTAAAAAAATATGTGTTTCAGTTGTCATTACAGGTAAATATTAAAAATGATAGAGTGGTACTAAGTACCAATAAGTATATCTTACATTTGCTAGAGCAGTTATGTATTATTAAGATATACAGGGAGATACCCAAAATACATTCTTAAGGTAACATTCTTCTCTTGAAAAAAAAATGCATATGTGTTTTTGGTGACTGAAATTGAAAAAAAAAATATTCTCATGTTAAGAATGAATGCTCTCCACACCCCCATACCCAGCCCCCACAAATACACATGCATACAAAAAGCATCCTACAGCAAGGTGCAGCTAATACAATAAAGTGGGAAATCCTTTGAATGGGGGGGCACAAATTTTAAAGCAATGTAAGGGGAGAAGATGTAGGTTTTGTGACATCTTGGTGTCAATGGCGTTTATGACATCCTCAGAATGGGAAAAAGTATATTTCAGGATTTCTAATGTGGCAGAAATTGTGGATGACATTTTATAGAATAGCCTTTAATTAAGATAAAAATCTTGTAGGGGTGCTATTCCTTATGTCCTTTTGACACATGATGTTTAAAAACTGCAATAAAGTAGACACCTGGTATGTCAATACAGGCTCTTCACAAGTTCGTGTAATATGTCTTCCCCCGCTGTATCTCTTTTAATATTTCTCTTAGTACATTCCAGGGCTATCCATAATGGATTCCAGGGCTATCCATAATGGAATATTACCTGTTCCCAAGATATAATACCTTTTACATTCTTTTTTTTAAATTTTTTTTCCAATTTATTTATTTTCAGAAAAACAGTATTTGTTATTTTTTTCACCACACCCAGTGGCTCCATGCAAGCCGTGCCCTTTATACTACCCACCACCTGGTACCCCAACCTCCCACCCCCCCGCCACTTCAAACCCCTCAGATTGTTTTTCAGAGTCCATAGTCTCTCATGGTTCACCTCCCCTTCCAATTTACCCAAAAGCACATACCCTCCCCAATGTCCATAACTGTACCCCCCCTTCTCCCAACCCCCCTCCCTCCAGCAACCCACAGTTTGCTTCGTGAGATTAAGAGTCACTTATGGTTTGAAACAAGATGGGATAGGGAGGGAACCTTTTACATTCTTAATTCAACCAGAATTCTCCATACTCACATTTCTCTGTTTAAAAGTCTTGTTATAATTTTCCAGAATTAAAAGTTAATGAATTCTTGTTTTTCATGTTATGTTTGTTTCCTTAGGTACATATGACTTTTACTACTGTAAGTCTCTCTAAGTAAGAATGATACTTAAATTGTCTATGTAACCTTAAGTGTTCAGATCAGTGGCCAGCCCTTGATAAATGATTGCTAGATGAATGAATGAATGAGTTAATGAGCTGAATTTAAACACTCTTTCAAACTACCATTGTTAAAAGACATACAAGTAAAGTTCATAGTTAGGTAGCATCAATTTAAAATATTGTTTCTAGAGATGGGGCACCTAGATAGCACAGTTGGTTCAACATTCAGCTCTTGGTTTTGGCTCAGGTCCTGATCTAGGGTTATGAGACTGAGCCCTACATTGGGCTCTTCTCTGAGAGTGGATTCTGCTTGAGATTCTCTCTCCTTTTGCCAATCCCCCTCCCTGTAAAATAAATGTATCATTTAAAAATATATATTTGTTCTAGAGATAGATTATGTGACCTGATTCATTCATGTGGCCTTTGCTCTATGAAGAAAGTAGGTTTATAATAAATCATAAATAAGTTCACATTACATTAAACCACAAAATTCAGTCTTGTACTTTTACACATTACAGGGCATTTTTGTATTTACTTTATCACTTAGTTCACAAAACGTGCGTATTACATATACTACTCTACAAGTGCTTTTCTTTAATAGGATAAAGGCACTAAAGTTCAAAGATTTTTTAAATTTAATGAATAATACTAAGCTCAATTGAACATAAACTTTATTACAGTTTACAAAGGGAACTTGTCTACCTTATTTTCAAGTAGATACTATCACGGCTATTTTAAAGATATAGATTAATATCACAGTGGATAGAATGAAGTTTAAGGGATACACTACAAACATTCAATAAATGCTTGGTCTTGACGCAGATTGCATCTCTCACTCTCTCTGTCCCTCCTCCTCTCTATAAACTAATTTTTAAACTTATGATCCACTGAAGTTGATTTTAAAAACCAACAAAAAAACTGTGCTTGTGCTAAATATGGAGAAATGATTCCTAATTTTATTTTTTGATTAATAGTAGTGTTATTGTTGAAACATCAGTTTATGGTGAAAACTATTGTTTTACCTGACGAAGGAACAGAATAAATGTACATTCTCTGAGTGAACTCCACATATCTAAGGAGGCTCCCTTTCTTCAGTCAGGAGCAGTCTATGCAGAATGATGGGCAGATGCCAACCCTGCCACTCTGTGAGATGTGCTTAGAGTTTTGAAACAGAGTCATTACACACTCGGAACCTCACAGTTTGACTTGCTTAAAAGATACTTTATTCTCAAACTGCATTAAGCACAATGAAGTTTTCAGAATAAATAGTGTCACCTTGACAAGAATGACTTGCAGTAAATGATTTTTTTAATTTACCTCAAAGCATCATAACTTATCAAATGGCTACATATATAATGGGAAACTATAACTGCTTGGAGAAAAAAAAAGATATATTATGAGGACTTATGTTCAGGAAGCACCATGAAATGCACGAATCTACACAATTCAACTTATTTAAAGATTATATCCTGTCATCAAATAGATCCAGTAGTTTGTTTCTTTTAAGATGGGACATTTTCACACGCCTCCTTCTGACTTCTTTCTCATTTCACTTGAATCAAAGACTCATTGTTTTAACACCACTACTGTGATCAACTCTAGTATAAACATCTGCACAGAACACTTTGCAAAAATATTCCTTCAAAGCATTTTTTCCTTTTTTATTTTTTTCTGTTAACCTTCCATGCTCTGAGGAAATGAATCGGTTTGTTATATCTTGTCCTTTAAGATTATCACTGTATTTTTTTTTAAAGATTTTATTTATTTATTTGACAGAGAGAGATCACAAGCAGATGGAGAGGCAGGCAGAGAGGGAGATAGAGGGAAGCAGGCTCCCTGCTGAGCAGAGAGCCCGATGTGGGACTCGATCCCAGGACCCCGAGATCATGACCCGAGCCGAAGGCAGTGGCTTAACCCACTGAGCCACCCAGACGCCCAATCACTGTATTTTTTAATTTAAAATAAATTGACTTGAAGTGATTGAGAACTAGGGAATGAACTAAACTGATAATTTCCTTTATGAAGACTTTACACCAGGTAGTTGCCAACGCAGTGGCTTAGGATGCAACATTAATAAAGATCCAGGCTGACACAGGCTGCCTGTCACTGTCAGGAAGGCAGAGGGTGGAATAGAGACCAGTTGGTACATGCCCAGCTGAGAGGATGGCCACTGCTCAATTACACATAATGCATTCATGAGTCCAGGTAAATGTTAAGAAAGGGAGACCCTTACAATATGCAGAGTGGAAGAACAAATCAACCCTTCTATGGCTTGAGTATTTACTCAAAGGGCACAAGCAATGCCCAGTTCTCCTTAACAGAAAATGCATGGGCTGTAAAATTCCTCAATATTAGTCCTTCAGTTGAAAGGAATGTATCCCACTTCTTAAGATTCTTGCAGTGTCCTTTTCTGGTTTTACTATGTTATAGTTACATTGCACTTATTGCTTAATTTATTTTTAGGTAGATAAAAAGTCACTGACCTCCATTATTTTCTATAAATAATATGCATATAAAATCAATAACTTACATGAAAATTCATAAAGAAGACCTTCTGTACTCTTAAGTGAAAGGATCTGTATTTTTACAATTGCCTTTGACTAAGTAAGAATGAAAAATCCAAATTGGGAAAGAAAAAAAAAAAAACCTGCATGTCAAATAATCACCATGAAATGGTAAGAACTTGATTAGTTAAAAAACTTCCCCCAAGAACTTGAAGTGATTGCAAAATTGTATGTCATTGAACAGCTTTAGTTCTTTTGTGACAGGAGTTGATATAATGCTGTGGAATATTTGAAGGATCAAGGCGTAAAAGTTCAATAGATGGCAGTATTTTCTATAATACTATGAGTTAGAGATGTTTACTTGATTTGAGTAAATGTTAATGTTGGTGAAAAGTAAAATATCACTGATGAATACATTGATAATGTTATGATTTTGTTGATAGCAAAATATTTTAGAGGAAAGGAATATTTTCAAATTACTATTTACCTTTTCATGAAAAAAAATCTAAATGGCATATAATATATTCAGCATTAATGTTTTATTTAAAACAGGAATTGAAAGAAACAAAACAAGAAAGCTTCTCCTTTGATCAATCAAAATGTGAAGTATATGTTTTAATTATCAGCAAGTTGACATTTCTCTAGTGTACTTCAAAAATGATATCTAGTTCATTATTTCTTTTTCTTTCAAGTGTTTATTTAAATTCCAGTTAGTTAACCTACACTGTAATATTATTTTCATGTGTAGAATTCAGTGACTCATCACTTACATACTCCATCCGGTGCTCATCACAAATACCCTCCTTAATGACCATACCCATTTAGCTCAACCCCTGCCCACTTCACCTCCAGCAACCCTCAATTCTCTATAGTTAAAGTCTGTTTTATGGTTTGTCTTTCTCTCTCTCTCTTTTTTTCCCTATGCTCATCAGTTTTTTTTTTCCTCTTAAATTTCACATATGGGTGAAATCTTTATGGTATTTGTCTTTCTCTGACTTATTTTACTTAACATAGTACTCTCTACTTCCATCCACATCATTGCAAATGGCAAGATTTCTTTCTCTCTTTTTTTTGGCTGAGTAATATTCCACTGTGTGTGTGTGTGTGTGTGTGTGTGTGTGTGTGTGTGTACCACTTTATCCATACATCAGTCCATCAGTTGATGGACATTTGGGCTCTTTCCATAATTGGCTATTGTTGATAATGCCTCTATAAACATTGGGGTGCATGTGTCTCTTTGAATCCTTATTTTTTATCCTTTGGATAAATACCTAGTAGGACAATTGCTGGATTATAGGGTAGCTCCATTTTTTAATTTTTAGGTACCTCCATACTGTTTTCTAGAGTGGTTGCACCAGTTTGCATTCCCACCAACAGTTTAAGAGGTTTCCCCTTTCTCTGCATCCTCGCCAACATCTCTTTTTCCCTGTGTTGCTAATTCTAGCCATTGTGACAGGTAGGAGGTAATATCATTTTAGTCTGGTTACAGTTATATATTTTGAAACTTACTGGGGGTTTTTCTAAATTTCAGTATGTATTTCATTGAGATAGTATTCTTATGTACTTTAGGAGAAGATAAATTCTGCAGCTTTATAGTTAGGTTTTGACGTATTTAAATTAGTTCAAGTTTATTCATTGTGCCGTTCAACTTTCTATATCTATACAAAATTTTTGCTTGTCAACTATTGAGAGATATATGTTAATGTACCACACCATTTCACTGGATTTTTCTATTTATCCTTTTATTTTCTTTAGTTTTGGATTTTCTTAGATATAATTTGAATGCACACAGATTTAAGGCAAGATGTATTCCTCTTGGATTGAAAATGTTTCATTGTGGAACATCTATCTAATAATCATATATAACTTAAAATCCATTTTATCTGTAATATAACTACCAATTTCTAAAACATTTTTGATTAATGGTTAGATGGTATAATGTTTTCCATCATTTTACCTTCAAAGTGTATTCTTTTTATTTTTTTAAATGTTTCATATGAGCCACTAAACTAACTTTCTGTTATTACTATTATTATTTTTAATTTTAATCTGGTTTCACAATATCATTGTTTATTTTGATTTAATGTATTTACAGTTTTTTTAATTGTAAATTTTCCTTTTTTTCTTCTTATATTCTTCAAATTAGCAATGTATTTCATGGACTTCATTTTATCCCTCAGTAATAATTTATTTTATTTCTTTTTTCTTTAGTATTTGTTTGAGATATTATAATTTATTTTATTTCACCTTAAATTATAATTTTATCATTCAAAACAAATGGAACAACTTTAAAACTGTTTAACCCCATTGCGTTGATTTGTTTTTTGCTATTTTGACATCTTATATATTAAACCCTACATAAAATTGTCATTATTTTTGTAGTATTAAGTAGTAAATAATAATTTTTAAGTCAATAATTTATCCCGTTAGGTGGTATTTCTTCTTTCCTGCATTGCTATGTTTCCAAAGGAAATTCTAAATTTCCTTCAAATATCCCTTCTTGCTGTTCCTTTTAGTACAGGTCTGCTGTCATTGAATTCTTTTCTTTTCTTTTTTTTTTAACTTGCAATTTTTCTTACATTTTTTAGAGGGCATTTTCATAGGGAGTAGAATTCTGATTTAAAGTCTTCTTATTGGGGTTCGTGGGTGGCTCAGTGGGTTGAAGCCTCTTCCTTTGGCTCAGGTCATGATTCCAGAGTCCTGGGATCGAGCTCCACATTGGGCTCTCTGCTCAGCAGGGAGTCTGCTTCCTCCTCTCTTTCTGCCTGCTTCTCTAACTACTTGTGATCTCTGTCAAATAAATAAAAAATAAAAATATTTTTTAAAAGCTATAAAAAATAAAGGCTTCTTATTTTAGTATTAAATGACACAATTTAATTGTCAGCTGACCACCATCTTATCTGTTGAAAATCAGTTATCAGTGTTACTGTTATTGCTTTGCTGTAGATTAGTTTATTCTACTTTAATGGATTTTATTTTAAATATTTTAATTTGTATTTGATATGTAAGAGGTTAAGTATGGTGCTCCTAAGAAGTACATACTTAAAAAAAAAAATCTGCTTTTCAGTTATAAGGAATTTTTAGGCTATCTTTTGTCAGTGCTAGAAAATTTTGGTCATCGTTTATTCAAATATTTCTTTTGTTTTGTTTTATCACTTCTAGTGGTTGTGCAAAAGCATGCATGCTAGGTCTTTTAGCTGTGTACCATAAATCTATTATTCTTTTTTCTCCATGTTTTCTTATTATATTTGTCTCTTCTTTAACCTGGAAATTTAATATTGACTTATATTCTAGTATAATAATCTTTTCCACTGCGTTTATTCTCTGATAACTAGTCTATTAAACCTATTAGGTACACACTTCAACATTAAAATATTTCAGTTCTATTGTTTTCACTTGACTTATTAAATATACATTATTGGTATCTGCTAAAATTCTCTATTTTTTTTTCTATGGTTCTTAAACCTTAATTATGATCAATTTCCAAACTCTTTTCTAACAATTCTAACATCATAATCATTATCTGGGTATTTTTACTGATCTTGTTTCCTTTTGGTTTTGGTAATTTCCCAATTAGAAGTCTGTTTTGGAATTATTGACTGAAGATTATGTACAAACACAGAAGTCCCTGCCTATGTCATCTTCCTCCAGAGTTATTTTCTTATAGATATATGGAATTTCATTTACTTAAATTAGTTAGATTTTCTTAGAACTGCTTTGTTTCATTTCCTCTTATTCCTGGGAAGTAGCTCTTATTCCTAAACACCAAATTTTCTCTAGTATCAACTGAAGCATTAACTAGTACTGACTCCTAGTTTCTCCTGGCTTTTGAAATCTCTGTTAGCTCTTTTGTCTTCCAGCTTTACTTTGTCTTGGTTTCTTGGAGTCTCCATAAATACACATGTTGTATATGTATCTGCAATTATCACAGGAATATTGCTTCACATTTTGGGGACTATTTCTCTGTTGTTTCTTCTTTCCATGCCTTTGTTCTTTTTTGTGTGACTGTGCCAGCCCTGAACCCCAACCTCTGTCTCCACAAACTAATTGTTGCCTGGATTATTTCCCCTAGCACTGAATATTTAAAAAAATACCTTGAGTCATTGTCAATATAAAGACTCATATTGTTGGGGCAGCTGAATGGCGCATCATTAAGTGCCTGCCTTTGGCTCAAGTCATGATCTCAGGGTCCTGGTATCCAACCTGGAGTCTGGCTCCTGGCTCAGCGGGAGCCTGCTTTTCCCTGCCTATCCCCCCACTCATCTCTCTCTCTCTCTCTCAAGTAAATAAATAAAATCTTTTAAAAATATATATTGTTTTTCTTACTTTCTCTGAAGGATCATGTCTTGGGGTGCCTGAGTGGCTCCATTGTTAAGTGTCTGTCTTTGGCTCAGGTCTTGATCACTAGGTCCTGGGATCCAGCCCTTGTGTGAGTCTCCCTGCTCAGCAGGGTGTTGACTTCTCCCACTCTGTCAGCTGCTGCTCCACCTCTTGTGCTCTCTCTCTTTACATCTGTCAAATAAATAAATGAAATCTTAAAAAAAAAAAAAGGATCATATCTCATCCAGGCCTTTTTACATTAAATACTCTCCAGTAACTTGCAATAGCCATGGTATGTTACTGTCCAGCTTCTGTAGCTATCTTCCAAATACCTATCACTTCGCCGTGTTGACTGGAATCACCAACCCATTGAAGTTTAAGTTGAAAGAACGTGGATGATACATGAAAAATATGTCAATTTGATATCCAATATGGTTAGATTGAAAGTATAAATTCAAAGAGAAGTTGGATTTCTCAAATTAACTGTAAAACTTGCAAGTTTTTGGTATATTAGAGGTATATTTTCATTCTGCTTTGTAGATACAAAGTGTGTTTATTTAATGTTATGAGATTTAGTCTATAAAATAAGAATAATTGAAAATTATTTTATGTTTATCCATTAAACAGGGTACAGACAATTTAGAGTATATTTTTCATATAAGGGAATAATTATAAATAAATAAGGATGTGACATTCTTTTAGTTTTAAAGTTGAGTATTTTGAAATAATTTAAGATTATCTATTTAGTAACTTGCCAGTTATAAAATGTCAATCATAAAGGGGGTATAGCTCAGTGGTAGAGCATTTGACTGCAGATAAAATGTCAATCATTTTATGATTTGTTTTTGATCTATTTGGCTGTATGCTATGGCAAAGATATAGATTGATTTCTTTGCTTACCAGTTTTGTGTGGATATGCATGCTTTACTAATAAGCATATATTTCTTAGAAATTTTATAATTACTAATTAGTCTGTACAATTTTTTTTTAATTCTTCACAAAATGCTGAAGAAAAGTAAGAATGATCTTCAATTAGAATTTATAAGTTTACACAGTTTCTCACATATTTATGTGTTATATTTATGAAGAAAGTGAGCGAATGCTAAAAAAAAAAAGTAGCCCACTTTACTTGTGCTTTGAAGAAAAATTTCTTAGAGCATAATCAGCTTTGTAGCAATGCAGGTTGACATATTGTAACAGCAAATGTGTTAGGGTAAGCGATTTTATTTTATCTTTTTAAATTTTTTAGGTAAACAATTTTAAATATACTATTCCAGAGTACAGTAGAATACTAACATAGGACAATTGTCCTTTTAATGTGTGACATTGTAATGTGCATTCAGATGACTATAGAATTAGTCATACTATATTTATATAGTAAAAACATTGCAGCCAGGGATTAACATGATGATTAATGATAGGTATTTAATACAAGTTTTTTAGATGCAGGAAAATCTTAAATTCCTTGGGATTTTTTCTTTATAATTTGAGATATTTCCAATGTAAACTGCATCTTCTGTGTAAAGCAATTTAAAGCAGAGATATAGAAACTTTCTGGTTAATCTTATCTGTAATGTCAGACACCCTGGAGAAGTCAGATATCACAGCCTAACCACTTACATGTCAGTCAGCCTTCCCCCAGAATCATCTATAAATAAATATTTATCTTACATCAGTAGTCACTTTTCCAAGTAAATAATATGAAGGTAAGGAAAATATTAATTAGTCAAAATAAATACAATTATCTAATTGATTACAGCTTTTGTAGCCTGGGACCTAAGGTCAATTGTAGGGAATGACTTATTTACTGATCTGGCAAAGTTCCTGAAGCAAAGAAACAAGGTCTTTTAAAAAACAATTAGGATCAATATTATCTTTGGGGGGATAGTGTATTACAAGGAGCAAGCTTCAATAAACAAAATGCCATTGATCTTTCTCACCAAGTCTTCCTTTCTTAAATGTACTTCATCTAATCATTAGCAGTCCATGGATACAGTCTAAGAAATTATGTGAAAGAATCACATTATGATGGCATATGAAATTATAGTTCATTCAGAAAGAGAAACATGGAATAATATCTATATCTTTCTGCCACACAAAATTATGTAGTCTTAAAACCAAAATGGATAATTACAGCACTGTTTAAAGATGTGTTTGAAACTTGATAATAAGGTAAAATACAACTTAGAAATTTCGAATGTACATTGAAGCTAAAAAAGAAAAAATATACTTTATTGATATACTACAATAACTTGGTACCTGAATTTTTATAATATATATTGTACCACCTTATATCTCAGCAATTCCCAACCTTACATCCAGGCATTTAAATCATAATTATTTCAATATAGTTAACTTTTCCAGATAAGAGAAAATTCTACCTTGAAATATTTCCAAGCATTAAAATGCTATAGATCCTATAGTAGACAGTTGATATAAAAGACATTTCACTTAGAGGAAAAAAATTCTTTTCACACATTGTCTAATTTTTTCCATGACAGTTATCTAATTTGGGTGGCTCAGTGGGTTAAGCCTGTCCCTTCGGCTCAGGTCATGATCTCAGGGTCCTGGGATCGAGCCCCACATTAGGCTCTCCATTCAGCACGGAGTCTGCTTCCCCCTCTCTCTCTACCTGCCTCTCTGCCTACTTGTGATCTCTCTCTCTCTGTCAAATAAATAAATAAAATATTTTTTTAAAAAGTTATCTAATTATACAAAAAGAAATTTAGGTATAGAAATTATCAACATTTTGCTTTGACAAAAATTAGCTTCTAATTTAAAAAAAATGAACTTAAGTTTAGAGAATGAGGAGACAAATTGTGGTGGACCTGAACACTGATTTCTGGGGTACCTGTGTGGCTCAGTTGGTTAAGCAACTGCCTTTGCTCAGGTCATAATCCTGGAGTCCTAGGATCGAGGATCCACATAGGGCTCCCTGGTTGGCAAGGAGTCTGCTTCTTCTGCTGACCTCTCTCCTCTCATGCTCTCCCTCTCTCATTCTCTCTCTCTGTCTTAAATAAATAAATAAAAATCTTTAAAATAAATAAATAAATAATAAACAAACACTGATTTCTGTATTTTAGAAAATGGTTGGCTTAGTACATATGACTTAGCACTAGAGTGTGAAGTGACAGCATCTAATGAACTTCAGAACCTCCTTTTTAACACAGTCACCTCTTCAGCTGGCAAGCTTTCACTGTTCCATATTTGTGTAGGTACTGTCTGTGCTCTCAGTCTCCCTGATGCTGAAAATATAGAGAGTATTATGGGACTCAGGCTTCTTTCCTATTGGAGCTCTGTTGTAGAGTTCTGTGCATCCTAAGTGTCATAGCCAAGAAAAATGAGAGTTTAGGGAATTACATGTATTCTGTTACTGATATAATTATAAGCCCTCCACTCCAATAGGCTTTATATTTCTATGTGATTGTACTGGTGTAGGTGCACTTGCACAAATGGCAAATTGGCAAGCTGATGTTGTGAAAGTACAGAGGGAGTATAAGGCAGAATATAGGCTCCAGAACCTTGCACAAATGGCAAATTGGCAAGCTGATGTTGTGAAAGTACAGAGGGAGTATAAGGCAGAATATAAGCTCCAGAACCTTGCACAAATGGCAAATTGGCAAGCTGATGTTGTGAAAGTACAGAGGGAGTATAAGGCAGAATATAGGCTCCAGAACCTTGCACAAATGGCAAATTGGCAAGCTGATGTTGTGAAAGTACAGAGGGAGTATAAGGCAGAATATAGGCTCCAGAACCTGACATCATTGGTTGTTATCCCTAGAAAATGGAGAAAGTGTACAATTACAGGAATTCATTAGGGATGTTACTAGAGCTATTTGTTTAGCATGAAACCAGGGCTTGCTCTGAAATGAAAAATGGTTAACTCTACCTCTCAATAAACAGAAGTGAAAACATAGACAGTAACATTAAGAGCTGACATTGCAATCTGAAACAAACTAGGGGAATAGGAGATTAGATACAAGTGAATGTAGAGTAGGTAAACTGGAAGATAAGTCAGAGGAAACTAGCCAGAATGCATCAGAGAGACCAAAGATAAACAAACAAAAAAGAATTAAAATATATAGCAAACAAACAAACAAAAAAACACCCAATTTCCAATATATAATAATTGGAGTTTCAGAGGAAGACAGCAGAATGATGAGGCCATGTTTAAGAAATAAACAAAAGGAACACCTGGGTGGCTCAGTTTGTCAAGCATCTGCCTTTAGCTCAGGCCATGATCCCAGGATCCTGGGATTAAATTTCACATTGGGCTTCTGTTCAGCAAGGTGCCTACTTCTCCCTCTGTCTGCCTCTCTCTCTGACAATAAATAAAATCTTAAAAAACAAACAAGCAATAAACTAGACTAGAGGTTTTCAAGAATAAGTGTAGACATTAAGCCTTAGACAAATAATCATAAGAAATCTCAAATGTGATGGAAAAACATTATCATCTAGATGTGTTATGGTGAAGTTTAGACTTTGAAAATGAAAAGAAAGGAATATGACACTCTGTGGGATTCTCATTGACAATAATGGAGTACAGACGACAATAGAAACTTGGCCTCAAATTTGATGAGAAGATGAAATATAACTGTAACTTTAGAAATCTTTAACCTGTTAAATTGCATTAAAAATTAGGATGTAATAAAAACATATGTTAAAACAAAAATAATGAGTTTACTGTTCAAAGAACATCTTTGGAAAAGTGCTTAAGATGTATGTTTTCTATTGTAATCATTCATAACATTCATCCTCATTTGACTTATTTCCCTAGGAAATTCTATTTGGAATAGAGTTTTACTGACTTCTCATCTTGATGTCTCTCTTAACTGCCCTGGTATATTCAATTATTTGTTCACAGTTATCCATTCTCTCTCTGCCTTCGACATACTTTCTTATAAGTAGGAAATATTTTCCCATTAATTTAGGATAAGCTAGTTAATTTGCTTTGGTCAATGACATTTGAAATGTCATGGTTTGAATCACATCTGAGCAGAAACCTTAATGCGCTTGAATGCTTTGGCTCTATTTATTTATTTATTTTTTAAGATTTTATTTATTTACTTGAGAGAGAGAGTGAGAGAGAGATCATGAGATGGGGGAGGGTCAGAGGGAGAGGCAGACTCCCTGCTGAGCAGGGAGCCTGGTGTAGGACTCGATCCCAGGACTCCAGGATCATGACCTGAGCCGAAGGCAGTTGCCTCACCAACTAAGCCACCCAGGTGCCTTGGCTCAGTTTCTCTTGTTCTTGGCCTCCAGTCTGAGAAGAACATAAGTTAGAAAAAAGATACTCCTTTAGTCTACTGAGAAAGCATTAGTGTTTAATGGCGATAAGCACACCAGAGCCCAACAGACCTTCCCCAAGCCAGAGTTCTTACATAATGTAAGAAGAAATAATGTTTATGATTATGAATTATTGAGATGGAATTTATTTCCTAATGCAACAGAAATTGACTAATAAAATGATTATGCATTATATGTTATATCTCTAAAAGCATGTTTCTGTCACCACCACACCAAAACAACAAATTATGTGGAATTATGTTTGAAGAAGAAAATAGTATGAAGTGAACCTTATAGGATGTTAGGAAATGACTGTGTTCTGCTTTGGTAAACATTTTCATGGGATAAGTTGGAAGGTAGAAAATATACCTAATGAACCTCATGGCTTTAAGAGAAGAGGTTTTAGGAAAGAATGTCTGTAGTGTGAGTTGATTGCTATATGCTGCATTTGATAAGACACTACTAAGAGATGAGCTCAGAAAAAAAAATAAACACACATACACACACACACACACACACACTCACACACATCTATATGTCGCTTCTCTAACAGACATTAAAGGGAGGAGGAAGAAACCAAAAATTTCATGACTTTCAGGGCCGAAAATACAAAATTAAAGGATTTACAAATAAGTTAGCCTCAGAGCCTTAGGGACAGAAATCCTTATAACGACCACACAGAACAGTTACGGAATTACCATGAGCCTTTAACATTCTTTTCCTTTCAAATAGGGCCTTTATTTTTATTATTTTTTCCTTATTTATCTTTGCTTTTATGTTGAATTTGTGGTGAGCAAATAATTTGTCCTTCTAATTCAGTGGTCTCTGGATCAAACTCTGATATGACTGTATCCATGATTTTGAAATTCAAGCCTGGTTACATAGTTTAAAGAGATTTGGGGGTGGGAGCAGATAAATGGATTTCATCTATAAGAGTTGGACAGATATTTGTGACTGGAGGATGAACTATGAAAGATTGTATTGTTTGTTCATAATTGTTAGTTCCTTCCCCTCTTTCATCATGTTTTCCTGTAGGTAGCAAATATGTCCCTGCTTTAACTCTATGCTTTGACAATGACTTTGGCCTACAGAATATGACATGTTTAAGCAGAAGCTTTCTATTTTCATGATCTTGCCTCCTTCCAGTGGTTGCTTTTTCTGGTCATATTATGGAATGAAAATTCACTTGGAATTGAGCCTATCCCAACAGAGTGATAGTTTAATCATATTTTTCTTCTGGGGTGTGTGTGTGTATGTGTGTGTGTGTGTGTGGTTCGTATGCACACACAAAAAGGTGGTTTTTTAATTAAATCACCAGGACAGGACCCTTGGGCAGAAATAGCTACACTGGGATTATGAGGGGTGACTGATTTTGTAATTTTTAGTTAGTGAGGGTTAGGGATGGCTTAGATCTGTAAGGAATTTGCAAGCAAGGCTTCCAGGACCTTGCAGGGCTAGCTGCCGTTAAGATGAAGTCATTTACTGCTATCTAGTAAAACTTTAGTCATGAGACATTCAGATGTGTATCAGCAGGCCATATGTTTGGAGAATGATTGCTAACATGTATCTTGCAGGAGTAGCAATAAAGGAAATTTGCAAAGGGATTTTGATATGTTAAGGAAGACTTAAAGGATCTCGGAGGTCAGGTTAATGTCAAGCTAAGGTTGCTTTTGCCTCTAGCAAAGTATTAACATGAAGGCCCTTAAGTTCCCTAGGAAGGTCACTGCCTGCCTCAAGTATCTGTCAATGGGCTGCTTTTTATAAGGAAATTTAATTTTTTTCCACATTTTTTTTTTTTGCCTTGTCCTCCCCATCATTCCCCCATGAAGAAATCTGACCCTTAAATCTTCAAGGTTGGAAAGGATGAATACCCAACTTTTGTAGCAACATGGACGGGACTGGAAGAGATTATGCTGAGTGAAATAAGTCAAGCAGAGAGAGTCAGTTATCATATGGTTTCACTTATTTGTGGAGCAGAACAAATAGCATGGAGGACATGGGGAGTTAGAGAGGAGAAGGGAGTTGGGGGAAATTGGAAGGGGAGGTGAACCATGAGAGACTATGGACTCTGAAAAACAATCTGAGGGGTTTGAAGTGGGGGGGGTGGGAGGTCGGGGTACCAGGTGGTGGGTATTAGAGAGGGCACGGATTGCATGGAGCACTGGGTGTGGTGCAAAAATAATGAATACTGTTATGCTGAAAATAAATAAATAAATAAGAAAAATAAAAAAATAAAAGGCAAAAAAAAAAATCTTCAAGGTTTCTGAGGGTGGGATGTCTTATCTTCTGTAATTTCTTCCTGCTGAATGAGGGGTGTAGCGATGTCTCTATCTATGGGTCAACATAGGTCAGTTGGAGACTTACAAACAGAAGTTACAAAAGGCAGAGGCAGCTAAATCCAAAGTAGACCACAAGTATGAATCTCCCCATGTAGAAAGGATCATCTGTCAGTTTAAAGTCATGGCATTGAAGGAATCTTCGCACCAGGTAAAGAGACGTGGGAGAAAAGAGAAAAACAAGATTAGAATAACATAAAGGGGGGCACCCGGGTGGCTCAGCTGGTTAAGCTTCTACTTTCAGCTGAGGTCATGATCCTGGGGTCTGGGTTTAAGTCCCATAGTGGGCCCTCTGCCCAGCAGGGGGTATGCTTTTCTCTTTCCCTCTGCCTCTCCCTCTTCTCATGCTCGTTCTCTCTCATGTTTGCGCTCTCTCTCCTGCTCACTCTCTCTCTTTCTCTCAGATAAATAAATCTTTAAAAAAAAAAAGGAAAAACAAAAAGAAAAAGAAGCCCAAATAAGAGTGCTTTGGTAGTTGACAAAACCCCTCCTCTGGTACAGGAGCTTAATCATTAAAGGAAAGAGAGGGATGGTTTACGTGCCAATTGGAGTATTTGTGTCTTTTAGTAAGCCTGTCACATTTTTGTGGTATCTGGAGTATAAACAAACACTCTGTTTTAATAAAGCATAGGCTCCTCCTTGAGCTGTAGTTAGGATATCAAGGCACCGTTCAGTGTTAGAGGGTCACCTTTTGAATTAGTACATGTCAAGCTTAGTTAAAGATGGTCACTGTGTGCTTGGATAAATCCTCTATTTGCAATTTTATATCAATAGAGGAAACTCCTGGGCACCCCCCTGCAAAACAAGGCTAAGAGATAAAACCATCATGAAGCCCTCTTTATGTGATATCTAGCCTTAACACTATTCTCATTATGAGGAATCACTGGCAAATATGAGAAGACTGGATATGGTCATCCCTAAGTGCAATATCCAGCCCAGTCATGAGGAAAGTGATTCATTATTTTCATAATTCCATAGTTAACCCCATGAAGTGGGGTATACTCCAGCTTTTAAGGAAAAATATTGTCACCCCAACTATACAAAATTGGTCAGTGATAGCTGAGTTATACAACTGTTGGAGGAATCCATCCCATTTTCCTGCTGTTCAAGTAACCATATGCCCATGGGATCCCATTATCATCTCCACAGAATAATAAGCATGAATATTATAAAGATTGTCTTTACATGAGCTGTTGTGGCAATTTCTCTGAAGTTTACCTCAAGTTATCTAGTTTAGGAAAATAGCATTCAAAGACAATTAGAAAGAGAATTTAAGACTCACAAAGGAGTGTTACTGAGACATAATTTTTCTCTCTATACATTCATTTCCAGAGATAGCTAAATCAGGATAATTCTTTGTAAAACAAGTCCAATTTTAACAAAATTGGCTAATTATTTACATAAGCCCAGCAAGAATATTGATTGACCATATAGATCTTTTAAAATCTGCTTTGTTGGAGCTTTTTATAAGGATTCTCAATAGAACTTTTAGTATCCTCTCTGGGCCAGAAGCCTAGTTAAATACATATCATCAGACACGCCTTCAATATCTGTAGTTTGGGTGAATTCTTGTTCTTCAAGTCCCCAAATATCCTGAGGTTCCTGCACCTGCCAAAAAGCAACATTCTTTACTTAACTGGCAAGGCTACTTAAAACTCTGTAAGCAAGAAAACAGGCCAACATTTCCAGTGGGGCTTTATGGCTCCATAAATTCAACCTTAGTTCCTTAAAGCTATCTATCTGGTCATATCTGAGTCTATGCATGTCTCCCTCAAATATGGCATCCCAGTCAAAGTCTTTTTAAAGCAACGAATGTTTTGGGGTACCTGGGTGGCTCACTTGGTTAGGTGACTGCCTTTGGTTCAGGGCACAATCCTGAAGTCCCAGGATTGAGTCCCACATCCAGCTCCGTGCTCAGCAGGGAGACTGCTTCTCCTGCTGACCTCTCTCCTCTCATGCTCTCTCTCTCTCTTTCTCTCTCTCAAATAAATATAAAATAAATAAATAAATAAATAAAATAAAACAACCAATGTTTCCAGTTAGCTTCCATTATGAGGAGGAGATTTTTATTGAATTTATGCAAATGGCTCTATGACTACCGTGAAAGAAGAAATACTCCCTGAGACTTTGAATTTCAGAGGGTTCAGGTAGAGAGAAAAGTTAATGGCTTCAATTAATCCGTAATTAAATACTTTACCACATTTCTGTAAAGCATAGATACTTTAAGAGAAAATTTCCTTAATTTGGAAGAGCAAATATTAGAGAACCAACAAGAGTCACAAAGACTATAATCATTTTCCTTAACTCATTTAGTCCCTTGTAACCAAATTTATTCCATTTGAATGCACGTTCTGGAAATTCCTACCCAGTTCAGTTTTAGGATTTTAAAGATATCAAATACCTGCATTTGTTAAAAGTTCTTTTCATGAATCTGTGTTGCTTGGGTGACTCAGTCGGTTCAGCTTCTGACTCTTGATTTCAGCTCAGGTCATGATCTCAGGGTCTTGAGATCAAACCCTGCACTGGGCTCCATGTTCAGCAAGGATTCCTGCTTAAGATTCTCTCCTTCTGTCCCTCTCCTTGTTCATACACACTCTCTCTAAAATAAAAAGATATAATAAATAAATAAATTTTTTTTTAAAAAAAGTCCTACTCACGAATCTCCTTGAAGATGAAACACATTTCACAAGAGCATCAAAATAGTAACTATGACCAAAGACTTAAAAATGGACATCATTAAAAATTTGATACGAGTTCACTATAATGCATTTACAAGGAAATTCAGTTATATAACACTTTAATAATCATACTATCAAGGGATGACCTTATACCAGAACACAACATACCAAATAAACAAGCCTAACTAGTCAAAGAGGACTTCATTTACAATTTAAATCTGGAGGAAGTCTATTGAAAATCCTAGAAAATTTATAAAGTACATGCCTAAATAGGATTTCAGATCGTCAAAGATGTGATAAAGAAAAAACATAGAGACTAGTTTTTCTGGGAAGATAAAGAAAATAGAAAACAAATTAGTAAAAAAATATTTTTTTTGTCTTCATCTGCTCATAGTTTTCGTATAAAACAAGGTAGAATTAAATATTTGTTGTTGTAAGCTACTGAGATATTTTGGTGATTAATCAACACATAAACAGTTAATAAACATGCTAAATCTGTTATTTTTAGAATTATCACGGTGTCATCTAGTATATTTTTTTATCCTGTATCTTGCTCATTTTCTCTCTCCTTCATGAGAATGTACACTTCGTAAGAATGAGAACTTTTGTCTGTTTTGTTTTCTGTATTCCCAGTACCTGAAACTGTGCCAGCATGAGGTAAGTAACATGTATGGAACAAGCTGACAAAACCTTGGCTGATCCCAAATTTCAAATGGGTGACTGCAAATTCATAAATAAGGATGAACATTTAAAGAAAAAAAAAATTGGAATGGGGCAGAGAAAAGCAGTTATCAACATCCATTTGACAAATAGATAGAGTGGATTTCACAGAGTACTTAGGAAGCCCACACATGTATACCCGGGGGCCTGGTATATTTCCACAATATATTAGAAAACGGGAGACACTGGTATTAACCATCAAAGCGACCATAGATAAATTGACATCCTGAAGTTTTACAAATTGGTTAAACATTATATGCTGTTTATGCTTTAAAAGAAAATACAAGATTATTTCATGGAATTAGAAGGGGGAAAGATTAAAGAAACAAATACATTAAACATAAAATGATCAATATTACCACATAAATATAATTTTAAACAAAAGGTGTAAACTTCGGGAAATGACAAGTCATATGGTGTTTTAAAAACAATAGTTATAGGAGCTCCCGAGTGGCTTAGTTAGTTAAACATTCAACTCTATGTTTTGGTTCAGGTCATGATCTCAGGGTCATGAGATCAAGCCCTGTTTGTGGCTTTGTGCTCACCTTGGGAGTCTGCTTGAGATTCTTTGCCTCTGCCTCCCCTTACCCCTGTCTTCATTTGCATACTCTCTCTCTCGTTCTCTAAAATAAATAAATAAAAGCTTTAAAAAATAAGTTATAATAATTATGCATATAATTTATGAGACCTTTCATCAGAATCAGAAAAGTTAGTAACATATGAAACTATTACAATAAAAGAAAAGATCATCTTTACAGAAATCTGGGGATAAACCAACTATAAACACTCAACTTTCTTTTTAGAACTAGTTACCATTTTTAATAGAACAAAAACAGAAATAATTTCAATACAATTGAAATAATTAAAAACAAAAATAGACTCCATGGTAATGTGTAAAAGGAGATATAAGAAATAAATTAAGAGTTCTAGAAAATTGAAAATGCTTAATTAAGATCTGTGTTAGAAGCAATAAGTAGGAAAAGAATCAATAATATTAAAAACTGATATAAAAATAATAAAAGTAGGGAAAAAGAAAAATCTCTATACAATAAAAAAACATGTGGGAGAGGACAGGGAAGGAAAACTGTAAAATAAAAATATCACTTCAAAGCCAGCTTAAAAAAATGTTTTGAAAGAAAACTTCCATGACTAAAAAAAAATATTCAGGACTCAGATTAAAATATCTCAACATGTTTTAATATTAAAACACCATCCAGAATTAAATACATCTTGGTGATATTTATTATAGAGACCAAAATAATTATTATAGTTAGGAGTGAAAGAAAAGAGCTCACCTAATAACATTAGTCAGGGGCTGATTGAAGTTTTTTCTTCCCATCTCCTTACAGAATATAATAGTGCAAATGTGGATACATTAGTTCGTTTAGGGGACATTTTTGTATCACAGGATTTTACATCAAGTCATTAATTACCTCAGTATTCAACAAAACAAAAATTTGTTTTACCAGGAAGCATTTTATTTTCAGAGATTCTTTATTGCTACACAATTCAGATAGAATATCCTTCCTACTTGATGACTATTAAAGCAAGCAAAGCTGTCCTGTTGTAGCTTGTGTAACTAAAACCAAGGTGAGAGTACTGGGGCTACACCATTATTAGATATAATTATATTTTATAAAAGCAGAGCTACATGTAAAACAACACAATGACTGCTTTATTTACTAAAGAATTTGAAAAATAAATTCCTGTGTTTTAAAAACAAATATGGAATGACCTGGGTTTTTTGGTACATAATCTATGATAGGTATTGTTAAAATCAACCCCTTCATTATATCAACCAGATCTACAATTACATCTAACATGAAATTTTTAAATGTGTAAGTTCATTGTAGCTATTATATATATAACATATATTTTATATATATATATTTATATATATATATAAAACATAATCTGTCTATCTATATTGTCGCCCTCGGCCCGCAAGAACGACAACCAGCCTGGCATGGTGTTAATGCTTCGTCTCTTTATTTCGACAACTTTCTTAGCTTATGTGTGTCAGGGTGACCAATAAGGGGCCAAACAATGGGGAGAGCCAATGAGAGTCCTGTTATTATACTGATTAAATTTGAAACAGCCAATGACTATGTCCTCCTTCAGGTGGGCTTCACCAGAAAGTTCGGTGTTTACTTGCAGCATATTTTGCTGGCAGTGAGCCAAGCGCCATCTTGTAATGGCGGGGACTTTCCCGGCCGGAGGCGGTCCCCGACATCTCCCCCTTTTTTGTTTTATGGCGGAGATCGTGCCTGTCTTAGGTTGTCAGTAGCAGAAAACATCCTTACCCGTCATCAGACACAAGATATCGATGATCTCTGTCCTGTCTTAGGTTGGTATGTTTCTCTACTGATCTTACCCGTCTTTGACTACCGATCTAGCATGTTTAGCCACATCTGGGGAGATGTCCCAGCCTCTATTGACATAAGGGCTTGTACTATAGCTCGGCTCTGCTCTCGCTGCTGTGTTCTCCATTGGCGAACTTTTCTGAATAGAAGCAGAATGCCAATAAGAAGGAGGACAAGAAGACCAATTGTGCCAGCCCATTGTTTGGTAAACTGGAACATATTGCTGAATGTTTGAAATAGCTCTGGGAGGGAAGTTGGTTGCACACGCGTACTCGTGTGAAATTTTGAAAATCGTCAGAAAATCGTCAGACTAAGCACCCTGCAAATACTGGGAGAGCTGTCGGGAGACATTCTGTAAGTTACTCATATTAGTATAGGCTATGGGAGTTACACAAATTGCCGGGAAGGGTGCTATACATCCCAGTCCCAATAGGGCCCCCAATATGTTCACTTGTTCTTGAACCAAATCCACTCTCTGGTTGACTATTTAGGATTCATGCTTGCAGATGTGCATTGATCTGAGTCTGTGTTTGAAGGGCAGCCGCCGTTCCTGCTGCAAGGGTGTTCACAGCTTCCGCAGTGGGTCTAGTTGCAGCAAGCGAGACTGCTGCTGCCGTGGCAGCTGCTGTAGATATAGGCAATGCTGTCACAATGGCGGCTGTGATACCAAAGTCTCTCTTCTTTCTGGATAGCACCATCGGTAACTTGTCCTCTGGAATGAAAACTGGGATAGGAGTAGGGATATGCATAATCACAGCCAGCTTGAAGGCCGTGACATTCCAGCACTGGGAAAGATAGCAATTCTTAGTGCAATTCAACGTATCATTCAGCTTGCTAGCATTTGTTACGAGGAAAAGGAACGGTGGCGAGACGCATATGGGAGTGGGCTGGTAAGTAATATTATTGGGACAAGACACATTAACTGTTGTCTCAAAGGTACCAGAGTCATTTTGTTTATAAGAACAGCTGAGGAATTTGCCACCATTTAACATGGGACACTGCTGAGATATCAGTACATGCTCCTAACAAGTTACAGACCTGCCATGCATCAAAGGGAGAGGAGGGAATATGAGAAAAGAATTAGTCACTGGTAAAGGATATAGCCATGCTTTAACCACTGCTCACAGCTCTCTGGCTTGAGTCTGCCGCAGGAGGTGTAGCATCCCCAGCGTTATCATCAGCATCTTCAGCATCATGACTGGTGTTCGGAGGCAAGGCTGCACGCACCAGCCGCTCTGGGATCCAAATTGGAGCCTCTTTTTCCTGTGGAAAAACACATACAGACCCCCTACTCCATACTAACACTGGATCTGGTCCATTCCACTTTCCTGTGAGGATGTCCTTCCAAAGTACTAAAGGCTTAGGGGGAGCAGCAACAGCACTTGCATGTCTGTCTGCAGCTGATTTACCTGTTTTATCCAACGTTAAAAAATTCAAAATAAAGAGAATGGTGTTGAGCTTATCTTTAGGGGACCTGAAGGTGTCCCCTATTCCCCCTTTTTGTTTATAAAGCGCATTTTTTATTGTAAGATGCGCGCGCTCCACAACACTCTGTCCTTGTGGGTTATAGGGTATTCCATGTATCAAGTGAATGTCAAGTTGTTGTAGGAAGGCTTTAAAGGGTTGTGAGGTGTAGGCTGGACCATTATCTGTCTTTAACTGGCGTGGCTTTCCCCTTGCCGCGAAAGCCTGTAGGCAATGGGCGATAACATCTCTGGATTTTTCCCCCGTATGCACTGAGGCAAAAATTATTCCAGAGCAGGTATCTACAGAGACATGAACATATCTTAACTTTCCAAATTCTGAAACATGTGTGACATCCATTTGCCATATATGATTAGGTAACAGACCCTTAGGATTAACCCCCAAAGACGGTGTAGGTAGTAAAGTCACGCAGTTTCTGCAGGAGACTACTATGTCCCGTGCCTGTGCTTTTGTTATGTTAAATTTGAGGCGAAGAGTTAAAGCATTCACATGGAACAGCTTATGATAATGTCTCGCCTGTGGCACCGGGTCCTCAATGGCAAAGACAAATTCTCCTCTGGTTAAGGAGTCTGCTAACCGATTACCTTGTGTCAGGGGGCCTGGTAAGGTTGTATGAGCTCTTATGTGGCCAACATAAAATGGAACCTTCTTGTCCCAAACTAATGTTTGGATTTCTTGTAATGCCTTAGAGATAGTAGACCTGGCATTAATAGAACCCACATTTTTAATGATAGAGACAGCTTGCACCACATATCTACTATCTGATAAAAGGTTGAAGGGTTCTTGATGAAACATTTGAAATGCTTTTATCACTGTGAGCAGCTCGGTTTCCTGGGGAGAGGAGCTTTGAAATAGGAAAGTCCAACTCTCTTCTTTGGTAACTATAGCTCCTACTCCTTGCTTAGATCCATCAGTGAATATAAGCCTTACATTACTGAGGGGTTTATGGTGAGTGATCCTAGGGTATATGATTGGATTGGATAAACTGAACTGTAGCCATGGATGTGATGGGTAGTGGTTATCAAATTGAGCGCATGTTATAGTTATCAAAATGGCCCAGTCATCATCACAGGCTGCTAGGCACTTTATTTGTTCCTGCGTATATGGTGTTATTGTAGTATCTGGTTGTTTACCAAACGCTGCTATACTAAGTTTAATCCTTTTAAGTATAATTTGCGCAACAGCGCTTGGGTACCAAGGCAAGACCTTCCTTGGAGAGTGGGCCAAACTAACCCATGATATGGGGCCAGATTGCCAAAAAACTGCAGTGGGAGCTCGTTTTTCGGCAAGGACACAAAATAGCAAAGGTTTGGAATAGTCAATTCTGTCTATCTGAGCAGCTTCCAGCCTTTTCTGGATCAAACTGATGGCTGCTTTTGCCCCCTCAGTCAACTGACGAGGAGAGGTGAGGTTAGGGTCTCCTTTAAGTGTCTCAAATAAGGGTGACAATTCCTGATCAGTGAGTTTTAGGTAGGGCCTGAACCAATTGATATCTCCTAACAATTTTTGAAAATCATTTAATGTGTTTAGGTGATCTGTCCGCAGGGTTATCTTTAAAGGTCTGACTTTAGTATTCTCTAACCTAGTTCCCAAATACTCTTTAATGGGCGTCATTTGGACCTTTTCTGGTGCTATGTGTAATCCGAATCTCTCAAAATGTTTGAAAAGAAAGGAAAGGGCCTTCTCAATATACTGTTCTTCTTTATGGCACAGCAAAATATCATCCATATAATGATACACAATGAGTGGGGGAAATTGTGTTCTCACCTCCTTCAGGGCTTGATCTACATATAATTGGCACATTGTAGGGCTGTTGGCCATGCCCTGAGGCAATACCACCCATTCATAGCGTTGATCCGGACTAGAATGATTAATGGTAGGTACTGTGAAAGCAAAACATTGGGTGTCCTCGGGGTGCAATGGGATGGAAAAGAAACAATCTTTAACATCGATTAGCACAGAGGGCCAACCAGAGGGCAGGGCTGAGACTAAAGGCAGCCCCAGCTGTACTGCTCCCATGGCCACCATCCTTTCATTAACAGCTCGTAAGTCATGTAACAATCGCCACTTCCCGGACTTCTTTTTAATCACAAAAATAGGCGTATTCCATGGTGATGTGGAGGGCCGAATATGCCCGGCGGCAAGTTGCTCTTTTATCAACGTGTGGGCAGCTTCACATTTTTCTTTAGGCAGGGGCCACTGAGAAACCTACACGGGTTTACTGTTTTTCCATTGAATTTTTAGAGGTTCAGTGGCCCCTAAGAAAAACCCAGCCCCGGCCCACCTATTCTTGTAGGTTCAGGAGTGCCCTGCAGCTGTTTCCCTAGGCCTCCCGTTCCAGGATAACCAGACTTAGTCACTAAGGCTTGAGCTTCCTCACTATAGAATAATTCTGTAGTCAACTTCAGGTTCATTTGGGCCAAAACATCCCGTCCCCACAGTGAAATGGGAATTTTAAGGACATATGGCTGCACAAGTCCATGGTGGCCTTCATCATCCTTCCATGGCAGTGTAGCTGCACTGCACATGGGGCTATGAGCAATCCCTAATCCTCGAAGTGTTTGATCAGCCTTTTGCATAGGCCAATCCTTAGGCCAATCAGCTTCATTGATGATACTGCGATCCGCTCCAGTGTCCAATAAGCCTATGAATTTCTTGCCTCTTATCCAAAGAGAGTAAAGGGGTCTATTTTCCATGCCTAGCGTGACGCATGCTAGAGGAGCTCCAGATGAACCGAGCCCCTTTTGTTCCCGCATAACCTCATGGCTTCCAAAAGGCTTGTGACAACTAGGCAATACCAGGATCTGAGCTATCTTATCACCTGGACTAATAGCTGTAATTCCACGTGGGGAAGATACCAGGATTTTCACTGTTCCTTTATAATCAGCATCTATAACTCCGGGGTGAACAATGAGTCCTGATAACGCCGTGGAGCTCCGTCCTAGCAAGAGGCCCACGGTGTCCTCAGGTAATGGACCCTTAAAATCTGATTCGACTACCTGGGTCCCCATCTCTGGAGTCAATATGAGTCTGGTGGTGGCACGGATGTCCAATCCTGCACTCCCTGTTGTGGCTCGCCTTGGCTCGTCGGCGGATAATGCGAGCGAGCCACCTGTTGGAGCACCCCATACATTTGAGGGCCCTGGGGTGTGGGGCCCCCCTTCCCGTTTTTTGACCCTCTTGGAAGCAGAGAGTTTCCTCGTATATCCCTTATTGAGCGACATTTATTTGCCCAGTGGGCACCTCTCCCACATCTTGGGCAGATACCTGGTTTTTTAGGCTCTTGATAAGACACCTTTATCTCTGGGCACTCACGCTTAAGGTGTCCTGGCTCCTTGCAGTAATAACAAACTCCAGGAGTATCCCTATGTTTATATTGTTGAGCTCCCTGTAATCCTTGTAAACCTTGAGTGATAGCTGCAGCCATAACCTGCCCTTGAATAACACTGTCATTGATATCCCTGCAAACTTTAATATATGTACTCAAGTCTTTGCTTTTCCAAGGTCTGATGGCTTCTTTACACCACTTATTAGCTTGCTCATAAGCCAGCTGTTTTATCAATGGCATGGCTGCCTCTACCTCCCCAAATATTCGACCAGCTGTTTGCATCAGCCTCGCTACAAAATCAGCATATGCCTCATTTGGTCCTTGTATTACCTTAGACAGCTGACCCTGTAAATCCCCACTGCCTTGAATGGTTTTCCATGCTTTAGTGGCCGCCGCAGCTATTTGCAGATACACTGCAGGGTTGTATTGTATTTGGGCCTGCTTTCCCATGTACGGTCCCATTCCCATTAACATTTCTAGGTCCCACTGAGGATTTCCAGCCGCTGCATTACGGCGGGCAGTGTCCTGTGAGTATTCTTGCCAGGCTGTTTTCCATACTAGATATTGCCCTCCTGACAAGGTTGCGCGGGCTAGATTACCCCAGTCTTCAGGGACTAAGTTCATTCCCGCTATGGTCTCCAACAGAGATACTGTAAAGGCTGCCTGAGGGCCATACTGCATGACTGCTTCCTTTAATTGCTTAACTAGTTTAAAATCAAGAGGCTGATGATACCGCTGGTTGTTTTGGTCCTCTAAAACTGGAAAGGCAGAGGTCAGGTCATGATCTTTCCAGCTCGAAGCCCTGCCACTACCGCATGTGGTGCAGCAGCTACAAGCTCCTTGGCACGCCATAGGATTATACGGCGGAGGGGCACTAGGCGTTGCTGGAGTCGACAGTTTCAACTGTTCAAACTTGGAGTACATTTTACGGTCTAACTTTTCCCCTGACATTTCTTCTTCCTCTTCACTAGAACTACCCCCCTCTGAGGCAGAAGACCACTCTTTAGGTACTTCAGATCCCATTATGAACACAAAGACAACAGACGCAGACGTTAAAGACACTAACCAACACATTGACTTTTTACGCGCATATACTTCAGTCGACCTTTACTCCCCGCTTTACCGCGGAAGAAAATCCCGGCTCTATGGCCGCCCGCTTCTTATTGCGGTCTTGTACAAGATTGCCACCACTTTAATTGTGGTTCCTTCCCCGCTTACCTGCGGTTTTTCTCCTTGCAAGGTTTACTTACTCTTTAACTATTCCCGGGTCTCGGCACCATTTGTTGCCCTCGGCCCGCAAGAACGACAACCAGCCTGGCATGGTGTTAATGCTTCGTCTCTTTATTTCGACAACTTTCTTAGCTTATGTGTGTCAGGATGACCAATAAGGGGCCAAACAATGGGGAGAGCCAATGAGAGTCCTGTTATTATACTGATTAAATTTGAAACAGCCAATGACTATGTCCTCCTTCAGGTGGGCTTCACCAGAAAGTTCGGTGTTTACTTGCAGCATATTTTGCTGGCAGTGAGCCAAGCGCCATCTTGTAATGGCGGGGACTTTCCCGGCCGGAGGCGGTCCCCGACACTATATGATAAATTTTCTCTCACGAATGCTATAATAGAAAGGAGGGATCTGGGAAAAACTTGGTCCTTAATTTCAATAGAAAGAATTAAAAATTAAGTTTAAATTTGGTTTAAATTTGTGCATGTTGTTACATATCCAATTATATAATTTGTTTCAGAGACTTGAACACGTGATCTCTCTTTCCCTGTCTCTCTTTCTGTCTCCCACTAATACAGAAATGGAACAGAGATACGCCTTCATACAACATGTGTTTGTATCTATAATCCCATACTGTGTGTAAGCATATATGGATATACACCTATATACATATGCCTATATGCCTGGATGAAAGTGCAGTGAGGTTTTTAATCCTTTTTCATCCTCTCGGAAATGTATAATGTTACACAGCATATAACCTTTTCGTGAACTTGAGCAGAGTACTCTAAGGGATATTTTGGCAACTGTAGAAGTGCTGATTAGGCTGTGCTATAAATTGTCCAAGATGGGTATTTTTTTTTCCCCCAGAGGGAGTAATTACAGAGTAAAAATAATATGAAAGGCAAAAGGTCATTCACCATGTATTCCAAGATTCTAGGGATTATGGCCTTTGTTAATCTTATTTAAATAAAAGTGAATTTTTTTCCTAAATAGTAAACTGACTCCTTCTATGCAACTGAGCCACATCATGGATAGAAATGGCAAAGCTTCAGGCTGTTAGTCAAAGATTTACATTTTGAATCATACCCTTTAAAGTTTCTCCCAAGTGTACTTCAAGTCTATAAAGAATGCCAATTCTGATAAATAACAGGTAAATGAAGGTTCAGATGTAATTATTATTATTATTCAAAAATGAGAATATCTAATTGTTTATGGATTGTTGGTTCTCAGCTTTCAGAATTCTTAAAGGTAATACTATATATTATATATCTTTATAAATGGTATTAGCATTTTTGTTAGAATTGGTATTTAGAATAAGGTTTGTCTGATATCTTTTCTTATTGTGGGATAATTCAATATATTTCCTCCCATGGTTAATTAAGCTATATTAAAAATGTGACACATAATGGTATTTATTGGATTAAAGTTGCAAAGGTACATGTGAATGTTGTCTTTATGTCAGACATTAATAAAATAAAACACTAGGCTCTTTAGAAGGAACCCAGTCCCAAAGTTCTTGGTTTCTTTGAAATTAAATTTATAGCAAGTCTATTTTTGATATTCTTTGTGATCTTTATTATCAGAGACATCCAAAGTCATTGATTTAATCTCCTTTTATCATGAGATATATTATATATAATATATATAATTCATAAGATACATATCATATTTTGTTATAATATTTTAAATATTATATCAATTAATATATGCAATATAATATATATTATTCTTATATGTTATAATGCATATGATATATAATACATAATAATATTACTATATAATATTATATGATATAGATTTCCAATTTCCTCTTCTATTAATCTTATATATATGTTACATATACATTTCTAATTTCCTCTTCTATTAATCCTACAGTTCTCTCACTAGAATATCCCCTTTTACACACACACACACACACACACACTCAGGTTTTATTTTCCTAATTGCTTGTATTTCTTATCTTATTAGAGAGGCTTTTTATTCATTTTCTTTATTGATTCATCTGTTAATGGAGCTTGAGTTGTTCTCATATCTCAGCCATTGTGAATAATGCTACAGAGAACATGTTAATATAGACATTTATTTGAGATTCTAATTTCAGATTTTGGGGATATGTACACAGAAGTGGAATTTCTGGATCATATAATAGTTCTAGTTTTTAATTTTTGAGGAACCTCTATATTGTTTTCCATAGCTATTGCACCACATGTTACCTTCCCACCAACAGTGTAAGGGTTCCAATTTCTCCATAATGCTACCAACACTTTTTGTCTTTTGTGTTTTGATAATAGTCATTCTACCAGGTGTGAAGTGATCTCTACATGTAGTTTTTATTTTTCATTTCCCTAATAATTAATGATGTTGAATATCTTTTTATATAATTTTTGGCTATTTGAATGTCTTCTTTGGAGAAATGTCTTCTTAAATCCTTTGCCAGTTTGTAATGGCTTCTTCTTTTATTTTTATTTAAAAATTTTAAATTTTGCTCTTGACTTGAAATTCTTTGTATATTATGGAAATGAACCCCTTATCACATAAATGGCTTACAGGTATTTTCTCCTATTCTGTAGGCCGCTTTTTCATTCTGTTGATTGTCTCCTATACGGTGCAGTAGTTTTTAGTTTGGTGTAGACCCACTCATCCATTTTTTCTTTGATGCCTGAGTTTTTGATATCATATCCAAGAAATAATTGCCAACCCAATATCAGGAAGATTTTCCCTATATTTTCTTTCAGGAATTCAAATCTTCAAGCCTTATATTTAAATTGTTGATATGTTTTGAGTTGGTTTTGTGTGTGCTGTAATATAGAGGGCAAATTCCTTTTTTTTGCAAGTGCATATCTAGTTTTCCCAATACCATTTGATGAAGAAACTGTTTTTCCCTGTTGTTTAATGTTGGTACTCTTATCAAAGTTCAGCTGGCTGTCTATGCTTGGGTTTACTTCTGGGCTCTCTGTTCTGTTTCATTGGGCTATATGTGTATCTTTACGCTATGTCATATTGTTTCAAATACTGTAGCCTTGTAATATAGTTTGAAATCAGGACATTTGAAGCTTCTAGTTTTGTTCTTTTTTTTTTTTTTTCAATTGCTTCATTCTCCGTATTTTGTAGTTCTGTATTTTCTGTATTTTGAGGATGCTTTGTTTTGTTTTGTTTTTCTATTTCCATGAAAAACACATATGGAATTGTGATTAGAATGGCACAGCTCCAATCTGTAGATTGCTTTAGGTAATATGGACCCTTTAACAGTATTAAGTCTTCCAATGTTTAAACACAAGATGTCTTTCCATTTATTCATATTTCCTTTAATTTCCTTCATCAATGTTTTGTATTTTCTAGTACATAGTCATTTCACCTCATTGGTTAAATTTCTTTTTAAGTATGTTATTATTTTTAATGGTTTTGCAAATTAGACTGTTTTCTGAATTTCCTTTTTGGATGGTTTGTTGTTAATGTACAGAGACAGCTGATTTTTGTGTTTTGATTTTATATACTGCAACTTGACTGAACTTGTTCATTCTAATAGTAATATGTGTGTGTGTGTGTGTGTGTGTGTGTGTGTGTGTGTGTTAGTCTTTGGGCTCTCTACCTATAAGATCTTGTCATCTGGTAACAGAAATATTACTTCTTCCTCTTTAATAGGATTCCTCTTATTATTTTTTTTTCTTTTTAACTTCTCTGGCTAAAACTTCCAGTACTGTGTTGGCTAGAAGTAGAGTATTAGGCATTCTTGCTTTTATCCAGATCTGAGAAGGAAGATTTTCAATTTTTCATCAATGAATATGATGTTAAGCTATGAGCTTACTGTTACAGCTTTTATGATGTCAATATACCATTCTTCTATACATATTTTTTTAAATTTTGATAAATAAATATATATAAATATGTAAACATAAAAATATATATAAGCTATATACTATATACATATACAGTATATATTTTCTTAAAGAGCCTCATCATATTTATTCTCCTGGAATTTATAGCATTTTTTAGGTACTTGGCTGTTTATTCAGGCCTTAGAAATTAAAAAGAAATACCCTAAACTTCTTTTGATTTATAAATAAATCTTATCTATCAGCTATTTTTTGTTAGTTATTAGGAGACATTTTGAATACAGTTTACAGTTCACATGTTCTCAACTATATGGAGAGTGTATAAGTGTTTAAATATTAATCTTAATATATACTAATTTGTCTAATGGAGCATGGTGAATGTGGAAGAATTACTATACTTGCAATTCCTAGAATGTATCAATAAGTATCAGCTCTTTCCCTGAACATGATTGTCTTCCAAGGAGATGCTTCCTCTTATATGATGTGATCTAAATGTTATCTAGGATATGATCTTTTATGACAACTTATACAAAAAACAACCTGCTTTGTAACACTACCGTCATAATAATTTTGTGATTTGCTTACTTATTTCTCTGAACTAAGACTTCATTTGCTTGCAAGTGTATCACCTCAGTTTTAATTAGCTGAGGGTCCTTTGGAAGGCTTATAGAACTGTGGAAAGTTAAGCTGTAACTTAGAGACCTTACTTAGCAACTAGGATCTTGACATCCTAGCCTTTCTACCGGAGGGGCTGGAAGATAAGAGATACAGTCTAATTTATTTCCCCCCCTTTTTTTTTTAAGAGAACAGTTATGCATAACTGCCTAGGAACATTATGATATTTACAAATATCCTGAAAATCATGGCTTCTTTCTGTTACTGAATTTGTGCCCTGAGATTAGGTACTTTAACATGAATTTTGGAAACATGACCTCATCAAAGTCCCTTCCAACATTTCATAGCTTTGCCAACAAAGAGAGATCAAAGTTCTTTCCTAGTTCCAGTACCAACATTTTGGGGAATGTACTCTCTTTGGATCATGGTGAGTCAACTGCCTATCCTTTCACAAATCAACTGAGAGCAGAAAGGTGGGGTCCTGTAAAATTGGGACCTTATACTCTTCACAGGCCAATTAAACATATCAAGAGGTGTCAATTGACAAATCCTGATAAAAACACATGATTAAGGTTAGGGGATCATGTGTTTCACAGAAAAGGGCAGTCTACCCAGGAAATGTTAAGTTGGTGAGGATTGTTGAGCTAAAAATATGTCAGGTAGCATCTCACATGTTTATAGAGGAGAACTGGGAAAACTCTTTGTTGAATAATGAATAAACACAGATACATAAATCAATCCCTGGTATCCCCATGTAGCACTTTAAAACATACAATTGTATCTTTAGAAGTAAATGAGAGGACTCCACACATTTACCAGATATATTAACTTAAAAAAATATTGTCATACCATAGCTAACAAAATATTGGGTTAGGGAAATTATTTTCATACAAGCTCTACATTCATTTATCTGTATAGCCTAATTATATCCATGTATGATGTTAAATCACCATTCTTTTAGTCTTGGTTGAAACACTTATACAATTGCATTTTAATTCAAGGTTTCTGCTATTTACATTGTTACTTAGATTTGCTAAAACAAATAAGTTGTTTCAATAGATATATTTCTAATTTTTCAATAAAACAGTTGGTAACAACATGACCATTTATGCTTCTTAATATCTAATTCATAAGTTTCTATAAGGAAAGTTCTGAGCTCTCTCTGAAGAAATTTAGTATCAGGACAGACTGAAAAATTTTAAATTGCTCAATGTAAACATTTAATATCAAAACATATTGAAAAATATATTTTTGCATATCATATCATGATGTTTACATAATCAATAGTGTTTTAATATATATAGGGTAAAAATTAATTCAATCACAAATACTATATCATCCTATGTAGTTATATTTATTTTTCTCATTCTTTAACTTAGTCATTATTTCTATTAATTCTAGTAATTTTGTTTTAATTATGATTTTATTATAAAACCACTCCAAGTTCTTTCCAGAAGCTGACCTAGAGTATTTGGCAATTAAATACATAAATAAATTTACTATCTCTCTTTGTCATGGCTTATACATTTCACTAAATTAAGCTATTGATCAGAATAATAATCACATTTATAGTTATGCTATATTCTTTTCTTTGTTTTCACTTTGAATTTCAAGTTTTGAATTTCAGGTTTTCAAACTCTTATATTTTAATTTCACATGCTGTATGAGAGGAGAAATGCATTGGGGATTACACTAGAACTTGACTAATTTAGTATTTGCTCAACATAAGAATGCAAATTTGATCTCCCTTGTCTTTTGTTCTGTTGCCTAGGGATGTAGAGCTAATAAAATATTTTATATTAAGATATCTGCAAATTCTTCTTATGTAGGTTATTTTACATATGTTTTAAAGTTTGTGTAAATCTAGTATTCCATTACTACAGAATTTACTAATATTTAAAATCTGAAAGCATATCCATTTTATATATTACTTAATACGTTTGTTTGAATATGTGGTCTAACCATTTTCATGTCTTTTCCTTGTCACATTTTTTTGTGAACCGTATTACCATCAAATGATTTTAATATGAAATATTTTTCAGAACACTATCAGCTGTATGTTCCTGAGTCAGCTCAAGTTGGTTCAGCTGTTGGGAAAATCAAAGCAAACGATGCAGACACTGGTTCAAATGCTGACATGACCTACTCTATCATTAACGGTGATGGTATTGGGATATTCTCCATCTCCACTGACAAAGAGACCAGAGAAGGGATCCTTTCTTTAAAGAAGGTAAAAAGAACATACTTTCTCTGATTTAGGTAATTCACCCAGTTTTCCATGAATGATCCACATTGGTGTCAATTATCCATATTGTCAGGTCATTAAAAATGTTAACTATTTCCTCTTTAACATTTAATTACATCTTAATTATGACCGTGTCTGCCTCTTTGGAGCCACTCTTAGAAAATATATATATTTTTTTTCTTTTTTTTTTTAATAGTGGGAAGATCTATTGTGGAATATGCTGTGAATGTGTCTGCCATCTTGTTTTTAGATAACAGCTTTATCATGCTTGCCAGTTCTATTAATGCCATTATTCTATGTTGTACTAATCCAAGTAACATTAAGAGACTTTTCTAACCAATGTAAAAATCTCCGTCATGTTAGCTAACACTCACTGGGAGAGGGTTTTTTTGGACAGTAATGGATTCATCAAGACAGATTTAGTGGAACCATTAACCTCCTCCTGACTCTTTTTATTGCTAAGAATTTATTTGTCAGTGGACTAAATCTATCTATCACCTTTTTGATTTTAGAGTACAATATGTTTATGTCCTTGAAAAAATGAAGTGGAACACAGAAAATTAGCAAAGAATTTAAATATAACTCCTAATGGAGTGTATCTTAAATATTGAATTATTTCAACTTAGAAATTTAGAAACATTCTTATCTCTGGACTTTACCTTCATATATTTTTATTCAGAAATACTGAAGTGGAGCTGAGGAATTGGTCTTTTTAACAAATACTCTCAATGATTCTGCTGTAGAATGTATTCAAAACATAGGCTGAGAAGTTTTATCCTGATGTGCTACCATAGACAGTGAAGTGAATCCATCATCTACCTGTATCTATCTACCCATCCATCTACCTATGTATCTATCAATCTATCATTTAGCTAGCTACATAATTTTTGTGTGTTTTGTATATATTTTTCTATTTGAACTGTATACAATTTTATTCTTCTAATGAATATCATTTTATATTGATTAAAATTAAGGATTAATTTGTTTTCAGTTGCTACAAAAGGGAGCTGCAAAGTAGATTTTAGAGTGATTAAATATAGAAGAGTAGTCATCTCTAATCTATGTAAAATATTGATGTCTTCACTTATAATACTTTATCATTGGGGCACCTGGGTGGCTCAGTGGGTGAAAGCCTCTGCCTTAGGCTCAAGGCATGATCTCAGGGTCCTGAGATAGAGCCCTGCATTGAGCTCTCTGCTCAGCGGGGAGCCTGCTTCCGCCCCCCCCGACCCACCTCTCTGCCTACTTGTGATCTCTCTCTCTGTCAAATAAATAAAATCTTTTAAAAAGTACTTTATCATTTTAATCTTTCTTTCCTGAGATTGTAATAAGAAGTCCTGTAAAACAAATAAATGAGAGGGGCATCTGGGAGGCTCACTTAGTTAATCATCTGACTTTGGCTCAGGTCATCTCAGGGTCCTGGGATTGAGCCCCACTTGGGCTCCCCGCTCAGTGGAGAGTCTTCTTGTCCCTCTCCTTTTGCCTCGCCCCCTGCTAATGCACTCTCTCTCTCTATCAAATAAATAAATACAATCTTTAAAAAAAAACTTTAAAAAACGAACAACCAAACAAATGAGAATTTGATAAAATGAGGATTATAGTTGTAAGTGGAGAGACTGAATATGTGTTTCTACGCAGATGAGTAAAAGTCAATAGAGACAAGAAACTGAGCATACTAATGAGAGGATAATTGATTTAAAAAGATGGACTGGGGTAAAGATGACCCTGTATAGAATCTTGATCACAGGTAGAAAGAAATAACCTATGATGATATGCTTCCTTTCTTGAGAAAATCCAACAGAAGTGGAAAGTAAATTGTTGCTGATAAGCTTGCAATGATACAGCCGGTGTGCAGAAGGTGGGGGAGGGGAGCAGTTCTTGCCTATTGAGCACTATGGTCTTTGAAAAGTGGAAAGTTACAACATGTTTGCAAGAAGTGAGGGTGATGGATGGTTTAACTACATAAAGGATCTGAAAATCATCCTCGTATATATCATGGAATTAAGAATAATGGGGATTTTACAATCCTACATGGTCTCAATTTGACAGTGTTTGTGAAAAACAAAGGCAAAATGGTTTGTGTGCATATGCATGTACATACATCTAATTAACATACAATAGTTATTTTCAAGATGAAATTTGTTTCAATTGTGTAAATGGTAGTGAGAATGTATTCAAAATAACCTCCACAATTAATGAGTTCAAATTTTCCCTCACTGTTTTTCCATGAATTTTTAAAAATATTTTATTTATTTGACAGAGAAAGAAAGATCCTAAGTAGGCAGAAAGGCAGGTAGAGAGAGAGGGGAAGCAGGCTCCCTGCTGAGCAGAGAGCCCAATGCGAGGCTTGGTTCCAGGACCCTGAGATCATGACTTGAGCCGAGCACTGAGCCACCATTTTTTAATGTAGTCTGCACTTCCAAGATGCATTCTTGTTTGCATTCATCTAATTTTCGAATCCTTCAGATTAAGATTACTAATGTGAGTTACTTCATTGCGATATATTGTATGCTGTAAATATTTGCAATTTAATTTAATAGTTTACATAAACTATGTAATTTATTCAGGGGTACTCATTCAGGGGCGCCTGGGTGGCTCAGTCGATAAAACATCTGCCTTTGGCTCAGGTCATGGTCCCAGGGTTCTGGGATCAAGCCCCACCTTGGGCTCCCTGCTAAGTGGGGAGTCTGCTTCTTCCTCTGCCTCTGCCTTCTCCCCTCCCCAGCTCTTGCTTTCTCTCTTGCTCTCCCTCTCACTCATCTCAAATAAATAAAATCTTAAAAAAATAAAATTAAAAAAAAAAGATACTCATTCAGATGGCAGGAAATAGATCAAACAGCCCTTTAAAATCTGTTCCTTATTTAAT